>NC_141675.1:46100171-48500171 GCF_028749965.1 Puma concolor
ATCTGATAGAAGCTGAAGCTGGAGTTCTATTATACTGGCCCAGAATAAAAATGAAGAACGATTTTGGAACCTCATTTTGGAGGACAGGAAATAGAGGGGGGGGGGCACAGGGCAGAGGGGGTGTTTGTTTTCTCCCGTCCAGCTGGTGAAGGAACTGCTAATCTTCTGGAGATCTAGTTTTGTTTGGCCTGAACAATGTTGAAAACACCAGGAAATTGCATATAAGAACTCAGGTTTGGATCCTACTTTCAAGAATGAGATATGCAAACACTGAGCACAAGTAATCCAGCAGCATCAGCTGCCTCTTCCCGATGGGCAGTGTGCACGCCAGTTTGCCAGCTCCCAGCATTTTCTGTTGGCATCCTGGGTGTCCTCACTTGGGAGTGTTAACTGTCTGATCCTATAGATACTTGGTTTTATAACCTTTGGTTTGTCATTTAATCTTACGTGACTACATTTGATTGATATGGATCAAGAAGTGTTCTATTTAGGTTTATAAATGTATTTTTCTTCTTCCTCTGCTCCTTGCCTATGGACTCCTAATTTTTCTTGCTTTGAGGACCATTGCAGAGTATTCTTTCCAAATGATTTTCCTGGTACCTCTTAGCAATTCAGAAAAATAGTGTCAGGAGATCTTACTTAGTTCACACTTGAGAATTATTAATGGTCACAATTGAGCTTTTCTCTGTGTTCAGCCCTGTGCTGGGGTCTTTAAGCAAAAACCCTGCTGGTTATTATTAAACTGTTTTTCTTGGAGGGAGAACTGAGATTCTGGGTCCCAAGGAAGGAAAGGTTATAAATGGTGGTGTAGAGGCTTGAACCCAGGCGTGTTAGATGTCTAACTCTCTCCTGTTTCCCTGAAAGGGTAATGGGGGGACCAGGGGAAGGATTAGCATCCAGGACTGGTGAACTGCTACCTTAGGCACATAGCCTTGTAGTTAGAATTCACTGTGTTAGACCTCCGCCTGGTTGGTGAGCCCCTTGTGCCCAGCTTGGGGGAACCCCTGCCTCAGCAGAAAGAGCCAGCAGGTGTGCCTGCTGGGACCCAGCAATGTCCTCTCTGGCTGCACAGGGTCTTGTTACTGTCCTTCTGATCAAGATAGGAAAAATGAATGCCAGTGAAGTGCTTGCTCCCTGAATGCGGTTATTCATCACTTGTTGGAGTGATTATTTGGTGGCAGTGGTTCTTATTTGTCTTCCACTTTCTTGTTTGAATTTTAGAGGCTCACATCCAAAACTGTTAGAATTTCAGATCTGAGGGTTTTGTTTTGTTCTGTTTTGTCTTTTTAGCAGCGGGTTGGTCATTCTCTTACAGAAAAGCCATAATAAATTAGTAACTCATATGGGAATACTGTTGTGGTATCCTTACATTTCAATGGTAAAGATGTAACATTCACAAAAAACATCTAATGCGAAGTTTCTGGTGAAAGATAATAGTCTCTTATTTTGGAACCGTCTGTAACCCAAGAATACCTTAAATTTAAGCTGGAAGGAGGGTGCGAGGGAGGGTTTTCCAATGCTGGTAACAACAGCTTTGCTGGAGGCCTTGGGAAAGAAACAGGTTGCCTCACTGGATACAGTTTACTTTTTTTTTTTTTTTTTGTATTGAAATTAGGTCACTGTAGTCATAGGTCACTTCGTTAATGCATGCTTCGAGTCACATCCGAAAGGTGTTGGAGTGCCAAGCACAGTCCATCAGGTTGTTCGGGTGCTACTCTGAAGTTCTCTTTCCAGACTTGCACTTGACATCTATAGCCTACAATTATGTGTCTTTTGGTTCACATTGAGATTTAGCAGATTAGTTATCAGGTGACTTCTGACCACTTGTTGGTAACTATTTCTTTGAGAGTGGTGTAAAGTGGATTGTGAACTCCATGAAGGCAACGCTTGGGTCAAATGCTTCTTTAGAACCTTCCCTAAACCTGTTTATTCCCTTTGTACAGGAGAGGAACCTTACCAGGGAGATTCAACAAGTTGCCCAACATCACACACACTGAGAGGCGAAGCCAGGAAAGGAGCTTTAGTTTTTGTGACCCCAGAGCCTCTCTACTATGCTACTTGACTTGATGAATGGAACCTCAGAAGTAACCTGGCTAGTGTCTTATACCTCAATTCATAGGCAGGTATTAAGTTTTTGACTCTGTTTAAGTCTGTGACCCTAGACAAAACATTTTAGCTCTCGAACTTGTACATTTCTGAAATGGGAAAAATAATACATGCCTGGACTAGTTCCCAAAGGTGCTGTGAGAAGTTGTGAGATAATATATACAAAGTCAATTTTATGTTGTAAGTACTACAGTATTATAAAGGTGTAACTCATGGCAAATAGTACGTTTTTTTTCTGTTCAGTAATAAAATTTGTCATTAATCATATAGTTAGATTTTAGAGTTGACTGAATTGACATGTATAGTTTTATTTTCTCTTTAGGCAAAGTCTGATTGATATATAGCTCAATTCTGGATGATTGAAACAGAGGAGGCTAGTCAGAGAGGTTAGGGGTTCTAGTTTCAATAACCAGAGTAATGGTTTTAAATGACTATGTGGAACCAAATACATTTCAGGTAACTTCTGGTTCCTTAAAACAAATATCTCAGAATTTAAGGTCCCAGGTAGAGTGTTCAGTTGCTGGATTCACATCCTGAAGAAGGGAGGAGTGCTTTGCACAGGCTCAGGGAGTGGCTGTTCCTGACTTCACAAGGGTCATTCCATGGTGGAGGCACTATACTTCAGAGGTAACGTGATTCTTCATGCTGTGATGGTGGGGGTCTTCTCACCATTCCAGGAAGGTCGTCATCACAGTTTTCTAGCTGTGGGTAAAGGGGAGGTGTTCTCAACAGAACACCTACCTGTAGAATGGGTGTCAGCTCAGCTACCTTAAATCTTCAGATCACAGTTTAGTCAAACCGTTACGTTGTTTAATAGAATAAGACTGATTCCTAAGAGGCAAGTCCTCCTTCACTTTTATCCCTTACCTTCATTTATAATGAAAACATTCTAATGAGGTCTTTAATACTAGTGGATATTTCACATTTTTATCAGCATCAGACCCTCCCTGTTACTTACTTTGTCCTCTTATAAAAACAAGAGATAAATTTCCCCACCCATATATATGTAATAAAAGGATCTGGCGTCTTATATAATTGATTTCATGTATGTGTGTGTGAACACATACCCATATATATGCGTGCGTGTGCGCACACACACACACGTATAGTATTTTCTTTAAAGTGATTCTTAAAATCAACGTCACTGGCATTAATTACCTGATTTTTATTTATTTATTTTTTTTTTAATTTTTTTTTCAACGTTTTTAATTTATTTTTGGGACAGAGAGAGACAGAGCATGAACGGGGGAGGGGCAGAGAGAGAGGGAGACACAGAATCGGAAACAGGCTCCAGGCTCCCAGCCATCAGCCCAGAGCCTGACGCGGGGCTCGAACTCACGGACCGCGAGATCGTGACCTGGCTGAAGTCGGGCGCTTAACCGACTGCGCCACCCAGGCGCCCCATTACCTGATTTTTAAAACAATGCTTCTCAAACTAGTGGGAATATTTGAATCAAAATAATTTTGGATAGATGTATACAGATGGTAAGTTGCTCAACTAGGAGAAATAAGTAACTGTTTGCATTATCATAATATTTCTCATATGTGTTTTCTCTTTTTCCCCCATCATATTTCCTTGATTAATGTCCTCTACCATTACAGCCCTCTCTTCTAGCTTCCTGTCTTGTACAGAATACAGCTGAAGCCCCTCTGTAGGTACCCTCGTGACCTGATCTTGTCTACCTACCCACTTCGCAGCTGCACCAGACTGCCTGTCTACCTGGCCCTTTTGTTCTGGAAATCCCGCTTCTTCCTTGCCCAGCTACGTAAGGGCAAGCTCCTTACACAGCTTTCAAGTCTCACTCCTCTGAGACCTCTTCTAAAAGCCTTCCATGCTTCCCCCTATACTGTGTCAGTGCTCCTCAGTCCCTATTGTCTGCCTCGTTGTCCAGAATTCCAACTATTGCATTTTCCTCGTTTGCCTGACTGCTTGAGAGTCTCTGAATCCTTCTATCTCCAGAATCCATCAGAGTACCTGAAGATACAGGGTCAGGCTCAAAAAACATTTGCCTTCATGTTAGGCTCTTTTGGAATGTGGCTGCCCCCTGTGACCTAAACTGATCTTAGCAGAGATCTACCATTGTTTCCTTAATGAGTATCCTATTTTGCCATCTGAAGTAGAAGAGTACAACACAGGAAGGGCTGAGAGAATAGGAACTGGCAGTTGATCTCATGTAAGACATGGACAAAGGCCAGGAGAAGGGTCATCATACACTGGTCCTCTGATGTTTCCGAACACCTCCCTCTGAAGTAGCGGGACTAAAGTGGAGGGTTGCCAATTCAAATAAAGCCCCATAGGTAATATCCCCCCAAAGGAAAGTGAGCCAGGTATCAGAAGAAATCATCAACAGTACTAGTATGCTAGTAAGATCCAGCTAACAGCCAAAGCGTCAGGGTAGATAAACAGCAGGGCTGAGGACTGTATGTCCTGGGGGGATGTTGCCCTAGTCTCAGGCTCTGGATTGTTGCCACACAGGTGTATGGGTCAGCTGCTATCAGATTATCTGATTTATAAGAAAAATGGATTTTCTATAAAATTGCATGAATTTTTAGTTACAGATTAATTTTGTTAACACATTGGGTAGGCCCAATAAAGCTTGTCTGTGGGTTACAATTTGTGACACTGGCTGCACCAACCCTTTCCTTAGCGTTTCTGTTCATTCCCTGTGGGACTAGAGCCTTGTTACCTGATGCTTGCTCCAAAGCTCTACCTGAGTTTTACCAATTTCCCCTTCATAATTTCCTTTTGGAAATTGATGAGTTTGTAAGACAAGCTTTGAGACAATGTGTAGGATTTCAGACATTAATGGCATTGTATTTAATTTGGGATGACTACTTCAGAAGCTCTGAAGTTTCTTCTTACTGCTAATGATGGTGTATTAGATTGAACCGCATGGAAATAATATTTTGTACATGTGAAAATGGCATTTTCATATGCCTACCTACCAGTTGAGAAATTTTTGATAGGATGTATTATTGCAGCATGAAATTGGAAAGAATGTTTTAGGGGGAAGGGAATATTGGTGTTGAATAAACACAATGGAAATATCCATTAAACAATGACCGTAATATGCAGATGCATTAATACAGTAGTTACCTTTTTGATGGCATCCACTGTTTTTTATTCCTTCATTTTGCTACATATGATATAGGTACTACATTAGACACTTTGACACGTGCAATACTTCATCTTGTTTAAAGTTTTCATTATCCAGATCATTACAACGCTTGGTGGAAACAACCACAAAATAATTGTAATTATTTAAGTATTATATCTTACTGTGGGTAACCACATTGTACCCATGTTATGAAGGATTGTCTTCTTTGTAAATGCATCTAGTAAACAATTAGTTTTGTAGTTTTTTCAATTTTCTCTTAAAACCAGTTCATCTACATTGTTTTGAAAAGCGCAATGATGATTTGTTTTCAGTTTTGTTTATAAGCTTTGAGTCTGGTAGGTTGGAAGAGGAGGAGGTGTGGCCAGGGAGGCCATCCATCCCAAAAGCAGTGTGGCAGACCCTGTGGTGCCTGTAGCCTAGGGGCAGCTCATGTCCATGTGTCATTTTCTTACCTCTCCTCTGTCAGCTCTCTGCCTGAAGCCATGTAGCTGAGTGCTAACAGCCCAGTATTTTCTCTTAGCATTTTCCTTTCTTCAACTAGATCATAAGCATCTGTAGTGCTGGAACCTTAGATTATTTTATTTCAGCTGTCCTCTATTATACTGACTTCTGCTTTGGAAGCAACCAGAATCTTGGTTTATTTAGTACTCTCCATGGCCTTGAAAATCAGAGTTTTGCTCTACTGTCTGTCCTCTGGAGAGTTACTCTGGTGGCTGAAGGCCAGTAGTATCTCTGACCTGAGAGCATGTTCAGTCTATTGGCTAACCCCTCCTCTGGTAGTGGAAAAGTCTATGTTTCTATCTTGTTAGGCACAGCAACAGCATTAAGAAGCATAAGGGTTTGGCAAATACTGGCTAATCCTATTGTGCATGTAGGACAGTTGTGAATTATTTAGATACACTTTAATTTATTAAAAAGACATTGGATTCAAGTTGCAGATCTGCCATTTACTTGCGCAGGTTACCTAACCTCGATGCTTCCCTTTTCTCTCCTGGAAAATATTCATCATTGGATTGACTTGAGGATTGAATGAGGTATTACCACAGTATTACCTCATCGGATCCTTAGAGATCTTTTTATTGGAGCTTGGCATATAGTAAGAACTCACTATTTTGATGCTACCTGAGTGTTAGTAAGAATAGTCTTCCCCCACCCCCACACCATTTTTCAAATAAATTGAGGCTTAGCGAGGTTCCCTCAGTAGACCTGTGAGTACAAGAGCCCAGGTTAACACACGTGGTAAGTGATGGAGCCTGGATTTGAACACAAGTCACTCTGAGTGTTGTGCTCATAACTATTCTGTTGTTGCTGCCTCCCCACGAATTGGGGGTTCATGTGCTGATTATTATATGATGTCTCCTTTGGAAAGAGTAGAAAGTAAAGTAGCTCCATCTTGACTGTAATCTATCACGTACCCAAGATAGCCATTTATCTCCTGCAGTCCGGTAGCACAGTAAATAAATCACAAATCTATATAATTTTGCTTATAAACTATGCAAAAAAAGGGGGGGAGGTCACTATGGCAAATAGTGCATTTACCCAGAGATTGCAAAGTAGTGACTAAGAGCATGGTTGACGGCAGAAAAACATGATTCAGGATGAGAGCTCTGCTACTTGTGTATCTTTTAAACTTCAGTTTCCTCAGCTGTAAAATGGTGGTAATAACAGTATTTACAGCTGTCTCCATTGTTTTTTGAATATGGGTGAAATATGCAGTGCTCTTGGGCATATATTAAGCTATCAATGTATTTATGATGGTTGTTTTAGTATTAAGGCTAGAAGGGCAGTTTGTGTCCTTTTATCTAATACATTATAAAAAGTCACTTAGGAGTTAGCTTCTGTTTCTAAAATGATAGAAATTATTATTAGAAATTGCCTTATAAGACAAATTAAGGAGTCACTGATAAGAATGGCTTAATGTGAAGTCTCATACTATGTGAAACTTAATCAGTACTCTTCTTCAAGCGCCTTTTAGTGTAAATGTTTTCATCTTTGGCTAATATGAATGTTAATAAAAGATAAAAATATGCTAATTAGGTGCAAGGTAGAGAACAAACATTCTATTCTGCCCATTTTTGCCACATAGGGAGGAAGAATATTTAAAAGTGTCGCCAGGCCAGAAAGGAGCTTAGACTTAACCATTGGCCTGATGGAGAACATGTGAGTCTTGTTTCTTATTCACTTTGATACTCTCCAAGTGGTTCATCTCATCTACTTTTTAGCCACAAGGTCATGGTTGCCTTGGCTCTCCCTCTCTGCTTTTGATGGTCACAGCTATAAGAACTGCAAGTGGCCCTTGTGTTTGTATTACTGCAAAGCTTTCTACCTGAGGAAGCAAGGAGCTAACTGTTCTCATCTCCATCTTGCAGAGGGAGAATCTGGAGCCTAAAGACGTTGGGATTTGATTAACATCATGTAGTTGGCTGGGACAGAAATGGAGAGAGGATCAGTCCTCCTTATCTTGTTGGACTCCACCCAGTGCCCCCTCCAACATTCCTTTATTAGATCCAAGCCTTGGTTCTTGATAATGAATCCTAGTACTTCGGCATATCACCTGGATTGTGGGAATGTAGAGATGCTGGGGGCCTCTAATGACCATCTAATCTGATTCCCTCATTTTATTGTGAGGGATGGGAGTGAGCTTCCAGGGAAGTAAGAGGCTTGCCCAACTTACTGATAACTTTTGGCACAGTCTGCATCCTAGCCCTGGTTATTTTGCTGTGAGTCCTTGACTTTCTGCCCTGAACCAAACTTCTGTCCCCATGCCCGTGGAGAACCTCTGTCCTCAAGACTGTGGGTTGCTCCCAGGTGATTTTCCTTAGATTTCACCTCACTTCTGTTCTCACCAGGACAGGCTTTGAGGGAGTTGTATGAGTTTTCCTGTTTAGGGGCATACAAAGAACCAATAACTGTTCTTGTGTCCTCTATGTGAAATTTCTGTGGAATTTTCTGAGTACAGGCTAAGCATGAAATACTTTTTGTTCTTGAAGGAAGTGAACCCCTAAGATAGCAAGGAAGGGAGAAAAGCATGCAGACTCCAAAGAGGGCGTGAACACCAGTAGCTTGAATAAAAACATTAATTTTCAGTTAGTGTTTATTCACCTACCCCCTTCCTTGAATGCAGGAATCCCTCTCAGCGCGCTGTCTCTGGCTAGGAAATTTCCCCTAAGCCTCTTCATGAAAGTTATGATTTTGTGCCTACATCCTTAAATACAGTATTCAGGAATCTATTCTTCCAGCCCCTCTGCCTTCACCCACATATATCAAAAGACTTTTCAAGTAGGTGTGGCAAATGATAGTCTTAGCAAAGGATTTTGCTGAAGGACTAAGAGAATCTCCTCGATTGCTAATTTCAAGAAGGAAAGACTTTTGTTAACCCCAAGCTGGCAGAGATAATAATGATATAAAATATGAGCAATGTCTGGCTCTCCCTGTCCCATATAGTTTTGGTAATAGAGAAGCAAAGTTTTTGCCGTGTATTTTGCTAGGAAGTTGGCATCTCTAGTTAGGATTTTGAAAGAAAGCTGTTGTTGAAAATGTTAATACGCCTAACACGAAAGCAGATTCAATTTGGAATACAATATAAAATTCTCTAGCAGCTAAATGTTGTTAACCACGAAAAGTCCCTCTACTTTAGGCTCACTTATCTTTTAAAGTCTTTATTATAACACTGACACGTTCAAATCCCCATGCTTGCTTTTTGTTTTCCTCAGTGAAGCAAAAACTTCCCCAACAGTCTGAACGTGAAGCCGAACTAAGCTGTCTCGAGCCCTTTGTCAGTAGCCGGGCAGTTTCCTCAGTGCCTTCGTGACATGTTTTAACATGATCTCTTAATGGAATAGGAATGAGGATCGCCCTGTTCTTTGTGGGACAATGAGAAGATTGAGATTCTTTTATCAGAATGAGGCAATCTGGGCAGAAAAATCATCTTTCTCATTTTGGTCTCTCTGTTTAAAAAAATGTAAATGAAGGATTATGAAACAAATGTACATTTTAGGACGTAGGAAACAATGAGAAGAGACTGTGGATTTTACTCAACCTAATAAAGTAAATGTGATAAAAGATTTCACTGAAACAGAAGTGATTTCCAAATCATCATTTCCCCTTTTGAAGTCACAATACACAGTTTACATTTTCCGCCCGCCTGAGTTGGAAACCGCGAAGCCCCATGAAACATGTATGGCCCCTGTTTTGGATTGTGGTGCCTCCCACAGAGTCGTTACATTCAGTTCATATTCTAATTTCTACTTTTTCTTCAGACCTCAGATTTAAGCAGAAGGATAATTACAGTCTTAATCAGTGCTGTGTCCTATCAACCACAGCTTTTAAGAAAATCAAAAAAAAGTTTTTTTGATTTACCTTTCATTGCGGTGTCTGGGTGTCCATTCACCTGATACGGTGTCTTCGAGTTGGAACAAGCTTCTCAACTCTAATTAAGAATAAGCCTTGAAACTATGGTTAACAGAGAGGTGGGTTTTCTGGTACAGCATGAAAAATAAGCATTTTTCTCCCTGTCAGAGAAGGTGGGTTCTCCCCTACCCTCCTTGAGAGTGTCCTCTGAGGCACCCTTTCAGATTGTCCTGCTTGGAACAACTGGAGCAACTTGCTCTCTCGCTAAAGTAAGTGACTCACATCTGAGAGTAGGTGAGATCTGTTGACTGCGGAAGAGCATTTCCTGAACCTGCAGGAATCAGAAGGTGATTCACCTGAAGGGAACACAGAGGGCTGGAGCTCAGCATGCCAGAGGACTGTTGAAGGAGAGGGGGATGGAGTCTAAGGTTGGGGCTGGCCTCTACTAAATTAGTCCCAGTGTTTAGGTTCTTTCTTTTTTCTTTTTCTTTGTTTAATTTTATTTTGCAGGGATGGAGGGGCTTTCTATTGCTAATTAGAAAATATGCATTTATAACCTTCCTGCCAATTAAAGCTTAGATTAAAAGGAATCAGAATGTATTTTATGAAGGACAAATCCTTTAAGATATTATTTAGCTTATTATTTAAAAACTAAACTTGAACTGTGTTTCTACTAGTGATTGGTAACATTGGAAACCTGTTGTTTTAGTCAATAATTTGATGATCTCTGTGGACCTATTTTTATATATACACAAATGTCAGTATTCAAAATATTTTAAAGTTATTTTGGGGGTGAGTTCTCACCTAATCCTTTGAATTCCATTTTTAAAGAGAAAACAACTTTGTTCTTTGTAAAAGTTTTCCCACAGTGATAAATTTATATATTCAAATCACCTTTTCTTATTTGTAATTAATTTTAGAACTTTCAGATAAAAATCTACAAAAGATTGCAAGGTTTTGCAGCAAACAAATAAGTAAATAAATGAAATTTCACCAGATGGAATTAAAACCTGTTACTATCATGGGTGAAGATAAATGAAAATATTAAATGTGCAATCTTTTTGAAGTCATACGTCAATAATAGATATTATTTAGTGTTTACTTACACCTTAAGGAAATTATTTATATATATATATTATTTTAAATTTTATTTTAAAATATATATATTTATGTACTAATTTCTGTACTAACTTTATGTGCTAATTTATTTTTAAGTTTTATTATTTTAAACTATATATCTACATCTATATCTATATGTCTGTGTATATATATATATATATATATATATATATGTATGTATGTATGTATATGTGCATGTTCTAATTGGTTTTCTTTCTGTGTTAGTACAGAAAAACAAAAATGTGTTTAATTTAAATACTAATAGTTGAGGGCGCCTGGGTGGCTCAGTCAGTTAAGCGGCAGACTTTGGCTCAGGTCATGATCTCAAGGTTTTTGAGTTGGAGCCCCACAGTTTGTGAGTTCAAGCCCTGCAAAATCGGGCTCTGTGTTGACAGCTCAGAGCCTGGAGTCTGCTAAAGATTCTGTGTCTCCCTCTGTCTGCCCCTCCCCTGCTCACGCTCTGTCTCTGTCTCTCAAATAAATAAATAATACTAGTAGTTGAATTGTCAAAAATTCAGAATTCTGTTTCTTCTATTGCCTGTTCCTAAACAAACAAAAACAGACAACTACAATTTAAATGGTTTTCTATTCCATCCTCTTTAGGGTGGATTAAGTTATAGATGAGTAGACCGCCCTAGGGAAAGTCTGTGAACAAAAATTAGGCAACCTAATAGTGGCTCAATCTTAAAAGAATTTGCCAGATTTAGAAATAGTCCTGCATTAGGTTTGACTCTGCTTTATGCCAGTTTATACTTCTCCGTGGATTTTTGCTTTTTTACATTTAAAGCAAGTTTACTGCATCCTGAGGAGAAAGGTTACACTTGGAGATCTTTTAGTTGGAGAGATTTGCCCTTCTTGGGTTGAGTTCATTGCCATTTGTTGCTGTGAGACTTAAGTAATCAATGATATGAAATCAATCCAACTATAAAAATAACCAGCTGCCAAGTCTTAACAGCATCAATTCAAAGAGAGTGTATCCCTTGCAGCCTCCTTAAAAATGTGTTGAGCAAAGGCCTTCTTTGCACATTCTGGGGATTATCGTCCCAACTTTCCAGTCATGTGTGTGCAATCATATTAGGGACTTTATCTGGACAAATACTTCCTAAGTGTCTGTTAAAGGCCTAAAGGCAGTTCTGTTATCTACCTTAAGTTTTAATACATTTTTACCCGGGTTGACTTTGTCCTATTAGGGCCAACTAACAACATTAACTTTTTATGTTAAAGAAAAATCTTTTTCCTGTAAGGACCTCAGGTTTTCCCTGTAACAATGAGACACCTTGACTTTGCACATGGGATTTTTATAAAAAGCTCACAGAGGAGGAAGGGAGCTGGGGTCCCCGTTGTCCACTTGCAGTAGGCGACCCTTTCTCTTCTGGAGCTGGGCTGGGGCCGAATGGCATAGGCTTTCCCCTCCCTTAGTAACATAACAGTCAGATGGTACTATTTAGAAGCTCTGGCCAGTGATACAGACTAAGTCTAGTAATGAAGAAGTTAGCATGAGGCAGCCTTTACGTATGTGTCCTGAAGCGTATCATGCCAATCTCAAGTTGGGACTCGTTCACGCTGGTCTTACTTAACATTCAGAGAGGGAAATAGTACACGTTTAGTCACGAAAAAAGTGTAATAGCTTTGATGAAAAGAGCAGCTAAAAAACAGCCCATAACTTTATTACTGTTCAAATCACTGAGAGGTTAACCTGCATAATTTTTTTTCTGCTGATTTTTATAGCAAGTCTCTTATTTCATAAAAGCCACAGGAGACTTTATAACCATAATTATCTTGCTGCTTCATTGGAAGATCCTATTAAATGTAGGGAAGCTCTTTTAATAACATTGTTTTAGCCTTTACAAACCCCAAATTTATTTTGAATACGGGACGACATCCTGGGATGTGTTTGTGTTTCTTGACCACCACAATGTTTAAAAAAATGTGGGTTTTTTTTCATTTTTTTTTTTTTTTTTTTACTAAAGATGATTGTTTTTTCTTCTCGTATTTTTTTAAATATTTATTTATTATTTATTTATTTATTTATTTATTTATTTATTTATTTATTTAGAGAGGGAAAGCAAGCAGGGGAGGGGCAGAGAGAGGGTGAGAGAGAGTCCCAAGCAGGTTTGCACTGTCAGTGCAGAGCCCAGCATGGGACTCCATCTCAGGAACTGTGAGATCGCGACCTGAGATGAAATAAGGAGTCAGTTGCTTAACCCACTAAGCCATCCAGGCATCCCATTTTCTAATATGATTTTTAAAGATGCTAAACCTACAGACAATTTGAAATAATGGTTCAAATAGATTTCATCTCAATTCACATATTGTTAACCTGTTTCACATTCCCCCCCCACCCCCAATATGTTCGGTGTACCTGTTTGAAATTATAGTCAGCGTGATGAATGCTTTGCCCTTAACTGCTTCAGCATGTATTTCCTAAAAACAAAGTTATTCTCCTGCCCAATCACAGTGCTATTATCAGTCGAGATTAATGTTGAAGCAAAATATTTTAAAATATACTGTCTGCATTAAAATTTTTCAATTTCCCTTTTAATTTTAATACCCTTTTAATTTTTTTGATGTGGCTTGCAATCGCTGGTCACACCTTGCATTTGGTTTTAGGATCTTTGTTTATTTACTTATGACCTTGTTTTTTAAGTTTATCTATTTTGAGAGAGAGTGAGAGAGAGCGCGAATGAGAGCGAGTGAGCTGGGGAGGGACAGAGAGAGAGAGGAGGAGAGACCAAGAATCCCAAGAAGGCTCTGAACTGTCAGCAAAGAGCCCAGTGTGGATCCATGTGGGGCTCGGACTCATGAACCATGAAATCATGACCTGATGAAATCTGACCGAAACCAAGGGTGAGATGCTTAACTGACTGAGACACCCAGGCACCCCTACTTTATTTTATTTTTGGAAAACTAAAAAAAATTACTTTAGAGAGAGCACACATGAGCCTGGGAAAGGTGGAGAGGGGGATAGAGAGAGAGGCTTAAGTAGGCTCTAACCTCAGTGTGGAGCCTGACAGAGAGGGGAGTAGGGGGCGGAGGAGTGCTCTGTCCCATGACCCTGGTATCATGACCTGACCTGAAATCCAGATACAGATGCTCAAGCTACTGAGCCACCCAGGTGCCTGGGTTTTACTGTCTTTTAGATTTTTAATCTTTAGAACAGTCTCTCTGCTCTTTTGCTTTTTAATAAAGTCCCCTTGGACTTTGAAAATTGGTTTGTTCTGTATTTGCTAGACTCCATTCTGTGAGATATGTAGTAGGGGCTGCTTTCACGTTTTTGAGGTAGTTTGGAAGTATTAGCCTAAAGTCTATGTTGGAGTTTGGAATTTTGAATTTATATAGGAATATCTAGAATCTTGTTTTGGACATAGATCTGGTTCATGGATCATGAACCAAAATTGGTCGATCCATACTCTGTTTTTTGGAAGGGACACAGGATGACTTATTCAACTTTTTTGGTTTCATTGTTCTATAAAAGGAGGATTCTGGTTTAGTTAACAGAATTTTAGATGAGAATTCCCATAACCTTACTGATTTTTCAAAATACAGTCTAAAGAGACAGAAGCATGCAAGGAAAGAATGTGTTTCTAGAATCTTAGAAGGAATGAAAATTAGGTAACATTATTGATAAGTTTTTCTAAATCCTAGAAAGAATCCTTTACCCTATTCCTACTTACCACCTTTTTAGTGGGAGACATTGGGAAATGTATTACCAAGGCTTATCTTGGCCTTCTAGTCATTTCTCCCTTCCATATGATTTTTTTCTTTCCATGTAAAGGGCCTGCTAGTCTTTTATAATACACTAACTCATTACAGAACAAAAAGAGGCAGAGATTTAATGGAAACATGGCTCAAATTGCTCTGTCTTGCCCATATCTTTTCCATGGAGCCAGAACATACAACAAGGATTGTAGTAAAATCTTCAGCAGATCTTACTGTTCGATCTCTCTGTACACAAAAGTCACTCTAATTGTGGCTCACATCCAGTAGTTGAGATTTTTTGCGGAGTATAATTATTACAAACCCTTTAATGTTCCCTTGCCGAGATTGTCATCTTTAGGTCCCTATGCTTGAATTACTGTGTTTAATCTGTCATTTGAAATGATTTGTATCTATCAAGTCTGCTTTAAATAAAGCACTTAGCCTTTTTCTGGTATGAGAACTTCATGTGTAATGGTTGATTAGAGGGAAGAGATGGTTTGGAGATTGAGTGTGGAGATATGCCTGCATATGACTCCTGACCTCTTATTGATACTCTCCTGTGTGCTGTGCTACTTAGTTTTGGAAATTTTGCTTGAGGCAGTGTTGGGTCATAACCAGAGGCTAGTAACTATAGGGTCATACAGACTGTTAATTCAGCAATTAACATAGCTGAATCTGTTTCTTCTTCTGGAAAATAAGGTTCGGGATGGCTACCGTGTAATATAGTAAAGATTAAATGAGATCATATACAGGATAATTCCTACATTATTTATACCTTGGTTGGTATTAGTAAACAGTAGCTTCTTTTTTCCTGTCTCCGTCCTCTGTTTCTCCCTCCAGGAGGCCAAGTGAGTAAGTGAATGAATGGGAGTGTCTGAATGTAAATTTGGAATGATCAAAAATTGAAAACATTCCTCAGCTAAGAAGTCAGAGTAGGTCCATAATGTTTTAGTTGCCCCTAGAAAGCTCCTGGTTTTCCTTTAATGATGAGCTGATCATTACTTGAAACACTCATTATATTCTTTCTTGACCATTTTGTCTTCTGAAAAGGAGGAAATTAGAATAGCTTATTGTAGCCTGTCTGACACTGTGGGAAAGTGTAAAAGCTGAGACCAGTATTTGTTGGAGGGGAAGAGAGCTGGTCTCAGGAGGCTTAACATGTTTGGGTTAATGCTTCATTTACTTGCAGCTTAGGCATTCTTGGTTGCAGGAAATTTTAGTTACAGAGTTAAATCGAGTAAGAAGGATAAAAAGTGTTGAGAGTTATATGTCTATATGATGTAAATTTTAATGCACAAAGCCAGTATTTTTAAAAAGCTGTAGAAATATTCAGATATGCATTAGCTAAAATTGTTCATGATGAATGCCACTAAGTATAATCAGATATAAGCATGTAGTGTTTACACTGATTTTTAAAATAAAGATACACATTTTAATTACTATACCCCAAGATGTTACATTTTTGAATTTGGGTTTTATTACAGAAGTGGCAAAAATTCACATTTTTGTCACAGGATTTTTTTTTTTTTTTTAACTAGTTTACCTCCTTACTTTAAGTGTTAAATTCCATTTCCTTTCTCTTCTCTATTCTTTTTTTCTCTTTTATAGCCGTTCCCTGCGTTCTCAACTCCCATTCCTATCACTTGGTGTCTTTCCCGCCCCCGCCCCCCCCCCCCCCCCCCATCTTCTGTGCTTTTCTCTACACATACTTTATACTAGAGTGGGTGGGGTTGCTAGGAATCAGAAACCCAGGTAATGTTAATGTCTGAAATAGCGTACCCATTTTCTGGCTGAAGCTGGATGCTCTTGGTTGCCTGGTTATACCCAGCATGTGTTTGCCCTTCTGCTATGTTTGCTGTTTCACATGGAACACAGTCAGTCTGCACTGCAGAGGAAGGGGCCACTCTACTGTTCTTATAAATCCTTGGAGAAAGCTGAGCTAGAGTAACAGCTGTTGTTTTTTCCTCCTTGGAACTCTTGCAAACTGACTTGCCCTTTATGGCAAGATGAGTGTTGCTCCCTCACTGCCCATTACAAATTTGGCTCTACCCCACCTCCTTCTCAGTGTTAATCACTGACCTCATACATACAGATTCATCATGTTTGGTCTTTCCAGAGCGTTTGATGTTGTTGACTATTACTTCCTCCTTGAATCTCTCTTGTTCCTTGATTTCCAGTATACCGGATCCCTTGTTGCTCCTTTTAATTCACCCTCCACCTCACACCCTCTAAACTCCCCATTCTGGCATGTCTTCTGTCTATTCTGTATATAACACTTGTGTAGCATGGCCCCCGGGGTGCTCAACTCATTCTTTCCATCACTGTCTCAAAAAGATATCCCCTGGCCTTCTAATCTAGCCATGTTTTCAGAGCTGTGGATCCATATCTTGCCCCCACTGGCTAAATTTATTGACCCTGATCTCTGACACGTTAAATTCATCATACCCAGAGTCTGCTTCTTGTATTTCCTTTAGAATCCAACACCTCACTCAACCTAACTATCTTCAGAGCAATGAATCTCAATTGGAAGGGGGTAGGGTGGGGATTATGGGTCCCATTGAAAATACATACTGCTATTAATGAGTACATTTTAGATATAATCCCCCTACTCTCAGATGGTCTTGGACTCAAAACCTCTCTCTGAAAATGTCTCTAAGGTCCATGTCAGTTTTTCCCCCCTCAGTTCTTGCCTGCATAGATAGAAGACTTTTTTTAATTGATCTGTCCTCAATTAAAGGACAGATTGCTCTTCCTTCAATCTGTAATCATCCTACCAGTACTGGTAAATTGATTTTCCTAAAGCACCAGCAAAGAGCGTGTAGTTCTTCTCTTCCGAAACCTTCCGTGTCTTGTAAAGAAGTCCACATAGTACAGCACGACACCAGAGCGCTCTTCTGTAGGATCCTGTGCTCCATCCCTAGGCTCATCTTCTACGTTCACCTGCTGCAGCCTCTGGCCCCCATGGCCCCTTGTGCTCCGACCATAGCACTGTCCCCACCCCTAGCTGAGCCTTCCTCCAAACTGCTTGGGGTGTAGAGATGTTCCTTTTTGAATGCTATTTTCTCCTCCAAGATCCTGGTCACGGTGTCATCTCATCCAAGCCCTTCCTCAGTTTCACCATTTGGAATTAGCTACCTTTTCCTCTCCATTTTTACGGTGAATTAATCATGTCTCTCATATGGCTTCCACATCCGGCTTCATTGTGGGTTGTGTGCCTGACTGTTGTGTGCTTCCAGAAAGGTAAAGGACCCTGCACTGAAGTATACAATGAAGGAATGATGGACCCAGTGAATCAGTGAACCCACTCTTTGGGATTTTACTTCTCTCAAAAATTCTCAAGTGCCACAGGTGCTAGTGGGACTGAACCACTCAAACCCCTAAAGTTGCGGAAGCATTTGTGTTGAGACCTCCCCCGTCCTCTTCAGGAGCCACCTCGTTACCATCCTCACCGCTAGGGTGTGATATTTAGCTTGTCCTGATGGTGTAGCAGAGCCATGGAGGCGTTGTGCCTGAGCCGCCTGCCTGGATCTTGGCCACAGTTCTGCCTCTGCTTGCTGGCAGGTCATGCGCACCATGGGCAAGGTGTCTTCTTGCTTTGTGTCTCAAATTTTTTTTATCTCATTCTCAACAGAAAACCCTATGGTATCTACCTCATAGGGTTGAAGTGGGAAAGTGATAATCCTTACAAAGCACATAGCATAGCACCTGGCACATAGCAAGCATTCAGTAATGACTGCAGACTGTCTGTGTAAGGTCCTGGGAAGTTCTTGATCACTTCTAGGTCAGGGCTAATTACCTGGCAGTATCTGGGCTAGTTATGGCCCACACATGAATGTATTGTTTTTGCGGGGTCAAGGAGTGTGGAGGTGGCTGCGGAAGTTTTGAAAAGAGCAGGAAATGTAGGAGACTGGGTTTGTCATTTCTCTTGAGAACATTAGACTATCTGAGATGGTAAATATAGTGGGTAAGAATATAGGCTCAGAAGCAAGAGTGAATTACAGTCCTAGTCCTGTTCCGTATAAGCTGCGTGACCCCCATGCGAGTTGCTTAACTTCTCTGTTTCTCAACTTCTCTATTTTTAAAACGAAGATAACTATCGCACTTTATAGACCTGCTGGGATTATTAAATGGGACAGTCTAATGATACCTCTTGCTTCGTACATAATAAATAGTACTGTGTGCTGCTTTTGTTGCCACTGATGTCCATACTTCTGCTCTTGCTACACTGGGCCGGCAACACTGGGCTTCCAGTCCCTCCTGTGACAACAGTTGCCACTGAGTAGTAGAGGCCCCCATAAGTTGAGCACGACTTTTTAGGTAGCCACATCCTCCCCCATTACCTGTAGCCTTATATCTGCTCTCTTAATGACAATTTTGTCGATGTCTTGTTGATAGATGCCACTCCTGTGTGTTCGTGTCCAAGAGAGCTGTGCTGTGAATCAGTGTTTACGGCAACATGAACCTCAAGGAACATTTAGCACCATAGTTATTAATGTGTGCTCCAGACCAATAGTATCAGTATCCACCGGAAACTTATTCTCAGGCCTCACCCCAGACCTACTGAATCAGAAACTCTGGGGGTGCGCCTAGCAATCTGTGTGTTAAGAATCCCTCTGGCTGGTTCTGATACCCGCTGCAGTTTAAGAACTACAGATGTTACACGAGTCGTATGTCCATATTACTGACGTCCAGTAAAAGTAGTTACATTTAACTTTTTACAGAAGCCCTTGTTTGGGATGTGAGCTCACATATTATGTTAAAGCTCGCTACTTATTTTTTTTTTCTTTTTGCTCTTTTTTCTGTCATTAATGGCTGTGGTAGAGCATCTCATTCTGTAAGTATTCTAGAATTTGGTATTTGTGATTGCTAGTTTGGGAATTTCTTTTCAAATAGTTGCTTTGTATTTTGTATTTTTTTTTTTAATGTTTATTTATTTTTGAGAGAGAAAGAGAGAGAACAAGGCAGGGAGAGGCAGAGAGAGAGGAGACACAGAGTCCAAAGCAGGCTTCAGGCTACAACCTGTCAGCACAGAGCCTGACCTGGGGCTTGAACCCACGAATGGTGAGATCATGACCTGAGTTGAAGTTGGATGCTTAACCAACTGAGCCACCCAGGTGCCCCTGTGAGTGTGATTTAAAGGTGACTCTAATATGCCTGTCTTCCAAGTTCTTTGTGGATTATTTCATTCTGCACATCAGGTACCCAGCTTTTGACTATAATGTTATTATAGTAGAATTAAATATTTGTATTTAGGGAAGCCATAATTTTGAAATTTTATCCTGAAAGATCTTTCTGAAAATTGTATGTAGTATCAAGATGCAGTTACTTATAATACATTATTAGAGTCTACATGTGATCGTGTAATGTACTCAGTAAAGGTAATGTAGATTTGGTAACATCTGAAAGTTATTATGATTTAATTATTTTATTTGAGAGAATGAAAATCAGACATTAAGAGTATTTTCTAAAGGAGTTTTGGAGATTGTAATATGCTACTGTTAAAAATTTTGCTTAACCAAAGCCAACAGCCCATAGCTAAAGCATTTTGTCTGTAACTTTAAAACTGAAATGTTGATAGACATTAGCCCCAAAGCTATACACGTACTGTTTAGTAATCCTGCTTCCTTCATGTTCATTTACTAGTGAACCCCAAAACATCCCACTTCCTGTGTACAGGCTCCTGTGTACATGCTATAGGAAGGCAACTAAGAAAAGTTTGAGTATTCAATTTATATCATATTTGGAAAAATAAAAATACTGAGAAGTGTCTTCCTCTTCGCTTTTCGAGTATGTGAAAATAAAACCAGTTTGGGTTATTTTATCAAATATTTATTGATTGCTCAATAAGACACAATCCCAGCTGTTAAATGTATACATAGATTATTAAAAGAGTAGGTACATGTGTGGGCAAGTCATTACAAAGCAGTGTGGTAAGTACAGTAATTGAGGTGTGACAACATACGGATGAGGAGGTGATTGGGTTTGAGATGGTGGTGGGAGATGAGATTGCATGGACCACCTGATTGCTCGGCCAGATGAGATTGCATGGACCAACTGATGGCATCTTAGGTTTCAAGGACAGGTAAGAGTTTTCCTGGTGAATCAGAGGAAAATTTACGTGTGCTGTGGCACAGGGGCAAAATGGAGCAAGGTATGTTCTGAGAGTTACAAATGTATATAAGAGTGTAAGGTTTCAGGAATCAATAAGGCCAGAAAGCTGGATAAGTTCCAGGGCCTTGAGGGCTTTTTAGAGCATGAGAAGAGGTCTGGGTTTAACCTTAGGATGATCCTGTTGGAGCTAAGGGTGCATTTACAGAGCATGACTACCCCTTTGTGCATTTTCTCTAGAAGATACAAATCCGCATCCGTAATTCTAGATAACCACATTTTAGTTTTTTCAACCACAAAAGATTTCAGGAGGAAATGTGGGGGTGAATTATTACTAATAGGTTATCGTCCTTTGAAAAACTTCCCAATATGGATGCTTTTCAGTATGGGTCAGCAGTTCTATCTTTAAATGTACAAAGAATGGCACAATGATGACATATTCTATTTAAAACATTTGTTTTTTCAAAATTTTAAAAAATGTTTGAGAGCAAGACCACGAGCGAGGTAGGAGCAGAAAGAGAGACACAATCTGAAGCAGGCTCCAGGCTCTGCACTGTCAGCACAGAGCCCAGTGCGGGGCTCGAACCCATGAACCACGAGATCATGACTTGAGCCAAAGCTGGACTCTTTTTTTTTTTTTTCCCCAACGTTTATTTATTTTTGGGACAGGGAGAGACAGAGCATGAACGGGGGAGGGGCAGAGAGAGAGGGAGACACAGAATCGGAAACAGGCTCCAGTTTCCATCAGCCCAGAGCCCGACACGGGGCTCGAACTCACGGACCGCGAGATCGTGACCTGGCTGAAGTCGGATGCTTAACCGACTGCGCCACCCAGGCGCCCCGAGCCAAAGCTGGACTCTTAACCACCTGAGCTGCCAGGCGCCCCTCTATTGAAAACATTTGTAATTCACAGTCTGCAGGGAGTAATTTGGGAGATACCAAGAAAACCTGACATGTTTTCTGTCTTCAAAACATGTCTTTCTTCAAGAATCCTGACCCTCTTTGGGGGATTCAGTCATGAATATAGGTAACTAGCAAAGGGAAATCTGCAATGAAAGCCCTAATGCATAACCAAACAGTGGGGGAAGTAGTTGCTTTGAACCAGAGGCGTGAAGCAGGAGAATAGAGGTTGTGGCCCAGAAAGGTTTTGCTGTGTTGGTGGCATATTCAGCCACCATTAGAGTGTTGGCTGGGCGGAGGGAGAATTCCAAAGAATATCAATCAGTACAGTATTCTTGCCCTTAAATTATACACACGTAAGATGAACGCATCGTACAATAGTACAATATACAATACAATTGTACAACAACAAAGTACAAATGTACAATAAAATAGTACATCGTACAATAATACAATATTTTATGTGGCTTAATGGTCTAATGCTACATATGGAATACTGAAACAATGTCAGTACTCTTAATACTGGAAGAGGCTCTTGACAATAAGGAGGAACTCCTTCATCCAGGCTTTCTCAGGGTTTTCTGACCTACTTCAATTCCCCTGATGTTTCGTACCCAATGGCTTCAGCTTTCATCAAAGGACTTTCAGGTTTTTTGGTTTGTTTTTAAACCAGGAAGTATCAATACTTGTGGGATACAGAAGCAGTAGTGTTGTTTGAATTATGTGTGTCAGAGAATGTGAGAAGTGAGAAGGTGTTCTGGAAGGAGGTATTTAGTAATACAAGTTTATCCATATTTTCTCCAAAATTTCAGTGAGTGTTTGCAAAAAGGTGACCTCTAGTGGCCACTTGCTTTCTGTTGCATTTCTCTGACAGATACTTCACTCTGCTTATGAATTGATCTATGTGCAATTAAAATTTATAGAATCCTTTCTGTACACCAGGATAATAAAAAGCATTTGCTCCATCCTTTTTTCCTTGCTTAAACTTTATTTCCAAATTGACTTTTGAAATTTTACCTATTAAATATTAGGTAACCAGAATAAAGTTATCAGCCTAGGGTTATATTGTCTGTCTGGATAGTTCGATTTTCTTGGGTTGATGACGTGATCTTCCTCCCTCTCATACATGGTAGCCTTTCTGTGAATTTTTTACATAAGAATATGTATATTATGGGATCCATGCAAATGTTAGTTGCTGCCAAAAAGAGGGTTGTTTCTTTAGCTATAAACAATTGATTTTGCAGCCTGCAGTCAGTCTTATTGTTAGTTTGACTGTGAGTGTAGGGAACTCTGGCAAAATGAAATGGAGCAAAACACACAAAGAATACAGCCACAACAACAAACACTTTACCTTCCAGCTTTGTGGTGTGTTTGCTGTCCTTACTTCTGGCCTTTCTGTAAGAGTTGTATACTTTTTTTGCAATCACCACATAAAACAGAAGCATTAGGACAAAAACAGTCCAGAAAATGAACTGGGATATGTAGTTCACCACTTGATGCCATTTCAACCCCAGCGGATCCTTTAAGGAGGCACACTTTTTCACAGATGATGGTGTTGCTTCCTTATTGCTCAAGATTATATTCGGCAGAGAGATGAGGAACAAAAAGAGCCAGACGAAGGTCGAGATCATTTTCGCAAAAGCAGGTTTTTGTACAAAATATTTTCCAAAGGGCCTGATGATCTTCAGGAATCTATCAAAGGCTATGAAGCCTAGCAGTGTGATGCCCACATACATGGCCTCGTAAAAGATGACCGCAGAGAAACGACACACAAAGGCCCTGAGTTGCCAGGGTCCGAGGTGTGAATCAGAGAGGATTTTAAATGGAAGCGTGAACGTCATTATCAAGTCGGCCACCAAAGTATTTTTGAGGTAGACAATGAAGGTGGAGGAGCTGGGGATGTGAATGAACACCCACAGGGCCAAGGTGTTCAGCAGGATGCCTGTGAAGAAAACGATGGTGTAGATGACTGGGAACACCAGCTGTGCTATCCGTGTGTCCCTGGGGCACCGCTCAGACCCATTGAAGCCCTTTATCACTGTGGTGTTCATGGTTTCCAGGGTCAGCTGTTACAAAGAAACAAACACACAAAATCAAATAAGTCACGATTTCCAAGTGCTACTTTTAAAAACAGGCTTTAGGTATATAGCCTATTAACACCTTATATTTATTCAGCCCATTCAGTAGATGAGTTGAAAAGGCACATGTTTCTGGCTACAAATTTTTTCAAACGTGTACTACATTTTTGGTACTTGTCAGTACCATTACTTCAACACCCTTTTGAAATCCAAATAAGAGGTTCTACCTCCTTCACAAGTGCTGCTTTGAACATGGCAATGAAGCGAGACCCATTTAAGAAGTAAAAATCCATGTCAGCTTGCTGTACATTATATCATTCCTTATACTCTTAATCTATGGTTTCTAGAATGTTTACCGTAAAGTGTTTTTCCCCCTTGAATATATTCTGTCTTTCATAAGCAAGCCCGCCCATAAGAAAAGTTGAAATTCACCTGTGTTTGGAAGGACACTGCGCTCAGTGTCTTCTGATTGAGGCAGCCATCAGTACAGTCCATGAAGAGCATGTGAAGCAAGTGTTGTTCTGCTTTCTTATGCTGGGTTTCCTTCCTCATTTTCACGTGTGTAATGTAATCAATTAGAACCTCTTCATATTCAAACCTTTGCAAATTATCTAATAGGAAAGCTCTTTTATTTCAAACTTAGGTGATGTTAACCTACTGTGACTTAAATGAATTAGCTTAGAGGCTGTTCTCTTTATATTCTCTCATCTAATAACGTTCTGGCAGTTTATCTTTGCTGTCTACATGGTCAGCGAAATTTTCGAGTACCTCTTGTATATTATAGTAGGTGGCAGAACAATAAATTAGCTCCAGGTTACAACCACACAGAAGAGCAAGAGTTGACTTTAAAATTAGAATCATCATCTGCTCACTTACAGACTGCTTTTCCCAGAAATTTGTGTACAGTTGGCCGGCCTGTTTAATTTTACATGTACCTTAGTTTTTGGTCTTTCTATCTCAGAGAGACAGAGTGATATATTTTCTAAGAGTTCAGGGCTATTAGACCCAGATTTTTTTTTTTTTTTTTTTTTTTTGGAGGGGGTGGTTAGAATCACGGATCCAGCAAATACTGAGTACTAGGTAATAGACAAATGATTTCATAGCTCTCTCAGTTTCCTCATCTGTGTAATGGGTTTAATGATAGTATATTACCTCATATGTTATTGAGAAGACAAAACGAATATATAGAATTATGCTGGGTATATAGGAAGCACTAAAAAATGTTCACCCCATACTGCATTGGTGAGTGAAGTGTAGATTTAAATGGAGGTATACTATTTCGCTCATTGGAAATCATCTTTCGAAATCTCTCTGTTTAACGTAGGCGGAGTATGGAAGACTCAGGAATTTTATCAACCTTGGGCAAGGTCTATACAATTTATCCTTTAAATGTCTTCAAGTTTGAAAGGGTGTAATTGCCGCTTTGTTTAGAGACGGTTGTTGTCCATGAACAGAAGTGTGTCCCTGCCAGATAGGTAAGGGGAAAGAGGAAATTAGTGGACCTTATGAGGGGAATGTTGAGTTCTCCATGGTGAGTTTCACTTCATAGTTTCTCCTGCACATTTCACCACAGAGTTGGAGCAGACTGTGGGGTTAGATTGAATGACAATTTGGGGATGACTTGGTTTGGGATTCTAAGAATAAAAATTTCGTGTCCCACTGGACATTTGAAAATATGAGGCAGTAGGATGCTGGATACTTTTGTTGGAACTGCCCAATCATGGCACAATTTACAACATGTAAGTTTGACTCAAATAAATTGTTTCTTGAAGATACAGATTCTGGATTTCATTTATGCGATAGAACATAATTTAAATATACACCTTTATGCTTTTTACTTCAGTAGAGGAAAAATAACCAACTGGTTTTACTTTTTATGTAGAGGGATGTGACCTACATAATGAAGTATACATTTCCTGAAATCTCCAAAATCATTATCTAGATGGAGGTTTGGAATAGTTTCAGTTTAAACAGGGAAATGCTGTACAAAATAATTGCATAATTAGAAAACTGGAAATCACACTTTGGCCAACTTTCAAAATGTCGAAGTGTGGGAAACTCTGAAAAGGGGAACTGACTTAACGCTGCCCATTTCTAGAGTTCTGGAAGTGTATTCTTTTAAATGTGGCAAGTTTCAAGATGTTTCACCATACTAAATATCCCAACAGATCACACATTCCTATATGCCCATGTGTTTAGTATGAAGTCGTTGACTTTTCCTTGATTTACCCTAGTGCTGGTGCCCAGCGGGGAGGGGTGTGTCTTTGGTCCTTGATGGCCTGACTGAGAGGAGCACTCTCTCAGGAACCAGAGTGCCTGGTTTCAATTTCTTATAGCTCTACTTTTCTTGTGACTTTGGGCATGATATTTTATGTTCTCTATGAAACCGTTGTCTCCTCTTTACAATGAAAATAAATAATAGTGTTTGCTTTGTTGGAATGTTAAGGAAATGAAATGAGTGAAGTTCCACCAAGTGTATAGAATAATGTATGTTAGGTTGTAGGTGTTCTTGTATTTCTTATTAAATGAAGCTAAAAGTAGAATACCAATGGTGATAGATCAGAAAAGACAGGTGGGAAGAATCAAAGATGAAATGAAAGGTTCCATAAATCAGAAGCTTGCCAAAATGGGAATAAATTGAATTTAAAATCTTATCAGACTTGCTGAGGAGATAGTCAAAACCAATAAAATAAGTATAGCTAGTGATTATACTGCTCAAAGTGATAATGTGATCTTATTTAATTCTTAGAAAAATCCTCAGAGATTGATCCCATTTTGCAGATAAGAAAATTGAGGCACAGCAGTTAAGCAGTTAAGCAGTTTGGCAAAAATCAACCCAAGCCCACTTCAAACCCACATAGTCTGGTTCAGAGGCCATACTCAGAACCTGCCTCATGCTCCCAACTGTCAGCAATCATGGATAGGGTGAACTAGAATTGTTTACTAGATTGTAGAGTTTTTCAGCTGGGTATTACTGATTGATGAGTGAGGAATAACAATCAACTTTAAAGTTTAATGGATTTGTGAAACTTTTTTCCTTACTGTGAGGTATCTGGCTGAAAACATAAATTGGTTCCAAGTAGTATGATCAGCAAAAGAATTAAAGAAGATATAATTAGAAGCCTGCCAAATGGCACTAAACTATTTTTTCCATCTGTAGTCTCTTTTGGGATTCTCTTTTGGATCAGAATTAATAGTCTAAAGGTTTCTGTTGATGTGGCTAAGCAGTACCATATAAAATCTGAAAAGATGAGGAAGCATTTATTTTCATTTGGAATGAAAGTCAAAGTGGGAACTATTACAAGAGCCTGTACTTTCCATCAGACATAGCATGGTATGTTTTCAGATGATAGAAAATTGTTTAAAAAATTCCCCACTGGATGAACTGAAAGCGGAAATAATAAGTTAAAATAAGTTGTGCAGTTTAACATTAAATGTAAAAGTGTCTATAAGTAGAGCCAGTATAGAACACCTCTACAGATAACTGGAAACAGGCGATAAGTTCATAGTATTACCTGAAACATGTTCATATCAGTTTCATATTTTTATTATAATATGAAACAATACAAGTTTGAGGAGTTCAAATATAGTCATGTGCATAGTCGAAAGTGAGAATTATCCCCCTTGCATGAACATACCATCGTGTGTGGAAGCATATATTTATATTTATTGATATATCAGATCTTTGTTTCCTTTCATGATAGTACATGAAGATTTGCCTATTTTTTTTTTTTTTTTAATGTTTATTTTGAGAGAGGGCGCGTACCTCTGCTTGCATGAGCTGGGGAGGGGCAGAGAGAGAAAGAGAGAGAAAAGGACAGCTAAAATCTCAAGCAGGCTCCGTGCTGTCAGCAGGGGGCCTGAAGGTGGGGCTAGATCCTAAGACCCTGGGATCAGGAACTGAGCTGAAATCAAGAGTGAGATGCTTAACTGACTGAGCCACTCAGGTGCCCCAATTTACCTATTTTTTTTAAGTTTGTTTATTTTGGGAGAGAAGGAGACAGGCAGAGAGAGGGAGTCCCAAGCAAACTCCCTGTTGTCTGTGGGAGCCTGAAGCGGGGCACGAACTCATGAACCATGAGATGACGACCTGAGAAATCAAGAGTTGGATGCTTAACCAACTAAGCTACCCAGGCACCCCTAACTAATAAAAAATAAATAAAAAATTATACTATGTAAAGTTACCATAGTTTAGTTAAGGAATTTACTGATTGGCTTTTTTTTTTTTCTCAAAAAGTGTCTCTTAGGCACAGTACTGTAGGACACACATATATCTGTATATTTTCGTTCAATTCCAACATATTAGTAGTAAGTTTCCTAGCGGTGGGATTGCTGGACCAAAGCTCTGCATCAAAATGTTGAATGATATTTTCAAATAGCTTTCCAGGAGAATTATACCAATTTACAGTCTCAAGTGGGATTCTTCCAATACTGTTAGAAAAATCTTTTAAATCAAATCTAAACTTAAAGATGAAAAAAAATCCATGTAATTTAAATGTAAATTTATTTGCTTGTTAGTGAGGGTACAGATTTTTTCATATTTTTAGTGTCTATTTGTATTTCTCCTGGAAATTAATTTTTTATATTCTTTTCCCGTTTAAAAAGTCAGGCTGTTTCTATTTATTGACTCGTAAGTGTATTTCTACATATTTAATTCCAACTGGCATCAGTGTATTCTCATTTTGGGCATTACCAATCAATAGTGATCACAGATCAGGCACTGGAATCTGTAGTTGTTTTCTGAAATAACTAGATGCATGGATAGAGGGTTCTTTTTCTGTGTATTTTCTCCCTGTTTTCAGAGTTCTAGTCCAGGGATTGTCAATTTTCATTTCTCCCTTTCTTATAGAATTTTTTTTTCAGTGTTCACCTGTGAGAAAGAGTATGCGAGTGTCCTTGTAAATGGGGGAGGAATAGAGAGAGAGGAGGACAAAGGAACCGTTCCAAGGGGGCTCTGGGCTCTGCACTGATAGTAGAGAGCAATCAATCTTTTCTAAAGAGCCACGTAGTAAATATTTAGGTTTTACAGCCATGCAGTCTTCATCACAATTATTCAACCCTGTCGTTGCAGCAGGAAAGCAACCTTGGATAAAACCTGAGGGGGTTTGAGTGTGTTCTAATAAACCTTACTAGGGACACTGAAACTTGAATTTCATAGAACTTTAATACAATATGAAATTTTATTCTTCCTTTTTTCTTCCTGTTGATATTTGAAAATGTGAAAACCGTTCTTAGGTCTCAGGTGGTGGGTTTGGCTTGCAGACTAAAGTTTGCCACACCTGCTTTAGACTGTTTCTGTAAAACCCACTGCCAGAAACTGCCACTAACCGGCAGCCTTAGGACTTGTTAGCTACTAAGGCTATGGGCAAGACTACATTTTGTTGGTTTCATCTTCTGAACTTTGCAACTTCTGGACCCGAGAGTACAAAACTTGGCTTTCCTTTTTTTTCTTAATATAAAATCTGGGATTTATTATGTATATTAAAATTCCTAGTGACATGTAAAAATAGTGACATGTCCTGTGTATCATGAGTGTTCTGTAAACACATATCTCTCAGTCTGTCTTGAATGGATTCAGTTTGACGTCCAATGCAGGAGTGTATGCTAAGGTTTTTGAATAAGGAATTCCCAACAAAATGTGACTTAAGATTTTAATGTAAATTTTTCATATTATATATAAAAACAGAAATGATTCCAAACACTTGACAGTTCTTTTATAAAAATTCTATAATACTATTTGTGTTCCTGCTTTCTTTCTCTTGTCGAAAATGTCATTTCAGTAAATTAAATTAATCCAAAGGGAAAGTTTATTTGGGAAAGTTTTTGTCCACTCTGCCTTCTCCCAGCAGCTCATGGGGTCGTGGTACCTCGGTGTCAGTTTTAACCTACCCTCTACCCCCTGACTTGGACGGTGGGTCTGCCTTCCATTTTTCCCAAATACAAAATGAGAAGATCAGATTAACTGATCTCCAGGTTCTTTCCAGCTCAGCTCTCGGGCTGTTCTTACAAAACGTGCACCCTTATGCATGTGATATTAGAGTGAATTGCGTTAGCCTGTGTGGTGGGAATGTGGACTAGTAGTATGTGGAATAGGCATCTTCTCTTGGTGCATCTCCAGTGTCATCCAGTGCTGGTGGACACCAGTGCCATGCGAGTAAAAGCAGCCACTTGAGAGTAGATATCATTTAGGAAGTTAAGTGACTTCAATACTGGAATGTAGCTCAGCAGAACTACTCAGCTCAGCAGAACTGCTCAGCAGAACTAGCTCAGCAGAACCCAGGGGTGCCTGGGTGGCTCAGTTGGTTGAGTGTCCGTCTTCAGCTCAGGTCTTGATCTCACACGGTTCATGGGTTCGAGCCCCACGTCTGGCTGTATGCTGACAGCTCAGAACCTGGAGCCTGCTTCGGATTATGTGTCTTCCTCTCTTTCTGCCCTTCCCCCACTTGCATTTTGTGTGTGTGTGTGTGTGTGTGTGTGTGTGTGTCTCAAAAATAAGTAAACATTTAAAAAATTAAAAAAGGACTGTGGTTTATGTACAATCAGTATGTTATCAATCTGATCTATTATTTCATTTACTTATGGACTAATTCATGTGATAGGTTACCTTCAGAAGAGACTGCCCAATAACGTCTCATAAAATAGTGTTGGCAGTTACCCTTTATTAAGTGGGTTTGCTGTTTGATGTAGGAGTATGTAAGAGGTGAGGCATGGTATCTAATGTCTTTGAACAAAGAAATTCCAACAAAGTGTGATTTAGAGTTTAATATACATTTTTTTTTTACACACAAATGACAAACCAGTAATTACAAACATTTTAACTACTTTTCTGTTACTAGTTATGCTTTGCAACCACATAATCACATTTGTTTTTCTCATTAAAGGAAATATTCATTAACCCAACTAGTACTTAATTTCTAGAAGCTAGTTAATAAAGTTAAGTGGCATTGGTGGTACTGTACTGAGTAAAATTGTCAAAATATTAATAAAACTGGTTTCTCTAGTATTAAGGAAATACTCAGGATTTTTTGGTTTTAGAATGTCATAAAAGTAACCATTTTAATAACTTTGCTATTTCTGCTCCTTTATTGGAAAGGTATTTTTAAACCTCTATCTTCTTAATGAAAATTAAAAAAAATCAGTCCAATTACCATTTCAATTAGTTTAAATTTCCTAAGATTTTTGCTAATAATTAGTAGTAGTAACTATTCTTTGTGTGTCCCACTTAAATCTTTATAATGAGTATCACAGTAGATGAGCATTTGGTTACGGTCTCGGATGTATATACATCTTAGTATAATTTTTGGTCAGAAGATTTTTTATCAGATTTATCATTCTCCCTTAGTTGACTATAACTTGATAATAACATTGTGCTCAGTAACGTATTTAAAGGATTACAGTAGATATTATATGGTTACCCATTTTGCCAACACTCTACAAATCATGAGTTCTCTGTAGTTTGGCTTGTAACCGTGGTAATTAGATACAGTTTGTTTTGCTACCCATATCTCTATGTTAGGTTTCTTTTCTGTATTTTAAGATAGCTTTTTCATACTGGAAAAATAAATGAAAATTACTTCTGTAGTTTTCTACTACTTGTTTAAAGAGTCATTGTTACTGACTCAGCTTACTGTTTAGTCAGTATTTACACAGTGTTTTCCTTTTGTGTATTCCAACCACTTACAGATTGAAATATTACCTCATTTGGTTTACATTGGAGTCTCTTCACTTGGGTCACCACCATCCTGTTCTTTTTTCCTGTTTTCTTGAGATAGAGATGTTGCAGAATTGGGGCACTTCAGCATACTCATTAAGGAGTTTTTGAAGGACTTGCAAAGGAAAAAGTAGATGAATGGATCCAGGCATGCATTTAAGGAAGTTAACCAAAGGGTGCTCTCTTTAACATAGAACAGAGTATTTTCAGCAGAGCAGTCAAAGACATCCCGGGTCTGGCTCAAGGTATAGGGAATGCGGGCAAAATGGAAAGGAACAAAACAAATAAAAAACACAGCAATGATAATGAAAACTTTGATGTTTACCTTCTTCCTAGGGACTTTGCCTACACCCCTTGTTCTGACATATGACCTGTACAGTTCTTTTGTAATAAGTGTATAACATACAATGACAATTAAAAAATTAATCCAGAAAATGACTTGACAGATGTAATTGACTATTTCATGCCAGACCAGACCAAACTCCGATTTGAGGAACGAGCATTTCTTCACATTCTTTTCTCTTGGCCTCCTGTTGGTCAGAATCATGTTGGGCAAAGAGATCAAGAACATGAATGCCCAGATTACAACGGAGAGAATCTTAGCCCCCAAGAGATTGTTGGGATTGGATGTCTTAAATGGCCTGGTGGTTTTCTGGTAACGATCAATAGTTATCAGTCCCAGGAATGAAATACTAATGTACATTGTAAAATAAAATATGACAGAGGTCACTTGACATACAAAGGTTCTCAGTGGTCCTGTTCCCAGCTTGGTATCACTGAGGATTTTGAATGGAAAAGTCAGAATCATGAGAAGATCAGAAATGACTGTGTTCTTAAGAAAAATAATAAAGTTGGATTTACTGCGGATTTGAAAGAAAATCCTCATTGCCAGGCTGTTTATGATGAGTCCAACAAAAAAGAGGACGGTATAGAGGAGCGGGAAGAGGACCTGGGTGATTTTGTAATCTCTGGTGCACAGGCTGCCATTCCCAGCCACAGAGGTGAGGTTGTCCATGTCTTGTGTTTCTTCTTTGCTACCTAGGGGAGGAGGGAAGGGATGGTTATTTTCAGTCCCAGACCATTGATTTTGTCTTATCCCTGTAACATTTTTGGACAGCCTTCTCTAAAAATTGGGTTTCCTATCCTCATTACAGAAAATTGAAACTTAGAATACTTAATCATGGCAAATCCTCTATCTCCAACAAATAAAATAGTCTGACATGTATTATGTGAAGGTATAGATGCTTTGTATTTCTCATTTGCTAAATGTTTGTCTCTTAAAGGACATCTTGATCATACACAAGTGTGCAGATATTTTAACCCATATATATGTCATTTCGGACTTTGCACAGTGTATTAGAAGTTTTTACATACATTTTCTTGAATACTATTTGATACAAAAATAGTAAAAAAAAAAAAAAAAAAAAAAAAAATGAAGTGGTCATCAGGTGGTGTTCTTCAAAAATAGCCAGGGCATACTTTCTTAGGTATCTAGAGTATATAATTGTAGCTAAAATAAAATATTGGAGCCATGTCCTTGCCTGGTTCTATAGATAATTATACCACAATAGACGGCTATAAAAGAAAACTAACACTTGACTTGAATACGTTATCTGGTATCTGAGTTTTGAAAAAAATTTTTTTAGGTTTTACTTTAGAGAGAGAGCACACAAGCAGGGAAGAAAGGGGAGAGAGAGAGAGAGAGAGAGAGAGAGAGAGAGAGAGAGAGAGAGAGCAGACTCTCAAAATCTCAAGCAGACTCCAAACTCCAGGCTCAGCCTGGAGCCTGATGGGGGGCTACATTCCAGAACCCTGGGATCGTGACCTGAGCTGAAATCAAGAGTTGGACCAACTGAGCCACCCAGGCACCCTTAAGTTTTGACATTTGAAATGATATTTGTAATTTTTTTTTTAAATCACAGGCAAATGCAATTGATTTTCTATGAATATTATTCCTAAATATAAGACATGGTGATGTTAAAAGCACACATATCCAAATTAAAGGTTCCATTTGAAATACTTAAATTGTGACAAGTAGAGATAACATTAAATTCTCACAAATTTAATTTTTCATTGTCTAATTATTGAAAGTAAAAGTTTCATATTGTAACAATTACGGCTTCAATTTTCAACACCCCCTCGCCTGTTTAAAAAAACAAAAACTAAACAAAACCCAGTATTAAATTGATATAGGATCATAGATTTTAATCTTCTTTGCTACTGCTATGTACTCTTATTTGTGCATTCACTGATACTTTTTTTTGGAAATTATGCATTGGGAATGCTAATGTGGCATAGACTATATCTTATTTAATGAGTATTCTTGATATTAAGATTATTATTTCCATCTGTCTATATTTAAATCTCATTTTACACTCCAGGTAAAATAAATAAGACCATTTGTATTTTATTTCTGTGCTGCGTGTGTGTGTCTGTATGCGTATGTGTGTTTAATGAAGAAGTTAATGGTTTTCCTGACACCATTAGTACAGCTTGTATTTTAATTTTTATTCCAAATAAGTTCATGCATTGACATTATTAAAGGTTTCCAATTTTAAGAAAACTTGACAAACATGTACACATTCATCATCATGTAAACACCTGTATTTGTCAAATACTTTTAGATATAAAATTACCTGGTTGTTTTGTTGATTCAGGAGGATTTAAATGTATCCATTAATTGGCAGTTAAGGCAACCTGCGGAGTAGCGTCTGGTATTTTCCTTTTAATGTCTTAGTTTAGTTGTTATAACTCTTTATCTTCTGAGTGTTCATCAGTAAAGTCTTGAGTGTTCTAGAGAAAAAGAGAGAGGAAGAGAGGACTTCACAATCAGAAATTACCTTCCAGTGCCCTGGACTCAAAGCTGTGCAGACACTCTATTTCCGTCTGGCCGTTTTTAGGACTTCTGCTTTTATTTCCCTGAGAAATGTGGGGCAGGATGGGCAAGAATTCATCGTTTAAAATGCAGTTTAAAATCTTGCTTCTGTTTGGTGAGACCTGCCCATAGAGTTTGATACTTTATGAGTTCTTTTGGCTGTTTCCCATGTACACAGTAAATCCATGTTGAGATCAAGCTTTTCAAAGTCTGCTTCCTGGAGAAGATTGCGAGCTTGCTTTCTCGGATGATTATTTACCTGAAAACATACTGTGCTCAAGCTGGGTGATATATTGCCTTTTAACAAGTAATTACATTAACTCAAAATGTGTGCTTGTTACGGATGTTAAGTCTCTTGCCCCTTGTTTTTTTTTTCCTGGCTAATAATGTCATTATTTTAAATCTGTGTTTGATCAAGTCTTCGTACGTGAAACAGTTTCCTCTCATTATAAATTTGAAGATTCCAAAATTACATTAAAAAAGAAAAACAGTTGTATCCATTGCCAGGCTTATTATATAAAGTGTCTTTCAGGCTTTTCTTAAATAGAATTTGAATATAAACAATTATTTTGTAATCTAGCTTTTGGTTGGGCAGAGAATATGTTATTAAATTAAGGGATCTCTGTTGCTCTGTTACCTTTACATAAATGTTTTTGATGCTCTCTCACACACATACAAGATTTGAACTGTAATGTCCCTTTATTTCCAGTAGATCCACTTGGCTTGGTGCCTTTGGTGTGAACGTATGTTTTGGTTACTTCTTTCTTTTGAATTTCGAGTGGGTCTATCTCTGTGTCTGTTAAATAATCTTTAACATCAATTTTTTTTTTAATTTTTTTTAACGTTTATTTATTTTTGAGACAGAGAGAGACAGAGCATGAGTGGGGAAGGGTCAGAGAGAGGGAGACACAGAATCTGAAACAGGCTCTAGGCTCTGAGCTGTCAGCACAGAGCCCGACGCGGGGCTCAAACTCGTGGACCGCGAGATCATGACCTGAGCCGAAGTCGGCCGCTTAACCGACTGAGCCACCCAGGCGCCCCCAATTTTCAAAGTGCATAACAGCGGCCCAGCATCGCCTAGGAAGTTGTGACAAATGCACATTCTTGGACTTAGCCAACCTAGCTCCATTGAATCAGAAACTCTGGTTGCACCCCTTAGCTATACTTTAAAGAACCTTCCAAGTGAGGGTTATGAACAGTAAACTTTGAAGATCACTGATTTAAACCAACCTGAGAATTTTGTTGGCATTAGGAGTTTGGGATTAAGCTATAATTTGAGTAATTTCAGGGCACCTGGGTGGCTCAGTTGGTTAACCGAGTCTGACTTTTGGTTTCAGCTCAAGTCATGATCTCATGATTGTGGGATCTGGCCCCTCATGGTGCTCTGTACTGAGTGTGGAGTCTACTTGGAATTGTCTCTCTTCCTCTCTCTCTGCCCCTCCCCCACTTTTGCTTGTGTGTGCTCACTCTCTATCAATCAATAAACTTTAAAAAATATTTTAGTAATTTCAGTCAGAAATTTGAGTCATGTAATGATCCCAATCTGTTAGTCATCTAGAGGTGTGATAGTGGAGTCCTATAAAAGTGGGAATTCTTACGTTATTTCTATTTTGAAATGTATTGCATTAATCAAATTTTAATACTTGGTTTTTGGTTTGGAGACACAATAGTATACTTGTGGAAAACACTTTTATGCCTACGTACACTTCAGAATAATAAGAGCCAACATTTGACTTCTTATATTGTTGTGAATTAACTTGTTGAATGATCTGTGTTATTCTCTGAAGTAGATAGTCATCTTGTTTCCGTTCTCTGTATGATGGAAATTGAGGAGCAGAGTGAAGTAGGGACCCCATTCTAACTGATCTCAGAGCCTGTACCTGTAACCACTGTGCACCTAGAAATCCTCCCTGTCTCAGTGTCTGCTCGACCTAACCCCCTACCCCCATGTCCACTGTGTTGAGGCCCTGGAGCAAGAGGTAAATACCATGAATGGAATGGTTGTACTGTTTTCAAGAAAATAGAAGTCATATTTGCCTATACAACCAATTGCAAACTTTAGTGTAAAGGATGTTTATGAAGTGTTTTTAAGGTACTCAGATGAAACAAGGCTTGTGGAAAAAAAAAAAGAGCATTACTGATTTCAACAAATTAATATGCCATACTAAAGAAACACTAATTCAGGATACTGATATCTTACTACATTATGAAGAATTTATATTTTCAAATTCCTAGAAGGCTATGAATAGTGATTTGAGGGGTAAATCAAAAGGCCCCAGCTGCTGATCTAAATTAACTTTCCTTTGATTGTAACTCACAACCACCTATCTGTAAATCTTCTCTGGTAATTTTCTCATTAGGAATTGACTGCCAATTACCCATGTAGATCACTTTCAAGTGAATCATCTCAGGTTATAAAAGTATACTGTTGGGGCGCCTGGGTGGCTCAGTCGGTTAAGCGGCCAACTTCGGCTCAGGTCATGATCTCACGGTCCGTGAGTTCGAGCCCAGCATCGGGCTCTGTGCTGACAGCTCAGAGCCTGGAGCCTGTTTCAGATTCTGTGTCTCCCTCTCTCTGACCCTCCCCCGTTCATGCTCTGTCTCTCTCTGTCTCAAAAATAAATAAACGTTAAAAAAAAAAAAAAGTATACTGTTGACCCGTGAACAATGTGCAAATTAGGGGTACAGCAGTCAAAAATTCACGTTATAGCTTAAAAGAAATTTTAAGTTTTTAATTGATGTATAATTGACATATGCATATAAGTTTTGACTTCTCATAAACCTGACTAATAATAGCCCACTGTGGACGGAAGCCTAATCGATAATATAAACAGTTGATTAACAGCTATTTTGTATGTTAGATGTATTATGTACCATATTACAGTAAAATTAGAGAAAAAAATGTAACAGACAGTCCACTTCTAGTACTCTATTGATTGAAAAAAGTCTGCACATAGGGGCACCTGGGTCACTCACTTGAGCGTCCAACTCTTGATTTTGACTCAGGTTATGATCTCATGGTTTGTGAGTTTCAAGCCCCATGTCAGGCTCTGCTCTGATAGTGCAGAGCCTGCTTGGGATTCTATCTCTCCCTATTTTTCTGCCCCTCTCCCCATCTCCCTCCGTCCTTCCCTCCTTCCCTCTCTTTCTGTCTCTAAATAAATAAATAAGTAAATAAGGAATAAATAATCCTAAAAGGAAAAAAGTCTGCACATAAGTGGGGCCCATGCAATTCAAACCTGCGTTTTTTGGGGGTCAGCTATATTATTGTACAGAGAAGTAGAACAAGTTGTATACTTGAGCCTGTCATTAATAAACAACAGCAAATGCAGTTTATAATTGTATGTATTCTCATTGGAAACAGGACTGATTTTGATTGATTTGGTTAATTTCTAAGGTTGAGGTGACTTCACAAAATGAATTTGTAGCCCAGAATTTTTACATGTAAGTGATTTAATTGGTTGGTTTATTTTGCCACATCTATTAAAGGTAGTCTGCTTCTCTGAAAATATTTGCTTCAAATGGATTACTCTGAACTTAGAGAGCCATGTCCTGAAATGGTAGGACCTGGTGTTCCTTGTGGAATCAGGTTAGGGCAAGAGAATGGAGATATAATTGAGACATTTGATTAGGTCTTAGGATATTTTAGTTCTCACATTGCATGGTTTCAAAGTGTGGTCATTTTGACATTAGTGAATGTTTTGAATGAACACATGCATTTTAAGGCACTGCTTACTCATAGAATTTAGTGGTTTTACCCGTTTGAGTATAAAAATTGAGGTCGTATATGAGACATTCTCCACAAGTAAAGATTCTTGGGTGTGGGGTATTTTGCAAAAGAAAATGTCATCTTGATCTAATTATCTGTCATCCCTGGCTTGATTGTTTTGCTTGAAAGCAGAGGACTAGTAAATATAATCAAACGCACTGATGTTCATTTTATTGTGCCCCCAGGATGCATTGAGCCTCTTGCCCAGAGCTGTCATTTCAGCCATACCATGGGCCTTAAGCTAGTGTAGAACAAAAATTTCCTGTATAAATCTAATGAAAGGAGTCTCCTTTTTTTTGGATTTAAAGGAGTTCTTCCATTTCAGGTGGAGTAACAAATGAGAAGAAGCTGCTAATTTCTTACTCCTTTGACACAGCCTCTCCATGCATGTCTGCTCTCTTCTTATTACATCTCTGCCCAAGGCTTATCCCTCATGTCACACTTATTTGGAAGGTCATTTATTCTAAACAGAGTAATGTGACGTATTGAAAGATTCTGCGAAAAAATAATTTGGAGGCCTCTTTTAAGAGTTTTTCATTTAATAGATAAAATCTTTATGTAAGTAGCTCCATTTTTTTTTTAAATGGTAGTTTTTCTGCTTTTCTGGGATATGGGGTAGGGTGCTCTGTGCAATTTATTTCATGATGACTGCTGGGTTTACATTTGAATATTTAAACATACACAATTATAGAGTGTTGGAAGTATCAAATGCAATATCTTGTTTTTTTAGGACCATCACATTTACTTCATCTGTTTTTCATGAGTGTTTGGAAGATAAGGAAGTATATCTAGAGTGGGATTCTTTTTTATCTCCTTCTAAAAAGAACATTAATTTATTAATTTTAAAATTCTCCGATGATTGGGTCAGTATAGAAATACCAGGACATATGAATGAGGTAAAAGGAGAGTACACAGCTCTGATAATCACCTCTGTTATCCCATCTTATGAACACACATACACACTTCCGCAACATGTCTAATCACTTAGGTTTTGATGATGACTTAGAGGAGACCTGACTTCAATTAACTCAAATTCTTACCAGTAAGGGTATTTAGCTCAAGATACCTATTTTAATTTCTTCAGTACTCCAAGCCTTCTAGGGCTTTTGGACATGTCTCCTCCCAGTTTGTTGCTCACTTAAGTCTTTGTGAGTGTCAGATATTGTCTGAAGAAGAAGAAAAATCGGTCCTGAGGATGAGATTTTCAGAACTTAGCTTATACGGGAGATGACCTGTTTAACCCAAGCACAGCAGCGGGCTAGCAGGAGACGGGTGGCCGGCCTTCCAGAGACACGACAGTTGATTCTTTTTTCTGCCCAGCAAGTTGTGACCTTCAGGGTATAAATAATGGAGTATGTATCTGATACAGATACCAACTATTCAACTTGACGGTTTTTTAATACCTATTTGAAGGAACAGAGAACTCATTGGTGCTTTTGGAAATATTTGGCCCATTCTCTTAGGTTGACCTTGTTCTCATGTACTATAAATTGCTACTTGAAGATGTAGATTTTCTGTAAGTACAAAAATTTGATATAAACAAATCTTGTGGGCTAATGAAAAACAGTCACTTTTGAAATATCTTTGAAGACTAGTAAAAGCTATCATGATTTACCTGAAAATATTAATTATCAGACACAAATAGGGTCTTCAGGCCCCATATAGAGGCTAATGGTTCTTTTGCAGCTAAATGCATATTTTTCTTGATTTTTTAATTTCATCCCTTCACTCTAAACTCTTGACTTGGCTGCTTCTGGTCCACCTCCCTGAGCAAATCAGAGCCAGTAAACTGATGAAAGCTTTTTCAAGTTTCTTATTTCCTTACCTCCAAATTTCCCTATAGTTTTACCATTTTCTTCCCCGAAGTAGAAAGTTGTCCTGGGTTTTCTTTACAAGCTAATCCAAACAACAAACCATTGTTTCCTATCTCCTGTATCAGCTATCTACCTTCCAATCTGGATTTCCTTCATGGAGATTCCTTTAATTGAAACATACCTTTGGAACAAGAGTTTGCCTTTGGTTTTCCTAATACACCTATTCCCCTCCACCTTTCAAGCTATTGTTCTTCCTGACCAACTACTAGTAAATGCAGGTTACTTGCCTCACCCTTACCATTTCACCATCTACTCTTACTACAATCCTGTTTCTGGCTTTCTGCCCCTACAGAGAAACTTCTCTTTTGAAGTTGATGTGTAGTTTGCTTTTGTTTTTGTTTTTTTAAATAAGTCAGAGAGGCAACATTCATTGAGACTTCTTGCTGCATTTGACACTGTTGATGGCCCTCTTAATGTCCCCCCCCCCGACTTATGTGACCCCCACTTGTCCACTGATCTTAATTATGGAGATTATGTATGCATCATTTGATGGCTTATTTATCTCCTTCCTGTCTCTACTCTCTTAGTTGTCCCCTCCCCTCAAAGAGAACCTGGGGGTTTTGCGCCCCTCCCAGGGACATATTGCTCTTACCTCTAAGCTATTACCTCTGTGTGGGTCCTCACGTCACACCACCTACTCGACATTTATAATATGTATCCACCTGTGCCTCCAATTCCTCTCACCTACAGGTGAATTCATGAGCTCCCTGTCCTTACAAGCTGCTTCCCTCCCCCCCCACCCCAACAAATTTTATCTAGTGAATCCATCTTGAAATCTAGTGAGATGCACATTCACTCAGATGCCTAATTCTTTCCCAATTTCCTTTAGTACTTTTTGGTTTTGCTTCTTCTTGTTTTTTATTCAGGCCACTGAGAGATAGTTTTCACACCCTACAGACTTTTTGGCTTTTTCTCTCTGCTTCTCATTTCTCCTCTTCAGTTCTATCAGCACTTAGCTATCAGGTTAGGTTTTCTACAGAACGTTTTTGTTCTTACTTTCATCCCTGCCCTATTCTTTGAGTCATGTGTTCTTTCATTAGTCCACTTATTTATTCATTGTTTAATGTATTCGTCATAAATTAAGTGCCTACACAGTGCCACTGAGGGGACTATAAATGTGAATAAAACAGACCTGGAGTTCTCCCTCACAAAACTGACAGAGGAGCAGGGAAGACAGACATTAAACAAATACCTCGAAAGTGAGTGAATTACACTGTGGCAAGTGCTCCAAAGGCCCTCTTCCCCTCCTTCCTCCTCCTGGCCCAAGGGCATTCACTACACTAAGGTGACAGTGAGGGACCTGATGCTGTAATTGTGTACAGCACTTCCACACATGAGGGTCAAGCTATTGAGAGTAAGTATTTTAGGTGGCAGGAGGAGCAAGAGCAAAGGAAGGAAGTATCCTGGTGCCTTGAGGAGATGTTGAGTAATACAGTTCGGTGTGGATCTGGGGCGCATGCAAGTGAGAAGTGGAAGTGTTGAAACCTGAATGGACGGCGATTGGCTCTCTGATATGCTGCTTTGCTAAGTGCTTTACATGCTTCATCTCAGTTATTCTTGCAAAAATCTTACAAGGAAGGTGGTGTTAGCCAACGTTTCAGGGGAAGCATCCGAGGCCAAGAAAGGCTCATTAGGACAGAAAGACTCAGGACCATGGAGTCCGCAAGTGCCACAACCTGAATACAGCCATAGCTCTCTCTTACCCTGAACTTGGGCTGTTATTGGTACAGTATGGAGCCATAGTAGCTCTGTGTTTGTGCTGAGCACATGGGTCTTTCCAAGGTAACTTCTTTTACTATCACCATTTGGGCTTGAAGCTCTGCAAATGCTACTTTTATGACACTGAATCTGTGCTCATGGAGGACAGGGAGCATTCATCCTTGTATTTTCTCAGAGTCCCTACCATCTTGTCTTACCAAGGTAGGTAAGGTAGGTAGATCCTCTAAAAGCATTTGTTCAGTAACTTTGATGACATCTTTCCATCACCCATCACACAGAAGTTTACATTAGAACTGTTTGACAGGTGCCTTAACTAAATACATTTGTCAGGACACATGGCTAGCACTGCCTGAGTTTTGTACAGTGTTCTTAGTGCCTTCCCCCTGTTCCCTTTACAGGGCTCATATGTACACATCCCGTCAGACAAAAAAGAAATACAACAGCGGTACTCTGTAATGGCAACAAAAATTGGAAATTAATAAGCAGCTCAGGTCATGCCTCAGTGCAGCCAAATGTAGGAATCACTCTCTATGTTGACTTTATCCCGTGATTAGGTCTGTCTTTTGAAACTTGAGAGGAAATTGGGATAGTCAGAATATTAATAACAGCAGTTTCTAGAAGAGACCTGCTCCTAGCTCTTTTTTTTTTTTTTTTTTTTTTTTTTTTTTTTTTTTTTTTTTAGGATGCAAATTTGAACACATAAAATGTTACTAACTCTGGACAGGGTAGCAAGATGGACTGGGAGGGTATACAAATGCATATTTCTGGTGGAGTATAACAAAAAGGGTATCAGTGGGGAGAAAAGGGGTGCCTTGAATGCAAGCGTGTGAGGACAGTGATGGAAGGTGACAGCAGCTTAGAAAACGGGCTCTCGTTTCAAGAGTAAAATGTGACTTTGTGCAAAGTGCACATGTGAAGTACTTCAAATGAAGCATTGGGATTTTCCCAAGTCTCCAGGCTTCTGCTCTTTTTTTTAGCCATTAGCAACACATTACACTTGGTCTTCCCTAGAAGAAACTCTTTTCTCCTTCAAGCTCCTTAGAATTAGGTACTGTTAGGAAGGGTCCTTGCCTGTAACGGATGAACATATACAGAAAGATAAGAAAAGTGATTGTACCAAAGGATAGAAACTTACTAAGAAAATGGAAGAATATAGGATCTGAGAGAGAATTTAGAGAGAAAAATTCAAAACCAGTCCTAGGAGAGAATATACACCCTCTACTGTTTCACTTAAGCCAAGGAATGTGTTTGTGTGTGTGTGTGTATGTGTGTGTGTGTGTGTGTTATGTTGTGATGACATAATTTCTTTTCCCTTGTGGGAAAAATAGTGCTTGAATTTACTGTGTCTGCGGCACAGGGGTGGGGAGGTATTCCCCTAGAGGAAGGTGGTACTGAACATGTTTGCGTTTGCAACTCTTTACCTCACACCTAACGAGACCTGGACTCTTTGTCGTTAGGTCATTTGGAAATAAATATACATACACCTCACCCAGTCATGTGGGAGGCCAACGGAACAGTTTTTCTCAAAGTATTTGAGGATCATAGCAAGATCATTTTTTGAAATAGGAAATATTTAGTGATGCTTTATATAGAAAACCAAGCTTACTAAGAAGTAACATTTTCCTTAAGGAAAAAGTGTGACTAAATAGTATGTAATATGATGTGAAATTAATACCATGTTAAATTTTAAACAATGAAAAGTTTTCAAGAGTCAAAACTTACTCTGTAGAGTACGCCCACATCAAATGCTTCTATTAAGACTTCGGGTCAGTTGACACTTTTTTTTTTACTTTAGCAAGTTCCAAACTGGAAAAACAAGGGTGTTGCCAGTGGAGGTTGAGGTGAATTGAAAGGTGGGCGGGATGCCACCGCCAGCCAGCACCGAGAGGCTGTGGTTAGTGCATTTCATGGATGGGAAATGCAGCCCCGCCCCTGCCAACAAGGGTTTCAAAATGCATTTTCTGTTTTTCAGGATGAATCTTCAAGTCATGAATGTAACCAGCGCACAATCCTGCTTTATGGAGTGGGCAAAGAGCGTGACGAAGCGAAGCATCAGCTGAAGAAGATTACCAAAGATATTTTGAAAATCCTAAATAAGAAGAGCACCACAGAGACAGGGGGTAAAGACCCTTAATGCCTTTGCTCCCATTGGGCTGTCTTTTGGCCTTCCTGTTAGCACAGGCTTTATCAGAGTCCTGGATGTCACTGTCACCAGAGTGTTTCCTCTCATGAATGACTGTCATCTTGAAATATGAATAAGCACATTGAAATTTTAAGGCCTTGGTTCCATTTGTAGTAAGCTTTATATTTTAATTTTAATTTTCTGCCCCCCCCCCTTTTTTTTTTTAAAATCCTTCCCATATTTCCTGTATGGGAAGTACCTAAATGAAGTACTGAAGAATGAATTGGAAACCCTTAGTCTGGAAGAGTTCCACTTCTTCAGTTCTCTGCCATCCTGTTTTAGGCTTGTAGTTTGCTCTGAGTACTCACATTTGCACAGTAATTGAAAAGCATGACAGTGTAGTTGCTGATCTTTTCTTACATTAGTCAGAACGATACTTGCAGTAGGTTGCTGCCTATAACAGCGAGCGATTTCAAGTTACACAGAAATTTGGTTCTTTGCTCGGTAATGCCTTCTTTCCTTGGAAAAGCGTTTCCCCATGCTTTGGACATAGTTTTTTTTACATGAAACTATGCCTTATATTATGTTACCACATTGCATAATTGGAATTCTGTAATTATCCACTTCACATTTGCCTAATTACTCTTTTCAAGGATTGTTTATTTTATCAGGCATTCATAAGATTTAAAATAAGATATCATTATATATACTTCACTGCCATTACTGGTGTTTATTTCTTTTACTTAAATAATCAAAGAAAAAAAGTGTTTGGGTTTTCCCTATTTATACAGCATTCTTCCTTCCACATGGCACAGACTCCTCTAGGAACCCTACGTTGTTGTTGCATACAAAAGACACACATTTTTATGAACCTCTCTCTCCCCAGGACCTCTGGTCTTTAGATTTCAACCAGATGTTTTCCTAGAGCTTGTCCACACTAGATCTTTGGAAGAGAAAAGTACAGAGAACTAATACAAATAGCTCTCTGTCCTCTCTATCGGTAGATGTGCACATGCAGAAGCAAGGTACAAAGGCAAGATGGTTTTCAGTGTGAATGTGGTAGTGCAGGTGTCTGATGTCTGTGGCAGTTGTCTTTAGAGCATAATGGAAGGGTTAACTTTCATGTGATTTACAGCTCTTCCCTGACCCCCTTCCCGTCCATTGCCCCTGAAGGACCTTGTACCACACTGGCTTCGTGAGGGAACAACCAAGAATTGTGGATGGGAAATGAAACCTTGTTGTTGTTGGCCTGTCGTTATTGAGCTTGGTTTTAGAAAACAAACACCCACCCCCCCCCCACCCCCGAAACAAAGAACCTGATCTAAGAAAAACTGTTGATCAGTTGTTTTGCTGTTTCTTTTTGTTTGAGAAAAGAGGAAATGGATTGCATTTAGAAGGTTGAATTTAGAAGCCTTGTAACTAGCTAGCAAAGGGATTTGAAACTTCTTTTTGTGTACTTGGGAACTGGGTGGACACTGTCTTTAGAAGGGTCAGTAATACGTGTTTTATCAACACTAATTGTAGAGAGTCTTTCCAGCTCTTAGGGAATTTGGGGGTTTGGGAGGTTGAGAAGAATGGGAAAGGGGAGGAAACAATGCAGTGTCTTTTTCTGTTGAGCCTACTTCCTTCCTTCACAGTGAGTGTTTAATGCCCGACTACAGTCTGTCCTATCTTTGTACCAGTCTTTTAAATAGGCACTTCTCACTTTTGAACTCACAAAGAGAACATCTTTGTTGTTCCATGCTACTTTTTGAGTTATCAGCAATAGAACCACCACTGTGGAGTGGCATTTGCAGTGGGGATATTTGTCTTTTCCTCATTTTAGATAAAATTCCTCAATCACATATGTGTTAATTTGGGATGTAGTGAGCTGCCTTCTGATAATAAATAGTCAAAGGTTAAGTCCCTCCTTAAAACCTACTATGCTTGCCAGAAGCTAGCTAGCTGTACTTCAGATTAATGGTAATTTGTCCATCGTTTCAGCAAAGAAGAGAATTGGTAAAGCAGGAAAGTATAGTTTGTGTTAGCGTCTATTGATTTGTGACTATATAGTGGTTTCGTATTGTTTTGAGGAAATCATTAGAAGTGGTCTCAGATCAGCCAGGCCTTATCTAGGAGTTTAAATGACACTTGCAGTTGAACATGGTCAATCTTCATTTTTCTATTTACATTGGCTGGTCATCTTTGGTTGTCAGTGTTTTTTTTTTTTTCTTTTTAAGTACATTAATGAAGTTTACCATGAGAATAAAGACAAATGTCAGGATCATACACTTTTTTTTCTTAAAAGAAGACCAAAGTTAAGCAACATAAGAGCAATAACATATATTATGAAAGCAGATTAAATAAAGTAAATGAGGAAAATCTGTAAATTATGACTAAATTGTTATTCGTGTAAATATCATTAAAATAGTCTATTGAGAACTACCACTAATTTCTTAAATGTTTCTTTGAAAGTGAATGTAAATTGCCAAGAATCAATTGTATATTCTTTATATGAGGTTTTAAGAAGTTAGTTACCTGTAAGTAAATAGATCCTATTTAGCATAAACCACAATCACATGCACACACACACATGCATGCACACACACACAAGATGCATTTGTGAGTTCTCATGGTGGCAATACTTCAGATGTGTTATTTTTGTTTGTTTATTTGTTTTGTTTCCAGGAAGGAGTGATTAAATATATTAACTTCACTTTTACAGTACATTATACCCAAAATCATTGATGTGAGTTTTCAGCCTTGGATCAATGATGTTAGTAAATGGAAAATTCAAAACTTGGATATTTTAAACATGCTTATTACATGTGAATAGCTATATTTAAGGCAAACCACCATAGTTAAATTGAGAATAGATATTGAAAAACAAGTAGGTTTAATGAACTTCTTTGTTCTTATTCTTTGTGTTAGATACGGTGTTTTGAACAAAAGTGGCACAGTCTCTTACCTTTTGTTACCACTCACCTTTTGATTCTATTTACTCTGGTATCAGGGTTTGTTAGCTTTAGGAAATAAAACACCCTGCTGAGTGTGTGTGTGTGTGTGTGTGTGTGTGTGTGTGTGTGTGTGTGTGTTTGCACATGAGCATGAAGCATCTAGACTATGCTTCCTTATATTTGAAAGAGGATCTCTTTTCTTTCAGTGTTATTTTCTAAAACCATTAGATTTACCTTTATCAACATCGTTTTGAGTTGAGTGAAATATTTGTGTCTTTAATAGAAAAAAATCAGTAAAGTGGCCTTGGTGCTCTGAAAGTAAACTTTCCTAAATAAGATATGAGTGGTAGAGCTCCCTTCTTATGACCCCTGAGAATCGTAGTGTTGGAAACGATCTTAGGAAGCATATAATCTGATCTTTGTTTTTTTGTTTTCTTATTTTAGATTTGTCTTTATAAATTCATGTATTTAAAGATATTTAACACAGGACTTAATTCTTTTGGGTCTTATCCTTAGTACTGTTAATAAGAACTAGAGTCCCCTGGGATAAGAAGTGTTTATAATTTTTTTTTATTTTGGAATTTTTTTTAAAACTTCTTCATGCTAAATTGATAAATGTAGCACTTTAACATTATGTGGAGAGATTTAATTCTTTGCTACCCCTAACAATGTTAGAATGGTATAAATTTCCTTTTTTACATATTAAATTTTGGGGGATTAATATCCTGGTGAATGCCCTAAGAAGATGCCAGTGACGTATCCTGTTCTGTCACTGTGACCATCGGTAATTTTTACCCCCTTTCATTGTTGCTGTCTTCATATTTTAAGAGTTAGAAATGTTTATAGAGGTATTTCCCAGTAATAGCCAAAATATGGAAACTACTCACTAGAATTAAGAAATAAATGGTGGTATATCACACATTGGTATACTATACATGAATGAGAATTACTCCTTTTAGAACAAATTCCTTTTAGAACAAATTAAAGTTGCCTCAACAACATGGATCAAGCTCAGAAGCATATTGTTGCATGAAAGATGCTGGATGTAAAAAGTATCTCTCATGGTTCCAAACTGGACATTACTAATCCAAGCCTTTAGACTTTAGGATCTTGGTTTCCTGGGGCAGAGAGGACTAGAAGGAGACTGAGGGGTTTCCGGGGATCTGGTGTGTGATTTTGTGCTTTGAGTCTCAATTATGCGAGTGTTTTTACTTTGTAGATATTCATAGTTTGTGTGCCTCTTCATATATGTTATACTTCAATAGAAAGTATCCACTGAAAAAGTCAAGAGCTTCTATGAAATGAAAAGTAATGTATCTATTGTATGTTTAGTTGGAGATGAAGGACAAAAAACCAGGAAGAACAAACAGGAAGCATTTCCAACTCTGGAGACTGTGTTCACAAAACTTCAGCTCCTTTCATATTTTGATCAGCATCAAGTGACATCTCAGGTAGCCATTTAAAACTGTGTATTGTGCATTTGGGGTTATTCATTTGCACTGCGTAACAATTTCTTTCATGCAGTATATACTTTTGGCTTTGTTTGGTTTTATGAATACGTTTTTTAAAAAATACTTAGTTTTGAGAGAGATAGTACAAGCTGGGGGGAGTGCCAGAAAGAGGGGTGGGCCACAGAGGATCCAAAGAAGGCTCTGTGTTGCCAGCCAAGAGATCATGACCTGAGCCAAAGTCAGATGCTTAATGGGCTTAGCCACCCATGCGCCCCTATAAATGTGCTTTTTAAACATATTCACAATCATCTCAAACTCTTAAGTAGTTCAGTTTTAAGTGTCAGGTTGCCCTTTTCAGAGAAATTTATTTTTTTCACAAATATTTTTACTTTATAATAATAATAACCAACACTATGTCAAATAATCCCTAATGCAATACTTAATACATTTTGGCCCTACATTACTATTGATAAGGGAGAAATCTGTTAATTAGTGAAATAAAATACTACTTAGAAGAAACCAGATCTGTGTTGTTTTACAAATCCATTGATTTCAAATAAATGTTATCTGGAAATTAATTAGCATTTGTAGCAGTTTTACCATTAGGATAGTTAGGTCAAAATCTTAATGACAACTTGCCTTGTATCTTCAAAATACAGTTGGAAGGAAGTTGTTTGATTTTTATATTGGTTTGATTGATTGTTGTTTGATTTTTATATTGATTTGGTTTCTGTGGAAATATGTTTTAAATTTTAAGAGCAATATATAAATTCAAATTTCATAAAAAATTAAAATAATTTTAAGTACTGCTTTTCTAATTATTTTCACATTTTTGTTGTCCAGATCTCCAATAATGTGCTGGAACAAATCACAAGCTTCGCTTCAGGAACATCCTATCATCTCCCTTTGGCTCACCATATTCAACTCATCTTTGATCTTATGGAGCCAGCGCTGAACATCAATGGACTAATTGACTTCGCAATACAGGTGTCAGAGAGACCCTGCTTCTCTGATTTTTAGGAAAGCAAACCTGCTAGACATCGTACAACTTAAATTGAGCGGACCACTGTATTTTTGAATAATTGAGACCTTCTCAATCAACAGTATTCAACTAGCGTTTTAATGGCAGCTATGTCCATAATTTTCAATTAAATAATTATAATTGGGTCTAAAATATATAATAGTCATTTAAAAATGTGAGGGGTTTTGAGGATTGATTTTTGTCTTTTGCTTAAGAAAAGGTAAAATTTACCATTTATTGTAGGGTATATTTTAGGTTAAGAACAAAAATAAAACCGTATAATTTGATTTGTCACATTCCATTTTTTTTAAGGGATTAACATTTGTTTTGTGTTTTTGTTTGTTTATTTCTTTTGAGAGAGAGAGAGAGAGGGAGGGAGGGAGGGAGGGAGGGAATCCCAAGAAGGCTCCTTGCTGACAGCTCAGAGCTGGACTTTGCACTCAATCTAGTGAACCTGAGATCATGACCTTGGCTGAAATCAAGAGTCAGATGCTTAACCGACTGAACCACCCAGGTGCTCGTGTCCCATTAGATTTCTTATACACATACTTGAGTTCATTTATTATGTTATTAGTGAGTAGAATTTAAACTTGTTTTCTATTGCTTATTGGAGGTGTTAGTTTGTTTATAACAAGAAAATAATGATAAATAACATCTGTTTTCTTAAAAAGAAGGGAAAAGAGAAGAAAAAGTGAGAAGTAGGGAAATCATCTGGTCTAGAACTTGGGGCTTCCCTCAAGTTTTGGTAGATATTTCAATGTTGGATACTTCCTGACTGTATATACCATGATGTCTAGACAAAAGAAAAACTGTAGAATTTGGCAAGGGATTAAACATAAAAAAGTTTAATTCTAGGGGGCTTGTTTTCTCACACTGTAGTTATATGGCATATGGTCCGGGGACACGATAATGGGTGAGATAAGATGGTGTTAGAATAACTCAATATAGGGGCGCCTGGGTGGCGCAGTCGGTTAAGCGTCCGACTTCAGCCAGGTCACGATCTCGCGGTCCGTGAGTTCGAGCCCCGCGTCAGGCTCTGGGCTGATGGCTCAGAGCCTGGAGCCTGTTTCCGATTCTGTGTCTCCCTCTCTCTCTGCCCCTCCCCCGTTCATGCTCTGTCTCTCTCTGTCCCAAAAATAAAATAAACGTTAAAAAAAAAAAAAAATTAAAAAAAAAAAAAAAAAGAATAACTCAATATATTCATGGCTTGTGAAGATAAATGTTTTTCCTATCATTTTGGCAGCTACATTTTTATTCACTCTTTTCTTCCATTGTAGCTGCTAAATGAACTGAGTGTTGTGGAAGCCGAACTGCTCCTGAAATCCTCCAGCCTGGCAGGAAGTTACACGACGGGACTGTGTGTGTGCATTGTGGCTGTTCTCAGGCGGTACCATAGTTGTCTGATCCTGAATCCTGATCAGACAGCCCAGGTGTTTGAAGGGTTGGTATACTAAATATCATTATTTTTTTTCAAATTAATGTTTTCCATGTATAATTGGTGATGAGATATTACAGTGATTTTAAGAGGAAAAATAGTACAGGTGCTGGTTTCAGTTTAAAAGATAGAGTTAAAGACTACTTTTGCCAGAAAATGTTTATCTGAGAAGGAGATGTAAACATGAAAGATAATGTTCTCTTAGTAGTGTATGAGTCTTTCCTGCCTTCCTTTCCTGCCCGTACTTTGTACAAGTATAAACCAGTTATTCAGAGCACTGCATCATTTGCTACCCTGAACCATGGCCTATTACAAATGATGAATACGTGCCAGCTGCTTTGCTGATGTCATTTCAGTTTATATTCGAGACCAAATAAGCTTTGTATGCGTTCTTACCTTAGAGATTTGCTTCTTCAGTTTTATTTCTTTTGTAAACTAAAAACATCTTGACAAAAGTTAATCTAGAACAAATGGCTTCCTTGTTTTGTAGTTTGTTTTTCGTTTGTGTGAAGTGTAGGCTAAAGTTTTCTTCACTGCTGTTCATGATGTTGGACTGTGTCCTCACATCCCCCATTCCAATCTGAGGTTACAGGAATGAGAGAAACATAAAGAACTGTCCTCGGGGCGCCTGGGTGGCGCAGTCGGTTAAGCGTCTGACTTCAGCCAGGTCACGATCTCACGGTCCGTGAGTTCGAGCCCCGCGTCAGGCTTTGGGCTGATGGCTCAGAGCCTGGCGCCTGTTTCCGATTCTGTGTCTCCCTCTCTCTCTGCCCCTTCCCCATTCATGCTCTGTCTCTCTCTGTCCCAAAAATAAATAAACGTTGAAAAAAAAAATTAAAAAAAAAAAAAAAAAAAGAACTGTCTTCTATGGAGCTCCTTTTTGTCCACTGCAGGCTCCTTTCTACAGGGCTTTATATAAAAAAAGGACAACTTCTTTTTCTACCTTTTTTCTTTCTAGACTTAAACATGAGGTTCTTCGGATTCACAGTGTTTTTTTTGGTGCGTGTGTGTGTGTGTGTGTGTGTGTGTGTAAATTAGCACATGTAATCAATTTATAATTTATTCTAGGGTGACATCCATTTAATAGCAGTTTTTTGGGGAAAAGGGAATGCTACCACATTAATTTTACACATAGATTATTGACTGAAATCTGAAACATCCCAGATATTTTTAAAAGTTTGAAAATAAACATTTTTGAATTTAGGAAATATATGACTACTAATAGCCCTCAACTACCATGTAAAAGTGAATAATTGGTACCAGTTACACATCAAGAAATTGAGACTCGGTCCTGTTAAATGAAGTGTATGTTGAAGTGATGTACTCAATATCACATGGCTAATAAATCTCCCAGATTGCTGAAAGTCATTCTGAGTTAGAGCAATTTCATGCTATTGGATTAATACTGTACTTTTTAAACTGTGTATGGAAACCCATGAGTCAGTAATGAAATCAATATTATAGGTTTTGACAAATTTTGTTATTTTAAAATTTATTTGTGTCATTTATTTTAACAGTTTAAATTTATTATTTATTAAATGTTCATAGACTCATATTTGATCTTATATTTTTAGTTTATCATGGATACTAAGGATCAGTGTTTTCGCAAAGATCTTATTTTGTACTGATATGAATATGCTGGATTTCAGTGCAAAATGTTTTCTTATCTCTGACAAGTGAAAAAGATCAAGGCAACACTGCTATACTCTGGATGCCTACCAAGCTCTTAATAAATATTTGTTACCTTTAAATTAAAAAAATTCTTTCAAATGTTTGTTTATTTTTGAAAAGAGAGGGAGAGACACAGTGCCAGTGAGGGAGGGGTAGAGAGAAAAGGAGACAGAGTGTTTGAAGCAGGCTCCAGGCTGTGAGCTGTGAGCACAGAGCTTGACATGAGGCTCGACCTGATGAACTGCGAGATCATGCCCTGAACCAAAGTAGGCCACTTAACCAACTGAGCCACCTAGGCGCCCGTTTGTTTACTTTAATCACAAAATGATACTTGGCTTTTTAGAATATGTCTGGAATTTATGTTATGTGAATCTAGTTATCAACATAGCGAATCCTCTACTTCTTAATTGCAGGATACTTTTGCTGTAATTGACTACTTTTATCAGCTCTCTGGTTGCTGTGTCTGCTGATATCAATTCATAGGGCTTGGGGTGCAGCATTGTCATTTCTTTGCAGTTTCCTGGGTTCTACCTCTGGTATTTCTGATTGTAGCATCCTTCTTGGCCTCAACAGCCTAGGCTCTCTTTGGCTTCCCCCCCCCCCCCATCCCCTGAATCGCAGAGAGAACTCTGGATGTGAGTCTAGAGACCTAAACACCCCTCTTGTTTGTGCTGTGAACTAGCTTTTTGCCTGTGGGCAAGTTACTTCACCTGTCTGAGCCTCAGTGCCCTCTTTATAAAAGGAGGAAGGTGAATCAGATGATTTCAAAAGCCCTACTTAGCTTCAAAATCTGAGTCATCGATGACGCAATTGTGGTATTACTGAATCCTATAACAGAATACAAGGTGGTAATCGTGGAATCAGACTCATAAATAGGTCAATGGACCACTAATGTTTACTTCTGTGTTATATGAAGTATTATGTTGAATGAACTGTGGCCAAAGGGGCCATCGTTTTGATATGGGGAAAGGGGCACTGAAATAGAGTAGTAATGGTATTTCTGAGTTGAAAGACGTCTAGGGAATGTCACTAAAAAGAAAGGGTTTTAAATTCTTACATTAGGTAAACTAAAATTTGTTTCTAGTTTGGATAAGGAAGGAGAATGTGACTTAAAATCCTGAATTCATCAAGTTTTTGCCAGAACCAGTTCATGGTCCTGAAAGTGAATTTCGCAGATTTACTGATGTAGAGATTTGCTCTTTTTCATAGGAGTGGACTTAAGAATCTTTGCAAATAGCTTCTTTTTTTTACTGAAGAGAGATTGTCTACTACAACTTTCTTCTTGTGTTCTGGTCATAGCAAGTTAATTGATGGATTCTTCCATACATTCCTTCTGTATGGAGGAATTTCTTTCCTTTCTTGTTGTTAATGGTATTTCCAAAGTCTTTTTAAAAATCATTTTGTATTTCATTACCCTCATAGAAAAAATGATACCTTATTCAATTATTTACTATTGTATCAACAATCTAATACCTTTTTCCTTACCCAAATAATAGCTGCACATATTCTTATTCTAAAAGATTCAAATAATAGCATATATATTAGCAAAATACGTGTCTCCTGTCTTCACATATTTTTCTCCTCAGGTTGTGTGGTGTGGTAAAGCATGTTGTGAACCCCTCAGAATGTTCTTCCCCCGAGAGATGCATCTTAGCCTACCTCTACGATCTCTATGTGTCATGTAGCCACCTCAGAAGTAAATTTGGAGACCTCTTCAGGTGGGTAGAAGAAAATCAATAGGAATGGTATCATGCCTGTATTTGTTAGTGACCCGACTGTGATATTGTCATCCTTGTTAATAATGAATGTTAATCATATCTGCCAGAATTCATATTGAATTATCTTTCATTGTAGCTTTAACCTCCTTTTGCCAATTACTATGCATGTTTAGCTCTGATTGCAATTCTGAGATAAAGTTCAGAGTAAACATTCTATAGTTTGCACTTGCTAGTACCTCACCTGGAACGTTGTTTGTGTTTGCATGTTTACTTTCTCACCGCCTTGGCTTCTCTGCCTCTTTGACTGTCTTACTGCAGATGGTATCCCTGAGTGCCTATGATTCTGTGCATCTTAGCACCTGCTGTGCCCCCACCAGTAGACAGGCGCTAGAAAATACATACTTAATGATATTTTGAGGAAATTTTGATGATTAATTGTGGGTGGGGGGAAGGAGATGGTAATGGCTGCAAAATAAATTTGTCATCTAGAAGGAAGGAAAGAACCATCAATTACAGTTACTTTTTTCTGAATTCTGGGAGCTCTGTCTTCCTGGTTTGTGTGGAATGTGACTACTGGCCATTGCTTTGTCACTACTGCCAGCTCTTGGTTGGACTAGTGCAGAGTCATACCTGGTTTCTCTGCTTGCATCCCTGACTCTCTTTAGCATATCCTCAGCATACCTACAAAAGTCATCCTTTTCAAACAAGAATAACTTGCAGATATCTAGTGGCGGCTTATCTACACGAATAAATTCAAAGTCCCAACTGCCTTCAGGATCTGCTATATATAATCTCTTCTTCTTTCCTTCTGTTTATGCCATTCTAACCACATGGACCTCTTTACCGGTCTTCACACACTCTGAGCACGCTCTCTCTTGGGGCTTTTGCACTTACTGTTACCTCTCTAGTAATCTCTCCCCTGTTACTTGGATGTCCATGCCCACAGTACATTCATGGCTCTACCTTCCTGACCACCCTATTTTATTTTTTTTTTTTAATTTTTTTCTTTCAACGTTTATTTATTTTGGGGACAGAGAGAGACAGAGCATGAACGGGGGAGGGGCAGAGAGAGAGGGAGACACAGAATCGGAAACAGGCTCCAGTCTCCGAGCCATCAGCCCAGAGCCTGACGCGGGGCTCGAACTCACAGACCGCGAGATCGTGACCTGGCTGAAGTCGGACGCTTAACCGACTGCGCCACCCAGGCGCCCCCCACCCTATTTTAAATAGCAACCTCTTACTCCTCCTCTCTGTCATTTTCTGAATCTTAGCATTTGCTACCACTGGGTAACTTACATATTTATTTATGGTCTGGCTTCTTTCTCAACTGTAAGTTTCATGAAAGGAGGAACTTCATATTTTCTTCACTGCCATATTATGATACCTTGAAGAACATTTATTTGGCTCCTAGTAGGCACCGCAGAAAAGCTGGTGAATGGAAGATAAATGCAAAAAAAAAACCATGATATTTTTAATGGTATTGATAGGGAAAGAATGGGAGAGTATCATCATGAAATGAGCTAGGTTTCCAAATAATTGCTCGTAGAACATTTGAGTGGGTCTCAGGAAATATGTTTCTACAGAAATGATATAATAATAACCGTGCTCATATTCTTACTTACAGAGAGCTTTAAGTTTCAGTTTACAGTTTTCAGATGGCTTTCTCATACATGATTTAGTTCTCGCAACAGCCCTGTTTTATTTAAATAGTGAACTTCCCAAGACCCCCAGTAGCCTGTTTGACCCCTAGTGTTCCCTCAGGGTAGTGCAAGTATGTTAACTCAGTGAATTCAAGTCCTGTGCAGTGAGTGTGTGGAGATTTAGGAGACCAACAGTAAGCTGAAGATCAGTACAATGTTACATCATAAGATGTGGCGCTGGTTAACGTTTCCTCAATTAAAGAAATGGAGGACAGGTGCAACCCTCAGGAATCCCTGATGTCAGGCATTATTTGTAGCTTGGGATTAAGAAGAATGGTGAAACAAAACCTAGATACTTGGTGAGATTTCTCTTAGTATGCTAATAAAAACAGTTTTAATAATTATATCTGTAGGAGCATTTATAATAAAGTTGTGTAAGAGGATTATTTGGGAGAAAAAGCACTGATGATATCTTGCCCTGATTGTGCTGGTACTTAGCGGGCCAAGTACTGTTCTGGGTCCTTGCCATCAAGATCTTTAATCTGCCCACCACCTCAGGAAGTAGAAATGATTGTTCTGACAATAAATGATTATTCCTCATTCATAAGTTAATAAATGATGAAACCTAGATGTGAGCATAAGTCATTTTGGCTTCAACGTGTGTGTTATTTTATTACTCTGTCAGGTTTTTCGGATGCAGGCAATTTCAGAAGAAAATGTTTGAGTTGGTTCCTTATTTCCCTAGATGCCTGCAACAGAGGGTGGTAAGAATTTGAGAGTGACTAAGATGACAGCTACCTTTTTATTAAAACAATGAAGTGCATTTGGACAGAGTGTAATACATGATACAGGAAGTCTAGAAACAAAGAGTAAGGACACTTCATGAGCCACAGAATTCAGAAAAATTATGCACTCTCAGCTGGAGGTAGCAGAGGGTCAACTTGAGAGAAGTCTCTAGACTGAAAGAAAAATGGGGGCTGAATCTTATAAAAATTGAGAAAGAAAAGCAGAATTCTTCTGGGTTCTAAAGTCAGACATGGATAGATTGGTAGAATTAAGTTGGAAAAGAGAGAACCCTTTACTATTTGCTGAGGTCTGTTTCATTAAAATGACACTCAAGATATTGGGAGGTTGAGGGAACCAACGAAGCACAGTTTGTTTTTGTTTCATTTCTAGTGAGAAAGTAAAACAAATTAAGAACTATTGCTGTGTGAGAATGAATGAAAAGTTGAGTGCAAAGCGTGGCAAGAGTTAAGACAGTAAAAAGGGAGATGTTTAAAAGCACTGGTGACAGTTCATTGTTCATCATTTTGAACAGGTCATACTCCAGATGGCAAGCTTACAGGCTTCAGTCACATTTGACACGTTTTTATATAAGTTGTCTGCCAAGAAAGAGAGTATAGAACCCTGTAATTACTGCCACTTAGGGGGTGGCTTTAGTCCTGTCTGTTAGACCGGTATTTCCCAGTCAATTAAGAAGGTGGAATCACAAATGACTAATGTGACTCTTCTCCAGGAATACCTTACATTTGCTGCCATTGAATCTGTCCTTAAGTGAAATCGCTTTCTAGTTACTCTTGTTTTATTTTTTAACTCTTTTCCTTGTAACCTCAGTAGTGCCTGTTCAAAAGTTAAGCAAACCATATATAATAATGTGATGCCTGCAAATTCTAACTTGAGATGGGATCCGGACTTCATGATGGATTTTATTGAGAATCCTTCAGCTCGTAGCATCAATTACTCAATGCTGGGCAAGATCCTTAGTGACAATGCAGCCAATCGCTACAGCTTCGTCTGTAACACGCTCATGAATGTATGTATGGGCCATCAGGATGCTGGAAGGTGAGCTGGGTTACCCTGGAATTCACAGTTAACCGTCTAGTCCTTGCGTTGGTGCTACTTTTAAATTAATGTCTTTAGTAATTGCCTGGGCTGACATTTGGATGTTGTTTGCTCCCCCCCCCCAACCCCCATTTATTCCTGATTTCATCTCTGCTCTGTACTGTGATTTCCTTAGCCTGACAGAGTATGCTGGCTGATTGCTCTGGCATGAGATGCTTTAGATATAAACTATAACTTGTCTATCCATTTACAAAAACATAATAAAAACATAAATTAAAAAATCCTTATATTTAAAAACACTGTGTTTTCACCTACCTAAATTACATAGTCTTTAATTTTACGTTGCCCTTAACAGTGGAAATTCTGAAATCAGATTTGTTCCCAGGTCAAAAATATGTTAATTGGCATCTGTACTGATTATTGTTTGTGGCTCAACAGCATCAAATATTAAACAGTATCTGAAGCCTGTTACTTGTATCTTTGCTTTCAGGTTCTGCTAGGTTATTTAACAAGTGGGTATTTATTAAATCTTTGAATCTTAGAAATGAATGACTTGTTTGATGGTAGTGAGATATGGGTTCATTAAGTATATCACATTTGCGTGCTGCTATCCTGTTCTACTCTGTTCTTTTTCCTCCTTCTAGGATTAACGACATAGCCAATTTCTCCTCTGAGCTGACAGCTTGCTGCACTGTTCTTAGTTCAGAATGGCTGGGAGTTCTGAAGGCTCTTTGTTGTTCTTCAAATCATGTGTGGGGGTTTAATGATGTACTTTGCACTGTAGATGTAAGTTTTCTTTTTCATTTAAAAACTCATCTGTGCAATTAAATATTTAGTTAGTAATTATTTTTGATTGACTGAACCAACCCTTATCTGAAATGTGTTTTTTTCTTTCTCTGCCCAAAGGCAGTAAACAAGAATGTGGTTGCCAAGGATTAAATAAATGAAAAAAGTAAATAAATACAATAGCTTAATCAACAGCAGAGATGCCAAGAGTTTCCTGGTTTGTTCGCTGAAATTTCTTACATACAGTCTCTTCAGAGCTATTGGCTCATATTATTTATCAAGTGCCTTGAGTTCCTCATGGTACAAGACATAATTTACCAACAGGAGTTTGCATTTTGAAGAGAACCACTTTGTTTTTTAAAGATCAAGGTGCATTCTGAGAACATAGGTTTCATTAGGCTGCCTAAGAATGCCCAGGCCCAGAACCATTGGCATGTCTTTCCTAGTGATTGTGCCTGAAAGTTAGTGAAAAGATACTCAGTATGTGTCACTGCTTTCTTTCACATATCCTGTTGTACCTGTGATGTGTAAATTTCTTAAAAATCTGTCATGATTCTGTTTTTCCTATCACCATCTTGGAGTGATCTGTGTTACATGTTGGTGTATCTTTGCATTTTAAACCCCACCTTCCAGTTAGAGGCTTAATTCCTAGTTCTGGTATCTCAAGACTAGATGGATTATTCTACTCCATTCTGTAGATACCCAAGATACACACACACACACACCACACATGGATATATGTAACTCATATCTGTGGCCTGCTTTTCCAGACAAAAATATCCTAATTTTTATTGTTAACATAATTCTTTAACCTCTTGGTTGTTTTCTGTTATACTTTACCTTACCTTTGCTTTGTTCCCTCATCTGTAACATTGGGATTACTAAAAGTATGAGCCTTATGGTGATATGCTATTAAGTGAGGTCATCTTTGTAAATCACTACACATGATTATTGGCATATAGTACAACTTAACGTGAGGGCTGCTGCTTATTTCTTACTGTTTTGTGCCAAAGTCTTATGAGGTCTCTATAGGTAGAGGATTCATTCTGAATGAATTTATTTTCCTTCTCTTTTTTCATTCTCTCTCAAATTTAGGAGTCGGTTGGAAATTTTCAGAGTTGCTTTTTAAGACTAATTTAATTATATTATAGAATCCCTAATAGTTATCCCTGAAAAGAACTCTTAAAACATCAGTGAGGCCTATTTTTCAATTAGGGGAATCTCCGTGTTTTTTTTCCTGCTCTCTCACAATCTTACCCTTAAATGTTAATGCCGTGTTCTTCTAAAAAGTTTTCCTTATACTACATCTTATTAGGAATTTCGTGATTTTGTTTTTGTTTTGTTCAGTTATGTGTACTCAAGGAGAAACTCAATATCTTTTTGTGGCATTGTGATGTAGGTAAACCTCATCCTTTGTCTTATAACGTAAAAATAGGCCTTAGAGGATGATAATCCTGATGTGTAATCATTTCCCTCTGTTGGTTCATTTTGGGATTTGTGATCTTACTGGTATTGCCTACATTTTCTTAGATATTAATCTTAGATATTACTTGAAAGGGCGTTGGGTATTAAAACATGTCAATGTTTTTCTTGAAGGTGAGTGACCTTTCATTCCATGATTCATTAGCTACTTTCATTGCTATTCTGATAGCACGACAGTGTTTCTCCCTGGAGGACGTCGTGCAGCACGTCGCACTTCCCTCTCTCCTAGCAGCAGGTACGACGCATCCAGAAGGGCTCTTGTTATTTGTTGTCTTGGGATGGTTTCCAGCTATTACAACAACACCGTGAACATACTTTTTAAGGCTACATGCCTTGGGCAGTGGTGTGGAGTTGATGTAAAGTTAGTAGGATTATAAGTGTTGTTCTGTACAAAGTCCTATGGATCCCTATAGAAACGGTCATTTTTAAGGAAGCAGTCTGCCTCCTCTGGAAAGCATAGCCAGTGCCTTCCTTCTTACCGTAAGGAGCATTTATATTTAAGTTATTCTAGAAAAGTTAGCTTCAGAGAAAACCTGAAGACATGTCAGTCAATCAATTGGAAAACTTGCTTTGAAAATCTTTCCTAGCTTGTGGAGATGCAGATGCTGAGCCGGGGGCGAGAATGACATGCCGACTCCTGCTTCATCTCTTCCGAGCTCCCCAGGCCTGCTTGTTACCTCAAGCAACCGGTGAGCCGACAGCTATAAAATCCCCAACTGCATGTTCATTTGGAGGTACAGATTCTAAAATGTCCACGTGGGCTGTCCATTCTGCTATTTCCTCCCTGAGTTTGGTGACCTTGCTTTTGGGGGGTGATGAAGGAATGCACCACTGCCATCGAGAGGGCTGTCAGCACCCTTGATTTATGCAATATCAGGATGTATTGAGAAACTAAAATCGAGTTAATAAACAATAAAAATACTTTTGCTCTGAGGCCAACCCACGCTGGTGGTCAACATGATCCTCAAACCTGTAAACCACATCATAGCAGCTTAGGGCAATGGTGAGTCATTTATTCTTTTACTAAGGTAAGAGGAATAAGGTAAGAATTCGAGGGGTGTTAGTGAAGTGTGTTTCTGAAGATCATTTTTATACAGGGGTGTGTGTGTGCGACAATCAGTATAAATAGATGAAAGTTCTAATATATTTTTTGATACATCTCTCCAAGGAGCAACGACGTTGTTTTCATAATTAAAAAGCAAAGGTTAAGAAAGGAATAGTGACAATGTTTTGTAGTGAATCCAGGAAGCATCCATTATAGCTAGCTAAGGACAATTAAGTACCTATAGTCTAACAATGACAGGCTCTGCTGATTGTAAATGGTTACAAAAGATTGTTAACGATGGTGATGAGACCATTAAAGGTTTGTTGTTGTTGTTCTCATAGGCAAACCTTTCCCTGGAATAAGATCATCTTGTGATAGACACCTCTTAGCCGCCGCTCACAATAGCATTGAAGTGGGAGCCGTGTTTGCTGTCTTAAAAGCAATTATGATGCTTGGTAAGACTATCCTGGCACTAAACTGGGTTAATCACCAGAAACAAAGGAAAAATAATTTGTATTCATGTTCAACTCTAATTCAGATTATTAGAACATCATTCTGTTTTGCTGTCCTGGCAAAAGTAGTTGGCTTTCTCCAAGTCCAAGATCAGCTGGACTCTGAGATGTCTACTCCTTACCTACAATTCTGGGGGTATTTAAATATAACACTTTTTTGTTGTTGTTGTTGGATGTTATTTTAACTGGAAGATATTTCATTCTGATGTAATATAGATTCTCAGACCCATCGGGTGGTTTTATCTTTATTTGTTGACATAAATGACATTTTGTAATGGATCAAGATGAAATGATGATCTAACCAAAGGTTTAAATTTTGTATTATGTACCAGGAGTAAAACACAAGAAAACCTGGGTTTTAATCTTAGCATTTTTCTTTCACTGTGATCCTGAACAAGTTTATAAACTTCTACCTTAGGTTTTTCATGAATCAGGTAATAATTGCAATGATATTGGTATTATTGATAAAACAGTATTAGATACCGGAATTTTTTAACATTTAATCTATAATGTCCAAGGCATCCTTTATACTCTTAATGACATATATATTCCTGGAGTAGTAGCACTACAGTTTCTGTTCATTTCTAGGGCAATACTTAAACACATTTTTGTTTTATAAATCGTGGAGGATTTAAATAAGTAGGTAATTTTGAGTCCCCACTGCCTAATTACAATGTTGACAACCCTCTTTTGGCCTTGACTAAACAAAAGTTACCTCTTATGTTCTGAAGGAGCTCTCTTTTATTAGGACAGAGACTGTGGGGTAAATAGGAATTGTTTTAGAGGAGTCTTAACATATTTGAATGCTTTATACTCCTGTTTGAATGTTATTGGGTGATGATGAAGGATTAACAGGATTTTCACTAAAAAATTAATAAAAGTTCACCTTAAAGAATTATATATATTATATATTCATACATAATATTTACGTATGGTTTCTAATTTTTGCCATAGTTTAATGTACAGTTCAAGTTTGAAGAAAATGTGCATATGTATACATTCATTTTATGTGTGTGTGTATATATATATATGTGTACACACACACACACACACACACACACACACACACACACACATAAATTTCAAAGGATGCCCTTGGAAATGCCCATGAATTTTGCAATAAAAGGGAAAAGTAGAGCCACATGGAGGGACATAACCTCTGTTCTGAGTTTAGGAGCTTGTACTATTGTATATCCAGCATTAAATGCTCATTTCAGTAAGTAAAATTTCTCTTCTCTGATGATATTTGAAAAAAAAAAAATGGCTGGTCAATCTATTTAATAAAAATGTAGGGACCATGAAGTCAGGGACTTGCTCACCACCCTCCCCCCCCCCCCCCCCCCGCCCCGTGTTATCTCTAACACCCATCAGAGAAACTAGATAGTAGGTTTTGAAATTGTAGCTTTTCAACAAACTAATATAGGAAGTGTGAATGCAGAATGGATAGACATTGAATGGCAGAAACCAAGATGAGCGCAATCTAGGCACCTGCTCCTTTGTTTGCAGGAGTGGTCTAGTTCCACTAAAATTTGCCAACATCTATAAAGAGTCACATAATTGTATTTTAATATTCATGCATAATAATCAGTTCTTCTTTGTTTGGCTCTCCTTGACCTTTTTAATCGACCTCCGTTCTTAATAGACAGAGGATGATTCAGGTCTGAGAAGCCAGGATCAGGTCATTTGGATGTCAGCAGAGCCTTGGACCGAGTAGTCACTGAACAGTCTTTTCTATTTGTTCTGTTATCTGTACAGTTACGGAAGGTTCTAGAACAGCCTCCTATACCTTCTCTGTCATCCTAACATCTAAACTAAATGAGAATCTGAATGAGGATTTCCTAGGCAGAGGTGTTTGTTTCTTTGATTTTGTTTTTATGTAAGTTTTAATTTATCTACCTCACCCTATTCTAACCAGTGTTCTTGCAAGTCCTGTCCATCAGGATCTATTTTGAGTTTGGGTGATAAAACTGTTATATAGAAAGTGGTTTCTAATTTATGTAGTAGTTTTAACTTAAGGTATAGAAATAGTTGTTTTATTTCACCAAACGTTGGAGAAAGCATGCTAAATTTTGGTACACATCTTTCAGCTCCCAGGGACCTCTGTTGAATTAAATAAACTCTTGTGAATTTTAATAAGGAATGTATGATTACATATAATCAGATATTGATGACTTGAAAATTATTACTTATTCCTCCCAAGGACTTCTGTTGAATTAAATAAACTCTTGTATATTTTAATAAGGAATGTATGATAACATATAATCAGATATTGATGACTTGAAAATTATTGCTTATTCCTCCCCTCCTCCTACCATTTTATAAATAAATACTTACTAATCTATTCTGATTTTGCAAATTTTTCAGCAGAGTCAAAACTTTTTCTTGGTTGACCTGTGGGTTGTAAAAAGCTTTTTGCACTGACCTGGGCTTCATTTTACTCACAGTGGGCAGTAAGGGACTCATCTGAATTCATTTGTTGTTTCCAGGAAATTTTCTTGTTCAAAGCTTATGATCCCTGTGGGTAAACAGGTGAAAGTTTAGAGGCTCTGTTGTCATTTGGCAGTCTTTGCTACCAAATTATATTATTCTCTCACTTTTAAAATAGAATAGTGATTTGTCTGTCATGGCTAGAGAAGATTTCTTAATTCTAGCCTTTCACACATTCTCCGTTTTGTCCCCCAGGAACTTTGCTATGAAGGAAACCTTTCCTTAGTTCCATTTGACTCAGTAAATTAGAGGTTGATCTGGTGAGGTTTTCTCATTTGGATGTTTACAGAGAGGAAAGTGAGAGACTTGGGTTATTCAATGAATGCCCTATGTTTTAGGGCTTCCTTAGTATGCATTGCCCTTTTCCATTCCCAGGGAAATAAATCTCTCTTGTCAAGAAGTTGATAGTAAGGTGGGCTAAGGCAAAACTTTTCTCTTGACCTATGGATAGAAAATAAGTCATTGTAAGAGAAGAAATGGAAAAGGGACACCTAGAAGGGTGAGTAACCCATTTTTTCCTTGTCTATAAGTGAAATGAATTTGAATATTGAATACATTCATGCTTGAAATATTGGTGAAATCAATGTTCTATGATTATTAAATATGATTCATAATGGCCTTTTTATTTGGTGATTGCATACTTAATTCTGTAAACAAAATAAGGAGTAAGTCTTGCATTTCCCTTTTTTTTCTCGTGCGTATTGAAACTTCTCTGGGTCCTTGCATTTATTCTCCTGATCGATTCTCTTTCTTGCTGAACATTGGGCTATGCCATAAAGATGCCAGTCACATATATTAAATCCCCGAAGGCTTGCTTCATTAACTTCTCAAGTATTTGGCAATATTTGGAACTTCCGTGATTTTGCTTTTGTGATTCTATTATTTAGGAGATGCCAAGATTGGCAATAACAATGTCAGCTCTTTAAAGAATGATGACTTCACCATGAGAGGTTTACGGCGTGATGGGAATGCTGATGATATCTGGACTGCTTCACAAAATTCAAAATCCTGTGGGAAAAGCATTTCCATAGAAACTGCCAATTTAAGAGAATATGCTAGATATGTACTGAGGACTATCTGTCAACAGGTATTTTTCAGTTTTAATTTGACTTGATCTATGAATATATAATTGTTTTTGTGGAGATGCTCACTGTTATAGGAAGCTTGCACATCGTTGGTCCTTTTCTTCCTGCTAACTTTGTTTGGCAAAAAATTCAGATTTGTTGTAGAGTTGCAATAATAGTAAAGAACTCTGGTGTATACCTTGTATACAGATTCACCAATTTTTTACATTTTTCCACATTTGCTTTATGATTCTATTTGTGAATGTGGATGCATATACTTTCTAAGATTTTGCTGAAGCTTTTGAGAGTAGATGGCATATATTATTAATCTTGAGTCTTTAATATTTCAGTGTTTATTTATAATAGAACCAAATGCAGTCATCAAAAGTCAGGTAATTTAGGGGTGCCTGGATGGCTCAGTCAGTTAAGCATCCGCCTTCGGCTCAGGTCATGATCTCACGGTTCGTGAGTTTGAGTCTCATGTCGGGCTCTGTGCGGACAGCACGGAGCCTGGAGCCCACTTTGACTTCTGTGTCTCCCTGTCTCTGTGTCCTTCCCATGCTCATGGCTGTCTCTCTCTCTCAAAAATAAATAAATATTTAAAAAAAAATTTTTAAACATAGAACATTTAGCTTTTGGAACAGTAATTTTTTTCTCACCTGTAGGTCACATTCAGTTTTGTCATTTGTCCCAATAATGTTGGATTTGTCTGAAATTTCCCATACATTAGCTTTAGATTATGCCTTCTTGGCCAAAATGATACAGAAGTAATGTTGTGTTCTCAGGTAATCACACTTGAAGTCACACAATGTCCATTTGCACATCGCTGGCAGCAATCAGTTTGATCACGGTGTCTCCATTGTATGGTTTCGAGATTTCTCTGCTATGTGGTTTTTTCCCCCCCTTGCAATCAGTAAACAGTCTTTGGGGAGACACTCTGAGACGATACAAATATTTTGCCCCTCATCAAACTCCACCACATCTATCATTCATTTTGATTCTTCCCCAAACCAGTCTTTACCAGTCTTTACATGTTGCAAAATGGTGGGTTTTTTTTTTCCCCACAGCTCCTCTACAGTTAACAGTTTGCATTCTATTCTAAGGAAAGCATACCCTCATTATTCTTATTTATTATCCATATGTATTATAATACACTGTCCTTAGCTATTTTCATGTTCATATTGTCCCAGCTTTTTCCAGTGGAACCTTTTCATCCTGGCTTTTAAGTTATTTTGACATGTCTCCATCTCCCTCTTGCCCTCCACCAAATATTTTCTTAGTTCCTGACCCCTATTGTACTTTCCCTGTCCCATACCTGGAATTAATCATTCCTCCAAGGAACTCTCATTCTAGTTAATCAAGTATGGTATTTAGAAGCCAAGATATGGACACTGTGGTGCTCATTACTATGGGCAACGTATGTTCGTTGCCTCTGGACCCTTTCAGCAGGCAGAGTTAGGAGGAAATATATCCGTATACATAAATGTGTGTGTGTATATTCTTGAGTTCATACTGATATGTCTAGAATTAGTAACTCCACTTAGTTCTTTGCATTCCCCCATTCCATATTAATTTTGTCTTTTCCAGTAACATCAACCATTTACTCATTTGCTTAATTCTACACTACACCTGGAATGGTTTCAGAATTGCTACACCTATACCACTAGGAAAAACGTAAAAGGAGTTGAAGATTTGTTGGTAGTTCTTTTTTCCCTCAAGGTTTATAGTATTGTGTTAAAAAGTTTTTTGAACTTTCTCCTTCAATATGGATATGTTACTCATTTGAAATAGAACGAATTTCATTTGTTTCTGTTTGCATTCAGTTTAGATTCCCATTTTTTTCTCCCCACCTCAACTCCATCTTTAGAAGAACATGCATCTACAAGTCAACTGTATAAAAAGGTGTACTTAGTGATATGTCCTTCGTCTGTTGTCTCTTCTATCCTGGGTTTTTTCCTGCCCCGGGTGATCAGTGTTCTTATTTTCTGATTTATCTTCCTTTTTTTTTTTTCTTTTAATTTATCTTTTCTTATAAGAAGTATAGTGTACCATATATACTATTTTCCATTTTAGTGGAGATGTTAACAGGGTCATGTTTTTATTAGGGCATATTGCAACTATGTTAAAAGTTTGCTACATAGTTTTATAGATAATGAGAAGCAGTTGTTTATTGGTTCCACTATGAGTGTCCACCAGAATCACCAAGGGTCAGACAGTTTTAATGTTTGTTTAATGGGTACCACCATCAGATATTTATTTGTTGGAGCCTGGGCAATGGAATTTTAGCAAGCTCCATAGGTGACTTTAATAGACACTCAGTATTGAATTACCGGTATAGTTAAGAAACAGCCTTCCTCTGAAACAGACCTGGGTTCAAATTGGACTCTGTTGATGATTTCTTACCCATCTAGTATAAGAGTTTGCTTTTAAAACAATGATGAAGAAAAAGTGATAAGTGTTCAAACTGGTTGAAACTCTATGGAGGGCAATTGGCCATATGCATTTATCGTCTTAAATTTTGGTATACTCCTTGACCCAACAATTGTACTTTTATGAAATTATCCTGAGAAAATGATTGTGTAGAAAGCAGATGTGCACACACGTTTACCATAGTATAAAAAATGTCTGTTTTCTAAGTGTTGTACTATATTTTATGCAGTGGGATATAGTATGCATTATATAAAAATGAAGACATGTTTTAATATAGAATCATTACCATTATATGCCAAGTTATAGAAAATGATTACAAAACAATACCTAGAGTAAGGCTCTATTTTCCAGTTGAGAATGCGCACCAATGTTCATTACTCTCTTTAGCTTTCTTTTCTTTCCTTATTTGCATATCTGTTCTTCAGATTTAAAAAAAAAAATTTTTTTTACATTTATTTATTTTTGAGAGACAGAGTGTGAACAGGAGAGGGGCAGAGAGAGAGGGAGACACAGAATCTGAAACAGGCTCCAGGCTCTGAGCTGTCAGCACAGAGCCCATGCAGGGCTCGAATCCATGAACCGTGAGATCATGACCTGAGCCGAAGTTGGACACTTTACCACCTGAGCCACCCAGGCACCCCTCTTCAGACTTTTTAAACCAATGCCCTGCTTTGTATTTTTAAGAAGTCACAATACCAGAAAGTAAAAAAAAAAAAAATTTCCCTCTACTTTTTTCATATAATTTTTTAAAATTAGATTTCTGTCTGCTTTATCTGTGTATCATGTTTTAGTGCATGTTACATTCACACAAGGGAAATCTCTGCCTATCAACCTAACTGCCGATTTTTTTTTTTTTTTTTTTTTAGGAATGGGTAGGAGAACATTGCCTAAAAGAACCTGAAAGATTGTGCACAGACAAAGAGCTTATATTGGACCCTGTGCTTTCAAATATGCAAGCACAGAAATTATTGCAGCTTATTTGTTATCCTCATGGTATTAAAGAATGTACGGAGGGCGACAATCTGCAGAGACAGCACATTAAGCGCATTCTTCAGGTGAGTTAGTGATTAGAGTCTAAAGATTATGTGTCTATCGCGTAACACATTTTCTGTGATTTTAACAAGAGTAGTTGAACCTTTTTTTTTTTCCTTTCTCATTGCTAATTCTTGACCTCAGTTAATTCTGATGTTTATTCTCTCAGTTTTCTTTTCTTTATAGTTGTCACACTCCATTGCTAGGTGAATGTTGATAATGCAAATGGTATACAATCATTATAAATATTGATCTTTTTAGTCTACTGTATTTACATGAGACATAAGCTTTCTGGAGGAATAGTCTTAAATATATAATTCAAAAAATATTGAAATCATTTTGTAATGGGTTTGCTTAGAGAAATAGATTTTGAGAGAAAAATGCTTGTTTTATTTCTAGTGACTGGCTGAGTGTTGCACATTATTTTAATGTTGTTTCTTATTTCTTTGTGTCTACAATGAAAATATGTAATGGACGCGGAAGCCATTTGATCCTGGCAAATCCCTTTATTATGTATGATTATTTCCTTTTTTTTTAATATTTATTTATTTTTGAGAGAGAGTGAGCACATGTGCGTGTAAGTGGAGAAGGGGCAGAGAGAGAGGGAGTCACAGAATCCGAAGCAGACTCTAGGTTCTAAGTTGTCAGCACAGAGCCCATTGTGGGGCTCAAACCCACGGACTGTGAGATCATGACCTGAGCTGAAGTCGGACGCTTAACTGGCTGAGCCACCCATGCTCCCCTGATTATTGTTTCTTGAGAGAGGGAATACTGCAAAGAATTATTATATTTTCAGATATGTTCAGTATTCCTAATGTGTTAATTCTTATTGTTTTCCCCAGAATCTTGAGCAGTGGACGCTGAGGCAGTCCTGGCTAGAACTTCAGTTAATGATCAAACAGTGCTTGAAGGACCCTGTGAGTAGATATTGGAAGCATGTGTATGTATACAATTTTATGAACAGCAAGAACATGATGTTTGAGGAGGAAGTAAAATACATGCATGCTAGTTTTCTTTTGTGTCTCTCCAGGGCTCTGGTTCAGTGGCTGAGATGAACAACTTACTGGACAATATTGCAAAGGCAACAATAGAGGTATTCCAGCAGTCTGCCGACTTGAACAATAATTCTTCTAATTCTGGAATGGGCCTCTTCAACCCAAATGGGATTGCAACTACTGATGCTGGTAGCACAAGGCAGAATGGAATAAAGACATTTCTAAGGTATTTGTTTTTCTGCAGTTTTATTGGGCTACCATTACTTTGTCCCATGTGATGGTATATTTTTATTTGCATGATGCAGTTATTTTTCAGAAAGCTTCAGCAATGTGAAGAAATTACTTGCAAGTGTCAATTATCGTTATTTTATAATATATTAAAGGGCAATATTCTGGGATGAATGATGTCTCAGTTTTAACCATGTCCAGAATCTTGAAACCACATATGACACCCAGAGTGGATTAATTTCTTTATTGTCTCCTTAAGGCTACTCTGTTCCATAGAATTCATTATATAGGAAACACTTTCTGCCATCTTTATTAATTGCCAGTTTTGCACAAATAATAATCGTGATAGACTGATTTGTATTTCATCATTTGGGTAGAAAGTATAACTAATGAATTTTAAAAGTTAAAAAAAAATTTGTTATTGTGTTAAAACATAATCAGCACATTTCATATCTTATCCATGACATAAAAGTGTGTTGCCTGTTGTACAGGACTATGACTAATCAGAGAGCCAGAATCATAGAAGAACACCAGCACAGATTAATAACTTTTGTTATAGTATTCTCCCAGAACCCGATGTTTTATCTCTTTCCACAGTGAGAGTGGAAAAGTGTATCCACCTGTCTGCTTTGGTAAGAGGAAAGATAGTACAGAAATAAAAGGGAAGGTTTAGTGTGATTGGTGCTTGTTACGCATGGAAGTTTTGCCCTGGAGTTTCTGTTATAACAGTGAGAGCAGAGGAAGAGGATGCCTCCTCGTGTATAACACCTATTTCTGGTTTTAGTTCCTCTGAACGCAGGGGTGTATGGCTGGTGGCCCCCCTAATTGCCAGGCTGCCGACCTCTGTGCAAGGAAGAGTATTGAAAGCTGCAGGAGAGGAACTGGAGAAGGGACAGCACTTGGGCTCTTCTTCAAAAAAGGAAAGAGACAGACAAAAACAGAAAAGGTACGGCTGCAAGGTGTGTCTCAATGTGGAGGCTTAAGGAATAATTGAGAACAAATAGCATCTTGCAGATATAGTCACTGTACCCAGAGTCCACGGACATTTCTTTTTTATTTTTTTTAAATGTTATTTTTTAGAGGGAGTATGTAAATAGCGGGGAGGGGCAAACGAAGGGGGAAGGGGAGAGAGAGAGAATGAGAATGAAAATGAGAATGACAATGAATCTTCTATGGGGCTGAATCCCATGACCCTGGGATCATGACCTGAGCCGAAACCAGGAGTCGTGTGCTTAACTGACTGAGCCACCCAGGCGCCCCTGAAATTTCATTTTTAAGTGGAAATGACAATATTCTGTTAGGCAAGGCTCCGTTCCTAAAAAGTTCTAGGTTATATTTAGTATGCTAGTTCTCAGGGCTCCCTCTGGACCCACATCACTTCTGAGCCATTGAAAATACTTCTTAGCCTCGCTTCAGACCTCTTGAATCAGATCTGTATATCCATTTAGTCCCTGTATTCTACACTTAATTACTTTTCATTCTTTTAATTATTTGTTTAAAATACATAGAATTATTTCCAATTCTGTCCTCTTGGGCCTGAAAATAGTTACTAGTATTTTTAACATTTAGGGCTCTTGTTCTAAATATAAAATTTATAAGCCACTTAGTTTAATGTTTTCTTAATTTATTTTAGGCTGTATAAAAGGTTTCAAATAGTTACATTTGCAAACTGACTCTGTTACTGAGAAAGAACAAAGCCATCCTCTGATGTGAAAATATAAATTTAGCACCTCAGGAGTAAAGGGAAATAATGATAATTTCTTCCATTTAGAAAATATATAAAGAACATGTATGGTTCTTATCTCTTAATACTGTTTTAGTAGCTACCACTTATTGAGATCTTATGAAATGCCAACTTTTGTATAAAACTTACCGCATACACACGTGAACTTTAAAATTTTCACAGCAATCAAACATGGTAGGTGTTCTCATTATACCCTTGTTACGATAAAGAAAGGGAGGCATTGAAAAGTTCATTTCTCAAGGACACACAGCTAAGGAATTGTAAAACTAGAGTTAAAACCTAGGTGGTCTGGCTTCTGAGTCTGTGTGCTCTTAAATGAAGTGCACTTTGGTAGAGACCTAGCTTTGCATGTATTTTGTTATCTGGTTGTTTAATGTCTGTCACCTTCGTCAGTGTGAGTTGACCAACCAGATGACTCACTTTTAATTCTGAGAGTTAAGTTTGCTCAAGGGTGAATGTATGTACATTGCCTCCCTTCCCACAGATGGTATTATAGAGTTTAAAGGTGACTCTTCCCAAGTCCGTCTCTCACAGCTCTGCTGTCAGAGGATGAAGCACATTGAAATATTTGGGTCACTTTAAGAATTTTTTTTTTTTTTTTTTTTTTTTTTTTGCAATATAGCAATTAGTTTGTCAATATGATTTGTCAGTTCTCTGATGATTAAAGAAACATTAATAAAATGACAGTTTATAATAGACCTTTTTTTTTTAATCAAATGCCTTAAAACCTGTTAACAAGACAAGGCTTAAGGACATGGTGGGTTACTAAGGAGCTCACTGCTCTTGTATCTTCCAGCCTACGGTGCTGATCTGAGTTCTCCCAATACCCACCCTGTTTGGTCAGAAATGTGCTGAGGGTGCCTCGGTGCCTCAGTTGGTTAGGAGTCTGACTTCGGCCCGGGTCATTATCTCACAGTTCGTGAGTCGGAGCCCCGCATCAGGCTCTGTGCTGACGGCTTGTAGCCTGGAGCCTTCTCTGGACTCTGTGTCTCCTTCAACTTCTGCTCCTCCCCTGCTCACAGTCTGTCTCGTTCTCTTTCAAAAATACACAAACATTAAGAAAAAAAAAAATGTGCTGAAAAATAAAACAAGCTCAGCAATCACAGAGGCCTGTTTCCTTGACCCTGAGATAACAGTTTTGTTTGACAGAAATGTTTAATTTTTCCTCATATGCTGTATGTAAAGTGATACTCATGCAGATATTTGCCTTTTAATTCAGCCAACTATTGTAAAATACAAACTCTCTTCTGCCTGCACTCTCCCAACATGCTCCTGCAGTGTGAATTTATGCTAGTTTGGGAATGCCTTCCAGGGCTAGAGCATGTTAAATTGTTTAGATGCATCACAGTGGCTTTTGATCTTATTAGTAGAGATATGATTTAACTTTTCAAGTAGGGTTTGGCTATTTCCTACTCTCTTCCCTTTTCTTATAATAAAGTAAATAAGAGCCAGTAATTCAAGGGCAAGAGATAGATGTTGCACAGGAGGTAATCCATTCTTTCTAACTAGATCTGTTCTTACTACTTCCTTTGTAGTATGTCTCTTTTGAGTCAACAACCTTTCCTCTCACTGGTCCTTACCTGCCTTAAGGGACAAGATGAACAACGGGAAGGCCTCCTAACATCTCTTCAGAATCAGGTTAATCAGGTAAAGTATACTGGAATTATTAAGCCAGTCAAGTACTTGTCTAATGGCATTAATTTGTTTTTCTTTGAAATACTGAGATTAAACTAATAAGAATACAACGTGTTTTGATTAGAGGCAAGGCATCACAATCCACACCCTATTCTGCTGTTTGGCATTCTAGTTACTGTAAAATTAACAACTTTATAATATTAATTATGCCTTGGATGAATGTGTACTATAAAGACAATATTTAGTGCATTGCATACAACTCTGACATACCTGCTTTTCTCCTGCCCCCGCCCTGTGGGAGAGGTCCTGGGGCAGTGTGTGTTGCAGGCATGGCCGTAACCCAGAGGAACCTCTATCCAGGTTCTCTAGCTGGGCCCCTGCCTCCCTGGAGACTCTTGGCTTGAGTTCTGTCGGTTCAGAAACTCAATTTTGTTTTCTTGCCAGAGCCAGGCCAATGCCAGTTAAATGTAAAGAAGCTCATTTATAAATAAGGCATGATGATTCTTTTTATGAAAAATTTGACTTTTGGCTTTCTACCAACCACAGTGCTCCTGGTCACTCTTTGGGCCACTTGCATTTTGTGTCCTTCAAAGAAACCAGGTGATCACACTAGAAATCGTAATGGGTGGAATTGAACAAAGTAGATAGACTGGTCATGTGGGATGTTTTATCCTGCTACAAAGCCAAATGGAGACTTCCTGTGGCCCTGTGTCTCTAGGACATCATGTCTTTCTCTCGAATGATAGTAGATGAGCATGAATAAGGACACTTAACTCATTTGGTCCTATCATCATTTTCTCCCCTTTGGAGATGAGAGATCTGTCCTTTGTACAGCAGTGGAGTGATCCTTCTAAAATGTAAATCATGTATTAGTCTGGTGCCCAAGATGCTCCAATGTTTCTTACTGTACCTAGGATAAATATTCGGTCTGGGCTTATAAGGGCCTATGGTGATTTGGCCCTGGCTCCCACTTCTGCCTTGTTTCCTACCAGTCATGCCTCCACTGTTTACACTGACCCCATTACTGTCATTGCAACTTGCCAGGCAGATTATCCTTGCAGCGCCTTTGCATCTTTTCTTCGCCTTGCATGGAGGGCTTTCCTCCCAGATGTTATCAGGGTCGGCTCCCTTGCTTCCTCAGGTCTCTGCTCAGGTGTCCCCTCCTCATGGAGGCTGTCCCTGATCACTCGCCAAAAAAAGGACCACGGTCATTTTGTATCCCCTTGCCCTGGTTCATACAGCTTGTTACATTTGACTTAATTTTATTTGTCCTGTTCCCAGAATGTATGCTGTCATACAGCTTTATGTCCCTGCCTTGCACCGTCAGGTCAGGTTTGGGAGAGGACTCCATTGTGATGAGATTCGAGGAATGCTGTCCCCTCACCACGCCGTGTCCTTATATGTGTTGGGCAGGGTTACTTCTGCACGTGACTCATTTAAACTCTTAAGATGATTCTCTGTAGTTAATGTATTTCAGAGCATCCCAGTCGGAGAAAGGGCTTTGCTCTTGCCATCTGATTCTAGGGTGTTGCCACTTGTGGCTTCCCTTTCCTAAGCAGTCCTTCCCTTTTTAACAGTAGTCTGACTTAGTGAAAAGCAGTACATCACTGGACTGACATCAAAGATGTCATATTTTTCAAAATACTATACACTGCCTTTATCAAGGAAGATACACTGTATAGATAAGTCTGTAAGATAGCAAGCCCCCCCTTCAATATAACATGAAAATAGGACCCTTGTTAAATGTCATAGCACGTCCCTAGAAATAGAACACAGGACTGATATAAAGTGTAATTTTGTCTATCCAGTACTTTACAAAATCAATGAAATAGCATTTTAAGTATCTTTATTTTTGTTAGTTTTTAACTTCATAATCCTTTAAAGCTTTTTCTAAGACTTCCTAACAGAATTGTAAATTGATAAGAGTTTTCTTCTTCCATCTAGAAAGGCATTGAACAAGAAATAGCTCCATTTCTGTCTGTGTGGAAGAAGGGAAGGAAAGTTAAAATTTTACTTAGCTTTTTTAATTAATTTTTTAAACTCAGAAGTTATTCTTGACAGTAAGAAGCACAATGTAACTTTCAATATGAGAAAAAAAAATCAATTTTCATAGGGAAAATAAGTTTTGTTTTTTTGTTAATTTACTGACTTAGATTTTAAGTAATTGGAGAGAAGAACGATACCAGGATGACATAAAAGCACGGCAGATGATGCATGAAGCATTGCAACTTCGCCTAAATTTGGTAAGGGGCATTTTTCTAGTATTTTCTCTCTGTTCCACTTAACTAAATGTGAAAATAACTCTAGCTTTCCACTTCTTCTGTGGTCATGGTCTTCTCACAAGGTGAGACCTTCCACTATTGGTTCTCTCTCTCTGCCATAACTTCCCTGCCTTTCACGCGCACTGTTCTCCTGGCTGCTGACCTTCCTGTCTGGGCTGGCTTCTAGAGAGCAATAGGCATTTTGGGCATTGGTTTGCTTTCTGCACCCTCCTGCCCCCCGGGAATTGCTCCTTCTTGTCAGTTGGTGCTCTGAGGAGGTCTGAGAAGGCTACTAAATTGAGAGGAATTAGCTTTTATTACACTCATTTGAAGATCATGTAAAAATGTGCCTTAAGTTGAATTTTTGGCAAACTTTCCATCACATTGATCATAAAAACAAATTCAACAGGGAGGTTTTATAGACATTTACAGACACATTGCACATTTCTTTGAATTTCTCTTTTCCCACTGGACAAGCCTGAATGAAGGCTACTCTGGAGGAAGGATTGCCTGATTTTTGGCAGTTGTTTTTAAACTTAATTTCCACACATGAATGCGTAGACCTGGGGGCCCAGCCGAGCCCCTGCTTGTCAGTTCTTCTGTGTTACTGGATATTTGCAAGTGTTGTTATGACAACAGACTTAGATCCAATAGTAATTTAACAGCATCAAGTGTAGATAATCAACTTACCTGATTTTGACCTATTCAGATTTAACTAATTTTATGTCATAAAACCAGGTATCACAAAAGGTTAGGATTAAAAGAAAAGTAATTTCCCTATTATTTGATTCTTATTGGCCTCCTGCCCACACTCACGTTCCTCCTCTCCTCTTCCCTCCCCTTTTTTTCAATGACCAAATTCCTATGCTGAAAGAATCATAAAGAGTGAGAAATAGGTAGCTAGGTAAGAGAGAAGACACGTTAATCCATAAAGCGGAGTGTGTTTGTTTTTTAAAAAAAAAAATCAAAATTGGCTGCATAAAGTGATGGGGATGGCATTTGTAATAAAGTTTTGTTGTATTTTTTTGTGCTAGGTAGGAGGAATGTTTGACACGGTGCAGAGGAGCACCCAGTGGACAACAGACTGGGCCCTCCTCCTGCTTCAGATCATAACTTCTGGAACTGTTGACATGCACACTAACAAGTATGTTCTTATTTCAAATTTACTATTCTGTACACGTGCATGGTAGAAGCTTTGCAATAGTGACTACAAATTGTGCCACATCTTATTCTCTAGGTACCATCAAAAGCTCTGTGCCTTAAATAAAAATGCTCCTTCGTTAAGAGTATTTGGCTTTTACTTTATAGTGAAAATAATTATTTCTTCCCACTCTTAGTGAATTATTCACAACAGTTCTTGACATGCTGGGTGTGTTAATCAATGGAACATTAGCCTCAGACCTATCAAATGCATCCCCCGGGGGATCTGAAGAGAACAAACGTGCATACATGAATTTAGTAAAGAAACTGAAGGTAAGCTTATGACCTGCTTATATATCATGATCTCAAATAGTTTATGCATTTGTTATTTACTGCATTTTATCTTAATTTATTATGTGTTAAATTAGATGTTATTTATTGCATTCAGTTAAAATTATGTGATTATTTTGCTATTTGTCTCACCTCAGCTTGCTGGTACTCAAAAGCATATAGCTTGAAGGTATTTCTTAAATTATATTCACAAAATGTTTAACTTTTTAAGGAACTTTAGAAATGTAAGTCAAATATATAAGAAAAATGCCGCCGTTGGATTTAAGATAAATCCATGCTTGGACTGGTGCCTCTAATTGAAAAATAACCATTTGCACTGATATTTCTAAACCCAATTCATTTGACTAACCGCTAACACAATTTTTGAAATAAACTGTAAACAAATGGTGCAGAGAAAGATCAATATATCTGCCGACCTTACCAGTAAAATAACCAGTGAGTATCTTGAGGTCTGACCCTGGATTGGAGCATGTGTTCTGTGCTGCTGCTTCTGCCTTCTGATGGCAAATACTACCCTGGATTTTTGTCACTTCAGCACTGTGATGTTTGTTGTGTAACCAGGGTTCCATTATGTGTGTTCTATTTTCTACTTAAATAGAAGAAATGAAACATACTCACTACTCTAATTGAAAGCTGCATAATCGACCATGTTCAAGGTTAAAGAACAGTCTTGTCATAAAAAAGGAAATGTTTCAGAGAGAAACTTCCTTCTTGCTAACTTTTGCCTTCATTGTAATTTCTGTCCCACTTGTCTCTTTTTGTTTTTTTTTTTTGTTTGTTTGTTTTTTAGAAAGAGCTAGGAGACAAGAGATCAGAAAGTATTGACAAAGTTCGACAGTTGCTACCTTTGCCAAAACAGACATGTGATGTCATTACTTGTGAACCTATGGGTTCCTTGATTGACACAAAGGGAAACAAAATTGCTGGATTCGACTCCATAGATAAAAAACAGGCAAGAGTAAATGTTTGTTTCTTATATATATTTTTTCTTATTTTCCCAAAGGGTATATGAAATATCTCAATTTTACAGTTTCTTGATTTTTTTTTTTAAGTATTTTCTTATCCTTTAAATGCATTGGTCATGGACATTATTATATAGATCTTTGTTTAAAACTTTATGTGAGGGGCACCTGGTGGCTCAGTTGGTTGAGTGTCCGACTTCAGCTCAGGTCGTGATCTGCCATCTAGTGAGTTCGATCCCTGCGTCGGGCTCTGTGCTGACAGCTCAGAGGCTGGAGCCTGCTTTGGATTCTGTGTCTCCCTCTCTCTCTGCCCCCAACCCACTCGAATTCTGTCTCTCTCTCAAAAATAAATAAACATTAAAAAAAATTAAAAAAAACTTTATGTGAATTTCTGAAGCCACCAAGGGAAAACTAAGTGAAAGGTTAGTGTTTAAAAGAAAAAAGAAAAGAGAAAAAAAAAAAAGGCAGGGGGTGCCTGGGTGACTCAGTGGGTTGAGCATCCGACTCTTGATTTCCACTCAGGCCAGGATCTCATGGTCATGAGATCAAGCCTTTCCTTTCAGTTTAGAATTGGAAACAATGTATATATATAGATAAGAAAAAATTGATTGATAAAGTCTTTATGTTGTAAGCTATTTTGAGTAAAAAATATTTTTAGAGTAATGTTACTTAATTTTCTCATCAATTAAACAATATTTTAACAAACACTTGTTTTATGTATGCTATTAAACAAGTTTCCCTTAAACACAAGAAGAGTGATCAGTTATTCTTTCAATGAACATTGAGCAACCACAAATTTGTGAAATCACAGATATGAAAGACAGAGCTCCTGCCCTTAAGCAGAAGTGGATAGACAATTACCATGTGGTACACAGTGTTAGGGGACCCTGAGAAGGAGCCATCACACTCAGATAAGGAGTAGGTAGTCAGAATAGGGTCTCCAGGAAAACTGAGCGTTGAATTATTTTGAAAGATTAAGAGTTAGCTAGGAAGTAGGGAACAGTCTGGTACAGGCCAATGGAAGAGTTTTTGCAAAGGTATGAAGGAGTGTGGTTCCTAGGAGAAAGGCAATACTTAATTAATTCACAGTAACTAGAGTACTTCTACCAGTATGGTTGTAGAGATGGAAAAAGCTAGCATTGTGGGCATGTTGATTTTGCAGTGTCATTGGGCTCTCTAGTGGTGAGACATCTTGAACCCATTAGGATATATGGTCTTTGCACCTAGGAAAGAGGTCTAAACTCTAGGCAAGTATTAGGAAACAGTCCATTTATACATGATAAATGAGCCTTCATTTTGCATAAATCCATCCACGTAGATAAGAACAGGAGCATTCGTATCTTGTGGAATGCCTGAGTAGTTATTTTTGTGGTTATTCTGAGGAAAAATATTTTCAAGTTGGTATCCCAGGGAAAGTACAAGAGACATCACCAATTAATGTTAAAAATAAGAAACCTTTGTTTTCAGAAGCATAGTAACATCTCCTCTTGTTAACTCATTAGAGGTAATCTTGTATTGAAGGGACTTTATTTGTACCTGTTGTCACAAGTTATGTCTGTAAGAATATTCCCTAACTATTCAGAAACTGGCTTATTAAGTACATGGAAGATTCCTGTATTGAATCAAGTCCATACATGTTTGGATTGAAGTAAATTTGAGCCCAAGTAGAGGTTGACAATAACTTGACTCTCAAGTTTTGCTTTATCTTAAAAACAACAAAATAAATTGCAAATGCTTGTAACTGATTATAATTCAATACAGTAAGATCAATATTGCAGTATTTTTTAGAAAATATTTTTTCCTGAAAAACAACAGCAGCAAAAAATACTAAATGAAAAGCACCATTTTATTTGTTTATTCATTCATTCATTCATTCATTCATTCATATTAAGTTTATTTTTGAGAGAGAGAGAGCGCATGCGTGTGAGTGGGGGAGGGGCAGAGAGAGAGAAGAAATGGAGAGAGAATCCAAAAAATCTCGTGAACTCACGAACCGGGAAATCATGACCTGAGCTGAAGTCAAGTTAGATGCTCAACTGACTGAGCCACCAGGTACACCGAAAAATACCAATTTGCAGTAATATATACTCAACCACGTGGTGTTGAGCATCACATGTATAAAGAACCACAGAACTGACTTTAAAGGTCTGAATTCTAGCTGCAGCTTTCCAGTGATGTAGCCTTGTAACCCTGAATCAATGTGTTTCCCCATGTGCTGTATGCTAGGGTTCTCTAAGGCATGCAGCCAGCCAGAATATTCTGTGTATCCTTGTCCTAAGCAAGCTTGGGCTCTCGGTCAGGGAAAGATCTGAACGTGTGTTCACAGAGCATTATTTCACCACAGGGTCTTCAGGTGTCTACAAAGCAGAAGGTGTCCCCATGGGATTTGTTTGAGGGTCAGAAGAACCCAGCTCCTCTGTCTTGGGCCTGGTTCGGGACTGTCCGAGTGGACCGAAAGGTGATCAAGTACGAGGAGCAGCATCACCTGCTGTTGTATCACACACACCCCATGCCCAAGCCCCGAAGTTACTACCTCGAACCGCTGCCCCTGCCTCCCGAGGAGGAAGAGGAGGAGCCCACATCTCCCATCTCTCAGGAACCAGAGCGGAAATCAGCTGAGCTGTCAGATCAGGGAAAAACCGCAACAGATGAAGAGAAGAAAACAAAAGGAAGGAAGCGCAAGACGAAATCAAGCTCAAGAGTTGACGTGAGTGTGAGAAGTAGGGAGGTCTTTGGCTCATTGGCATCTAGTGAGAGATTTAATAGTGCCCAGATTCTTTTCCTAGAAACATTATGAAGAGCATTATCATCCTTCTTGTAACAGTTGTAATCTTCACAAAGCTCTATTTTAATTAATAGAATGGCACATGAATAGTGACTTGTCACAGAGGACAGGATTATAGCTTGTGATTTTTTTCCTTCTCTACTTTTCACTATTTTAAGTTTGGGCTTCCATTGTGAGTAGTATTTAATTAATATTTCAGTGCCTCATCGTTTCTCACATTTGAAACTTGAATTGTTTAGACCCGTAAAAGCTCATCATCTTACATATTTTTATTATAAGACATGTCGAAAATACTTACCGTATTTTGAGCACTTGATAATGGTAGTAGATTAATATGGAAAACTATTTGCATTTCCCTAGCTAACATTCCATCTAATATATCCAATAGGATGTTTCTGAGATTTCATATTTTACTATTTCACCTTAACTTCCTATATATTTTACCTCTTTCACAGATTTTCAGACTTTATAAAAGATGAACACAATTTTAAAAAGTCCTGTTCCTTGTTTTCCTATTAGTCTTCCCTACCTCTACCAACATTTTCTTGAAAACAACAGAAATCATTGAGATGGCAATTTGGGAATAATTTTATAACATTTATAGAGTGAATGTGTAAGGTATCTTTACAATTAATTCACCTAGAAAATACTTGAGAGAGAATTTACAACATTTTTCTACATAATGCAAGGGTATTCTTGTTGTACCGTGGAAGATATAATCATAATTGTATGTCTAATAATTATCTAATAGGGTTAGGGTTATGTCTAATAATTATGTCTAATAATTATCATGTCTAATAATTATCACTTACCTATATCAGAACCACAACGTATCTTTTCCTAGCTGATAGCTTGGTGATTAACATTTTTCTAGGGAAGACGACCATCGCTTTTGGATACCATTGAATGGTAGTGCCCTCTTCTCATACCTTCTACCAATATTCTTCCTACCAATATTCCTTTGTCTTGAAGAGGTGCTTAATAAGGTCCAGACTGCCACTCCCCAGAATCTGGACTCCTAGGCTGTTAGTCTACATGGATAAGTTTCTGTTATTTTCAGAATAACACCCTCTTAAAAGCCTGAAAATTCCTCTCATTTTCCAAGTGAGCCCTGGTAATATCCCTTCCTCCCATACTACTTCTGAAACTGTCCCTTTCTAGTGGGTTGTATTTCAGGGATCTGAGGTTTTGTTTTTCCTTTATCCTTTAGGGCTACATGGAAAGAAGCGGGGTGGGTAGGTAACTGGGACATTCAGGTGTGATCCTTAGAGACTTTGCATGTCCCATAAGGAAGACAAAGCCCAAGTGCAGGAAATGGGAAGCAGGCAGATGGCAGAGAGTCTGCTTCATTTGTGTACTGGCTTGAATAGTGGAAATAAGATACCATCTAGGCCAGGGACTGGTCCTGAAGTATTGTGCGTCTTTATGGCCTCATTCTCATCCAGACCCAGCATATCGAGAAAGATTCCTAAAATGACCTAAGATGAAATGATCTGGAGAATGAGCATCTGAAGATGTTCTTTCACCTGTGGGCAGTGGTCAATATTGACGTGCTTTTAGTATTTTAAAAACAAACTTCAGAAGTGATCCTTTTCCATCTTCCCCCCACTGAAGCCAAGTACATTTTTTTCTGCCAAACATTGACAAACTTTACTATAGGGGGTTTAAATAAAAAAAGTGCATAGACAAAAAGGTGTTTAGGAAACTTGCTACAATACCTACATCCTGGGTCCCCAGGGAAGCAAGGGAGCGATTACTGGGTAGGCTAGAGGGGTAGAGGCACGGTGTTTGCCACCTGCATGCCCATACCCACCCCGAACATAATAGTTCTGGTGACATGTTCTGCAGGGGACTAGGGAGCCCCAGACTAGGGGCAAGATGGAAGCAGGGGGTGTGGTGGGCAGCCTTGGGGCTTTAGTTAAGGAACCGACAGAAGTGCTTGGTGCCATCGTCTTAGGGCAATTTGTTGCTGGCATCCGCAACGGGGAATTTGTAGCCATAGGTGAGTTCCTCAGCACACAGGATGCAGGGCAGGGCAAAGATGTTGATGTGTTCCTGGCCCTCCGCCTGGATCACTTGGGAGGGGCAGTTGGGCTCACCTAAGTGGTTGATGAAGTGGCAGCATTGCCATGCCTTGTGGCCTCCACCGTGTCAAAGCCATCTATAGAGAACATGTAGCACCTAATACCCTTCCCATCATAAAACTTCTGCTTGTCAGCACAGAATGAATGACAGTACCAGTGTACTCAATGACCATCCCGTCGGCATCGAAGTTTTGTTTAAAAAATAGGCCCGTCCCATGGATGGCATATCTGTAGACATCCACACAGCCTCTTTGGATGTCTTCTTGAGTGCATGGCCACGGGCAGCTCCAGGCTGGCAGCATGTCTGGTTGATCTGAGCTGCACCTCATCCTCTTCCTCATCCCGGGTGGTCTCCCTCAGGGAGCATCAGGTGCTAGGATGCCAGGAAGTTCAACATGTCAAAGATGCACTTCCGGACATAGACCTCTGCACAGGCCACCCTGTGGGGATTTAGGGGTCGAAGCCAAGTACTTTCTTATTCTAAAGTTTTTACCCAAATGAGTGTCTTGCAAAAGAATATGTTGACACTCTTGCCTTGTGTCTTCACCTCTATAAAAAACAGCCTTGCTCACTGGGATAGAAGCTGGCTTGAAGAATGTGATAGGAGGAATTTGCATTAATTACCTATAGTTTGTGGAGTTAAATAACTTTATTGTTATTATCTTTTCTCTTTATTTTGAAGGAGTATCCACAGAGCAACATATACCGAGTGCCTCCTAACTACTCACCCATTTCCTCCCAGATGATGCACCATCCGCAGTCCACCTTATGGGGCTATAACCTCATGGGTCAGCCCCAGCAGCCGGGTTTTTTTCTTCAGAACCAATCTCTTACTCCAGGTATGTGAAGAGAGAGTGCAGTCGGGTCCCTCTGAGACATGAAGTAGCTTGGGGTTTAACCGGAAATCTCTGTAAAACTTAGAAGATGCCATAACTGAGTACTCCGTTGACGTTTCTGTAATCCTCTCTGCTCGGAGTGGTTTTTCTTCTAATAATATGAAGGTGTTTTATTTTATTTTTTTAATGTTTCTTTTAATATATTTTTGATTGTCGCATAGATGAATATATTCTAAGAATCAAACAATACCTGAGCGTATACAGTAGTAATCCAATATGTGCCCAATTTGGGGGTGTTCCTCAAGTGTTAAAATAAGGTTTTAATTACTAGTTTATGTACTGAGTTGGGAATTTTCATTCAGTGTTAGAAGGAAATTAGCTACTGATGAAAATGTACAATATCCGATAAAAAGTTGATAAGAGTTGTATGTTGTGAAATTTGTGTATGTTTTGATGAGATAAAATTCTTACCAGTGTTTTAAGTAATTAGTCAATATTGTGAAGCATCTTTATTTTCTCATGTGATGAATTGTAAATTGCTTATACCATGAAGGATCTCAGAAATTTAGTTCAGCAAGTAGACTGAGTTATCAAACAAGGAAAACTACCATCTCTCTAATTTTAGTATTGCTTTAATTCCAGCCCAAGTATATTTTATATCTGAAATGAACATGTCCTAAATAAAAAAATCTCTTAGAACTGAATTTAATTTTCTTTCTAAAAGAAAATTTGCTTGTTTCAACAGAGTAGCTTATTTTGAGGTCTTACTCTGCATGTTATGATTTTTACTGTAATTAAAGTATGACATTTGAGGCCTAGGAAAGACATTTTTTTATTCTTGGCTCATGGGAGAATCCATATTTCGCCATCTAAATTAGTGGTTCAGAGGGCTGGTCTGGAAGTTATACATCTAGGTTCAAGTCTGGTTCTACCACTCTCCTACTGTATAACATTGGGTTTTGGTTTCTCTGTGCATCAGCTTGATTATCTGTAAAATGGATATGCTAATATATACCCTCATAGGGTAGGGGATTCAATTATTTATTCAACAAAATTTACTGAACTTCATAATGTTCCAGACTCTGTTTGGGGTGGTAAGAGACTATAGTAAAGAAAATGGATAAAAATGTTCATTCTTCTTTGAGTGATGAAATAAGGTTTATATCATACACATACACACAGAGTATAACTTAAAATTGTTTTTAACGTTTATTTTTGAGAGAGAGAGACATAGTGTGAGTGGGGGAGGGACATAGAGGGAGACACAGAATCTGAAGCAGGCCTCAGGCTCTGAGCTGTCCACACAGAGCCCAATGCAGGACTCGAACCCACAAACCGATATGCGAGATCATGACCTGAGCCGGAGTTGGACGTTTAACCAACTGAACCACCCAGGAGCCCCTAAAGTAAACTTTTGAAAATGTAGCACACAGAAGATGATCTAACCCAGCAAACATGCTCAGTAAAAGATCTTAACATATTCCTACCTCAGGGCTTTTGCACCTGCTGGCTCCTGTGCCTGTAGTGCTCATCCTTAAGTATTTTACATGGCTCACTGCCTCCCTCCTATGGGTTTGGTCAGATACCATTTTCTCACTGGGCTTCCACTGACCGCTCTGTTTTAAATGGTAAGCCACAGCCCTTCCCTGAACCCTGTTTCCCTCTGCTTTCTATTTCCCCGTGGCATTAGCATTTGGTTATACACTATATATTTTACTTACTTACTGGTTTATTATCTGTCCTTTTCAGAATGTAAGCTCTGGTAGGGCAGGCATTTTTTCTGTTAAGGTTACTGTAGTCTCCTGAGAACTTAAAGCAGCCTCTGGCTTTTAGTAAGCTCTTAAAAATTGGTTCTTGAGTGAATGAATGTAGACCACAAAGAGCGAACTAGACAATAATAAATGTGGAAAATAATGCATGTTCTCTCTTTTGAACTTTATTTTTTCAGTTCTAAGGTTCTTGTGAATTTGTAGCATTTTTAAACACCAGGGCTGTGTGAATTAAAGGTTCACTGTTTCATAATGACATATACTCTCTTTCCCTTAGAATACTATAAGCAGGGTTTATAAGTTAAGGAACCTTAGGTATTAGGTGAGTTTTAAGGATGTGTAAGAAAAAATATTAAGGAAAATGAAGACACATAGGGATTTTATATGTGTGATTTTTTTTTTAAATATGAGTCCTGGGGCGCCTGGGTGGCGCAGTCGGTTAAGCGTCCGACTTCAGCCAGGTCACGATCTCGTGGTCTGTGAGTTCGAGCCCCGCGTCAGGCTCTGGGCTGATGGCTCAGAGCCTGGAGCCTGTTTCCGATTCTGTGTCTCCCTGTCTCTCTGCCCCCTCCCCCATTCATGCTCTCTCTCTCTCTGTCCCAAAAATAAATAAACGTTGAAAAAAAAAATTAAAAAAAAAAATAAAATATGAGTCCTATGAAGTTACAGAAGAGTATGTACAGTATGCTTTTCATTAATATATAGTTAAAATGCAAAGAATTATGCCCCCTCAGTATACACGTGCAGACATATACCCAGCCACTCGCCCTTCTACAATTTGTCTTTCTTTGTCATGTATACATGCCGGTTTGGTAAAGTTATAAGGAAATGTTAACATTTGGTGAGAGAAAGAAGGTGAGAAAAGTAATTAGGAATATGCAGAGGGCTTCAGGGATAGTTACTTTATTTCTTTAGTTGGCTCAAAGGTACAAAATTATAGAAACGTTAGGAAAATTCAAACAACGTGAAATGTAGTCTGGTCCTTAGAGTTTCCTTTATCTGTAAAATGAGCTCATTAAGTTTTTACGTATTAGTATAGTTCCAGTTCTTCAATAAAATTTACCTTGCCGTATGTTACCTGAGTTGACTTTCCTCTTTTTTCCAAATGTGCTTCAAATGCTGCTGAATGACTTCATAAACCATGCTGCTGGCTGTGGGTTTGTGTCTTTAAAAGAATGTGGGTTTTTCAAGTGAATAGCTTTACAATGTTTCTTTCACCATACAACTTGTTTAAAAGAAAAAAGATAACACATCTCTTGGGAGATATTTATATAGAGGTTTTCTTACACATATAGTAAAGTATATAAAATCTGGTAAATGAAGGATTGGCACCTAGTTTTAAGCCAGCAAATGTTGAAAATTTTTTTCCCAAACTCTGAAAGGCATTTGACAAATTATATATGCAAATATGTTGAGGATTTCCTTTGGTTTCTCAAGGATCTCTACAAATAACATTTCTTGTTTGATTTCTGTCCTTCAAAAAAGATGTGTTTTGTCTTTGAGTCATGGTGTTTGAAGTTTCCAAGCCTTTCAAGTTTTCAAAGTATTTCTTGCGTCTCTTCTACAAAAGGGGCATTTTCATTTTGCTATCGTCACAAAACTTAAATATCATGAGCTTTAAATTTATTTGAGATTACAAAAGAGTTTCTATGACTGACTTAGGACGCCTGGCAAAATATACCATGAAGGCGGTACACTTTATGCAGGTAATGTGTTCCTGAAGGCCTTGCAGGGTTTAAAACCCACTTGGTTCCAAAATTACACCCTTGAGTCTGTTTCAGGGATTTCAGGTTATCAACTGAAGTGGGGCTTCTATGAAGTCACTGAAATACTATAATTCACTCCTACATCACTCCTCCCCATCATTTGGAAATTGTGCAGTTCTCCACAGACCTTTAATATTTATGTGGGGTGAGGCGGGCCTTATTTTCCATTTGCTCACAAAGGCTTAGAAGGTAAGGTTCCTGTGTTTTGATAAAACAAGGAAGAAGTGTTGTATTAACATGCACAGAGAACCCTTCTTTCTGGTTGCTTTGGTAGGTGGTTCTAGATTGGACCCCACGGGCTCCTTCGTCCCAACGAATACCAAACAAGCTCTGTCCAACATGCTGCAGCGGCGCTCGGGGGCCATGATGCAGCCGCCGCCCCTCCACGCCATCACATCGCAGCAGCAGCTGATACAGATGAAGCTTCTGCAGCAGCAGCAGCAGCAGCGGCTTCTCCGGCAAGCCCAGGCTCGACCTTTCCAGCAGGTTTGTCCAGATCCAGCAATGGAGTCCTCTGTGTTTTGGTAGCGCCTCTAGTTGGGGATGAGTGTGGGGTATGTGGCATATCCCTCCTGCCTGTGTATCCCCGAAATCGTATATGAGTGCAGGCTTGCCTCTCCTCCAGGCTTGTAAATACTTTTCCTCCCGTGTATTTTGCTATTATCACTGATCAGATGAGAACTTTGGAAGTATCTTAAGTTCATTAAAAGTATGCCTTTAGAACAAAAACAAGGGCTGATGACTTTCTAGTCACTTAGAAGCAGCAGGTTTTTCATCCTTGTAGTGACCCTCGCTGAGCCCTCTTTCCCTATAATTAGCACCATATTCTGTACTCCTTCGAGCTTTACTTTCATGTATTTTTAGTAGATTTATTACCCTGAAGTTGTATCTCTAAAATCCTGATGGTTCTTAGGTTTCTCCCTGTAGTTCCCTGCATAGATTCTACGTTCAGTATGTGCTTAATAGTAAGACCTATAGCAAAGAATATAGTACAAATAATAGTCAGTGTATAGATACCTTCAATTTCATTCTTGAATTCATACTGCTGTTTTTATGCCTTCTAACTCAATTGTCTTTAACTTTTGAGATGACAGTGATTGTTTTACAAGACAATGGTGGCCATCATACACAGCATAGTTATTGGCTCATGAAGCCCACACGTCTGTACAAATAAATAAAATAGAAAAGGAGGTGAAATTGGGACTTTTTTTTTTAAGCCAGTTTCTACATACTTTTAGTACTTTGCAATTTTGCTAAAAAATATTAGTGATGATGATAATAGCAGCTAACACCAGTAGAGCACTTACTATTTGCCAAAACATTTCTAAGCCCTTTAAATGTGTTAGTTATCTTAGATCCCACAATAACCCACAACAACGCTGTGATTTAGGTACTTTCTTGAACCTCAAAGGAAGTAGCCAATCTGCATGTGTATCCTGCTTTAAAAGAAACCATAAAACTTTCAGATGAGCAAGAAATTTTAATGCTTCTACAAATATTCTTTGTATTTTGGATAACTTTCTAGGCATGTGTCCATTATATAACTTAGGACATTTTTGCAGTCAGTCCATCCACTTAGTGATTTGGGCGTTTGAGGGTGGGAGGGTTAGTTATATATTCTTAAAAATGGTTTTGTTTTTTACCTATATTATAAGGACAGGGAAGACGAAACTAGTTCAATTGTATGGGGATGCAAAGCCCAGTCACTGCATGCTTTTCTCTTTCAGACCTCTAGCAATTGCTCAAACTCCCTGGGTGTTAGGTAAGGGGCCTGAGTTGCTTCTTACACAGAAATGATGAGGATTGGATATCAAGAAATAGTTATTTTGTTTAAATAAGCAGCAATTTTAAAACGTGAGCCATTAAAAACCTCAGTAGGATTTTAGCTATTCTTGGGGATGAACAAAAATATAGTATTGTTTCAAGTCCTTGTCAAGATTATACAAAAAACTTGCTGTACATTGAGTAACCATCCCCACAGCATGAATTCAGTTCCCTTTTAATTTAATGTACAACTAAGTAAAACTTGCCTTCCAATAAGTTTATTTTTTTATGTCTACTTTTTGTTTCTTTTTATGGAGAGAGAGAGAGAGTGAGAGCATGAGTCAGGGAAGGATGGAGAGAAAGGGAGAGAATTCAAAGCAGGCTCCGCACTGTCAGCACAGAGCCTGATGCAGGGCTTGACTCATAAACCGTGAGATCATGACCTGAGCTGAAATCGAGTCAGACACTTATCCGACTTAGCCACCCAGGCACTCCTCTTTTTCTGATTCTTTTTGCTAACTCCTTTTTTCCCCTTTTTTTTCTTTTTCTTGTTACTCTTTTATTATTTTTTTTTAATATTTCTTAATGATTGTTTATTTTTGAGGGGGAGAAAGGAATAGACAGGGAGACAGAGGATCCAAAGCAGGCTCTGTGCTGATAGCAGAGAGCCCAACGTTGGGTCAAACCCACAAATCGTAAGATCATGACCTGAGCCGAAGTCGGACGCTTAACCGACTAAGCCACCCGCCCTTCCTGTTACCCTTTTTGTTTTACCATTCTTCAAGTGTTAGATATTTGAGGGGAAATAACATTTTTTTTTTAAGGAAGAGACATACATGCATGGTGCAGTGGTATGGTTGAATGGTCCTACACAAAGTCAGTGAGATTATACGTAGCATTTGTCAGAGTGCCTGTACCTAGGAGGTCCCGAGGAAATGTTAGTTCCTCTCCTTTCATGTACAAACTATTAATATACCTGGATTCTAGTTAAATCTGGTATTGTGGCAGAAAAAAATTCTGTGGTAATCCTTAAAAAACTAGAATAAGAGCAGAATGATTTGGAATATTTGTGATGTTGATAAATTGTTTTAATGTATGGTTCTGGATGCAGTTGTTTTTCTAATAAGTACTCACTTATGTCCTTCGTGATAAGAAATGATGGAGAAATGTTCATTCTCATTTTGGCCAGGACCCAGTTAAATGCCTACACATAATGTGATTCTCTCTAGCTACATAAGCACTTGTGATATCTTTTTCTCTTGTGAAATAGAAATCATTGATCTTCTTATCCTTAGCAATTCTTTAATTCTGGGAATCCATTAACTTAAGTGTAACAAACATGTTGGAGAATTTCAGACATCAGGTCTTATACTCTGTATCATGTTTACATGGTAGTGAGCGGAGGGTAGAAATTTATGAAAGGCTTATCAAACGAATGTATGTTTTGGGAAACTATTTCCAGGATCCTAGAGCTTCCTAGTAGCCTTAATCCTTAGCAGTCTGATTTTAATCCACAAACTCCTCTCAGCCATCCTTCTAGTGCTTCCAGAATCTGCTTCCAGCAGTGATCTCTACTGTGGTTCTTCTGAAAACCTAGCTGGGGCATGACAGGATGTAAATTCCTGGATTCTGGATATGTCTCATACCTTATGGAACCCTCTTTGCCTCTTCCCATCTTAATGGAAACAAGGTGATATATATAGGAGTCATCCAGCCTTAGATGGTGCACAAGAAAACTTCAGTTCCATTATAAATTAACTCTGTGTCCACTGCAGAAACTGAATATCAGCCTCAGTTGGTCATGGAAGTTTCTGTTATGGATCATTCTTATATTTCCTAAAGAACGTATTAAGACATTGGTATAGTGTCCAGAAAACAAATGCTTAAATAGCATGGATATTGTTAAGTCTTTTTAATCACATTATCTGGTGTAATGGTTGTAATTGAGTGTATTTTCTTAGAGCTTTACTACCTATCAGTATGCATAAAGATATGTTGGCAAGGAAACTTGCTTTCATTGTTTTTAGTTAGTCTTCATCCAGGAAAATAAAAGTGATCTGCTTCCCATCCCTTACTTGATGTCCCTTATCTAAATGGGACTCAGTGCCGTGATTGTGTTGCCCTTTTGTGCCTCAGAGCCTCATCTATACAGTGGAGCCAATGCAGTATTTACGTTACAGAGTTCTTGTGAAATTAATGTTTTAATACATGTAACAGCCCTTTACAACAGTGGCCGGCTCATAGTAAGTGCTCAAAAAATGTTAGCTGTCATACTTGTTGTTGCTGTTTTGTTAGTATCATTTTATGGATGTATTATTTCAAAGGACATCTCTATCACATAAAAATCTTTATTTTCCTAAAAACAGATGAAAAGAGAATTAAGAGCACATCCAGTGCTTTACTTGTATCATCATATTAATTGTCCCTAATAAGACTGGTGCTCAGTGGCTGCCCATGGAAGAGGCCAGTAAGAAGGAATGTTGTTTACTTTTCCACATAGCCATTTTGGTTTCTTAAAGTGGTATATTTTTACTGTCTAATTTTGTAATACAAACTTTCGAGGGGATAATTCCAACTGTAGTGTTAAAAATATCGCTGTTATATTTTCTACATATCCTATGGGAAGCATCACAAAATCTAAAATATTGGTGAAAATAATGCAAAATGCTGCTTAAATTGTTTTCCAGTCTCTTTTTTAGAGCCAATATTTTTCTTCTGACAGGAGGAACTTGCTTTCCTCACCCCCACTGTATCAATATTCTAGGGAAGGGTCTTTTGGAGGGCATCCTTAAGTTTTGGTCCATGGAAAGGACTTAATTGTTTGCCTTGATTTGTGGTATAGCTTTATCCTAATTTCCCCATTTTAGTGCACAAAACCCCTTTGTTGTTCTTTGTAATACTCAACACCAGCCAACTTATCTTAAGGAAGACAATACATGTAGCTTTCTTGATTAACTGTCTTTATTTAAAGAAAGACAATATATGTAGTTTAAATTGGCTGAGACAAATTTGGAAGAAGGCAATTGGTGATAGGCTACAGATAATCATATGGATATTGATGACATTGAAGAGGAAGATTTCTGACAGAGGACAGAAATGGTGTGCCCAGTTAGAGCTAGTGGTTACTTTAAGAACATTACATTATTAACCACAGGGCAGGTGCCATCAATGTGTATCTAAGTGAAGGAATTAGATCACTTACTAAAAGAACAATGACTGAGTCAGAGCCTCCCAGAGCAGTGAGCTCCCTGGCAAAAGTGAATTTGTAACACCCTGAAAACTTGCCTCTTGGATTGATGAAACCCATTTAAGTTGAATGACCACCCTTTATATGGTAATTGATCTCCTACCCTAGGGATGTGGCATCACCTTGGAATTTCTGAGTCCTTCCTTTATTCTCTCCCTCCCTCCCTCTCTAGTGGTATATTTCAAACATACAAGAATAGAAAATAGAACAAACACTAATGGATTTACTACCTAGCTTTACTGAATAATCCTGAAAAATTCCGCTCATATTTGCTCTAGATCATCTAAGAAAATAAAAATAAAACAGTGTGTGTACCCTGGTTTCCCTTTTTTCCTATAAAGAGGTAATCACTCTCGTAAATTTAGTGCTTTTCTTTCTCATCAGTGTTTTTATGTTTCTGTATATTTTTGCAACCATCAACATAAACATATATTACTTTCGGAATTGAAACTTAGTATGATGGTTTCACACATATATTATTGTATTGTTTTAAAACTTTTTATTTCGACCAGTTTTGAATATCTGCTTGTCACATGTAGTTTTATTCATTTGTCTTGGTTGATGCTAGTCCATTATGGATATTGATCTAATGTTTGTCCATTCTCCTGTTGATGATCATTTATTTTCAATTTTTTTCTTACTGCTAATTCTATATTACTATTATGTTACATTAAAAAAAATTTTTTTTTCATCTTTATTTTTGAGAGAGCGGAGACAGAGCGAGAGCGGGGGAGGGGCAGAGAGAGAGGGAGACACAGAATCTGAAGCAGGTTCCAGGCTCAGAGCTGTCACCACAGAGCCTGATGCAGGGCTCCAACTCACGGACCCTGAGATCATGCCCTGAGACGAAGCCGGACGCTTAACCGCAGAGCCACCCAGGCACCCCTATTATGTTACATATTTTACGTTTCTTCTGCACATACGGAGAGAGCTAGGGTATGTGCTTCCAAGTGGAAATGCTGGTTCGATTTCCAATGTGGTGATGATTCTCCTCAGTTATAAATGAGTTTTCTCCTTTCTTCATATCTTCCCCCAACCCTTGATGTTGTCAGATTGTAACTTTCTCATTCAGAGCAGGTGAAACAGTACCACATTATGACATTTAAATTTGTATATCCCAATTATCTGTGAATTTAGGCATCTTTTTTTTTTTTTTAACTCTATTAACTAGTCAAGGTTTCCCTTCTGTAATTTTCCTGATAATATAAGCGCATTTCACAATACTTTTATTCTTATTTGCTAAAGGTAGGCAGAATAGCCTTATTGAAACAATCGTTAGTTGTAGTAATTACCTTTAATGCATTCTCCTAGAGTGGATAATTTAAACACATCTCAATGGCAAAAATGAACTTCAGAGTAAACCCCTGAACTAGTAAATATGTCCTGAGCCCTATTATTTTGTTCCTTGGATGGAAAACGACCACATCCAGGGAAGTGGGTGCTTTGGTTATTAATATCTGGCATTTCTCCGTTTTTTTTGAATGATGAGGAAGATGTGCATTTTATTTGCTGAAATTATGATTGGGTCCCTATAGTTTAGAAAATAGTGTACACAGCTTGATTATTAGGAGAGAGGAGACAAGATTAGGGGGTGATGAGAGTGGACGATTAATAGAATGGTCGTCGGATCCAAATACAAATGTACAGATGCCATGAATTATATACCTACGCCTAAAATAGTGAGAAGAGATACTTCCTTGGGGAATTTTTCCTATAGTTTTTAGTCCTTAGTATAATAAAATACTTTTTCCTATTAGGGTTGGTAATCCTTTGCCTTATCTCTAAAACTCAGCGGGCAGAAAATGTTTAACATCTTAGACAAATGTCACTTGTACTCCGTTTATAAAAGTGGCTAAACAAGTGAATTATTTTCCTGAGAAATAGGAATTTTCCCCAATGTTTTTGGGGAAACAAATCAGATGTTTTTCTTTTTTTTTTTTTAATTTTTTTTCAACGTTTATTTATTTTTGGGACAGAGAGAGACAGAGCATGAACGGGGGAGGGGCAGAGAGAGAGGGAGACACAGAATCGGAAACAGGCTCCAGGCTCTGAGCCATCAGCCCAGAGCCCGACGCGGGGCTCGAACTCACGGACCGCCAGATCGTGACCTGGCTGAAGTCGGACGCTTTAACCGACTGCGCCACCCAGGCGCCCCAATCAGATGTTTTTCTAAACCAGGTTCCCTCTTCCTTTGTAAACACTGGTGGCCCTGTAAATATTTGTTGTCTGATTTGGTTGATTGAATGAGTGATTGACATAATGCCCAGTTTTCATTTGTGCTTCCTGAGGATGGAGCTAATTTCATCCTCCACCAATGTATGACCCCACTGACTTGTTCACTTAATGTTTTTTGCGTTTAATGTGCCCCACATGTTCTGAGCTTTCCCACTGACTGTAGGCTAGGAAGGACTCTGGCACCCCTTTTGCTCCCAGTGGAGTTCCAACATCCCTTAGTTACCGTAAGTGTCTGTCTGATAGCTCCTCTGCTTCTTTTATGTCTGCATTTAACCTCTGGGTTGTGCTCTTCCATTATATGAATATTACCATTTATGTCCAGTCTATAGTACAGTGTTTGGTGTATGAATTAATAAAGCCTCTGCAGGGCCTGGGTTTTTAAGTCTTGACTCCCTGAAACATTGTTTTAAAATGAACTGTTACATATGTATTGTGGCTACATACATCACTAGGCTAAAAAAAATCTTATCTGTATTGTCTGCCGTTTTCTTGCTGTCCCCTTTCTGTAGGACTTCTGTAACTCTGCTGTCTCCCTTCTGGAAGACTTTGACAACATAATGGTAACACCCCCGCTGTCATTCCTTTTTCTTTTTCTTTCTTTTTTTTTTTTTTTTAAGTAAACTTTTGTAGCATTACTCTTTGAACATCAAAGTGAGAAGTGGGTTATTCCTCTATAGTTGGTAAAAATTACAGTCTTCATTTCACTGTTATTCACTTGGTTTATGTTTGAGACTGTAACACAGAATCATGAATGCATCGGCCCTGTTTGATTTAATGGGATTTATTTCTGAAAGTTTTCTCCTTTGATTGCCTCATGATTTTCATCATTTATGTGTACGGTTTAGACACCAATGGACATTCATGACCTGGGCTTGGGAACATAGACCAGTTCGTGCACCTTCATCTCAGTTACAGTTTTGAACGCATCTTTTCCTGAGCTCTTGCTTCCCTTTGTGGTAATTCACATCATTAGCAGAGGAACGCATGGCATGCTGATTCATAGGCCAGTGCAAGATAATGAAAACTGTGGTTATGAAACATACCCTTCTCATCACATCCCACCCACTGGCTATTCTGAAATTCTCAACAGAACGCATCATCTCTATTTTCTTTCCGGTGCGGAGAAGGTGTTTTTTCGAGCACAGGTCTTGTGCATGCATGTCATAAGACATTCACCTCTGCTGCTTTGCCTGGGCTAGCTAAGAATGCATGTTTTGCATTAAATTACTTATAGGTTTCTGTATCAGGTAGCCAACCCACAACATAAACCCAAGAAGCATTAGAATAAAAAAGAGCACACATCTCAGATGTGAATGTAAGTCAACTTGTTTCACTGCCAATTTTAATGGGTAACATTTTCTATACGTTGGTGAAAATGTCTGTAATGCATATTCAAACTCTGAAAATATTTAGGTTATTAAATACTTGTTATATAGGCAATTTCTTTCATAGCTATTCAGCAAAGTTTGGAGATTTCTGAAAAGAATCAGTTTTTCTGTCAATTTTTCTTGACGCTTTGTGGTATACAGAGAACAGGTGAGGTTTTTATTGAAAAAACTTGAATTAAACTTTATCAAATTAAAAATATTTTGGAGATAGCTTATGTTTGCTGTTGGGCATTTTGTTCAGATGATCATGTAATTTGGATAAAAGAAAATTTGCATCAATCATTGATTTTACTTTTTTTGACACCAAATGTTTGTCAAGTATTAAAGTCAACAGGTTCTATGCTTTCATTCAAAATAATGGAAATGTGTATATATATCTATGCTGTCCTTTTCACCATTCTTATTTTCCTTTAACATTCTCCAGGGTTAAGAATGTCATGAATGTATATACTAAACCAATCATATATTCATCATTTATGGGCATATTAATAGAATATATTGTAAAAGTTCATTATTGTGTGAGGTGTTTATTTTAGAATGATTCAGTTTGTTCCAGCCATTAATGTTACTGTTAGTTGATTCCCAACCAACTTTAATTTTATATGAAAGCGTTATAAAAGAATCAAGCATAACTGGTCAACTGGACCTCTTGTAATTATAGAATTTTCTCTGTGTCTATTGTCTGTAATCAAAATACACCAGTGTGATGTTATGACCATAATTTCTGGTTCACACCATGTGTTGTTTTAGCCTTGGGCACCATTACTCAGTATCTTCCAAACTAGTACTAACAAATAAAACCCTTTTTGCTAGGTGACTCACAAAACATTACCCACTGACTTATTATCCTTCAATCAGCATTATCAGAAAGTCACAAAATCTGGCTGTGGTTTTTCAGGTACAACTTGTCTCTCTGAGACACTGAAACACCCTTGAAAAGTTACTAAGTAGGGATTTCAAATCATTGCTAGTGAACTGAGTGAATAGAAAAATCCCTGCTCCTGAGATGCTGCTGATTGTAATGCTTACTGTCTGCCTATTGTAGGATTAACCAACTCTTTCCGAAAGAGGTCTTCACATTTGTTCAGTTGACTAAGGGGGAGTAATTGCTAAATGAAGAGAACAAGACCCAGAAGAATGAAAATGATGATTTACCAAGAACTTTAAAGTTACTGGATGCATTTATTTCAAGTTATGCAAATCATTTCAAATTATGTGAAAGGACTTTGAGTCAACACCTCTTTGAGTTCAGATAGTTCTCTTGTCTAGTTACAAATAAAGCAGGAAGAGAGAGTTGTTCTTATAAAGGCCAGGAAAATTAGTTACTATTGAATAGCACAGCTTTTTAAGAAGCTTTTAGAAAGTGGGTTTTTTTTTTTGTAAAATGCGTTGGATTTACGTTTCTTCTGTAGAAGCAAGCGTGAAGCAAAATGCATAGAAATGAACTTGAGAGACCACACGTAGGAATTTTTCTCAGAGAGCAATGTACCGTTGAGTGTATGTGATTATCAGAACTTCCCAGTTAATTGTGGTTTATTCCTTTAGCACATGTAAGTTGGGTATCTGAGCCATGGGGGCTTGAACAGGGGCACAAACATGTCTTATTTTCTTTTCCAGTAATGTGCTCAAAGGCAAATGGCAGCTGGCTAGGCACAAATATTCGGTCAAAAACCAGCCTCTTGAATTATCCTTTGCAAAAATATGAAGTTAATGTTACCTTTGATTGTTTAAGTTAGACAGAATAAATCAAGAGGGAGAAATGGAGCTAGTTTTCAGATATTGATGCAGGTAACAAGAAGTAATCATTAGAATGATAGATGCTAATAATTAAAACTGAATTTTCGAAATAAAAGATTGTGCTAAAAAATATGGGGCAATTGGAAAGCACTTGGTAAACTAATATATGCTGAAATATAAATCCCAGTTTACTTCTAGAACTCTTGGTTAACAGATAAACTAAATTGAGTCTTAGATTTTCTCAATAGTATTTATTGAGCTGTTACTATATGCCAGACACCATGCTAAAAACTGCTTAAAAATAAATCTTAGAAAGTTTTCAGAAAATAACAGATAAATGGATTACGTGTAACTAAGGTGACCATATTTCCTGATTTGCCAAGCATGGTTCCACTCTGTACCCCTTGTCCTGGCCTGTCCTTGTTTGGATGATACAATGCATAGTCTGTTCTTGATTTGATGCAGCAAAACTACCCTGCCAACTTTAAGAAACTTACTAAATCTTCGTCTTTAGTATCCTTGCTTATTCCCACATTATGGCCCTTGGTTAGCATTTGTAAAGTCTTTCAAATTACTGAAGAGCTTTCCTTATTCATTCTTTATTCAACACATTCAACTATTTCTACAAATTGACAGAATGTTTGACATAATGTTTCTAGCATTATTCTCAGGAAAAACAAAAATAGGGCATTTTAGTTTGGTGGGAGAGAATGGGATATTTTTCATTCAAGGAAACATGATGATACAGCTATGCACAGAGCACGTGGGGACTGGTGGCCAACTCAGAGTGTTTGATTTTCCCAGGAATGATATTGTGTATCTCAATTATTACCTACTGTACTTAAGTCGGGGAAAAATTGGAGGTAGGAGGTATACAGTATGTCCATAAATAAATAGTTTCCCTTTAGGCAAAAAATGATTAACAAAGAATGCATGAATTTTACAGTGTAAAACCTGTCTCTGAAATTTCTTATCCCTTTCTCTTTGCTTCTTCAAAAGTTAGTGGTTTTCCTTGAATGTTAATTTTGTGATTTTTCTTTTTATGTAGAATAGTTTTAAATTCATATTTCTTTAATGTCCATGATTGCAACTGTAACTTGTCAATAAAAGTGTTGCACGGTAACTCAGATATTTACCTTATTAGTATTCTGGGTTTCTCCACATGTAAGTCATAGTTCATTTCATAGGGTTCTTCACTAAGCAAAGGAAGAGTGAAGAATTTGAAAATATCTTTATGCATCTGCATGTAGCTGTCATATACAGATCACATCTTGTTTCCTTTTAAACCAAAGCAGGATGTGGGAATTGTAGACCACTTGTGGATATCATGACTTTAACTCAAATATATAAGTAACTTATTTTTCCCCCTTCTGTAGAAATGATAATATGAAAATATTTGTCCCCCACAAAGAAGCAAAATCGTATCTTGCAGGGACCTTGTACTACAGTGTCCGGGAGCACTGAATTAAGGAGTAGCATTTAAGGAAGTGGTTGATTTAATGACTTCTAGGCATAGTGTTTGAAAAATCAAAAACCTTTCAAATAGTCTGGGAGGGGAATAGTGGTAGGGCCTGGATGGTCACACTGCCATGGAATGACTTTTCATAGAGGGAGTTTGGGATATTTTCCTTAGATTCAAGTGCATATAGAGTAAATATAGACACAGTTGCACTTAGATTAACCAGCTAAAGCCTGAGGATATCTTCATGGTACCCTATTCTGGAAATGTAGATTCTTGTTGAAGCTATTATACGCACTCTCAGAAATTTTGTATTTGGTCCATATATGGGTGGATAGTCACCTTAGGAAAGGCTGAAGTTTCATAAATGCCCTCAAGTGATTTTATATGAGGAACCGAGAAAGGATTTTACTATATAATATATGCATTTCGTTTCAGCATTTCAGTAAGAAGTCTTTATAGATATCTTGGGGGTTTTTTTTTGTTGTTGGAGTGAGTTTTAAAGGCTATATATCCGTAAAGAATAAGTACCAAGTGAGGATTTAAATATTTCCATTTTTAATATTGCATATGGAGACATTTTGTCCTAACAGAAAGAGCCCTGGACTTAGGGATCAGACTCACCTGCGTTCAGATAATAGCTCTGCCAGGTCTAGCTCAATGAGCTTGCTAAGCTGCTTAAGCTCGTTGAGCCTGGCTTCTTCTATCTGAAGAATGTAAGTGAGGACGATACTCTCTTCCCTGCAGATTTATTGTGAGAAAATGGGGGTGAGAACAAGAAGTCCAGTCTCTGGAATAGAATAGATGTCCAATAATTGTTGGTGTTCACCCTCTAAAGCTAAATGCTTGTCACTTTCTGCCTGCTAGAAAAATCTACACTACTTTCCAAGCACATTAAATGGTTTTATATAACTATAATTTAACACTTTTGAAAAATGCGGACATCTATAAGACAAGAGTAAAATATTTTGGAATAAACCCCATTCTGTGTAATTAGTAAGTGCTGTAAAAATCTAGGGATGGTTGGAAACTAGACCTCTTTCCATGATGATTACTGCAAGCTTCCATGAAATAGCTTCTGACACCATAACATAAAACACATACAGTGGCTCTTAGATTTATTTTTCAAAGGGCAAAACATGTATTAAATTAAGACTGGTGAGCAGATGTTAATTGGTTTTATTTTATTATTGTCAGAGTTACATTTGCAGTTAATGTATTGTGAATTTTTATTGATAGTTATTCTAATTGATGATTAGTCATAGGAGATGCAAATTCATCTCTTGACCACATGGTTAAATAGACAATTGGTAGGTCACCGTGAAGAACCTTCATTAAAAAGCAATGAAATTTGTACCTCGTATTCTCTTTTTTTTTTTTTTTTAATTTTTTTTTTCAACGTTTTTTATTTATTTTTGGGACAGAGAGAGACAGAGCATGAACGGGGGAGGGGCAGAGAGAGGGAGACACAGAATCGGAAACAGGCTCCAGGCTCCGAGCCATCAGCCCAGGGCCTGACGCGGGGCTCGAACTCACAGACCGCGAGTTCGTGACCTGGCTGAAGTCGGACGCTTAACCGACTGCGCCACCCAGGCGCCCCTCGTATTCTCTTTTTTTATGGGCACAGAATGGTACAACTCCGTGCTTTCAGATTTCACACAGCCTCATGCCTTTCACTCGAAAGTGGCATTTGTATCCTGGGGTGTACAGCAGAGCTGTTTCAGAGCCTCTCTGATAAGTAGACCGTTGGTTATTTTGGCTTGTATTTAATGTATGTATTATTGTTGGGACATCTATAGTTTTTGGCAGAAATGATAAGTTTAATAGTCTCTACACACATAGAAAAAGTTCTATTTAATGCTGTTTGGAAAACTCCAAATTCTGTAGTCATCTAATAAGATTTGGTGTCATGGGTTATTGGGGTTCTTAGCCAGGAGTGCAAATCAAGTTCTTGCTGTTATGATCAAGAGTTTGCTTTGGCTTTGTTTTCCAGGGCCCGCCAGGGGACCAGGCTGCTCTCTTTGCTGCACAAGCACGGCCCTCCCCTCAGCTCCCCCAGTATCCAGGGCTGCAGCAAGCACAGGTACCCACATTTGCCTTGTAGATGCTGCTGGGATTTTTAATGTTGTTTATTTGAAGTGGGAAACCAAGTGGATAGGATATCCGCTCCCTTACGGGGTTTAGAAGGTAGTACTTCTGCTTATAGATTGGAGTTGACATCTTAAAAAAATGCATCACCAGTGATGAACAAACCTTCGGACTGAATGAAGAGCATAAAACATTTTAAAGAGTTCTTGATTTAAAAATCTAATCATTCCATTAACGATGATGGTAGGTGTTGAAATGCTTAACAGTCCCAGAGTACTTATTTTACTTTATAATAAATACTGATGTAATTCATGATTGAATTTATCCTATTGAAAGATAGGTTTGCAGAGAATCATGGTAGAGTGAGAAGGTAATTGGCCTTGGAATTAGACCTTGGCACAATTCCTGACACCTTTCTAGCTATGTAACATTGTGCGTGTTATTCTGTCTTGGTTTCCTTCTTTGTCAAATAGAGATGAGCATTGTGAGAATTTAAGAACCTGTGGAACCAGCACAGCACCAGATCCATGGTAGCCACTCAACAAATGATGGACTTGCCTTAATATAATGCAACTCTTGAGCTATTTTTTTTCTAGTAATTTTGTTGTTTCTGCTTCTGTATACTTTTACTTTGTCCCTTTCATAATTAGGAGCCCAGGGATGTTGGCAAGACAGCTCGTGGGGCTAACATGTCACACTATGCCCACAGATGAAAGGCAATCTGAGATTGGCTCTCAGACGTGCCGAGCCCCACAGCCAGATCCTTGCATCCTGTCAGCTGGAAGTTGATTAGTCATTACTGTGTCTTCCGAGTCAGAGCCGTGAACTAGAATGTGGTTCTTTGAGGATTGAAGAGCAGGTTTCTTCTTAAATCAGCATTCCATTCTATAAATTGTAGTCACCCAGCAGAACCTTATTACATTTTTTATTTACATTAGGTGTTAAGATATAAACACTCATATAGTAATATTGAATAGAAAAATTAAATATTCAGAGTATTGGTAGAATGCTGAAAAAAGGGTGTAGCCCATCCAGGTCTAGAGGATATCGAATATTCCCCAGTTATACCTTACTCTCTGGTTAAGGTATTGGTTGGTCTGGGTTTTTTTGGGTTTTGTTTGTTTATTTGTTTTGGTAACTGGTTAGTCACTACAGGCAAATTCATCAGCTCCAAGGAGGTATAGTTCCGTATCAGGAAAGCGTACTCTATAATTTTAATGTACATTGGACATGGATAGCTTTTCTTTCTAATTTTGGAAATGAAATTAATTATGCTTGGGATCTGTTGAACATTGATGTCATCTGTGTACTTCAGGTTTGGATGCTTACCTGATAATTTCTATAAAGAAATGTATCCTTCTTTCCCTCAAAACAAGCAACTGATTCTAAAACTGATCTCTTAACCCAAATGAGGATTCATTTTTATTTTTAATTGAAATTTCTGGTGAATCATTATCCACCTAGTTCATTCTATAGCTTTCTTGCTAGCCTCTTGCTTCCAGAGTAGTCTTCCTCATATGTTGAGTTATAAGAGCTTTAGAGAACAGTGGCTTTCAGGGAGCTCCTTCTGGGGTTGTTTTTGCCCCCTATGACTCAGTGATAGCAAAGGTGGTGCTTACTGAAACATTAATTTAACTCCTTGTGCCCATACCTCCAGACCATGCCCCAGGGCTATACGATGTATGGAACGCAGATGCCTTTGCAGCCGACCCCTCAGCAGCAGGCTGGTGGCGTGGTCCTGTCTCCTAGCTATAACTCCAGGACCTATCCGGCCACACATTCCAACCCGGCGCTAATGGAAAGACTCAGACAGATGCAGCAGCAGCCCAGTGGCTATGTTCAGCAGCAGGCGTCACCGTACCTGCAGCCCTTGACCAGCTCTCAGAGGTGATACATGTAGAAATAATGATTTCAATAGTAGACACTCAAATTCTTGTCTTTGTTATGCATTGTCTAGGGCATGGCGCTTTATAATTGTTTTTATGAGCTTGCATATTTGCATATAATTTGCATTGTGTCATCTCATTTTTAGTAGCATCCAGACAGAGGATCAAAATCAGCAGTGCCCCATCTTTTTTATTTCATTCAAGGCCTCTGAGGTTTAACTCACATCTGCCATAGTATGGATGTAATAGTTTAGATAATGCTAATATGTTAGCTCCATTGTTTCTGTTCTTTTAAACAGATGTTTGGCTAACAATATCTTACTATGAAAAATTGGTGATGATTGTTAGCATTGCCTGACTAGGATACTTTGGAGCTGTAAAGTCTGTGATTGGAATACTCGTTGTGCATGGTGCCCGTAAGAGTTTTGTTATCTTGTCATCCCCTTTTCTGCTGCAGGTATGGTTGGCAAAACAGGATGGTGAAAGACTCTTTCTCCATTCTTGCTGTACTTGGATCCCATAGACATCATGCATGGTAGCCACCAGCCATGCATGGCTATTTAAGTTTAGACTAATCAAAGTTAAATGAAAAGTTTAATTTCTCCATCACACCTGTTACATTTGAAGTGTTCAGTGGCCACATGCCGCCAAGCAGAGCCAACTCTGAAAGTGTGTGACCTGTGCAGTCACATGGTGTGCTGTGCTATAGAAGGCCCCCAGGCTTAATTGAATGCTCTCCTGTCACGTTCTTGAAAATCCTACTTGTTTTTGATCAAGGAACCTTGTGTTTCTGTTTCACACTGAAACCCAGAAATTATGTAGCTGGTCCTGGAGGCCAGTCGCTATCTTATTGGACAGCACAGATATAGAGCATTTCAGGCAGTGTGGAAAGTTCTGTCGGATAGCGTTCATCTCAAAGAATTTTCATGCAAAATTCTGCACTAATACTAGACAGCCGCTTAGCTTCCATGTTTGAAAATCAGTGGCTGCACATCAATACCAAGTAGTTAGTGCTTAGAACGTTGGCATGGTTGATGGTGGCACATTTGGGCAAATAAATAAATTTGGAAAAACATTCATTGTATTTATTATTTTTCTAGTAAGGGGCAGCGAAGTGTATTGCCTATGAACTTGAACTTCAGAGTGCAGCATTCTGGGTTTAAATCCCACCTGTGCTATTTACTGTCTGAATAACTTTGGGAAATCACTTCTTTAGCTCTCCATTTTCTCATTTTTAAAATGAGGATAATGAAATGGAAATTCTTCCACTGAGGTATCACCTCTCACCAGTGAGAATGACTAGTATGAAAAAGACAAGAAATGACAAGTGTTGGCATGGATGTGGAGGAAAAGGGAAGTCTTGTGCCCTGTTGGTGGGAATGTGAATTGGTGCAGCTGCTATGGAAAACCGTATGAAGGTTCCTCAAAAAAAGAAAAAAAAGAAAAGAAAAAGAAAAACCATATGATGCAGTAATTTCATTTCTGGGTATCCAAAGAAAACAGAAATATTAATTCAAAAAGATGTATGTACCCCTATGTTTATTGCAGCATCATTTCACAATAGCTAAGCTATGGAAAAATCTAAGTGTCCATTAGTAGATGAATGGACAAAGAAAATGTGTGTATACAGAATGGAATATTACTCAGCCATAAAAAAGAATAAATTCTTGCCATTTGTGACAACAGGGTAGATCTAGAAAGTATAATGCTAATTGAAGTCAGAGAAAGACAAATACCATAAGATTTCACTTATATGTGGAATCTAAAAAACAAAACAATGAAGAAACAAACAAAATAGAAACAGACTAATAAATACAGAGAACAAATCAGTAGTTGCCAGAGGGAAAAGGCCAGAGGGATGGGCAAAATAAATGAAGGGTATTAAGAGGTACAGATTTCTAGTTATACGTTACAGGGACAAAAAGTACAGCATAGGGAATATAGTCAATAATGTGGTAATAACTTTGGTGACAGATGGTAGCTATACTTATTCTGGTGAGCATTTCATAATGTATGGAATTGTTGAATATGTGGTACTAATATAAACGTCAACTATCTTTCAGTTAAAAGTTTTAAATAAAATGGGGATAATAAAACTGACCTCAAAGGGCTGCTGTGGGGAGTAAATGAAATAATACATTTCAGACTCTCACCACTGTGACTTCTCCAGAGTAAATGCTCAATTAATGTTACTTATTGAAGCATTTGCCTGGGTGTGAGACCAAGTTGTGTTATTTTTTTACCAGACTAAATCATCAGTCGCTTCAGCAGAGCCCTCTGGTAGGTGGAGGAATCGATGCAGTGCTCACTCCCACGCATCCAAGCCTCCCCTCGGTGCCCCTGCCTCAGGACCCAATGAGAACCAGACAGCCGCAGGTTCGACAGCAGCAGAGACTCCTCCAGGTTTGCGGCTGGGAATGGGGGCAATGCGTGAGGGGCCCTCGGCCGTCTTAAGAAATAAGAGGCCCCGAGACTTGAATCGCCAAGTTCCAAAGAGCCCCGTGTAGTTGACACTAGGAGCTAAACCGGGGTGATGTAGTTCCGACTCGGCAAGGATCTTCCTGTGTCCGTGCCTTTACCAGGTTATGGGCAGGAGGGTGCATTTTGCGGAATGTCATTCCCCTTTCACAAAGGTTCACGAGAGGGTGACTGGCTGCCTTTATCCTAAAAGTGTGTGTCAGCTTCCCCACTCACTGTTTAACTACGGACTATGCAGATTGAAGGCAAATTTTCTTTTATGTGCTTGGGGGGGAAAAAGAAAACAAGTAAAATTGAGTGGTCCATAGCTTTTTCATCAGATTCCTAGAAGGGGGTCTTTAATCCAAAAAATTATCTCTGACACTTTTGGTCTGATGAAGCTGTGAAGTTGGAGTTACATAGCTAGGATATTTTAGAGGGATATTTCATTCTGTCTCTGGTCGAATCCAGAGAGCTATCCTTCATTTATTTGATGTAAATATTTAAGTACCTTAGATAAAGCGTTCCTCCCCTTGACACATTCTTGTTTCTAACTTACTCATCTAGGAACTATAGGCTATTTATGTTTACCTGTTCCATTTGTCTTCATTATTCACAAGTTTATCCTAAGTTTTTGGATTGGATATTATCTGATGAGTCTCTGCAGTGGACTCTTACCAGTAATTCACCTTGAGATGCAACTGACATTTTGTGTGTTATTAAGAAAGAAAAAACACCACCAAAGACAGGGAATCTAGTAGAACTGGGATACCCAAAGCTATACTCTTGGAATGAGTTCAATAAACTTGTGCAGAAAGGGACCGTAAAGTAATGCGCATGTCTCAACCTTGACACTGGTTGGAGGGAAAAAAACGTCTCCCCTGAGAATTTGAACCACAAGTTCAAGTGGGATTGAGGTCTGAATTCAGTGTGACCCAAAAAATTCTGGTTGACAGTACTCCCAGGTGATAGGCAGAAGTTTACACAAATCCTCCCGAAAAATGGGTTTTATAATTCTAAAATATCATTAGTTATACAATGCCATTAGTTGCATCCCAACTTTTACCCGTTCAAATGTGAAGAAAAAGTTGTATCACAAAATTGATAACAATTGGTAATTGGTTTAGGGAGAGTGTGGCCTACAAATGGCAGCCTCACTTACTGTACAGTTGTTGCCTCCAACATGGTTCCTTATAAGGGAAGCTTTCATTTGATAATATTATTATGAACAGTCATAGTGATATTTTCTTAAATAATTTTGTCTCAGGTTCTGAGGATATATTTTCAGAACTTTATAGGACTCATATTTATTTTTATATTTCCCTCGGCTTTAAATTTCTCACTTCCAAATCACTGAAGAAAGTTATTACATTATTTACTACTTCCTGTCTTACATTGCTTTTCAAGGCTGCAGATTTTCAAAGCCTTTCTTTACTAGTTAATATGTGCTTTTTTATCCCAATTAGCATAGTATGCCCTTCTGGTAATGTTTTCTTTACCACACATTCCCTGGAGATAAAAGGGATTTACTTTTGCATCAGGATTATACTTTGTTTGTGGTGACTGACTACCTCCGTAAAGGCACTAATTAATAATGATGAAGTTAAGTTGGTTTTTCTTGAAAGATTTCACAGTGGGCCAAATGGAGAATTGGCTTTATCTTATAATCAGCATAGTCCTGGTCCCACTTGCATTGTTCCAGTTGGGAGCAACCCTGCCCAGACCCCCTGGTAGGATTCCATATCAACCAATATTGGCACTTAGTGGGTAATACCATCTGGTAATAGCTATTTGTTACCTTGCCCTAAAGAAGACAAATAATTTGGAAGATAGTATGCACACCAAGTTGGAAATGCAGAGGATGAAAAGAAGTCCAGCAGTGTCATCATTAAGATGAATGCCCGGATGGAGGAAACTTTGAAAGTCACCAAGACAAACCACCTATTAATATTTTCCTCTCCTCTGTGTCCCACATAGTGGATGTCTAGTCTGTGTTTCTTCATGACTTGGAAGTGTTTTCCAAGAGCCATTTATTTAAGCCAACTTGGTCACTGAGAGAATTTGTCTTTATGCTAGTATCTTATGCCAGAACATCTCACATAAACATCTTGCTTTAATTTTTTTTTTTCTTGGGCTCCTGGGTGGCTCAGTCAGTTAAAAGCATCTGACTTTTGGGGTCAGGTCATGATCTTACAGTTCATAAGTTCCAGTTCCACATTGGGTGAGCTCTAGCCCCACTTCAGTGAGCATGAGCCCCGCTTTCTCTCTCTCCTTCCCTCCCTGCTCCTTGAAGGATTCTTTCTCTCCTTCTTTCTTTCTGCCCCTTGCTCACTTGAACCCTCTCTCTCAAAAAAAACTCTTTTCTTTTTTCTTTTTAAGTGTATTTATTTATTTTGAGAGTGAGTGCAGGGGAGGGGCATAGAGAGAGGGAGAGAGAGTCCCAATGCGAGGCTTCAACTTCTGAATTGTGAGATCATGACCGGAGCTGAAATCACTTAACCCACTGAGCCACCCAGGCCCTCCCCCACCAAAAAAATTTATAATCTTTAAGAATTACTCTTCTCTCCCCTCCTCTTCCTGTCTTCCTTTGTTTGAGAAGTCTACATTTTTCTTAAAACAAAAACAAAAACAAAACTACAAGAGTTTGTTCAGATGTCATAGGGACTAAAAAGGTAATTACTGAGTAGTCCTTGTCTAACCTGCTGGTATGAGATAGGATAAAGTATGTGCAAAGGCAGATGACCTGAAAGGCATCAAAACAGTAAGTATGCAGGATGTCCTTGGACAGCAGAGGGCAGTATATCTCTACCGAAGGAAGAGATCCTTGGGGTTGTATTGACCCAAGAAGGCTGCGGGGGAGAGCCAATTTAGGTCTTGACTTGGACAAATGAACAATGTTTGTTAAGACAAAGATGCAGGAGGAACGTGTGTATCATTTTTGTTGCAACAAGATAATTAGATAAAAGGTATATAGGGGGAGAGAAGAGATTGGAATATATTAACCCCTCTGTTTAAGTATAATCCTGTTTCGTTCCAGATGCAGCAGCCCCCCCAGCCCCAGCAGCCCCCGCAGCCCCAGAGTCAGACCCTTGGTCTCCAAGCGATGCAGCCCCAGCAGCCTTTGGTAAGGCCTAGTGTTGTGGAACCAAATATGTGGGGTTCTTCTTTAAAGGCAGGCTGCATTTTTCATGTCCCATAAAACTGTTAAGAATTGAAGTAGCCAGAATATACCCTAGAATTGTTCCCTAGAACTTTATCATTATAGTATGTTTGTTTTCCCAGAAAGGTATAAATAAATATTCTGGGTTCAGTAAGTCACGCCATTTTTCCTTTGTAAATTTTTTCAGACTTTTCCATGGGCTAAAATATTTATGTTGAGACAGCAGTTTTTTTTTTCTAAACAGTATTAAGATGATAATTTAGTACATCTATTACAAGGTTATCTTGAGTTTTTACTTTAATTTCAAAAAAGACTGAGTGTACCTTCTGAAATATTATCTTTACTGATATAAAGAAACTCTGATTTCAGCCAGGTATTTTCTATAAGATTTTCATGTAATTCATAATCTCATAATTCACTTCTTTAGCTTTGTCAAATTATGAAATGTTCAATGCATAGCATCAGTGTTTTCTGAACTTCCATAATTACAACACCCTTTACTTTCACAAATGCCATATCCCTGCTTTATTACGTAAGCATTTTTTTTTCTTTAAATTGCTTCTTTTTTTTCAGTTTACTTAGATAAGTATGTTGTAAAAAGAAGAATTTTTATCACTACCATCAATGGTCACATCACTTGCTACATATTGGAAATATCTGTAAAAGTAAATGCTTGTTCTGAAGGTAACTGAGTAACATGAGTTGTGCAAGTACAATCTGAAATAAGCTGGCTTAGTGAACCCTTGGAAATCCTGGTGTAGACTCTTTTCAGGACAGGGTTACAAAGAGATGGTTGCTTTCACAACTTTTGTGGTAGAGAAAGATCAGTAGAGCTACATGGTAAAGGACGGATAGTGTCCAAATAGAACTGATAAGGGAGCATTGGCAACTGGAAAAGGACATCTCAGATGCGTTTTACAAGCCTCAGCCTTGGCCAGTTTGATCCCCATTTTTAAGGAAATTCTTCTTTATCATGAATCAGTTTTGTTCATTTTTTAGCTCCATTTACTTATTTGTTTGTTTACTGTATAAGTGACATTTATTGCAATCCATCTTAAAAATCCTTTCTTAGGTAGAGGCAATATATATACATTCACAGCCTACATTCTTCATCATCAGAGTCGTATTAGCAGGGATCGGTTGACTGACTTACAAATGTTGTGGAAAGGACTCCTGGCATAGGATACTGCTACCTCACCCTAACCTCTAGCCCAAGAACAAGATAAAGTATTTTTAAGTAATTTCAAGCTAACAGAAGAATTAAAGGATAATACAAAGAATTACCATACATCCTCTTCCCAGATTCACTAATTATTAATATTTTGCCACATTTTCTTTATTCTTTCTATACACACACATGATCTGTACATATGAGTAAGTTGCAGGCTTGTGCTTCTTTACTCTGAATACTTCATTGTGGTCTTTTAGGAACAAGATATTCTCTTAAAAAACTTGGTGCAGTTAGTGAAATCAGGTAATTTAACATCAATACAATGCTACGATCTATACATCTTTTGCAAATTGTGCCATTTGCACCGATAATATTCTTTACTCCAGTTTTTTTGTTTGTTTGTTTTGTTTTTGTTTTTTTCCTGGTCTAGGGTCATACTTTCATGTCTTTTTACTTACCTTTAATCTGGATCGATTCTGCGGCCCCCTTTTGTCTTTGCAGTTTCTGTTTTGTTTCCATGACAGTGACATTTTGAGGCACATAGAATTTGTAGAGTGTAACTCAGGTTTTGATTTGTCTGATATTTCCTCATGATTAGATTCAGATCATGCACTTCTGGCAGGAGTATCACAGAGGTGGTGCTGTATCTTTCTCAGGTGTCACATTAGGATATACAGCACCGGCGCAATTACTTTAATCTTTGTGTTTAGGTGCTATGATAGATATCTCTACTACAAGGTAATTGATTTTTCTTCTGTAGTTAAAAATAATTTACGGGGATAGCTTGATACAGTCTCATTGTTCTTTTACTCACAGACCTTTATCCACTAATGTCAGCATTTGTTAAATTATCCTCACCTTGGTCAAATTTTACTGTGTTGGTCGAAAGTGGTGATTTGCTAATAACTCTTGTTTTTTCTGCATGTAGCTGTTTGTATTCTATTTAAGGAAGAGCTTTCCTTTCTTCCCTATATGTCTTTCTGTGTTTCTATAAGTTATGTTTTGTTTTGTTTTTTTAATGGTTATTTATTTATTTTGAGAGAGAGCACCCACGAGTGAGTTGGGGAGGGACGGAGAGAGAATCCCAAGAAGGCCCTGCACTGTCAGCCCAGATCTTGACATAGGGCTCAATCTCACAAATCACAAGATCATGACCAGAGCTGAAACCAAGAGTTGGACACTCCACTGACTGAGCCACCCAAATACCCCTCCCTAAGTTGTGTTTTAAATATGAAGCCTAGGGGCTCCTGGGTGGCTCAGTCTGTTAAGCGTCTGACTCTTGGTTTCAGCTCAGGTCATGATCTCGCAGTTCATGAGTTTGAGCCCTGCATCGGGCTCTGCACTGACAGCGTGGAGCCTGCTTGGGATTCTCTGTCTCCCTCTCTTCTTTTGTCCTTCCCCCATTCTCTATCTTTCTCAAAAAAAAAAAATAAATAAATAAACTTTATTAAATTGTTTAACTGTAAAGCCTAACATTTGATGCTTTGATTTTAAAATCTACAGCTACTGGGGAAAGTTTAACTTCTTGTCCCCCTTCACCCAGTATTCCACAGTTACATAGGGCATCCATTAGATTACATTTGCCACTATAAAAATTCACTTTCTACCAGGCATCTTACTATATCAGGCAGTAAAAAAGCTTAAAGTAGCCCCACTCTTTTGTTTCTAAATACAACAAAACATTCCAGTGATATTTTGACAGAACACGAAGAAATAAATGATAACATCTGCAAATTATATCCTGTTGAGCATTTGGGATATTTGATGTTGACTTGGCAAATTTTTAACCTTTCTTTCTTTCTCATTTAAAACAAAGACTTCTTGGGGCGCCTGGGTGGCGCAGTCGGTTAAGCCTCCGACTTCAGCCAGGTCACGATCTCGCGGTCCGTGGGTTCGAGCCCCGCGTCGGGCTCTGGGCTGATGGCTCAGAGCCTGGAGCCTGTTTCCGATTCTGTGTCTCCCTCTCTCTCTGCCCCTCCCCCGTTCATGCTGTGTCTCTCTCTGTCCCAAAAATAAAATAAATGTTGAAAAAAAAAAAAAAATTTAAAAAAAAAAAAAATAAAACAAAGACTTCTTATGCCATAATGCCCATGTGAACAACAGAGGCTTCTGTAAAGAACTGGGGAAGTTAACTCTAATAGAAATTTTCAGAGATTTCATGCAAATTCATAAGTGAACACTTAATTGACAATTATAAGGAACCCATTAATTTAAGAATTATAACTTCTTTGGCTAGCCATTGCTAATAAGAAACTGATTGCATAGTACCTAGTGTACCAGAGGAGCAAACATTAAGTGTAGAACTGCTTCAGTTACTTTTGAATATGTAACAGGAGGACAGTGTACCTTTTTACCTGCTTTTGACATTTAATTCCTATATGTAAATAAACATACATGACATAGTCACATATATGTGGCTCACAAATATAATAAATTTTTATTAAAATTAAGATTTTAATAAAATCTTATATTAAGTCTACATATTTAAATGTATTAATATTTAAACTCTGTACTTTTTCCACATATTTAAAATCCATATATTGAATCACACAGATGCAAAACTGTCATCCTAAGACTGTTTTACTTGTCAGAAATGTTGACTTTAATTTGTGGTCACGTGTCCTTATAAAATAGTTCATAATTTTGAAAAACTTGAGTTGGATGGACACCTGCAATTAAGCAGATAACATCTTTATTACCCTTTCTTTTTGGCCTTTCATCCCCCTCTTATTAAACACTATTTTAGTTGGTTTATAATGTAGCATGTAGGAAATATGTAAAATTAAATGCATAAAATGTTTTTATTCTTAGAGAATTGTGTTATATAAACACAGATGGATATTGATATCAAGTGCCTGAAATGTAATGATTATTTTGGGTAGGGTAAAAAAAAAAAAAAATTTGATTCTATCACAAAGTTAAATTTATAGGGCTGGTTGGAAATTGTCTTTAAACTTCCTAATTATAATTTAAAGCAGAGGATCAGCTTTTACAGAGTTGAGAAGAGACTCTATCCCCATGTTCCAGTAGAAATAAAGCATATCTAATAAAAGGGAATTTAATATCTTTTCTACTCATCTAAAAGTCTCATAAATATTTAATATATTTATTATGTGTAAAGAATACATATCACATTTATTCAGTTTCAACCTCTAAGGAGACAGTATTGAAGTTTTTCATGTAGTGGATTATATTTCACTCACTAGCTGAAAATAAATATATCCTAAGGATTGAGCAGAGTAGTCAAAACGTGGCCCATGATATTTCCCCACTGTGTTCTAGTAAAGTAATTCCAGAGAAACAAAAAAACAGTCTTCATGGATAGTGTAATTCACAGCAAGCTTTTTCAGCCTTTTTCTTTCTTTCTTTCTTTCTTTCTTTTGACCTGAAGTCTTTTTTAAAAGTTCTCTTGGAAGCACAGGGTCTTATGTTTAGAGCACTGTATTCTAATCTAGACGGCAATTATTTGTACAAATGCAGAACTATTATATATGTCATAAGTCAGGATAGGCTAGGAAATTTTGAATACCACTTAGAGTGACAGATTTCAGGATTAGAAGTTTTAAAGGGATGTCAAAGAACTTAGAGTTTTACATTATTGTAATTAGTTCTTTTTTTCAGTGTACTTTCATTTGGCTTCCATATATATACTTTTAAGTTTGTTAACATAGTCTGCATGTTTGTAATTTTATATTGCTGTGAAGTCAGCTATATTCTTCTGCTATTATTTGCTTAACACCCCACTTAACTGCCGAACACTGATACTGTTTCCAATTTCAAAAATAATGCTGCTAGGGGTGTTTTGATATATATTTTTTTTTTCCTTTTTGGTTTTCTTATAATGAAGGAAAGTAGAAGCATAGGAAGAAAGTTACCTCTAATTATATATCTTCAGAACAGCAATAGCACAAAGCCTTAACAGTATTAAGAAAAAAAGTTGTATTTCTTAAAATTTTATATTGTTTCTTTGCTGGAGACTGAGCAGTAAGCTGGCTGTTGACGAGAAGCCAGCTCTGACTCATTCAGAGTTCTGATTCATGCAGTCACAGGGGAGAAGTGGTACCGGTAGCCCAGCCACCATCCTCTCAATGACTTGTCCTGCTATCTGGTGACATTCACGGGTCAGTTCAGCTAGTGCTTATTCGTTGTGGACAGAAGAGGCCGGCGCTGGGCCAGAGGTCATAAGCGCAGTAAGGAAGTACGTAGCATGCTCCCTGCCCCCAGACAGCTTAGAATCCCAGGAAGCCGTTGAGCAATGGCACTGCATGGCAGAAGCAGAAGTACTGGTGGAGCTGTGTTTGTTGGCCAAGGCTCGTGAAACAAAGCACCACACACCGGGGGGCTTAACCAACAGAAGTGTGTTATCTCCTAGTTCCAGAGGCTGGGAGTCCAAGATCAGGGTGTCCGCAGAGGTGGTTCCTTCTGTGGGCCATGAGGGAGAAATCCACTCCAGGAGTCTCCCCCTGGCTTTTGGTGGTTTGCTGATGGTCTTTGGCATTCCTTGGTCATCGAAACAGACATGATCTCCACCTTCATCCTCTCATCATGCTCTCACTGTGTGCATTTATGTCCAAATTTCCCTTCTTTATAAGGACACCAGTCACATTGGATCAGGTCCTATCCTAATGATCTCATTTTAGCGTGATTACCCTCTGCAAAGACCCCATCTCCAAGTAAGGCCCTGAGGGTTACGGTGCCAGCAAAGCTTTTCACGACAGCGTAATTCAGCCCATAACAGAGGTCAGGAAGAGGATGAGAAGCTTGGGAAGCCTTGATGGGCAGGAGGTTGAGTGCGGCAGACCTGGGAAGGCCGTAGGAGTTTTTGACTGCTCTGACTACCCCCTGGTTGACAGCAGCTGCTGGGACGTGCAGCACAGTGATTGTTAACACCCACATAGGCAAGTTGGTCACTGCTATAAAAAGTGACCCTAGGAGTCAAAACTGACTTAGAACAGAAATTGGTACTTTTTCAAAAAGCATCATTTGGAAACAGCTTTTCTGTGAAAAGAGGAAGTGTTAGAAAGGCTTGTGCTTACAGATTAAATGCGGTGTCAGCTTAGTATCCATGCCTGTATTGTTACCCGCTTGCTCAAGTCTTTGGCTGACTTGTGTTTGCTGAGGGAAGAGCACCTGGAAAGAAAGGCTGAGCACCCTTGCTGGAAGATTATATTTGGCCTCTCTGGTTTTGACCTAAATTATAGTTCTTGACTTGAAAAATAGCTTCAGTAAGCTTTTGAGCCATGATGATTAAATTAACTCTTGATGGACTCTGTTAACAGGCCGTGATCTTTTCTTTAAAACTGCTTTTAGCTTTTAAGAAAGTAAACTTTGCATCATCCTGCCATGTCATTTCTTTTCATCTTAAACTCAGAGTGTCCTAGTTGGGTGGCCTGGAAAACATGCTAATACAAAGCTTTAAAAAGTTGGCTTTATTTAAACTGATTGATCTTTGTGTCAGTATCGAATTGAATATAATGCCTTATGAAAATTTGCATAATGGCAGCAGTACTTAACTGCATTATTTTGTAGACAAACATCATGTGTGAAATTGTCATACAGTCTTCAAAAAATTCATATGTTCCATTCAGAGACATTGAGCCAGATGCCTCTAGAATTTTAAATTAGCCAGATACTATTTTCCTTTTCAGATGGAAAAAAGTAGGTCAGAGAAATTTATTGAGCGATGTTACCTTCCTCTGCATGAATTTTTTTTTCGTGGTTTTTTTTTTTTTTTCCTTTTTGAAGGGAAAGGAGGAGTAGTTTCCAGATGAAGGATGGGGAAGACGTGTGAGAGATTTCTGGTAATAGGACAGATATATATATATCTTTATTTATATATATATAAAAAAATATATTATATTTTTTTTTTTCCCCACTAAAAACTATATACAGATTTTTAAAAAATGGCTGCATGAAAGTTAGTAGCTAAACTGCAAATAAGTCCCATGCCTGGTAGTCTGAAATCTGTTGCTGCTGGTCCTTTCTGAATGTGTCATCTTGCAAATGGCAATATGGGAGCACATGTACTTCTGGCCAGGCACTCAGTGGAGGGGCCCTCATGGTGCCGTGGGCACTGGTGCTGGAACTGGTATTGATGAAAGGTTGTGTTCCATTCATCAGAGTACCCTAAAACTGTCTTGACTCTCTCAGTTGGCCGTGCAGGTTTCAAGTAAATGTTGCCTTGGTGCTTTGTCTTTTGCTCGCCGATAGTGTGGTCATAGGTTTTAGGACGTAGCTCTCAGGAGTCAGGAACTGTGCTTTACTCTCTTTGGTGTTCCTAGGACCCAAAAATGTGCCTGGATTTGGTTAACTGTTGTTGACTTGTTTGTTGAATGCCGTAGCAATGAAGGAAAAAAAAAGCCCCACCTACTTATTACCCGTTCAGAAGATACAGTGTCTAAACCAGCTGTGGGGGGGTAGAAAGGCCCAGCACTCTTTCTTCAGCCCTGCTGCTCCTTATGACCAGTCGGTGTCTGCTGCTGCAAAGACACGCCCAAAGAAGCCAGCTTTTCTGAGACAAAAACGATTCAATGACAATTATTTAAGTAGAAATTGCTACTTAGATATGTACTGTGCCTTAGTAATGATTGAGCAGGAATATTAAACACTCTTGAATAAGCATGTGTTGTCAAAATAGGGATTAAGGGATTAGTCAGAATACATCATAATAAAATGGTAAATTTTTTTTTTTTTTTGAGTTCATCAGAGAATGTGTTTAGTGGAGAGTAGTTATGTCCTGTTGGCTAGTTGGCTATACCTGACCGACATTGTTGAGCTCTGTGCTTTGTCTTGTGGTTGCAGCAAGAGCACGCTGCCCCCAAGAAGAGCAAAATCCAGAAAACTAGGGAGAGAAGCGATTGTCACATGACACCACATATGATAATAAAGGCATCTCCACAGTACTAGGGATACATGAGCAGTGATTCGCTCTTCAGATTCCCAAGGGAGTAGGTGAGCACTTGAGCTGATCTTCGAAGGACAAGCAGATTTTTAGGAGCACATAGGGTAGGATGAAGGGGGAAAGAAGGGTTTCTAGAGGAGGGATTAACATCTGCAGAGGCACAGAGGTGAACAAAACCATGATCATCTCCTATACGGATAGGGTCTAGAAAAATCTTTCCTCTTTATTTATCAGATTTAAGCAGGAAAGGTTAAACGTACACAGACTGTGATTTTTAGAACCCCTAGGAAACCTCAACTGATCCACGTTGATGTGTGTCCTAAAAAGTTCCAGTTCCTACTTCAGGGATGGGTCTGAAATCTAGCCAAGCATCAGACCACTTAGGGGAACGATTTGCAAATGCAAATATCTAGCACTTTTGCCCCAGAAACTCTAATTCAGGAAGAAAGGGGAAGAGCCTACTAGGGTGACACTATAAATTTCCCCTGGTGGCTTGACATTCTTCAGCCAGTGTTTTGCAGAAGTTCAGTGACTTGATTTGAAACACTCACCAGTGAGGTTTCTGTGGGAACCGGTGGCCCTTTCTCTTTCCCTGGTGGAAAGTGCTCCAGGGCCCAGGGAAATTGTAAGTCTTGCCTGCTGACATTCACATACAGATGAAAGCAAATTAAAATTAGTATCAGAGGGGTGCCTGGGTGACTCAGTTGGTTAAGCGGCCGACTTCGGCTCAGGTCATGATCTCGCGGTCCGTGAGTTCGAGCCCCACGTCGGGCTCTGTGCTGACAGTTCAGAGCCTGGAGCCTGTTTCAGATTCTGTGTTTCCCTCTCTCTGACCCTCCCCTGTTCATGCTCTGTCTCTCCCTGTCTCAAAAATAAATAAACGTTAAAAAAAAAATTAAAAAAAAAATTAGTATCAGAGTGGCCTTGAGAGAAGTATGTAGGAAAACTACAACTGATGGCACTTTGGATTGGAGACCTGTCCCACCACTTCCTTCTGGGGGCCTGAGGAAGCTGGTCTCAAAGTTTTTGGCCTTGGAACCCCTTCTCATTCAAAAGTGACTGTGGACCCAAAGAGCTTTTATGTGTCTGTTAATATTTGTTGTATTAGAAATTAAAATAGAAATATTACTAACATTTGGTAATATATTCTAAAATTCTCATTACATATTAACCAGAAATAACACTTTTATGAATAATGAATGAATAATAAAAATGAGTATTTTTCAAAATATAGAGTAGAATGACATTGTTTACATTTTTGAATTCTATTTAAATGTCTGGATAAATGGAAAACATACTGTTTGTTGCAATATCACACATTATATAGCTTCTGGAAAACTGCATTGTACACTCCTGAGACAAAGAGAGCAAAAACAAATAATGCCTTAGTATTATTATGAAAATGGATTTGACTTTGCAGGTACCCCCAATAGTCATGGGGTTCCCTGGAGAATAATTATCTCTTAAGGCCACCCAGCAGAACACCTGTTCTCTTCCTGTACGTGTGCATGTGTACTCACACACCCATGCACACTGCACACAGGCTTCCTAAGTATTAGTTACTGCCTAGGCTCCTCAAGATAAAGATTCTGAGAAGATGGACTACCATGGTTCATTCTAGGAATTACTCTATTTGGAGTAGATTTTATTATTATTTTTAAAACATTTTTTAACGTTTATTCATTTTTAAGAGAGAGCATGAGCAGGGAAGGGGCAGAGAGAGGGAGACACCGAATCTGAAACAGGCTCCAGGCTCTGAGCTGTCAGCACAGAGCCCGACGCAGGTCTTGATCTCACAAACTGCGAGATCCTGACCTGAGCTGAAGTCAGACGCTCAACCTACTGAGCCACCCAGGCGCCCTGATTTTATTATTTTTTTAAGTGTTTGTTTATTTTTGAGAGAGGGAGAGCATGAGCAGGGTAGGGGCAGGGAGAGAGGAGGACAGAGGATCCAAAGCGGGCTCCATGCTGATGTCAGTAAGCCCGTTGTGGGGCTCATACTCACAAACCATGAGATCGTGATCTGAGCCAAAGTCAGAGGCTCAACTGACTGAGCCACCCGGGGGGTCCTGGAACAGACTTTAAACGAACATGAAAGAAGACAGCTAAGCATCTTTTGAATGAATAAATGTTAAATAGTTATGTACTATGTACCTCAATATGTTAGTTAATCAAATGAGAAGTTAAAATTAGACACCTTTGCAGCCCACCATTTAGAATCTGTGATTATTTCCAAGTAAGTTAATATTTGGAAGCTAATATTCCCAATTAAATATAGCACTGGATCGTGGTTAAAATAATAAGTTCTGAATCCAGAAAGCTTTGTCTGAATCCCTGCCCCAATTCTGACAGGAAACATGGGTGAGTGGCTGAACACCTTGGAGCCTCAATTTCCTCATCTGTAAATGAGAATAGTAGCAGTAAAGGTTCACAGTCCCTTATATTCATTTCTAAAATTCAAACAATTTTGAAATTTTAAAGTTTATGTATTTTATGAGAATGCTTGCTTATGAGTTGGGGGAGGGGCAGAGAAAGAGGGAGGGAGAGAATCCCAAGCAGCAGGCTCCATGCTGTCAGTGCAGAGACCGATGTATGGCTTAAACTGACGAACCATGAGATCATGACCTAAGCCAAAATCAAGAGTGGGGCGCTTAACCAAATGAGCCACCCAGACGCCTGATATTTTACTTTGAAATGGAAACGGATATTTTATTTATGACTCATGGAACGGCAAAAACTGACCTGAACCCATTTGGTTGTAAATGCTGACCTAACCAGACAGAATCTCTTTTCATTTATCCTGCCTGATAGGACTAGTTGTGTGTTTTGCTGCAGATATTGAGTGATTTATGTAGTACTGTCCTGGGCCTTGCTTAGTCTGTCTATTACGGATGTGTCATAGTAAATCATAAATGCAAGGACTTTGGATAAGTGATTGAGGATAGGTAGTACCTCATTAGGCTTAAATGGGCTAATGTATACCTACGATGTCTAGAATATTTCTCAGTACATAGTAGCATATTAGGTTTTGTTAAATACAGTAATATTTCCAAATAAACCTAGAAACCACTGAATAGAATAGTAACCACTTTTTAGTTTACTAACATTTCCACAGGAATGAAAGGTGGAGTTTTATTTTTCCCTCTCGTTTTGGGCAATAGAAAAAAATTGTCAAGGTGCAGTTTTCCCGCTTTGTATCAAGGAAAATAGTAACACTGCCTGCCCTTCATCCTGCATCCCATGGGAGGACATAGTCCCCAGTGAATCCTGGATGGAGGGCACTGCTGTGTCACCAGATCCTTGTCTCTATCTGTGCAAGGCAAGGCCTGTGGTGCTTGAACAAATCCTCCAGCCTGGGAACTTTCATGTTGCCAATGAAAATGGTTTATAATATCATAATAGTAACTGGCCAACTGGTGAAGGGTAAGATACCAAGGACATTTGACCTCTTGGGCCACCCCTGGGCCACTCCTTCATCAAGCCTCTTCAAATAAATGCTTGGTAACCAGCTGGAGAGTGGGATCTTGAATGGATTGGCACTTGAGATGTTCTCCAGGTGTACATCAGGGTGTAGATGAAAAGTAGTATATGCCCACTGGACATGGCACTTTGATCTTCAAAGCGTGAAAGGTATGTTACAGATCGGCCCCGGGAGTGAGTCTGTGTTCTTGTCTGTGACAGGCGCCACGGGCTGATTTCTCTCCTATCTTCTGTTGCAATTACAGTTTCCCAGGCAAGGCTTGCAGCAGACCCAGCAGCAGCAACAGACGGCCGCCCTGGTGCGGCAGCTCCAGAAGCAGCTTTCTAGTAAGTACCCCTGCATCCCAGAACAGATGGCTCCCCGGAGACTAAAAACAAGCAGGCAAAACACAAGCTGGTGGCTCCGCAAAATCTGCACTGTCTTCCTTCGGTACCGTTTTCATCTTCATTTTAGTCCAGGCTGGTTGTTGTTTTGTTGGGGTTCCATCTGGTTCAAATGCTCCCCCTCCCCCCCGCCCTGGAAAAGTCCCAATCTTTTTTTCGAGTTCAGAGATGTTTTCTCTTGCTTCCATCTGAACCCAGAAATGCTTCTTTGCATTTGGGAAACCCGTGCAGAACTGCAGGTACCCTTTTTTAGCAAGCCGGAAGGTTCGGAGAACAACTTGGCTGATGCCCTCAAGTGTGCTGATGAAGGAGGTGCGGTGGCCCCCCAAAGTCTGACCTGGAGGAGTGCCAGCACTGAGACTGTGACTCTTCTTGCCACTGCACCATCCCGTCCTTCCTGATAACAGGGCAGAGAAATCCCTGCCTGCTTTGCTGGTGTGAATTTTGTTTGTTTAGTTGTGCTGCCTCTCTACAGCAGTTCCAACAACTCATTTCACCACACCTCACCTAGATGTCGGCAGTGTGCTCCCATGAATTGAATCAGCCATGTGTTGCCATCACAGGATGGGAAATATTTTTAGAAATGGGAGCCAGACCCCTGTGATGCAAAGAATATTGGCCCAGAAGTTAAGTCTAAATTCCGGTGCCAGCTCTGTCGAGACTGGCAGTTTGTTCTGGGTCTCAGTTTGTGTCCTTTTCAAGGCAGATTAGAGACCAGCTAGTCCTAAAGGCAGCTGTGTGACTCTGGGAGGATGTTGTCAGGAGGAGTGTCAGTTTGTGACTGAGGAGCAACTTGGTTTTCGTCTTAACTTTCTGCCTGGCTGCTGTCCGTGTTGATTTCCTGGTGGAGGGAGTACCCCTCTTATATACCTTGCTTTTTTTCCCTTTAAAAATATTTGCCGGGGCGCCTGGGTGGCGCAGTCGGTTAAGTGCCCGACTTCAGCCAGGTCACGATCTCGCGGTCCGTGAGTTCGAGCCCCGCGTCGGGCTCTGGGCTGATGGCTCAGAGCCTGGAGCCTGTTTCCGATTCTGTGTCTCCCTCTCTCTCTGCCCCTCCCCCGTTCATGCTCTGTCTCTCTCTGTCCCAAAAATAAATAAACGTTGAAAAAAAAAATTAAAAAAAAAAAAATATTTGCCTTTTTTAGCCTCATTTGATTTGTTAAATCATTTAAATCCATCTTCTTTTCTAACTACTGTGTAATAGGTGTGGTTTATTAAACAAATGTGAGGTTAAAATTTTATTGTTTTATTCGAGAGTTCCTACTTTCACTTGGCTAAAGAGAGAGTAAAGTTTTAACACAGAGACAACATGCTTATATTTTAGGGGTTTTTTTTTTTTTTCCTTCTCTTTAGAAATAATTACCTATGGTTTTTATGCAGTATCACCTATTTTGGGAGCATATCTACCTCTATTTCCTGTTTCCCAGAACTCATGAAATGCAGGTCTCATTTTCGTTTTAACCCATCATTTACGGAACACTTGTTTTGGCCCAGGCGTTGTGACTTCACATATTATTAATTCACTTAATTCCTTAAAAACCACCCTGTGAGTTTAGGTATTACTATCCCTATATTCTAGATGAGGGAGTTGGACTCATTGGCCTAAGTTATTCAGCTAAAAGTAAGGGGCAGAACTGGGACTTGAATTCAGATGGTCTCCTTCCAGAGCCTACCTCTTAACCACAACACACTCTGCTCCCTCATATTAGCAGTTATGCCAGCCTCCTTGGTTGAATAATGGCCACTTTGGAATAATGGCCACTTTGCTGACACATCATTCAACTCTACACTGTACAACTCCAGATGGCCCCTTTTGTATCCTCACTCACGTGAATGGAGCCTTTGGATTTGAATAGTCCCACCAGAGTTATGGAAGCAGTAGCTGTTTCTCCCCTCCCCTCCCCTCCCCTCCCTCTTTTTCTTTTACTTTCTTTTCTTTTCTTTTCCTTTCTTTTTCCTTTCCTTTTCTTTTCTTTCATTTAATTTGGGAGAGAAGGAGGTTGAAGGGGCAGAGAAGGGGTGGTGGGGGGGTGGTTGGAGAGGAAATCCCAAGCAGACTCAGCACCATCAGTGCAGAGCCTGATGCAGGGCTCAAACTTACAAACCAGGAGATCAAGATCTGGGCTGAAATCAAAAGTCGGATGCTTAACTGACCAAGCCACCCAGGCACCCCAGCAGTAGCTGTTTCTAAGTCTCTGTAGGAGACTTTGTCCCTACTATTCTATTTTTCTAGGTGTGTGTGTACATGCACACATGTACACATATGCATAGGCACAGACTTGAGTCGACACACACAACCACTCTCACACATGTATACACCCTTGTACACTTCTCTTTTATGTAACTTACGGCGATTTGCAGAAGATTTTCCCATTCCACACCACTTTTCTCTCACTTACTATAATGTCAGTGTGAAAGTTTTGGGAACTTTCAACATTTTACAATACTTAGAGTCCTTCCATATGTTAGTACTGAGTTGTTTCTTAGTTCAGAGACAGAGACTTTAGATGGGCCAGTTAGTGTCCCAAGGCTTTGTGCTGGCAGGCGGAGGACTCTGATGTAGAGCAGGTGTCTGTGTGGAATGAATTCAGTTGCCATATTTAGACCTTACCGTTCAGGTCTCTGGGCTAGCGTGCACTCCCTGGCCAGTCTGTTCCCCTGTTCTTGAAGCTGGTACTGAGAACGGTGACAGGAGGGTAGCATCTGTCGGTGGTATAATTTTGCATCCGCAATTTTATTTGAATTTATTTTTCTCATTAGGTAACCAGCCACAGCAAGGAGTGACTCCCTATGGGCACCCATCACACTTCTGAATCTGGAAGAGGACAAGACCTAAAGTTTTATGTTTGCACTGAAAAATAGAAAATCAAATTTAATGCATCAGTCATCTTTAGAAATGTCCCTATGTTCTTTTCTTTCTTTGAAGTTTTTCTATATTTTGTGCTACATTTCACATAGAGGCATTTAAACAAAGAGAAAAGGAGGAGGTGTGGTTTGGGGTGTTTTTTTTTTTGTTACTTTCAACTTTAAAGTAGTTATAAAAATGTGGATCCTGCAGGCCTATTCAAGGAAGAGCTTGGTAGCAGATCTTTTGAAATTGGTGCTTTTTTTTTTTTTTTTGAATCTCCTAGAATGAATTATGGTGGATTTAAAATATTCATGTATTCATTAATGATGAAGGGTTTTTTTGTAGTTTGTTTTGTTTTGTTTTTTTCCCAAACTGCTGGACCAAACTACTGATTTGAAAGGCATGTCCAATCTTGACAGGAGAGTAATCCATTTATTCTACTTTCACCTGTGATGGTGAAATGGACATCTATTTGCATTGCTCTAATTTGAAATGTTTGTAATTTCATAAGCACTTTATAAACTTCGTTCTTATTTATGTAGGATTTTTCTTTGCTTTTGTTGTGGTCAAAAGGTGCTGAAACAGATTGTTGCTTAGTACTTAAATTTCTTAGATCAAGAACTTAAACCCAGGCTTCTGTGAGAGCCACCCTAAGATCTGTGGAAGCCTGTTAGAAGTAGCTGTACTTGAGTTTGTTTTCAGTTACAAGATCATTGACCAGAGTCTTTGTGAAGGTACAACATGTAAAATTCTAAAGGCCCGAACAAGCCACAGTGGAATTGTTCCCATTATTATTGCCAGATTTGGCAAAAAGGACACTTGGTTCTCCTGAACCTTATGCCAACTTGAGAACAAACAGTCTTGCCGCTGGCCTGAGATTCCACAGCGCTCAAATTTGATGTGGTTTCCAGAGAATCTGGCCCCCAAGTCCAGAAGGCTCTGGTTTTCATAAAGGTGTATTTGCTGTTTATTTTGTATGGTAAGTATTTGCTATTTTGAATTTAACTATTAATGTTGGTGTCAGTCTTGGTTGTGTATTGCATATACTGTATTTATAAATTGGTGCAAAAAGCACAAGTAAATTATACATCAAATTTATTATAAAGAAATAGTAACTATTTTAACTTTGTTCAAGTATGTGGTAATTTGCTCCTATTAGAGTAAAAAATACAGTAAATTATTATCAGTTTGTGTAACTTAAGAGTATTCCATATAATATTTTTTTAGATTTAGATGCATAAAATTTTGAATGTGAAAATTGCAGGGCATTTTAAAACATGTGGGGGATATTTTCCCATGTTTTGTGTTAATTCATTTTCTTTTGCCATATGATTTTACATGTAATGTAGTTGAGCATACTGTGAATAGACTTGTCTATAATGAGCAAACCACGTAGAACTACTTTTTTAAAACGTAGCTAGAACAACTTTAGAGCGTTTCTTTTGCAGATCATTATATAAATAATTTATATCTTCCTAGGTGAGTTACTCATTGCAAAGTTTGACTCATGCAAACGACCTCAAATACATGTCCGCTTACTTTGCTGTGGCAGCACCCATGTGAACTGCTTTGTACACTGTGAAATAATTCACTCCAGCCTGCTCATTTCATGTTTACTCTGGGCTGGAAAAGACTTTGCCAAAACATTAAAGACCATTCTTTTCACTAAATTAACATATTCTATCTGCTTTCGGAAGACAGATCTTTACATTTCAACTGGTTTTGTATATCAGGTTTTGGGGGTTTTGTGCTTTTTTTTTTTTCCTCTTGAGAATCATACTTAGATTTCATGAAGTTATTTTTCTTCAAAGTAATATATCCATATAATAATTGCCTTGGCAAAACAACCGAAATGTGAATGTTGTGCCTAGTGAGTGAGTCATGTTCCGTCCTGATTTTCTTTTCAAGAATTATTGGTATTTAAAATGCCAATTTTCAGTTTGAACCATATATTTTTATAGTTCAGTATCGCAAACAGCAGTAATATTGTTTCAAGAATGAGTGTTATAATTGCATAGCATTTGTATGCACTTTATGGTTTGCATAAGTTAGTGAAATTAATTTATTAATAATCATTTTGCACATGAAAGCTGTGGGGTATACCTTTTTTCTTGTTGCGTCCTTTTCTTTTCAGGTGACAAAGCTAAGTTATGGTGTAATTCAGATTCTATAGAAGGTTGAGGAAAAACCTGGTTTACCCCTGTGCATTATAAAGAGAGCAACTGGAATTTTTAATCTAGTCTTAGCATATTTCCTTCCACTTAATCTTATATCCTAAGGGTTTTTTTTTTTGTTTTTTTGTTTTTTTGTTTTTTTGTTTTTTTTTTAGCAAATGCATTAATTTGCATTAAAGTCACAAGGGAAAGCCGTATCCTTTGCCCAGAACCTGGTGGTTTTGCTTTGTAAGATAGGAAATTATCTTAGGTTAAGATGGAGGACCCTCCCCCCGCCCGCCCCTCCAGGCCTTGTAAAAATAAGACTTTGAAATTGGCCATAAGAATCCCTTAAATATACCTGTTTACACCATACTCTCATTCCTAATAGTTTACATTTGTCGTTTTATTTACTCCTCTTAGCCCCGAAGTAGAGGAGGTCACAGGGAGAATGAGTATGTTTGACCTCCTGTGGCCACAGGGTACCAACATCAGAGCTAGTAGCAATCAGGCCCCCTCTTATGTGGGGCCAGCTGAAAGTTGGTGTGATGAAAACACAATCAGCAGGGGCTAACATAGTTCTTGGTTTTGTGTGCTGAGGTATCTGAGCAAGACCTATAGCATATCCTTTTTTTCCCACTTAAATTACGCTGGAAAATCCCAGCCTCTAGAATTAAAAAAAGATGAATCATAATGTTCCCCCAAATCAATTCACATTGAATTACAAAAAAGCAACATTTAATGTTAGGTTTGATCAAATTTTAAGTACAATGAAACTTCATTATATGTATTTATGTCTTAGATCGAGATTTTTCCATTTTCCTTTCCCCTAAAGGATTATCACTTAATGAAATAACTTGCTCCTTAAAGCAATGGTTCCTCCTCAGAATATTTTCCTTATAAAGCGTTCCAAACCAAGGATGCCTGAGTTAGATTTTGAAGTGATAAAGAAGTTTTGTTGTATTTTTGAAGGCTTTTTAATTAGTTTATCTCAGTAAAGAGGTAATCAACCCCCCTTTTCACATTTTATGAAGTGTAGGTGTTAAGTTGCTTTTTACTTGTGGAAAAGTTAGGCTGCCTTTATTTTAAATGCAGTTATTAAAACATTTTTGTATTCCCCATCAATGAAAAATTTCAGTGTACACAATAATCATAATAAAAACAGTGCTTATTTTCTCTAGGTTTTACTAAAATATTTCTAAACCAGCCACAAAATATCCACACATCAAAATGATAAATTTACATCAAGACTGCAAATTTAATCTTTTCCATTGTCTCTTCTTAGTGCCATGCTTGTAACATTGATAGAAGGTGGACACTAGGCAGCTGGTAGTAAGAGAAAAAGCCCATTCTTGAATGAAGAATTCAGATACATTAGCCATTTGTTATTTTATGGTGGACAGTTTTACCTTAATGTTCATTGTTATTTGTTGGCAAAATAAAAGTGCCTTAAGTTAAAAGTCTGTTTGGAGATCAATTAACAAAATCACTATCCGTCATACTGCATTTATTTACAAGTCTTTTTTTTTTTTTTTTTTTGCATGTCCATTATGAATTTAATATTGTAAATGTACTCAAATTCATTTACATGCCTATGGCTGCCTTTGATTAAACTTCTTCCAAAAAATAAACTCTGTCCAGGTGTTGACTCTGTTCAATTTTATTTCATTTCAGATTACCTGAATATAAGTTGTTGCATAATCACTACCCAGTGGATTCCTTGCTGTGCATTTGTATATCCCAGAATCTGAGGTTTGGGGATTCTGAATGATGAGGGTACCTCGGGGGTGAAAAGGCTCAATTCCATGAGTCCTCCCTTTATTTGCCATTGAGAGCAAGGAGTGGTCAGGCATCTCCCATGTGATTTCTGGCTTGGGGACTCCCAGGGCCACACAGAGGAGCTGAAGGGCAGCTCCTGTCCTTGTGAGAATGCTCCTGGGTGGGCGATTTGTAATTCGGGGTGCGTAGGCTACAACCATTACTGGAACAGTAATCAGGGCATGGCCAACACTATTTTGAGCCTTACAAATATAGTTTCCTCTGTCGTAAGCTGTTGCGTCTTTGATGACTAAGGTGCCATTTTCATGCAATATGAATTTTCCATTAATTTGAGGCCCATCTATTATATAACCGCTTGGTGTAGTCCACTTGATATTTGGCTTAGGGCTTCCATCAGACACACATTGCAGGGATAGAGAGTCTCCACTGAAACAGTAAACTGTTCCCAGTGCATAAGTAAGAATGACTGGCTTCTGGCCAATTTCTAATACAATTAATTTTTCAATATAGCCAACTTGATTTCTTGCTGCACACCGATATTTTCCTGCATCATCTCGAGTTGTTTTAGAAATGATAAAAGAGCCATTGCTTGCTATCAGATACTGAGAAATTCGAGGTTCATTGGGAAATCTTGTGCCATTTGGTAAAATCCAGATTATTTCAGGTGGTGGGTTACCATCCACAGAGCAATTCAATGCTGTGGACTTGCCAAGCTGGGCAACTATTTTTTCATTATATGGATTTCTGAATGTTGGTCTTCTTAGCATTTCTAATACTTCTAACTGTACCACCAGCATGCTCTCTCCTCCTTCATTCCGAGCCACACAGATAAAATCTGCTGAATCTGAAAGCCTCACATTCCTAATTTCCAAGGTTCCATTTTTATGGACTGTGATTCTGCTTCCATAGTATGGGGCTGTGAGGAAAATATTGTCCGGCATGATCCACATGATCTGAGGCAATGGTGTTCCTTCGGCTCTGCAGTCAAAGTGTTTTTTGGAATGCCTCACAGCTGTGGCTTTAATAACTGTTTTGTTTGTATACAGACCATTGATTAATGGAGGTTTGGAGACGACATCCAGTTTGTACATTTTGGTGTCATCCCCACTGGGATTTCGGGCCACACACACATACTCTCCAGAATCGAGTAGCTTCACTTTGTTGATGGACAGAGACGCGTTGGCATGAAATGTGTATCGGTCCTTAGAGAATGAAATCATATCATGGGAAGGCAGCAACCAAAATACTTTTGGTTTGGGTTCACCAACGACCTCACAGTCAAGGACCACCGTGTCTCCAGCCTTGATTCGCATGTTAGTCTTGTAACTCTGCCTGATCCGTGGGGCAGCTGTTATGACCGTTAGGTGGACCTTCATTTCATCCTTCCCTAGAGTGTTCTGGGCATAGCAAGTATAATCTCCTTCCTCTGCTATCCCAACTTTGTTGAAGTATAAGGTTCCATTTTCAAAAAGGGTATACCTCCTGGTCCTGAGGCCACTGTCATCGGCTTGCATTGCATTGTTTATCATCGTTCCATCAGGCAAACTCCAAGATATCTCAGGCACTGGTGAGCCAGAAGCCTCACAATCAACTTGGAAATCTTTCCCATGAAATACCTGCTTTTTAAAATGTTGCTTGTGATAAATTTTAGCGGGTTTCAGTCGTAGGCTCACATGCATCAGTATCAGATCATCTCCCATTTTGTTTCTGGCCACACACAAGTAGTCACCGCCATCTTTTTCTGTTATTGAGCCAATAAACAAGGATCCATTTGGATAGACGTGGATGCGGCTGCCCATTCTAAGGAGAGAAGACACATTTTGAGTGTGCAGCTATTAGCAAGGGGTGAAAGAGTTGTCCTTATTTACATAGGATTAGCTTTATGGACATTTTCTTAAACTGTTGCAGTGAAATTAAAATCAGTTCTAGCTTATTGACTGTCTTCTAAGCCATTTCCTGAAAGATAAAATTATCTCATTGAGCAGATTCAATACGGTGCAAAGAATATTTCTCAGATGGACTTCAAATGTCTTTTACAATCGTGATTTTAGAAATACAATGCTGAGAATGCTAGAAATGTTGGATGCCTTAGACACATGACCTTCGTCATATTGAATGATTTTTACATATCAAATGATTATCTTGTGACTGTCAGTAAAGAACTTTCATGCATACTTGCTCAGGAAAGATGCCAGACTATATTTTTTAAAAAGACTAGTAACAAAACAGAATTATGTGGTTATAAAATAAATTATGCTTTGTTATGAAGAAGGAAAATGTCATGTCAATGTGAGACTCATTAGAAGCCTGCTGTTGGATCTGTGCTTTGCGGCAGCTGAAAAGTGGTCTCTGCGTTTTGTCCAACTGTGCCACACTATTTTTCTCCCTGAAGTTATCACAGCCTGCCATTACCACAGTGAACCACCAGGTGGCACATGTTTCCTGATAAAACCAAATCTAGCTTTTCAGAAAGGCCCGTGGAAAATGAATTGGCACTAAAAATGGGATCGAGATCATCCATCAGAGAACATCTATACATGTTTTTCTTCCACTTTTTTTTGGCAATGTGCCAAGCAGGCAAATGAAACAAGAAGAAAGCTTGGACAATCTTTCACAGCATAGCCGCTACGCAAGTCAAACAGCCCAAGTCACTTTTCATTCTTCAGCAAACAAGTATGGATAGTGTTGTGGTACGTTACAAAAGGTATTGTTATTTTTAAGTCTTTAAGTAGTTCCCCACTATACAGCTGAAAGTACTGATATTTAGAGAGACTTAGTAACTTGCCTCGGGTTACAGGGCTAGTTCTCAAATTCCTATCTTTTTCACCACCTGATATTCTTATCTAATACTTTATAAAAGCACTGATTCTTAAACTTGGGTGAATATGAAAATCATTTATGGAGTATAAAATGGGTCCCACCTCCCTGAATTTGACTAAATTGGTGTGGAGTGTGACCTAGGCATCAGGATTCTTAGTTTTCCAATGATTCTCATGCAGCCAAGTCCGAGAACAGTGCTCTAAATCTTGGCTCTCAAAAACAGTTCTCTCATCACCTGCATTTCCTGGCTTCACTTTTCAGAGATTCTGATTCACTAGATTTGGCCAGGGGTCTGGGAACCCAGTGAGTAACAAACATCCCAGGTGACTGTAGCACCTAAGTAACAGTTTGAGAACCAGTCTCAAATTTTAGCAGGCACTAAAATCACCTGGAAGGCTTTTAAGAACACAGATTGCTTGTTAAAACACAGACTCAGTTTCTGATTTGCCACGTTCTTAGGCAATGCTAATGATACTGGCAGGGGGACTGCGTCCTTTGAGAACCATTGATTTTTAGAGTGACCTTGTCCTGCCCCCAAATCTGGATGCAGCTGCAAGTTGTAATATAGAAGAAGAGACGATAGCGGTTTCTTTTGGTAAACTAGTATTTTTAAGAGACAAAATTGACTTTTGAAAGTAGAAGTGGTCCCCGTGTAAAAGAAATAGAATTCTTTATGAAGATTAATAATGTACAAGCAAGTGTCTGTATTGTTTCTAAAGCAATGCTTCTCAGCCTTTATTGAGCATGTGATGCATCTGGGTATCTTTTTAAAGTGCAGATTCTGATTCAGCAGGTCTGGGGTGAGACCAGATGCTCTGCCTTGTAACAAGCTCTTAGGTCATGAGGAGGGAGGTTCTGAAGAAGAGGAAACCATTCTGTGCTGAAACAAGTCATATATGTTGAAAGTACTGGAGACAGACTGGTAGTGCTCTGAATCAAAACTGTTTTTGAAAACCCAGAAGAGGCTTTTTGGTTCAGGTGAAAAGTAGGCTTTAAGAAAGGGAAAGGGTTTTGCTTTTTTTGGTCATGATGAAGGAGTCACAGATAAGCACAGCTATGATGAAAGTTTTCTCATTTTTAGACTCTAAAGTTGAACCTTCTAAAGCTAAGAAGTGGAAACAGCAAGGACTTTTTTTTTCTTTTTGCAATAAATTGCCCCTTTTGTTTCAGTTGACATATCTAAAGCATCTAAGAGTATCCTTACCTTTTTGAGATTAGTTGCAAAATCATAATTGAGGTGTTTAGTTAGCAAACAAGTTGAATTTCATTATAAAAGAAAAAAATGCCAGTACCTCTCATGGGCCCATGGTAGCATCTGTGATCTTTATACACTCAGTTGCCTCTTCCACAACATGAACAATCTGTGTTCCATAAATACTCCCCCAAAACCAAATATAAATAACGTACTTAATTTCCTTGCTGTTTACCTCTGAAGGAGGTAGATACCTGGTCAAGATTTATTTTGAGGTACTAATAATGTGTTTTTAGAACACTCTCCAGACTTCCTTTCAGTTAATTTTTTAAGACTTTACTTAAATCTTTTAGTGCCCCTGGATAAGATTTCCATTTTTCCAAAATTGACTTAACATCCAATAAGTGTTTTAGATCTTTTCCTTAATAACCTAAATTTTGAACTTTAGCTGTTATTCCCATCAGGAATGTAATACCTTCATGCATTGTGCTTTCTGCACAAGTGGTGGAAACTGTATTCAAGATTACACAGAAAGTTGATTGCATTACAAAATTCCCTCCTCCCTCTTTTTGGATAGAGAAATTACAAATGCTTTTACATAGTTACCATCTTAAAGCTGTCCCAAGTATGAAAGCAAATGAGATTGTTAATCTGCTTTTAACTATGTGAATTCAGTAAGAATTGAATAGCTAGCTGGCCCTTAGACTTAAACATGTAAGAAGGTTGATTTTTATATATTATATTAACCTCAAAAGGATTAGTTCTCTTCTGAAAGAGTTACTTGTATGTCCAGTCTATGAGCTCTCTCAATCTGCTGCTGGCTTCACCGTATTGCTTTTTCCATTTCAGAAACTGTACAGAAGATCATCTCAACACAAAGGTATGGTTTACCTGTGCCACTGGTCGACAACAGCTTTGGATGGTAGCCTCCAGATTATTCTGGGTTTGGGCTCCCCAATGGCTGAGCAGTTCAGTAGTAATTTGTCCCCAAAATTCACCTCAGTCCACTTCTGGGATGCAAATTCTATCCTGGGCATGGTTTCTCGCTCTTCCACTGTAAGAATTACCACTCTTCTCTCAGAGCCAGTGGTGCTGGTAGCGATGCATTCATAAGTGCCCCTGTCTGAAGAGGCTACATTTCTTATATACAGAGTCCCATTTGAAAATAATAACAACTTGGAACTTATAAACTGCAGTGGTTTCACTTCAGTGCCATCAGAGAGGACCCAGTGAACACTGGGCTGAGGAGTCCCTTTGACAGTACAGGGCAATTTCAAACTTTCACCCCAAGTCCCTACAATGATTTGCCTCTTTTGCTCCAGAATAACAGGTGGGGCTGCAATGACTTGTATTTTGACCAGCAGTGAATCCTGGCCAGCTGAATTGCTGGCCATGCACTTGTAAAAGCCCCGGTCATAAATGCTGAGATTGTGGATGACCAACGTTCCATCAGATGTCACCAGGGCCTGCCTGTTCCCCTTAGATGATTCTGAGACCACTGTTTGGTTTGCGAGAATCCAGGAGATTGTAGGACTTGGTCTACCTTCAGCTCTGCACTTCAGTTCCACGCTGTTTCCGGAATGAACTGTGATCTCTTTGGTACGTCTATCCAGGATCCTGGGGGGATAGGAAACCACGGACAAGGTGACATGAAGGCGATCAGTACCAAGCGGATTGGATGCTGAGCACAGGTACTGTCCGCGGTCCTGAATGTCCACACTCTGTATGGACAGGGTGCCATTAGGTAGCACCTGGAATCTGCTATTCTGTTTCTCTTTAGCCATATCAAATCCTGATAAGAAAAAAGAAATTTATAGTCATAGGTCGTCAAAGTTTAAATAGAAATCAAATTCCTCAAGGGGAAGTCTCATGAGGAAAGCTTTGGGAGGGGCTGTTAGGCTACTGAGAACAAATACATTTAAAATTAAAATTAGGCCACTTAGTGTTAAGATTGATAAAATTGTTCCTGGAAGTTTATTTCCATAATTTTAATTTAAAAGTCATATGGTTCAACACAATGAAAAAGAGAAGGCTCTCTTTCAAATCACATTTCTTTGTATCTGCCTTCAAAACATTTCAAACTGTTCTTAATTAACATGTTAAAACATATTAACCTTCTAATGAGCAAAAAAACTTTATGCTGCAAATGTCAAATGAGGATATTAATCATTTCTGTATGTTGGAGAGATTTGAAACTGGTGTTCTTTGTATGTGTAACCCTGAAACATAACACAGTCTTTTCCTTGTTCCGTGACTAAAGAAGACAAAGTGTAAACAAACAGTTCCAAATACCTGATGGCACTCTGGTCCAGTGGATGGTAGGCAGGGGATTTCCAACAGCCTCACAAGGGAGAAAAGCATCTGAGTTAGCTGGAACAGTAAAACTTGCTGCTTTTCCTCCAACTATTCTGGGTCTTTCAAATGTATTCCTAAACAAAGAATCAAAGGGAAGGAGTTCAGAAGTTGCTGTTTTTTGAACTGGTGTCTTATCAAAGCCATTTTTCTTTGCAGTCTTCTGAATATCCCAATTTGATGCATGGGTGGTATCCTCTGGCAAGCCTGGAGTGGCCATAATATCCACTACTGGCTTTTTGCCTTTTTCAGCAATTTCTGGGTCTGACTTGTGCCAGAAATGGTTTTCTAACCAGGGAAAGGAAGTCAGTTTAGAATTTTGTGATTTAACTGTTACTAGTGCTGGCTTGGAAGTAGAATGAAATAGATTGGAGTAGATAAAGTGGGTGGTTCCAATCGTGACCTTGGCATTTAGGTGAACTTTGGGAGATGCTGCAACCTCTGTTGCTAATTGCTGTGGATTATCATTATGCCTAGAGTGTTCAAGTGGCTTGGCCATTGTATTTGTCATCATCCTAAAAACGGGAGTTGCCATGTTGTCTGTGACTGTACTTTGATTATTCAAGGGATGGGAGGTGGGAATTGGCATTGGAACAGCACTGCTACTCAGGATTTGTGGCACGGTTGAGTGTCTAATGATTGTGTTCCTAGTTGCGTTCTGGTATGGTTTGCTGGGCAAAGTGATTTCAGAAACAATTCTGCTCTTCAAAGTCTGAGTACTCTCTTGGGACAGTTCTTCAATTATATCTGTCAGAGTAAGTGTTCTTGGATAAAGTCCAATTGTGCTTGAAATTTCTTTTGTGTTTTCCAATGGAGAATGAGTGAAAGCAAAGACACTGGGCTTGGTTGAAGTTTCAGCTGCAGTTAGATCAGGAGGTATCATAGTAGTAGATGCAGTGAGACCAGAGCTCTGACTGAGAGCATAGTGTGGTTCCTTCCTGTTGTTCTGAGGCTCCTTTTCTCTTTGTACTTTTTGTGTCCTGGGTCTGGCTATTTGGGTTTTACTGATAATGACTGATGCAGGGTCAGTAGGAGAAATTGTTAGCCTGGCTGTCTGCATTGATATGAAATTGGTACTTGATTCTTTGCTTGAGACATTAGGAGGTGTAGGATGAACTGATGGAAAGGGAAGCTTCTTCATTGTTGGAAGACTTAAAGGACTGTGTGTTTCGGTGGTATTTTGGTGAGTTGTAGCTGATGTTATAGATGGAATTTGCATCACACTTGCTGAGAGTTCTGTGAAATGGAAAGGAAAAACTTTATCTGTGGGTAAAGCAGGAGATGTTTTAGGAAACACTGGGGCTGTGCTTTTTGGTGAACTAAATTGATGCTGATTCTTTAACCTCTCTTTTTGGACATGGTTATTTACAAAGATCTGATGCCAGGGAATGTTCCTTCTTAAAAATCTTGTCATGGCTGTAGTAGTAGACATAGATGACTTGGTGGTGGGATCTGGGAGGGGTGAAATAATCATTGAATCTCTTTTAACTTCAATGTTATTAGACACACTTGGGTAACCATTATTTGTTATATGAGTTTTTTCCAAAGATAAGGATTTTGGGGCAGGAGTCATAACTGGCCCAGTTGGAGTCACTCGGATACTTTCAGCCCTGAAATATTTTATTGTGGGTGTTGTTCTCTCAATATCTACATTTGGCTTGTTCTCAAAAGATGGATTGTGGATTAGAGTTGTCAACTCTTCTGCTGTGACTTGGGCAGTTTCAGCTTTGGTGAGCAGGATGGGGGAAGAACTTGCAAAGGACAGTGCTGCTGCAGTAGTGGTGAGCCTTTCTCTGGGAGAACAGGATGGGCACAGCACATCAAGCTCTGTGGGTGAAAATGCAGTGGTGCTTTCTTCAGAAGCACCTCTGAGTGTAGGTCTCACAAAGCCATATCTATGCTTTCGAAGAATTGGAGTTCTATACGGGCTGATAATTCGACCCCTACCCCAAATTTTCCTCCGTCTTCCAAAGCGCCTGGATGTTGGTGGGATGTTAGTTGTAATATTTCTTGGAATCTGTAACTGAGAATGAGTAGCAGTGTATGTGCCCGAAGGTAGCTTTGAGGTGCTAAGTTTTTGAGTAATATGTGGATAGAAGTGATTGTTCCTAGGTTTACTGACTCCTGTTACAGATGTCTGATGACTATTAGTGGCATTTACAGACCCTAAGAATATATCAGCTTTGCTGTTAGTACCACTCAGCATTTTGATATTGACATCTTTGGTCCCAGCCCCTGCTGCTTTTGGGAGCACACTTTGTAAATGCTCTTTTTTCTTCCCAACGTTGTCAGCTTCCTGAAATTGTGTTGCTTCAGGTGGTAGAGGAAAGATCGTGGATAAATTTTTGTTGGTTGTGCTTTGTATTTTGCTTGATATGGTTGGGTTTATATTCTTTGACATGGCTGTAGTTTTAGTAGTAGGAAATAGTTTGAAATCTATTGGTTTGTCAGGTGGTAGTATCTGTGGGCCCACAATTGGAGAGACTTCCGTGCTGGCAGTTATACTTGTCACAATACTATCATGTATTTTTCTGGAATCGGCAGTCAATGTCCTTGCCAGAACACTAGGAGCCTTAGTTGCCAGGACCATAAATTCCTCATCTGGAGGGAGCATGCCTGAAGAGTCTACTTCTTCACCAGGTATTTTCAGGAATTGGGTGACCACTGGAGGTGGCCTTGCCGTTGTATTTTCTTGCTTCTCTTGCATAGTATTCTTTTTAGCTTTCTCCAAAAGTGCTGCCCAGTGTTGTGGGTCAATTCTCCGAGAAGAGGGAGAGAAGGGCCTCCTATAGTCTCTAAAATGCCGATTTAGTGAATCTCCTCGCCGACGGTGTATTAACCCACGATAGTTGTGCTTTTTACCTGTGCTGAAGACTTCTTTTCCAGCCTCAGCTCCCATTGGGGCAGATGTAGGGAGTTGCGCAGCTGGTGGGTCCTTAAGATGAGCAATGGGATTGGGCTCATCAAATCCAGATCCATCTGTTTCTACATTATGCTCCACTGGCCTTTGCCCTTTTGTTTTGACTGAAACTTGGTTAATCAAAAAGTCGACCCCTGATGGGTTGGCTGCTATACAACAATAATGACCCTGGTTTTTTTGGGTGACCTGTAATATTCTTAGTGTGCCATTGTTAAGAATTTGCTTGTCTCCTGAGGACTGATAAAGCATAGTGTTTCCTGGAAGAACCCAGCTAACAGAGGCATCTGGAATACCAGAAGAATGGCATGGAAGGTCAAGTGTTTCACCAATGAAAACTGTATAATGAGCCCCATTTTCATGATAGGTCTCTATGTCAGGCTCCACCACCGTAATTCTATATGTGAGAATATCTGCATCATCATAATTGGTGCTTATGCAGTGGTATATGCCTGTATCAAAACTATCAGCCATCTGGAGTTCTAGTTTTCCACTTTTGTCTATTAGGATTCGTCCATCCTCACTAACATAAGGGGCTCTCACTTTACTCCCATCAGCCAAAATCCACTCCAAATGTGGGGTGGGGTCCCCCTGGCCTTGGCAGTCTAGGCCAATGGTCCCACCAACCAAAATGGTGTGTTCCAGCTTAGTATTGTTATCTCTGGAAATCATGGTCCATTTGTGTTTCAATGGCCTTATTTCTGCCTTTGGTAAAGTGACTTGAACATCACTGGAGTACTGGATGTGCAATGTACTGAGTGTGGTGGCAGTTCTATTTAGCTGCAAGGAAATCTGGTCTTGCATTAACCAAGAGGGATCTGCTTTGAGACCAGCCTCTATGTCAGTAAAGATGTCTTCAGGTTTAGGAGCCACCTGTTTATATTTGTAGCAGCATTGTGGTGTTTCAGTGAGCCAGTGGCTCCTTTCTAGAATCAGAGGAGAATCACTGTACAAAGCCAGAACTTGCCATACTGGCTGAATGTGATTGTAATCTATGTGACACACCAGAAATGTTGAAAACGATGTATTTAGCATGATATAGTCATTTTCTTCAGCAAATACAACAGATGATGTCTTTGAGGGCTTTTGGATACTGCAGACCATGTTAGCTTCATTTCCAAAGTGGTCTGTCATATTCAAAGTGAGGGAGCCAAAGGGTGCCATGAAATCTTGGGGAGAGATGGACACAGGATTGCTGTCTTCCAGAATACTCAGGTTCTTTAATTTCAGGGATGGGTCGATGGTTGGCTTGGCACACAGGAAAGCTGCAGCTGGGACCATAGCTAAGGGCTTGCCTCTAGAGGTCCTGGGGTTCATGCAAAGTGGACATTGCTGAGGACTGGAGGGACTTCTGTCTTTTTTGCATTTTATTATATCTAGGAGAAATGACAATTGAGTTATTGCCAGCTGTGGCCTCTTTATGAATTAACATTTGAACATTTAAAAAAAAAGCTTTTGCTAAAATTTAAAAGAACAATTTGGAAATTTTAGTGTTTAATAGAAAGCTTCCTACTTTTTTGTCTTTGGGTTGATTTCTAAAAAAAGGTATTGTCTATATACCTTTGCACAATATTATATCCATAGTCATAAGGATTTTTGTCTGTCTTGCTGATTGCTTTATTTCCCATGCTTAGAGAGTTCCTGATATATATTTGGTACTCAGACAATACTACCTAAAAGAATAATTTCCTTATCTAGGAAAGCAAAATAATATGCTTATGTTTCTTACTTTTTACTAACAGGAGTTCAGTTCTATTTCCTCATCATAATGTTTTAAGAGTCACAGAACGTCACTGTCCTTTAAAAGATAACCTGTTTATCTAATGTTTTACTAAACATCTAAAGAAGAGTTAATACCTGTTCCTCTCAAACTATTCCAAAATATAGATGAGGAAGGAAAGCTTCCAAACACATTCTAGGAGGCAAGCATTACCCTGATCCCAAAACCAGACAGCACAAAACAAGTTACAGGCCAGCATCCTTGATGAATATACATGTAAAAATCTTCAACAAAATATTAGCAAACTGCATTTAGCACTACATTAAAACAAATCAAAACCACAATGAGATACCAGCTCACACCTGTCAGAATGGCTAAAATTAAGTCAGGAAACAACAGATGTTAGCAAGGATGTGGAGAAAGGGGAATCCTTTTTGCACTGCTGGTGGAAATGCACACTGGTACAGCTACTCTGGAAAAAAGTGTGGAGTTCCCTCAAAAAATTAAAAATAGAACTACCCTATGACCCAGCAATTACAGTACTAGGTATTTATACAAAGGATACAAAAATGCTGATTTGAGGGGGAACATGCACCCCAATGTTTATAGTAGCACTATCAATAGTAGCCAAATTATGGAAAGAGCCCAAATGTCCATTGACTGATGAAGGATAAAGAAGATGTGGTGTGTGTGTGTGATGGAATATTACTTGGCCATCAAAAAGAATGAAATCTTGCCATTTGCAACAATGTGGATGGAACTAGAATGTATTATGCTAAGTGAAATAAGTTGGTCAGAGAAAGACAAATACCATATGATTTCACTCATGTGGAATTTAATAAACACAACAGATGAACATAGAAGAAGGGAAGGAAAAATAAGATAAAAACAGAGAGGGAGGCAAACCATAAGAGACTCTTAAATACACAGAAAAAACTGAGGGTTGCTGGAGGGGATTTGAATGGAGGGATGTGCTAAATGGCTGATGGGCATTAAAAAGGGCACTTGTTGGGATGAGCACTGGGTGTTATATCTAAGTGCTGAATGACTAAATTCTACTCCTGAAACCATTAATACACTATATGTTAACTAACTTGGATTTATATAAAATTAAAAAACAAAAACAAAAACAAACCAAAACCACAAATACATTAAAAGAACCATTCGCCATGATCAAATGGGATTTATTCTGGGGACACAAGGATGATTCAATAGTCACAAATCAACCAATGTGATAAACTACATCAGCAAAACAAAGATTAAAATCATATCATCTCAATAAATAAATAGAAAACATCTGACAGCATTATCTATTCATGATAAAAACTATCAACAAAGTGGGTGTAAAGGAAACCTACCTCAACAGAATAAATGTCAAATATGACAAATCCGCAGCTAACATCATCCTTAATGACAGCTTTTCCTCTAAGATCAGGGACAAGACAAGGATGTCTACTCTCACTGCTTTTATTCAACACAGTCCTCTTTGGAACTCCTACTTGCAGCAGTCAGACAAGATAAAGAAATAAAAGGCATCCAGATTGATGTGGAAGAACCAAAAGTGTCACTGTTTGCAGATGACACTCTATGTAAGATATCTTAGTACACAAAAAACTATGAAAACTGATCAATGAATTTAGTGCAGTCACGGGATACAAATCTAACATACAGAAATCAATTCCATTTCTATATACTAATAATGAAGTAGCAGAAAGACAAATTAAGAAAACAATCTCACTTGCAATTGCCCCCTAGATAATAAAATACCTAGGAATAAACTTAACCAAGCAGGTGAAAGACCTGTACTCTGAAAACTATAAAACATTGATGAAAGAAACTGAAGGCAACATAAAATAATATAAAGATATTTCATGCTCATGGATTGGAACAATTAATATTAAAATGTCTGTACTAACCAAAGCCATCTACAGATTCAATATAATCCCTAACAAAATACCCATATTTTTCACAAAACTAGAACTTCTACTGCTACAATTGTAGGGCACCACAAAGACCCCAAATAGCCAAAGCAATCTTGAGAAAGATGAACAAATGACACCTGCCAACAAGTGTTGGTGAATATGTGGAGAAAAGGAACACTCATGTGCTGTTGGTGGGAATGCAAACTGGTGCGGCCACTATGGAAAACAGTAGGGATGTTCCTCAAAAAATTAAAAACAGAATTGCCATGTGACCCAACAATTCCACTACTGGGTGTTTACCCAAAGAATAAAAAAATACCAATTCAAAAAACTCCATACGCACCTATGCTTATTGCAGCATTATTTACAATAGCCAAGATTTGGAAGTAACCTAAGTGTCTATCAATACAGGAATGAATAAGGAAGATGTGGGATGTGTATATAATGGAATATTAGCCACCAAAAAAGGATGAGATTGTGCTGTTTGTGACAACATGGACTCCAAACCCTTCAGTTTGTACTCCAGCATGACAGGTGATGCTACATACATTTGGCTCAGCGACTTCAGTGAATTCTACAATCTAAACCGATGCAGAGGAAGTAGCTGGCAAGCCTGACAACCTTTGAGCACTCATAAGAGGCTCTTCTCAGTCACCTACGTACCAACCAGCTATGACCCTTAATCTACTTACCAGTACCCTGGGTTCAAACCCCACTGTAGCAAAAAACACAGCAGACTTCTGGTTTAATTAAACCTGATCACAGAATTATGCTCACATCTTGGATGCTTATTATTGCTAGCACCTGGGCCAGAGTTAGCAGGCCCTGGGCATCAGGTATTTTACTTCAGATGTAGATCTTATCCTGTCACTTGGTTCCCTCAATCACAATAAGTTTCAGTGACACAGAAATGCTTTTCATTCCTCAACCCTGACATGCCTTACTAGGCTCTGGCATATGCTGGTCCTTCCACTTCCCATCACTTTCTGTCTGACATTCCCTCTTGCATCAATGTCTAACTACTTATGTCCTTCACGACCCAGCCACAAAACCACTTGTGGGTGGGCTTCCTGCTTTATGCTGTTCTTGTACCTTCCACTTCTATCCTACTCCTCATCTGCCCACTATTAGAATGAACTTGTCTAGTTTTCTGCCTTCCCACAAGACTGTAAGCTCCATACTTGTTTATCTGTATGCCCCCAGCCTTAGCCAGTGGATGCTCAGAAAAGATTGGAGGGAAGGATGAAGGCAGGCAGGCTGGCCTAATTCTAAGGTCATATTTCTTCCACATTTTAACTTGTAAATTGAGATGTGTCTTAAAATTAAAAGTGTTTTACAGTAGTAACTGACCTGCTGGCAGTCTTGATATGGGAACCACTACCACCCACTGACCAGTGTCTTAGCTACTTATATTCTTTTCTCTTTGAATTACAAGCACTGTTGGTACTACATATATTGTCACTTAAAATGTTTGTATTAAGATTATACTATGCTTTTGGGTCACCTGGGTGGCTCAGTTGGCTGAGCATCCTACTCTTGATTTCAGCTGAGGTCATGATCCCAGGGTTGTGGGATTTTAAGATTTTCTGTCTCCTTCCCTCCCTCCCCGCCCCCGCTCATGCCTGCTCACATTCTCTCTAAAATAAAAATAATAAAAAAGAAAACCCCAACTTAAAAAATACTACACTATGCTTTAGCACTAAAACAAGATGTTATTAGGTAGGTAGAAAGGCCTGAAAACAGAGAAGCTGGACAAAAATTTGATTTTTGTAAAACGAATGCTTATCAAAGAAATAGCCACAAACCCTTATTTTATAAAGAAGCAACATGAAGAGCTTTGTGGAACCTAAGAAGGGAAGATACCCACAAATAGATAAAGCTGCGTTACACTGGACTACTGAGATATGTGTAAAAGGAGGATCTATCACATGCTAAGTAAAGCAACTGAAGACATGAGAACCTATGTCCAAGAATCTCTCAGAATTGATCAAAAAATGTCAAAGCAAAAGCTGATGTGACTAATTCATAAATCTTATAGAGTTATCATTAAGGCATCTCAGTTAAAAGGAGAACACTTTTTTTAGACATGACTGAAAGATGTTAGCGCTAATGGGTTTGGCTAATCATATATGTCTGTGTGTGTGTGTGTGTACAATTTGGGGATATATTAAGATCATAGGTAGGTGGTGGACTCGTTTGTATTCACCTTTAAAATAGTTAATTAATCGAAGCTTAGTTTAACAAAAATTGAGTACCTACTATGATGTAGGCACATTCTAGGGGCGAGGGATAAATAAATCAGACATAGGAAAGGTAAAAGACATTTAATACTAATCAATATAATGTTTTCCATTCAGGAATAGAATTGTGGACCAAGTGGTGAAATGATCACAGTTGGCCCTTGAAACGCCTGGGTCCACTTATATGTGAATTTTTTCAATAAATAAACTGGAAAAATTTTTGGAGATTTGTGACCATTTGAGAAACCTTACAGATAAACCACATAGCCTAGAAATGTTGAAAACATTTTTTTTTTAGGTATGTCATGAGTGCACAAAATATGCACAAATCTATAATAAAAAGTTAAAATGTATCAGAACTTATGCACACACTTAAAGACCATATATGGCACCGTTCACAGTTGAGAGAAATGTAAACAAACATAAAGGTACGGTATTAAATCATAACTGCATAAAATTAACTGTAGGCACTTTCTATTGCTATTGAGGTAAGCTCAAGTGTTACAAGAATCTTGTGATACTATTCATCTCTGGTGCATTTCATCTCTCCAGTAAATTGCATACTGCAGTAAAAACTGATTTCTCATGGTTCTCATCTATTTTTCATCATGTCCATTGCAATACCATAATCCTTGAATAATACCAATGGACCCACACAAGGTGCCACTTGGGATGCTGGAAGTGCTCCCCAGAAGCAGAGAAAAGTTATGACTTTACAAGAACAAGTTAACTGCTTTGATATGAGGTTTGTGGCTGTGATTACCCGACACTTTAACAGAAATCCAGCATAAGGAGCTTTGTAAAAAGAAGAAAAGGAAAGGAAATCCCTGAAGCTGTCACTGCAGCTACACCAGCAGGCATGAAAACCTTGCACTTTTTGCACCATGCCTTTTTATCTTGTGTGGAAAATGCAGCTTTTATGTGGGTGTAGGACCGCTATAAGAAAGGCATATGTGTAGACTCATTTATGATTCATGACAAAGCAAAGCCATTATATGAAACTTGAAGGAGAAGGATCTAAATCTCAAGAACCTAATGCCAGCAAAGGATGGTTTGATAATTTCAGAAAGAGATTTGGGTTAAAATAGATCAAGAAAGCAGGAGAAGCAGTTTCTATCATCCAAGAGGGAGCAGATGAGTTTCTGGACAACATCACAAAAATTACTGAGGAGAAAGGATATCTGCCTGAGGAGGTTTTTAATGTAGATAAAAGTGCCCTATTCTGCCGGAAAAAAATGCCACAAAGGACATTTATTAGTAAGGAAGAGGACTTAAGGCAGGAAGGGATAGGCTAACTTTACTGTTTTATGAAAATGTGATTGGGTTCTTGATCAGGACTGCCCTTATTTGTAAAGCGACTAATCCTCCAGCCTTGAAGGGAAATGATAAACACCACCTGCCAATCTTTTGATTGTACAAGAAGGCCTGGGTGATAATATTTTTTTCCAAATTGTTTACATTGATTTTGTGTTCCTGAAGTCAGGAAGTACCTTGCCAGTATGGAACTGCTTTGTAAAGTTATTTTGATGTTGGACAATGCCCCTACCTACCCACAACCCTATGAGTTCAACACCGAAGGCATAAAAGTGGCTTCCTTGCCCCAGATACATTTCTAATTTAGGGAGTCATAAGAATCACTAAGGCTTATTATATGCAACATTCTATGGAAAGGATTATTCTATGGAAGAGAATCCTGAGAGGATATCATAAAAATCTAGAAGGATTACACCAGTGAAGATGCTATTGTTGTTACAGGAAAAGCCATGGAAGCCATTAAGTCTGAAACAGTAACTTCCTTTTGGAGAAAACCATGTCCAGATGATACATATGATTTCAAAGGATTTACCACAGAAGCAATCAAGGAAATCATTAAAGAGACTGTAGATACAGCAAAAAAGGCAGGGGTTGGGGGAGCAGATTGAGGAGGTGGTGGTGAAGCGTTTCAGATCTTAGACAAATCCAAGAGCTAAAAGATACCACACCAGAAGAATTAACAATATAGGACTTGCTAGAGATTCATGCTTCCAAATCAGCATGTAATGATGAGGAAGGAGACACAGAAAAAGCCATGCCAGAAAACAAACTGACATTAGGCAATATGGCAGAATGGTTCCTGTTATTCAAGACTGGTTTTGACTTCCTTTATGACATGGACCCTTCTGTGATGGGGACACTGAAACTAAAGCAAATGATGGAAGAAAGATTGGTACTGTATAGAAACATAAAAATAAAACAAGTCAGACAAATTACAATGTATTACTGTAAAGCTACACTGAGTGTACATGCCCTCCTGCCTCCTCTTTCACCTCCTCCAACTTCTTTCACAGCAAGACCAATGTCTTCTCCTCATCCTTTATTCAGGGTGAAGATGATGAAGACCTAATGATGATCCACTTCCACATAATAAACAGTAATTATCATGCTGTAAAGTTAATGAACTTAATGTATTGTGCATGTGTGTTTGTGTGAAAAGCCAAAAACTACACAGTGAGAACTGTAGGAGATGTTTTTCTATCATTACTGCCTCAGTATTCATTATGTAGAACATCATGTGCAAGACATGCATGGAAGTAGACTGCATCTTCTAATATAGGCATACAGTCCTTGCCATACAGCATGCCTCTCTCTCGTAATTGGAGAAACTACATTATCAACCTGTTATTGTAGGTAAGTGGTAATTTTTTTAAGATACAATGTTTCCAATATTGTATTATGAGGACTAATACTGTATGCCATAAAAATTTTGATTCATTCATTGTGTATAGGGTAGGCTACCGTAAAGTAATTGCATCAATTTTAGTTGGCTACCATAACACAACCATATTGCCGTTTCATTATCAATGCATTAATATAAAATAAAAATGAATTTCTTTTTGACATCTTTTCATTTTTGATGTCTGTATTTAACATCTACAGTGTTTTGTATCATGTAAGATGACATAGGTACTGACATAATTTATCTTGCAAACGAAGTAAATTTACAATACTGTAAATATATTTTCCTTATGATTGGTTCAGCAACCTTTTCTTTTCTCTAGCTTTACTATAGGATACAATATAAAATGTACAAAATGAGATAATTCACCATTTGTGTTATTAGTAAGGCTTTCGGTCAACGGAAAGCTATTAGTGAAGTTTTTGGAAATTCAAAAGTTATACATGGATTTTCAGCTGTATTGGGAGTCCATACCCCTAACCCCCACATTTTCAATGGTCAACTATATTTGAATACAGATGGGATGAGTGGAGTAGCACCACGCTTCCCAGAAGGATGGAGTACTGAGCAGAGTTTGAAGGTTAGCTAGGAGCCCATCAGGCAGAAAAGGAAGGGAAGTGCTCCAGGCAAGAATGCAGCAGGGAAGAGGTACTAACACAGTGTAGATTATATCTGGGATGGGAGAGGGTCTGAGGGTTGGAAAGGAAGGAAATGACGTTGAGGCTTAGGCTAGGAGTTACTGGGCTAAGGAGCTGAGGGTTTGTTCTAGAGGCCAAGATCAGCACACTTTTTTATGTCAAGGGCCAGATAGGAAAGATTTGGGGTTTGTGGACTATAGGTTTCTGACACTCTATTACATAGAGTGTAGTAATGGTTTCAGGAGAACAGACATGCAGAAGAATGAAACAGGACCACTTTCTTACACCATACACAATAACAAAATGGTTGAAAGACAAAATAGATGTAATGCAGGAAACCACCAAAATCCTAGAGGAGAATACAGGCAGCACCTCTTTGACCTCGGCCATAGCAACTTTTTGCCAGACATGTCTCCAGAGGCAAGGGAAACAAAAGCAAAAATGAACTACTGGGACCTCATCAAAATAAAAAGCTTCTGCACAGCGAAGGAAACAAAACGAAAAGACAACGTACAGAATGGGAGAAGATATTTGCAAAGGACATCTCTGATAAAGGGTTAGTATCCAAAATTTATTAAGAACTTAGCAACCTCAACACCCAAACTGGTGCAGCCACTGTTGAAAACAGTGTGGAGGTTCCTCAAAAAATTAAAAATAGAACTAACTACCCTATGACCCAGCAATTGCATGACTAGGTGTTTATCCAAAGGATACAAAAATGATTTGAGGGGGCACATGCACCCAAATATTTATAGCAGTGCTATCAACAATAGCCAAATTATGAAGAGAGACCAAATGTCCAATGACTGATGAATGGATAAAGATGATGTGGTACATGTGTATGTATATGTATGTATATATACATGATGGTTTATTGGCCATCAAAAAGAATGAAATCTTGCCATTTGCAACAATGTGGATGGAACTAGAATGTATTATGCTTGGTGAAATAAGTCAGAGAAAGACCAATATCCTATGATTTCACTCATATGTGGAATTTAAGAAACAAAACAGATGAACATAGAGGAAAGGAAGGAAAAAAGATAAAAACAGGGAGGCAAACCATAAGAGACTCTTAAACACAGAGAACAAACTGAGGGTTGCTGGAGGGGAGTTGAATGGGAGGATGGGGTAAATGGGTGATGAGCATGAAGAAGGGCACTTGGGATGAGTCCTGGGTGTTATATGTAAGTGATAAGCCCAAGTACATTTTAGAGAAAAGGTTTTGGCTTTGGAGTTTCTGCTTTTCTACTTTCTAGCTGTGTGGCCTGGGTGGGTGGCAATAAAAATGATAAGCTTCATATTTATTGAGTGTTTGCTTTATGCCATACATTGTGCTAATAAACACTTTGTGTTTTATTCTTTCCAGTTATTCTTATCCCTATATTAGTTACAGGTGAGAAAGTTGAGACATAAATGGTCTAAATGACTAGCCCAAAACAGCCAAATTTTCCAAGTCTCAGTTTCTTCATCTGTAAATTGAGGATTATTGGAAGGATTAAAATACAAAGCATCTAGCACAATGTCAACCACAAATTCATAATGTTAACTTCCTGTTAGTTGTTATTCCTTCTTTCCCTTTGATGTATCTTTTATGCCGCGGTCCAATTTCCTTCCTTTGTAATCAAGGCAGAAGTAATTTTTTACTGACCCTGAGATCCTACAGAACTAAATTTTCAATGTAAGTATTTTAATGTTTTTCATTCATAGCTTTACTGTCTTTTTATGTGTTTAGCATGTTTCCCTAAAAGATTTGCTCATGGAAAGCAAAGGTGTTATTGATTGGCCTAAAGTTATTCACAATGTTCAGTTGATGTTTTCAGATTTACTTTTTAACTAACTGATCACACATACACACACATTATGGCAGCACCTTCAAACGTTTTCCACGCTTCTCAAGTTTCTGACCTTGATCCCTTCCTAGGACCTTCCTCAGTCACCTCTCCTACAACTTCACAGAGGAGGAAAAGCCAGGAAATAGGAGCTTCCTTTGTCTTTTCTACTAGACTCAGGAATCCCCCTGCCTCTGTGCCCATCTAGTTCTCCTCTTTCCTACTCCTAAGGAAAACCCCGCCTCCTAGGTCTGGATCTCTTGTCTTTCAGTCTTCTAGGGGACTTCTTCAATGGATGATCTGCCTGTTCTGGTGTTGTCACCTTCCCCCTTGAAAATACTCAAGTCTCTCTGATGCTTGAAGAGTCCTGTGTGATTGCACATTTCCATCAGGCTGCCATCCTCCCTTCCTCCCCTCAGGTCAAACCTCTCCAAAGACTGATCCTTGCCTTCCACCTATCCCTCCGCATATAGCAATCTGGCTCCCATCACTCCTTCCAAAGTAACCAACCACCCCTCTGATGCCATAATCAATGGGCTCCTTTCCGTCATTTTCCTAAAGACTTAATTATTTAGATTTCAACAATCAATAGTGCATTTAGTTGTTTGCCCATTTTCCCCACAAGAATGCAAACTCTGAAGAAACCCTCTTGTTTATTTTTAGATCCCTGTGTTCTTTGTGACCTGTTGTTCAAAGGAGATTTACAATAACTACTTGTTGAATGAATGGGATGTTACCCTCTTCATGGCAAATTTTACTTTCCCCATCAAAGCACATTTCCCACTCTGATGATCTGTTTGCTTATCTATAACCCATCAGAGGCATGGTTAGAACAGAGAATGCTGTTGGTACTTCCCTCACAGAGCATAGGACCTTGAATAGACCTCTTAAAAATGCATAGTGACTAAATGACTCAAAGGAAGAGAAGGGAGGGGTTTTATGGCTCATAGTAAGTAGAGAAAACAAAACACAAAAACATTCTTTATTTGCTAATTTTTCCAGGAGTGATGATCAGATAGTTGACCTGAAACAATGCACAATCCATCAAAGATAATGCATTATCACTAAGTTATTATTTAGTGTTTATTTTTTCTCCAGCTAAATTACATTGGCCTCCCTGCTTACTGGTAAAGACCTCCAGGCAGGTTTCTTCTAATTAGGACAAAGAAATAAATAGCATATATACCTGGTTTTTCTTGTATCCAGTCAGATAACCATTGTAAATGGCAATCACAGGTCCATGGGTTCCCGTGAAGATAAAGGCTTTCCAAATCAGGCATATAGGAAATCATCTGTTGAGGGAGGGTGCTCAGGAAGTTATCGGACAAGTATAGGTACTTAATGAAAGATATTTTAAATATCTGGAGGTATTGCAAAGAGACAAATGTATCTGGATGGAGCTTAGTGAGCTGATTTCCTTCCAAGTGCACCAGCCGGAGAAAGGTGAGTCCATAGAAAACCTCCGGGTTTATAAACTCAATATTGTTGTGGTCCATATGCAACCGTGTCAAGCTCCTGAGGCCATAAAAAGTATCTTTCTGAAGTTTTCGAATTTTGTTATAGCTCATTTTTAATACCTAAGAATTAAAAACAACAACACACATTTAGTTTGTCAAAGGAATTTTTACAAAAGGGAAAAGTGTATCAATAATAAAACATGCTGGAACTAATCCGATGCAACATGTGTATCTTGTTTGCAACTAATTTGTATCTTCTATTCAAACTAATTCAACAAATTAGTTGCAAATTAAATAGAATACCAGGGAAATAAGAATACTCATGAAAATTTGAGAATATTAAGGAGTTATTGCTAAAATGTAAAGATAGAATAATTATATTGTGGTTATTTTTTTTTTTAATTTTTTTTTTCAACATTTATTTATTTTGGGGACAGAGAGAGACAGAGCATGAACGGGGGAGGGGCAGAGAGAGAGGGAGACACAGAATCGGAAACAGGCTCCAGGCTCCGAGCCATCAGCCCAGAGCCTGACGCAGGGCTCGAACTCCCGGACCGCGAGATCGTGACCTGGCTGAAGTCGGACGCTTAACCGACTGCACCACCCAGGCGCCCCATATTGTGGTTATTTTTAAAAGATTCCTCAACTTTGAGATATCTCCTAAAGTACTTACAGATTAAGATATCTTGGATTTCTTTCAAAACAATGCAAAGAAGTAAAAAGTAGTGGGTAGAAGTACAGGTGAAACAAGATCTGTTGTTTGTTGATAGCTACTGAACTTGGGTGCTGATATGTTGGGATTTTTTACACTATTTTCATTTTGTATGTGACTTAAAATTTCCATAAGTTTTTTTTTTAATTATCTTGATATTTCAAGTAGATTTAAGAATTCTTGAGCCTGCATTTTTCATAAGAAAGCAATATATTGAATTTATCTTTTACATTTGTAACAGTTCTTTTGAGATACACTGCATAGGGCATAAAAATTCACCTCTTTGAAGTGTACATTAAGTGATTTTTAATATATTAACAGAGTTGTGCAACCATCTCCATTATATTTGCAAAGTTTTCATAACCCCAACATGAAAATTGATGCCACTGGCAGTCATTCCCCCCCCTCTCTCTAGCCCTAGAAAACCACTACTTTACTTTGTTTCTTTGGATTTGAATTTTCTGGATATTTAATGTAAATGGAGTCATACAATATGTGGCCTTTTGTGTCTTGCTTTTTTTCAATTTGCCTAATCTTTTCAAGTCTCATCCCTGTTGTAGACTTACCAGTCCTTCATTTCTTTTTGGTGCAGAACAATATTCCATGTATGCATGTAACCTATTTTGCTAATCCACTTGTCAATGAGGACATTTGGGGTGTGTTCCACTTTTTTGGTTATTATGGGGAATATGATTTTAATTGATTTTGCATTGAAATTAAAATAATTTCTGAATATTTCAAGAGCATGGGGGTCTTCTCCAAGTTTTCCACTTATTAGTTGAACTTACACTTTCTCCAAAAAGAGAAAGAAATTCTAGCATTTTTTCCCCCTGATTTGACCTAAGATGTCACTTCTGTTGAAGCATGCTTTTCTGGAAGCCAAGTTCCCTAATCAGAAAAAAAAAAAAAGTTAAACTGACAACATACAAAAGATTCAACCTAATTATTACATTGTAATATAATTTCAAACTCCATGTTCTTCAATATTTGTTGAAAACCCAGTGAAGAGAATAAATATGTATGGAAGTTCCATGAAGGGAATGTATTCCAACCAATTTTCTGAAGACATATACTCCAAATAATGTTTTATTGAGTGAAATCAAGGGAATCACATGCTCAGACTGAATTCCACTGCATTACACAGCCCTGGTATGATGTCAAAGTACTCTATGAGCACTGACTTTGATCTTTTATAAAGATATTACTGACTTGATTTTATTATGCTCTATCTATTTTATGAGAGCTTTTGAATAGAAATTAGATGTGCCTTGGGGATCAAGATGGTAGAGTAGGACTTTGAGTTTATCTTGTTCCATGGACAAACCAAAACTACAACCATTTGTAGAACAACTATATCTGAGAACAAACTGAAGACTTGCAGAGAAGATTATATACAATTAAGGATATAAAGAAAAAGCCTCACCATGATGGATAAGAGGGACAAAAATATGGTTAAGATCCACAACACCAGTGTGATGACCTATAAGTGAGGGGGGGGGGCAGTGGGTATCATAACCATCGAGGACTCCCTGAGGAAACAAAGGTTTAAGCCCCACATCAGATTGGACTCCCAAGTCTAGGGAACCCACACTACAAAGACAAGCCCCCATAATGTCTGGCTTTGGAAGCCAGTGGGGCTTAGGTCTGTGAAGGAAACGGAGACTCTGCTCTTAAAAAGTGTGAGTGTAATCTCACTTGCTCCAAGTCCCAGAGCAGAGGCAGTAGTGTGAAAAGTGCCTGGGTTTACATGTAAAGGAGATTAATTTTAAACCATGTGCCAGAGGTGTAGGGACCTGCTTTAACATTCTTTGGGAACAGAAGTGATAGTAGGCACCATTTCTTTTAACTCCCCTTCAGTCTCACTGTCCCAGGGCTGGGGAGAGCAATTTCTTCCCAAGCAGCAGTCAAAACCAGACCTCACTGCCAGTCACATTCGAGGCCTGTACCCCCCACCCGTGCATACAAGCCAGAGCAGTAGAGTGCACACAATCCAGACAGGGATATCCCAGGTGCACCTCAGTTGGATGAACCACAGGGGTTTGAGCTATTACACCCCATAAGACACCTACATAAAGCCACTTACTCCTTCAAGACTGGGTAATGCAACTCATCAACCTAATACATAGAAACAAATGGACAAAATGAAGATACAGAAGAATATGTTCCAAATTAAAGAGCAAGACAAGACCTCAGGAAAAGACTTAAGGGAACAAATAAGCAATCTACCTGAAAAATAATTCAAAATCATGACCATAAAGATGCTCACCAAACTCAGAAGAAGACTGAATCAACACTGTGAGAACCTCAACCAAGAGACAGAAAACATAAAAAGGAGCCAGTCAGAGCTGAAGAATAACTGAAAAAATATACTAGAGGGAATTGACAGGAGATTAGATGCTACAGAAGTAATCAGTGATGTGGAAGACAGTAGTGGAAATCACTCAAGTGGAACAGTAAAAAGAAAAAACTAAAAACATAGTTTAAGGGATCTCTGGGACATCAGGCATACTAATATTTCCATTATAGTTGTCACAGAAGGAGGAGAGAGAAAAAGGGACAGAAAACCTATTTGAAGTAGTAATGACTGAAAACTTGCTAACCTAATAAATGAAACAGACATCCACATCTAAGAAGCAGAGATTCCTAGAGAAGATCAAGACACACTATAATTAAATTATCAACAGTTTAAGAGAGAATCTTAAAAGCAGCAAGAGAAAAACAACTAGTTACACACAAGGAAACCTCCATATAACTATTATAACTGATTTTTCAGCTGAAAAGTTACAGGCCAGAAGGGAGTGATAGGATATATTCAAAGTGCTAAAGGAAACGAAAATCACAAGCAAGAATTCTCTACCCAACAAGATTATCAGTCAGAATTGAAGAGATAGATGGAGTTTCCCAGACAAGCAAAAGCTAAGGGAATTCATCAACAACAAACCGGTCTTATAAAAGAAATGTTCTTATAAAAGAAATGTTAAAGGAACTAATATAAGTGGAAGAGAAGAGGCCATAACTGGAAAAAATGAAATTGTGAAGGAAATGATCTCATTAATAAAAGTAAACATATATTAAAAGTAGTGGATCCACCACCTACATAACTAGTATGAAGGTTAAAATACAAAACTAGTAAAATCATCTAGACTTATAATATTAGTCAATGGATATACAAAATAGTAAGACACAAAACAGGATATCAAAATATGAAGCATTTGGCAAGGTGGTAAAAATATAGTGCTTTTAGAACACCCTTGAACTTAAGTGATTCTCAACTTAAAATAGGCTGCTACATACATAAAATAACATATATGAGCCTTATGGTAACCATAAACCAAATACCTATAATAGTTTCACAAAAACAATAAAAGATATAAACATAACACTAATAAAAGTCACCAAATGATAAGAGATTGTAAAAAACAGAACTATAAAAAAAAAACAAGAACAGAAAGCCAACAAAATGACAGTAAGTACAAGTCTATGAGTATTTTTATTGATGTATAATATGCAATGTTATATAAGTTTCAGGTGTACAACATATGGATTCAAGAATTTCATACATTACTCATTGCTCACCATGAGAAGTGTAGTCACCATATGGTATTATTACAATAGTGACTATAGTCCCTGTGCTGTGATTTTCCTCTCCAGGGCTTATTTTATAACTGGAAGTTTGTACCACTTTATCTTTCTTATCTATTTTACCATCTCCCTACATACATTTCCTCTGATAACTACCAGTTCTCTGTATTTAAGAGTTTGCTTTTCATTTTTTTCTTCATTTGTTTTGTTTTTTAGATTCTACATATAAATGAAATCATAAGGTATTTGTCTTTTTCTGATTTATTTCACTTAGCACAATGCCCTCTAGGTCCATCTGTGTTATTGCAAATAGCAAGATCTTATTCCTCTTTATGGTTGAGTAATATTCCATTGTATTTATATATACCCTATCTTTATCCATTCATTTGTTGATGCTCCCATATCTTGGCTATTTTAAATAATGCTAAAGTAAAAATAAGGGTATATATATCACTTTGTTTGCATTTTCTTTGGCTGATACCCAGTAGTGGGATTACTGTATTATATGGTATTTCTTTTTTTTTAATTAAAAAATTTTTTTTAATTTTTTTTTTTTTTTGAGAGAGAGACAGAGTGCAAGCAGAGGAGGGGCAGAGAAAGAGGGAGATACAGAATCCAAACTAGGCTCCAGACTCTGAGCTGTCTGCACAGAGCCCAACACGGGGCTCAAACCCACAAACTCTGAGATCATGACCTAAGCCGAAGTCAGACACTGTAACAGACTGAGCCACCTGGGCAACCCATTATTTCTATTTTTAATTTTTTGAGGAGCTTCCATACTGTTTTCCACAGTGGCTGCACCAATTTACATTCTCACTAGCAGTGCACAAGGGTTCCCTTTTCTGAACATCCTTGACAACACTCACTTGTTATTTTTTGTCTTTTTATTTCTAGCCATTCTGACAGGTGTGAGGTGATATCTCATCATGGTTTTGGTTTGCATCTTCCTGATGACTGGTTATGTTGGGCATGTTATATTTGGCCATTTGTATGTCTTTTTTGGAAAAAATTTTGATTCAGGTCATCTGCTTTTTCTTTTAATGTTTATTTATTTTGAGAGAGAGAGAGAGAGAGAGAGAGAGAGAGAGAGAGAGAGAGAGAGAATGCAAGCACGAGTGGGAGAGGGGCAGAGAGATGGGGGGGAGAGAGAATCCCAAGCAGGCTGTGTGCTCTCAGTGGGGAGCCCAATGCAGGGCTCAATCTCACAAATTGTGAGATAATAACTCTAAATCAAGAGTTAGATGCTTAACTGACTGAGCTACCCAGGCAACCCTGCTTTTTTAAGTTGAATAATTTTTTTTGTTGGCATTGAGTTGTATAATAAGTTCTCTGTAGAGTTTGAATTTTAACTTCTGATCCGATATATCATTTGCAAATATATTCTCCCATTAAGTAGATTGTCTTTTGTTGATGGTTTCCTTCACCATTTTCATTTTGGTGTACTTCCAACAGTTTATTTTTGCTTTTTGTTTGCCTTGCCCAAGGAGAGAGATCTAGAAAAATGTTGCTATGGCTGATGTCAAAAAAGATTACTGCCTATGTTTGCTTCTGGAATTTGTGGTTTCAGGTCTTTAATCCATTTGAGTTTATTTTGTGTATGGTGTTAGAAAATGGTTCAGTTTTATTGTTTTGCATGTAGTTGTCCTGTTTTGCCAAAACCATTTATTGAAGAGACTAATCCCCATTGTATATTCTTGCCTCCTTTGTCATAGATTAATTGACCATGTAAGTATGGGTTTATACTGGTCTCTATTCTGGTCTATTGATCTGTGTCCATTTTTTGTGCCAGTACCATCCTGTTTTGATTACTACAGCTTTGTAGCATAGTTTAAAACTGAGAAGTGTGATATCTCCAGTTTTGTTCTTTTTCCAAATTGCTGCTTTGGCTATTTGGGGTCTTTTGTGGTTCCATACAAATTTTAAGATTATCTGTTCTAGTTCTGTGAAAAATGCTGTTGGTATTTAGACAAAGGTTGCACTGAATCTGTAGATGGCTTTGAATATTAACATTTAAAAATTTTTTTTAACTTTGTTTATTCTGAGAGAGAGAGAGGGAAGGAGAGAGAATCCCAAGCAGGCTCCGCACTGTCAGCACAGGGCCTGATGTGGGGCTTGAACTCATGAGCCTCACCTGAGATCATGACCTGAGCCAAAATCAAGAGCTGGACACCCAACTGAATGAGCCACCCAGGCATCCCCAGTGTTATAAACATTTAATGATAGCTTCCAATCCATTAGCATGGAATAGTTTCCCATCTGTTGATGTCACCTTCAATTTCATCAGTGTTTTACATCAATGGTTAGAACATCAGTGTTTTTGTTTTCAGAGTACAGATCTCTTACCTCCTTGGTTAAGTTTATTACTAGTGTACAGAAATGCAGATTTCTGTGTATGAATTTTGTATCCTGAAACTTTACTTAATCAATTCATCAAGTTCATTTTGTGTTTTGTTTTTTTTTTTTTTTTGGAGTCTTGAAGATGTCGTACATATAGTGTCATATCATTTGCAAATAGTGACAGTTTTACTGCTTTATCAATTTAGATTCCTTTTCTTTGCTGCAGCTAGGATTTCTGAAGAGTACTATGTTGAACAAAAGTGGCATGTCTTTGTTTGTTTATATGTATTAGGGATGCCAGGTATGTCTCCTGATCTTGTATAGAAGTGGTGCACTGCCCCTGGTCACCAGAGCCAGGCACTCCAGGGGTATTCTCTATGTGAACTGTGTACACCCTATAGTTTTGGCTGAACCACATTTACTTTCAGTTAGTCAGCTGCAATGACTGGCTTTGTGGGCTCAATAAGCCAGGTTTGTTCCCTGTGCTGCTGAGGGGTCTGAGGCCACCAAGTACTTCTAGGTTGATGGGGTCAGCAGTCAAGCTAGCTGTCTGCAATTAGCATGTCTGCACAAGTGCACCAAATGGCAAGGCTTCCTCCCTGCATGGCCTGTGGAAACTTTCAGTGGTCAGACTGTGTGTCTGTAGTCAGCAGCTGCTGCAAGTGTGACTGCACTGGCTGGTAGGGCCTCTCCCATAACAGTCAAAAGGTTCAGCTCCTGGATATGCTGGTATATGTTTATCTTCCCCTATCCCCAGGGCAAGAGTCCCTCTGGAGTAGCAGTGGTTCCTGATGGGGCATGAGCTGTGTTGGAGGGATGACTGCCAAGGTGGGCAGGTTGAAGGGAGCGGGACATGCCATGCTAGCAAATTAGGTGAAGAGTATTAGTGCTGGTTCCTGTAAGTGTCAGGCTATCTAGCGTGGGGCAGGGAAGAGGAATGGATCTGGCCAGCCTATTGTTATTAGAAGTCTCCTGAGGATCCCTGCTCCTCCAAGACACATTTTTAGATTAGAGTAAACAAATCTCCTTCACACATACTTCAGGTGCTTTTCCAACTGCTGCTTCTGTGCTGGTTTTGCGGGCCATGTTATTTATTATGCTGGTTCTCTAAAGGCAGGGATTCAAATTCCTATCACTCTCAGGCTTTGCCAGAGCCAAGTTCTGCTGATTTCAAAAGCTCCTTAAACCCTAATAGTTTTCAAAGCTAGATGTTATGGGGATTTATCTTCATAGTATATGTCCTTAGTGCCTGGAGTGCATGGTGTGGAGTTTGGCTTTCTCACCAGGGGTTTGGTTCCCAACCACATCTCTGCCCTTCCCACTTTTTTTGATGTGGCCTCCTCTCTAGAAATGACTGCAGAAGGTCTGTTTTGCTAGTCTTCAGGTCTTTTTCAGACCTCTTCAGACCTTTTTCAGAGTGAGTTACATAGATGTAGCTGTAATTTCTGTGTCCATGTGATATGGTCAGCTCAAGATTCTACTCTGCATTCTTTTCTTGAATAAAACTCAGGAAAAATATAAATGGACCAAGGGATCCAGTCAAAAGACATAGTGTTACTGATGAATAGAAAAACAAGATCCAGGGGCACCTGGATGGCTCAGTCAGTTAAACATCCAGCTCGTGATTTTGGCTCAGTTCATGATCTTATGGTTTTTGAGTTCAAGTGCTTCACGGGGCTCTGCTCTGATAGCACAGAGTATGCTTGGGATTCTCTCTCTCCCTCTCAAAATAAATAAATAAACTTAAAAAAAAAAACCCACCAAAATCCATATGAGCCTACAAAACACTTCAAATCTTAAGACAAATCTGTATACACACAAACTGAAAATGAAGGGATGGAAGAAGATACTATTTGTAAATCAAAATGAAAAGAAAGCTGAGGTAGCTCTACTTTTATCATAGAAGACAGACTTTAAAACAAAGACTAGACTTCCAGGGAAGTTGGCAGAGTAGGAGGATCCTAAGCTCACCCTGTCCCATGGATACACCTACATAAGGCACACATTAGTGTAAATAACTCAGAAAACAACCCAAGCACTGGCAGAAAAGACTCCACAGCTAATTATAGAGAAAAATACACCCCGAAAATGGTAGAAAGAAAGGAGACATGGTTGGGCACCAAACAGACCCACAAGACCGACCATAGGAGGGAGAGACACTGCAAGCACACAGAAGGAGAGGAGCAGATGCCCCCCATGTCAGGCACCCCAGGCAGGGAGAACCCTCACTGGGAAGACAAATTCCCTTAACATCTGGCTTTGAAAATGGGAGGTGCTCAAAACCATGAGCAAACCATAAGAGACTCTTAAATACTGAGAACAAACAGGGTTGATGGGGGCAGAGGGGAAAATGGGTGATGGGCATTGAGGAGGGCACCTGTTGGGATGAGCACTGGGTATTGTATGGAAACCAGTTTGACAATAAATTATATAAAAATAAAATAAAATAATAAAATAAAATAAAATAAAATAAAATAAAATAAAATAAAAATCAGTGGGCTCAGTTCACCTCTAGGAGAGCAGGAGGATGAATAGAAATTGAGTCCCCACCTTAAAAAGACATCATAACAACATGCTGAGATATAGCACAGAAGCAGCAGTTTGAAAAACTTCTGGGGTATACAGAAAGGAGATTTATTTAGTAATCTCACAACATGTGCAGCAAGGGCAAGGATCTTTAGGAGATTTTCCTAAGAAAAAAAGAGCTGGTGGGCACCATTTCTCCCCCCTGGCCCCCAAGCCTGGATACACAGATACCTGCAGGAACCAGAGCAAATATTATCAAGCTTTGCTAACAGCACACCCCACCCCTGCATTCTCCTGTGCACCTGCCACATCCAACCTGACCTTGACAGGAGCTTTCCAAAGCAGCTCAGGTTTCTCACAAGCAGACCTGCACAAACATTGATAAGTGTGTGCCCCACCCGTGTAGCATTCTCATGCTGCTAAGCCCAATCTAACCTTCCCTCAACAGGAGTCCATCCAAAGCAGTGCCACAAATGTGGCATTGTGCAAGCAGCCTTGACAATGTCCAGAACCACTCCAAAGTGTCTCCTGATCTGGGAAGAGGAGAAGATAAGCACACACACCACCAGGTCTACTGCAGCCCCAGTAAACCAATGAAAGCCTCCCACGGGACAACACAGGGAAAACAGCTTGCTGATTGGTGTGACTGCAGCTTTGGCAAACATCTGGTCTGACCCAACTCAAATGGAAAGTAGCCCCAGACTAGCCCCTTGATAACACAGGGACTAAAAGGGAGCCATTGCAGATGACTGGACTGAAGACAAATGCAACTCAGCCACAACACACATAGAGGACACCCCTGAAGTGCCAGGTTCACACATAGAGGACACCCCTGAAGAGCCAGGTTCTGGTGAACAGGGGCCACTTCAGTACAGGGTACTAAAGAACCTCTTCTTCATAAAGCCACTACTTTTAAAAGCAAGGAACATAGATGACTTTCCCAACACACAGAAACAAAGTTAGAAAAAATGAGACAGAGGAATATGTCCCCAATCAAAGAAAAGGACAAAATTCCAGGAAGAGAGCTAAACAAAACAAAGATAAGTTATATGCCTGATAGAGAATTTAAAGTAATGGTCATAAAGATGCTTACTCCATTTGAGACAAGAATGGAAGACCTCAGTGAGACCCTTAACAAAAAGACGGAAACAATAAATAACCAATTAGAGATTAACTCATTAACTAAAATTAAAAATACATGATGGAGAGAGATCCAACATGGCAGAGAAGTAAGGGGGGACCTGAAATTCCCTCATCCCTCAAACACAGCAGTGTTGAGGCCAAAGGACTTTGAATTCCAAGAGTCCAGGCTGCAGAGTGACAGAGACATCTCCAGAGACCCATGGGGACAACCTGGTGGGCCATAGGTGCATGACTGCAAACTGGAAGAGATAAATCAGGCTGTGTAGGCACAAAGGGGAGGGATCCCCTTTTGCAGAGAGACAAAGGGAAGAGAAAGAGAAGCTGGGGAAGCATAGGACTGTATCTGTACAAGAAAAAAACCACCAACTGGGATGGAGAAAGATCCAATCTCTAACTGAGGGGCTTCCTCCAGACTGGGGTCAGCTGCCTGGTTCACGCACCTGGGGAGGAGGGGAGCCAGGCCCAGGCTCAGTGGCTAGGTCAAGGGTGCAGTCTGCAGTGGGAGAAAACAATCCCCTCCCTGGAGTGCTGTGGGAAGAAGGTATACAACTGTTCCAAGACTGCCTGCACCTGCTAGCCAGAGACAATATATTGGTGGCACAGAGCTGCACTTTCCCAGAACCAGGGCACACAGAGCAGGACCCTTTAAGATATCAGGGTTTAAATCCCAGCCAAACATGAGGGAGGGACAGGAGTTGGAGTGGGACAAACTGTGCACAGCCCTGAGGTGGCACAAAGCATCTCTTCCCCTCAACCAGGGTGCATGGAGTGGGGCCCTTTAAGATATTGGGGGTTAAATCCAAGCTAAGTGCCAGGGAGGCACGGGAGACGGTAGAGTGGGACAAACCACTAAATTTTATTTTTCCCCTGCCCCTGTCATTTCTCTCTTTGTATGGGATAAGGCTCTCAAATAAACACCGACCTCACCCCATCATTTTGTTGTAGCTGGTGTTTTTTGTTTTTTGTATTTGTTTTGTCTTTGGTTTCTTTGTTTTCTTTTAGGGCTACTTCAACAGATAAAGCACACCTGGTGGAGGGTCCAAAGCTTCATGACAAATAGGGAGATAAAACAACCAGAGTCACAACAGCAGAGAGCAAGTAACACACTCCAAAAAACACCTCCTGAAGGTCCAGGCCCTGGACAGTGCATGGCCCCTCTTTAATATAGTAGGGCTCGCAGGTGCAGGACACATAACAAGCGTTTGAAACACATAAGGGACAGAAAACTAGCAAAAATGATGCATGGAGGAATTCTCCTCAAAAGAAATTCCAGGAAGAAATGACAGCTAAAGAATTGATCAAAACAGATATAAACAATATAACTGAACAAGAATTTAGAATAAGAGTCATAAGATTAATTGCTGGGCTTGAAAAAAGCATAGAAGACAGCAGAGAATCTATTGCTGCAGAGATCAAGGAACTAAAACATAGTCATGATGAATTTACAAATGTTGTAAATGAGGTGCAAAATAAACTGGAGGTGGTGACAGTGAGGATTGAAGAGGCAGAGGGGAGAATAAGTGAAACGGAAGATTAAAATTATGGAAAAATATGAAGCTAAGAAAAAGATAAAAAAATGCTAGACCACCAGGGGAGAATTAGAAAACAAAGGGATTCATTGAAACATAATATCCATATCATTGGAGATCCACAAGAAGAAGAACAGAGAAAAAGGGGCAGAAGGTGCACTTCAACAAATCATAGCTGAGAACTTCCCCGATCTGGGGAAGGAAACAGACATTGAAATCCAGGAAACACAGATACCTCCCTTCAGATGTAACTTGAAACAATCTTCTGCACAACATATCATAGTGAAACTGGTAAAATACAAAGATAAAGAGAGAATTCTGAAAGCAGCTAGGTACAGAGGGCCTTAACTTACAAGGGTACACATATAAGGGTAGTAGCACACTTATCTTCTGAACCTTGGCAGGCCAGACGGGAACGACAGGAAATTTTCAGTATGTTGAATAGGAAAAATATGCAGCCAAGAATCCTTTATCCAGCAAGCCTGTCATTCAGAGTAGGAGAAATAAAGTTTTCCTGGACAAACAAAAACTGAGGAGTTCATCACCACTAAACCAGGCCTACAAGAGATCCTAAGGGGGACTCTGTGAGTGGAAGGTTACAAGGACCACAAAGGACCAGAGACATCACTACAAGCATGAAACCTACAGACCTCACAATGACTCTAATAAACCCATATCTTTCAATAATAACACTGAATGTAAATGGACTAAATGCTCCAATCGAAAGATATAGGGTATCAGAATGGATAAAAAAAACAAGACCTATCTATTTGCTGTCTACAAGAGACTCATTTTAGACCTGAGGACATCTTCAGATTGAAAGTGAGGGGATGGAGAACCATCTATCATGCTACTGGAGTCAAAAGAAAGTTAAATTAGCCATACTTATAAAATAAAATCTAGTTTTATGATTTTTTTTAATGTTTATTTTTGAGACAGAGCATGAGTGGGGGAGGGGCAGAGAGAGAGACACAGAATCCCAAGCAGGCTCCAGACTCTGAGCTGTCAACACAGAGCCTGATGTGGGGCTCAGACTCACCAACCACAAGATCATGACCTGAGCCTAAGTTGGACGCTCAACCGACTGAGCCACCCAGGCGCCCCCAGACAAACTAGATTTTAAACTAAAGGCTGTAATAAGAAATGAAGAAGGAAATTATATCCTAAATTATGGGTCCTATCCATCAAGAAGAGCTAACATTTATAAACATATATGCACATTTGGGAGCACCCAAATATGTAAAACAATCAGAAACATAAGCAATCTTATTGGTAAGAAAGTTGTAATTGCATGGGACTTTAATACTCCACTTACAACAATGGACAAATCATCTAGGCAGAAAATCAATAAAGAACAATGGCCCTGAATGATACGCTGGACCAGATGGACTTGATAGATATGTTCAGAACTTTTCATCCTAAAGCAGAATACACATTCTTCTCAAGTGCATAAGGAAAATTCTCCAAGAGAGATTATATACTGGGTCACAAAACAGCCCACAATAAATATAAAAGAATTGAGATCATACAATGCAGATTTCAGATCACAATGCTGTGAAACTTGAAATCAACCACAGGAAAAAGTTTGGAAAGCCTCCAAATGAACAGAGGCTAAAGAACATCCTACTAAAGAATGAATGGGTCAACCATGCAATTAAAGAAGAAATTAAAAAATATATGGAAACAAATTAATATGAAAACACCACAGTCCAAACCCTTTGCAATGCAGCAAAGGCAGTCCTAAGAGGAAAATACATTGCAATCCAGGCCTATCTCAAGAAACAAGAAAAATCCCAAATATGAAATCTAACAGCACACCCAAATAAACTAGAAGAACAGCAAAGAAACCCCAAACCCAGCAGAAGGGAAATAATAAACATCAAAGGAGAAATAAACAATATAGAATCCAAAAGAAAAAAAAAAAAAGAAAACGAGTGGAACCGATCAATGAAACTCAGAGCTGGTTTTTTGAAAAAATAAACTAAATTGATAAACCCCTAGCCAGAGTTCTCAAAAAGAAAAGAGAAAGGACCCAAACAGATAAAATCATGAATGAAAATGGACTTATCACAATCAATACCTCAGAAATACAAGCAATTATCAGAGAATACTATGAAAAATTATATGCCACAAACTGAACAACCTGGAAGAAATGGACAAATTCCTAGACACCCACACACTACCAAAACTCAAATGGGACGAAATAGAAAATTTGAACATACCCATAACTAGTGAGAACTTATATCAGTTATTAAAAATCTCACAACAAATAAGATTCCTGGGCCAGATGGCTTCCCAGAGGAATTCTATCAGAGTTAATACCTATCCTTCTCAAGCTCTTCCAAAAAACAGAAAAGGAAGGAAAACTTCCAGACTCATTCTATGAAGCCAGCATTACTTGATTCCCAAACAAGACAGAGACCCCGCCAAAAAGGAGAATTTGGCCATCAGGCCAATATCCCTGATGATCATGGATGCAGAAATGCTCAACAAGATACTAGCAAATCAAATTCAACAGCATATAAAAAGAATTATTCACCATGATCAAGTGGGATTCATTCCTGGGCTGCAGGGCTGGTTCAGTATTCACAAATCAGTCAATGTGATACATCACGTTAATAAAAGAAAGGATAAGAATATGATCCTGTCAATAGATGTGGGAAAAGCATATGACAAAATACAGCATTCTTTCTTCATAAAAACCCTAAAGAAAGTCGGACTGGAAAGAACATACTTAAATATCATAAAAGCCATATATGAAAAGCCCACAGCTATTATCCTCAATGGGGAAAACACTGAGAGTTTTCTACGAGATCAGGAACATGACAGGGATGTCCACTCTCACCACTGTTGTTAATATAATGTTGGAAGTCCTAGCATTGGCCATCAGACAAGAGACATCAAAATTGGCAAAGAAGTAGTCAAACTTTCACTTTTTGAGAAGACATGATACTCTACATGGAAAACCCAAAGACTCCACCAACAGGCTGCTAGAATTGATACATTAATTCAGCAATGTTGCAGGGTAAAAAATCAATGTACAGAAATTGGTTGCATTTCTATACACCAATAATGAAGCAACAGAAGGATAAATCAAGAAATGGATCCCATTTACAATTGCACCAATAACCATAAAATACCCAGGAATAAACCTAAGCAAAGATGTGAAAGATCTGTATGCTGAAAATTATACAAAGTTTATGAATGAAGTTGAAGAGGACACACAGAAATGGAAAAACATTCCATGTTCATGCATGGGAAGAATAAATATCATTAAAATGTCAATACTATCCAAAGCAATCGACACATTCAAAGCAATCCCAATTAAAATTGCACCCACATTCTTCTCAAAGTTAGAACAAACAATTTTAAAATTTAATGGATCCACAAAAGACCTCGAATAGCCAAAGTAATACTGAAGAAGAAAACCAAAGCAGAAGGCATCACAACCCCAGACTTTACCCTCTACCACAAAGCTGTAATCATCAAGACAGTATGGTATTGGCACAAAAACAGACACATAGACCAATGGAATAGAACAGAGAACCCAGAATTGGGCCCACAAATGTATGGCCAACTAACCTTTGACAAAGCAGGAAAGAGTATCCAATGGAAAAATGACAGTCTCTTTAGTAAATGGTCCTGGGAGAACTGGAGAGCAACATGCAGAAGAATGAAAGTAGACCACTTCTTATACCATACACAAAAATAAACTTGAAATGGATGCAAGACCTAAATGTGAGACAGGAAACCATCAAACCCATAGAGGAGGAAGCAGGCAACAACCTCTTTGACCTCAGCCACAGCAATGTTTTACTTGACACATCTCCAAAGGCAAGGGAATTAAAAGCAAAAATGAACTATTGGGAGCTCATCAAGATAAAAGTTTCTGCACTACTAAGGAAACAATCAACAAAACTAAAAGGCAACTGATGGAATGGGAAAGATATTTGCAAATGACATATTGGATAAAGGGTTAGTATCTACAAAGAACTTACCAAACTCAATACCCGAAAAACAGTTAATCCAGTGAAGAAATGGGCAGAAGACATGAATAGACACTTCTCCAAAGAAGACATCCAGATGGCCAACAGACACATGAAAAGATGCTCACTGTCGCTCATCAGGGAAATACAAATCAAAACCACACTGAGATACCACCTCATGCCAGTCAGAGTGGCTACAATGAACAACTCCAGAAACAACAAATGTTGATGAGCATGTGGAGAAACAGGAAATGCAAAATGGTGCAGCTGCTCTGGAAAACACTGTGGAGCTTCCTCAAAAAATTAAAAATAGAACTACCCTATGACCCAGCAATAGCACTACTAGGAATTTATCCAAAGGATATGGGAGAGCTGATGCACAGGGGCACATGTTCCCCAATGTTTATAGCAGTGCTTTCAACAATAGCCAAATTATGGAAAGAACCTAAATGCTCATCAAATGATGAATGGATAAAGAAGATGTGGTTTATATATACAATGGGATACTACTTGGCAGTAAGAATGAAAGCATGCCATTTGTAGCCATGTGGATGGAACTGGAAGGTATTATGCTAAGTCAAATAAGTCAGTCTGACAAAGACAGATATCATATGTTTTTACTCATGTGGAACTAGAAGACGATGGAGGAAGGGAAGGAGAAAAAATAGTTACAAACATAGCAGGAGGGAGGCAAATCATAAGAGACTTAAATACAGAGAACAAACTGAGGGTTGATGGGGGGATGGAAGAGAGGGGGTAATGAGTGATGGGCATTGGGGAGGGTACTTGTTGGGATGAGCACTGGGTATTGTATGTAAGTGGTGAACCACACCAATCTACCCCCAAATCAAGAGCACACTGTACACACTCTATTTTAGACTATTTAATAATAAATTATATTTTAAAAAATACACATTTTTAAAAAATACATAAAATAGTGGGCTAGAGGAAACAGAAGAACAGATCAGAGAGCTGGAAGACAGAGTAATGGAAAGCACTCAAGCTGAACAAGGATAATGAGAAAAGTATTATAAAAAAGTAAGTTAATTCCCTGTTTCTGGACAGGGGACTCTGTTTGGTCTTAGAATGTTTGGAAAGAGCTGAATTGTAGATGGTAAAAATAATTTGATGTTTTGTTGTGTGTTGTTTTTTTTTTAACTAAAACAGATCAATTAAAAAAAAGAACATAGGTTAAGAGAACTCAGTGACACCATCAGGCATAATAACATTCACATTATTGGGCTCCCAGAAGGAGGAGATCAAGAGAGAAGGAGGCAGCACATTTATTTGAATAAATAATAGCTGAAAACTTCCCTGATCTGGTGAAGGAAACAGGAATTCAGATCCAGGAGGCACAGAGAGCCCCCCAAAATTAACCCAAGGACATCCACACCAATACACATAGTAATTAAAATGTCAAAAATTAGTGAAAATTAGGATTTTAAGAACAGAAAAAAAAAATTACATACAAAGGAAACCTCATAAGACGATCAGTTGATTTTTTAGTAGAAACTTTGCATGCAAGAAGAGGGTGGCATGATACACTCAAAATGCTGAAAGGAAAAATATGCAGCCATGAATATTCTATCCAGCAAGGCTATAATTCAGAATAGAAGGAGGGATGGAGTTTCCCAAACAAAAGTTAAATGAATTCATCACCACTAAACCAGCCTTACAAGAAATGTTAAAGGGGATTTTTTGAAAAGAAAGATTATAAACAGAAGAATATTACAAAAGGAAAAAATTTCACAAGTACATATAAACATAGTAAAAGTAATATATTATTTATTTCTAAAACCAATATGGAGGGTAAAGCATTAAAATCAAGTGTATAAAAAAATCAGATGAGAAAATCAAAAGAGGATGTAAAGTCTGACACTATATACCTAATATGTAGGGGAGTAAATATTTAGTGCTTTTATAATGGTTTCAAACTTAACTATCAAGTTAATATAGACTGCTATATGCATAAGATGCTATATACAAACCCAATCACAACCACAAATTTAAAAAATCAATAATAGATATGCAAAAAATAAAGGGAAAGGAATCCATGCATATCACTAAAGAAAGCCATCAAACCACAGGGGAGCAAGAGAAGAAAGGAACAGTGGAAAACTACAAAAGCAATCACAAAACGAGTAACCAAAAAATGGCAATAAGAACATACCAATCCATAATTACTTTGAATGTAAATGAACTAAATGCTCCAAAAGACACAAGGTGACAGAATGGATTTAAAAAAAAAAAAGCAAGACCCAACTATATAGAACCCACAGATACTCATTTTCAACTTAAAACACAGGCAGTTTGATAGTGAAGGAATGGGGGGATGCTTGGGTGGTTCAGTTGGTTAAGTGTCCAACTCTTAATTTTGGTTCAGGTGATGATTTCATGGTTCATGATATCAAGTCTCACATCAGGCTCTGTGCTAATGGTACAGCGCCTGCCTGGGATTCTTTTTCTCCTCTCTCTGCCCTTCCTTTGCTCATGCTCTGTCTCAAAACAAACAGACAAAAAAACAAACATTAAAGAAAAGAGAAAGAGAAAAGATGGGAAAGCATTTATCATGCAAATAGAAATGAAAAGAAAGTTGAGGTAGCAATACTTATATGGGACAAAATAGAGAAACTAACAAAAGACAGACACTACACAATCATAAAGGAAACAAACAAGAAGATATAACAATGCTATATATTTATGCACCAAACATGAAAGTACCCCAATACATACAGCAGCTATTAAACATAAAGGAAGTAATCAATAGTAATACAATTAAGTAGGGCACTTTAACACTCCCCTTACATCAATGGATAGAACATCCAAAGAGAAAAATCAACACGGAAACAGTGGCTTTGAATGGCACATTGGGCCAGATGGATCTAACAGATATATTCAGAACATTCCATCAAAAAACAGTGGAATACATATTCTTTTCAAGTGCACATGCAACATTCTCCAGAGAAGATCACACTGGACCAGAAAACAATCTCAATAAATTAAAAAAGATTTAAGTCATACCATGCATCTTTTCCAACCACAGCACTATGAAACTAGAAATCAACTACAAAATAAAAATGTGGAAAGAACACAAATTCATCGAGGTTAAAGAACATACTACTCAAAAAAATCAATGGGCGAACTAAGAAATCAAAGAGGAAATTTAAAACTACATAGAGAAAAATGAAAATGTAAGACAAAAGTCCAAAATCTGTGGGACAAAGTAAAAATTGTTCTAAGAGGAGGGGTGCCTGGGTGGCTCAGTCAGTTAAGTGTCTGACTTCAGCTCAGGTCATGATCTCACGGTTCGTGGGATCTGTGCTGACAGCTCAGATCCTGGAGCCTGCTTTGGATTCTGTGTCTCCCTCTCTACCATTCACCCATGCTCATGCACTCTCTCTCGCTCGCTTGCTCTCTCAAAAATAAACCTTAAAAAAATTTTTTTAATTTTTCTAAGAGGAAAGATTATAGCAATACAGACCTACTTCAAGAATAAAAATCTTAAATAAATAATCCAACCTCACAACTAAAGTATCTAGAAAAAGAAGCACACAGAAAACCAAAAATCAGTAGAAGATAGGAAGGAAATAGTAAAGATTAGAGAAAAGTAAATGAAATAGAAACCAAAAAAAAAAAAAAAAAAAACACAATACAACAGATAAATGAAACCAGGACCTGTATCTTTGAAAAGGTAAAAAAAAAAAAAAAAATTAATAAAGCTTTAGCTGGACTCATAAAAAGAGGATTCAAATAAACAATCAGAAATGAAAGAGGAGAAACACCACGACAGAAATACAAAGGATTTTAAGAGATTATGAAGGTTTTTTTTCCTGCTAACAAAATGGACAACCTAGAAGAAATGGAGGAATTCCTGGAAACATATAACCTCCCAAAGGTGAATCAGGAAGAAAGAAAAAAAATATTTCCAAAATTAAAATTAAAATTTTGGGATACTTGGGTGGTTCAGTCAGTTAAGTATCTGACTCTTGATTTCAGCTCAGGTCATTATCCCATGGTCATGGGATCAAGCCCTATTTGGGCTCTGTGCTGGCAGTGCAGAGCCTGTTTGGGAGTTTCTCTTTCTCTGTCTTCTTTGCCCCTCCCCAGCTCTTTCAAAAATAAATTAACACTTAAAAAAGGAAGAAAGAAAATTTGAACAGGCTAGTTAATCTGGCTCAATGCCATCAGCAAAATGAAATTGAATAATAAAGAAATTCCCAAAAAAACAAAAGTCCAAGACCAGATGGCTGCACAGGTGAATTCTACCAAACACTTAAAGAAGAGTTAATACCTATTCTTAAACTATTAAAAAGAAAGAGAGAGAAAAGAAAGCTTCCAAATTCATTCCGTGAGGCCTGCATTACCCTGATACCAAAACCAGACAGAAAACTACAAAAAAACAAACAATTAAAAACCTATAGGCCAGTATTTTGATGAACATAGATAAAAAATCCTCAATAAATTATTGGCAAACTGAATTCAACAATACATTTAAAAAAAATCTTGCACCACAATTGAGTGGAATTTATTCCTGGGATGCAAGGGTGATTCAATATTCACCAATCAACCAACATGATACATCACATTAAAAGAGAAAGGATAAGAGCCATATGATCATTTCACTAGATGCAGGAGAAGCATTTTACAAATTACAACATCCATTCATGATAAAAAAAAAAACAAACCTCCACAAAGTAGGTTTAGAAAGAACACACCTCAAAAGAATAAAGGCTAAATATCATACTCAATGGGAAAAAACAGAACTTTTCCCCTAAGGTCAGGAATACAAGGATGTCCACTCTCACCACTTTTATACAACATAGTATTGGAAGTCCTAGCCACAACAATCAGATAAGAAAAAGAAATAAAAGACATCCAAATTGGTAAGGAAGACATAAAATTTCACTATTTGCAGATGATATAATATATATAGAAATCCCTAAATATTGCACCAAAAACCTATGAGAACTGACAAGTGAATTCAGTAAAGCCATAGGACACGAAATTAACATATAGGAATCTGTTGCATTTCTACACACTAATAATGAAGTAGTAGAAAGAGGAATTAAGACAACAATCCAATTTACAATTGCACCTAAAATACTAAAATCCCTACATATAAAATTAACCAAGGAGGTGAAAGACCTATAGTCTATAAACTACAAAATACAGATGAAAGAAATTGAAGAGGACACAAAGAAACAGAAAGATATCTCATGCTCATGGATTGGAAGAGCAAATATTGTTAAAATGCCCATACTGCCCAAAGCAATCTATAAATTTAATGCAATCCCTATCAAAATAGTAATAGCATTTTTTCACAGAACTGTAACAAATAATCCTATAATTTGTATGGGACCACAAAAGACCTGAAGAGCCAAGGCAATCTTGAAGAGGAACAAAACTAGGGGCATTACAATCCCAGATTTCACTATATACTATAAAGCAGTGGTAATCAAAAGACTATGGTATTGGCACACACATACAAAAAAGACACATAGGTCAATAAGACAGAATAGAGAACACAGAATTAAAACTATGCTTATATGGTCAATTATTCTATTAAAAAGGAGTCAACTTTGCTGAATTCATATAACCATTCTAGCAGTTTTGGGGTGGAGTCTTGCAGGTTTTCCATGTAGAATCTTGTGATATGCAGAGTGAAAGTTTGACTTTGCCAATTTGGATGTTATTTCTTTTTCTTGTCTGATTGCTGAGGTTTGGACTTCCAACACAATGTTGAACAACAGTGGTGAGAGAGGACATCCCTCTTGTGTTCCTGACCTTAGGGGGGAAAGCTCTCAGTTTTCCCCATTGAGTATATTAGCTATGGGTCTTTTGTATATGGCCTTTATGATCTTGAGCTATGTTCCTTCTATCCCTACTTTCTTGATGGTTTTTATCAAGAAAGGATGCTGTATTTTGTCAAATGCCTTTTCTGCATCTATTGAGAGGATCATGTGGTTCTTCTTTTATTAATGTGGTGTATCACGCTGATTGATTTGCAGATATTGAACCAGCCCTAGCCCAGGAGTAAATCCCATTTGATGATGGTGAATAATTCTTTTGACTATTGTTGGATTCGGTTTACTACTATGTTGTTGAAAATTTTTGCATCTGTATTCATCAGGGAGATTAGTCTGCAATTCACCTTTTTAGTGAGATCTCTGCCTGGTTTTCCTTTCACTTCTATTTTTTGAAACAGCTTCAAAAGAATAGGTATTAACTCTTCTTTAAATATTTGGTAGAATTCTCCTGGGAAGCCTTCTGGCCCTGGACTGGTTTCATGAGATTTTTGACTACTGATTGAATTTCTTTACAGGTAATGGGTCCATTCCAATTTTCTATTTCTTCCTGTTTCAGTTTTGGCAGTTTATATGTTTCTAGGGATTTGTCTATTTCTTCCAGATTGCCCAATTTGTTGACCTATAAATGCTCATAATATTTTATTATTATTGTTTGTATTTCTGTAGTGTTGTTTGTGATCTTTCCTCTTTCAAGATTCTTTCATTTGATTTTATTTACATGAATTCAGCAAAGTCACAGGATATAAAATTGACATACAGAAGTCAGTTGCATTTCTATACACCAATAATGAAGCAGGAGAAAGAAAAATCAAGGAATCAATCCCATTTGCAACTGCACTGAAAACCATAAGATACCTATAAATAAACCTCAACAAAGAGGTAAAAGATCTGTACACTGAAAACTGTAGAACACATGTGAAATAAACTGAAGAAGACACAAAGAAATGGGAAAAATTCAATACTCATGGATCAAAAAATATTGTTAAAATGTCAATAATAGTCAAAGCAATCTACACATTCAATATAATCCCTATCAAAATAACACCAGCATTCTTCCCAATCAAGAACAGACAATCCTAAAATTCGTGTGGAACCAGAAGAGACCTTGCATAGCCAAAATAATATTGAATAAGAAAATCAAAGCTGGAGGCATCACAATCCTAGACTTAAAGATCTATTACAAAGCTTTAATTAAGACAGCAGGAAAACAGACACATCAATCAATGGAATAGAATAGAGAATAGGGAAATTGACCCATCAATGTATGGCCAACTAATCTTTGACAAAGCAGGAAGGATTACCCAGTGGAAAAAAGACAGTCTCCTCAGTAAATGGTGTTGGGAAAGCTGGACAGCAACATACGGAAGAATGAACTTAGACCACTTCTTAGACCAGACACAAAAATAAACTCAAAATGTATGAAAGACCTAAATGTAAAACAGGAAATCATCAAAATCCTGGAAGAGAAAACAGGCAACAACATCTTTGACCTTAGCTGCAACAACTTCTTACTAGGCATGTCTCCTGAGGCAAAGGAAACAAAAGCAAAAATGAACTATTGGGACCTCATCAAAATAAAAAGCTTCTGTACAACACAGGAAACAATCAACAAAACTAAAAGGCCAATTAAAAAAGGTCAATATAAAAGTTCCAATTATATAATATCAATTAAGAAGTACACTTGAAAGCAAGGGTTCCCAAATTAAACAGAAAAGGCTACCTATTTTAATTGGCATGCAGAAGCCTCCAAAAGATTTCAAAATTCCAAAACAGTTTTATTAAAATATTCATTACAAAATGCTAATAAAAAATTGAAGAGAGAAAAGGTACCTAAAACAAAAGCCTGTAAGACTGATATATCCATTCTGATGAGACTATTAAACAGTTACCTTTTTAAAATAAGACCATCCAAAGATATAGACAATCCTCTTGAGATTACCTTCCACTCCTTGGTCAAAGGATGAACTAGGGGCCATAGTTAAAGAATATCTTAAACCTAGAGGGGATTGTCAAGAGTTTTTATAGATTACTTCCTGACCCCAGTTAAGAGAGGCAAATAAAATTTCACATTGTCCCTCCCTTTCAAATCCAGATCCACTGGTTATTGATTCTTTCTTCTGGGAATAACTATTGCCTTTGCCTTTGCTGCCACCACCACCTCCTCCTCTCCCTCCTTTTTTTTTTAGTTTTTTTTTTAGTTTTTTTTTTTAATTTTTTTATTTATTTTTGAGAGAGGGCATGAGCAGGGAGGGGAAGAGAGAGAGGATCCCAAGCAGTCTGTGCATTGTCAGCACAGAGCCCAAAGTAGGGCTCCACATAGGGCTTGAACACCCAAACTGAGAGATCATGACCTGAGCCAAAATCAGGAGTCCAATGCTTAACCAACTGAGCCACTCAGGCATTCCTCACTAATGCCTTCTTGCTTGTTTTTGTTTTAACAGCCGAGGAACTTGGCTTGGCTTCTTCTCTGCCTGGGACACATCAGTGGTTAGTTCTTTCTTTGGCTAGCTTTGGGAGAGACTCTAGATCTCTTAAAGATAGTATATTTTACACCATCTTTGAGAAAATCCCTGGAGTTTAATACTGCCAGAAATATTTACTCTACGACCCAGCTGAAACTAGGCAAGATATTTGAAAAGATTTAATAACTCTTTGATCAAGTAACCTTAACATATTCCATCTGCCAGAAAAACACATTTAGATTCAACTTATTATAATGAGTTTTGTACCTATTTCATGGCAGTAATTTAAAGACAGAAGCTGTAAGTTCTCTGCATCTCTATGTTTATGTGTGTTGTAGATATGTTGTATTTTCTACCTCCAGATGATATTGCTAAAATTAATTTGTACAAGAGCTGTATTTAATTGGCTTAAAGAAAATTAAATGCTTATATGAATTAATTCTCAAATATAATAGAAACTAGCTCAAATGTTTTTCAGGTTCACTTGATCTGGGATAATCTTCAGTAAATGAAACTTTAAGTTTGTTGGTTTAATTAAAACAGCCATGTCTTTATAGAGATACCAAACTTTGAATATAATGCCAATAACCAACTTTTAATATACTGAATTTACTAGTTAAATTCATGTTTTATCTGTTGCAATTTGTCACCAAAATGACTTAGAATAATGGTTGATTTTCTTTGATGTCTCATGGAGTTTTCATGGGTAACCTAGATATAATTGTCAAGAACAAATAGACTGATTGAATACATAAAAAGTTTTAAAACAGTTTTCCAAATCCTCTTGGTATGTTGAAAACTTATAGTTTTGCTAAGTGATGAGTTAAGTTGATCATCTAGATGATTAACTCTAGATGAGTTATTTAGATCATTTTCTAATAAGATAAAAAAGCATTAACTGTTAAACATAGGTTTATCTGCTTTTGCCTTATTACAGAAAAACTATAAAAGATATTTGGATATTAGTGCTCTATTGGAAAGCTGAATGAGGCATATGCTTCTAGAACTTATAAAATGTATTCATAAATTTGCAATTTTAAAAAATGTTGGTATAACCAACAGTTCACCATTGCTTACTTCTTATTTTTCACTAGAAATTAAGGTTTCCAAGGGTTAAGAATTCTAAATATTGTATGTAAATAAAGCTCCTAAAATAATAAGGTAAATATCTTCATATACCAGGAGAATAGGCTATGTTTTTGCTGAGAGAAAGTATGAAGAATGGATATTCATTTTGTTGATGCTGAGGAAAAATAAAGTAACTTTCTCCTGATTTGAGGCTAATCATTTAAAGGAGAAAAATAAAGTAAAATTAGAATATAGAAAAAGGGCAGCACCTGGTGGCTCAGTTGATTATGAGTCTGACTTTGGCTCGGGTCATGATCTCACGGTTTGTGGGTTTGAGCCCCATGATGGGCTCTATACTGATAGCTCAGAGCTTGGAGTCTGCTTCAGATTCTGTCTCTGTTTCTCTCTCTGTCTCCCCCTCCCCACCCCCACTTGCATTCTTTCTCTCTTTCTCTCTCAAAAGTAAGTAAAAATTTAAAAAAAAAAACAATATTGTAGAAGGTTTGTGGAAAAAGAATCTTGGAATATTAATTTTAACATATAATCAAGCTAGCTAAATTAAAATGAACTTACAAGTGTCTCACGTCAATGAAATACAGCCAGACCAACACTAAACCATCCTACACACCTAGAAAACTGATTGGAGGATTAACACAACAATCTGCACATCCTGAACCACAGAATTCAGTAGGTACATGGCACAGAGAGGTGAACTTGGGGAGCGAGAAGGCGTGGGAAGGGAAGTGCTTTTGCAAGTGGAGAGAGGAAGGACAGAGTGGGGAGAATACGGGAAAAGCACCCCTCCCCAAAAGCAGCTGGAGAGAAAGTGGGAAATTGGAAACAGCTGCAGGGACTAAACTAAAAAGGGAGAAAGAAGAAAGGAGAGGATTTAAATTCCAGTAAGACTGTAAACAAGGGGAGTGCAGAATCTGCAACTCCACAGCTTGATACCTGGCAGTGCTCTTGTGGGAAGGACAAATCCCCAGGAACAGAGTGGGTTCTAGGAGGTTCTCAGGCCACATGGGGAAAAGCTGTTCCACTCCTGGAAGGACATTTGGTAGAGACTGTTGAAGCCACCTGGTCCCAGCAGACCCCAGAAACTGGCCACATTGGCTGGTGCTGGAACAAGGTCGTTAAGGGTGAAGCCTGTTGCCAGATGTGTGTTGTGATTTTCTATAATCCCTGAAACCTTACTGCTACACTATCTCATGAACTTTTTGGAGTCTCGGGGCACCAGCAGCAGCAGGGTCCAGCAAGCATTCCTGGGTGCAGCCGACATTTGGCCATTGCTCATTCGTCCATTGCTTGGTGAGACCCTCCTGCAGAGAGGTGGAATGGGTCAAAGCTGAAGTCCTTCAGAAGTAAGGGGTGGAGCCACATCTGAGAGAAAACTCGGGAGAGAGATACTGCCTGGGGCCTGGTCATGGAGCGGGGAGTGGATGAAAGCTGAAGAGACTGAGGACGGGTGAGCAATTGATGATCTGGGAGAACAGAGTTCCAAAACTAGAGACAGGGTATCTGGGTGGCACCATTTTCACTGCTCCCGTGCATGTGCATATGCACCTACGAGCGCCACAACTCTCCACCCCACTAGGCTAGCAGCACCATCTAGTGAAGAGTGGAGCCGTTACACTGAGCCCCACCCAACTGGGCCAACTTCACTCTTCAAAAACATGTCTCGCTGTCTGCTTAGTTTATGGACTATAAAGTGCTAGTCTGACTTCTAGGGGAAAACGAAGTAATTTCAGTCCTACTTCAATCTGTTAGCAGGTCCATCTATTCAATGTTCTCTCTTGTTTTTCCCTTTTGCACTTCTTTTTCTTGAATACAGAAAGAAAATTCATTTTTATTTTCAAATTTTATTAAAAATATCTAATTTTTATTACTATATTTTTTACTTTTGTGTAAGTTTTTTCAAATTCTATTTACTTCTATCATTTTATTTTAGTCTACTTAGTGTATTCACCTTTTCAAATTTTCAAATGATTTCTTTTTTTCATCTCTTTCTTTTTTCTTTTTTTTTTCTTGAATGCAGAAAGAGAAAAACTTCATTTTTACTTTCAATGTCTACTAAAATATTTTTATTTTTTTACTATATTGTTTGCTTTTATGTAAATTTTTTCAAATTCTATTTCACTTCCATCATTTAATTTTATTTTATTTTATTTTATTTTATTTTATTTTTTTTAACATTTTTATTTATTTTTTTGGGACAGAGAGAGACAGAGCATGAACGGGGGAGGGGCAGAGAGAGAGGGAGACACAGAACTGGAAACAGGCTCCAGGCTCTGAGCCATCAGCCCAGAGCCCGACGCGGGGCTCGAACTCACGGACCGCGAGATCATGACCTGGCTGAAGTCGGACGCTTAACCGACTGCGCCACCCAGGCGCCCCTAATTTTAATCTACAGTGTGTTCATTTTTCAAATTTTCATACGATTTCTTTTTTCTTTTTTTAAACTCTTTATTCTTTTTCGTTTTTCTTGAATACAGAAAAAGAAAAAAATTATTTTTAATTTTTATTAAAATATTTTTAATTTTTTCTACTATATTCTTTACTTTTGTGTACATTTTTTCAAGTTCTATTTCACTCCCATCATCTCATTTTAGTCTACTTTAGTGTATTTTTTCAAATTCCCAATTTCCTTCCCCCATTTTTTCTCTAATCTGTCAAACCACTTTCAACACCCAGAGCAAAACACCCCTAGTATCTAGCATCATTTACTCGATTTGTGTGTTTAATTTTTTAATTTTAATATTTTTTAATTTTATTTTTTTTAATTTTCATTTTTCTACCTCATTAATTCTTTTTCTCCCTTCAAAATGACAAAATGAAGGAATTCACCCCAAAAGAAAGAGCATGAAGAAACGACAGCCAGGGATTTAACCAACACAGATACAAGCAAGATGTCTGAACCAGAATTTAGAATCATGATAGTAAGAATACTAGCTGCAGTAAATAGATTAGAATCCCTTTCTGCAGAGATAAACGAAATAAAAAATAGTCTGAATGAAATTTAAAATGCTGTAACTGAGCTGCAATCACAGATGGATGCAGCGGCAGCAAGGATGGATAAGGCAGAAAAAACAATCAGCGATATAGAGGACAAACTTACAGAGAATAATGAAGCAGAAAAAAAGAGGGAGATTAAGGCAAAAGAGCACAATTTAAGAATTAGAGAAATCAGTGACTCACTAAAAAGGAACAACATCAGAATCATAAGGGTCCCAGAAGAGGATGAGAGAGAAATAGGGGTAGAAGAGTTATGTGAGCAAATCGTAGTGGAAAACTTTCCTAACCTGGGGAAAGACACAGACATCAAAATCCAGGAAGCACAGGGGACCCCCCATTAGATTCACCAAAAACCGACCATCAACAAGGCATATCATAGTCAAATACACAAAATACTAAGGCAAGGAGAGAATCATGAAAGCAGCAAGGGAAAAAAAAGTCTTAACCTACAAGGGAAGACAGATCAGGTTTGCAGCAGACCTATCCACAGAAACTTGGCAGGCCAGAAAGGAGTGGCAGGATATATTCAGTGTGCTGAATCAGAAAAATATGCAGCCAAGAATTCTTTATCCAGTAGGCTGTCATTCAAAATAGGAGAGAGAAAAAGTTTCCCAGACAAACAAAAATTAAAGGAGTTTGTGACCATTAAAGCAGCCCTGCAACAAATTTTAAGGGGGACATATATATATATATATATATATATATATATATACACCAAAAATCAACAAAGATTAGATAAATACCAAAAGCAACAAAGATTAGAAAGGACCAGAGAACACCACCAAAAACTCCAACTTCTACAAGCATCATAACGGCCATAAATTCATATCTTTCAGTACTTACTCTAAACATCAATGGACTCAATGCTCCAATCAAAAGACATAGGGTAGCAGTATGGATAAGAAAACAAGATCCATCTGTTTGCTGTTTACAAGAGACCCACTTTAGACCTAATGACACCTTAAGATTGAAAATAAGGGGATGGAGAACCATCTATCATGCTAATCATCAACAAAAGAAAGCCAGAGTAGCCATACTTTATCAGACAATCTAGACTTTGAAATAAAGACTGTATCAAGAGATGCAGAAGGGCATTATATCATAATCAAGGGGTCTATCCACCAAGAAGACCTAACAATTATAAACATTTATGCACCAAATGTGAAAGCACCCAAATATATAAATCAATTAATCACAAACATAAACTCATCAACAGTAATGCCATAATAGTAGGAGACTTCCACACCCCACTCACAGCAATGGACAGATCATCTAATCAAAAAATCAACTAGGAAACAATGGCTTTGAATGACACACTGGACCAGATGGACTTAACAGATATATTCAGAACATTTCATCCTAAAGCAGCAGAATATACATTCTTCTCTAGTGCACATGGAACGTTCTCCAGAATAGACCATATACTGGGACACAAATCATCTGTATGTAAGTATAAAAAGTTTGAGATCATAATGTGCATATTTTCAGACCACAACACTATGAAACTCGAAATCAACCACAAGAAAAAATTTGGAAAGGTAACAAATACTTGGAGACTGAAGAACATCCTACTAAAGCATGAATGGGCTAACCAAGAAGTTAAAGAGGAAATTAAAAAGTATATGGAAGCCAATGAAATGATAACACCACAACCCAAAACCTCTGGGACATAGCAAAGGCGGTCATAAGAGGAAAGTATATAGCAATCCAGGCTTTCCGAAAGTAGGAAGAAAGATCTAACCTTATGCCTTAGGGACCTGGAAAAAGAACAGCAAATAAAACCCAAAACCAGCAGAAGACAGGAAATAATAAAGATTAGAGCAGAAATTAATGCTATCGAAACCAAACCAAACCAAACCAAAACAAAACAAAACAAAACAGTAGAACAGATCAATGAAACCAGAAGCTGGTTCTTTGAAAAAATTAACAAAATTGATAAACCACTAGCCAGTCTGCTCAAAAAGAAAAAGGAAAGGACTCAAATAAGTACAGAATGAAAGAGGAGAGATCACAACCAACACAGCAGAAATAAAAACAATAATAAGAGAATAGTATGAGCAATTATATGAAAAATAAAATGGGCCATCTGGAAGAAATGGACAAATTCCTAGAAACGTATACACTACCAAAACTGAAACAGGAAGAAATGGAAAATTTGAACAGACCCATCACCAGTAAGGAAATCGAATTAGTAATCAAAAATCTGCCAAAAAACAAGAGTCCAGGGCCAGATAGCTTTCCAGGGGAATTCTACCAAACATTTAAGGAAGAGTTAACACCTATTCTCTTGATGCTTTTCTCAAAATAGAAACGGAAGGAAAACTTCCAAACTCTTTCTATGAAGCCAGAATTACCTTGATTCCAAAACCAGACAGAATTCCCACTAAAAAGGAAACTATAGACCAATTTCCCTGATCAACATGGATGCAAAAGTCCTCAACAAGATATTAGCCAACCGGATTCAACAGTACATTAAAAAAATTATTCACGGGGCGCCTGGGTGACGCAGTCGGTTAAGCGTCCGACTTCAGCCAGGTCACGATCTCGCGGTCCGTGAGTTCGAGCCCCGCATCAGGCTCTGGGCTGATGGCTCAGAGCCTGGAGTCTGTTTCCGATTCTGTGTCTCCCTCTCTCTCTGCTCCTCCCCCGTTCATGCTCTGTCTCTCTCTCTGTCCCAAAAATAAATAAACGTTGAAAAAAAAAATTTATAAAAAAAAAAATTTATTCACCACAACCAAGTGGGATTTATACCTGGGATTCAGGGCTGGTTCAATATCTGCAAAACAATTAACGTGATTCATCACATCAATAAAAGAAAGGACAAGAACCATATGATCCTCTCAATAGATGCAGAGAAAGCATTTGATAAAATATAGCATCCTTTCTTGATAAAAACCCGCAAGAAAGTAGGGATAAAAAGAGAATACCTCCAGATGATAAAAGCCATACATGAACGACCCAACTGTAATATTGTCCTCAATGCGGAAAAACTGAGAGCTTTCCCATGAGGTCAGAAACAAGACAGGGATGTCCATTCTCACCACTGTTATTCAACATAGTATTGGAAGTCTTAGCTTCTGTAATCAGACAACACAAATAAATAAAAGACATCCAAATTGGCCAGGACCAGGTCAAACTCTCACTCTTCATAGATGACATGATACTGTATATGGAAAACCCAAAAGATTCCATGAAAAAACTGCTAGAATTGATTCATTAATTCAGCAAAGTTGCAGGATATAAAATCAATGCACAGAAATCGGTTGCATTCCTATACACCAACAATGAAGCGACAGAAAGAGAAATCAAGGAATCGATCCCATTTACAGTTGCACAAAAAACTATAAAATACCTAGGAATAAATCTAACCAAAGACGAGAAAAATCTATATGCTGAAAACTATAGAAAGGTTATGAAAGAAACTGAAGAAGACACAAAAAAATGGAAAAAGATTCCATGCTCCTGGATAGGAAGAACACATATTGTTAAAATGTTGATACTACCCAAAGCAATCTACATATTGAATGCAATCCCTTCAAAATCACACCAGCATTCTTCACAGAGCTAGAACAAATAATCCTAAAATTTGTATGGAACCAGAAAAGACCCTTAATAGCCAAAGCAATCTTGAAAAAGAAAACCAAAGCTGGAGGCATCACAATCCCAAACTTCAAGTTATACTACAAAGCTGTAATCATCAAGAGAGTATGGTATTAGCACAAGAACAGACACTCAGATCAATGGAACTGAATAGAGAACCCAGAAACGGACCCACAAATGTATGGCCAACTTATCTTTGACAAAGCCAGAAAGAATATCCAATGGAATAAAGACAGTCTCTTCAGCAAGTGGGACTGGGAAAACTGTACAGCAACATGCAGAAGAATGAACTTGGACCACTTTCTTATACCATATACAAAAACAAACTCAAAATAGATGCAAGACCTAAATGTAAGACAGGAAGCCATCAGAACCCTTGAGGAGAAAGCAGGCTAAAACCTCTTTGATGTTGCTTGCAGCAACTTCTTACTCAACATATCTCCAGAGGCAAGGGAAACAAAAGCAAAAATGAACTACTGGGACCTCATCAAAAAAAAAAAAAGCTTTTGCACAGTGAAGGAAACAATCAGCAAAACTAAAAGGCAACCGACAGAATGGGAGAAGATATTTACAAATGACCTATCAGAAAAAGGGTTTGTATCGAAAATCTATAAAGAACTGACCAAACTCAACATCCAAAAAACAATCCAGTGAAGAAATGGGCAAAGGACATGAATAGACACTTCTCCAAAGAAGACATCCAGATGGCCAACCAACACATGAAAAAATGCTCAACATTACTCATCATCCGGGAAATACAAATCAAAAACCACAATGAGATACCACCTTCCACCTGTCAGAATGGCTAACATTAACAACTCAGGCAACAACAGATGTTGGTGAGGATGAGAGGAAGGAGGATCTCTTTTGCATTGTTGGTGGCAATGCAAGCTGGTGCAGCCACTCTGGAAAATGCTATGGAGGTTCCTTAAAAAACTAAAAATAGAACTATCCTACGACCCAGCAATTGCACTAGTAGGCATTTTTCCATGGGATACAGGTGTGCTGTTTCGAAGAGACCCTTGCACCCCCATGTTTACAGCAGCACTATCAACAATAGCCAAAGTATGGAAAGAGCCCAATGTCCATCAATGGATAAGTGGATAAAGAAGATGTGGTATATATATATAATGGAGTATTACTTGGCAATCAAAAAGAATGAAATCTTGCCATTTGCAACTATGTGGATGGAACTGGAAGGTATTATGCTAAGTGAAATTAGTCAGAGAAAGACAAAAACCATATGACTTCACTCCTAGGAGGACTTTAGAAGACAAAAAAGATGAACATAAGAGAAGGGAAGTAAAAATAATATAAAAACAGGGACAGGGACAAAACAGAAAAAACTCATAAATATGGAGAACAGAGGGTTACTGGAGGGATTGTGGGAGGTGGGACAGGCTAAATGGGTAAAGGGCATTAAGGAACCTATTCCTGAAATCACTGTTGCACTATATGCTAACTAATTTGGATGTAAATTTTAAAAAATAAATAAAATTAAAAAAATTTTTTTAAATGAACTTAAGTTGAGTTTTATTTTTTAAGAGAGAGAGCAAAAGCAAGCAGCGGAGAGGAACAGAGGGCGAAAGAGAGAGAAACAGAGAGAGAGAGAGAGAGAGAAACAGAGAGAGAGAGAGAGAGAGAGAGAGAACAGAGAGAGAGAGAGAGAGAACCAGAGAGAGAGAACCAGAGAGAGAGAGAGAGAGAGAGAATGAGAGAGAGAGAGAGAGAGAATGAGAGAGAGAGAGAGAGAGAATGAGAGAGAGAGAGAGAGAGAGAGAGAGAGAGAGAGAGAGAATGAGAGGGAGAGGGAGGGAGAGAGAACAAGAAAGAACAAGAGAGAATCTGAAGCAGTCTCCACATTCAGCATGAAGCCCAGTGTGGGGCTTGATCTCAAGAACCATGAGATCATGACCTGAGCTGAAATCAAGAGTTAGACACTCAACTGACTGAGCCACATAGGCTCCCCTAAAAATAAGTTTTAATATTAAAAGTGAGTTGGTGCAAAATTAGAATTTGGTTTTCTGGTTTTTTAATGTTTATTTATTTTGAGAGAGAGAGAGAGAACAGGAGTGGGGCTGAGAGAGAGGGAGACAGAATCCCAAGCAGGCTCTGTGCTGTTAGTGCAGAGCCTGACATGAGGCTCCATCTCAGATCCATAAGACCATGACCTGAGCTGAAATAGAGTCTGAGTTAACTGAGCCACCCAGGTGCCCCTGGTTTTCTCTCTTTTAAAAGAAGTTTTCTTGGAGTTTTAGTCTGCTTTTGCTAACAGATTGTCAAAGTGTCCTTATTCTTAAAAGGTAAAGTTTCATAATGTAATGATTTTATTTGAGCAAATGCTTTAAAACACACACACACACACACACACACACACACACGTGTGTGTGGCTGTATAAACACACACACACACACACACATAAATATACACACACAGGTTTATTTAGCAAACACAGGCTTAATATTTAATAAACACACGTTTATTTAACAAACTTCCCCAAATCAAATTTAAATGAAGTTTCTAAATGAAGTCTTTTTGACTTGGAATATTCCCAAGGATTTGTTAAACTAATTAGGCTTATTTGATTTGTAAATTTCATGGAAAGCTTTGTCAAATAAGTAATATGAAGCCTTTTCTATTGTATTTGCAACATTATGACACATATAGATGGAGTCCATTCTGCTTCTGCATAAAATGATCCCTTATTGCCAGATTCTCACCATCCTGATGTCCTTGTAACAAAGCAACAGTGTACTTCCAAATCAGAGAAATTAAGGTGGGTAAACAATGGCTGTAAATTAAATGAACATTTGGGGCTATGGGAAACCCAAGACAGCCCCTTAGTACTTCCTGCCTCCCTGATTAACCCTTTTTTTCCATATGTTTAGCCTTCCTTAACCCACCATAATGCATTTGAAATGACTTTAATTATGAATAGATATTGATGCAGACTGTCTTTGCAATTTTATTGACTGTTTACCAGTGCCTGATCTGCTAAAAGTAATCTGACCTGTAATCCTGGATAAAATTTGTTGTTCCCAGAATCTTCAGACTTCCTTCTGGACACTCCTACCTGCAGCGGCACTTTACACAACTGCCACTTAGTATGAGTTATCGATATGTTCTTGTTATCATAGGTGTGTTTTCTGAATGGCTTGGAGCTTTCCCTTGTCACAAGGCTGATGCCTTATTTGGTAGCAAATAAACTATTCAACAATATGTTTCCCATTGATGTACCTTCCATGATCCCCAGTGATCAGGGCACCGACTTCACCACGCAAATCATATGTGCCTTAACAAAAACCTTGCAAAACTTCCTGGAATTACCATTGCTCTCATCAGCCTCAATCATCAGGCAAGGTTGAAAGAACTAATGGTATCCTCAAATTTAAACTCTCTAAACTTGCTGAAACTACTAGGCTTCTGTGGCCTAAGGTATTGCTTTTGGTCTCGCTGTTTGCAATATCCCCTTTGGGAAACAAACCCATTCCAGACAAGACAGTCACAGGGAGACTAATGCCTATTTCATACAACTTTCTGATTATCCTTATCATCTCATGCTAGTAGGACTAGCCACTGTAAATCTCTAATGTCTTATGCTCAAGTCTATCATCAACAGGTTAAAAAAGTCTTCCCAGATCTCAATTCCCAGGTCCCTGTTGGTTACAATTTGGAGCCTGGTGATCAGGTATTTTGAAACAATATAAGAAGATACTTCTTGGGATCCATTGGAAGGGACCTTACCAAGTGTTTCTAATCTGGCATTGCTACAAAATTTCCAGGGATTGGATATACATCTCACTCACAGCTGAAGAAAGCAACACCTGACATCTGGTCCTATATAGATGCTGGAGGACTCTGAATCAAATTGATAAGGAAGGGAAGTAGCTGATACTGAGGTAGATGGCTTCTGTCCAACATGACAGATCAAAACTTGATACTTTAAACAAGGAACACCTCTCCTTCTTTTCCTTTTCTTTATTCTGGTATTGGGCTGGAAAGATAATGCCGTTATCAATATCTCCAAGGCCATTGCGAAGGGAAGTAAGCTTTCAGACTGCTGAATTTGTCATTAAACATTTTGATCTACCCATGAGGCTGAAGATCTCTTGTGCTCCTTTAACCAATTCCTGTTCTATTCCCAATGTCACTGCAGACAGCAATCAACACCCCCACTCCCTTAGAAGTCTCTTACCAAGTTAAACTTTTATGGCCAGAATATCCAGTGTCTTTTTACCTTTCTCCAATGATAACTGAACTTACCCATCTGAACTCAAATGCCTATGTAAATCTTAGTATATTTTCACCCCCGTATTCCTATGATTATCTAAATCAGATCTGTCCCCACTTACTAAGAGAACTTACCAGCAGCACCCATTTTTGCAAGCCACTTAGAACAACACTATATTTCAGGCTTAGAGATTCCTTTACCATATGCACTGAACACCTCACTGACCCTTGGCTTGAACCAGTAAATACAGCAGTCCTGGTAAACTAATCCATTAATAGCACCTCCCTAATGGTAATGATCTGTGTGCCAACAAGTTTTGTCTTTGTGATGTTTATCATTCTTCTTGGATCTACAAATGTCTAGATAGCTGGCACACAGCTGGGTAATGCCTTTTAGGTTATTCACCTGTGCCCCTAACTTTCCACACACAGTTAAGATACTTCATAAGTTAACTCTTCTGTATTTACTGAGTTTGTAAAAGACCCACCAGGAGGCATTTATGATTCAGGAATTGCTTCCTTTGGCAAGGCCATACTTTCCTGGTTCAGAGTGAAAATAAATGAAAGTATGATCAGGAACTTCTTTTTAACAGATATGGCAGATCCCATGGCTAAGACAATAGCTACCCAAAAAAAGATCCTTAGATGCTCTGGCCAACACAGTTCTTGATAATAGGCTAGCCCTTGACTATCTTGTACCAGAGCAAGGAGATATTTGTGCTGTGGCCAACACCACCTGCTACACTTCTGGGGGAAGGTGAAACTCAACTACATAAAATCACTAACCAGGCCATTTGGCTTAAAAGGGTAATTACTTCAATGGGGGTCTTTATTTGATCTATTTGATTTTGGTTGATTTGAGTCTTGGGGACCATGGCTCTGAAGTGCACTCTAAACCTTGGAAATTATCCTGCTTATAGTTATAATCTCCCTGGTATATTACATCCTCTTAATTTAAATTCATTTATATGCAAAGGAGAGAGAGCAGTGGAGTAGGAAGAGCCTAGGCTCACCTCATTACACAAAACTAGATGACTATCCAATCCTAAAAACCCCAGAAGTCCATCTGAAGACCAGCAGAACAAACTCCATCACTGAAGGTAGAGAAGAGGCCACATCAAAGGAGGCAGGAAGTGTGGAGATACAGTTTGGGAGAGAAATGTATTTGTGGCTCCTGCTGTGGAAAGGGAACTGCAGTTGCAGAGAAGAGCAAAAGACAGACAAACACACAGGGGAATGCATGAGGGAAATGAATCCCCATAGCAATTGGCTTAGAAAGTGAGAGGGCATGAATTTCATGTGTTCTTGCAACCACTGGGGCTGGAAGAGCTTGGAGAGTATGGAGTGCTCTGGAAGAGCTTAGAGGGCATTGGGGCTGCACTTGGCAAGAAGGCAGGGCAAACAGCCCACAGATATACACCATAGAAACAGCAATCTAAAGAGTGCCTAGGACACATAGTGAGGAAATTAGTTGCCCATCTTGGAGCATGTCCCAGAGGTGCAGTGTTCACACAGAGACTCCTCCAGAGACAAAGGAACTGGCATGTACCATTCCTCACCCCCCACCCCGCTCCGCTCAGCATAAGGACAGAGCCACCCGTGGGAGCCTATGTAGCGCCCACATTCACTATCTAACTTGCTTACATCAAGCTCTAACCCCCTGTGCTCCAGAAGAACTGCCTTTCCCAGTAAAGCTTGCCTCAGTCCCAGTGCAGTGGCTCCCTCCCCCAAAAGACCAGCCCAAGCTCCGGCCAAAATCATGGCTCCTGATCTGGGAGTTTTCTTTAACTTTGGTTCTGGTGGTGGTATCAGCAGACCTCATTTTACAAACAAATCAGAGCATAGTTAAAACACACCACATTCAGGATAGGGACCAAACACTGCCAACAACAAAGAGAGCCTCTGCAGACAACTGGCCTGAAGAATAAAGCAGCCAGGACACAATAGCAAATCTCATGCAGCACACATTAGAGACACTTGCAGAAGTCACAGGCCTTTGGAACGGGGGGCACTATACTGCAGGGCACTACAGGAATTCTTCTTCATAAAGCCATTACCCTGAAGAACAGGAGATGTAGCTGACTTTCCTAATATACAGAAACAGGTACAAACACTTAGACACAATGAGAAGACAGAGGAATTTGTCCCAAATGAAAGAACAGGACAAGGCTACTGCCAGAGATCTAAGCCAAACAGATATAAGTAACATGCCTAATAGAGAATTTAAAGCAATGATCCTAAGGATTCCCACTGGACTGGAGAAAAGAGTGGAGGACATCAGTGAAACCATGAACCCAGAGATAAGGAGTGACAGCATAGATTAAGGGCTCAATAAAATGAGAAACATGCTTGATGCAATGAACAGCGCGCTGGAAGAAGCAGAGGAACAAATTAATGGCCTAGAAGACAGTAATGGCAAGTAATCAAGCTAAACAAAAGAGAGAAACAAGATTTATGCAAAATGAGAATAGAACTGGGGGAACTCAGTGACTACATAAAATCTATTAACATTCATATTACAGGAGTCCCAGAAGAAGGAGAGAGAGAAAAGGGGGCAGAGAATTTGTTTGAAGAAATAATAGCTGAAAACTTCCCTAATCTAGGAAAGGAAACAGATACCCAGATCCAGGAAGCACAGGGAACCCCCAATAAAATCAACAAAAGCAGATCCATACTAAGATGTATTGCAATTAAAATGGCAAAATATAGTGATAAAGAAAAAAAAATTAAAGCAGCAAGACAAAAGAAGACACTTACATACAAAGGATCCCTCCCATAAAATGATCAGAGGATTTTTTCATCAGAAAATTTCCATGCCAGAAAGGAATGTCATGATATATTCAAAGTGCTGATGAATGGGAAAAACACACAGCTAAGAATACTCTATCCAGCAAAGCTATCATTCAGAATGGAAGGAGAGATAAAAAGTTTCCCCAACAAAAACTAAAGGAAACTTTAGTCATGAACTAAACTAGCCCTGAAAGAAATATTAAAGGGACTCTCTCAGTGTTAAGAAAAGACCAAAGATGACAGTATGAAGGTAGGAAACACAAAAGCAGTAAAAATGATTATTTATATATATAAAAAACACTTGACACATGAAAAAACTCACAAAATAAAAATATATAAAATATGATACCATATATGTAAAATGTGGGGAGGAGTAAAGAATGTCAAACTTAAATGACTATCAGCTTAATATAGAATGCTATATGCAGAAGATCTTATATACAAACTTAATGGTAACCGCAAATAAAAAGAAACCACTAATAATTATGCTAAGAATCAAGAGAAAGATGTCCAAAAATATCACTAAAGAAAACAAGGAAACCATGAAAAAGACAAGAAAGGATCAGAGAAAATCTTCAGAAACAGCCGCAAAATAAGTAATAAGATGGCAAAAATATATATCAATAATTACTCCGAATGTAAATGGACTAAATGCTCCAGTCAAAAGACATAGTGTGACAGAATGGATATAAAAACAGGACCCATCTATATACTGCCTACAAGAGACTTATTACCTGCAGATTGAAAGTGAGGGGATGGAGAAACATTTTTCATGCAAAAGGATGTCAAAAGAAAGCCAGAGTAGCAATACTTATATCAGACAAACTAGATTTTAAAACAAATACTTTCAAAAGAGATAAAGAAGGATACTATATAATAATAAAGGGAACAACCCGACAAGAAGATATAACAATTGTAAATATGTATGCACCCAACATGAAAGCACCCAAATACATCAAACAGTTAATAACAAAGGAATCTATAATGATACAGTAGTAATTGAGGACTTTAACACCCTGCTTACATCAGTGGACAGATCTAAACTGAACATTCAAAGGAAACAATGCTTTGAATTACATACTGGAACAGATAGATTTAACAGATATATTCAGAATGTTCCATCTTAAAACAGCAGAATACACATTCTTTTCAAGTACACATGGAACATTCTCCAGAACAGAACATATATTAGGCCACAAAAGGACCTCAACAGATACAAAAAGAATGAAGTCATACCATGCATCTTTTGTGACCACAATGCTATGGAAGTAGAAGTCAACCACAAGAAAAAATCTGTAAAGAGCATAAAACGTGGAGGTTAAATAACATGCTACTAAACAATGAATGGGTTAACCGGGAAATCAAAGAATAAAAAGATACAGGGAAACAAATGAAAAAAAAAAAAAAACGGTCTAAAACCTTTGGGATGCAGCTAACACATTTCTGAGATGCAAGTTTACAGCAATACAGGCAACACTCAAGAAGAAAAATCTCAAAAACCTAACATTACACCTAAAGGAGCTAGGAAAAGAACACCAACAGAAGAAAGGTAGTAATTAAGATTAGAGCAGAAATAAATGATATAGGAACTAAAAAAACAATAGAACAGATACAATTAAACCAGGAGCTGGTTTCTTGAAAAAAAAAATCAGTAAAATTGATAAGCCTCTAGCCGGACTTATCAAAAAGAGAAAAGGACCCAAATAGATACAATCACAAATGAGAGAGGAAAAAAATAACACCGTAGAGATACAAACATAAAAGAATATTACAAAAAACTGTATGTCAACAAATTGGACAACCTAGAAGAAATCGATAAATTCCTAGAAACATAGAACCAGACAACCTAAAGGAAATGAGTTCCTAGCAACAAAGGATCTACCAAAAATTGAACCAAGACAACAAAGGACATTTGAACAGACTGATAACCAGCAAAGCAATTAAATCAGTAATCAAAAAACTCCCAACAAACAAAAGTCCGGGACCAGATAGCTTCACAGGAGAATTCTACCAAACATTTAAAGAAGAGTTAATAACTACTCTTCTCAAACTATCCCAAGAAATAGAAAAGGAAGGAAAACTTCCAAATTAATCCCATGAGACCACCATTACCTGGATCCAAAACCAGATGAACACACCACAAAAAAAGAGAACTACAGGCCAGTATCTCTTATAAACATAGATGCAAAAAGCCTCACTACTAGCAAACCAAATCCAACAATACATTAAAAAAATTCGCCTTGGGGCTCTTGGTTGCCTCAGTCGGTTAAGCATCTGACTTCAGCCCAGGGCATGATCTCACAGTTTGTGAGTTTGAGCCTTGTGTCAGGCTCTGTGCTGACAGCTCAGACCCTGGAGCCTGCCTCAGATTCTGTGTCTCCCTCTCTCTCTGACACTCCCCTGCTCACACTCTGTCTCTTTCTCGCTCAAAAGTAAACATTAAAAATATATATAAAAAAATTTCACCTTGATCAAGTGCGATTTACTCCTGGGTTCTGAGAGTGATTCAGTATTTGCAAATCAATCAACATGATATATCACATCAACAAGAGAAATGATAAAAACCATTGGATCATTTTAACAGATGCAGAAAAAGCATTTGACAAAGTACAACGTGCATTCATGATAAAAACCCACTACAAAGGTAGGTTTATAAGGAGCATACTTCAACATAGTAAAGGCCATATATTAAAAACCCACAGCAAACATTTTCCTCAATGGGGGGAAAGTGACAGCCTTTCCTCTAAGGTCAGAAACAAGACATGGATGTCTAGTCTCACCACTGTTATTCAACACAGTACTGGAAATCCTAGCCACAGCAATCAGACAACAAAAAAGAAATAAAAGACATCCAAATTGGTAAGGCAATTATTATTATTTGCAGATGACATAGTACTGTGCATAGAAAACCAGAGAGACTCCACCATAGAACTGCTAGAACTGATAAACAAACTCAGTAAAGTTGCAGGATACAAAATCAGTATACATAAATCTGTTGCCTTTCTATAAACCTGCAATGAAGCAGAAGAAAAATTAAGAAAACAATCCCTTTACAATTGTACCCAAAACAATAAGATAGCTAGAAATAAACCTAAAGAAATCAAAGACCTGTACTCTGAAAACAATAAAACACTAAATGAAAACATGGAAGGGGACACAAAAAAAGTGCAAGGACATTCTGTGCTTGTGGTTTGAAAGAACAAATGTTAGAATGACCATATTGCCCAAAGCAATCTACACATTTTATGCAATCCTTATGAAAATACTAACAGCTTTTTTTTCTTTTTTTTCTTTTTTTTTTTTTTTTTTACAGAACTAGAACAAACAATCATAAAATTTGAATGGAACCACAAAAGACCTCAAATAGCCAAAGCAATCTTGATTAAGAAAAGCAAAGCTGGAAGCATCACAATTCTGGAATTCAAGAAACTTGTAGCAATAAAAACAGTATGGTACTGGCAAAAAAATAGACACATCGATCAATGGAAAAGAATAGGAAATAAGCCCATAATTATATGGTCAAATAATTTTCAACAAAGCAGTAAAGAATATCCAATGGGAAAAGGATAATCTCTTCAACAAATGGTGTGGGAAAACTGGATGACCATGTGCAAAAAAATGAAACTGGACCACTTTCTTATACCATATACAAAAATAAATTCAAAATAGGTTAAAGACCTAAGTGGGAGACCTGAAACCATAAAAATTCTAGTAGAGAGCACAGCAATAATTTCTCTGACATCAACCATAGCAACTTTTTTTGTAGGTAGGTCCTCTGAAGGGAAACAAAAGCAAAAATGAACTATTGGGACTACATCAAAATAAAAAATTCTGCACAGCGAAACAAACAGCAAAATTAAAAGGCAACTTATGGCATGGGAGAAGATATTTCCAAGTGACATACCCCATAAAAGGTTAGTACCAAAATATATATAGGACTTATAAAACTCAACACCCAAAAACCAAATAATCCAATTAAAACACGGGCAGAAGACAGGAACAGACACTTCTCTAAAGAAAATATGCAGATGATCAACAGATACATGAAAAGATGCTCAACATCATTTATCATTAGGGCACTGTAAATCAAAACTAACATGAGATATCACCTCACACTCATCAGAATGGCTAAAACCAACAACACAAGAAACAACAGGTATTGGCGAGGATGTGGAGAAAAAGTAACCCTCTTGCACTGTTGGTGGGAATGCAAAGTGGTGCAGCCACTCTGGAAAACAGTATAGAGGTTACTCAAAAAGTTAAAAATAGAATTACCTTACAATCCAGCAATTGCCCTACTGGATATTAACCCAAAGAATACAAAAACATTAATTCAAACAAACACATGCACCCCCATGTTTATAGCAGCCTTATTTACAACAGCTAAGATATGAAGGCAACCCAAGTATCCAGTGATTGATGAATGAAGAAAGAAGATGTGGTATATGTATAAAACATAATATTACTGCGTCATAAAAAAGAATGAAATCTTGCCATTTGCAACAACATGGATGGAGCTAAAGAGTATAATGCTAAGTGGTATAAGTCAGCTAAAGACAAATACCATATGATTTCACTCATGTGTGGAATTTAAGAAACAAAACAAACAATCAAAGGGAAGAAAAAAAGAGAGACAAACCAAACAACTATACAGAACAAATTCATAGTTACCAGAGGAGAGGTGGGTGGGGGGGATAGGTGAAATTCGTAATGGGGATTAAGGAGTGCACTCGCCTTAATGAGCACCAGATGATTAAAACAAAAACCTAAAAGAAATCTTAAATGCATGTAAACTGCTAACTGACAAGCAAATGATCTCCTTAAGACTGGAACATCAGAAAAGGAGCAAAGGGGATAACCAACTGAAAAATTGCAAACCTCAAGTTATAACATGTGAATATCACAGAGGTTAAGCAAAAAACATTCTGACCCATGAATACAACACACACACACACACACACATACACACACACACACACAGCTGTGAGAAGTATGGAGTGGTAGCTGTGAGTTGTCCTAGTGCCTCAAATTCTGATCACATCTCTAGTTAAACTGAGAGCATGATCAAAAGAGGGTGGGATTGTTAAAAAGAAAACCACAGGTCTGAAATGGTGTCACTTGGGCCAGACCAAGTCATAGAACTGAAGCTTAATACCTAACTTAATTACAGTTTAAAGAAATGTAATCTAAACTGGGTCAGTCAAGAATTTTCTGATCAGGATCAATGAGGTAATCTGTGCAATAAGACCCTCTGTCCTTCCCCATTAGGGAAGGTGATCTTGCCTGCTAATCCTTTTTTATTTTGCTAGTAACTTTCTCGTCCCACTCTTCCTCCTCAGCCTTCCATTTTGTACAAGTACTCAGAGCTCCCCTCTACTTGCTAGATGAGAGGCTGTCCAATTTACAAATCATTTAATAAAGCCAATTGGACCTTCATATTTACTGCAATGAATATTTTTAATACCTAGAAATGAATTTGACCAAAGAGGCATCATGTAATATGTATACTTTGAATGCTGTAAGACATTGATGAAAAAATTGAAGACAACACAAATGAATGGAAATGTATACCATGCTCCCAGACTGCAAGAATCCGTATTAAGATGTCTATAGTACTCAAAGCAATCTACAGATTCACTGAGGTCCCTATCAAAACACCAATGCATTTTCCAAAGAACTAGAAAAAATAATCCTAAAATTTGTATGGAACCACAAAAGACCCTGAATAACCAAAGCAATTTTTTAAAATTTTTAAAAATGTTTTATTTATTTTTGAGACAGAGAGAGAAAGAGCATGAGCAGGGGAGGGGCAGAGAGAGAGGGAGACACAGAATCAGAAGCAGACTTCAGGCTCTGAACTGTCAGCACAGAGCCCAATGCGGGGCTCGAACTCACAGACTATGAGTTCATGACCTGAGCTGAAGTTGGACAGTTAACCGACTGAGCCACCCACGTGCCCCCCAAAGCAATTTTGAGAAGGAAGAAAGTTGATTTCACTCCTGGATTTCAAGCTATACTACAAAGCTATAGTAATCAAACAGTATGGTGCTGACTTCACACATCAGTGAAGCAATCAGTGAATTTTGAGAAGGAAGAAAGTTGATTTCACTCCTGGATTTCAAGCTATACTACAAAGCTATAGTAATCAAACAGTATGGTGCTGACTTCACACATCAGTGAAGCATCAGTGAAGTCTAGAAATAAACCCCCACTTGTATTGTCAATCAATCTTCAACAAATAAGGCAAGAATATATAATGGAAAAATACTGTCTCTTCAATAAATGGCATTGGGAAAATTGGACAACTACTTGCAAAGAATGAAACTGGACCACCTTCCTATACCACACACAAAAATAAACTCAAAATGGATTAAAGACTTTAATGTAAACCTGGATGCCATGAAACTCCTAGAAGAAAACATCGTAAGCTCTTTGACATTAGTCCTAGCAATTTATTTTTTGACTTGTCTCCTCAGGCAAGGGGAACAAAATAAAAAAAATAATAAATGAGACTACGTCAAACTACAAAACTTTTACACAGTGAAATAAACCATGAATAATATGAAAAGGCAACCTATGGAAAGGAAGAGGATATTTACAAATGACATAATCAATAAGGGGTTAATATCCAAAATATATAAATAACTCATACAACCCAACACTCAAACAATCCAATTAAAAAATGGGCAGAGGATCTGAATAGACATTTTTCCAAAGAAGATATACAGATGAAAAGATACACTACATCACTAACCACCAAGGAAATGCAAATCAAAATCACAATGAGATATCATCTAGTACCTGTCAGAATGACTACATCAAAAAGACAAGAAATAACAAGTGTGAGTGAAGATGTTAGAGAATAGGGAACTCTTGTGCACTGTTGGTGGGAATACAAAAAGCAACTGTGGAAAGTAGTATGAAAATTATTCAAGAAATTAAAAATAGAATTACCATACAATTCAGCAATTTCACTTCTGTGTATTCATCTGAACAAAATAAATACCTTAATTAGAAAAGATACATGCACCCCAATGTTTACTGCAGCATTATTTACAAAGGCCAAGATGTGCAAGGTACCTAAGTGTCCGTCAATAGATGAATGGATAGGGGCGCCTGGGTGGCGCAGTCGGTTAAGCGTCCGACTTCAGCCAGGTCACGATCTCGCGGTCCGGGAGTTCGAGCCCCGCGTCGGGCTCTGGGCTGATGGCTCGGAGCCTGGAGCCTGTTTCCGATTCTGTGTCTCCCTCTCTCTCTGCCCCTCCCCCGTTCATGCTCTGTCTCTCTCTGTCCCAAAAATAAATAAACGTTGAAAAAAAAATTAAAAAAAAAATAGATGAATGGATAAAGAGGATGTGTATGTAGACACACACACACACACACACAAATATTACTTGGTCATAAAAAAGAATAAAAGCTTGCCATTTGCAACAACATGGACGGGAATAAAGGGTATTATGCTAAATGAAAGAAGTCAGAAAAAGGAAAACACCATCAAGTTTCACTTATCTGTGGATTCCCAAAAACAAAACAGATACAAACTCATAGATAAAGAGAACAATCTGGTGGATGCCAGAGGGGACAGGGATCCGGGGTAGGCAAAATAGGGTAAAAAGATTGAAAGTTATAAGCTTGCAGCTATAAAATAAACAAGTCATGGGGAATGTGAGGTACAGCATAGGGAATATAGTTAACAATACTGTAACAACTTTGTATCATGACAGATGGTAGCTAGCTTTGTCATAGTAATCACTTCCTAATGTGATTAATATTGAGGCACTCTTGCTGTACACTTGAAATATTGTGTATCAAATATACATCGATAAAAAATCTATCAAAGAAAGAATAAATCAGAAATGGTTGTACTATTCCTGAACAGGTTTTTTAAAATATATTTTAAAAAGTTAATAGTCATCTTGAATGGTGAGATAGCCTCTCAAAAGCTTTAAGTCCTACTTATATAGCAGACATACTGATCTTTACACATGCATTTCCCCGTAATCCCCCTTTTCTTATCCCTATATTTGTTTTATCTTTACTTTCTTACTTACTGGAATAATAATTCTTATAATATTTGATGCATTCTGAGAAGTCCCCATTAACTACTCAAAATTTTTTGAACAAGACAAGGTACAAATAAGTAAATAAAAATTTTTAAAGTATATTGATGTGTAGAAAGCTAACTTCTAAGACAGCAATTATTTTTAAGAAGCACATTCAATTCCCAGATGAACATGACTAGAAGTTGCCTTTGTGGATTAAATTTTAAAGGTGTAGTGATAATCCCTGGGTACCGTTTTGTTTTGTTTTTTTCCTGTTAGCCTGAGGTCTGAGAAAACTTGCCTCAGAATTTTCTTGTTATTCTAATTTCCACATACCATTTCATTTAAAGAGAAATCAGTCTTGGACATCTTCCTTTGATATGTCCTTCTAACTCACAGAATGATGATTTTTGGATTCCACTGGAATGGTCAGCTCTCAAGGGTACATCCCACTTCATTAACCTGCACCTTCCCCTCACTGGTCTTACCTGCAAGGCCTGCAGATCTGAGAAGGTCTTAGCAGGGATTGTATGGATGCCATTACTGTGCAGGAGTAGCAATTCCAATTTGTTCAGGCCAGAAAAATCTGTTTCTGTCAACCTAACCAAGCTGTTGTACCTGAAATAAAAATGTCAGGTATAAGCTAGGCTGGTCAACTGAAGTTCAAATGTCAAAGCAAAAGCGCGCATGCATGCACATCCACACACAAAACCCACTACCTCCCTTTTTATAGCCTGTGCTCTAAGGAGACAGTCATATGCTTGAAATATTATTGAAATTCACCAGATACCACAGGTCTATCCTCTACCTGGGCCTGGCAGCCGTGGTTACACTCTCCACACCACATCTCTTCTCATTTTCAAACTTTCATGCATATGCTGTTCCTTCAGGTTGGAATGCCCTTGACTCCACCCCTCTCTATTTGTGACTACTGTTAAGACCCAGACCATTGTTTTATGTCTCCCCCTCACTTTCCCACATAGAATTTATTATTATAGAGTAGTAGTTAAGAAACCTGAGCTTTGAAGCCAAATAGTTTGGCTATGATTAGGAACTCAGGCATTTGGTAGTGGTGCAACCCTGGGTAAAATTAATAACCTTTCTGTGTCTCACTTTCTTCATCTATAAAGTACACATAATATATGCTACTCAAAAGGTGTCATGAGGTTTAAGTGAATGAATACATGAAGAGTGCTTAGCTCAATGCCAGGAGATAGTAAGGATACAAGCTGAACTCATTGCTCTTACCAGAGCGCTAGAGCTGGCTAAAAATAAGAGAGTTACCATCTGCACTGACTTGAAATATGCCTTCTTAGTCCTACATACCCACACCACCATTTGAGCAGAAAGAGGATATCTCACCTCCGAAAATATGCCCATCAAATATGAAACCCACATAACCCGCATGCTCGAGGCTGTATACCGACCCAAGGGAATGGCAGTGGTCAAATGCAAGGATCATCAAAAAGGAGATTCAGAAATAATACAGGGCAACCAAGCAGCCAGCCAACAAGAGCCTCTTCTACAGGGGGCCCGCATATCCGGCCCTCTGCCACTACCACAGTCCAAATATACAGAAAAGGATAAACCCAGGGCAAATGAAAAGGGATTTTCCCTAGACAACAGTTGATGGTATTTGTTAGATGAAATCTTGGTCATTCCTCAAAATCTTCAATGCAAACTATTTAAGGCCCTTCATGACTCCTCTCATTTAGGACAGATGCCTTACAAACTCTCATTTTCTGAACATTCCAAGGTAAAGGATTTTCCCAGGTGGTTCAACAAATAACTTCCTCTTGCCCCACCTGCATATAGAACAACCCTGAAGGCATCCATTGGACTTAATCCAACAATACAGAGGCATGGATCCTACCATGGGGAAGGCTGGCAGATGGATTTTACTCAGATGCCACCCTGCAGAGGATACAAATACCTCTTCATGTTTGTTGACACTTTCACAGCGTAGATAGAGTCATACCCCACACAGACTGAAAGAGCAACTGAGGTAGTCAACAAACTTCTACATGAAATCATTCCCTCATTTGGCCTCTGAAAGTCACCTCTTTGTGGCCACCATAGTTCAATCTGTCTCCAAAGAACTGGGTATGAAATACCACCTCCACTGTGCTTGAAGGCCAGAGCCTTCTGGGAAGGTGGAAAGGGCTAACCAATACCTAAAAGGTACTATTAAAAAACTCACACAAGAAACATTACTAAACTGGAAAGAAGCCTTGCCATTGCTCTTCTCTGTAGTCATATAGGCCCAAGGAGGCCCTGGGTTTAAGTCCTTTCTAGGTCCCCTATTGGCCACCCTTCCTACCTACAGACTTCTTGGTAGATCCAAAGACTCTAAGAATACAAACTCATATTATGTCTCCATATGCAAATTTCAACAGGCTTTAAAGGAATATGACCTAACACTTTCCACTACCAAACAAGAGTCACCTCCTCTATATGAACTGTGATCAGGTTCTAATGAAAGTCTGGAAGATGACTCCCCTAAATCATAGCTAGAATCTACTTGGAAAGGGCCTTTCTGGGCTCTTTTGTCTTTCCCTACAACCATCACGGTACCAGGAATCCCTAGCTAGACCCATCACTCCAGAGTCAAACCATGGCATCAGCCCCTGGCCAATACCATGGATGCCTACTCCTGTGAGCCTCTTCTAAAAGATGCTTTTCAAAAAGATTACTCATGGCACATAAGTCTTCTGTCTCTTTCTGTGTCATCCCATTAGGAACAGGGCCTGCCATAGCCATCTTTTCCTTTTTACAACTTAGTTTCTTTTTCCCCCCACTATGGAATCATTTCTCCTACAAACCCTTTACTTTCTTCTCCACCTTAAAAATTTCCATACCGAGGGAGCATCTTTCTTCTTGGATGATCTGTCCACAACTGTTTACAATTACACCCTTATTCCCTTTATGCCCCTTGTTCCAGAGACTCCCTAGGGACTCTTTGGGTCACAACTAATCAATATATTGGTATCTTTGTTCCTCCAGGTTACAGGCCATCAATTTCCAAATGGTCCTCAACCAAAGATATCAACCTTCAGACACCTACAAACTCTTTCCTTTTCAGAAGTCCCTTGGACGAACACCACCAGTCACCACCGCCTTCTTTTGTTGATAGTCAGCAAGTAATGATGGACTCCCAAAATCTTTCCAATACCCTCCGTGACAGTCTGAAGAAGCCATAGCAGTCATTGCCCCAATTTCCAATGAATTGGGATCCAATCACTTGGGGGCCAGTGGGGGGGGAGGAAGTGTTAGGCAGTTAGGCATGAGGGAGGAGGGATAAAGCAGATGCTGGCCACACCCTTGGAGCCACCCTGGAGGGTTAACAGCCACACTTTCAGGGACACCTCTAGAGGCTAACAAAACAGAAAAGGCCAATCCACAAAGCTGGCTCAAAAGCCACAAGGGGGCTTACAAGACCTGAGCATGCACAAAAAAGATGCAATTTGCCCTTAAGGTCACAGCAAAAGCTGATTAAAAACTCATATATATACAACATATAAATAAATATAACAGAATGCATCATGGGTAGGCGCATGCACAGAAGCCAAAACATTATATAACCACCAGCTGCCAATCAAAAATGTCAATCAAAATCCAAATTTACATATGCAGAAAACAGGCTTAAAAGGATGCAGTTAGAGCTCCTAGGGCCATTGGCTCATTTGCTGGGCAGTGGCCCAATTTCACTCTTCAAAGTGTACTATATTCATCTACTCAATAAACTCTATCTCTCCATTCTGGTCTCTGATCTCTAATTCTTTGGTGCATCTGGGACAAGAACTGAGTGAGCTGATAACAGCTATCATATTAGTGACCATTCCCAGGGTACTTTGTATGCTCTATTACAGCTCTTATTGAATTGTACTCAGGTGCATCTGTCTTCTCCCTGTAACTATGGCTTCTAGAAGTGAATAATAGGTCTTGTTCATTGTTGTGTCCCTGGCATCATCCACTGTGATTGGCACATAGTAGGAGCTCACTATTGTCAAATAAATGATGTTACATCTGACTACATGTGCACTCCTCTTTCCCCCTCACTCTCTCACACACACACACACACACACACAGTTTTTCATAAACCTCTAAAATAGAGTTACCTTTTAGCTGATTTAATTAGACTTATATTTTAAAAAGCTTTTTAAACAGTTTCAGTTTGTATGAAAAGAAGTCCAAGGGCCTTACAAAAAGATCTATCCAACTTTTCATATGTATCCTTTATATAGATTATTTCCTTCTGATAGATGTCAACTCTAAAAGTTAACAAACTATTTGCCAGCAAAAATGAGTCAGAATGAAGTGTTTCTATAATCATGGGCCTCCCATTCTAGTAAGAGTGATTTCGGGTTCCTCCAAGTAAAAGTTTACCACAAAAATTTTTCCTATTGCCCCTAACAAACTTCAGATCTTCCTGTGCTTATTTCAGAAGAGAAGTAGTATTAAAATTTTTTGATTAATCTCCTCCAATCACAAAGTTTGTTTGAGGATTTGATTCAAAGCATCAACATCATCTCTCCTAGAGAAGGGAACAGGACAAGGACCCCCACACACCCTAAATTGATACGCTCCACGTTGGGTGGGATGCTGTCTGGGATGGAGGTCAGGTACCGAAACGTGCAGTGCACCTCTGTAGGCACATAACAGGCACAGCGGCGAGGGCAGGCCTTGCCTCCGGGGCTGGCTGCCAGGCAGAGCACAGAGAACGAGACCAGCAAGGAGGTGATTCCTTTGCCTTTCACCTTCATCCTGAAAATAAACAAAATCACACCTCAGAGTTGTAAGTATGGTTTGAGCAAAGTTCCAGTACAACCACACACAGTAAATCTGGTAATCTGAGAGAGCTTTCTGAAGAGCCGTAAGCGGCCAAATTCATTCCCAACTTGCATGGTAAAACTCACTCTTTACAAAGCCATAGTGTCTGCTGGCCTCACATGGAGCTTTGTGATCAAGTGGGATATTTATTGTTGTGAAAATTCCTTCACAACTTCTCACTTCTTAATGAAAAGCAGTAATCCCTATTATTTAGAGATTCAATAGAGAGAGAAAATAAGAGACCATAATGAAAGTATTACGACAATTGAAATACAGAAGGCTTAGTTTCCAGTTTATACATTAGTTTTTTTTAGACCAGCTCTTAAAAAACTGATTAGGAAACTAATCTGTGTGCGTCACAGTAAGTTTGGAAGCTGTAAATAATAGAAAGTAAAATTACTCATATTTCCACCACCCAGATATAATCATTAACATTTTGCTATATTCCTTCTGGGCTTTTATATGTTGTGTATGCTTCTGTGTGTGTGTACATATGTGTATATGTGTGAATATATGATCAAACTAAATTTCCTAACACATTTTATTTCCTGCATGTATAAGGTCTGTTTTTTGCTTTCTTAAATCTTCTTCAAAAACAATCTTAAGAGCTGTAATAATCCACTGGATGGGTGAATAAATCTCTAACACGTCCTCTAGTCCTTGCCAAAAAAGACACATTGCACACTTCCCTGCCATATAATGAGCATGACCACAGTAACTTCCCAGAGCAGAGGACTTGAGCCTTGCACCTGCACTGGAATGGGCCACACTGACCCCTGGAAGGCATGCTGCTGCTTGCTTTTGCTTTGCCAAGAACATCCCTGTGTACCTTTCCTTGGTTGTTCCTCCCCCTCCTTCCCGCTTCTCCCCTTCCTCCTCCCCGGTTCTCTGTCTGCCATGGGAGTAGGGAAGGCATCATCAGGGAAAAAAATATCCTTGGCTTGTTGGAAAAATGACATGTATTACTCACACGTGGGGCGAGCTCAGGGCTCCAAACCTAATTTTCTACTGAAACTCCTATTATACAAGAGCTGCAATAAAATTTTCATTGTGCTTTTCTAAGAAAAGTGACCTTCATAATTTATAAATCTCAGCATTCCTTGGGATAGAATGGTTTCTTTTGGATTATACCCGCAACCATCCTTTACCCATAAACAATGCTAAAAAACAGACTGCTTATCTTCTTATGGATAAAGATAATGGAATTATTATTAGAATTTAGCCCAATGTAAAATTTAATATAGGATTAACCACATGACTGCTTTTGTCATTAGAACCATCTGATTACAAACATTTTAAGTAAACATATGATTAGAGACAGCATTTCCACCTTATCATTCGTTAAGCAAAGAAACAAATGGTAGGATGAAGCGAATTCTGTTGTTCAGCTAGAAAACAGAAGTTCTGGATAATACCCACATGAGAGCGATTTAAAAGAATCACAACTCTAAAAGGATAAGTGCATAGTGGATTCCCAAAAACTTAAACCTGAAAATGTATGTAACGAAACAGATTGAAATTAACAATACCTGAGCTCTTCTTTTCCTGGTTCTGAGTCCTCTCCTGACCCAGGCAGAGACAGAAGATCTTACCAGGAAATGAAGTGTATCCAAAACTGAGTGAGGAAAAGTTCTCTGCTCCCAAAATGAGCCAACAGCTCAGTCTTTGCGGCTTGCAGCTCAGTGATGATACTCTGGAGACAGACCTGGAGCGTTTCCACGGCTTCAGCGTACTGTAACCCGTGCCCACGTTAACCCAAAAGAAGCGTTTCCTGTGGTACAATTTTTACAGAAACAAAAGACAAAGTGGAAGCTTTGCAATTTCCTTTCTCCTCCCTCAACAGTGTGCTTTAAAGTCTCTCTAAAGTTGTCATTTAAATGTAACTATTATCACTCCATTTTGCCTCCAGGTCCCAGGAGTTTCTCCTCTGTTTTTGGACGAATCTGTCATAGATGCTCACAATACGGGTCGCCACCAACTGAGTTAATCTTTGCTCTGTGTCTTTTGCCTGGCACCAGTCACGAAAGAGGTGACTTTCTCCTTCCTGCCTTAATGGCCCCTTGCTCTCCGGTGCGTCCTGCCCAGGCGCTCGCCCGAGCTGCCTCCTGCAGCGGGACACGCCGCGTTCCCACGCCAAGCCCCTGGTCGCGCGGGCGTCCCGCTGGCCCCCTTCCAGGAAGGGACTAGAGGAGCCCCTCACCTCTTTGCCCAGGTGACCAATGGGCTCACGCCGCCAGCGATGTCCCAAGCTCAGCCGCCGGGTGGGGCCTCGGGACCTCCCAGAGCCTTGGAGGGAAGGCGGGGCGGGGATCAGGGTGACGTTGACTTCTGTGTTTGGGGACTCCGCCGGGGCTTTGCGGCACACGGAAGATAAACGACCACCAAGCTCCTCTTTATTTCTCAGGGAGCGCGGGACGCCTGTTTCCTTCTGTCTCGTTTCCTCCTTGATTTCGAATTCCCGGGCACAGGGGAGTTGGTGGGCAGGACAGTTTCGGCGGACCGCTTTCACCTGTTGACAGGCGGGCCTTTGGGTTTCAGACTTTGCTGAGTTACCACGGGCTGTTCTCGGATCTCTGCTTGGTGAGGAAAACCTGTGATAACCTGCAGTTTGAATTTCCTGTTCGGCCCAATTGGAGAAACCTGTCTTGTGAAAAGGATTATCAGAGAACTGGATTTCCGTTCAATGCAATTGTTTGATTTGTATTTGTTTGGATTGTGTTCCCCTCTGTCATCTCCACCCCCATCCCCACTGTCCAGGAATTGCCCCTAGCAACTGAGACCTTGTTTAATAGCTCCTGCACTTGTAAACAGGGCTCTCAACATTTCGACTCATAAACACTGAATTAATATAGCCAAAATGACCATGTTTCATTCCCTCTAGTTACACTGTATTTAAGCTTTTGATGGGAATTTGAAATTAATACCTTAGAGCAGTGGATATCAGGGACAAACAACATCATTGTCACACCGGGGACCTTGTTAAAAATATGAATTCTCGGGCTCCATCCCAGAATCACTGAGTCAGAAACTGCAAGGATGGGACCTAGGAATCCGTGTGTTGACAAGCCTTCCAGATGATTCCCATATAGCTAAATTTGAGAATTGCTAGTTTAGGGAAATAACTTCTTATAATGACAACAGCTTACATTTGAGGGTTTACTCTGTGACAAGAACTATTATAAGCATTTTACAAATACCAACTCATTTAAACCTCAGGCCACCACCAAGAAAAAAAAAAAAAAACTAACAGGAAAGTATTCATGTTTTTTCCATTTTCAGGTACACAAAGAAAAGTGACTTACTCCAGGTCACTGCAGCTCTTAGAGAAAGTAAAGTTGACTCAGACCCAGGCAGTCTGGCACTATAACCTCAGCATTTAACCACAGAGCCAGGGTTGTCTCACTTAGCCAAACACTGGGAATGTCCCATATCCAATGGCCAAGCATTCAAATGATTTATAGTTAGTAATAAGTTGGTTACCGAGGTACAATTAAAGAAGCAGGGACTCAGAAGTAACTCTAGAAGCGTGTGTGATATGAACATAGTCTTTAGCGCCTTAGAGCTGACATGGTTAAGTTAAAAAAATTCATATCTGATGTCCAAACTTGGATGATTACTTTGGAAATATGGCATACTTGTGGATTCTTGCACTGGACAGTTTTTCTTCTACAACTCCTTGACAACCAACCTCATGGTGATAGTCAATTCCTACTCAAAATCTGAAGTTTCAGATCCCCACTAAGATGAACCACAGGAGGGGCACCCGGGTGGCTCAGTTGGTTGACATCCGACTTTGGTCAGGTCATGATCTCACCATTCATGGGTTCAAGCCCCATATTCGGCCCTGTGCTGACACCTCAGAGCCTGGAGTCTGCTTTGGATTCTATGCCTCCCACTCTCTCTGCCCCTCCCCTGCTCGCGCTCTCTCTCTCAAAAATAAGTAAACATTAAAAAACATTAAAAAAAAACATGAACCACAGGAGGAGGACTGTGGCATATTATATTCCTCATTTTCCCAGGGTGGTAACCCCGGGGTCATTTTTTTTTTTTTTTTTTTTTTTTTGCCGTAGTTACCGTTTAATAATGTTTTTTGTTTTAAGACTTTTTATGAGGGGGATTCCTACATCTGCTTTATTTCTACAAATGTTTTATATGCGTATATAGTGCTCAAATATTCTCAAGAGGTGGATTCTAAAATTATTCCCATTTTTCGGATGAAATTTCTGAGGATAAGGGATGTTAAATGATTCAGAGCCAGAACACAATACTGAATTAACTTTTAACTGTAAGGCCCCTGCCCTTAAGGCCCAACTTTCCATAGCCTCCCTGCTTCTGTTTACATTTACGGTATTGTAAAATTTGGAGAGTCCATAGTATATCAGGGATTAAGGTATGATTATTCTCCTTTCCAACCATATTATTAATGCAATTTGTTTCTATAGATTAAAATTTACAAATCACTTTCATTTTTTTAATATGGCATCATTTAAAATGTATAAGAAATATGTGAAATTTCAGTGATAGTTATTTTATAGAGCAAGAGGCTATATACAGTTGACCTCGACATAGGATTTGCCAAGGTCTCATAGCTGGCCATGGAAATTTGGAGTTAATGTGAACTCCTAAACCTGTTTCTTGAACTATGGTCATTCACCTATACTTCCAGCTGGTTTGCAACTGTAATTATCTCTCACTACAGTTTACCTAACATTTTTCTTTAAATCACTCTTCTCTCCTTTTTAGTAAGTCTTTTCCTAAATAGTAATATTGATTAATTCATAGGTTTGATTTTTTTTTTATAGTAAACATCACAAATATACATCTTTGCCTTTTACATCACCCCTGGGAATTTTTTTAACGTTTATTTATTTTTGAGAGAGAGAGAGAGCAAACATGCAAACAGAGCAGAAGCAGAGAGAGAGGGGAACAGAGGATCTGAAGTGGGCCCTGTGCTGACAGCAGAGAGTCCATTGTGGGCCTAGAGCTCACAAACCATGTGATCATGACCTGAGCTGAAGGCAGAAATTTGGCTGACTGGATTTACGACCCTCACCTCTGGGAATTTATGTCTCCTCATATCTATGTCATTGACATTGCTTCTTATTCTTCCTGATATTTACATACTTCTTACTCCTCATCTTTACCATATCAACCATGCCACATTTTATCTCACTCCCAAATCAGAGCACTGAACACCAATAAGCCAAACTCAGCATTTACAAATCATATTATCACCTGACAATCATAACCACCAAGTCATGGATTTTTAAACTCGTTCCTATGCATGTCAACAGATAAAAAGATGTCAAAATTGTTACATATCTCTTAATCAGGCACAATCATTACTGGCTCCCACACTTATAATTTTCATATTAATTAATTAACCAAATAATCTAGTCATCCACTGAGAGCAGTGATTTCAACAGCATGTAAGTAAACCTAAAATCCTGGCCATTCCTGTTTTCAAAATTCTTTTTTAATGTTTACTCATTTTTGAGAGACAGAGCTTGAGTGGGGGAGGGGCAGAGAGAGAGGGAGACACAGAATCCAAAGCAGGCTCCAGGCTCTGAGCTGTCAGTGTAGAGTCCTGGCCACTTGTTTTGTGATGTTACAGCCAAGTGGGGCAAGGGATAAGTGTCATGAAGAGAAATACTGCAGGTAATAGAAGGAAATCAATCAATGTCAGCACTGCTCTAATAAAATTGCACCTCCATCAACCGAAGTCAAACCGCAGGCCCTGAGGCACTTATACATCAATGAACAATTAGTATTCCAGACCCCTAGCCCTTTAGTCATTCTTAACATCATGTATGGGTACAATTTTGGAAGACTTAGAGATAATTTATAGCCAATGCATTTTTCTCTTATAAATCCATAGACTCCAGATTATAGGAACTATAAACACTACTTAGGAGGCAATTGTATAGTCCACCCTCAAGATGACAAAGTAGTGGTTATGAAGATAAAGATGTTAGATAGAAAGCAGCATTTAGGAACCAGAATCGTTGAGAATGTATACAGGGAATAAAAGAGAAATAAAGAAGGAATTATGGATGAATCTTATATTTGATGACTTCTGGGGATCCTGGGAAATCCAGGGCTAGAGCAGAAAAAAGTGAGAACCCGCATCAATGCAGACCTGACAGAAGAACAAGGCAGGCAAGCAGCACAGTAATGACCAAGTTGCCATAGTCAATAGTTTAGAAATTGATGTCTATAAGTTGGCCCTGCTGACTTAAATATCATACTCTGGTCTTTGTAAATGCTACATGTTGCTTTTGTAACAGGCATTTTTCAAAGGCCATGATTGGTGAACATTTGCATTATTCATCATGATTTCCTAAGCATGGGAAGGAGATACATTTAAGAGACCTGGAACCCTTCTAGTTTCTTTAGGATGAAGTCTCAGAGCTTGTCCAAAGGTGAATGTTCATGTGTGAAAATGTGGTAGTGCAACGTAGGTAGAGTTTCATGAGCATTTTCTAACAGCTGAGTGTGGACTAAAGCTGTAAGCACATGACGAGAACTCAAGGGCACTATAGTCAACCTCACTAATCACCCTAGAAGTTGATTTTAGAGAAGGAGCAACTTCGAGATGGTTTCTGTGGTCAGCCACTGGGAAGGGGAGGGAAGGAATCCAAAACCATAATTAGGGGTGGAACATACAGTGTTTCTTTAGGCCATTGGCCTCAGAATGAGGCTTTCCATGTCCCTGACGTATTCTGAGGGTACTGAGTTTTGGAGTAGGAGACTTTAATTGTCCTTAGACCTTACCCATTCTTCGCTGATACCAAAATGTGATGATTTTCCAGATCCAGTCTCTCTGATGGTAGAAGAAAGTAATAAAGCCTTGTTATTCCATGCCAACTTTATACACCTCATATTATCATTTATTTATAAATCTATATAGCTGCATTTTCACCTACATCACAGGATAAAATACTGATAGGGTAAGTGAAGGGGTTTCTTAAGCATGGGGTGTCTTAGATTTTGAACACATATTTTACATGGATCATAATTCACAAAAATATACTTTTGTATTCCTCATTAAGTCAGTGAACATAGTTGTTTTTAACCTTTCCCCAGGAGAGGTTTTAATTAACGCACTCTGAGGACAGCCATGGAACAAATCAAAGGCAAGTGTATGCTTTCAGCATAAGGTCAGCAAACTTTTTCTGTAGAGAGCCAGACAGTGAATATGTTAGATATTGTGGGCCAAAGGGTCTCTATCACAAGTACTCAATCTTCTCAATGTAGTCAAAGGAAACATAAGTGATATGTACATGAATCAGCATGGCTGTGTTCTAATAAAACTTTATTTAAAACCACAAAAATTTGGGGCGCCTGGGTGGCACAGCCGGTTAAACGTCCGACTTCAGCCAGGTCACGATCTCGCGGTCCGTGAGTTCGAGCCCCGTGTCAGGCTCTGGGCTGATGGCTCAGAGCCTGGAGCCTGTTTCCGATTCTGTGTCCCCCTCTCTCTCTGCCCCTCCCCCATTCGTGCTCTGTCTCACTCTGTCCCAAAAATAAATAAACGTTGAAAAAAAAATTTTTTTTTAAACCACAAAAATTTGAATTTTATGTAATTTTAATACATTACAAAATGTTATTTTGCTTTTGTTTTTAACCATTTAAACATACTGAGAAATCCCTAGCTCACAGATCAAACAAAAACAGGCAGCCAGCTGGATTTGGCCATAGTCTTGCCTATGCATTCCCACTGTGTCATGGGAGACATGATCTGGGGAGTGGCACTCATCATAATGTGGCATGTCACATTAAACTCTGATCTAGTGTATCATATACAAAACAGAAGAGTTTGAAGGTCTTTCACTTCAAAGTCTAGGATTAAATGGCCAAACGTGATTTAAGAAATTTATCTTCAGTAGTGAAGTTACTTTCTGGATGGATTGTAAAAGCTTTGTAATTTGGAGTTTCTTTGTGCAGTATTCTGCCAGAATCTTACCAGAATATGACAGTGACATATTCCAACATTGTCAAGATTTTGACATAGTGCTTAAAATATGCCTAACTAGACAGATCATTTAAAACTGTGTAGTCTACAAGTAAATGCTCTTTTCCCTTCTTGAAATTCTATATTTAGAAAAGAGAATTTACTTCTTACCACCATGAGAAGACTAAATCAAATTCCAGCACTCTAGAAGAATAAATGGTTTTGCATTTGAAAAGAATGATAAATTCTAAAAGATAAAAGCAGAGCCAAGATCCATCCTTAGGGACTTAAAAGCGCTGTGATATGGGAGAAAGAGTTTAAGCAATAGGATGAAGTCATAAATACAGCTTTGGATGAGGTAAAATAAAGGCCTTTCATATTAAATTAAATTCATGAATTCTCAGGGAACATTAACCAAAAATATCAAGACTAAACCTAATCAAATATTCAAATAGAGATATTTTAATTTGTTATGATTTCCCAACACCTGAGCTTTCAGGTAAATAATCTTTAAAATTTCATGTCTCATTTTTCTGCCAAATTTAAGTTAGGAAAGTCATGTCTGCAAATGTAGAACAGCAAGACTTTTCCACATTAAGTGGTGCAGATCAAAGAAATCCTACTTGCAATGGTTAAAAGAGTTGAAAGAGCTACAGCAGAAAGAGTTCACATAGGTAACTATTCTTTCCTGTATAGGAATTAAACACAATACTAGAAGGAAAGTAAAATAGGAATCATTCATAAGCTGGGATAGATTCATCCTCTTAATGAGAAAAATGGCTGGAAACGGAGTAACTCCTACATATGCATAACACCAGCTATTCTTGGACAAAGGGATCCAAGATGGCAACATAGAAAGACCTGAACTCATGTTATTCTGTGGATACAGTGAATCAACATCTACATGTAGAGCAATTCCCCTCAAATAACTGAGGGCTGATTCAACAGCTTCAGCACAGCAAAGTTAGAGGGACCACACTGAGAATGGCAGGAGAGATGGAAACAATGGGAAACCCACCCCTGACGCTGAGAAATGCAGTAGGGAGAAATACTACTGATGGATTCATGCACAGATTTGCCCACCCTGGGTACAGAAAAAAAAAAAAAACAACAACAAATGCAGTTAAAGGATAACTAGATTATATGAAAGGAAACCCATTTACTAAACCTAGAGCATCATTCTAAATGGTGAAGGAACTACTGGAATTTTTGCCCAGATAGGCAGTGCTAATGAGCATCATCGTTTACATTTCCTCTTCAACTTGATAGTGCAATAGGAGCAGGGTTTGGGTGCTCTAGCCAGTCTGCTGCCTCCATGAGTACTGGGAGTCCTAGCCCACACCAGCCCTAGCATCCCCCCAAGGTGACCACCCAACCTGCACCTGCCTGAGGTTTAGCCATCCCACCAAGGCGGTCCCAAGCATGATAAACAACAGGACACTTATTCCATGCCCACTAAAGCACCAGGCATCTCACCAAGGAATCCTGGGAGCGAAGCACCCCAGGACATACCCAACCCACATAGGCTTCAGTTCCAGCTATCCCATGACCCCATAGCCTGCTCCCACTTTAGATCCAGTGATCCTGCTAGGGTGGCCCCAGTGCAGAGGGATGCAGGGCCCCCTAACATACACATGCTTTGGCTCCAATTATCCTATCAGAGCACCTCCTGTGCAGAGCACTGTGTGAAGCCCTGGCCTGTGCCTGCTTCAGCTCCAGCCAGACAAGCCTCCAGCAACATGCAGTCCACACAGAAGATGCTCCTAGACAAGGTCACTCCTTCAATACTGGGAGGGTAGCTGTGTTTCCTACTTCATAGAAACCACTACAGAAAAATGATACAAATGAGGAGACAGAGGAATAAGTTACAAACGAAAGAAAAAGATAAAACTTCAGGAAAAAAATTAAATGGAGATAAGCTACCTACATGATAAAGAGTTCAAAATAACAGTTATAAAAACTATTGAAAGACTTGAAAGAGTCAATGAACCCAGGGAGAACTTCATAAAAGTGATAGAAAATATAAAAAGGAACCAAGAGTTGAAGAATACAATAACTGAAATAAAAAATACACTAGAGTGAATCAACAGCAAATTAGAAGAAGCAGAAGAACATATCAGCGATCTGGAAGATGAGATGATGGAAAGAACCCAAACTGAACAGAAAAAAAGAAAAAAAGCATTTAAAAATAAGGATAAATTAAGGGATTTCTGGGACAACATCAATAATACAAGCATTAACATCATAGGGGGCCCAGAAGGGTAAGAGAGAAAGGAGCAGAAAACATATGTGAAGAAATAATAGCTGAAAACTCTTCCAACCTGGGATAGGAAACAGACATCCAGATCCAGGAAGCCCAAATAAGACCAAACAAGACAGATCCAAGGAGGCTCATATGAAGACCTATAATAATTAAAATGTCAAAGTTTAAAGATAAATAGTGAATCTTAAAAGCAGCAAGAGAAAAGCAACTAGTTACATACCAGGGAAGCCTGATAAGGCTATCAGCTGATTTTTCAGCAGAAATGTTGCAGGCCAGAGGGTAGTGGCATGATCTATTCAGAGCTCTGAAATAAAAAAACTTACAACCAAGAATATTCTTCCCAGCAAGGTTATCATTCAGAATTGAAGGAAATATAAAGAGTTTCTTTTCTTTTTTTTTTTTTGTTTATTTATTATTTTTGGGACAGAGAGAGACAGAGCATGAACGGGGGAGGGGCAGAGAGAGGGAGACACAGAATCGGAAACAGGCTCCAGGCTCCGAGCCATCAGCCCAGAGCCCGACGCCGGGCTCGAACTCATGGACCGCGAGATCGTGACCTGACTGAAGTCGGACACTTAACTGACTGCACCACCCAGGCGCCCCAAGAGTTTCTTAAATAAACATTAAATGCCACTAAACTGGCATTATAAGAAATGTTAAAAGCAGTTCCTTAAGCAGAAAAGACCACAAAACAGAAGAAAATTATGAAAGGGAAAAAATTTCACTGGTAAAAGCAAAAATAAAGTATAGGTAGTAGATCAATTACTTATAAAGCTGGCATGAGGATGATACCAAAAAATTAAAATCAATTTTATCTAAACAATTAGGTATGGGATTAACAAAATAAAAAAAAAAAAGTAAGATACAGTATCAAAAAGATAAAATGTAGAAGGGGGGAGTAAAAATGTCATGCTTTTAGAATGTGTTTGTATTTAAATGACCATCAATTTGACACAGAATACTATGTTATATATGAACCCCATGGTAACCACAAATCAAAAACTTATAATAGATACACACAAAAATAAAAATATCCAAACATAGAACTAAAGAAAGTAAACAATCAGAAGGGAAGAGGACAAGAGAAGAAGAAAGGAACACAGAAGATCTACAAAAACAATCAGAAAACAACAAAATGGCAATAAGTACATACTTATTAATAATTACTTTAAATATAAATGTTCTAAACTCTCCAATCAAAAAAACATACAGTGACAGAAAAAAAAAAAAAAGATCCATAAGCAAGCTACTTGCCAGGAACTCACTTCAGATGTAATGACACATATAGACTGAAAGTAAAGGCATGGAAAGCATAGTCAGTGCTAAAGAGAGTGAAAAAGGAAAAAAAGAATACTAGGGTAAGAATACTTATATAATGCAAAATAGGCTTTAAAACAAAGACTGTAATAAGAGAAAAAAACATTAAATAATAATAAAAGGATCAATCCAACAAGAGATTATAACAATTGGAAACATCTATGCATGCAACACAGGAGCACTTAATAGATAAAGCGAATATTAAGAGATGTAAAAAGGGAAACTGACAATAATACAATCATGTAGGGAAACTTAACACCCCATTTACATCAATGGAAAGATTGTCCAGAGAGTAAATCAATAAGGAAATAGGAACCTTGAAGAAAACATTACACCAGATAAACATAACAGATGTACATAAACATTTCATTCAAAAACAGAATACACATGCTTTTCAAGCTCACATATAACATTCTCCAGCATATAATACAACGTATAACACAATGAAAGTCTCAATTATTTAAGAATACATATCAAGCATCTCCTCTGACCACAATGATATGGAATTAGAAATGAATCACAAGGAAACAATGGGAAGAACTACAAAAGCATGAGAATAAATAACATACTATTAAGCAACCAGTTGGTTAATGAAGAAATCAAACAGGAAATAAAAAAAAATACTATGAGGGTACCTGGGTAGCTCAGTCAGTTGAATGTCTGATCTTGATTTTGGCTCAGATCATGATCCCAGGGTTGTGGGATCAAACCTTGTCATGCTGAGCATGGAGCCTGCTTAAGATTTTCTCTCTCTCTCTCTCTCTCTCTCTCTCTCTCGCCCACTGCCCCTCTTCTCCTGCTTGCACTCTCTCTCTAAAAAGAAAAAAAGAAAAACAATGAAAATCTTAAAAAGTTACCATGAGACTAATGAAAGTGAAAACACAATGTTTGAAAATGTATACTATGCAGCAAAAGACAGGTCTAAGTAGGTCTAAGACATAAGTTTACACTGATACAGGCCTAATTCTAGAAACCAAAAAAATGACAGATGAAGAAACTAACCCTGCACACAGAGAAACCTTCTAAATAAGAAAAAATGAAGGCCACAGTTAAAAGAAAGAACCTATAAAAATGAGAATGGAAAGGAATGAAATAAACATAAAAAATAGACCAGACTAATATAATTAAAAGCTTATTCTTTGAAATGATAAACAAAGTTCATAAAATTTTAGTTAGGCTCATCAAGATAGAAAATAGAAAACTAAAAACATAAAACAAAAATAAAAAGGACTTACACATAACATCAGAGAAATATAGAGGATTGCAAGACAGCACTATGAAAAATGATAAGACAAAAAATTGACAACATAGAAGAAATAGATACTTACTTCCTAAACCCGCAACATTGAAAGATTGAAGAAAGAAAAATATATAAAATAAACAAACTGAATTCTGGTAACAAAATTACCAAACTCACAATAAAAAATAAACTCACAATAAAAAAGTTCTATGGATTCCAATGGATTCACAAGTGAATTCCAGGAAAGTTTAAGGAAGATTTAAAGCAATTATCCTTGGGGCACCTGGGTGGCTCAGTCGGCTAAGCATCCGACTTTGGCTCAGGTCATGGTCTCACAGTTCATGAGCCCAAGCCCCTCATCTGGCTCTGTGCTGACAGCTGAGAGCCTGGAGCCTGCTTTGGATTCTCTGCCCCACCCTTGCTTGCACTCTCTCTGTCTTTCAAAAATGAACAAACATTAAAAAAAAATTAAAGCAATTATCCTTAAACTATCATAAAAAATAGAAGAGGAAGAGCTTCCAATTCATTCTATGAGATCAGGATAACTAAGATATAAAATTAGATAAATATAATAAGAAAGAAAAGAAAAAGAGTTTTTTAAAAAGGCAAATAAAGAGGCAATATCTCCACTGAATATAGATACAAAGGCCCAGAACAAATTATTAGCAGACCAAACTCCACAATACATTAAAAAAAAAGCAGGGGGAGGGGCAAGCACCTGGGTGGCTCAGTCGGTTAAACGTCTGACTTTGGCTCAGGTCATAATCTCATGGTTCGTGGGTTCGAGCCCCGCATCAGGCTCTGTGCTGATAGCTCAGAGCCTGGAGCCTGCTTTGAATTCTGTGTGTGTGTCTCTCTCTTTCTGACCCTCCCTTGCTCATGGTTTGTGTCTGTCTCTGTCTCTCTCTCTCTCCAAAATAAATAAACATTAAACAAAATTTTACCACAATCAATTTGGATTTATCCCAGGGATGCAAGGATGGTTTCAAGATTATGCATCAATCAATATCATGCATCATCTTGATGAGGGAAAGATAAAAACTGTATGATTGTCTCAAAATATGAGGGGTTGAGAGAAAGCGCTTGAAAGACTACAAGATCCACTCCTGAAAACAACTCTCAACAAAGTGAGTTGAGAGGGCACATTCATCAATAGAGTAAAGCCCACATATGAAAAACCCACAGCTAACATTATACTCAATAGCAGAGAGCTGAAAGCTTTTCCTTTAAGACAAGAAACAAGACAAAGATGTCCACTCTCACCACTTTTATCCCACACAGTATTCTTCAGAAGTCCTAGCTGTAGCAGTCAGACAGGAGAAAGAAATAAAAGGCATCCAAACTGGTGTGCAGATGGCATGATACTATATATAGGATATCCCAAAGACTCTACCAAAGTCATTGGAACAGATAAATACATTCAAAAAAGTTGCAGGATACAAAGATACAGAAATTGGTTGCATTTGTATACATTAAGAATAAAGCAGTAGACAGAGAAATCAAGAAAAGAATCCCATTTACAATTTTTCCATAAAGAAAACAATACCTAGAAATAAACTTAATGGAAGAAGTAAAGGAGCAATACTCTGAAGACTATACACTGGTGAAGGAAGTTGAAGGCGACACTAACCAATAGAAAGGTAGTCCGTGCAGATGGATTGTGAGAATTCTTATTTTTACCAGGTTCATAGAGCCCAAAGCAATCTTCAGATTCCATGCAATCCCTTTCAAAATCCCAACAGCATTTTTCACAAAACTAAAACAAATCGTACTACAATTTGCATGGGATGGCAAATGATCCTGAAGAACCAAAGCAATCTGAAGAAAAAAGAACAAACCCAGAGGCAATGCAATCCTGGATTTTGAGGCATACGACAAAGCTGTCATAATGGTCCTGGAACAAAAATAAACTCACAGATCAAGAGAACACAATAGACACTCCAGAAATAAACCCACACTACTATGGTCAATTGATTCATTAATTCAAATCAGGCAAAGACATACAACAGGAGAAAGACTGTCACTTCAATAAAGGGTGCTGGGCAACATGGACAGCTACATGTATAGGAAAGAAACCAGACCACTTTCTCACTCCAAACATAAAAACGAGCTCAAAATACACAAAAGACCTAAATGTGAGACCTGAAGCCATAAAATTCCTGGAAGGAAACACAGGCAGTATGCCCTTTGACATCCACCTTAAAAACATTTTCTTAGATTAGTCTCCTCAGCCAAGGGAAACAAAAGAAACAACCAACTATTGGGGCTCCACCAAATTAAAGAGCTGTGGCACAGTACGGGAAACTATCAACAGAATTAAAAGACAACCTACGAAAGGGGAGGAGGTATTGCAAATGGCATATCTCATAAGCCGTTCCAGTCCAGCATATATAAAGAACTTCTATGACTCAACACCAACACACACGAAAAACATGTAACAGATAACTTGATTACAAAATGGGCAGAGGACCTAAATAGACATTTTCCAAAGAACTTCTATGACTCAACACCAACACACACGAAAAACATATAACAGATAACTTGATTACAAAATGGGCAGAGGACTGGGGCGCCTGGGTGGCGCAGTCGGTTAAGCGTCCGACTTCAGCCAGGTCACGATCTCGCGGTCCGTGAGTTCGAGCCCCGCGTCGGGCTCTGGGCTGATGATGGCTCAGAGCCTGGAGCCTGTTTCCGATTCTGTGTCTCCCTCTCTCTCTGCCCCTCCCCCGTTCATGCTCTGTCTCTCTCTGTCCCAAAAATAAATAAACGTTGAAAAAAAAAAAAAAATTTAAAAAAAAAAAAAAAACAAAATGGGCAGAGGACCTAAATAGACATTTTCCAAAGAAGTGCTGATGGCCAGAGGACATATACAACATGCTCAACATCACTAATCATCAAGGAATTGCAAATCAAAATGACAATGTGATTTTACCTTAGAGGTGTCACGATGGAAGACTAGCAGCAAAAAGATGAGAAACAAGTGTTTGCAAGGATGTGGACAAAAAGGAACGCTGGTGCACTGTTGGTGTCAATGTGAATTGGTACAGCTACACTACAGAAAACTGAATGGAGGTTCCTCAGAAAAGTGAACTGAAATAAAAATACCATATGACCCAGTAATTCCACTATGTGGTATTTGCCCAAAGACAATGAAAACAGTCATGAGAAGGATTTATGCACTCCTATATTCATTTCAGGATAATTAAAATAGCCAAGGTATTGAGGCAACCCAATTGTCCATTGAGAATGTAAGGGATTAAGAAGATGTGTTTTATACACACACACATTCATATTGGTCTGTTTATGTTTATATGGAAATTCACACTGGAATAGTTTTCAGTCATGAAAAGTAATGAGATCTTGCCTCTAGAAACAACATGGAGGATGTAATGCTGGTAAGCTAAGCGAAATAGGTCAGACAGAAAGATAAATACCACATGATTTCATTTTTATGTGGAATATAAAGAACAAAACAAATAAAGTGACAATCAAGTTCTAATTCAGAGACAAAATGGTAGTTGTTATAGGAATGTTGGTGGGGTGATGGACACATAAGTGATGGTGAGTGGGAGATCGAGACTTCTAATTATGTAATAAGTAATCCAGGGGGATCAAATATACAGTATAGGAAATATAGTCAATCATAATTTAAATGTATGGTGACAGATGGTAGCTATACTTATTAGCACACCAAAACATACAGACTTTGAATCACTATGCTCTACACAGGAAGCTAATGTAATATTGTTTGTCAACTAAACAAAAAAATTGACAAACAAAATATTGTTTGTCAATTAAACAAAAAAAGCACAATCTAGTAACGAATATCTGTAAATCATCATCATCAGTCCCAGAACAACACAGTTCAGATCTGAAGGTCAGAGTGGAATTTCATCTGGCAAAGTTTCACAAATTTTGGCTTAATTCAGATCTTCCCTATATACCTCACACATGACTATAGAACTTCTACTGCCAATCTTTCTAACTTGTACAATATCACTATTCAGAACACTTACCTGTTGCAGCAAAATTTGTGTGAAAAATCAAACAATAAAACATAAGTGACCAAAAGTTCCCTTCTATTGCCAGTTTAAATTTTTTTTTATTATTTTATCTTTAAAGATTTTAAAATTAATATAGAATATACAGACTGAAAAGTGCATTCTTTTTTTTTTTTTAATTTTTTTTTCAACGTTTTTTATTTTTATTTTTGGGACAGAGAGAGACAGAGCATGAACGGGGGAGGGGCAGAGAGAGAGAGGGAGACACAGAATCGGAAACAGGCTCCAGGCTCTGAGCCATCAGCCCAGAGCCCGACGCGGGGCTCGAACTCACGGACCGCAAGATCGTGACCTGGCTGAAGTCGGACGCTTAACCGACTGCGCCACCCAGGCGCCCCTGAAAAGTGCATTCTGGTGACCTGCTAATATTTCCTAAAGATAAGTCTATATTCAAATACCCAGAATCTGTGAATGCTGTCAACTTTGGAAAAATGCATCTTTGCATACATGATTAAGAATTTTGAGAGATTATCCTGAATTATCCAGGTGGGCCCTAAATGTCATTATGTGTCTTTGTAAAAGAGCCAGGAGGAGATTAGACACAGAGAGAAAGGCTGATGTGAATATGGAGGCAGAGACTGAAGTGATAATGGCCCCAAGACAAGAAATGCTGTCAGCCACCAGAAGTTGGAAGACAGAGGGAATGCATTTTGTCTTAGAGCCTCTGGAGGAAACGTAAGCCTGCTAACACCTTGATTTCAGGTATCTAACATCTAGAAATGTGGGACAATGAATTTCTTTAATCTCCCTAGGCAACTATTACATGCATAAACCAATGTATACAGCTCAATGGTTTATTTGAAAAGCTAGTATTTATAACTGCCATCTAAAATCAATAAGATTTCCAACACCTTATAATCCTCCTCTCGTTCTTAAGACAACCTTCTCTACTGTACTAGCTTGATTTCTATAACCGTAGTTTGTTTAGGCCTGTTTTGAACTTTATTAATTGACACTGATCTTTTGTAAGGCTTTTCTCCCTCTGTGTTATAATGTAAATTCTGTCATTGTTGCTGTGATTAGCTACAGTTTGTTTTCATTAGAGAATATTATTCTATTGTGTGGCTAATCCTGACTTTATGTATCCATAATTCTACTGAGGAGGCATTTGGGTTGTTTCTAAGTTTAGGTCTTTATAAACAATGAATATTCTTATATCTTGTTCACATACATGCATCCTCCTTGCTTCTTTCCTATTTTTTCCCTATATATTCTGAGATATAATTGCTGGGTTATAGGGTTTGCATATATTCGACTTTAGTAGATAATGCCAAACAATGCTGTGATACTTATTTACACTCAGGACCAACAGTGTCTGAGGATTCCTAATGCTTCATATCCTCTCCAGGATTTGATATTATTAGTCATTTACCTCTCAGTGTTGTTGTTTTTGTTTTAGTTGTTCTATTGGGGGTGTGAATACATTTTATAAGTCTTTAAAATTATATATATGTACATACAGATATATAAACATTTATATTGAATAAATACATACAAAAATGTATAAAAATCATAAGTGTACCACTCAATGAAGTGAAAGCATCCATGATACCAATGCCATCCAAATCAAGAATATTGCTTGCATTCCGTAAGTTTTTCTTGTACTTGCTGTGGTTATACTCTTGCCATTCCTCAAAGATAACCAATAACAATTCTACTCTATGAAAAGTTTTGCTTGTTTTTGAACTTTATATTAACAAGATCACATAAAATGTGCCTTTTTATGCATGTTGCCAGGGCCTGGAAGAAGTGACAGCCCAGTAGCACAAAGCACACCTAGTGCCCAGAACTTAGGTTTTAAATATAATTCTCCAATAAAAGAAACCAAGGCTCTTTAGAGAAATGACTGATTTCAAAAGGACTTAGGTGCCAGTCCCACATAATGCTTAATGGCCAAAGCTAGAACGTGAGCAACAAAATAAATAATTATGGTGTTACATTATACCCCAAAGAATAAAATGAATGTCCATGAGTTCATGCTAATATAAATAAATGATTGCATAATTACATACCTGTTGGAGAAGGGCTAAATCTTCCTTACAGAAGAATTCCAGTTAAATGTAGAAGGAATGAGGGAAATAGAAAATCCTCATTGCAACATTACAGTAATAATTTCTGCAGACAAATTTCACTGATGTATGCTAAAATTACTGGATGAAAATTTAAAGACAAACACAATATTTGCATAACTTCTAGTAACCTTCTGAAAGTATTTATTAATTACTCTGGTGGTTTTACCATATGTCCACAAAGCCTTTGATTTTAAGGTGAAACTTAATTCCCCTTCCCTTGAGTGTGGGCTGGACTTAAGGACTTTCTAATGAGTGGAGAACGGAAGGAAACAAATAACTTTACAGGGGAGAAACTGAAAGACACCACCGTAATCAAATGATAGAGGTTAACAACACCAGTGATAAGTCATGCAGACAGCACGTACTCCCTCATGCTGCAGTGAGTTACAGTGATACACTGAGAAAGGTGTTCCCATCTGTGATGCTCTTCTCAAAGACCTGTAGTTTCAGTGGAATAATGAGAAAACGTTGGACAAATCCAAACAGAGGGACATTGCACAAAATACCTGATGAGTACTCCTCAAAAGTGTTAAGGTCGTAAGTAATATGGAAAGTCCAAGAACATATCACAGGTTAAAGGAGACTAAGGAGACATGCTGGTTAAATGTAACCTAGTATCCTGGATAAGAACTTGGGACAGAAAAAATGACATTAATGAAAATCTAGTAAAATCTGAATAATATCTGTACTTAAATTTATAGTACTGTATAGCCATTCTTAGTGTTGATAAGTATATCATGGTTTTGCAGGGGAAGACGGATAAAGGATATATGTGACTTCTTTGTAGTAAGTTTGCAGCTCTTCTGTAAATCTGTTTTTAAAAACAAAAAAACAAAAAGAATCTGAATTGTGAAAAAAAAAAGCTGGAAACAATCCAAAAGTCCTTCAACAGGTAAATGGATAAACAATCCGTGGAATATCCATACAGTGGATACTCCTCAGTAATATTCAATAACACGAAAAGATGAGCAGAAGAGAAATGAAATATATGATTTAATTTTTATGACACTCTGGAAAATGCAAAAATGTAAAGATGAACAGGTCAGTGGCTGACTATGGTAAAGGCTGATGGGGAGAAGTGGACCACAGTAGGGCAACATAAAGGATCTTTTCAGGTGGTGGGATTGTTCTATATCCTGATTGTGGTAGTAGTCACACAATTCTATTCATTTGTCAAAATTTATACAGCTATATAACAATGACTCAATTTTACTTGATGTAAATTTTAAAATGGAATATAAAAACAAAAATATTAATAGTGTTTGCTGCATAGCTTGACAATAATTTTATATATTTCTATACATATACAATCTATACATATAAAACTATATATACGAGTGCCTGGGTGGCTCAGTTGGTTGAACGTCGTTCTCTTGATTTCAGCTCATGTCATAATTCCAGGGTCATGGGATCGAGCTCCACGTGGGGCTCTGCACTGAGCGTAGAGCCTGTTTGGGATTCTCTCTCTCTCCCTCCCTCTCCCCCTCTCCTCTGCTTACACTCTAAAGTAAAATAAAAAACAAAAAACAAAACTATATATAGAAAATACATACTTTACCAAAATAGAGCCAAAGAGAAAGCATAAATAATCAAGTGAAAAAATATGATTATAAAAATCTTCTTACAAAGACAACATCAGACCATGATTGTTTTATTGGGAAAAGATATTCTAATCATAACTGCACTATTACAAAATGTAGAAAGAGGAATAGCTACCCTAGTATTTTATAAATTTGATACATAACTTTGACACTAAACTCAACAAAGACAGTATGAGGAAGAAAATTATAGTTCGTTATCTCTCATGAATTATGATGTAAAATTAAAAACCTGAATTAAGTAGTGTATAAAAGTAAACAGATGCTTCATCATGACCCAGTTGGATTTGTTCTACAAATTCAGTTTGGAGTTAACATTAGAAAATTAACTCGGGGCGCCTGGGTGGCGCAGTCGGTTAAGCGTCCGACTTCAGCCAGGTCACGATCTCGCGGTCCGTGAGTTCGAGCCCCGCGTCAGGCCTTGGGCTGATGGCTCAGAGCCTGGAGCCTGTTTCCGATTCTGTGTCTCCCTCTCTCTCTGCCCCTCCCCCGTTCATGCTCTGTCTCTCTCTGTCCTAAAAATAAATAAACGTTGGAAAAAAAATTAAAAAAAAAAAAAAAAAAAAGAAAATTAACTCAATAATCACAGTAAAATATTAATGTATTTAAAGGAGAAAAAGCAATCCAAACATCTTAATACAGGAAGAAAATACTTCTGATAATATTCAACAGTTAGTCATGAAATTTTTAAAAAGTTACCCAACTAGTAATAAAGGGAAACTTCTTTGCCTTGATAAAGAATCCCACATGGGGCGCCTGGGTGGCTCAGTAGGTTAAGCATCCAATTTGGCTCAGGCCATGATTTCACTGTTCCTGAGATCCGGCTTTGTGCTGACAGCTCAGAGCCTGGAGCCTGCTTCAGATTCTGTGTGTCCCTCTCTTGATCACACTCTGTATCTCTCTCAAAAATATATAAACATTAAAAAAAAAAGAATCCCACAGAAACTTATGGCAAACATCTTACTTGATGGTGCGGTGTTAAAACTGTCCCTTTAAAATCAAGAACACAACAATCGCATTCATTGTCCTCACTTGTATTCAATCTTTAGCTAGTAAAAGAGCAAATTATAAACTTTTTTTTGTGTGTAAAACATATGTATTTGCATAAATGTGTGTGTGTGGGGGGGGGGGTGTTGAAAAGGAAAAAAAAAACTTCATTAATCTTAAGTAATAAAATTGTCTACCTCAAAAATCCAAAGGGAATCCAAACAAATTAGAATCAATTGTTTAGTAAGTTTGCTAGACACAAAGTATATGTAAATTAATGGTTTTGCTGTACACAGTTTAGAAATGTAATTTTAAAAAATTAATGCAATTACATAAGTATCTAAGAACAATTTTAACAAAGGTGTATAAAACTTTAAAGAGAGAAGTATGAAACTTGGTTAAAATTTTAAAAAGTATAGGGGCACCTGGGTGGCTCAGTCGGTTGAGCATCCGACTTCAGCTCAGGTCATGATCTCACAGTTTGTGAGTTCCAGCCCCGCATCAGGCTCTGTGCTGACCGCTTGCTCAGAGCCTGGAGCCTGCTTCAGATTCTGTGTCTCCTTCTCTCTCTGCCCCTCCCCCGCTCATGCTTGTCTCACTCTGTTTCTCAAAAATAAATCAATGTAAAAAAATTTTAAAAAAAATTTAAAAAGTATAATCGAAAGATATAAAGGAAAATGAAATATGACAGTGCATTATTGGTTTAGGGAGAAAAAAATCAATCCATGGAAATTAAGAGTCCCATAACAGACTCAAGCAATATGGAAATTTCATTTATGACATGTGACCTTGAAAGACTTTTCAATTAATTGACTGGGACAATTGCTTAGCTGTATAGAAGGAAAGGAAAGGAAAGGAAAGGAAAGGAAAGGAAAGGAAAGGAAAGGAAAGGAAAGGAAAGGAAAGGAAGAAGGAAGAAAGGAAGGAAGAAAGAAAGAAAAAGAAAGAAAGAAAGAAAGAAAGAAAGAAAGAAAGAAAGAAAGAAAAGAAAAGAAAGAAAAAAAGAAAATTTTAACTTCTATCTAACACTGTGCAAAAAAGTCAATGCAAAGTAAATTATAGTGTTCTGAGTCTGGTTTGTTTCACTTCGCATAATTAATTCAAGATTTATCTGTGTTGTTGACAACACAACTACATCAATAGTTTGTTGCTTTCATTGTTGAACAATAACCCATTGTATGATGTACCACAATTAGTTTATTACTCACCATTTGAAAAATATTTTTTGTTGTTTCCAATTGCTGGCAATTATAAGTAAATCTGCTCTAACCACTTATGAACAAGTTTTTGTGAAAAAGTTTTTAATTTTCTTGGATAAATAGAAGTTCCATAGTTGGATCATATGATGTCTCTATGGTTTTTTTTTTACGCTATAATCAACTTCTAACATATGTTCCAAGGTGACTGTACCCCTTTGCACTCTAACAAGAAATATTTAAGAGTTCTAGTTGCTCTGTATCTTCATTAGCGCTTGTAGTGTTAGTTTTCTTGAATTTAGCCATTCTGTTAAAAGTGAAATCTCATCTTGGTATTATTTTGCATTTCCCTAATGACTAATGATGTTGAGCATCTTTAATGTGTTTATTTGCAAACCATATCTTTTTTGATGATGCATCTGTTTGTCCTTTTGCCCATTTAGAAAATTGGGTTGTTTTCTTATCTTTGAGCCTTGAAATATACTTTATACATTCTGATATAGGTCCTTTGTAAAATATGTTTTACAAATAAGAAGCTTACCTTTTCATTTTCTTAATAATACTTTTTGAAAAACAGAATTTCTTTTAAAATTTTTTAATGTTTATTTATTTTTGAACACACACACACACACACACACACACACACACACACACACACACACACAGCACGAGGAGGGTAAGGGCAGAGAGAGGGAGACACAGAATCCACAGCAGGCTCCAGGCTCTGAGGTGTCAGCACAGAGCCCACCACGGGGCTTGAATCCACGAACTGCAAAATTGTGACCCAGGCGCTCCAGAAGTTGTTTTTTTGTTTTGTTTTGTTTTGTTTTGTTTTTTTTAAAGTGTCCTTATCTTTCAGAGATATTGTGAAATATGAATGGATGACTTGATACCTGGGATTTTGGTAGGTTCTTTGGAGTTTTCTACAGACACTCATGTCAATTGCAAATAAAGACAGCTTTTTTCCCCTCTTTTCCTATGTGTAGTAACTTTATTTATTCCCTTCATAAATCCCAATTGGTTGTAAAGTTTTATCTTTTTTATGATTATTTGATTGACTAATATGATTTCAGGATTTGTGTCCGCATTCATGAAGTATACTGATTCAGAACTTTCTTTCCTTTGATTTTGGTATCAGGTTTATGCTGGTCTCTTAAAGTAAGTTGGGGAGTTTTCATAGTTAAAGTTGCATAGAATTGATAATATTTCCACCTTAAGGAATTGATCCATTTCATCCACATTTTAAAATTTATGGTCAGAGATGTTTATAGAATTTAGTAATTGCTTCTTTAAATGTCTATAGATCTGCACTGATGTCTCTTACATTTTAGACTTTTGTAATTTGTGTCTTTTTTTCTTGGTTGGCTCAGGTGAAGATTTATCAATTTTATTTATCTTTTCAAAGAACTAGCTTTGGTTTCACAAATTTTCTGTATTGTCTTCCTGTATTCAATTTCATTGATTTCTTCTCTTTGTGTCCTTCTCTCTACTTACTTTGGATTTAATTTGCTTTTTGACTTCTAGTTTCCTAAGATAAAGTTTAGGTTATCAATTTGAGAGTTTTGTCCCTTGTCTAATATAAGACTTCACTGCTACTTATTTTCCTATAAACACTGCTTTAGCTACAATCCCAGAAATTTTACTGTTGTTGGGAAGGGCTTCTATAAATGTAAGTTACTTTGAATTGGGTGAATGTGATCAGGTCCTTTATATCCTCACTGATTCTGTTTATTGAGATAGGAGTGTTAAAATCTTCAACTATCATTATGGATTTGCTATTTCTTCTTTCAGTTTCATTAGTTTTTTTTTTTCCTTTGTGTATTTTGAAGCTCTTGTATTAGTTTTCTATTGTTGTATAATGTATCACTACAAATTTAGTAGCTTAAAGTAACACTCATTTATTATTTCCCAGTTTCTGTGGGTCAAGAGTTCAGCTCAGTGTCTCACAAGGATAAAATGAAGCTGTTAACCACATCAATAATGGCATCTGAGACTTGAGGTCCTCTTCCAAGATCACTTAGTTTCTTGATGTTGTATATCTGAGGTCCCAGTTTTCTTGCTGACTACTGACTGGGGCTTATTCTTAACTCCTAGAAGCTCCCACAATTCCTTCCATGTAGCACTTTCATAGGCCCTCTCAATAACATGGTGGCAAACTTCTTTCAAAGCTGATAAGACACTTTTTCTGTTTAGGAAAAGACCAGGTGCTCCTTTAAGAGACAGGTTTTGCTTTTCTTGATTAATTCAGAACCCACAAAGGAAAATCTTCCTTTGATCAACAAAGTAAAAAACTGACTTGGAAACTTGAATTCCATGTTGAAAATCTCTTCATCTTTGCCAGATAATATAACCTACTTTCAAAAGTGATATTCCAACATAGTTTCAGTATTTCCCACACTTAGATGAAATTGTACAGGGAATGTACACCAGCTGAGGAGGGAAGGCAGCCATCCTGGAATTCTGCCTACCACAACTTGTTTGTTAGATACATGTATATTTATGCATTGTCAAAACTTCTTCATGATCTGACACATTTAACATTATCTAATGCTCCTCTCTACTCTTAGTAATTTTCTTTGCCTGGTATTACATTATTATAGCCATCAAAAATTTATTTTGATTAAGGGTTGCATGGTGGAGCACTTCCTTTCTTTTAATTTTTATCTGTATTATTAATTTTAGAGTAAATATGCCATTAATTATATTCAATCTGACAATCATTTTTATTTTGTTTAGACCATTTACATTTAATGCCATTAATTGATATAATTAGATTTACCACTTTGTTTTCAGCTTGTTTCCTCTATGTTGTGTTTCTCTCTTTTGACTTACATTCTTTTCGTTGAATTTTTTTGTTTTTTTTGAGAGACAGCATGAACCCATGCGTGTGAGGGAGCAGCAGGGGGAGAGGGAGAGAATCCCAAACAGGCTTCATACTCAATGCAGAGCCCAGTGCAGGCTCAATCTCAAGACCATGAGATTATGACCTGAGTGGAAATCAAGAGTTGGAAGTTTAACTGACTGAGCCACCCTAGTGCCCCTGTTGGATTAATTTTTTAATTCCATTTATCTATTGGCTTTTGGTCTATATTTTTTCTATTATGTTTCAGTAGCCTTTTGGGTGTTATATCTGATATATATTTATATACATATATAATATATATTATATATATAATATGTAATATATATATATGTGAAAACCTCATATATATATGAAACCTTTCACAGCCTTCTTAAGATTATAATTTTTCAACTTCCCATAAAATGTAGAAACATCACAATCATATAGGTCTCTTCATTCTCTACCCTTTATTATAATTGTTACATGTATTTCCTTTATACATTGAAAACACCACCAGGAAATGTTATAATTTTTGCTTTCAATACTCATTTATATTAGAAAAAAAACATGTAAGAAGAAAAATAGTTTATTTATCCTGATATTTACCATTTCTATTTTTCTTTCATTCCCAAAGTTCTAAGTTTGCTTCTCATATCATTTTCCCTCAAGTTGAGGAACTTTCTATGGTATTTATTTTAGAGAGAATCTGCTGGAAAATAATTTAGTTTTCATTCCTCTGAGAATGTCTTTATTTTTGAATATTTTCCTTTGATATAGAATTTGATATAAAACTGTTGACAGTTCTTTTTCTCAGCAATTTAGTGATGCTTTTCTACTGCCTTCTAGCTTTTGTGTTTTCTAATGAGAAATATGCAGTAATTTAAATAATTATTCTACCACAAGTAATATTTGGCTTTCCTTTGGCTGCTTTCATGATTCATCATCTTTCATTTTCAGCAGTTTAATTACAATATGTCTGAACACGATTTTCTTTAGTATGTTTAGAGTCTGGTGAGCTTGAGTCTGTAAATTTATATCTTTTACCAAATTTGAGATGTTTCCATCTTTTTTCCAAATAAATTTTTCCACTCCAATTCATGTTTTCTCTCCTTTGCACACTCCAGTGACATGAATTTTAGACATTTTTTCCTTGTGTCACATGTCCTTGAAGCTCTGCTCATTTTTTTTCAATATCTTTTCACTGTTCTTCAGAGTGAGTAATTTTTATTTTCCTATTTTCAAGTCCACTATCCCTTCCTCTGTCATCTCCATTGTTATTCAGTACATCCACTGAAGTTGTTTCTAGTATCATACTTTCAGTTAAAATTATTTATTCTTATTTTATTTCTACTTTTATGCCCATTTACCTTATAATTCATAGTTATAGTACCAATTTTAAAGTTGATGTCTGATAATTCCAACATTGGAGGAATCCCAGAGTTTGCATCTGTTGACTGGCTTTTCCATTGAGCATTGGTCACATATTCAGTTTGTAAATTTATGTGAAATAATTTTGGATGTTATTGTGGAAACCTTAAATATGTTGTGAGATGATGGGCCCCATTAAAATCCTCAGGAGAATGTTGATTGTTTTGATTAACCAGATTCACCCATGTTGTTCAGACTGCATGTTCTGTCCTATTTTCTGTGGGTGTTGTTTCCAGTGTCAATTCAGTTTTTTTAAAGCCCTTTGTTGTATTTGTACTTTCAACTCAGGGGTTAGTTTGGGACACAGTGCAGTTTATGTGATAAACCTTCAAACCTTTGCTACACTTTTGCATCTGGTCCATTCATGCAACCCAGTCATGGGGTTAAACCTGGGATTGTGTCAGTTCATGTACCGAATGAGGAGATCTGATTTTCTAGCTCTCTCTCCTCATGAGTTTCCCCTCACTTTACAACTCTCAGTGGCCCTTTTTTTTTCTGAAAAGAAAAATGGTTTCTCTCAGTTTTAACTCCGCTCACTATCACTTAATTCCTTAAAATTGGGGCTACCCTCAGGGCAGAAAGTGAGTTAGAAGGGAAAAAAAATCCAATTTCCCCCAATAATCATCTGGTCGGAGTGACAGATTATCTCTCAGAGTTTTAGGCATCTGTGCAACTACTCTTGCTAGGGTAGTGCAGTAGTACGTCTGCAGCTCATTTTGGCCTGGACTGGGAGAGAAAAAAAGAAAAAAAAAAAAAGAATAAAAAAGAAAGGGAATTTCCTTGATTCTCTCTATGGGATGCCACCACATCAGAAGGACATTCAAGTAACTCTGGAAAGATCCACACAGTGAGGAACTGAGTTCCTTGGCAACTAGAACTGAAATCTCTAGCCAAGATCCATAAGAATGAATTTGGAAGCACATCTTCCAACCCCAGTCAAGCCTTAAGATGATGCGGCTCCATCCAACATGTTAATTGCAAGCTAATGGGAGACCTTTAGTCAGAATCTCCTAGCTATATGGCTTCCATATTGCTGACTCGCTGAAACTGAGATGACAAATGTGTGTTGTTTTAAGCCATTTTGGGAGGTAAGTTGTTATACAGCAACAGAGGACTAAAACATAGCACAAAAGGGATTATAAAGAAAAGGAAAAAAAACCCCAGCATTTATACTGTAGTTCTGTTCCTAAGTTATTACTAATATCTAGTAAATACTTACTGAAAAAGAGAAAATAAGAAACAGTAAGAAGTTTCTAATTTAGCAGCTTTAGAATATTACATCTACAACTCAGCTTCTCCAAAGTGACTTATAAAGTTTTCTTTTCTTGGAAAGGAGTGCAAAATCCCAAGTCCTCAAAAGTACTCTTTTGGTTGATGTAGATACTAGTTTGACTTTAATTCTACAATGTTATATCCCATAAAATAAAGAAAAAAGAGGAAGAAGAAGTAATGATTTAGAAAATTTTAGTTAAATACAGAAAATTCTAGCTATCAAGTTATGGAGAAAAGACAGGATTAGGGGGAGTGGGTATGTGCAAAAAGTCCTTTATCTTGAATGAGAATGCCTTCAAATTCCTGTTAAAATATTAACTGCTTTTAAAAAATCATAAAGGCAGTATTATCTAACTCAAGTAACCACAAATTTGGAACTTTCTCCTCCTCTGCATTGCTTAGTGATGACTTTTCAATTTGCTTATGGATAATTTGTGGTGATTTTATGAGTAAATAACAAATATGATTCAAGGTTATAATTCTCTACTTTAGTTCAGTATTTAATAATCAGTTCTTGACTTCAACTGCATTTGACTGTAGTCACAAAATAATTATCCTTTAATATTGAAAATACTGGAAAGTTTAACTTTTGCTTACAGATTCTGCCCAAAGTACAGCTCACTTTAATGACAACTCTTTTGTCCTTCAATGGTAATGAATTCCAATATGCCTCTGTAAAACACATGTGCCAGGATTTGTTGGCAAAACAAGATAATCAGCAGAGTTTGTCTAACAATTGTATTTTCTTTAAAGCAGTGCCATTCAATTGCAACCACATTTTAGGGTAAAATATTCCACATGTTTCTCAGCAGCCTTCTGGGAAAACTTAGTACTTTCTGTAATTCAATATTGGGTTTTTTGAGAAGCATAGAATGAAGTTATGGAGAGCATACTCCGTGTATGCACAAAAAAGAAAAAACATTCTCCTAGTCTGACAATACTTACTACCATATGGAAGAAAAACACCAATGTGTACATTGAAGTTTACCTGGAAGATGAAAATATTCATGCTGTTTGTTACAATGTAAAACTTATAAAAATGTTCTGACTTCTTTTTCTTTCAAGTAAAATTTAGTCTCTGAGCATAACAGATTAATACAAGTCACTCCAAAAGTTTAAATTGCCTCTCCAATTTAGAAGTTATGATTGAAATGGAAAACTTTCTGTGCTCAACATACCAAATCCTAAATAGATTCTTGTATAACACAGAAGATCAGTTGCAAAATGAAAATGCTACAAATTCGATTATGTAAAAACTAACCAGGGACCTTTAGAATCAAACCTGTTATGACTCTGAGTGTGATCTACCATGAGTATCAACGGATATTCGTGACTTATTCAATAAAAACATGTGAAGCTTAGAAATGGTGGCATGTGAGCAATAAAAGCAATTTTACATTATCCATGGCAATATTAGAGGTAAAAAAGTTATTGAGGCTGACAAATAATCCACAAGTCTAATTTTCACTCTTTTCCATCAGACTTTCCCTAGAGCTAATAACAAGCAGGCCAGATGGTTAATTTGATATTCACCTTTTTTTATTTCCCCTTTCTACCCATTGCTGGAAATATTCCCAAGGAATGAGATGGCCAAAAGTCATCTAGCTAGAAGATGAGGGGGGAACACAAGCCAAGACTGTGGATTACTCACAAATTGGATACTTAACCACCAAATAATGTATTTTTCCCGAAACTGATGAAATGTGTTGAGACACAATATTGTGTGTGCGTGTGTGTGTGTGTGTGCGTGTGCGTGTATGTGCATGTGTATGTGTACATGTGTGTGTTGTGTGTGTGTGCTCCCACTTCCTACCAAATCAACACTGGGCTAAGTAGGACCACCAAAGTTTTGTCTTCCACTTCTGATCTTTGGGTTATTACCATATTTGCTTGCATTTCTAATGCTGTTGGTCAATATTAGCCTATGATTAAGTTTTATTCTGATGCATGGCATCTATATAATGCCATAACAGGAAAAAACTTATGAAATACTTTGAATATATGGCCCTTCTAGAAGCCATCTTTGCCCCTGAATGACAGGTATGGCTTGTATGCATGCTTCTAGAAAGGTAAGTATTATTTGAAGGCCACACAGCTTGTCAGCAGCTCTGAAGTATTGGTAGCCACATAATATTAAGGATATATGTGACAGATGAAGCTATTAGACTAAGCAGCAAAATTAAAATTTCAGACACATTTTAGGTCTTGGTGGGAAGTGAGCTAAAAGCAGACAGCTATTTTAGAAATTGAATTAGGAGGACATGACTGGGGAAAATGAAGTGAAACTTTCCCCCCTGCAATGAACCTTTCTGTATTTTCAGAAAGTGTACTTAGACTTGAACATCCTGATTACTTTAATTCCAACAGCTCAGTTTCACTCAACAGAGGTGAATATTGGTTCAGGAATGGGCTGCTAAAATGCTCATTTTGACTCACATTGCATTTTGTTTTTTAGGATTTTATTTGGAGAGATTTTTAACTTGAATGTTTACTTTTAAAATTTCTTAGTGTGCCAACAGGAGCCATAGGATGCATTTATTTCTAAAATTGTAGCAAGTTAAGTGCATCTTAGTTTTGTACAGGTTTCCTGCACATCTGCAGATAATTAGTTAAACATTTGTCCAAATGAGAGAAAGCATACAATTCCTTTGGCTATGTATTTCACTTGAATTATTAATCTTGTTGAGAGAATCTGGCAGCAAAAGCATTATACCCAAAACAATTCCTTCTTTTTTTTGACTTAAAAAAAAAGCTTGCCAGGGCTTGCCGTAGATCTTTTGCTAGAAGGTAATGCTGACAGGGAACTGAGTGAAAGCATATATTTATAATACCTAATTTAGTGATGTCAGTTTGGCACTGGCAGGAAACTGTGTGTATTGTTTTCTGCAATGGAACACATGGAGCATCACACACTGAATCTTTCCAAGGATTTCGAGAACTGATTTTGCTTCCTCCCATTCAATTCTCAGTAATAACAATTAAGGATTACAAATAGAGTTTTTACTCAGAGAGCAGTTATGTTGAGTTCTTTGAGGTCAGAAGATGTGCCTTCAATATCTGTGGCAAACTCCATAAACTGGAGTGTTGTGTTCAGCGTGGATGCCTAATTAGTATTTTTATTTTAGTAAACAATTTTTTTTTGTTCCATAACAGCCATAGAGGTGAGATACCTGGGCTCCCAAGTCTTTCTGGTGATGCTCTTACCTCTGCCATTTGAGTGCAGGTAGTTCAGCTCACACAGTGGTTTCAGGGGCCCCATTTCCTCCAGGTCTATGACTTCTGATGGTATAGAAATACACTTCATGATATATCTGAGCTGTGAAAAACAACCAATAAAATATGGGCCATACTGGCAAAGAAATGTACATCTAAGAACTTGATGATGAGTATGCCTACTGCCATGTTACATATAGCATCAAATTATAATTAATTCTTAGTTTAGTGGTAAGGAGCTTGGTATCCTTACATTTGGGCTGAACTAAAGTTTAATGTTTTGGTTTTTTTTTTTTTTTGAATGAAAGAAATTTGCAGTGTAAATAAGACATGGTGGTACAGAACTATATTATCTTTTTGAAAGTGATCATTTAAAAATATTTGCATGATTACTTAATATCAATGTTATTAGTTACTAATGAATTCTATTTATTCATTGTAGAAGGCTCAACCAGGTATCTACTGAGAAATATTACTTTGATGGTTCGAATTATCCTGCTAGTAGGTTATATAACTATTAAAATAAAACATGTAATCTCAATTGCTGGTTTATACTAGGTTTATCTTTTAGTCTGTAAAGCTTTAAATTACCAACAAAGTTTAATAAATCCACTAGATTATCTGTCCTTTAGGAAAAAAGGCTCAATCTGTGTGTGCATGTGTCCTAAGCATTAAACACTGTGACTGATACATGACAAATAGTTATTAATGTTTGAGGAATGGACCAATATATTTTGCTATTATTTAGACTTGAAAAAAAATTACTTTACTGCCAAATTTTACATGCGGATATTACCTTAGTTTTGTTACAGAGCAGTCTACCCCAGAAATAAGAAAACTCAAATATATCTGATTACTTGTTAGATAATGTAGGGTTCAAGACAAGAATTGGGAATAATAACTACAAAACATTGCACATGCTAATGTCTCCGCTGTTTAAACCCATTTTCTTTTTAAATTTTTTTTGATGCTTACTTATTCTTTTTTTTTTTTTTTAATTTTTTTTCAACGTTTTTTTATTTATTTTTGGGACAGAGAGAAACAGAGCATGAACGGGGGAGGGGCAGAGAGAGAGGGAGACACAGCATCGGAAACAGGCTCCAGGCTCCGAGCCATCAGCCCAGAGCCTGACGCGGGGCTCGAACTCACGGACCGCGAGATCGTGACCTGGCTGAAGTCGGAGGCTTAACCGACTGCGCCACCCAGGTGCCCCGATGCTTACTTATTCTGAGAGGGAGAGAGACAGATTGCAAGCAGCAGAGGAGCAGAGAAACAGGGAGACACAGAATCTGAAGTAGACTCTGGGCCTTGAGCTGTCAGCACAGAGCCTGATGTGGGGCCCGAACCCACGGACAGCGAGATCATGACCTGAGCTGAAGTTGGACGCCCAACCGATTGAGCCACCCAGGCACCCTTCTTTAAACCCATTTTCTTGGGGCACCTGGGTGGCGCAGTCGGTTAAGCGTCCGACTTCAGCCAGGTCACGATCTCGCAGTCCGTGAGTTCGAGCCCCGCGTCAGGCTCTGGGCTGATGGCTCGGAGCCTGGAGCCTGTTTCCGACTCTGTGTCTCCCTCTCTCTCTGCCCCTCCCCCGTTCATGCTCTGTCTCTTTCTGTCCCAAAAATAAATAAAAAACGTTGAAAAAAAAATTTAAACCCATTTTCTTAGATAATTCTCTCAGTGCTCACAATATCTACAAATAAGAATTGTCATCCCATTTTACAGATCAAGACTCAAGAGATCAAGAAATTGAGACCCAAAAAAGCAATGATACCAAATGACTCCAGAGCTCAGTGGTTACAATGAAGAATTCTTTTTCACTGATGTTACTTGTCCATCACACATCTGCAAATATACTTCATATCATCTTTACTCTGGTTCTCAGCATTAAGGAGCAGCTCCTATCATAGTTTTTGTCAGACTCATGGCAGTGATTATAAGAGGTCACAATAGATCTTGAGTTGTCTCTTAAAGTTTGTGTCCAGGCCACTTCTGTTCATTTATTACTGGTCAAGACAACTTATATGGCCAAGCCTGATTTCAAGGAAGCATAGATGTATAATCCTCCTATGGAGAGGACACCTCCAAAAGTGGGGGGGGAGAATGAAAATTTGAGCAAGAATACAATCTACAACTAGAGTAACAAGAGCTGACCTGATTGTAAGCCTGTGGCTAATAGCAAAACAAAAAGATCTCTGGCCAGAAATGTGAGGGCTATTTACACCCATGGAGACAACTGATCATGCTTTTTTTTTCCCCTTTTGTTTTCTTTGCTTTGCCTTAAACTCCTCTGTCTTCTGCATTTCTCCCACACAGACTAGGATCTGAATTCCAGCTCACTGGAGCTGAAACATGTTATTGGTCATTGGTCTTTTCTGTGCCTGTCAGATTAGCCTCTCTGAGCCTTGTGTATATGTGTTTAATTTGTTAAATAAGGATTACCATAAAACCTACCTTCCAGGATTATAGATATTGAAAATAATGCACCTGTTATAATGTGTGGTATGCAATGGGTACATTAAAAAAATGCTATGGAGTATTATCACTCAAGAAACTACTCTCAGCAAGTAATCATCAAAAAGTGAATTCCTCCTACATATTAGAATATTCCTGAAGCTTGAAATCTAGGGATGACATGACAGTATATATAGACTCCTTAGTTTGAGAAATGTTGAATTAGTGGCTTGACCAAAGTGTGTAAAATGTAGATATGTAGATAGACATGTAATTTTACAGATGCTGCACAACACAAGATTGTTGTATTCTGATGCAAATTGCTGTATACCTATAGCTCAGAAGAAAAACACACAAAATGATCATCAACAGATATGTATCCCAGACATGGTTAATCAAGTCCCATAGGAACACTGAATGTTTGTGTAGTTGAAAATCTGAAAAGTACAAGTTTACAAGTTTCCTTGACCTTTTCACATATATTGCTTATATAATTTTAAAATTGTTTTTTTTTTGGTGGGGGGGGGGAAGGCACCAAATAGCTCTCTTTTTCTCTTGCCAGTAAAATTACACAATGAAGTGATACCAAGAACTTAGCATTTATTTTTCAACATGTTTCTCTTTAGTTCTTCTCTAGTTTAATCAGAGTCCCAGATTGGATTCATCATTCGTTACAGACCTAGGATCTGCTAAGATGGGAAATTTCTTGACAGATCTAACTTTGCACCCTTATGTCCAGCCACATGACTGCATTTAATGATGGTTTGTTTTGTCTAAGTGTTCATATGAAGCCTGTTCATTGCTGCGTTCTATGGAGCAAACATTCAATTAACTGTTTTTCTTATCTGCAAATTGTCAAGCAGTAAGTTTTATCAGTTTTTTTTTCATCGTGTAAGTATGTGGAATTGATGACTTGGCCAGAAGGCTTATCACAGCAACGGGAAAAACAGATTTAGGAGAAAAATGAATATTTTACAATAAATTCTTCTTTCTCTAAAAATATTAATTATCTGGGAGTTTAGAGAAAACCATGAATTGAAGTGAAAGGGAAGGTGGGTAGGAAGAAAAACCTATTGAGTAAAGCTTGTATTTGTGTCACTCTTGGATGGACTAATATTTTGGCATAGTATTTACAGTTTTTCAACTGCACTAAAAACAAACAAACAAAAACTGCCTCAAGAGATTTTGCCACATCTCCCTCCTGTTTTCAGCTAAATCTCACTGAAGAAAAATCCAGAGCAGAGAGTATTTCTATTCATGTAATGTCCCAATTCTCCAAATAAATATCAATATTATGAAGTTATTATGTATTATTATTCCTTTTGCTATTGTTTTAAAATAATTTGAGACTCGAAATAAGAACGCTTACAGTTTCCAATATTGGCAGGCTTGGTTATTTGGACCAACTCTCTTAACTGAAAAGAATTAAAAAGTTCAAATAGAGTATTAAAACATGCCTTTTTTTTAACGTTTATTTATTTTGATAGACAGAGAGAGACAGAGCATAAGTGGGGGACGGGCAGAGAGAGAAGGAGACAGAATCGGAAGCAGGCTCCAAGCTGTCAGCACAGAGCCCAAGGCGGGCTTGAACTCACAAAATGACATCATGATCTGAGCCGAAGTCAGATGCCCAACCGACTGAGCCACTCAGGTGCCCCTAAAACAAGCCTTATGAAGAGCTACAGCAAGGAAATGCTGGTTAAAAAACTGAAAGGAAAACAGTAACATAGAGTGATGGGAAACCTCAGAACTGCTTTTGTCTTGTGAACTTTCGTGATGTTAGCAAATTTAAACTTTCATTTTGAAAACTTCTTTAGTGAGAGGGATAGAGATTAAATGCCCTTGTCTAATTGAAGTCAGAGTCTAATAGCAAGCCCCCTCCAAAATAATTTGTGATTCAACCATCACTACTAGAGTAAATCAGAAGTAGAAAAATCATCACAGATCCTCACAGCCTGAGACCATATCATAAAGAAAGCAATTTCAAGCCTTGAACATGAATTAAGGGGTCCCAGGTTGGTAGAGTAAAAGAAAAGGCAAATCTTCTCTGGAAAAAGAAGTCTTTTTCTTAATCTCCAAAATGTATCTTAAATAAGTTTGCAAGTACAATGAGCAGTATGCAGTCAAAGATAATCAGGCTCACTAGGAAACATGAGAATAAGCAGAATCAACAGCAACAGATTCAAAGAACTTCAGATGTCTAAAGTACCAGTCATAGAAATTACAGTTCAAGATGGCAATGTACGAGGATCCTAAACTCACCTCCTCCCACAAACACACCAATCTATACCCACAATTTTCTCTGAAGCGTCCCCCCCTCCCAACAAAATTAGCTAAGTGACTCTTACACATCAGGTAAATGAGAAGAAGAAAGAAAAAAAAGTCAAAATGGGTAGAAGAGGCTAAAACATAATCTCACCACAAAGCATAGTCCTCATGTGGTGACCCACAATTGAGAGGGAACGCACAACCAAGCTTCTCCCTGAGTAGCAAAGTGTTTAAATCTCACATCTAGTACCTTTACTTTTAAGACCTGCACTTGAGAGATGAGCCTCCAAACATGGAGCTTTGAAAGTTAACAGGGCTTGTGTGACATGACCCACAAGGCTATAGCAAACAGAAAAAGTTCTTAAAAGGCTCACAAGGACTCAACTGGCTTCCCCTAGGGCACACTGCAAAAGCTGCTGGAAAGCATCTAGTCTTTCTGTGAAAGAGGCCTGTTTATCTTAAAAATTTTGCCAGAGGGGCAGGCTTCTAAATTTAACATTGATCTGGAGGACCACAGAAATACTCCTGAAGACCCTGGAGGCCAAGAAGCACTATCTTTGAACTCTCCCTCTGCCTTGCTCCAGGAGGCTGGAATCTTCCACAAAGTAGCTTCTGTACCCACCTGGTGCCCAGTTTTTGCACCTACCACCCAGGTGATACCCCTTGATTGCCTGGCTCTGGTGGACAGTGGGACTTATATTCATGGGTCTCCTAAAAGACTGTAACAAGCAAAGAAAGAGTTTTTATGGGGCCACTCTCCATGGCACAGTGCAGAGACAGCAGACTGAAATATACCCAAGTCTTTCTGGAAAAGAGCTTATCTTTTTGGCCTAAGGGACAGCCTTCTAATTAAACACATATCCAGACACTGACTACAATTATCTTCAAAAACCAGGGAGTTTGCTGGGTGCCCTCTTTGCACTTTCCCTCTGCCCTGCCCCAGGCTGCTGGTGTCTCTGAAAAAGAAAACATGCACATATCTGGTGGCCTCACTTTTACAGCTGCTACCCAGAGGACACATCTGTTGATACCTAGCTTTCCTGGCCCACTGGATCTTATGTTCTCAGGTTCATTAGGATAGTAATAAAGAAACTTCTTAACTGGTTATCACCCCAGGGCTTAGCACAAAGGGAACAGACAAAAAGGCCCATCTTGCAAGCTTCCCCTGAAAGATGGGCCTTTGCTTTTGCTGTCGGGTGGTGGGGGGCGGTTAGCTGTCAATCAGCCTAGATCTAGCTGCTAAGATCTTTCCTTTTAGGACAATGATAGTGGCTCCCAGTGTTTGATGGTATGACAGGATGTAAGAACAAAATAGATTGATTGGACAATCATAAGGATTTAACAGACAACCAAGAGCTAGGGCAGGGTTTAATAATAAGATTCATCTCCTACAGGAGTCTACTCCTTTAAGATTAGTGGAGGTGAGAGTTCATTGATGAGTTCCGATCTGAGCTGTACCACTTTGGCTCTAGATGGCTTGGTAGGGCACCCCCACCTTACACCTACTTTAGCTCCAGCCATCCTGCTTGGGTTCCCCCTGTGTGGAGCAACCCAGAAATTCATGCCTCATGCCTGCCTTAATCCCAGCCATCCTGTGAGGGCATCCTTTCCATGGAGTGCCCTAGTATCCCTGGACTGTGCCCAGGCAGGATGTCCCCTGTGTGGATCACCTTTGGACATAGTGACTTCACTCACTTCAGCTTAAGCTATCCTGCCAGAGTGGCCTCTCCAGAATTGTCCTGGCTCATGCCCACTTCAGCTATAGCTCTCCTTTCAGGATGTCTCCTGTGCAAAGGACCCCTAGGACATCTTTACCTATGCCCTGCTTTGGCTCCAGCTGCCCCACCAGAGGACCTCTTGCATGGAATGCCCTGAGATAAGCCAGCTTTCACCCACTTCAGCTTCAGCTGTCCTGTCAGGACACCCTCCGTGTAGAGAGCCCCAGGACCACCCTAGACCAGCCCCACTTTAGCTCTGGCCATCCGAGCAGCTCAGCCCCAGCAGAGTGCCCATGTCCCCCAGCCTATGTCAGCCACAGTTCCAGCCAACTATACAGTCACCAGGCACACAAAGGCTACACAGGGGACAACCATACCTTAGATCATTCCTTCAAATTTAGAAGTAGTTGTTCTGCTTAATTCATAGAAATTAACACAGAAGGTCAACCAAATGAGGAGGAGAGAAATATACTCCAAATGAAACAAGAATTGTTGGAACTTAAGTAACTATCAACTTAATATAGACTGCTAACAACAGCAACATAAAACCTCAGAAAAAGAAATGAAATGGTGATAAGCAATATATTTGATATAGAATTTAAAGTAATGATCATCAACATACTCACTGGGTTGAAGGATGGAATAACTCATCAAGAAATTCAACCAAGAGATAGAAAATATAAGAAAGAACCAATCAGAGGTGAAGAATACAATAACTGAAATGAAAAATATACTAAAGGAAATCAACAATAGATTAGTGGATGCAGAAGAATGGAGCAGTGATCTGGAAGACACAGTAATTAATGGAAAGAATCCATGGTGAACAAAAAAAAAAAGAAAAGAAAAGAAAAGAAAAAAAGGATTTAAAAAAAATGAGGATAGGTAAAGGGATTCCTGGGACAACTTCAAGCATACAAACTTTCACGCTGTAGGAATCCCAGAAGAAGTGATAGAGAAAGGGGCAGAAAACTTATGTGAAGAAATAATAACTGTAAACTTCCCTAATTTGGGGAAGGAAACAGCAGACATCCAGCTTCAGAAAGCACAGAGTTCCAAACAAGATCAATCCAAGGAGGTAGACACCATGACATAATAATTAAAATGTCAAAGATTAAAAATAAAGAGATAATTTTAAAAGCAGCAAGAGAGAAGCAAGAAGTTATGTATAAAGGAAACCTGCTAATGCTATCAGCCCATTTTCCAGAACAAACTTTGCAGGCCAGAAGGGAGTAGCATGATATATTCAAAGTGCTGAAAGGAAAAAAAAAACTATAACCATGAACACTCTACCTGGCAAGGCTGTCATTCAGAACTGAAGGAGAGAAAAGTTTCTCAGATAAAAGTTAAAGGTGTTATGGGGTGCCTGGGTGGCTCAGTTGGTTAAGTGTCCGACTTCAGCTCAGGTCATGATCTCACAGTTCGTGAATTCAAGCCCTGCGTCAGTCTCTGTGCTGATAGCTCGGAGCCTGGAGCCTGCTTCGGATTATGTGTCTCCTCTCTCTCTGACCCCCCCTGCCCCTACTCACTCTCTCTCTCCCACTCTCAAAAATAAATAAACATTAAAAAATTTTTTTAAAAAGTTAAAGGAGTTTATCACCACTAAAACATCCTCATGAGAAATGTTAAAAAAAGAATTATTTAAGTGAAAAATAAAAACCATAATTAGAAGAAAATTATGAATAAAAAGATTTAAAATATAACAAAATATACATAAAATGTGGGAGGAAGAGTAACAATGTTCTTTTAGAATGTGTTGGAACTTAAGTGACTATCAACTTAATATAGACTGCTAAATACTTAGGATGGCATATATGAACCTCATGGAAACCACAAACTCAAAATGTGTTAAGACATCGACAAAAAATGAAGAAAAGCTAAACATACCACTAAAGAAGTTCATCAATCACAATAAAAGAGAGCAACAAAAGAAAGGAAGAGAGAAGAACTAAAAAGTAACCAGAAAATAATTAACAAAATGTCAATAAGGAGATACCTATCAATAATTATTTTAAATATAATTGTCTACATACATGCTCCAGCAAAGAAACACAGGATAGCAGAATGGGCAAAATCATCATCATCATCATCATCATCATTGTCATCATCATCTATACTCTGCCTACAAGAGCTTCATTTCAGACCTAAGGATACATACAACTGAAAGGGAAAGGATCAGAAAAGATATTAAATACAAATGGAAATGGTAGGGGGAAAACTAGAGTAGTAATAATTATATCAGACACAATAGACTTTAAAACAAAGACTATAACAAGAGACAAAGAAGGTCATTATATAATAATCTAAAAAGAGAGGATGTAAAAATTTAAGTATCTATGCACCCAACATTGGAGCACCCAAATACATAAAGCATTTATCATTAGACATAAAGGGAGAGACTGACAGCAACACAGTAATAGTAGGGGACTTAAATATCCAATTTACACCCATGGATAGATCATCCAGATAGAAAAATCAACAATCAGACAGTGGCTTTGAACAAAACATTAGACCTGAAGGACCTAACAGATATATTCAAAACATTTCATCTAAAACAGAATACATATTCTTTTCAAGTGCACATGGAACATTCTCCAAGATAGATCACATGTTAGACCACAAAACAAGTCTCAAGAAATTTAAGAAGATTGAAATCCTATCATACAACTTTTCTGATGACAATAGTATGACACTAGAGATCAATCACAAGAAAAAACTGGAAGAGACACTAATGCCAAACTAATAATGTTAAACTAATAATGCTTTATGTTTATGTTATCATTCTATTAAACAGCCAATGGGTCAATGAAGATATCAAAGAGGAAGTAAAAAAAAAAATACATGGAGACAAATGAAAACGAAAACACAATGGTCCAAAATCTTTGGCATACAGACAAAGCAGCTCCAAGAAAGAAATTTATAGTGATACAGGACTACCTCAAGAAACAAGAAAAACCTTAAACAATCTAATCTTACATCTAAAGAAACTAGAACAAGAAAAATAACGTTCAAAGTTAGTAGAAGAAAGGAAATAATAAAGATCATAGCAGAAGCAAATGACATAGAAAATAAAACACAAGAGAAAGGGTTAAGGAAACTAAAAGCTGGTTATTTGAAAAGATAAACAAAATTGATAAAACTTTAGCCAGATTCATTAAGAAAAAAAGTAGAGGACCTAAATAAATAGAAAATGAAAAACTAACCAACACCACATAAATGCAATTATAAGAGACTGCTACAAAAAATCATATGCCAAAAATTGGACAACCTACAAGAAATTGTTAACTTCTAGAAACATATTAATCCAAAATTAAATTGGGAAGAAACAGAATGTCTGCACATATCAATTACTAGTAATAAAATTAAATCAGTAATAAAAAACTCCCAACAAACAAAAGTCCAAGACCTGATGAATTCACAGGTAAATTCTACCAAACACTTAAGAGTTAATGCCTATTATGCTCCAACTATTCCAAAAGAAAAAAAAATAGGAGAGGAAGGAAAGCTTTCAAATACATTCAATGAATCCAGAATTATCTTCATACCAAAATCAGTCAAGACAGTACAAAAAAGAGGGAAACTATAGGCTTATATCCCAGATGAACATAGATACAAAATTCTTAATAAAATATTAGCAAGCTGCATTCAACTATACATTAAAAGGATTATTCACCATGATTAAGTGAGACTTATTCTGGGAATGCAATCAGTACTTACAAATCAATCAATGTGATAACCTACATTAATAAAACAAAGGATAAAAATTATACAATCATCTCAATAGATGCATAAAGATATTTTGACAAAATTCAACATTCATTCATGATAAACATTCTTAATAAAGTGGGCTTGGAGGGAACATACATCAAAATAATAAAAACCATATATGAAAACCAACAATGAATGTCACACTCAATGGGGGAAAGCTGAAAGCTTTTCCTCTAAAGATCAGAAACGAGGCAAGAAGGTCACTTTCACCACTTTTATTCAACATGGTACTGGAAGTCATAGCCACTGCAGTCAACAAGAAATAAAAGGGAGCTACATTTATAAGGAAGATCAAATTTCCACTACTTGTAGATGACATACTATACATAAGAATCCCTAAAGTCTCCACCAAAAAATATTAGAAATAATAATTCAGTAAAATTTCAGGACACAAAATATACAGAAGTCTTTCATGTTTCTATACACTAATAACTAAATAGCAGAGTGAAAAATTAAAAAAAAAAAACAATTCCATGTACAATTGCCCCAAAAAGAAAGAATAAATTTGACCAGTGAAGTGAAAGAACTGTACTCTGAAAAGTATAACACACTGATGAAAGAAATTGAAGGTGACACTAACAAACAGAAAGATATTCCATGCTCATGGATTGGAAGAATTAGTACTGTTAAAATGCTCACATTAAGCAAAGCAATCTACAGATTCAATGAAATTCTTATTAAAATACCAACAGTATTTTTTGAAGAACTAGAACAAATAATATTATAATTTGTATGAACTAAAAGCTATCCTGGATAGCCAAAGTAATCTTCAGAACAATAACCATAGCTGGAGGTATCACAATCCCAAATTTTAGAATAGAATACAAAACGATAGTAAGCAAAACAGGATGGCACCAGCACAAAAACAAACACATTGATGAATGGAACAGAATGGCAAGCCCAGAAATAAACCCATACTACTATAGTCAATTAACTCATCTATGACAAGGCAGGCAAGAACATATAATGGGAAATAAATCTCTTCAAGAAATAGTGCTGGGAAAACTAGACAGCTATGTGCAAAAGAAGAAAACTGGAGCACTTTCTTATATTATACGTAAAAAGAAACTCAAAATGGATTAGTGACCTAAATGTGAGACGTCAGACCACAAGACCATAAGACTCCTAGTAGAAAACAAGGGAGAATCTTAAAACAGCAAGAGAAAAACAACTTGTTAAGTACAAGAAACCCCCCATCAGACTATAGTCAGACTCTTCAGCAGAAACTTTGCAGGCCAGCAAGGAGTGGCATGATATCGACAAAGTGGTGAAAGAAAAAAAACTGCCAATCAAGAATACTCTATGTAGCACCATTGTCTTTTAGCATTGAAGGAAAGATAAAGTACTTTTTAGGTAAGAATTCATCACCACTAGGTATGCCTTATAAGAAATTTTAAAGGGACTAATTAGTGGTGCCAGTTAGTAAGAGGAAAACATAAAAATATAAATCTCACAGGTAAGGTAAATATATAGTAAAATTTAGAATAATATAATGTTGTAAAGTGATGAGTTATTCACTTATAAAGCTAGAATGAAGGTTATAATACAAGAGTAGTAAAAATATCTATCATTACAATGATTTGTTAATGGGTACACAAGATAAAAAGATGTAAATAGTGACATCAAAAACATAAAATAAGGGAAGGGAGTAAAAATGTAGAGTTTTTTTTTAACTTCAGTGTTATCAACTTGAAATAGATTATTATAAGTTGTTTTATCTAAGCTTCTTGGTAGCCACAAAGCAAAACCTGTAGCAGATACACAAAGAAAAGAAAAAGGAATTTAAGCATACCACTACAGAACATCAGTGAATCACAAAGAAAGAGGACAGAGAAGAAGAAAGGAAAAAAGGAATTATGGAGCAGCCAGAAAACAATTAATAAAATGGCAGTAAGTCCATATTTGTCAGTAATTATTTTAAAAGTAAAGACTAAATTATCTAATGGAAAGATGTGCAGCTGCTGAATGAACTAAGAAACAAGACCCACATGCCAGCTATAAGAGACTAACTTCAGATCTAAGGACACACACAGACTGAAAATGAAGGGGTGAAAAGGCTATTTCACACAAATGGAAACCAATAAAAAGCTGGGGCAGCTATACTTATACCACACAAATAAACTTATTGATAACGACTGCAATAAGAGACAAAGGATTCAACATATAACAATAAAGGGGGTCAATCCAAGAAGAGGCTGTCATATTTGTAAATATTTATTCAGCCAACATAAAAGCACATAAATATTTAAAGCACATATTAACAGACCTAAAAGGTGAAATGGACAATACAATAAGGGTAGGGGACATTAATACTCCACTTTCATCAATGGATGACTCGGACAGAAAATATATATATAATATATATAATATATATATATATATATATATATATATATATATAATATAAAAATATATATAGAAGACAATAAAAGAGAAATAAAAAATATATAGAAGACAATAAAAGGGAAATAAAAATATCTTGAGGTAAATAAAAAATGGAAATAAAACATATAGAAACTTATGGTATGCAGCAAAAGTAATTCTAAGAGGGCAATTAAAGTGATAAATGCCTGTATTAGGAACAAGAAAGATCTCAAATAACAACCTAATTATAAACTTTAAGAAAGTAAGAAAAGAACGAAGCCTCAAGTTAGAAGGAGGTAAACAATAAAGATCAGAGCAGAAATAGTGACTAAAAAGACAGTTAAAAAGATAAATGAAGAGTATTTTTTTAAAAGATAAAAAAAGAAAAATTGCAGGGGCGCCTGGGTGGCGCAGTCGGTTAAGCGTCCGACTTCAGCCAGGTCACGATCTCGCGGTCCGGGAGTTCGAGCCCCGCGTCAGGCTCTGGGCTGATGGCTCAGAGCCTGGAGCCTGTTTCCGATTCTGTGTCTCCCTCTCTCTCTGCCCCTCCCCCGTTCATGCTCTGTCTCTCTCTGTCTCAAAAATAAATAAATGTTGAAAAAAAAAAAAAAAAAGAAAAATTGCAACTAGACTCACCAAAGAAAAAAAAGAGAGGACATAAATATATAAAATCTGGAATGAAAGAGGAGATATTACAACTGATACCATAGAAACACAATAAATCATCAGAGACTCCTATGAACAATTATTCACCAAGGGGGACAACCTAGAAGAAATGGATAAATTCCTAGAAATAACTTAGTAAATCATGAGAAATAGAGAATTTGAACACACAGATTACTAGTAAGGAGACTAAATCAGTAGTCAAAACTCTCCCCACAAACAAAAGTCCAGGACCAGATGGCTTCATTGGTGAATTCTACCAAACATTGAAAGAAAAATTAATTCAAATCCTTCTGAAACCCTTCCAAAAAATAGAAGGGAAGAAATACTTCTAAACTCATTTTATGAAGCCTGCATTACCTTGATACCAAAACCAAACAAAGACACTACAAGAAAAAAAAGTTACAAGCTAATATCCCTGGTGAATATTGATGCAGAAATCCTCAAGAAAACATTAAAAAACATAATCCAACATTACATTAAAAGGATTATATATCATATTCAAGTAGGATATATTCCAGTGATGCAAGGATAATTCAATATCCACAAAAATCAATGTCATATAACACATTAACAAAACGTAGGATAAAAATCATACGATCATCTCAATATATAGAAAAAAGCATATGGCAAAATTCAATATCCATTTATCATAAAAAGTTTCAGCTAACTGGATATAGAGGAAATGTACCTCGACATAATAAAAACCAAATATGACAAGCCCATAGCTAACATACTCAACAGCAAAAAGCTAAAAGGTTTCCACTAGATCAGGAATTAAACAAGAATGTCCATGCTTGCCACTTTTATTCAACATAATATTGGAAATACTAGTGACAGCAATTAGGCAAGAAAAGAAGTAAAAATTATCCAAAATAGAAAGGAAAAAATAAAACTGTCATTATTTGCAGAAGACATATTTAGAAAACCCTAAACAACTCCACCAAAAAAACCACTAAAACTTACCAAAAAATTCAGTTAAGTTGTAGAATACAAAAACCAATGTACAAATATCTATTGTGTTTCTAAACCCTAATAATGAACCATCAGAAAGCGAAATTAGGAAAACAATACCATCTGCAACGGCATCAAAAAGAAAATATTTAACAAAGAAGGTGAAAGACCTATACACTAAAACTATAAGACAATGATGAAAGAAATTCAAGAAGAGACAAATAAAAGATATTCCAAACTAACTGATTGGAAGAATATTGTTAAAATGTTCATACTACTCAAAGCAATCTACAGATTCAAAGGAATTCCTATCAAAAATTCAAATGACAGTTTTTAAAGACATAGAATGAATAATCCTAAGATTTGTATGGAACCACAAAAGACCCTGAATAGCCAAAAAAGAAAAAAAATGAGCAAGTAGAAAATCACTGGAGTTCTCACTCTCTGATTACAAACCATATTACAAATCTATAGTAATTACATAATATAGCAGTAGCAGAAAAATAGGCACATAGATCAATGGAATAGAGATTGCAGAAATAAATCCAGCTTCTATGGTAAATTAATTTATAAAATAGGAGCCAAAAATATAAAATAGAAAAGGACAGTCTCTTTAACAAATGGTGTTGGGAAAACTTGACAGTCACATGCAAAAGAATGAACCTGGATCACTATCTTACATCATATACAAAATTTAACTGAAACGGGTTAAATACTTGAATATAAGACCTGCAACCATAAAACACCTAGAAAAAACATAGGCAGTAAGCTCTCTGCCACTGGTCTTAGAGGTCTTTTGCTAATTTTGTTTTTTGTTTTGTTTTGTTTTTGTTTTTGTTTTTGCTTTTTTGGTTTTTGATTTGATACCAAAAGCAAAGACAATAAAAGTGAAAACAAAGGACCTACATCAAAATACAAAGCTTTTGCACAGCAAAGGAAATGATTAATGAGGAGAGGAGGGGCCAACATGGCTGAGCAGTAGGGGGAATCTGCACTTCCCGCATCTCTCAAAGAAGGGCTGAGGTCAAAGGACTTTGAGGGGCACCTGAGTGGCTCAGTGGGTTAAGTGTCTGACTTTGGCTCAGATCATGACCTCACCATGCGTGAGTTCACGCCCTGCATCGGGCTCTGTGCTGACAGCTCAGAACTTGGAGCCTGCTTCAGATTCTGTGTCTCCCTCTCTCTCTTCCCCTTTCCCACTCACACTGTCTTTCTCTCTCAAAAATAAATAAACAATAAAAAATTTTTTTAAAAAAAGGATTTTAAACCGGAAGAGTCTGGGAGGAAAAGAGACTGAGACTACCAGGGAGAAACTGGGACAACCTGACAGGCTATAGGTGGGTGATTATGAATTGACGGAGATAAAATGGGCCCTATGGGCCATGTAGGCATGGAGGGGAGGGATCCCCTTCTGCAGAGAGACAAAGGGAAGAGAAAGAGCATCTGGAGAAGCCTAAGACTGTATCTGGACAAAAGAAAAAACATGGATCGGGAGGAAGAGGGATCCAATCTCTAACTGCAGGGCTTTCTTCAGACTGGGGCCGGCTGCCCTGCTTGCACACCTGGGGAAGAGGGGAGTCATCTCTGGGTTCGGTGGTATGTCAGGGGTGCAGTCCGCAGCAGGAGAAACCAGTCCCCTCCCCTGAAGTGCTGTGGCACAAGACAAAACCAGCCGGAATGTCGGGTAGCATTGAGAGGCACTTCCCCAGGACCAGGGTGCACAGAGCAGGAATTTAAATCCCACCCAAGCCCCTGGGGCACAGAAGTCAGCAGAGTGAGACAGGCTTGTCTGCATCTGTGCTTGCCTGTGTCACAGTAAGGATGGCTCCAAAGGAGTGATTTGGGACGCCAGGTCGCCAGGTCATGGAGAAGAGACTGGGGGGTTGCCAATTTTCTCCCTCGACCACTAAGGCAGGGCCTCAGGAATTGGCCTGAGGGGTCCACAGTGGAGGCAGGACCAGCCTACACTAAACCATGCCCCTCCAAGCCAAATAACTTCCTGTCTACTGGAGCGGGATAGACACTGAGGAACTAAATGTCCTCCTCCTCCAGACCATTGCTGCTTCATTGCCTGGATTAATTCTAGGACAATTCTTGTTGTATAGATATATTCTCCTTTCCATTTCTCTTTCTTATCTCTTCCCTCCTCTAGGCTGTTTACACTGGTTACTGGTTTGTCTAAACAGATGTATTTAATCCATTCTCTTGATACATGTTCTACACCTCCTTCTTTACTTTCCTTTCTCTCACTCTGGAATAAGCAGGCCATATAGTTTCTCTGTCTGAGTAACTATTTAAGAAAAGCCCACAGTTAATAACATCCTCAATGGAGGAAAAACAGAGCTTTCCCCCTTGATCAGGAAGATTACAGGGATGTCCACTCTCACCACTGTTGTTTACCATAGTGTTGGAAGTCCTAGCATCAGCAATCAGACAACAAAATGAAATCAAAGGCATCAAAATTGGCAAAGATGAAGTCAGACTTTCACTTTTTGCAGACGACATGATAACTTTACATGGAAAACCCAAAAGACTCCACCAAAAGTCTGCTAGAACTGATACATGAATTCAGCAAAGTTGCAGGATACAAAATTAATGTACAGTAATCAGTTGCATTCTTATACACTAAGAATGATGCAACGGAAAGACAAATAAAGAAACTGATCCCATTTACAATTGCACCAAGAATCATAAAATCCTAGGAATAAACCTAACCAAAGATGTAAAAGATCTGTATGCTGAAAACTATAGAAAGCTTATGAAGGAAATTGAAGAAGATATAAAGAAATGGAAAAACATTCCGTGCTCATGGATTGGAAGAATAAATATTGTGAAAGTGTCCATACTACCAAAGCTATCTACACATTCAATGCAATCCCAATCAAAATTGCACCAGCATTCTTCTCAAATCTAGAACAAGCAATCCTAAAATTTGTATGGAACCATAAAAGACCCCGAATAGCCAAAGTAATATTGAAGAAGAAGACCAAAGCGGGAGGCATCACAATCCCAGACTTTAGCCTCTACTACAAAGCTGTAATCATCAAGACAGCATGGTATTGGCACAAAAACAGACACATAGACCAATGGAATAGAATAGAGACTCCAGAATTGGACCCACAAAAGTATGGCCAACTAATTTTTGACAAGGCAGGAAAGAATATCCATGGAAAAAAGACAGTCTCTTTAACAAATGGTGCTGGGAGAACTGGACAGCAACATGCAGAAGGTTGAAACTAGACCACTTTCTTACACCATTCACAAAAATAAACTCAAAATGGATGAAGGACCTGAATGTGAGACAGGAAACCATCAAAACCCTAGAGGAGAAAGCAGGAAAAAACCTCTCTGCCCTCAGCCACAGCAATTTCTTACTTGACACATCCCCAAAGGCAAGGGAGTTAAAAGCAAAAATGAAGTATTGGGACCTCATGAAGATAAAAAGCTTCTGCACAGAGAAGGAAACAATCAAAAAAATTAAAAGGCAACAACTGAAGTAATGGGAGACAATATTTGCAAATGACCTATCAGATTAAGGGTTAGTATCCAAAATCTATAAAGAACTTATCAAACTCAACACTCAAAAAACAAACAATCCAGTGAAGAAATGGGCAGAAGACATGAATAGACACTTCTCTAAAGAGGACATCCAGATGGCCAACAAGCACATGAAAAGATGCTCAACATCACTCCTCATCAGGGAAATACAAATCAAAACCACACTGAGATACCACATTATGCCAGTCAGAGTGGCTAAAGTGAACAAATCAGAAGACTATAGATGCTGTCAAGGATGTGAAGAAACGGGAACCCTCTTGCACTGTTGGTGGGAATGCAAACTGGTGCAGTTGCCCTGGAAAACAGTGTGGAGGTTCCTCAAAAATTAAAAATGGAACTACCTTATGACCCAGCAAAACACTGCTAGGAATTTGCCCAAGGGATATAGGAGTGCTGATGCATAGGGGCACATATACCCCCATGTTTAAAGGAGCACTTTCAACAATAGCCAAATTATGGAAAGAGCCTAAATGCCCATCAGCTAACAAATGGATAAAGAAGATGTGGTTTATATAAACAATGGAATACTACTTGGCAATGGGAAAAATGAAATCTGGCCATTTGCAGCAACATGGATAGAACTGGAGGTTATTATGCTAAGTGAAATAAGTCAGTCAGAGAAAGACAGATACCATATGTTTCCCCCCATATGTGCATCGTGAGAAACTTAACAGAAGACCATGGGGGAGGGGAAGGGGAAAAAGAAAATTTACAGAGAGGAAGGGAGGCAAATCATACAAGACTCTTAAATACTGAGAACAAACTGAGGGTTGATGGGGGTGGAGGAGAGAGGAAAGTGGGTGATGGGCATTGAGGAAGGCACTTATTGGGATGAGCATTGGGTGTTGTATGGAAACCAATTTGACAATTAATTATATTAAAAATCATAAAATAATAAATAAATACATAAATACATAAATAAATAAAAGGAAACCATCAATGAAATGAAAAGGTAAGTTACAAAGTGGGAGAAGATATATGTATACCATATAGCTCATAAGGGGTTAATATCCATAATATATAAATAACTCCTACAATTCAATACCAATGAATAATAAAATAGGATTTAAATAAGCAGAGGATCTGAATAGACATTTTTCTGCAGATGACACACAGATGGCCAAGAGGTACATGAAAACATTGTTAACATCCCTAATTAGGGACATGCAAATCAAAATCACAATGAGGTACCACCTCCCAGTGTTAGAATGGTTATTATCAAAATGTCAAGAAATCACAAATGTTGACAAAGATATGGTGAAAAGGGAACACTTGTGCATGGTTGGTAGGAATGTAAACTGTTATAGGCACAATGGTAAATATCACGGAGTTTCCTCAAGAAATTAAAAATAGAACTACCATGTGATACAGCATTCCATACTGTGTATTTATCCAAAGGAAATGAAAACATGAACTCAAAATATATCCACACCCCCATGTTCACTGCAACATTATTTGCAATAGCCAAGTCCTGAAAACAACCTACGGGCTCATTGACAATGAATAAATAAAGAAAATACATATACATACATACACAATGTGTATACATACACAATGCAGTATTAGTTATAAAGAAGAAGAAAATCCTGCAACTTATGACAAAATGGCTAGAACTTGAGGGCAATATTCTATGTAAAATAAGACCGAGAAAGACCAATGCTGCATAATCTCACTTACAAGTGAAATAAAAAAAGAAAACGTAACCCAAATACAAAGAATAGATTGGTGGTTGTCAGAGGCAAGGGTTGGATGATAGACAAAGTTGGAGAGAGTGGTCAAAAGGTACAAACTTCCAGTTAGAAAATAAGTTCCACATATGTGATGTATAGCATGGTGACTATAATTAATGATATCGTGTTTGTTGTATGTTTGAAAGTTGCTGAGAGTAGATTTTAAAAATTCTCACAAGAAAAAAAAAATCTGACAAATTTGGTGCTGACAGATGTAAGCTAATCTTATTGTGGTGATCATTTTACAACATATACATATACAGAAACATGTTAAAAAAAGAAACATGTTATATAACATTATATTAATTTCAGTTTACATCAGTTACATCTGAATTTAAAAAGATATACAGATATAAAAACAAAAAAGCCATATAGTAAACATTATGTATCTCCTCTTAAAATATGCAGTTTAATGCTTTAATACCATAACATTATTAAAAATATAGTATAAAGTTTAAAAAATCAGACAATAAATTACATTATAAATTATTTTTAAAGCAATAATATGCAAACAAAGATATTTGCAAGGAAAAGAAACAAAACTGACAGAGTTTTGAAAATGATCCAAATAGAACTTCTAGAAATGAAAACAAATATATTAAAAATTTTAAGATTTTAATGGCTAGGTTAACAGATTGGACACAAAGAATTAGAAACTAAGAAATAGAAGAAATTGTAAAGATTGCAGCATAGAGAGACAAAAAGATGGACAGAAACAAAAAAGAATCTGCTCATGTCATAGAGAATGAGAAGGTCTAACATGATTAATCAGAGTTCCAGAAGTTCCAGAGAGACAATGAGCCAGAGGTAATAATTTGAAGAGATGATATCTGAAACATTCTCCAGAATTTATTAAAAACAAAAGACACTTTCTGTTTAATGTTAATAGTCTCTTCATAAAAAACAGATGTTTGTTTTTAAAACATTACTGGAAAACTATTTCCTATTAAATAAAAAATTATGTTATACGCCAACCCCAAATCTCCAACCACTTTCCCTAAACCTACCACCACCACATAAAAGCACTTATGTATAAGTAACAGCTATTAGGTAGAAAATGTTTAAAACATTTCCTGATCATTAAGTAATTAGTATGGTTGTCACCAAACAGCTGTTTTAATGGGGAAACACATTACACATCCCCTTTGCTGACACTGAGATTGGTTTGCAAAATAGCAATGTGATTCTGATTTACAACAAATTGCATTTGGGATGTAGCAAGAATTTATTTGCATGTTGATTTAAAATAATGTCTTGAGTTTTGGAACATAAATTCCCTTTAAATTATTAGCCCCAAATTTTGTATTGAGAAATATGGATATCCTATAAAGTTTTGGCAATTAATAACCAAAGCATTCTAATAAGCAAATGTCAAATAAGGGGGTGTTCTAAAGGGTTTGGTAGTATTTTGAGGCTCTGAATTAGACACATACAGTGTGTAATGGGTGACACTTCTACCATTACTTGGTTCTTCCTTCCTGTTGATTAATGGGTGATCAAATTTACACACACACATGTTGCTGTCCACTTTGACAGCCTCTGTACATTGGGAGCTTACACTTAACACTAACGGTCTATTGTAAAAAGCAAAATAAAATAAAAAAAAGAAAGAGATGGGAGAACACAAAATAAGTCCTAGCATCGGTATCTGCATTAGTTAGCTATTGCTGCAATGAAGTATAAAATCAACCACAAAATCCCAGCAGCATGTGACAATAAGCACTCATGTCTATCATTTCTAGTTGATGTGTCTGTTGAACACTTTATGCTAGCTTCAGATTTTCCATACATTCAGTCACCCAGAGGCTATTTTTTTTTTCTGCAGAACTAATGAAGTTTAAGCTTTAGGATTCCCACCTGCATGAATTATTTTGTAAAATTTTCAAAAGAACTTTTGAGTACAATTGTTGGAGACCATGGTCTCTTTCCAACCCCACCCTCTCCTAGTTCTTGTTCCAGTGAGGTGGCATGAGGAGGGCCACAGCTTGGTACCTGGCTAAGGGGAAGTTGAGTTGGGAGATACATTGGACTGAAGTTCTCTTTAGTAGGTTTATTAATAGTTTGCAGTCACTTTCAACTCACCTAGACCGAAGCAATGCTATAGCCATCTCAGCGTTAAGAATGTGATTTTGGTGCCACACTTTGACAAAAGGTTGCACTGCTTATGAAATGATGGCAATAGACACCCCCTTATTTTCTTCGGGGTACAAGAATGTGACAGGAATGCTCAGAGGGCAATAGAGAGCCATGGATTCTCACTTCTGAGGAGAAACAAGATAACCAGTTCCCCAGATAAGCTACCATGTTGTAATAAAGAGCCACTGACCCTGGTCCTCACAAGACTTTAGACCTAGGGGAACTTCAGGCTGCTGTGTGCACTCTTTCAATAAAACCCCCTCAGTGAAAGCAACATATTGACAACTGCAGGCTATAAGATTAGTATATGTAATATTCTTGTTGTAGCATATATTGAGAATTTATTCTTTTACATTGAAATACCTGAGTGTTTCAGAAATTCTCCTAGTACTAAGGGGTATAAAGTGATAACTAAGTCTTTTATTCTGATCTTTAGTCCACAGAATTCCCTTCCTACTTTTTTTTTTTTTTTTTTGCTGTATTCTCCCAGTGATGGCCTACATATTTCTATAGAGCTCTTAGTTTCATAAAAATGGTAGCTTACAATACACATTGTGATGTGCCTTTTTCAGATATTCAGATTTTAATGATTTTGTCACCAGCTAATCCTGCCCAAATTTTCCTGTCTTAGAAGAGTGACTTTGTTAAGTGTTTTATAAAACATACAGAGGCCATAATTGGTAACAGAGTTTGCCCAAGTGTTGAATTGGTCCAGTTGTTAGGCATCTTGGACAGGAAAGTAAACACCACAATTGTAAAAGTAGTCTTATTGCAGCTTAGGAGAACAAGGGAGTTTGCTTCTCAAACATAAAACAGAGGCAAATGAAACACATTAAGAATTTTCTTCCCCTTGTGAAACACTGCATCAGTAGAAATATTCTGGTAAGTAAAAACTATGCTGTGAGTTTCCACATCCTAGTTTGAGACATGTAATAATAGAAAGTTAGTTTTTCAGGTTAGGCTTAGATTTTGCTTTTTGGTTTTTTTTTCCTTCCTCCTTCCCTCTCTTCTTTCCATCTTTGCCTCCTTCTTTCTGGTTTAGTAGCATATAAAATGGCTGTGGTATTTTCCTAATTACTCTGATTTAGGTGATCTTTATAATGTATCTTTTAAATCCTTATGTTCTACTTTAAGACAAAGTATTTCAGTTCGAGGTGCACACCATATGGGCTTGTTACAAACAGCTTTTCCTGACATAGTCTCAAGTAGTTCAGAGAGGGACGAGTAAGTTTGCTTTATACAACAGGGCTCTCATGCACATGTATAGTGTATGTTTTAGTTCCAATTTAATTGCTGCTCTGGAATAAGATAGCCAGGAGGAAAATATTTAAAATTTGTTCTTCTTAGAGGTAGTAGAAACTTAGTTTACCAATTGTATCAGTTTTCTATTGCTGTGCAAAAAATTACTACAAACTTCGCTGCTTAGAACACAAATATACCCTCTCACAGTCCACATGTCAGGAGTCTGGCATATGTTAGCTGGATTTTCTACTAAAGTTCTTACAAGGGTGGAAATCAGCCTGCTGCATTATCATCTAGAGGCTTGACTAAAGAAGGACTGTTTCCAAGATCATTCAGGTAGCCAGAAGAACTCAGTTCCTTGTGGTCATAGGACAGAAGTCTCCATTTTCTTGCCAGCTATTGGTTGGGGACCACTCAACCCTCCTAGATGCCATTCTCATGTGCTTACCACATGGTCCCCTCCATACACTGGGATGATCCACAGGTATAGCACACTTTCACCCTTTTAATCCCTATCTTCTCTAAGAGCCCCAAATCTTTTAAAGACACACCTGTTTAGGTCAGGCCCACCAAGGGTAATCTCCCTTCTGATGAACTGAAAGTAAATTGATTTGGGATCTGATTACATCTGCAAAATCCCTTAACCTTTTTCAAATATTAAGTAGCCTAATTACAGGAGTGACATTGGTCATATTCAGTATTACTTTCAAGGGGAGGAGAGAAACAGAACATATGCCTCAAGTGGAAGAAATCTTGGCATTTTTTCCTGCCATGGAATTTTCCTGCCATGTCACTTTTAACCATTTATTGCTTCAAGGCCCCTACTTCACCACTTGAGCACCTTGCTGTCAAGGAATGAAATGTCTAGCACATGACCATGAGACTTCTAATGGTAACATTTGGTAGAACTCGAAGGAAAGAAATTTGAGCTACCATGTTGAACAGAATAAAGGCATTAGCAGATGAAAGGTCTTCAAGTCATATTCTTTTTTGTATCAGAAGTCCTCCATCTAGCAGATTGTCTTACTTGTGGTCTTACGATCCTCTGCATGATCCATACCTTTCTTATTTCTTTTTTTAAATTGTATAACTGTTCTTTCTCACTGATCTCAATTTCTTGTCCTTTTTGTAAACCTTTCCTTTTAGATTTATTTCAGCCTTCTTCCGTTCCTTCCTTCTTATCGTCCTGGTTATCCCTAACTCATATTATTCCTAGTAATGTTGCCTTCATTCTCACCTTTACTCAGTACCTGCTGGAAGCCCTTCCTCCCACCTTCTGCTTCAGGTGCTTTGTGGGGAATGTGTGTGCATTGCTGCTATCATGAACTTGATCTCGGTCTGAACACGTGTGAAGGGGAGAGCCAGTGACTGAAGGGTGAGGAATGTAAGTCATTGAATTTGCTTTTGTTGACTTAAGGCTGTACAGATATGGTCTAATTTTTGGTAAAATTTGTATAAAACTTTTTTTTAAAAAAATAACCAGCACGACTCTATCCTATTGGATGTAGAAAACCACTATTGATTTCAGAATAGTAAGTTGATCCCCTTTGGAAAGTTGTACCTGTGAAGATACTTTTGTATGTAAAGCACAGGAAAAAAAAATCAAGTAAGATTTTCACTTCATTTAGCTGAATAGGCCCCGAGGACAGCACAGGGAGCTGAATTCACCCTTCTTTTGGCTCATGTGTGGTCCATGTTGGTTCCATTATCAGACAATTCCCTCACCAAAATATGGCTATGAGGGCATTGATTCCCAGTGAAAAAAAATCCCAGAAATTCTTCTGGGCCAATACGTTTTTGGTACTTCTTTTTATAACTGTGAAATAAAAGATACTTAAATGTACCTGTAAATACTTTTGGATTTAAGGTTACTTGAGTGCAGAGTGCTCTTCTCCTATTGTGCTGATTAAATGCAATGATGTGGGTTAAGCTCTTTACACAGCACTTGGCAGACAGAACTCTTTATAAATGTCAGCTATAATCATTAGCACTGAACCTGAAATATAATATACTCTCAGAAACATTGGTTGCCTCCATTTGTACTCTGTTTACTCTTTCCTTTGGCTATAGCTTTTAGTTTTATTTGATTAGTTAATTCTATTCAGGGACTGACCAAGGTTTTATGGAATCTAAAGCTCATACAATTTTGAGGGACTTTTAAGAGGAAAATACATCACTGTTCATAAAAATTAGATACAAATACAATATTTCACTATAAATTACAATAAACTACAAATATATAAATGATAGTAAATCTTGTTGTATCACAAGTCTAGAAAATTAATTTTAATATGTTAAATGACTTGTTTTCCCTTTTTTGGTTGTGTCATCTTACCTCAGCAGTTTTACAATGTTTTCAATGGAGAGAATAGAAAGATGTTGTATTCTTTCCTTAGAATCATGGGTCAAAAAATCTATAAAGAACTTATCAAACTCAACCCTCAAAAACCAAATGAACCAGTGAAGAAATGGGCAAAAGACATGAACAAACACTTTTCCAAAGAAGACATCCAGATGGCTAACAGACACATGAAAAGATGCTTAACGTCACTCATCATCAGGGAAATACAAATCAAAACCACAATAAGATACCATCTCACACCTGTCAGAATGGCTAAAACTCAACTCAGGAGACAACAGATGTTGGTGAGGATGCAGACAAAGGGGAACCATTTTGCACTGCTGGACGGAAAGCAAACTGGTGCAGCCACTCTGGAAAACAGTATGGAGTTTCCTCAAAAAGTTAAAAATAGAATTACCCTACTACCCAGCAATTGCACTATTAGGTATTTATCCAAAGGATACAAAAGTGCTGATCCTCAGGGGCACATGCATCCCAATGTTTATAGAAGCACTATCAACAATAGCCAAATTATGGAAAGAACCGAAATGTCCATAGACTGATGAATGGACAAAGTAGATGTGATATGTACACACACACACACACACACACACACACACACACACACACATCCACACACACACAATGGAATACCACTTGGTCGTCAAAAAGAATGAAATGTTGCCATTTGCAACCATATGGATGGAACTAGAGTGTATTAATCTAAGCAAAATAAGTCAGGTAGAGAAAGACAAATATCATATGATTTCACTCATATGTGGAATTGAAGAAACACAGCAGATGAACCTACGGGAAGGGAAGCAAAAATAAAATAAAAACAGAGAGGGAGCCAAACCATAAAAGACTCTTAAATACAGAGAACAAATGGGGAGTTGCTGGTGAGGTGTTGGGTAGGGGGATGGGCTAAATGGATGACAGGTATTAAGGAAGGTGCTTGTTGGAATGAGCACTGGGTGTTATATGTAAGTGATAAATCACTAAATTCTACTCCTGAAACCATTATTTTACTATATGTTAACTTAGATTTAAATCAAAAAATAAAATAAAATAAATAAATGTATTTAAGGAAGAACTTATGTAGATTTGTGTATAAAATGCTATTGCTTACAAAATTGAAAATTATAACTGCAGTCTTAAAAAAATACAAAATTGTTTTAAAACAAAAAAGAAAAGTATTCTTTATTCTATCATTAATTCTTTCTAATGACAATATTTGATTGGGTGTATTTGCATGCATCTTATATGGGGAGACCACAAAGGGAAAATTTTTTACAGGATAAGTCATCTCAAGGCAGTTATTCTACCTCCCTATGGTTGATTACATGGGTAGTTTCATTGAATCATGCAGTTATCTTGGCCAATCAATTATGGCTAGGGAAGAAGTTTTGGATTTACTTGATATACCCAGTATAATCCATAGCAATGTAGGTAGTAAGGGTTCAGCTTGGGTTACTCACTCTCAAAGATTAACAGATAGATTCCTAAGGATTTGTAACTTTTATTTGAAATCTGAGTAAAATAACAGGCTATTGATTTCTGTAAAAATGATAACAAAATACTGATGAGGACAAGGCTAGGAAGAGAGTACAGCCCACCACTAAGTAAGTCTGTACCCTTTGGGCGGGAGATCATCATTCAATTACCCATAGTTAACTGTTCTAATGTCCAGCCCATCTCTTCCATCACAGGCATGAGGCTATCATAAAAAATTTACTAATAACCTGTTGAAATATAGTTTATAATATGCCTTCCTCTATCTACCAATTTAGTAATACTGTCAAAGGGCAAACAATGATGTTAGTCTACAGGGACTTGTTCTTCATGGAGCCATTCTAATTCTGGTCTTCTCTGCTTCCTTTTCTAAGTGTTCATGCACTGTTTTAAAAATTATTTCTTCAGGGTTTTTGTCAAGCTCTATGATCTATAATCTAATAAATCTACCTTCTTCCCCTTCTGAAAATTGGAGCAACATTTTCCATTCTTTAGTCTCCTGGCATCTCTCCTGTTTTCCATGGTTTCCTGATGATTACCCACAGTGGTTCAGTAATTATAGCCATACGTTCTCTGTGTTCCCTGAAATGTAGTTTAGCCAGGCCAAGAGATTTGAAATCATCACAGCAGTTAGGATCCCTCTCATTATCTTTATTGCTTCCTGGGTTTCAGATCCTGCTAATATTTACTCCCCATTTTTCCTAGTCCCGTGACTGGGCGGATAGAATCTCATGGGTTTCTTAGTAGATGCTAAAGACCCCATCTAGTTCCAGGTCTTTGGAAGGACCTGTACCTAAGATGCAGAATCAAATGCTTATTCTGAGGTGTGACTGATAAACATTTAATATTTTATACTCCTAGAAGTGTCTTACAATCGTGATGCTTTACTTCTGGGAACTACCATATAATCTGGTAATTTCATTCTGGTTATTTATCTGAAGGAAATGAAAATACTAACTCAAAAAGATATCTGCATCCCCATATTCATTACAGTATTATTTAACAATAGCCAAAATATAGAAACAACCTAAGTGTCTATTGATGGATGAATGGAAAAAGGAAATAGGTTATTGGGGCACCTGGGGGGCTCAGTCAGTTGAGTGACCGACTTCGGCTCAGGTCATGATCTCACGGTTTGTGAGTTCGAGCCCCGTGTCGGGCTCTGTGCTGACAGCTCAGAGCCTGGAGGCTGCTTCTGATTCTGTGTCCCCCTCTTTCTTTTCCCCTCCCCCACTCATGCTGTTTCTGTCTCAGAAATAAACATTAAAAAAATTTAAAAAAAAAGAAAATAAGTTATATACAGTGGAATATTATTCAGCCATAAGAAACAATGAAATCCTGCTATTCTGTGAAAACATGGATGGACCTTGAGAGCATTATGCAAAATGAAAGAAGTCAGAGAAAGACACATACCATATGATCTCACTCCTATATGTAAACTAATCAAAACAATAAAAAAGTCAAATTCATAAGTGCAGAAAACAGACTGGTGATTGCCAGAGGTAGAGGTAGGGTGGAGGACTAGGTGAAATGGGTGAGGAAGTCACAAGGTACAAACTTCCAGTGGTAAGTCAGGGGGATGTAATGTATAGTATGGTGACTCTAGTTAATGATACTGTATTGTGTATTTGAAAGTTACTTGGAGAGTGTATCTCAGAAGTTATCACAAGAAAAAAAGTAACTATACGTGGTGATGGTTGTTAACTAGGCTTACTGTGATGATCATTTCACAATATACTTACTATACTGAGTCCTTATGTTGGACACCTGAAACTTTTAAGCTCCATGTTCATTACATTTCAATTTAAAAAGTTCTTTTCTTAATGAAAAGGACCTGGGCTGTTTTCATTTGCATGTTTTTCATTTTGTGTTTAATTCCCCTTCAGCTAAATAGTTATAATGGTTAGTAAGGATTCAATATCTTACTCCACAATCAAGTAATATTAAAAGAAACATAACAGCATAGTCTAATTGGAATGAGAAATTTAAATCTTCAAAGGAATATGAAGGTGAGGAAAGAGTCTCTAGTTCCTGTATTTAAACTAGCACAACCAGCAAGCCTCTGATGCTGTTTTTCTGTTAACTTTGCTGACACAGAACCTGATGAGTTTCCACAAAGAAATCTAATAAAAAGTGTCCTGGATACAAACACTGCTTTAAGAACACAACTCTTTCTATTCCCCAAGTCTAGCACAGTGTCTCACACATATCAGCCACATAAAAACATCTGCTGAATTTACAAATCACATAGGAATGGGAATAAACTCTTGGACCCTGAAAACCATTACAATTGTTTCACAGGCAGTGAGGGTTCAAGGAAAGAGAAAATAACTTAGAACTAAACATTTATTGAGAGGACTATAATGTCTTCAAATGAAAATAAGTTGCAATGAGAATAATACTTGAGTTTTTATTGGCATTTTAAGGGAGACAATCCAGAGCCAATTTTTTTTTCCTGCCAGTGTTCTTTAAAAAAAGGTGGGGTGGGGTGGGTGTAGAGGGAAAAATTTAGGTAGGTAGAAGGTCAAAATACTATCTTCATCACTACTGGAAAGGGGCTTCAATGTTGGTAAGAGACCCTACTATTAGGGTATTTTATTCTTACATTTCCCAGTTGAGTTCAGATGAGACCATACAAGAATCTTAAGTCACAAGCAGCCCTCAAAACTGCTGGTCTCCCCAGTCGGAGGCTTGCTCCTGTGAACTCAAAGGAGACTCCAAATGGGGACTTCCTTGTGCCCATTCTCAGAAGGAAAGGGAAGAGAGGAACTTGCTATGTTTGCCTGCCTCTGTTTATGTTTTCAAATTTTTATTTAAATTCTAGTTAGCTAACAAATAGTGTAATACTGGTTTCAGGAGCAGAATTCAGTGATTCATCAGTTACATGTGACACTCAGCTCTTATCCCAACAAGTGCCCATTTAGCCCATCCCCTGCCCAACTCCCCACCAGTAACCCTCAGTTTGTTCTCTGTGGGGAAATACTGTACCTTGATAACAAACTCCACTTGCCCCCCAGACCCTGTGCCTCTTAAATACACAAGTTGATGATTACTATCTGATTGTTTTCTCCACGTCCACGTGTGTAAGATCTTGTTTTCTTCACATTCACCACGTGGGTAATATCTTATGAGCTCAATAATTACAGAGACTAAACCCCCATTCAGGGCTCTTGTCTCCTCCTGGACATTAGCCTCTCTCATATTCCATTCTGCATCTGCTCTCTTGTTGGACAAGAGAGAACTCCAGATTCATAGTCTGTGACAGTTCTCTATAGTTAAGAGTCTGATACAGTTTGCTTCTCTCTCTTTTTCCCTCCCCTTCCCCTATATTCATCTTTTCTGTTTCTTAAATTTCACATATGAGTGAAATCACATGGTATTTGTCTTTCTCTGACTTATTTAACTTAGCATAATACACTCTAGCTCCATCCATGTCGTTGCAAATGGCAACAGGTCATTCTTTTTTTGTTTTGTTTTGTTTCAGTTTTTGGTTTTTGGAGGGGCCAACACGGTGAAGTAAGGGGATCTGAAATTTCCTCGCCTCTCAAAGCAGTGTTGAAGGTAAAGGACTTTGAACTTCAAGAGTTTGGGAGGCAAAGGGACAGTCAATTCCAGGGACCCACCAGAACAACCTGACGGGCCATAGACGTGTGAATGCGAACTGGGAGAGAGAAAACAAGTGGAGGGGAGGGATTCCCTTTTGCAGAGAGACAAAGGGAAGAGAAAGAGAAGCTGGGGAAGCATAGGACTGTATCTGGACAAGAGAAAAACCACGGACCAGAACTGAAAAAGATCCAATCTCTAACTGGGGTGCTTTCTCCGGGCTAGGGCTAGCTGCTGGAATCACACACCTGGGGAAGGAAGAAAGCCAGGCCTGGGCTCGGTGGCTAGGCCAGGGGTGCAGTTGACAGTAGGTGAAAGGGATCCCCTCTCTGGAGTGCTGCGGGACAGGACTAAGCCTGCTGCACCCACCAGCCGGGGACCACATATCAGGCGGTGCAGAGCAGTGTTTCCCCAGTATGGGGGTGCACAGAGCAGGAGTTTGAATCCCAGCCAAGCATCAGGGCACGGGTGTCAGCGGAGGAGGACAAACCGCCTTGTTTGTGCCCACAGCACAGTGAGGACGGCTTGAACAAAGTGGTTTGGGACACCTGGTCTGTGGAGGAGAGACTGGAGTATTGCCATTTTTCTCCCCGCCACCAACAAGGTGGGGCTTCAGGGATTGGACAGCGGGGCCCACAGTGGAGGCAGGACCTGCTTACACCAAACCATGACCCTTGGAGCCTGGTAACTGCATATCTATCAGAGCGGGACTGATGCTGAAGAACCAGATGGCCCCTCCTCCAGACCTGAGCTGCTGCACTGCCTGGTTTAATTCTCGGAAAGTTCTTAATATATAGACACATTTTTCCTTCCTTTTCTCCTTATCTCTTCCCTCCTGTAGTCTGGTTACTCTGGTTGTTGCTTTGTTTAAGCAGACATATTTAATGCATTCTCTTGAGACATGTACTACGCCTCCTTCCTTATTCTCCTTTCTCTCTCTCTGGATTAATCCGAATAGTTTCTCTACCTGGTCAATGATATTTTCTTTTCTTTTTTCCTGCCTCCTTTATTTTCCTTTCACTCTCTCTGGATTAAGCCATATAGTTTCTCTGTCTGGTCAATTTCTACTTTTTCTTTTCACTATCCCTGTCATTTCTCTCTTTGTATGGGATAAGGCCTCTTCCATCAGCACTGCTTCCACCCTGTTTACTTGTAGCTGGTGTTTCTGGGTTTTTGTTTTTGGGGTTTATTTATTGTTTGTGTATTTGAGTGTTTTTGTTTTCTATTTGTTTTTTTTTGTTTGTTTGTTTTCCTTTCCAGGGCTACTTCAATGAACAAATCAAAGCTCACCTAGTGGAGAGTCCAAAACATCACTGTAGCAGGGAGATAAAGTAACCAGAGTCACAACAACAGAGGGAAAGTAACACTCTCCAAAAAACACCTCCTGAAGGTCCAGGCCCTGGATAGTGTATGATCCCTGCTAAATATAGCAGTGCTCCCAGGTGCAGGACATATAACAAGCTTTTAAAAGTCATAAGGGAAAGAAAACTAGCCCAAATGGTGAAACAGAAGAATTTTCCTCAAGAGAAATTTCAGGAAGAAGGAACAGCTAAAGAATTGATCAAAATACATGTAAGCAACATAACTGAACAAGAATTTAGAATAATAGCCATAAAATTAATCTCTGGGCTTGATAAAAGCATAGAAAACAGCAGAGAATCTATTGCTGCAAAGATCAAAGGACTAAAAAATAGTCATGATGAACTAAAATGCTATAAATGAGGTGCAAATAAACTAGAGGCAGTGGCAGTGAGAATTGAAGAGGCAGAGGGGAGACTAGGTGAAATAGAAGATAAAATTATGGAAAAAGATGAAGCTGAGAAAAAGATTAAAAAATTCTGGATTACAAGGGGACAATTAGAGAACTAAGTGATTCAATTAAACGGAACAATATTCATATCATAGGAATTCCAGAAGAAGAAGAGAGAGAAAGGGACCAAAGTGTGCTTGAACAAATCATAGCTGAGAACTTCCCCAATCTGGGGAGGGAAACAGGCATTGAAATCCAAGAGGCACAGAGAACTCCCTTCGCACGTAACTTGAATCAATCTTCTGCACGACATATTATAGTGAAACTGGAAAAATACAAAGATAAAGAGAGAATGTTGAAAGAAGATAGGGATAAACAGGCCTTAACCTACAAGGGTAGACAATTAGGGGTAGTAGCAGACCTATCTACTGAAACTTGGCAGGCCAGAAAGGAATGGCAGGAAATTTGCAATGGGCTGAATAGGAAAAATATGCAGCCAAGAATTCTTTGTCCAGCAAGTCTGTCATTCAGAATAGAAGAAGAGATAAAGGTTTTCCCAAACAAACAAAAACTGAAGGAATTCACCACCACTAAATCAGCCCTATGAGAGATCCTAAGGGGGGCTCTGTGAGTGAAATGTTGCAAGGACCACAAAAGACCAGAGACATCACTACAAGCATGAAACCTACAGATAACACAATGACTGTAAACCCATATCTTTCAATAATAACACTGAATGTAAATAGAGTAAATGCTCCAACCAAAAGACATAGGGTATCAGAATGGATAAAAAAACAAGACCCATCTATTTGCTGTCTACAAGAGACTCATTTTAGACCTGAGGACACCTTCAGATTGAAAGTGAGGGGATGGAGAACTATCTATCATGCTACTGGAAGTCAAAAGAAAGCTGGAGTAGCTATACTTATATCAGACAAACTAGACTTTAAATTAAAGGCTGTAACAAGAGATGAAGCAGGGCATTATATAATAATTACAAGGTCTATCTATCTATCAGGGAGAGCTAACAATTATAAATGTCTATGCACCCAGTTCGGGGGTACCCAAATATATAAAACAATTAATCACAAATATAAGCAACCTTATTGATATGAATGTGGTAATTGCAGGGACTTTAATACCCCATTACAACAATGGATAGATCATGCAGACACAGGATCAATAAAGAAACAAGGACTCTGAATGATACATTGGATCAGATGGACTTGACAGATATGTTTAGAACCCTGCATCCCAAAGCAACAGAATATACTTTCTTCTCAAGTGCACCCATTCTCCAAGATAGATCACATACTGGGTCACAAAACAGCCCTCATTAAATACAAAAGAACTGAGATCATACCATGCACACTTTCAGATCACAAAGCTATGAAACTTGAAATCAATCACAGGAAAAAGTATGGAAAACCTCCAAAAGCATGGAGGTTAAAGAACATTCTACTAAAGAATGAATGGGTCAACCAGGCAGTTAGAGAAGAAATTTAAAAGTATACAGAAAAAATTAAAATGAAAACACAACAATCCAAACCCTTTGAGATGCAACAAAGTAGTCCTAAGAGGAAAATACACTGCACTCCAGGCCTATCTTAAGAAACAAGAAAAATCCCCAATACAAAATCTAACAGCACATCTAAAGGAACTAAAATCAGAACAACAGACACCCCAAACCCAGCAGAAGAAAAGAAATAATAAAGATCAGAGCAGAAATAAACAATATAGAATCAAAAAAAAAAAAAACAACAACAGTAGAACAGATCTATGAAACTGAGAGTTGGTTTTTTGAAAAAATAAACAAAATTGATAAATCCCTAGCCAGACTCCACAAAAAGAAAAGAGAGAGGACCCCAATAGATAAAATCATGAATGAAAATAGACTTATCACAACCAATCCCTCAGAAATACAAGCAATTATCAAAGAATACTATGAAAAATTATATGCCACCAAACTGGACAACCAGGAAGAAATGGACAAATTTCTAGACACCCACACACTACCAAAACTCAAACAGGAAGAAATAGAAAACTTGAACAGGCCCATAACCAACGAAGAAATTGAATCAGTTATCAAAAATCTCCCAACAAATAAGAGTCCAGGACTAGATGGCTTCCCTGGGGAATTCTACCAGACATTTAAAGCAGAGTTAATACCTATCCTTCTCAAGCTGTTAAAAAAAATTGAAATGGAGGGAAAACTCCCAGACTTATTCTATGAAGCCAGCATTATCTTGATTCATAAACCAAACAGAGATCCCACAAAAAATAAAAATTACAGGCCAATATCCTTGATGAACATATGCAAAAATGCTCAACAAGATACTAGCAAATTGAATTCAACAGCATATAAAAAGAATTATTCACCGTGATCAAGTGGGATTCATTCCTGGGCTGTAGGGCTGGTTCAATATTCACAAATCACTCAATGTGATACATCACATTAATAAAAGAAAGGATAAGAACCATATGATCCTGTTAATAGATGCAAAAAAAAAAGAATTTGACAATATACAACATCCTGTCTTAATAAAAACTCTCAAGAAAGTCAGAATAGAAGGAACATACCTTAACATCATAAAAGCCATATATGAAAAGTCCACAGCTATTATCATCCTCATAGGGAAAAACTGAGAGCTTTCCCCCTGAGATCAGGAACATAGCAGGGATGTCCACTCTCACCACTATTGTTTAACATAGTGTTGGAAGTCCTAGCATCAGCAATCAGACAACAAAATGAAATAAAGTCATCCAAAAAAAGAAGTCAAACTTTCTCTTTTTGCAGACGATATAATACTCTTCATGGAAAACCTGAAAGACTCCACCAAAAGCATGCTAGAACTGATACATGAATTCAGCAAAGTCAAGGTACAAAATTAATGTACAGAAATCTGTTGCATTTTTATACACTCACAATGCAGCAACCTAAAGAGAAATAAAGAAACTGATCCCATTCACAATTGCACCAAGAACCATAAAATACCTAGGAATAAACCTAACCAAAGATGTAAAAGATCTGTATGGTGAAAACTGTAGAAAGTTTATGAAGGAAATTGAAGAAGACACAAAGAATGGAAAAACGGTCCATAGTCATGCACTGAAAGAACAAATATTGTTAAAATGTCAATACTACCCAAAGCAATCTACACATTCGATGTAATTCCTATCAAAATAACACCAGGATTCTCCACAGAGCTAGAACACAAAAATCCTAAAATTTGTATGGAACCACAAGAGACCCCGAATAGTCAAAGCAATTCTGAAAAAGAAAACCAAAGCGGAGGCATCACAATTCTGGACTTCAAGCTGTAATCATCAAGACAGTATGGTCCTCGCACAAAAACAGACACATAGACCAATGGAATAGAATAGAGAACCCAGAATTGGACCCACAAAGGTATGACTATGTACTCTTTGACAAAGCAGGAAAGAGCATCCATGGAAAAAAGCACCATCCATGGTGCTGGGAGAACTGGACAGCAACATGCAGAAGAATGAAACTAGACCACTTTATTACACAATACACAAAAATAAACTCAAAATAGATGAAGGACTTCAATGTGAGACAGGAAGGCATCAAAACCCTAGAAGAGAAAACAGGCAACAATCTCTTTGACCTCAGCCACAGCAATTTCTTGCTCAACACATCTCCAAAGGCAAGGGAATTAAAAGCAAAAATGAACTATTGGGACCTCATCAAGATTAAAATCTTCTGCACTGCAAAGGAAAAAATCAACAAAACTAAAAGGCAACTGATGGAATGGGAAAATATATTTGCAAATGACATATCAGATAAAGGGTTAGTATCCAAAATCTACAAAGAACTTACCAAACTCAACACCCAAAACACAAATAATCCAGTGAAGAAATGGTCCGAAGACATGAATAGATACTTTTCCAAAGAAGACATCCAGATGGCCAACAGACACATGCAAAGATTCTCAATGTCACTCACCATCAGGGAAATACAAATCAGCACCACACTGAGGTACCACCTCACACCGGTCAGAGTGGCTAAAATTAACAACTCAGGAAAGGACAGATGCTGGAGAGGGTGTGGAGAAATGGGAACCCTCTTGCACTGTTGGTGGGAATGCAAACTGGTGTAGCCGCTCTGGGAAACTGTGGAGGTCCCTCAAACAATTAAAAATAGAACTACTCTATGACCCAGCAATAGTAATACTAGGAATTTATCCAAAGGATACAAAAGTGCTGATTTGTAGAGGCACATGTACCCCAATGTTTATAGCAGCACTTTTAACAATAGCCAAATTATGGAAAGAGCCTAAATGCCCATCAACTGATGAATGGATAAAGAAAATGTCGTTTATATACACAGTGGAATACTACTTGGAAATGAGAAAGAATAGAATCCTGCCATTTGCAGCAATGTGGATGGAACTGGAAGGTATTATGCTGAGTGAAATAAGTCAGTCAGAGAAGAACAGATATATATTTTCACTCATATGTGGATCTTGAGAAACTTAACAGAAGACCATGGGGTAAGGGAAGGGGGAAAAAGTTACAGAGAGGGAGGGAAGCAAACCACAAGAGACTCTTAAGTACAGAGAACAAACTGAGGGTTGATGAGGGAGTGGGGGAGAGGGGAAATGGATGATGGACATTGAGGAGGGCATTTGTTGGGATGAGCACTGGGTGTTGTATGTAAGCCAATTGTACTATAAATTATATTCATAATATAATATAATTATATTCATAATATTCATTAAAAATTTTAATGTTTGTTTATTTTTGAGAAAGAGAGAGAGCGAGAGAGAGACAGAATTCAAAGTAGGCTCCAGTTTCTGAGCTGTCAGGACAGAGCCCAATGCTGGGCTCAATCTCTGGAATGGCGACATCATGACCTGACCTGAAGTTGGACACTTAACTGATTGAACCACCCAGGCGCCCCAAGAGTTCATTCTTTTTCATATCTGAGTAATATTCCATCATATATATATATATATCTCACCTTTCCATATTTGGCTATTGTTGATAATGCTGCCATAAACATGGGGGTGCATGTGCCCCTTCAAATCAGTATTTTTGTATCCCTTGGGTAAATACCTAGTAGTGCAATTGCTGGGTTATAGGGCAGTTCTATTTTTATGTTTTTGAGGAAACTCCGTACTATTTTCCACAGTGGCTGTGCGAGTTTGCATTGCCACCAATGGCATCCAGGTTGGTGGAAATTTGTTGTACATACTTTTTTCTTGTTAAAATAATATACATTTAACTTAAAGATATTTCTGCACTTTCCTCACTTCCTATCCAGAGGCTACCATTTTTATATTTTTAGCTATTTTTCTTGGTACAAACCACCTATTTCCAAATAATATGCTTATATTTAATAATATATTTTGTCTTCATTAGTTCTAGACATCACCTACTAGATATCACCTACTGTTATTGCTTTTGTTAAAAAATGTTTCAGCTCTTTTAAGCAATGTCTCTTATTAATTCCCCAACTTCAGTCTTCTAATATAATTATAGCAGAAGTTTGGTTAAATTGAAACCACATTTTACATTATTTTTACTTTGTAAGAATCGTCTGCTATGCCAAATGATGGTCTGTGATTATCATTTGTTTTTTTCCTGGAGTACATAAGTGTCTGTTTTCTAATTAGTTTTCTGTGTGTCTAATGCTATTTTTCCCTCAAATGTGCAAACAGATCTGTCAGATTTTATCAATATTTTCTGTGTTCTCAAATGCATCAGGGTTCTGCTTACCTTGGAGTACTTTCTGCGGGAGCTCTTTTCCTGCTTGAATTGCCCTCCTCGCTGTTGTAGTGTGACAGGTTTTCTTAATTTTCTCTCCTTATTACTTTCCTTCCCAGGGTTTCCTGTTTCTGTATCTCACATCTTCCTTCTTTTGGTATAGCAACCTCTAAAACTTCTTAAGAAAGAGTGCATGGAAGGTAGACATTTTGAATGTTTGTAAGTCCATATTTGACTTCCATGTTTGAATGACAGTTTGGTGGGGCAAAAATTCTAAATTGAACACCATTTCCATTGAGAATTCAAAAGGCATTGCTCTATATTTCCCCCTCCCTGTACATCTTTGTTTTGTTGCCAAAATGTCTAATGTTGTTTGATTTTTCATTCCTCTGTTCAATGAGCTGTTCTGTCTTTCTTAAAGTTTTAGGGATCTTCTCTTTTTTATATCTTGGGGTTCTAAAACGTCATCATGATGTGGTACAGTGTATTTCATCCATTATACTATGCATGAGGTAAACCCTTTCAATCTGGAGATGTTTAAACTTTGGTCCTGGAAAGTATCTTATTTCTGTAGATTTTTCTCTCCTTTGTTTTCTGTGTTCTCTCATTCAGGAACTCCTATTATTTCAGATGTTTGGCCTTCTGCATGGATCCTCTTTCTTGGCTTTTTAAAAAAAATTTTTTTAACGTTTATTGAGAGACAGAGAGACACAGAGCATGAGCAGGGGAGGGGGAAAGAGAGGGGAAAACACAGAATCTGAAGTAGGCTCCAGGCTCTGAGCTGTCAGCACACAGCTTGACGTGGGGCTCAAACTCACAAACTGTGAGATCATGACCTGAGCCGAAGTTGGTCACCTAACCAACCAGGCACTCTTCTTAGCTTTAAAAAAAAATCCATCTGTCTTTTCCAGTTTTCTGAGAGGTTTCCACAACTTGATTTTCCAAATCTCCTGTTGAATTTTTATATTAGTCATTCTATGGTTAATTATTTTAACGTTCTTACTTGGTTCCTTTTAAATAGCCTTTTGTTATTGCTTCATGATTGTAGTACATTCTTGGATTTTTTGGAAGATATTAGTGATAGATTTTTGGAAGTTTTCTTGTGATCCTTGCATATGCTCTGTTTTCTCTGGGCTCCATTTTCTGTTATTTGGACCTGTTTTTACATTAGAGACTTTTCTCAAAAAAAGCCATTACTTGACTCCCCACTCATATTTGGAAGGAGGCTCTGAGAAGCAAATGGAATCACTGTGTGTAGGTACAGTTTCTTGACGGGTAGACTTCACCATCAGATAATAAGGCAGTAAGGTGGCCTTCCCATTACAGGAAATTTGATGCATTTTCTCTTGAGCTGTTGAGATTCACATGAAGAATCCTATAATCCTCTGCCATGGGATTCTGAGAATTAAGGCAAGCCCATAGCTTGAACTGCTCAACTGGTCACCACCCCTGCGTATGGCTTTAGCCCTTGTTTCTGCTATGCCTTTGGCTTTCAAGTCCTAAGGCTCTGTGGGATTCTACAGGGCAGTTTGGCTCAATTCACATTTGTAGTCACTTCAGTAGTGCCCACACCTTAGCCTTCCCCACTTTGCTTCATTAAGTACCAGTTTACACCTATTCGTTGTTTATTTATTTATTCTAAGGATTTATTGACATCCCTTGTCTGTTGCTATCCCTTTTCTCACCTTTGCCTTTTTATTTGTACCTTTTCAGATTCTTTACTGTCAACTTAATAAGGCTTCTGGGGGGAAAATCACAAACTGATGTGGTGAATATATAATGTTTAATAGCAATAACCACGAATAGGGAGGAAGCGAAGGGTACAAGGTGCTGAATTATAACTGGGTAGAAATCTTTCATGCAGTAGTTAGCGTGTTACTGCCTTCTGGCCAAATCTGGCCTCTGGCCTGTCTTTGTATGGTCCATGAGCTAAGCCTGGGCTTTACATGTTTAAAGGGTCGTAAAACAAGACAAAACAAAACAAAACAAAGCAAAGCATATTTGATAGAGACCATATGTGGCCAACAAAGCCCAATTATCTGGCTCTTTACAGAAAAATCTTGCTAACCCTCCTCTAGTGCAGTTGTTCTCAACCTGAGGGCTTTAGAAACATACCTAGAACCAGGTTTTAATCTGGTTCATTAGCAAAAATCTCTGGGGATGAAATTCAGGAATGGAGTGATTCTAACATATAGCCAGACTGGCATGAAAAATCTCCCTACCAAAAAACAGCATCAGCCATCATACTAAAATATCACCACATCCACCAGCAGCAATAACTAAGATACTGGAAACTTCCAGAGACATATTTAGCTGATAGATTTCTATGCCCATTTTTTTTCTGTTTATTTCAGGCAATATTATATGTGCACATAAATTGTTTCTACAAGTCTTAGTATAAAAGCAGAAGTCCTCTGTGCCCTCTTTCCCATTTAGAGGAACAATCGCTTTAAATGTTTTGGGATGATTCTTTTCTCCGCATTTCTAAACAATATGTTTACTTTCCTGCTTTAGGATTTTTCAATTTTAGACACTTTCCATTAATTTCCCACCATGGGAAAAAAGGATGTAGCTCCCTTTTACACCCTCACCCTGTCACACATGCACAAGCTTCCTATCCCTTGCCCCATCTTTTTATAATTTAATAAGTTTTGTCAGAACAACATATGTTTTATTAAATGCATTCATGAGTATGTAAATACTATTCACAACTGAGCGATGTTATATCCAGGGATTATGTTCCAGCACAATTTTACACTTTTTCTGAGGTTGCTATTTCCTTTTTACCATGTTCTTTATTTCCCATATGCATATTCTTTTACTACCAAACTGTTTCCAGTTGTGTAGATCTCCTTTCAGTACAGACATCCTGTATTCTCTCTATCTCATGTCTGTGAAACGAAGTGCCTAATGGTCACCCTGGACTCTCCCTGTAACTTCCTCTGGGATTTCTTTTGCCACTGCATTGTGTGGAGTCTTCTGGTTTCTAGAGCCCGCATATTCCTTTTTCTTGGTTGAACACTTCATTTTGGGACACATCCTTCACTAGCTTTTTGAGAAAATGCATATGAGATCTCAGATACTTAGATGTCGTATGTCTGAAAATGTCCTTCCACTTGTACATTATCGATAGTCTGCTTGCAAATAGAATTCTAGGTTGAAATTTGTTGTCATATATATGTGAATATATATTTATATATATATTTAAAATTTATTTATTTATTTTGAGAGAGACAGAGAGACAGAAAGAGAGGGAGAGGAAATATCAAGCAGGTTTTTCCCTGTCAGAGCAGAGCCTGATGCAGGGCCGGAACTCACCAACCATGAGATCATGACCTGAGCTGAGGTCAGACACATAAACAACTGAGCCACCCAGGCGCCCTTCCTGTATATTTTGATGGCTTCCTTCCATTGTCATCCAGCTTTCAGTCTTGCTGTCATTATAACACAAGCAGTCATTCTAATTTCTTTTTTTGTAGCATGGTAGGTTGTATTTTCCAAAAATGGCTGAAGCCCATCTTTCATCTCCTATGCTCTTTGAGGATGGAAACTTTTCACTCTTCCATTGAGGTGTGTGTGCCTTTCCCTTGAATTGAAGTGACTAGTAATTTGCTTATAATCAATACACTGTAGTAGAAGTGATGCTGTGGGAACTTTGAGGCTAAGCAATGCAGCTTCTGCTCTGTTTGTGGGGGTACTTGTTTGTGGAATTCTGAGTTGCAGTGTGTGAAACTAACTATCCTAGACACCTTCTCTGAGGAAAACTAGGGTGAGTAGAGAAGCCACAAGGAGTGCTTCTGTCAACAGCTCTGGCTGAGGTTCCAGCTGACAACATCAAGCGTTAACTATGTTAGTGAACGTGACTTCAGATGATTCCATCCATCTGTTAGGTTATCTCTAGCTGTTGAGTCTTCCCAGCTGAAGTCACAGATGTTGTGGAAAAGAAACAAGCCATTTCTACTGTACCCTGTCCAATTTTTATGGCCCACAAAATCAAAGAGCAAAATAAATTTGTTTTAAGTCACTAAGTTTTGAAAGAACTTGTTGCATGACACTAGTAAGTAAAAGAGTATGTGACTTTTTGAAAAGTTTCTGGAAGCTTTTAGGGTTTAAAATATATTTTTTAAACATTTATTATTCTTTTTTTTTTTGAAAGAGAGTGGGGGAGGGGCAGACAGAGGGGGAGACAGAATCTGAAGCAGGATCCAGGCTCTGAGCTGTCAGCACAGAGCCCAACACAGGGCTGAAACCCATAGACCCTGAGATCATGACATGAGCTGCAGTCAGATGCTTAACCGACTGAGCCACCCAGGCACCCCTAGGATTTCATATTTGTTTTCAGTATCCTTAAATTTTATGATGGTCATTTTACTCATTACTGGGCATTAAGTGTTTACTTTCAGTTTGAAAAAAATCATGTCTTTCAGTTCTTAGAAATGTTCCTGAATTGTTTCAGCAGTGATACTTCTTCCTGGATTTTCTCTTTTTCTGATGCCCCTGTTATTTATGATAGCGCTCTTGGCCTAATCCTCTAATTTTCTCATTTTTTACTTTTTTTCTTTTATTTTCCCGCTCTTAATATTTCTATTCTAATTCCTGGGGTATTTCCTAAACTTTGTTTTCCCAATACTTACCATACTTTTAGTTTCCAAGACTTTTTTCCGCTGACATTCTATTCATTTAAAAAATGTATGTAGGGGACACCTGGGTGGCTCAGTCGGTTAAGCGTCTGACTTCAGTTCAGGTCATGATCTCATGGTCTGTGAGTTTGAGCTCCGCATCGGGCTCTGTGCTGACAGCTCAGAACCTGGAGCCTGCTTCAGATTCTGTGTCTCCCTCTCTCTCTGCCACTCCCCTGCTCACACTGTCTGTCTTTCTCTCAAAAATAAATAAACATTTAAAAAAATTTTTAAAATGTATGTAACTTATCTTCTTATGTCTACTAGGACATCAGTACCATTTTTTGTTTATTTGCTTCTTGTTTCTTCTTCTACATGAATAACCTCTGTTGCCTTTTATCTGTTTGCTTGTTTTGATCTCTTTTTGTGATGTTCGCTTTGATCTTTGGTTATTTTCTCATAGTTAAGAATGGGGCACTAAAAATAGGGAGGAGTGATTGACTGTGGACTTAATGCTTGATATCCTATGTGGATCATTTCATTGGGAAAATCTTTTTCTTGTGTAGTATCTAGTCAGATGCTAAAGGGGTGATTAGCCAACTTCCTGTCTGGGCAGAAAGGTCTAGCTTCAGCCTTCTAGGAGTTGAGTGTGGAGGAGAGTTGAGTGACATTTCTAGCTGGCTCTTTGCCTTCATTTGTGCCTACTAGCTCCTTGGAGAATAAACTACTAGCCTCTAGGGAAGAGGACAGTTGCTTAGCCACTGGAGAGGGAGAAGGTGACCTAGCATCTAATTTAAATAGACTTTCTTCCAATCCTTCAGTTTTTGCCCTATATTTTCCCTCCACATGTATCTGATGTCCTTCATCCCTGTGTTTTTATGGGTTGCAGTATGAATTTTATGATTTCCTTGTTTTTTCTCCTTAGCTTAAGATTTAGCTTTTAGGATTTAGTTTTGCTTCTGCTAAGTCAATTGCCATTATCCATCTTTTTGACAGTTTCCAAAATTTTGTGGCAGTCTTTTTCTTTCCTTTCCCCTTTGTCCTCAGATGCTATGCCTGTTTTAGACAGCTCTTTGATATGATCTTAGCGGAATCTAGGGAGATAGAGAAAGTTAATGCATGTACTCAATTTACTACCATTACTGTTAAACTAAAATGTGTACAGAGACAGAATCTCTGCAGTAAAAATTAGGATTTGTTAGCTAATCTAGATGTGTCTTAATGAATTCCTTTTCTTATAAGATTATTGCAATTTTTATGCTGTAGTTTCCTAATTTAGTTTTAAGAGGCATATTCAAATTAGAAACAGCTTCTGAGGAAAAATAATATTTACAATAAATATACATGTTGACTGTAAGAGAGACTGATTTAAGAAAACTCAAACTGTAAAATACTGGAAATCTGTGAATTGAGAAACTAGTAATTACATATAAAAATAAGAAGAATTTTTAGCGATAAAGGGAAGAGAGAAAATGACTTACAGTATGTCATTAGTTTGCCTTATAGTGTGACGACTGATGGTAAGAGAAAAATGAAAATACATGGAATTGTACAGAACTTTAAAGTTTTGCCTCTGGTGAAACAAAATCTTGTTCCATTTTAATTTCTTCATTAATATCTCAGATTTCATGAGTTTGACATTTTTCATCCTGAATTCCATCTGGTCAAACATTTGGGTTTAATTTCTATTTGCTATCAAGAAGTTGAAAATGATGACACGTTATCTTCTAAAGTGTTTTTTATAATCCTTAATTGAGAATTTGTTTTCAAGTGTTACTGTACATGTGCCAATATAAAAGAGCAAGTTCCAAGAGCTTTTTTGTATACAAAAAAGGGCATATGAGGTTTCCACACGCATCCTTTGGATACAGTGAGGAAAAACATCCAACTTGGCAAACTTAATTCTTAAAGGATTTAATTTCACAATGACCATTTCAAGTGTTCTTTTTTTGGGGGGTGTTTTGGGGAAGAGTGTGGGCCATATGGCTGCCAGTTAAATATTTAGATATATTAAGAGACCTGCTTTTTTTTTTTTTTTTTTTTTGCAAAGGAAGGTTTTGTTTTTCTTGTTTTTACATTTCTAAGGTCTTTCCCTGAGCCATTAACTCAGCTGATCTGACCATCTCTGACTTCACATGAGCAGCACCAAGTGCGACTGTGACCATGGACCCCTCTTTTCTGTGGGCATTCCATTTCCCAATCCATTCCTATTCTTGGTTTTTGACCTCTAGCCTGCTTTGCTCCCTATGATTCCACACTCACCCCTCAAATTTCAGGGCTGATGTCGCTCCCTTTGTGCTGACGCTTGGCTCTGCTCCTTGAAACAGATTTGCCTGAAACCCTCAGCTAACAGTCCTCCATGATTCAATCTGGTCCCTGAAACCCTGACTCACAATTGCCCACTTTGCCAGGTTATCAGGTTGGGCCTGGCTCTGCCATCTGAACTCAGACCACACTGACAACCAGAGATAAAGAGCAGGTTGTTGGTTTTCGGGATAATTTGTTGTGCACTGGATGAGTTCTTTTATTCCCTTAAGCACAAATATTAACGACATTTATGCATAATTATAAGCCCACAATCAACTCACTGGTACCTTATGATATTGTTTTCTTTGGAAAGGAGTTATTTTAATTTGACAAAATGTCAAGCAAAATTAACTAATTTTCAACTTTAAAATTATTAAGATATGGAAACCTCTTAGAACAGGGCCCCCTATACAAACACAACACACACACACATGCAAAATTTAAAGGAAGCTGGCCAGCAGAAATAGAAAATTATTACAGGACTTGCTGCTCTTACTTTTGCCATTTTTCTGGTTTCCCTAAAATTTGCCTTTTTAGATTAAATCTGAGGGCACATATATTGATGAGATGTCCATTTTTTTTTTTTTTAATTTTTTTTTCAACGTTTTATTTATTTTTGGGACAGAGAGAGACAGAGCATGAACGGGGGAGGGGCAGAGAGAGAGGGAGACACAGAGTCGGAAACAGGCTCCAGGCTCTGAGCCATCAGCCCAGAGCCTGATGCGGGGCTCGAACTCCCGGACCGTGAGATCGTGACCTGGCTGAAGTCGGACGCCCAACCGACTGAGCCACCCAGGCGCCCCGAGATGTCCATTTTTTAATAAAAAAGTGTTTTCATAATTAATCTAAGAAATTTTATTTTTGTCATTTAAATATTTCTTGAGCTTACTTTTTGTAGTTTAAGGAATTTAAAGTTATACAATTTAGAACCTATACTCAAATGTATGATTATATAGAAAAACACTGGAAATTCTAGTTTTAGTTGTGATTCATACAAGTTGTAATGATTTTGAACAAGTTGATAATTCCATCTGGCATAATGTCTAAGATGGAAATAGTTATACTGTGTACTTTCTAAGGACTCCCTTAGTTTTATGGCTCATTCACATCTATAAATCTGACTGATGACTTCTTTTATTTTTCTGACTGATGACTTCTTAATCTTTATCTCCAGCTCCTGCCCCAGTCCTAACTTTTGAGAAATAAATGTGCTTTTATAGCCACAAACTTGAAAAATATGTATAAAGTTAAATTCTACTTATTTCTTTTTAAATTTTTAAAAAATGTTTATTATTTTATTTTTGAGAGAGAGAGTATGTGAATGGAGGAGGGGCAGAGAGAGAGACACAGAATCTGAAGCAGGTTCCAGGCTCTGAGCTGTCAGTACAGAGCCCAACACGGGGCTAGAACTCACAAACTGCGAGATCATGACCTGAGCCGAAGTCTGATGCTTAACTGACTGAGCCACCCAGGTGCCCCTATTCTATTTATTTCTTAAAATTTATTTGTTTTTATTTCAGTATGATCATTGAATGTTATTACAATTAAAACTGTCACCTAATTTGCATTCTAATGAAACTAATGCCAATGAGAACAATGTTTCTTGAGTTTTTATTAAATGAAATTTCATTAATTTTAATTTGGATAAACTTTATTTTTTTATTTATTTTTTTTTTATATATGAAATTTATTGTCAAATTGGTTTCCATACAACACCCAGTGCTCATCCCAAAAGGTGCCCTCCTCAATACCCATCACCCACCCTCTCCTCCCTCCCACCCCCCATCAACCCTTAGTTTGTTCTCAGTTCTCAACAGTCTCTTATGCTTTGGCTCTCTCCCACTCTAACCTCTTTTTTTTTTTTTCCCCTCCCCCATGGGTTTCTCTTAAGTTTCTCAGGATCCACATAAGAGTGAAACCATATGGTATCTGTCTTTCTCTGTATGGCTTATTTCACTTAGCATCACACTCTCCAGTTCCATCCACGTTGCTACAAAAGGCCATATTTCATTTTTTCTCATTGCCACGTAGTACTCCATTGTGTATATAAACCACAATTTCTTTATCCATTCATCAGTTGATGGACATTTAGGCTCTTTCCATAATTTGGCTATTGTTGAGAGTGCTGCTATGAACATTGGGGTACAAGTGCCCCTATGCATCAGTACTCCTGTGTCCCTTGGATAAATTCCTAGCAGTGCTATTGCTGGGTCATAGGGTAGGTCTATTTTTAATTTTCTGAGGAACCTCCACACTGCTTTCCAGAGCGGCTGCACCAATTTGCATTCCCACCAACAGTGCAAGAGGGTTCCCGTTTCTCCACATACTCTCCAGCATCTGTAGTCTCCTGATTTGTTCATTTTGGCCACTCTGACTGGCGTGAGGTGATACCTGAGTGTGGTTTTGATTTGTATTTCCCTGATAAGGAGCGACGTTGAACATCTTTTCATGTGCCTGTTGGCCATCCGGATGTCTTCTTTAGAGAAGTGTCTATTCATGTTTTCTGCCCATTTCTTCACTGGGTTATTTGCTTTTCGGGTGTGGAGTTTGGTGAGCTCTTTATAGATTTTGGATACTAGCCCTTTGTCCGATATGTCATTTGCAAATATCTTTTCCCATTCCGTTGGTTGTCTTTTAGTTTTGTTGGTTGTTTCCTTTGCTGTGCAGAAGCTTTTGATCTTCATAAGGTCCCAGTAATTCACTTTTGCTTTTAATTCCCTTGCCTTTGGGGATGTGTCGAGTAAGAGATTGCTACGGCTGAGGTCAGAGAGGTCTTTTCCTGCTTTCTCCTCTAAGGTTTTGATGGTTTCCTGTCTCACATTCAGGTCCTTTATCCATTTTGAGTATATTTTTGTGAATGGTGTGAGAAAGTGGTCTAGTTTCAACCTTCTGCATGTTGCTGTCCAGTTCTCCCAGCACCATTTGTTAAAGAGACTGTCTTTTTTCCATTGGATGTTCTTTCCTGCTTTGTCAAAGATGAGTTGGCCATACGTTTGTGGGTCTAGTTCTGGGGTTTCTATTCTATTCCATTGGTCTATGTGTCTGTTTTTGTGCCAATACCATGCTGTCTTGATGATGACAGCTTTGTAGTAGAGGCTAAAGTCTGGGATTGTGATGCCTCCTGCTTTGGTCTTCTTCTTCAAAATTACTTTGGCTATTCGGGGCCTTTTGTGGTTCCATATGAATTTTAGGATTGCTTGTTCTAGTTTCGAGAAGAATGCTGGTGCAATTTTGATTGGGATTGCATTGAATGTGTAGATAGCTTTGGGTAGTATTGACATTTTGATAATATTTATTCTTCCAATCCATGAGCAGGGAATGTCTTTCCATTTCTTTAAATCTTCTTCAATTACCTTCATAAGCTTTCTATAGTTTTCAGCATACAGATCCTTTACATCTTTGGTTAGATTTATTCCTAGGTATTTTATGCTTCTTGGTGCCATTGTGAATGGGATCAGTTTCTTTATTTGTCTTTCTGTTGCTTCATTGTTAGTGTATAAGAATGCAACTGATTTCTGTACATTGATTTTGTATCCTGCAATTTTGCTGAATTCATGTATCAGTTCTAGCAGACTTTTGGTGGAGTCTATCGGATTTTCCATGTATAATATCATGTCATCTGCAAAGAGCGAAAGCTTGACTTCATCTTTGCCAATTTTGACGCCTTTGATTTCCTTTTGTTGTCTGATTGCTGTTGCTAGAACTTCCAGCACTATGTTAAACAACAGCGGTGAGAGTGGGCATCCCTGTCGTGTTCCTGATCTCAGGGAAAAAGCTCTCAGTTTTTCCCCGTTGAGGATGATGTTAGCTGTGGGCTTTTCATAAATGGCTTTTATGATCTTTAAGTATGTTCCCTCTATCCCGACTTTCTCAAGGGTTTTTATTAAGAAAGGGTGCTGGATTTTGTCAAAGGCCTTTTCTGCATCGATTGACAGGATCATATGGTTCTTCTCTTTTTTTTTGTTAATGTGATGTATCACGTTGATTGATTTGCGAATGTTGAACCAGCCCTGCATCCCAGGAATGAATCCCACTTGATCATGGTGAATAATTCTTTTTATATGCCGTTCAATTCGATTTGCTAGTATCTTATTGAGAATTTTTGCATCCATATTCATCAGGGATATTGGCCTGTAGTTCTCTTTTTTGACTGGGTCTCTGTCTGGTTTAGGAATCAAAGTAATACTGGCTTCATAGAATGAGTCTGGAAGTTTTCCTTCCCTTTCTATTTCTTGGAATAGCTTGAGAAGGATAGGTATTATCTCTGCTTTAAACTTCTGGTAGAACTCCCCTGGGAAGCCATCTGTTCCTGGACTCTTATTTGTTGGGAGATTTTTGATAACCGATTCAATTTCTTCGCTGGTTATGGGTCTGTTCAAGCTTTCTATTTCCTCCTGATTGAGTTTTGGAAGAGTGTGGGTGTTCAGGAATTTGTCCATTTCTTCCAGGTTGTCCAATTTGTTGGCATATAATTTTTCATAGTATTCCCTGATAATTGTTTGTATCTCTGAGGGATTGGTTGTAATAATTCCATTTTCATTCATGATTTTATCTATTTGGGTCATCTCCCTTTTCTTTTTGAGAAGCCTGGCTAGAGGTTTGTCAATTTTGTTTATTTTTTCAAAAAACCAACTCTTGGTTTCGTTGATCTGCTCTACAGTTTTTTTAGATTCTATATTGTTTATTTCTGCTCTGATCTTTATTATTTCTCTTCTTCTGCTGGGTTTAGGCTGCCTTTGCTGTTCTGCTTCTAGTTCCTTTAGGTGTGCTGTTAGATTTTGTATTTGGGATTTTTCTTGTTTCTTGAGATAGGCCTGGATTGCAATGTATTTTCCTCTCAGGACTGCCTTTGCTGCGTCCCAAAGCGTTTGGATTGTTGTATTTTCATTTTCGTTTGTTTCCATATATTTTTTAATTTCTTCTCTAATTGTCTGGTTGACCCACTCATTCGTTAGTAGGGTGTTCTTTAACCTCCATGCTTTTGGAGGTTTTCCAGACTTTTTTCTGTGGTTGATTTCAAGCTTCATAGCATTGTGGTCTGAAAGTATGCATGGTATGATTTCAATTCTTGTAAACTTATGAAGGGCTGTTTTGTGACCCAGTATATGATCTATCTTGGAGAATGTTCCATGTGCACTTGAGAAGAAAGTATATTCTGTTGCTTTGGGATGCAGAGTTCTAAATATATCTGTCAAGTCCATCTGATCCAATGTCTCATTCAGGGCCCTTGTTTCTTTATTGACCGTGTGTCTAGATGATCTATCCAGTTCTGTAAGTGGGGTGTTAAAGTCCCCTGCAATTACCACATTCTTATCAATAAGGTTGCTTATGTTTATGAGTAATTGTTTTATATATTTGGGCGCTCCGGTATTCGGCGCATAGACATTTATAATTGTTAGCTCTTCCTGATGGATAGACCCTGTCACTATTATATAATGTCCTTCTTCATCTCTTGTTACAGCCTTTAATTTAAAGTCTAGTTTGTCTGATATAAGGATGGCTACTCCAGCTTTCTTTTGGCTTCCAGTAGCATGATAAATAGATCTCCATCCCCTCACTCTCAATCTAAAGGTGTCCTCAGGTCTAAAATGAGTCTCTTGTAGACAGCAAATAGATGGGTCTTGTTTTTTTATCCATTCTGATACCCTATGTCTTTTGGTTGGCGCATTTAATCCATTTACATTCAGTGTTATTATAGAAAGATATGGGTTTAGAGTCATTGTGATGTCTGTATGTTTTATGCTTGTAGTGATGTCTCTGGTACTTTGTCTCACAGGGTCCCCCTTAGGATCTCTTGGAGGGCTGGTTTAGTGGTGACAAATTCCTTCAGTTTTTGTTTGTTTGGGAAGACCTTTATCTCTCCTTCTATTCTAAATGACAGACTTGCTGGATAAAGGATTCTCGGCTGCATATTTTTTCTGTCTAGCACACTGAAAATCTCGTGCCAATTCTTTCTGGCCTGCCAAGTTTCAAAAGAGAGATCAGTCACGAGTCTTATAGGTCTCCCTTTATATGTGAGGGCACGTTTACCCCTTGCTGCTTTCAGAATTTTCTCTTTATCCTTGTATTTTGCCAGTTTCACTATGATATGTCGTGCAGAAGATCGATTCAAGTTACGTCTGAAGGGAGTTCTCTGTGCCTCTTGGATTTCAATGCCTTTTTCCTTCCCCAGTTCAGGGAAGTTCTCAGCTATTATTTCTTCAAGTACCCCTTCAGCACCTTTCCCTCTCTCTTCCTCCTCTGGGATACCAATTATGCGTAGATTATTTCTTTTTAGTGTATCACTTAGTTCTCTAATTTTCCCCTCATACTCCTGGATTTTTTTATCTCTCTTTTTCTCAGCTTCCTCTTTTTCCATAACTTTATCTTCTAGTTCACCTATTCTCTCCTCTGCCTCTTCAATCCGAGCCGTGGTGGTTTCCATTTTGTTATGCATTTCGTTTAAAGCGTTTTTCAGCTCCTCGTGACTGTTCCTTAGTCCCTTGATCTCTGTAGCAAGAGATTCTCTGCTGTCCGCTATACTGTTTTCAAGCCCAGCGATTAATTTTATGACTATTATTCTAAATTCACTTTCTGTTATATTATTTAAATCTTTTTTGATCAGCTCATTAGCTGTTGTTATTTCCTGGAGATTCTTCTGAGGGGAATTCTTCCGCTTGGTCATTTTGGATAGTCCCTGGCGTGGTGAGGACCTGCAGGGCACTTCCCCTGTGCTGTGGTGTATAACTGGAGTTGGTGGGCAGAGCCGCAGTCAGACCTGATGTCTGCCCCCAGCCCACCGCTGTGTCCACAGTCAGACTGGTGCGTGCCTTCTCTTCCCCTCTCCTATGGGCGGGATTCACTGTGGGGTGGGGTGGCCTGTCTGGGCTACTTGCACACTGCCAGGCTTGTGATGCTGGGGATCTGGCGTCTTAGCTGGGGTGGGTAGGCAAGGTGCACAGGGGCAGGAGGGGCAGGCTTAGCTTGCTTCTCCTTAGGTGATCCTCTTCAGGAGGGGCCCTGTGGCAGCAGGAGGGAGTCAGATCCGCTGCCGGAGGTTTGGCTCCGCAGAAGCGCAGAGTTGGGTGTTTGCGCAGAGCGAGCAAGTTCCCTGGCAGGAACTGGTTCTCTTTGGGATTTTGGCTGGGGGATGGGTGGGGGAGATGGCGCTGGCGAGCGCCTTTGTTCCCCACCAAACTGAGCTCTGTCGTCCGGGGGCTCAGCAGCTCTCCTTCCCTTTGTCCTCCAGCCTTCCCGCTTTCTGAGCAGAGCTGTTAACTTATGACCTCCCAGACGCTAAGTCGCGCTTGCTGTCGGAACACAGTCCGTCAGGCCCCTCCGCTTTTTGCAAGCCAGACTCGGGGGCTCTGCTTGGCCGGCGAGCCGCCCCTCCGCCCCGGCTCCCTCCCGCCAGTCCGTGGAGCACGCACCGCCTCGCCGCCCTTCCTACCCTCTTCCGTGGGCCTCTCGTCTGCGCTTGGCTCCGGCGACTCCGTTCTGGTAATCCTCTGGCGGTTTTCTGTGTTATTTAGGCAGGTGTAGGTGGAATCTAAGTGATCAGCAGGACGCGCGGTGAGCCCAGCGTCCTCCTACGCCGCCATCTTCCTAATTTGGATAAACTTTAGCGGCTGATGTAGTAGCTACTAAAATTGTCAAAATATTCTTAAAGCGATGCTTAGATTAAACAATGAACTAAGGCAATTTTTAGTCCAGTATATAAGTTACCACGCCATCATAATAACAAGTTAAAACCTGAACAAACTGAAAAATAAACAACTCTTCTTAGATCTGTAAGAGAAGTAAGGTGATGGGGCAAACCACTGCACCCCAAACTGGAGAGACTGATTGACAAATATAGAGAATCATAACTTCTTGGAGCAGAAACCCATGAGCTAAAATATGTGCAGAAACTATTTTGGGGAAGGAAAGCTTGAACTGTAATCAACAAATTGCTGGAGGTTCAGTGTGGACAAATCTGAGAGATAAAAATTCGAGAGGGACCCAGTTGTTGGGAGCCTCCCACACTTTTATGAGTTTTGTGAGTCCAGGAGCACAAGCAGTCTTCACAGCGACTATTGGAGAAAAATCTCCTTGTGCTTCTCTCAGGGGGAGGGGAAAAGGAATCATTCTGAAATGTACCAGAGTGGTCTATTCTTTAAACAATGTCTGTTCCCACGAGAAACTAGTTAACTAGAGCTTAATCTACTGGCATTTTATCAGAGCTTAACGGACCTAGGGAAAGAGATATAGTCAATACCAGCTGGATCTAGCTTTCTATGAGCAAGAAGGGAAATGCCCAACTCCAGCACACTTAAGCCATCCTTTTTCACCTAATGGGTCAGGGAAACTGAAAAGCAAATGTGAAGCTCACAGTCCAAAGGCACAGGCTCACTGAAAGCCTGAAGTATAATCACAGGACTATCGAATGCTTCCCCTTCCATTATCACCATATTACTCAAGGTCTACTTACAGCAGTTCTTTTTACCCATATCATATATTTTATACATACATATATATATATATATATATATATATATATATATTACCCAAAGATATACTCACATTATATCTAGCTAGCAAGGAAAAATGATAAGGCATACTAAAGGGTAAAAAACACAAAGACACTGAGCAAGCATCAGAATTAGAGTCAAATGTGACAGGGATGTTGGAATCATCAAGCTAGGAATTTAAAACAAATGTGATTAATATGCTAAGGCTGAAGTGGACCATAAGAAAGAACAGATGAGGACAGTGTAAACAGAGAGATAAAAATTCTAAGAAATAACCAAAATGAAATACAAGAGATAAAAAATGCTATAACAGAGAGAAGGCCTTTGATGAGCTTATTAGTAGACTGGACACAGCTGTGGAAAGAATCTCTTGAGTTCAAGTTTATCTCAAAGAAATCTTCAAAACTGGAAAACTGAACAAAGACTGAAAAAACAGAACAGTATATTCAAGGACTATAGGACAACTTCAGAAAGTAGAACATATATGTAATGGGACTGTCAGATACTAAACCATCAATCCAGAAAGTTCAGTGAACATCGAGCAGGATAAACACACACACACATCAACTAAATCTAGGTGTATCATTTTAAAACTCCAGAAAATTAAAGATAAAGAGAAAAATCCTGAAAAAAAACCAGGAAATAAATTTATCTGTAGATGAGCAAAGATAAGGATTATATCAGACTTCCCTTCACAAACCAGGTAAGCAAAAAGAGAGTGTATTGAAATATTTAAAAAAATTTTTTTTTTCAACGTTTATTTATTTTTGCGACAGAGAGAGACAGAGCATGAACGGGGGAGGGGCAGAGAGAGAGGGAGACACAGAATCGGAAACAGGCTCCAGGCTCTGAGCCATCAGCCCAGAGCCTGACGCGGGGCTCGAACTCGCGGACGGCAAGATCGTGACCTGGCTGAAGTCGGACGCTTAACCGACTGCGCCACCCAGGCGCCCCTTGAAATATTTTAAATATTGAGAGAAAAGCACATCAACCTAGAATTCCATCCCCTGTGAAATTATCCTTCAGAAGTGAAGGGAAAATAAAGACTTCCTCAGACAAACAGAAATTGTGGGAACTTGTTGCCAGTAGAACTGCCGTTAAAGAAGTCCTTTAGAGAGAGGGTAAATGACATGCTAGTTCTTAACTGCATCAGTGATTGAGTACAGGCTGCTTGGAGAAGAGTTAATGAGCCTGGGACGCCCCTTGTCCATTAGGACTCAGCTGAGACCTGCTGGCTGATTGTGCTTGTTCCTTGGGAAGGCATGGTTCAGTTCTGGAGTAGGTTATTCTCAAGGATGTAGCCAATGCTAATCATTCTCCTGCTCCACCACCCATTCTAGATTTGCCGTAACTTCGATGAGCACCTAGACTCGTCCAAGTGGCTTACCTGGTGGGGTTACTAGACAGACCTCTATCACTGAGGTGTCTGAGCACAGTCACCATGTCTTTCTCAGAGCTGTGTTGGGTCTGTCCCCTTAGGATCCAAATCAGACAAAACAGACATGCCAATAGATCTTACGGAGATCAATCACAAAATTTCTTGTGCTCAACTGTGTAAGAGCACATATACCTGATCAGGTTCACTTGTTCCTGCCAGTTTGGTGACTTCTCACTTGTTCTCTTGTCAAGTAACAGATTGGAGCTGAAATTGAAGTTTACTGAGACTTGTGGGTCTGTTTTCTCATACACGCATTCATCTGTAGGAATCACAAGCCCAAAACCCACAAGGCCCAGAGTTGGAGAGAATGTACACCCATACTTTCCAAGTGGATTTCTGGGTGTGTTGGAAAGAGGGACATACCTACTTATACCCTGTAGTACTAAGATCCATCATTTTAAAATTCATGGCATAGAACCATGTACTAGTCATGTACTACATGTGCATTTTCAGTATGGTTCTTCATTCTTGCAAACAGTTATTTTGGGGTTGGGACCTCTGCTATACCTTCAATTGACCTGACGTTATACCCTCATATTTATTATTGAATGTGGTCTTTTGTGGGAGAAGCAAGCATTGTTGAGGCCTCTCTCTGTGGCTGAGGCTAATCTGGAAGTTGCTGACAGCTTCAAGCTGCCCACTTAGTCATCCCAACAGAAAGGGTAGAAAGTGCTTCTTTGTGGGGGGGATCTGGGTGGCACATAAACGTATCTACCACTTGGGGTGGTAAGGCTCAATCACTAGAATGTATTGACTGAAGCAGGGAAACTGAGGGTCCAACTGCTCCTTATTAAGACTCTTGGCCAGCACTCCCATTTTCTTTACTATTTTCATACTGCCTCTTGGAACATCAATCCTGAGCTCTTCTGGGATGGCATAAATGAGAACTGGCTTACAACTCACGGGCATCCTCCTCAGCAGCACAAAGCTTTTAGAATTTCGACTCTACTAAGTCCCTTAGTCATGAGGGCACTGTTTATCTCTTTCAATTATTTAGAAGTTTTGATATCTCCCTCCCTCCCACAATGATTCTCTACAATCTTCTTTATCTTGTTCTTTTACAATTGTAAACATCCCCTTGTAGATCTTTTCAAAGATTTTTGGGGAAGAGCAATAAAAATAAATTGTGGGTGAAATAGGCTTGCCTCTCTACTGCATCTTCTCTGCAAGCTCTTGCCCAATCACGCCCTCCCCATCCCCATGCCAGGACGTGAGAGCGCTGCAGGAAATACTGCAGGGTCACGTGATATCTCAGTCCAAAGACACTGCGATATGGGTCAGAGGGTCCAGTGCTTTTCTGCTTTTGTGACTCTGATGTTTCCTCAAGTACAAAGGTAGCATCAGTTTTGCTAAGTTGGATTAAGATGTGGGGAAAGAAGTTACATTCTCTTCACTTAAAATAGTCTTATACTTACATAAAATATATATATATATATATTAACTATCATAGTTTGGAAATTATCCTTTTTTTTCATTTTATTTTGTTTTAGGCTTTTCTGAAAAGTCAGTGACAGAGAGATGTATTTTTTTTTGTTTCTGTTATGTTGCTTCTGTTTTACCTTATATATTTTGCTGTTATGTTTATCTTTACATATAAAATTGTTGCTATCACATATCACTTGAATTATAAAGATTTCTCTTGGCAATTAAAAAAAAGAACTAAAACTTCTGCATATTATGTTAGAACATTGTGATGTTGTCAATTATGACAAATCACTATCACAGATACTTAAAAACTAATGCAAAATTTCATATAATATATATCATGATTTTCACTGTCAAAGCAATGTAGAATCCAGATGGTATTTCCAAGTGTTTCATCTTTTGAATTTGTTTATACAAGCATATTATAAAACAAACCAAAACCAGAAATATGTTGCTCACTTTTTTCAAATTTCTCTTCATTCAAAACTATATACTAAAAAATGCTAGGCAGAAAATATTCTCTTTAGAAATTAGTTTTGAGATTTTTAGACATGAACTTCACCACAGTGAATCTTACAAAAGTTTTTGCTTTTATTTTTAAATTCCTAAAATTTTACTGGAATAGCATTTTGTTGCATGTTTGCATGCATTTGTACCCTAAAATAAAAATGAAAAATTATAAATTTCATAAGTCAATAGCCAATCTTAAATCCAATTATATTTTTGTATCCTCTGGCTAATATCTTTAATACTAACCAACAATGTACGGAATAAATGTGGGTAGCAAATATTTTTATTCATTTATTTATTTTAAAGTTTATTTTTATTTATTTATTTATTCATTTATCTTGAGAGACAGAGAGAGTGTGTGAGTGAGAGGGGCAGAGAGAGAGAGGGAGAGAAACAATCTCAAGTAGGCTCCACACTGTCAGCACGGAGCCAGATGGGGGCTCAAACTCATCAACCAGGGGATCATGACCTGATCCAAAATCAAGAGTCAAATGTTCAACCAACTGAGCCACCCAGGCACCCCATAAATTCACTTTATTTTTGCCAAAGTTATTTTTTTTCCATATTTGAGCACCTTCTATGATTTTGCTTAACTCTTATAGTGCGTTGCCTATTTATTTGTAATAAATCTGATTACATCACATTTGTATAAAATCTTGTACTTTATCTGGTCTTATTCCTATTTTGTGCTTGAAGTGATTATAAGGTTATTTTTGGTATGTGTTTCACCAAGAAGTTTCATCTTTTGGCAGATCCGGCAACTATTCTATACAATTTTTGAATTGTTCCAGAAATAGTCATCATTATTGGTAAAATTAAGGCCTTATTTCCTTGGAGAAAAATCAAACTATGTGCTGGAGAAAGCCCAAAGAATGTTTTTTGAGCACCAGCCATATATTTAGCTTGAATAATTTTTTTTATTTAACAAATATGTTAGTGCCAATTTCATAGGTGGCAAGGATGCCCAGCCTACCCGGAGACTTGTGAGAAATAGTAAATGGTTACCATTTTAACCACTAAGTTTGGGGGTGATTTGTTATGCAGTACTATTGTGGCAATAGGTAACTGATACAGAATTTGTTACCCTCAAGTCAAATGCTACTATTAAAAAAAACCCTGAAATATGTGGCACTTGCTTCTGATTCAGCTCCAAATATAGGCTTTGAAAGTAGCGAGAAAACTATTAGCAAAAGCTAGAATAGAAGTAAAGAAACTGCTAGGGTAGACTGGAAAAATTGTGCCCCACGTTAAATGGTGGCAAAATAATTTGTAAAACTTTTACCTGTAGTAACTGGAAAAATAGAAAATGTACTTAATGAATTTTTGGAGTTGAGCAAGGAGATTTTCACACAGAATGTTAAAATAGTCAGCTTTTTCTAGCTACATGTGATAAAATGCTACATGAAAGATGAGACAGAGAAAACCCTGGCCAGTTTGCAAGCAGAATGTAGAGGGAATACAGAGGACATATGGGTTGGAATTGGAAAATAAAGCTGTTTCTCATCTCCATCCACTTGAGTCAGTAAATTATCAAAGTAATATAGGTATTAAGGAAAATATCAAATGAAGGATGTAGCCCAAAGAACCTTTGTTAAAGTCTCTGAAAAAATTAAGGGGTTGCCTGGTATACCTCTGAAGCAACAATAAGGCTTTTAGGTATCATAAAAATGTTGCCTACAGCAGCCTGGCCTAACCAAAGTATCACTGATTAAGTCTAGACAGAGGGACCTTTTTTCAAAAGAATTGCTGGTGTGAATTTTGCTGAATGAGGTGTAGTCCAGGCATACTCATTGGAAACTTACAAAAATATTTGGGAAAATATTACTTTTACATGTATAAGTGCTTGGGTTAAAAGGTTGTGAGACTGTTCAAAATGCAAAAAGGCCTTTGGAGTCATAACCTTCTATAAACAGAAAATAGGATAACACAAGTTGCTTAAGGAGCATACTTTCCCTTACCCTCTCATGAGAGTTTTGAGGAAAACAAGGAACGGAGAGGTTACAGTATAGAACAAGTTTTCTACTTGGCTACTGAAGTCCTGCAAAAAATAGGAAGACAAAGAATGAACAACATACAAGAAGACTTGGTAAGTAAGTAAGATTGGTAGAAAATTCAATTGGGGTGGGGGAGGGGGCAGACATAAGAGAAAGAGATTGAGAGAGAGGAAGCCATGGAATTTGTTTCAAAGAAGTAAGGTTTAGTAGACTAGCACACTGGGGTGTAAGAGGGACATTGACACATTCCCCTTACCACCTTTGTGAGAGAGTGGTAGGGGGAAATGTTAGAAATAAAAGGTAAATTTCAGGGTAAAGATGTAGAGAAGTTTGTTTACTAAGTAATGGTGGATATAGAGAGTGATCATAAGTTCTTATTTTCATGGAATAGTCATAGTTTATACCTAATGCCCATTAGTCTTCTCTGGTTTACCATCTGTCATGTCTACAACCCAATTTGGACAATAAATTCTATGGTCATCACACACAAATGGCACTTGGGAATTTTTTTAGAGGGAAGGGAGGAGTGGGAATTTAGGTGAAAAGAGAAAACACGTGTTTGTTGAGTGTATGAATGGATGCAACTAATGAAATGGTGGGATGGACAGAGAGAGAGGATAAAGACAAGGTCTCAGGTTCTTAGGAGTGACTCAGGATCCTTTATAGGTTAGCTTGCTTGAAGAATTTCATTAGTCTCTTTCTAGACAGACTCAAATTTCTTTGAAGATAACGCATCTGAGGTCCAGATTTATCCTGCTTCTGAAGGGGTTCTTTTTTTGTTTGTTTGTTTGAAGTTTATTTATTTTGAGAGAGAGAGAAAGAGAGAGGGTGGGGCAGAGAGAACAAGGGACAGAGAGAATCCCAAGCAGGATCCATGCTATCAGTGCAGAGCCTGATGTGGGGCTTGATCACTCGAAATGTGAGATCATGACCTGAGCTGAAATCAAGAGTCAGACACTTAACCAATTGAGCCACCCAGGTAGGTGCTCCTGAAGGGGTTCTAATCCACAAAGGTAAATGAATTACTTAGTTTCTCTGTGTGAAAATAGTAGCATGTCCCTAGATTGAGATCTTTATTTGCTAAAAATGATCTCTTTGTTGATTACTAAGTTTAAACATTCCCCTAAATTTAATATTAATTCCTCTTCATTCTATTGCCTGGATTTTAGAAAACTTTTTTTTTTTTTTTTACCAGTCAGAGGTAGCTTTCTTTCTTTTTCTATTTTTTCTTTCTGTCTTCATGTTAAAAAAAAAATTTAATGTTTATTTATTTTTGAAAGACAGAGAGAAAGAGTATGAGTGGGGGAGGGGCAGAGAGAGAGGGAGACACAGAATCTGAAGCAGGCTCCAGGCTCTGAGCTGTCAGCACAGAGCCCAATGTGGGGCTTGAACTCACGAACTGTGAGATCATGACCTGAGCCCAAGTCGAATGCTTAAGCAACTGAGCCACCCAGGAGCCCCTCTTCCTTCATTTTAAAAATATTTATTTCCAGAGGCACCTGGGTGGTTCAGTTGGTTAAGTGTCCGACTTTGGCTCAGGTGATGATCTCACCATTTGTGGGTTTGGGACCTGCGTTGGGATCTGTGCTGACAGCACAGAACTCAGAGCCTGCTTTGGATTCTGGGTCTCCCTCTCTCTCTGCCCCTCCCCCGTTCACACTCTGTCTTTGTCTCTCAAAAATGAATAAACATTAAAAAAAATTTTAAATAAAATATTTATTTCCCAAAACATTGATTTTACTAAATTTTTATCAATTAAAATGTACCAAAGATGTGTGTGTGTGTGTGTGTGTGTGTGTGTGTGTGTGTGTGTGTGTTGGTAGTGGGGAGTTGTGCTCAGCAGTTTTATAATCTTGCTTCAGAATGGCTTTACTGGGAATTACCCAGGTTTGATATGAATAAATAGAATGAAAGGCCATGAATGTAGACCATATCCACCCAAGAACCTGCCAACCACATACTCTTCCTATACCACTGGGTTTAACAATTGCTGTTAGATGATTTTGGAAATATGCCACACAAATAAATATTTTTCCTACTACTTGATGCAAAAGTTGGCCTAGGCAGGTCGTGCAATACTAGAGCTTGCCAGTGAAAATGTTTGTCATACTATGGCAGAACCCAGCTGACTTGTCATCTCTAGTGGAGTGCTCTTCTGGCCCATGGCATATACAGTGTCATTCTTGAGACAAAATGAGTCTGTTAGGAAGAGGTTTGGAGTATTCCAGTAGACAGAGTCTATTTTTCATGTATAGCTTTTATATACAGTCACATGTTTCCCAGTTCCTGAATTTTAGGAATGTAATGCTGAAGTCAATGTTGGCTGAACTTCATTTAAAAGACATAATGCATGAGAAAGGCCTTAAGACTTCAGTTACAGTAAATCCAACAACAAAAAATAGTTTCCATATAACAAAGGAGAATAAACGAAGTAATTTAAACAATTTAGCTTCTAGGTTCTTCAGGCTAATTGCAGTCACAACACAGAAGGAGCCTTTTAATCAGGTTGAAAGAATGATTCCAAAAAGGAAAAACAAAGTAAAACTACTAGTCAAAGTATTTTGCCAACATATGTGAGAGCATAGGTACGTATCTGAAAGCAGCAGGCTTTTTACTAAAGGGTTACTGACAATTTACTCCATAATGTGGCATCACATGCACAGTGAAAATTCACCACATGAAAGATTTGGTCACTGGGAAAATTTAGAATAGAAATGCTGTAAGAATGTGGAGTACATGCTGTTGTAAAATCATGAATGAACACTAAAGAAATTAGTGTGCTAGGAAACAACTATTGAGAAAATAACTGATCTGTGAATGTTTTAAAAACATGAAAATTCTAGAAGGTAATTATTTTGGTTGCATAGACAACTTTGTAAATTTAGGGAAATTTCTTAATTTATTGCATAAATGTGTTTAAAATGCTTTATAGGGTCAAGGCAATTGTTAGAGTGAATTACAGGCATATTCTAACATATAATGTGTGGTTGAGAAAATTTGAAGGAGAGGGTTGCAGAAATGTGTGTGTGGTGGGGGTGGGGGAGCAGTCTCAGTCCATCTGAGCTAGGATTCAGACTACTTCAGACAGGTTTGATGAGCTGCTGTCAGCAAGAGAGCATCTGGCTGGAGGAAGGGACTTCCCACGTGTGCTGTCTGAAATATTAGATGCTCCAGTTGGTCCTGAAGCCATCTGAACTGTGGAAAAGACAACTTCAAGGCATGGCTGTTCTAGCCTATCCAATTCTTCCCAGATAGTATAAGTGATGAGAATAGGCTAGAGAAGGAAAAATATGAATATATGGTATGCATTCCCTGGGAACTCAAGGAAATCTTCCTGAGTTGGGGCAGGTATCCAACTGGGGGTGATCATGTTATATGAAATACTCATCTCACATAAGATGGGCTAGAGCAAATGAAATCAAGTCATTATGTAAATTTGATCCCATTTATACACACAAGCTGGTAAGCTCTGGAGCTGTTCAAGTTATAGACTTACAAAGAATTATACATTGCCATGCCCTCTGCTCCCCTCCCACAGTCTCTTAAGCAAAGGGAATATGCTATCCTATGTATTTTTCCATTATTGACACCATCTCTTGGAATTTTAGCCTCTGTAGTATGCTGCAAGATGTGTGAAAAAATTAATCAAAAAAACAAAAACAGAAACAAAAAAAAAACAACCCAAAACCAAAACCAAAAAACCAAAACAAAACAAAAAAATCCCTGCTCACACGGGGTATTTTCCTTAACCATGTTAGCTTCTTGGCCCAACACAGTTTAAAATTAGATAGCCTCTGAATCTTAGTTTATTTGTTGGAAAGTGTTGAAGATTAACAAAACTATTTGTTGTTTTTGTTCCAAGGAAGAAAATGATGAAATCTTTGTTTTCTTTATAAGTTGAGCCAATATATTTCAGACTGAGATGCTCTGAGAATATACATTCTTTTATAAAGTGTAAACATTTTGGAGAGAATCTGGGTTTTTTTCTGTCAAATATGTTAGCACAACTTTTCTGAAAACAGCTCACCAAATGACAGACTGGAATCAGAATAAGCAGCATCTCAAGAGAATCCTGGAACCATTTTATGACTCTTAAAGATTTGTGATAAATTTTTTCTCTTAAAAAAAGATTGTTTTTGCTAAAGTAAATCAAGAAAAATCTAATTTACTGAGGCACATAGAGAAAATAGTTCTCTAAATGACAATTTAGTCTATTTTCTTAGGTAAAATCATGCTGTTTCTTCTATTTCTTTAAACAGATAGCCTGTTTAAACAAGGAACAAAATAATGTCGTATCTTGCTACCATTTGCAGTTGAAAAGGGTGGAGGTATGATACTGTGTATATATCTCTGGTGGCCTCTGGGAAAGAATCCAGGGTATGGGGAAGGCAGAGCATAAGGAATACTTTTTTTTTTAGTATTATACAATCTTTTGTACTGTTTAGTTGTTTAAGCATGTGATATTTCTTATTTAAATTAAACAAATAAATCATTGAAAATGTAACCCATATGTGCAGCTTAGACCTTCCTCTGCTCCAGACACATGCCTTTACTCCCTGTCATGTCTTCATCTCTAGTACAAAGGGGACATAGACTATTCATTCTATTCTTTCCCATTCCATGGTTGAGGTGAAGAACCCAGAGTGGGAGATAATTGTCCAAGGATATACAATTGGTTAGTACCAACGTCTAGACCAGAGCTCCAGATATCTTAATTCTAGGGAGGTGCTTTTCTCACCCCATGGCCCTATAGGTAGAGAACAAACCGTGTTGGCTTTAAGAATGATCTTCCGTTCCATTCTTCCTTTCTGGTGCTGCTCACTAAGACTGATAACCTCTGCATCTCATGTCCGAGGGCCTCCTGCCTAGCCTTTCAGCACCAACTAACTAGAATAATAAAACCATAAAGTGTCCTAACTTAGGCCTTTTTAATTTGAGGTCTAGAGATAGGTCTCAGAAAATCTTGCATGTAATTAAGAGCTAAAACTCTGGGGAGAGAGCAGTTCCTGTGAGCTTCATTGCCAAGTAAGATGAAGAAAACTTTTATACCCAGAAGAGAAAGATATAAAAGCAGTCAGATACCCAAATGTCTTCATAACAACCTGCTTATCTGCTAGAACACATCCAAGTGTTGGAAAGTCATCACCAACAACAATAAAATTCACTTGGACATTTAGCTCTATTTTGAAGTACTGGAGTGAATCTTGTTCTTGCCCTTGCTACAACCTATGTCCATTATGTGTGGTCCTTACTTTGGAGAGCCCAGGCTGACAGAATAGCCACTATCAGAAACATGCTGCCATGGCAGGAACGAAAGAGAGTTTAGAGCATATCACACCAAGAAATAAATGTTCAGCCAGGAAGTGGCATACATTATTTGTGCTTTCAGCTCATTGGCCAGAATGGTTACATGGGCTCAACGAACCACTGGGATCCAGAAAGTGCTATCATGCCATGTGCCTGGAAGGCAAAGAGCTGGAAATATTCAGTGAGCAGTATTCATTACTACCATTTTTCTAAGTGGCTAGCAGTCCTGTCCTAGTTCTAGCAATTTCTTAAATGCCAAGAAAACTTAAGCCACATAGACAACAAAGGTGATTGAAAACTCTCACAGCAGTAGGATATGCTACTGTAGTTGTTCATTTCAGAGTGCCTGTCTGTCCCTCTCCACTTGCATGGTGAAGAGACGGGTCTCTGGGGTCATACTTGTAACATATTATTGCCTTTCTCCACAACAGAGTGGACCAGGGATTCACACTCATCCTGGTGGGGGTCAATCTGTTGGTTAGCCTATAAACAAATGTATTTTTGTGACACAGAGTTTATGGTCAAACAGATGTGGGGCCTATGAATCAAATGATTTTATAGAGTTGGGCCTAGGGCAGGGAATTTCAGCCATATTCATACTCTTTAATTAATCAATCAATCAGAAATTGACTGGGGAGAGTAGCCAATGATCAGAGAGGATGAGAATAAATGAGATAAAGTTTTATATGCAGTCCTGGAGAAGGAGAGGGTGAGAGAATGAGAGAGAAAGAGAGAGAGAGAGAGAGAGAGAGAGAGAGGAAGAGAAAGAGAAACTTATGACTTTAGTGGTTTCTAAATCCCAGTTGTATTCCCAAGAGGCCAACTGTGCTTCATTTCTGTGAGACTGCTTTATAGCTTCTCAGTAGTCTCCTCATTTGATTTGAGCTGCTTTCTTATCCATATTAAATGAATTGAGAATCCTAGTCACTCTGCCTCGGCCTGGACTGTCATACCTAGTCTATGCCGAGTCTATGCAGAAATTTTAAAACTCATACTGAGGTGGGGTGTATGGTTGGGTGCTAAGAGAGAAGAACCTCATTGTAAACTTGTATTAGCTTCATTTCATTATGTATTAGTATTCTCAATGATCTGGCATCTGGGGACTCGCTAACCTGGAAGAGGCTGCCTCTCCCAGGGTTCATTTATTCCTAGAGATAGCAAACATCTTGCCTGGGAATGCACTTTGCATATGCAAATGAGCTAATCCAGAGGACACCCAACCCTCACTTCCTCACAGGCTCACTCCAGGCCATATTCTCCTGCCCTAACCACTCCAAGGGCCAGGTACCAGACAACTCAAGACAGCCACTAAGTCCGGAGCCTGCTGAAATTATTCAAACTAGAAATCTTAAACCTGCTTGTCCTGCCATGCCCTTTTCTTTCCATAAAAAAACACAACAGAGGCTCTTGCCCCTGCTTTCTCTTCTCCCCCTCTGCCTCCTGATCCACCCTGGTTAGGTGGGCCCTGCATGGTGTGTCAGGCCTCCTGTTTCTAAGGATCTTTAAATCTAAAACTTCTTCCTTCATGACAATCATGTCCGTGTCTGCCTGTCTTATCATATCTGATTAAAACGAATCCAAGGTACATTTTAAAACAAAACCTCTGTTTTCTTCTGGGCCTTATTCTTAGATCACCTATTGATTAACTTGTCTAAAGAGTAAGGACCCGCAGTTCTGAAAGGTGGTCCTCTCAGATATCCAAATTATAAGCTGTCTGATGACATAGAAAAGAAAAAGTAATTACTTTTCCCTCTTATTTTTATGTATATGAAATGAATCACTCTTCTAAGTATATTTTTATGTAAAAAGTCAGTACTAAATGTCATAAACATGCTCTCTCTTGGGCAGAACTTGAAAACACACATATGTCCTTCCCCTTTTTTTTTTCCAGACTCTGCAAACCACCATCCTTTTATTATGACAACAAAACAATGACCTCAGTTATGTCAGAATTAAATTACTGATATTAAAATCCTCTTGTTTGGACTTTATGTGGGGTCTGGGACAGTCCTAGATGGTATTTGGCTAGAGAATGCGGAAATGCCTGCATCGTGATACTGATATATCTCTCTAGGGAAGGCTCATGGCACAATTCTCTCTCTCTAAACCCCTGGCTTTACTCCTGTGTATAGTAAGCTGGCATTCAGGCACATATAGCGTTTGTTAAAAATATCCACCTCCCTTTAGCTCCAGGACCTCGAGACACGCTGATTTAGTATAACAATACTTTCTTTAGTTCTCCTCCCAGTGTTGGTGTAAAAATTTTAAAATTGTATCCCAGCTGTCTTGGGTTCTCAGACACTGGATTTTTTTTTTTTTCTGGTTCCGGAAGAATGGACTATACAAGCCCAATATGCTCAGTAAGCAGCCCCCATGACTGTTCCTTCCCAAGTGTGTTAGTCAAGGTCTAGTCGTGAAGACAAAACTACATACTTCAAATGTTTCAAGCAGACAGGAATTAAATATAGGGATGCAGGAGACTCCAGGGAAGTGACGGAAGCTACTGCTGAGGCCACAGCCACCTCACAGCCCCCAGGCTGAAGAATGAGAGGACACGCACTGCTAATCAGTCTCCACGTCTCTGTAGCAAGAATACATTCTGTCTCTTTTCCCCTCCCTTTCCCCCTTAATACCATCTTAATATATTTTCATTCAAACCAGTGCAGTTCAGTGTCCCACATTTGGTCAATGGAAGCCTCATCTCCTTGGCCCCCTAGTCTTTTTCACATGTCACAGCAGTCCTTGTAGCTTCCTGTTTTCTAATCACTCATGGGCCTCTCATTTGTTACCTGTTCTAGAACTCTGATTGGGAGGTGCTACAGGGATGTGGTTCCCAGGCTTTCAGCCCTGTGACACCAGACAAGAGCAAGAAAGGGTGCAGAAGCAATGTTGAGTGCTGAAAGACAATTTGGGACACCATTTTTATCAGGACGTTACAATGCCTTATCTATCACTCAGAGACAAATGCTCTGTCTAAAGGGCTAATGACTTAAGATACACTACAAAGCCTGCCCTGATTCAAGGGTAGGGGATACAGATTTCATTTCTGGATGTTAGGAAATGAAAGAATTTATAACTATGTTTTCAAATGATCACAGTATTCTGTCTACCTTTTAAAATCTATTGAAGCTTTTTTTGTGAATATATATTATTTATTATTTACTTATTATTATTTATATTTTATCATTACAAAATTTCATTTAATAAAATATTTAATATTTAATAAAATATTAAATTTTATTATTTATGTATTTATTATTAAATAAGTATTATTTACAGGCAGTTTTCACAAATGTCTTATGTTTATTTGAAAATAAAGCATGTTCTCTTTTATTATGGTATAGAGTTTAATATGGATCTATATAGTCTACTTTATTCATTTTGCTATTTAGAACTTTGCTATCTTTGATAAATATTTTCCATTTTATTTCACTAGATTTGAGAGGAGTATGTTAATTTATTAGTTGTGTCTGTCTTTTTCCTTATTCATCTCCTCTGGTTTCTGCTTTATAAAGTAGCTACCATGTTCTTTTATGTGTAGATTTTAAATAAAAATTTTAATTTGATTATAGTTGACAATCAATGTTAAATTAGTTCCAGGTACAAAACACAGTGATTTGACAAGTTTATACATTATACTATGCTCATCACAAGTATAGCTACCATCTGTTACCAGACAATGCTATGATAATATCATTGACTATATTCCTTATGCTATGCTTTTCATTTCCATGACTCATTCACTCCATAACTGGAAGTCAGTATCTCCCACTCCCCTTCACCCATTTTGCCCATCCTTTTACCACCTTCCTCTCTGGGAATCATCAGTTTGTTCTTTCTGCTTATAGGTCTGATTCTGCTTTTTGTTTCTTGTTTTTTTTTTTTTTTTCATTTGTTTTGTTTTTAGATTCCATGTATGAGTGAAATCATATGGTATTTGTCTTTCTCAGTCACACTTATTTCATTTAGCATAATACCCTCCAGATCCACCCATGTTGTCATGAAAGGCATGACACACTCTTATGACTGTGTAATGAAAGCCATGACACAGTCTCATTACTGTGTAATATTCCATTGTATATACATACTACATCTTCCTTATTCATTCATCTATCGATGGACACTTAGATTGCTTTCATAATTTGACTTTGTAAATAATGCTGCAATAAACACAGGGTTGCATATATCCTTTTGAATTAGCATTCTCATTTTCTTTAGGTTAATACCTAGTAGTGGAATTATTCAATCATATGGTATTTCCACTTTTAATTTTTTGAGAAACCTCTATACTGTCTTCCACAGTGGCTGCACCAATTTACATTTGCACCAACAGTGTACAAGAATTCCTTCATTTTCACAACCTTTACAAAACTTTTTATCTTTCTGCCTTTTTGATTTTAGCCATTCTGCCAGGTATAAGGTGATATCTCATTGTGCTTTTGATTTGCATTTCCCTGAAGATTAGTGATGTTGAGCGTCTTTCAAGCGTCTGCTGGTTATCTCTATATAGTCTTTGGAATATGCCCATTCGGGTCTTCTGCCCATTTTTAAATCAGATTTTTTGTGTGTTTGCTTTTGTTGTTGAGTTCTATAAGTTCTTTATATATTTTGGATATTAGTCCCTTATCAGATATATCATTTGCAAATATCTTCTCCCACTACGTAGGTTGACTTTTTGTCTTATTAAGTAGGATTTCCTTCACTGTGGAGAGGAAAGCTTTTTATTTTGATGTAGTCCTCATAGTTTATTTTTTATTTTGTTTCCTTTGCCTTAGGAGACATATGTACAAAAATGTTGCCATACCCAGCTGATGTCAGAGAAATTACTGCCTGTGTTCTCTTCTAGGATTTTTATAGTTCCAGGTCTCACATTTAAGTATTTAATTCATTTTGAGTTTATTCTTATGTATGATGTTTGAAAGTAATAGTTTCATTTTTTTTACATGTAGCTGTACCAGAACCATTTATTGAAGAGATGTCTTTTACCCATTGTATATTTTTGCCTCCTTTGTTATAAGATTAATCAACCATATAAATGTGAATTTATTTCTGGGCTCTCTATTCTGTTCTATTGATCTCTGTGTCTGTTTTTGTGCCCGTACCATATTGTTTTGATTACTATAGCTTTGTAGTACATCTTGAAATCTGGGATTACGATTCCTTCAGCTTTGTTCTTTTCCTCAGATTGCTTTAGCTAGTCAGGGTTGATACAATTTTGTGTTTCCCTACAAATTATTTATTCTATTTCTGTGAAAAATGCTGTTGGTATTTTGACAGGGATTGTATTGAATCTACAGATTGCTGTGGGTAATATGGACACTGTAACAATATTAATTCTTCTAATGTATGAGCATGGAATATCTTTACGTTTGTGTCATCTTCAATTTCTTTCATTAAAGTTTTACAGTTTTCAGAGTATATAAGTTTTTCACCTCATTGGTTAAGTTTATTCCTAGGTATTTTATTCTTTTTGGTGTAGTTGTAAATAAAATTATTTTCTTAATTTCTCTTTCTGCTACTTTATTATTGGTGTATAGAAATGCTCTTGAGGGGCGCCTGGGTGGCGCAGTCGGTTAAGCGTCCGACTTCAGCCAGGTCACGATCTCGCGGTCCGTGAGTTCGAGCCCCGCTTCAGGCTCTGGGCTGATGGCTCGGAGCCTGGAGCCTGTTTCCGATTCTGTGTCTCCCTCTCTCTCTGCCCCTCCCCCGTTCATGCTGTCTCTCTCTGTCCCAAAAATAAATAAAAAAAAGTTGGAAAAAAAAAATTTAGAAATGCTCTTGATTTCTGTGGATTAAGTTTTTTATCCTGCAGCTTTACTGAATTCATTTATTACTTCTAGTATTGTTGTTGTTGTTGTTCTTGGAGTTTTTAGGATTTTCTATGTGTTCTATCACATCATCTGCAAATAGTGACAGTTAAACTTCTTCTGTACCAATATGAATGCTTCTTCTTTCTTTTTCTTCTCTGATTGCTGTGGCTAGAACTTCCAGTATTTTATGTGTAGATATTAATAACTTTTTATTATGCATTTTAGTAGTTAGCATCATGAAGTGTACTTTTCTTGGTCTCATTTCATACTTGGGGGCTAAATTATGCCTTGATTGAAAAGAGCATTGTGATTCCTACTATTTGTTTGTTCTTTTACATTTTTGTTTGCCATCATCTTATCTGCATTATAATCCTTCAGAGTCTCCTTGTTTTGAATGTTTCTACAAACAGAGGTTAGAGTTATGTTTTGCTTTGGTCGCCAACCTGAATTTTGTAATAGATATGATACTCTATTTACACTTAACTAAACAACCTATTCCTTTGGTGCAGTTCAGTCATGGTTTATGTTATATTTATTCTGTGCCTATATTTCTATATATAGAAGTATACGTGTATACAAACATACATTTTCACTATGTAGAGTTGTTCTATTTTGACATTTGTTTTGGCATTTAGAATTTTTTTTACACCAGTTTTAGATTCACAGCAACATTAAGAGGGAGGTACAGAGATTTTCCATATACTCTCTTCCCCTATACATGCATAGCACACCTCCCTGTATCAATAATCCACCAGAGTGGTACATTTGTTACAATTGATGGACCTACACTGACACATCATAATCACCCAAAGACTATAGTTTACATTAGCTGTATGTATAACTCTTGGTGTTATACATTCTATGGGTTTGGACAAATATATAGTGACATGTATCCGCCATATGGTATCCTTATTTTCACTTCTCTAAATATCCTCTGTGCTCTGCTTATTCATCTCCCTCTCACAACCACTGATCCTTTTACTGTCTTCATAGTTCTGCATTTTCCAGAATGTCACATAGTTGAAATCATATGCTTTGTGGCCTTTTCAGGTTGGCCTCTCTCACTTAGCAATATGTATTCAAGATTCCTTCATGTCTTTTTATGGCTTGATAGCCCATTTCTTTTTAGAACTAAATAATATCTCATTGTCTGGAGTTATCACAGTTTATTTATTTATTCATCTACAAATGGACATCTTGGTTTCCTCCAAGTTCTACCAATTATGAATAAAGCTGCTATAAACATCTGTGTGCAGATTTTTACATGAACGTAAGTTTTCAACTCCTTTAGGTAAATATTAAGGAGACTATTTGCTAGATTATGTGGCAAGAATATATTTAATTTTTTAGAAACAGCCAAACAATCTTCCAAAGTGGTTGTAGCAGTTTGCATTCCCACCACAGTAAGTGAGAGTTCCTGTCACCCTAAATTCTGGCCAACATTTGTTGTTGTCTGTTCTAGATTTGGGTCATTCTTATAAGATGTGTAATTAATATCATCATTGTTTTAATTTGCATTTCCCTGATTACACATTATGTGGAGCATCTTTTCACATGCTTATTTGCCATCTGTGTATCTTCTTTGGTAATATGTCTCTTAAGGTCTTTGGGCCATTATTTAATCACATCATTTGTTTCTTTATTTTTAAGAATTCTTTTTATAGTTTGGATAACAGCACTTTATCAGCTATATCTTTTGCAAATATTTTCTTCTAATCTGTCCCTTATTCTCTCATTCTCTTGATATTGTCTTTCAAGAGTAGGAGCTTTTAGGGGCACCTGGGTGGCTCAGTCGGTTAAGCGGCTGACTTCGGCTCAGGTTATTATCTCGCGGTCCGTGGGTTCGAGCCCCGCATCGGGCTCTGTGCTGACAGCTCAGAGCCTGGAGCCTGTTTCAGATTCTGTGTCTCCCTCTCTCTGACCCTCCCAAGTTCATGCTCTGTCTCTCTCTGTCTCAAAAATAAATAACGTTAAAAAAAATTTAAAAAAAAGAGTAGGAGCTTTTAATTTTAATAAGTTCAGTGTATCCATTCTTTCTTTCATGGATCATGCTCCTTGTTATATTTCAAAGTCATAGGCATACCCAAGGTCATCTAAGTTTTCTTCTATATTATCTTCCAGAAGTTTTATAAGTAAGCATATTACATTTCAGTCTGTGATCCATTTGGGGTTAATTTTTGTGGGAGGGGTGTCATGTCTGTGTCTAGATTTTTTTTTCTTTTTTGCGTATAGATACCCAGTTATTCTAGCATCATTTATTGAAAAGGCCGTATTTGCTCCATTGAATTGCCTTGACTCGAAAGGAATCAATGATCAGTTGACTATATTTATGTGGGTTTTTTTCTTGGCTTATAATTTTGTGCCACTGATTGATCTGTCTATTCTTTCCCCAACACCACACTGACTTGATTACTGTAACTTTATAGGAAGTCTTAAAGTTGGGCAGTATCAGTCCTTCAACTTTCTTCCCCATCAATATTGTGCTGACTATTCTGGGTATTTTGCCTCTCCATATAAATGTTAGAATATGTTTATCAACATCCATGAACTTGCTGGGATTTTGATTGGGATTGCATTGAATCTATAGATCACGATGGAAAGAACTGACATCTTGACAATATTGTCATTCCATATATAAACATGGAAAATCTCTCCATTTATTAGGTCTTTGATTTCATTCATTGGGGTTTTATAGTTTTCTCCATAGAGATCTTGACGTATCTTGTTAGACTTATACATAGATATTTCATTACTTTTGGGTGCTAGTATAAATAATACTGTGGTGTTAATTTTAAACTCAACTTGTTTATTACCAATGTATAGGGAAGCAATTGACTTTTGTATATTAAGCTTTTATCCTGCCAGCTTTTTTAATGCTTATTAGTTTCAGGAGGGTGGTGTTTTTTTGTTGTTTGTTTGTTTGTTTGTTTTTGAGTCAAATTTTTGGGATTCTCTTTGGGATGAGATTAGCATGTTCCCTAGTTTCAGTTACATACAGTCAATGAATGTTTGGAAGGAGATGATCTTTCTGACAGATTATCAGAAAGTCACTGTAGGAGAATAGTAGTGAGAGATATAGAAACCCTGTTTGGATCATTTTTCCTGTCTCTTATTTGGAACAAAAACTTTAAACCTCTGGTGGAAGGGCAGCACATATTATCTCTTTTGTTGAAGGCCCCCTGAAGCTAGTGGAGGAAACAGGAAATTAAAAAAATAATGATAATAATAAAAGAAAAAAAAAACATTCTATTCTGGAAGGAGAATAAGAAATTGCCCTTGACCCAGACCACTATAGATTTACTTCTGCTGGTTGAGAGGCAGAATTACCAAGAAAGCTCTTTTTTTGTTTTTTTTGTTTGTTTGTTTGTTTGTTTTGTTTTGTTTTTTTGTGAGACACAACGGGACAGATCTTGCCTAAGACTGAGGATAAAGAAATAAGTAAAGATAATATTCCCACCTTCTATCACAGGGTAGCTAACAATGAATAACAAGTAACACTAGTCTATCATTGGGAGAAGGGCAAGAAGATAGAATGACATTCTTTGAAGCTTAGGTTCACAGAAAAGACTAAACTCGAGAGTGCAAAGGAAACCCTGAAAAATGTCTTTTAGAAACTCAGCCTCAACCTCAAGTACATGGTAATGCTGGAGGAACGTGAAGCCAGTAGTGTGGTTAAGGTAAACAGAACTAGAAAAACCCAAACCCCAGGCAACTCCTGATTATGCTGACTCAACTTTTCACATTAAATATGTAGTGGAGGTGTGTCCAATTCCAAACATAAAATACTATATACCTCAGACTTTACTCTCCCACACATGATACTCAGCTTTCAACCAGAAATTACAAGATACAAAAAATGCAAGAGAAAACAGCCTTCTGTTGAGAGACAATGTAATCTGCAGAACCCAGATGGTGAAGCTATTAGGCAGGGTATTAAAAAGAAAAAATTATTATTTATATGTTAACGTTCTAGTGTAAAAGTTTAAAAAGGTGGTTAATTTATAAGAACATATGGAAAATTTTAGCAGAGAAATGGAAACTGTAAGCAAGTAGCAAATAAAAATACCAGAAATAAAGCTATAGTAACAAAGAAAAAGATAAGTCAAAACAAAGTATTCAAACTAAAATAGAAAAAGAGAGAAAAGCCAGTGCATCTGAGAACCATGGGGCAATGTCAAATGGTCTCAAATATGAGCTTTTGGAATCACAGAATGAAAAAGAAAATAATGAGGAGAAGAAATATTTGATAATTGCTAGAATGTCTCCCAAATAATAAAAACTTTATATCATAGATCTGAAAATCTCATAGAACACTCACTAGAATAAAATACTAGGAAGGAAGAAAAGAAGGAAGGAGGAAAAGAGGGAGAGAACCCCTAGACACATCATACTTAAACTATTAAAAACCAAAGATAAAGATGAAATCTAGATGGCAGAGAGGGGGAAAAGACACATTATATACAGAGGAACAAAGGCCAGAATTTAAGCAGATTTTTATCATAAACTTTCTAAGCCTGAAGATGATGGAGTGTCATCTTTGAAAGTGCTGAAAGAGGGGGGGAAATGACCACCCCAGAAATCAGCACCCAGTTACTTTACCACTGGAAAACAAAAAATGTAGACTTTATGGACAGGAAAGAAACAAGAGAATTCATTATCAGTAAACTTTCACTACAAGAAGTTATAAAGGTGGTTCATTTGGTAGAAAAAATATACCAGACAGAAACTTGGATCTATGACCACACCTAAAAATGTTGGACATGGTACAAATAAAGGTGAAAATAAAATTTATTTTTCTTATTTTGGTTACTATAAAAGATAACTGACAAAAGAAGATTTAGTAGCAATGTGTTTTGCATATACAATGTATAAATGTTTATTGAAACCATTTTAATATTTGGTTATTGAGAAAGCCCATCAAAGTTTATCGCCATAAAACCTCAAGATCATTATTTACAATATCACTTATTCAACACCCACCAGACATCCAACAAAAATCATTCAAAGGTTTTAATATTTTTAAAAAATTTTCTAAAATTATGTCTATATTTTCTCTAAAATTTTTTTGTCTAAAAGGAAACTTATTGTGTGAATACTTGTGGATGATTTTTATTGTGGTTCAACTTCTAAGAATGACTTAATTGCTTTTCCCACTCTATCTTTTATGCTTTATAGAAAAAATGGCTAAATTGCCCAATTTGATTCATAACAACAGTATCCATTTGTTTATCCCAGGCATGTTTCTAATAGTGTTCTCTAAATTTATGGTATTATTTGTCTACCCTCTTCCCCTCTTATCTAAATTCCAGTTCTGCTTTGGGTAAAATTAGATCTTTTTTTTTTTTTTTTTTTTTTTTTTTTTTTTTTTTTTTGAGAGAGAGCGAAAGAGAAGAAAAGAGGTGAGAGGGAAAGTCTTTTATTATATCAGGGGAAAATCCTTTTTATTCTATAATTTTTCTTGTTTTGGGCAGAAACAGATATGTTAAAAAACAGGGGGTTTTTTTGTTTTGTTTTTTGGGTTTTTTTTTTTTTTGCTGCAAAAAGCTTCATTGTTTTCATTTCGTCCACGGCTTGGGAGAGGGCTACAGGTGGTTAAAAAGCTGCCTAGTGGCTGCAAGGAGAGACTCGGGCACAAGCCCTGGCACCCGGGGGATGTCAGAGGGACCCTCTCAATGGCTGCTGGGCTCCAGAGACTTCTAGTCGTGCTCGAGGGTGAGCCTTTCAAAGAGATACTCACCCAGGCCAGCCTGAGGGCCGGAGAGCCTGCGGAGATTAGTCAGATGGTCGCCCATTTGATGAGTTTCACCTCATCTAGGAAGTGATTCTCCAGGAAGTCACAGAGATTGGGGTCTGCACAGGCAGAACTCAGGGCAGCAAGATCCAAAAGACCTGCTTCAGGTTCTTCTCCACAAGCCGGGCGGCTTCCACAGCGTCCAGAGTTTTACCTCACGCATCTTGGGACGGCGCGCGCACGTCCCGGAAGAGGGCGCAGCTGCCACGCTGGTTTTGCGTCCTCAAAAGACGCTCAGCGCCTTCCCGCTTCTCCTCAGCCACCCCGTGGGAGAAGCGGCCCACGCCCTCCAGAGCCGCGGTGGAACTAGAAGCCCAGAGAGAGGTAGGTGTAGAAGGCTCTCAGGTGCTTGCCGACTAGGCGGTTGACGGCGGCCTCCACTTCTGTGGAACAAACTCTGACGAATCTGTGAGCTCATGGTTGGTCGGTAATGAACCAAGTTCAAAATCGGGTGTTGGCTGGCCCCAGGGGCAGAGGGTGGGCAAAAAGATGGCTCCCGACGTTGTGACTGGAAAAAAGGTTGGAGGGTGGTCAGAGGCTGGTAGAAGGGCCGTCCCTGGGTCTGTTCCGTCCAAACGCTGTTGAAGCGAGAGAGGGATCCGGAGGACTGCCGGACGCACTGCCAAAACAGTTCGTATTTTTATATGCATGTTCGTATGTCTTTTTCTGTGCATCTAAATGGACTGTTATGCTTCTAGATTAAGCCAAACATTTGGTCAGTTTTCATATGTTTCTGTGTTGGAGTGGGCAAAAGAAGTCTGCCACAAAAATTTTGTGGTGCTTAGTAAATATAAATTCGATACTACCAGAAGTGATGTAATGTGGTAGATCAGAAACCCCATCCAACTTAGACCCCAACCGCTTCAACAGAAATCTGCACTTCTCATGCTTTCTGTTTATCTCACAACCCTTCATAGACTTCTCATAACCTACAATGATCTCCATCAAAATAGAAAAACAAAGTTTTTTTTTTAACTCTGTATTTCTGTTTGTGCTCACTGTCATTACTAAACAGTGTATTGAGGATTGTTGTCCTGTTGTGTGTGCGTGTGTTTTTCCTTATATGCAAGACAAAATGAGATTAGTGAAGTGCTAGGATTCTCATTAGCGGAGTGACTTAGCTCACCTTATCCACACTTCAAAGATTTCTGTTGCCTCCACCAGGTAGCAGATCTAAACTTTACAGTAGTCCCCCCTTATCTGTGGGTGATATGTTCCCAAACCTCCAGCTGATGAAACCACAGATAGTATACCAAACCCTATATGCACCATATTTTTCTATACATAGAAACCTATGAAAGTTTAATTTATAAATTAAGCATAGAGATTAACAACTAAAACATAATAAAATAGCACAATTATAATATACTATAATAAAAGTTTTATAAATGTGTTTTCTCTCTCAAATTATTGTACTGTACTCATCCTTCTTCTTGTGATGATGTGAGATGATAAAATGCCTACATGACGAGATGAGGTGAATGACATAGGCATTGTGACATAGTGTAAAACTACTGTTGACTTTCTGATGGTATGTCAGGAGGATCATCTCCATCCAGATAATGGTTGACCGTGGGTAACTGAAACCATGGAATGCAAAACCGTGAGAATGAAACTGTGGACAGGGAAGACTTCTGTACATTTTTTCTTCTCATTACTAGAAAAAGAAAGTCATTTCCAATCCATTTTTAAGACTAGACTCCCAGGGTAAGAAATAATAAGGAAGACTTAAAAGGTCATCTGAAGTTATTTGTAACCAAGTTTATAGCTTTTCTCAATTTTCTCAGTTGTTATTAAATGGTGACTACATTTGTACAACATAGTCATTGTTTATTTTGATCACCACAAAATGTCTGTAAAACATACTTGTAAAATGTAAGTGGGACAATAATTCAACAAATTGTCTCATAAAATTTAATCTGTCTTCTATAATAACAAACATTTTTATTTATTTATTTTCTGAAAGACCCAGCATACCTAATAGATATATACATTTTTGTTTCTAAATATTTTATTTAAAAAGAGAGAGAGGGGAACTCCTGGGTGGCTCAGTCGGTTAAGCGTCTGACTCTTGATTTTGGCTTGCGTCATCGTCTCATGGGTTCGTGAGATCTAGTCCTCTGTTGGACTCTGCACTGACAGTGCACAACCTGCTTAGGATTCTCTCTCTCCCTCTCTCTGCCCCATCCCCACTCTCTCTCTCTCAAAATAAATAAATATTGAAAAAAAAAAGAGAGGAGCACAAATTATAAGAGTAAGCCCATGTAATCAATTCTCAGATCAAGAAGTAGAACACTAATCTGTCATTCCAGAACTCCCACTTGTCTCCTTCCTAGTGATTGCTGCCACCAAGGTAACTATTATCCTAATTCACCAAATTATTTTTATAAAATTTTTACTTTTATAAAAATGGAATCAAGCACTGTAAGCCTTTCTGTACCTGACTTCTTTAGTTCATGACCATGTTTGTGAGATTCATTCCTACTGTTTTGCACAGCATGTTTGTTACTTTTTGTGGCAGCATGGTATTTCACTGTATGACTTTATTCATCTATTCAACTACTGATGCTGTCCATCATTTATCCTTATTATACATATACATACATATACATACTCGATACAATGTACAATGCCATATTGAATACAAATGGTGATAGTGGGAGATGTTTACTCATCCATTCCCAAAGTCAGGGGGGAGTTTTCAATATTTCACACTTAAGTATCATTTTTATGACAGTTTTTTATACATACTCTTTATCAGTTTAAGGTAATTCCTTCTCTTTATTAATAATTTCCATTTTTAGGTCAATATTCTTTGTTACAGAAACATTTCTTTTATTACTAGTTTGCCTAGAAGTTATTTTCCCCCCTGTAGTCTGACATTTTATCAAATGTTTTTCCTGTGTCTGAGACCTATGGTAATGTTCCCTGTTTTGTTCCTGAAATAAGTTATTCATGGTTTCTCTGTTTTTCATTGCTTAGTCTTGCTAGGAGACTATCGATTCATTTCTATTTCCAAAAAATTAATTTTTTAACATTTATTTTCTATTGCGTATATTTTCTGTTTCATTTATTTTTGTACTTTTATAATTTATTTTCTTTATTATTATTTTTTCTTCTATACTTTTTCTTGAGTTTAATATAGTTTCATCTTCTTACTTCTTGTGATGAATACCTAAACAATTGATTTTCAGATTTTTCAGTTTCTTAATTATGAATTTAAATTATAAATTTCCATCTCAGCGCAGTAATAACTAAATGATGTCTCAAAATACTATATTTCGGTTATTTTTCAGCTCAAATATTTTATTAGGCACTATGACTCATCTTTTACTCATTAATTATGTAAATATGTTGCTTAATTTCTAGAAATTTAAAGATTTTATATTTATTGTTACTGATTTCTATCTTCATTCCACTATAATCAAATAATATATTTGGATTATTGAAATCCCTTTAGATTTGTTGAGTTTGGCTTTTGGGCTCCAATAGAATTTATTTTTGTAAATGTTCCATATACATTTGCCAAAATTGTGTATTCTATCATCCTTTGGTACATTTTAACATAAAAGTATTTTCATTTTGTTAATTGTGTTGCTCAGAATATCTAGCTTTACTAATTTTCTGGAGTTTTTTTTTTTAAGAGTTACTAAATTAGATGTGTTAAATTCCCCCTCCTTGAATGCAGATTTGTATATTACTCTTTTTAAATCTGTCCATTTTTAGCTTTATTAGTAGGTCTATACAATGCAATTTTTATACCTTGCCGGTGGGTGGGATATTTTGTTATTATTAAAGATTGCTTTTAAAAATATTTATTTATTTATTTAGAGAGAAGGGTGGGGAAGGGCGGGGTGGGGGGGACAGAGGACCCGAAGCAGACTCTGTGGTGGCAGCAGACAGCCTCATGCAGAGCTCAGACTCATAAACCATGAGATCATGACCCGAGCCAAAGTCAGATGCTTAACCAACTGAGCCACCCAGGTGCCCCAAAGATTGCTTATTATCTTTAGGAATGTTTCTTGCCTTAAAATAGATCTTATCCCATATTAGTGTAGCAAAGTTAGTTTTATTTTGGTGTTTGTATACTCTTTCTCATTAGGAGCACATAGTTAGGCTTTTAAAAAATATTTATTTTGGGGGGGGAGAGAGCAAGTGTGCAAGTACGCAAGGGAGGGGCAGAGAGAGAGAAGGAGAATTCCTTCTGGAATTTTTTTTCTTCTTCCTGGAAAATTCCCATTAGTATTTATTTTGAGTTTGTTGTTGTCAAATCCCAGTTTTTGTCTGGAAATAGTTTCTCTCTCTCTTTTTTTTTTTAAAGAAGATATTCAAAGACTCATGTATTATTTGTTTTTACCTTCATGCATGTGGGAAAAGAAGGGAGTGTCAATTAACCTTTTGTGGCCTGAAAAAGTCACAAACCATAATATATTTTTGAAAACAGTGATGTCAGTGTAAATACTGTTACCAGGATAAAAAGTTATAAAATAGGCCAATCAATCAGAATTACAAATACTTTAGGGACTAAAGGTTATTTTTATAATATGGAACCATTGCTGAAGTTCAGTTATTTTACCAAGTTCCTTTGTTAGCATTAACTCTAACATGGAAATTATGAATCAAAATAATAGCTGCAATAAAAGAAGATATGTCTTTGGAGGAGCCAAGATGGTGGAACAGCATGGAAGTTTTGTGTGTCTCACGTCCGTGAAATACAGCCAGACCAACATTAAACCATCCTGCACACCTAGAAAACTGATCTGAGGATTAAAACAACAATCTGCCCAACCTGAACCACAGAACTCAGCAGGTACATGGTGCAGAGAGGTGAACTGGGGGAGAGAGAAGCTGTGGAGGGCAGGGAGCCACTTTTGAGTGTGGAGGATAGAGACAGGGAGGGGGAGAAGAATAAGGGAAAAGCACCCTCCCCCCCAAAAGCAGCTGGAGATAAAGTAGAAAAGTGGAAAGAGCCACAGGGACTTAACTAAAAGGGGAGAAGGAGAAAGGAGAGGGTTGAAGTACCATTAAGACTATAAACAGGGGGACCACAGAGCCTGAAACTCTGCAGCTCGATACGTGGTGGTGGCACTCTGGTGGGAAGGTCGAGTCACCAGGAGCAGAGTGGAGTCCTGAATTCTTCAGGCCACACGGGGAGAGGTGGTTCCCTTGGTGGGAGGACACCTGGTAGAGGCTGTGTGGGTCCCCTAAAAGCAAGGCCCTGGTGGACCCGGAGAACAACCACATTCACTGGTGCTGGAACAATGTCATTAAGGGAGAAGCCTGGTGCCAGATGTGTGTTGTGATTTTCCTTAATCCCTGAAATGCTGCTGCTACACCATTTCATGAACTTTTTCTGGGGCAGGCTGGCACCCGGCCACAGTCTCTGGGCATTGGCAGTGGCACGGTCCAACAGACTTTCCTGGGTAAGTGAGACCCTCCTGTAGAGGGGCAGAACAGATCAAAGCAGTCCCTTGGAAGTAAGGGGTTGGGAAAAACAGCCACATGGGAGACAAAACTCAGGAGGGAGGTGCTGCCTGGGGCTTGGTCACAGACTGTGTAAAAGCAGGGAGTGGACAAAAGCCGGAGACAAAGGACAGGTGCATGATTGCTGACTGGGGAGAACAGAGTGCTGATACTAGAGACTGGGTAGCTGGGTGACTCCATTTTCACCACTCCTGAGCATGTGCATAGACACCTACAAGCACCACAACAATCCACCTCAGTAAGCTAAGCAGCTCCATCTGTGGAGAACAGAGCCATTACACTAAGCCCTGCCCAACTGGGCCAACCTCGCTCTTCAGGAACACAAGTTTCTCCACCTGCTTAGTTTATGGACTATAAAGAGCTTCATAGTCTGACTTCTAGGGGAAAACAAAGTAATTTCAGTCATATTTCAAACTGTTTGCTGGTCCATCTATTCAATTTTCTTTCTTTTTAAATTTTTTTTCTCTTTTTTGTTTCTTTTTCTTAAATACAGAAAGAAAAAAAATAATTTTTATTAAAAATATTTTTCTTTAACTTTTTCTATATGTTTTACTTTTGTGTATTTTTTCTCAAATTCTATTTTACTTCCCTCATTTGATTTTTAGTCTACTTCAGTGTATTCATTTTTTCAAATTTTCAAATGATTTCCTTTTTTTCTTTCCCCCTTTTTCTCTAGTCTTTCAAGCCCCTTTCAACACCCAGACCAAAACACACCTAGGATCTAGCATCATTTGTTCAATTTGTGTGAGTGTGTTTGTTCTTAAGATTTTAATTTTAATATTTTTATAATTTTATTTTTTTTACTTCATTAATTCCTTTTCTTCAAAATGATGAAACGAAGGAATTCACCCCAAAATAAAGAGCAGGAAGAAATGAGAGCCAGGGACTTAACCAACACAGATACAAGCAAGATGTCTGAAACAGAATTTAGAATCACTATAATAAGAATACTAGCTGGAGCCAAAAATAGATTAGAATCCCTTTATGTGGAGATAAAAGAAGTAAAAGCTAGTCAGGATAAAATAAAAATGCTATAACTGAGCTTCAATCTCGAATGGATGCTGCAGTGGCAAGGATGGATGAGGCAGAGCAGAGATTCAGCGATATAGAGGAGAAACTTCTGAAGAATAATGAAGCAGGAAAAAAGAGGGAGATTAAGGCAAAAGAGCACAATTTAAGAATCAGAGAAATCAGTCACTCATTAAAAAGGAACAACATCAGAATCATAGGGGTCCCAGAAGAGGAAGAGAGAGAAATAGGAGTAGAAGGCTTATGTGAGCAAATCATAGCAGAAAATTTTCCTAACCTGGGGAAAGACACAGACATCAAAATCCAGGAAGCACAGAGGACCCCCATTAGATTCACCAAAAACCTACCATCAGCAAGGCATATCATAGTCAAATTCACAAAATTCTCAGGCAAGGAGAGAATCATGAAAGCAGCAAGGGAAAAAAAGTCTTAACCTGCAAGGGAAGACAGATCAGGTTTGCAGCAGACCTATCCACAGAACTTGGCAGGCCAGAAAGGAATGGCAGGATATATTCAATGTGCTGAATCAGAAAAATATGCAGCCAATAATTCTTTATCCAGCAAGGCTGTCATTCAAAATAGAAGGAGAGATAAAAAGTTTACCAGACAGAAAAAAATTAAAGGAGTTTGTGACCACTAAACCAGCCCTGCAAGAAATTTTAAGGGGGACTCTCTGAGGGGAGAAAAGATGAAAACAAACAAACAAAAAATAAATGAAGACCAAAAGCAACAAAGATTGGAAAGGACCAGAGAACACCACCAAAAACTCCAACTCTACAAGCATCATAATGACAGTAAATTCATATCTTACAGTACCCACTCTAAATGTCAATGGACTCAATGCTCCAGTCAAAAGACATAGGGTAACAGAATGGATAAGAAAACAAGATCATCTATTTGCTGTTTATAAGAGACCCACTTTAGACCTAAAGATTGAAAGTAAGGGGATGGAGAACCATCTATCATGCTAATGGTCAACAAAAGAAAGCTGGAGTAGCCCTAGTTATATAAGACAACCTAGACTTTAAAATAAAGACTGTATCAAGAGATGTAGAAGGGCATTATATCATAATCAAGGGGTCTATCCACCAAGAAGACCTAACAATTGTAAACATTTATGCGCCAAACTTGAAAGCACTCAAATACATAAATCAACTAATCAGAAACATAAAGAAACTCATCAATAGTAATACCATAAGAGTAGGACACATCAGCACCCCACTCACAGCAATGGACACATCATCTAATCAAAAAATCAACTAGGAAACAATGGCTTTGAATGACACACTGGACCAGATGGACTTAACAGATATATTCAGAACATTTCATTCTAAAGCAGCAGAATGTACATTCTTCTCCCATGCACATGGAAAATTCTCCAGAATAGACCACATCTGGGACACAAATCAGCCCTAAGCAAGTACAAAAAGATCGAGATCATACCATGCATATTTTCAGACCACAATGCTATGAAACTCAAAGTCAATCACAAGAAAAAATTTGGAAAGGTAACAAATACTTGGAGACTGAAGAACATCCTACTAAAAAATGAATGGGCTAACCAAGAAGTTAAACAGGAAATAAAAAAGTATATGGAAGCCAATGAAAGTGATAACACCACAACCTAAAACCTTTAGAACACAGCAAAAGTGGTCATAAGAGGAAAGTGTATAGCCATCCAGGCCTTTCTAATGGAGAAAAGATCTCAGGTACACAACCTAACCTTACACCTTAAAGAGCTGGAAAAAGAACACCAAATAAAACCCGAAACCAGCAGAAAACAGGAAATAATAAAGATTAGAGCAGAAATTAATGCTATAGAAACTAAAAAAAAAAAAAAAAAACAAAAACAGAAAAACAGAACAGATCAATGAAACCAGAAGCTGGTTGTTTGAAAGAATTAACAAAATTGATAAACTACTAGCCAGTTTGATCAAAAAAAAAAAAAAAAAAAAAAAAAAAAAGGAAAGGACCCAAATAAATAAAATCAAGAATGAAAGAGGAGAGATCACAACCAACACAGCAGAAATAAAAACAGTAATAAGAGAATATTAAGAGCAATTATACACCAATAAAATGGGCAATCTGGAAGAAATGGACAGATTCCTAGAAACATATACACTACCAAAAGTGAAACAGGAAGAAATAGAAAATTTGAACAGACCCTTCACCAGTAAGGAAATCAAATTAGTAATAAAACATCTGCCAAAAAACAAGAGTCCAAGGCCAGATGGCTTTCCAGGGGAATTGTACCAAACATTTAAGGATGAGTTAACATCTATTCTCGTGAAGCTATTCCAAAAATAGAAATGGAAGGAAAATCCCATACTCTTTCTATGAAGCCAGCATTACCTTGATTCCAAAACCAGACAGAGACCACACTAAAAAGCAGAACTATAGACCAATTTCCCTGATCAACATGGATGCAGAAGTCCTCAACAAGATATTAGCCAACCGGATTCAACAGTACATTAAAAAAATTATTCACCACAACCAAGTGGGATTTATACCTGGGATGCAGGGCTGGTTCAATATCCACAAAACAATTAACATGATTCATCACATCAATAAAAGAAAGGACAAGAACCATATGATCCTCTCAATAGATGCAGAGAAAGCATTTGACAAAATACAGCATCCTTTCTTGATAAAAACCCTCAAGAAAGTAGGGATAGAGTGATCATACCCCAAGATCATAAAAGGCATATACAAAAGACCCAACACTAATATCATCCTCAATGGGGGAAAACTGAGAGCTTTCCCCCTAAGGTCAGGAACAAGATGGGGATGTCCACTCTTGCCACTGTTATTCAACGTAGTATTGGAAGTCTTAGCCTCGGGAGTCAGACAACACAAAGAAATAGAAGGCATCCAAATTGGCCAGGACCAGGTCAAACTTTCACTCTTTGCAGATGACATGATACTCTATGTGGAAAACCCAAAAGATTCCACCAAAAAACTGCTAGAACTGATTCATGGATTCAACAAAGTTGCAGGATATAAAATCAATGCACAGAAATTGGTTGCATTCCTCTTCACCAACAATGCAGCAACAGAAAGAGAAATCAAGGAATCAATCCCATTTACATTTGCACAAAAAAGGTGAAAAATCTATACACTGAAAACTATAGAAAGTTTATGAAAGAAATCGAAGAAGACACAAAAAAATGGAAAAAGATTCCATGCTCCTGGATAGGAAGAACACATATTGTTAAAAATGTTGATACTACCCAAAGCAATCTACATATTCAATGCTATTCCTATAAAATAACACCAGGATTTTTCACAGAGCTAGAACAAATAATCCTAAAATTTGTATGGAACCAGAAAAGACCCTGAATAGCCAAAGCAATCTTGAAAAAGAAAACCAAAGCTGGAGGCATCACAATCCCGGACTTCAAGTTATACTACAAAGTTGTAATCATCAAGACAGTATGGTACTGGCACAAAAACAGGCACTCAGGTCAATGGAACAGAATAGAGAACCCAGAAATGGACCCACAAATGTATGGCAACTAATCTTTGACAAAGCACGAAAGAATATCCAATGGAATAAAAACAGTTTCTTCAGCAAGTGGTGCTGGGAAAACTGGACAGTGACATGCAGAAGAATGAACCTGACCACTGTCTTACACCATACACAAAAATAAACTCAAAATGGATGAAAGACCTAAATGTAAGACAGGAAACCATCAAAATCCTCGAGGAGAAAGCAGGCTAAAACCTCTTTGATCTTGCCTGCAGCAACTTTTTACTCAACACATCTCTGGAAGCAAGGGAAACAAAAGCAAAAATGAACTACTGGGACCTGATCAAAATTAAAAGCTTCTACACAGCGAAGGGAACAATCAGCAAAACTAAAAGGCAACCAACAGAATGGGAGAAGATATTTACAAATGACATTTCAGAGAAAGCGTTAGTATCCAAAATCTGTAAGAACTTATGGAACTCAACACCCAAAAACCAAATAATCCAGTGAAGAAATGGGCAAAAGACATGAATAGGCACTTCTCCAGAGAAGACATCCAGATGGCCAACCAACACGTGAAAAAATGCTCAACATCACTCATCATCAGGGAAATACAAATCAAAACCACAATGAGATACCACCTTCCACCTGTCAGAAAGGCTAACATTAACAACTTAGGCAACAACAGATGTTGGTGAGGATGAGGATAAAGAGGATCTCTTTTGCGTTGTTGGTGGCAATGCAAGCTGGTGCAGCCAGTCTGGAAAATAGTATGGATGTTCCTCAAAAAATTAAAACTAGAACCACAGTAGGACCCAGCAACTGCACTACTAGGTATTTATCCAAAGGATACAGGTATGCTGTTTTGAAGGGGCACATGCACCCCAATGTTTAGAGCAGCACTATCAACAATTGCCAAAGTATGGAGAGAGCCCAAATGTCCATCGGTGGATGAATGGATAAAGAAGATGTGGTATATATATATACAATGTAGTATTACTCGGCCATCAAAAAGAATGAAGTCTTGCCATTTGCAACTACGTGGATGGAACTGGAAGGTATTATGCTAAGCAAAATTAGTCAGAGAAACACAAATATCAGATGACTTCACTCATGTGAGGACTTTAAGACACAGAACAGATGAACATAAGGGAAGGGAAGCAAACATAATATAAAAACAAGAAGGGGGACAGAACATAAGAGACTCAAATATGGAGAACAAACAGAGGGTTACTGGAGGGGTTGTGGGAGGGGGGATGGACTAAATGGGTAAGGGGCATTAAGGAATCTATTCCTGAAATCATTGTTGTACTATATGCTAATTAATTTGGATGTAAATTAAAGAAATAAAATTAAAAAAATAAAAGAAGATACATCTTAAAAATTTTTTTAATGTTTTTTTCATTTTTGAGAGACAGAGACAGAGCGTGAGTGGGGCGGGGCAGAGAGAGAGAGACAGACAGAATCTGAAACAGGCTTTAGGCCCTGAGCTGTCAGCACAGAGCGCCATGCGGGGCTGGAACCCATAAACTGTGAGATCATGACCTGAAACAAAGTTGGATGCTTAACTGACTGAGCCACTCAGATGCCCCTGTCCTTTTTTTTAAAAAAAAATCTTGTTGGTATTTCTTCATAAATATTAGAAAGGTCTATAATTTCAAGGCCAAGTGCTATCATTTTACTAACTAGTACCAAGAGATATTAAAGCTTGTCTGAGGAAAAAAAACTAACAACAAGCAAAACAAAACAAACAAAACAACAACAACACAAAAAACCAAAAAAAAAAAAAAAAACTCAAAACAAAAAAGTTTAGTATTATAACCAGGAGAATATGGAACATGTAATTAGATAAGAAATATAACATAATCAGGGCTAATGAAACATTAGGATAAGCCTGCTGTTAGCATTTTGGGAAAAGTTTCTCTTCAGACTATTCTTTATTTCCTCTTGAAATTGTCATGCTTGCTTACAGCTTTTATAATGACCTTGATGTCTTGCTAAGTTGACACTGATGATTTCCTTGTGGAAAGATGCAAAATGTCTCAGTCCTTGGTAACACCGTTGAGGTGCTTAACTGACCAGCATGAACACAGCCCTACCTATTAGACAAATCAAAGGTGAAATAAAAGATACCCTTATTCCTTAAAGCCAACTTGAAGAAGTTCTGTTACTGGTGCAAATAACCTAAGGGAAAGGTAAACAAACAAACAACAAACAAACAAACAAAAAGAAGTAAGCCCAGTGAAACTTTTGGCAAAGGGAATGAGATAACATTTGAATAAATCAGGCCCTATTCTTTCTGAACATGGGTTCAGTGTGCACTGTGTTAATTGAAAGGTAGGGATGGTTAACTGAATTCAAATGATTCAATTCATCGGGAAGGAAGACAGTGTGAACATACACCTAAGTCCTACTCTATATCCTATTTTACAGCATTTGTTTTAGTAAGAAAAATAGTTGGGGGGATTTGTTTTAACAGTATGTTTGAATAGGAAAAGCTCATGACTTCTGAGAATTCATTCATTAATTCAGTATCCATGGAGCCACTCTGTGTCCTAGACACTGAGGTTATAAAAAGATGAATTAAAAATTCCTGCATTCAAAAAGCTCCAGATCTACATTTAGGATAAGATTTTAGTCAGAATCTTCTCCTAAGCCATAAATAAGGAATTCACCTCTGAAAGCCATACTGCTTTTGTGGTTGCAGGGGATTAACATTATCCTGTTTTATGAATTGATATGTAAATTTAAATTTTTGTTGATGTGTAAATTTTCGCATGGATTGAACTAAAGTGATGCTTTAGTTACTTAAAAAAGAGTAGTTAACTTTCACTACTTGCAGTGCTTGAATGGATAATTTGTTTTCTGGTGTCCAATGAGATTTTTTGCCTAGATTTTATTGCTTATATAGGATTAGAGTTTGTTTTCACTCTGACACTTTATGAATTATTTTTCTTAACATTTGCCAAAACTCCCATGGCAGCATATTGGCCAAAACAAATTTCACCCTTTAAAGACATAAGTTCAAAAGTCCCAGAAACACTAATGATTTATAGTGTGATGTGAAATAGACAAATAGTTAATATAAACTAAATTTTGGGATTCCAGCAGTTGAGGATTTGGGGCTTCATAATGTAGCAGCTATTTTCAGTGTTTTAGTTCGATGCCTGTGTCAGAGACAGATAAACAAAGGGAACTCATCTGAGCATATAAAAGTATGTTCTAGGATTTTTGAACTCTTTTCTATGTGTCTCTATCATGATAATGTTTCCTGTTCTGGTCCTGAATGTCCAGGAAAAGGTCACTGGGGATTATTGAGAAGAAGGTGCTGCAGTGCTCTTCCCTATGTCCTGAAGTCCCTTTGTCTGGTTTTCCCCCATTCCTCAATTCCAGATGTTTCCTGGCATAGTGGATACTTTTTCGTCATTTTTTCCCCTTATAGCAATACCCTCTGTCCTCTTGGGGGTTTACATGTTGTTCAGAGAATCTCATAAAAATCACAAAATGTATATTTTCTATATAATTTTAGGAGCACTCAGTTATGAATCCCTATTACAAGATTATAGCCCAGTTTCTGATATGGTGTACACATTTATGGCAAGTAGGACTTACTGTAAATTAAGTAAATAATCTATACATTTAGTAAATATTTATTGAGGACCTATATGCACTGGTCTCATTGCTAGGAATACTGTGTGCAGGAAGATAAACTTCCTGCCATCATGGGGCTAACATCCTGGTGAAAATGCAGATAAAATAAAGGAATATCTAATACTATATCAGGTAAGGGCAATGAAGAAATAAAAAAGTTGGGTAAGGGGATAGACAGTGACAGGGCATACTATGAACAAAAGCATGTCAAAATAAAATACAAAATAGGAGTTTCCATAAAGACTTTAAATTGTTATTTCTATATTTTATTATAATTTATTCATATTATCAATGTTATTGGAAATATAAAATGCAAGATTCATAACAAAACCTTTCACGAAGGTTCTTTGTATAGTTACTTAAATAAATTGATTTTAAAATGATGTGTAAAATTAACATTTTCTGTGGAGAAATCAGAAGTAATCAAAAATAATTTTGTTAGATTTTATTCAGTAACATTTCATGGAAAATCAAGGGGTTTTGCTAAAAGTGTTGTTAGCTTACTGTTTTTTATTTGTTTGTTTTTTGCTCCTGTAGACTTAGTAACCATTTAAAAGCTGGAAGAAACGTGGTTTCCACAAATGGAACCAAATGGAAATGGCAGAAGAAGCATATTATCTTCCTACAGCTCTTCTGAGAAAGGCAATGAAGTTAGGCTTTATTTAATACAGATGTACCATTGCTAATTTTCTTTCTGAGGATGGACTTGACAGTGGCCTTCTAGGCATACATACACAGATGTGTAGCATATAATATATTCAACCCAGCTGACCACAGAACCCTTGTGTTGCTTTTAGAAGTGGCAGAAATATTGAGGAATTCATATTAAACCTTCCACAGTAAAAATCTCCACTGCTGTTTTGGCCACAGAAGAAAGATTTGCAACTACATTTTTGCCTGCAACTTCAGGCAGTGGGTTGCGCTTTCTAATTATTGCACAGTTTCTGAAATATTACAAAATGTTTCACATTTTCATGTCTTCTGAGTTGGAAAAAATATTTTTTGGTGGGAAAACTACTAACTAAGCCATTGCCAAAAATGATGGAAGTAAACCTTAAAGGACTCTGTAGGGTGATTTGAACTTCCAGTTACTAAAATAAATGGCTATTTATTTTATGGACCACTTATTCCTTTATCAATTAATCTAAAGGAAGATGACTTTCTTTTTCAATCATGGCAAGGAGTATATGCTTTTAAAACTTCTGATGCATTATTTTTAATGTCCTCAATGATGACTAACATTTTCCCTTTGACAAAAGATACATATATATATTTCAAAGAAACATCCAAAAATTATTGGAAGCTGATTTGGGAAAGAGGATAAGAGATTGGGTTGGATATTTTTTTCTCTTTTTATAAAAACCAGAAGCTGAAAAATAAAGTGACTGACTTTCCAGTGCAGCTGGGGTCATGGTTACCAGGGAAGAACCCTGGAAATATACAGCATTATTGGAATACTCCCTAAGGGAAAACTTTGAAAGATGACATTCAGTGAAGTGCCAACATTTCTTTATATATCACAATTACACCTCCAGTAAAGGAAGATAATATGAAATAATGAAAATTTATTATGGCACCACAGGGAAAAATGTGAGAATAGAGGCAGTATTCCTAACCAGAATGTTAGGAAAAGCAACATGGCAGAGATGGCTCAGTTTTTGCTCTTGAAGAATGAGTAAGATTCGGATGTATAGTAAAGGAAGTGAATTCCAGCCCATGGATGGAAACGGAAGCAGGGAAATGCAAGGGATATGTGTGAGATAGGAAGTAGGTCAATGTGACTGAAGTAATGTTTTCATGTAGAAAAAGAGATAGGCAAGGTGTGTATTGAAGCTGTTGACTTTAAGTGCCAGGCACTCAAGGAGTTCTGATTTATATTATGCTAGTGGAGAATCACTGGAAGTTTGTGTGAAGAGTCATGGTATGGAGAAAATAGGACATGAGGAAGATTCATCTGGTAGCAGAGTGCATTGAAGAGAGAGGGGACTGGAGAGAAGGAAGTTAGACATAGGCTGTAATGGCAGAATAGATGTGATAAGAATCTGCATTGTGATGTCATCTTGTGCTGTTGAGTGGGAAAACATGATGAAAATATACATTTCTTACCCTCAAAATGTAAGAACATTCAGCTAAAGCAAATATACATGTTGGAGTAATGCATCGGGAAATATACATTACCTCACTAGTTTTTTCCTTGACTTACTTATGGAGTGGGAAAACATTAATTCTGCTGTCAGGCAGTAACAACAAAGATTTTTAAAAATCTGAATGTCTCAGTATGCCACAAATATCCTTTGTAAAAATCCATTAAGATTTCATATTATATTTCACTATTGAGGGTCACCTTTTTTTAAGATATAAAGATAGATCCTTAACTAGTACTTCTTACTTGGTGCAAGGCACCATGTTCAAAGCTGTGAAGTAGCAAAAGGGAATCATAAGTAGAAATTGCCTTTAGAGAATTGACAGTCTAGAAGGGGAGATGACGTACATTTGGATGTGGAGAATTCAAGGGCTAAGGAGAGATTATATTTAGCTATTAAGGGAACATTTGTTGGAGAAATGGCTCTTGTGTCTGGCCTGGAAGAATGTGTAAGATCAGGAGAAAGGAAAAATTTTGCTCTTCATTCTTTTTTATAAACTGGTGAAAAATGTAAAAATTCTGGAAATATTTTGGTAGAAAAAAACCCACCTTTTTTTTGGCTTGTACAAAAATATCATTCCCTTACATTAGGAATACTGTTTTAAGATAAAAATTTAATACATTTTTAAATATTGTTTGTATTGCCAAGAGAAGAAGGAATTAAAAGTCTCCTAAAATATAAAGGATTAGTGAAATAATATAGTTCCTAAGGTGGTAACAGGGGGCTAAAGTAGTATTTATTTTGTGAATTTTGTGAGATTAAATTATACACACATACGTAAAGGGCTTGGATTTTATCTTACTCTACTTAAAAGCTAATAAGTTACACTGTTAATGTTCCATGGATGATGGCAAAACATGTGAGACCTTGGGTCAGAGACAAAGGGCTTTACTACTGGTGGGGCAGTAAGCTGTATAAGCATCAGGTTTGCATCAGGTCTCCTGTCTGCATCCCAGGGCGGATATGATCCAGTTAGATTTTGAGCACACAGTAGGTTTGTGTTGCACGTTGGAACCCTAAGCTTGGGGAATACACCTCTTTTATAGCAGGCAGTAAGTGGGCCTGCCTTGTGGTCTCAGTGGGAGACGTTCCCTCATTCTTCAGGGTTACTTTCAGCCAAATGCAATCCTGAGAAATGGCTTAGGTTAGTCCTGGTAGTGCTTAACTGCTTTGGGTCCTTTGGTCAACGTGACAGAAGTTTAAGCATGCTGTCAACATTTATTAAATAACTCAAGGTGTAGTAAGTAGAATATAAAAATGATCCTAATTGATGTTATCATGTTTTTTTTTCAGAGTAACATGCTTTTATTTTACCATCAGGTATATAAGGAAAAAGAAATATGCCAGCGGTATACTTCCAGTTTGACAGAGTAATCTCATAAGTATTTATGCTATATAGGAAAAGAGACACACGACTTACTAAGTTGTTTCCAGGGCAAATTATCAAGTAAGACACTTAAGCCACACATTTTTTATAGGCTCTTTTTCTATAAAGACAACAATTTTAAGTCTTCAGAATTGGACACGACCAAGTTATTCAAATTATGTTTCTAAGGATACAGTTTTAATAGAAACAATAATAAGTTGACAATCTTTGTGAATATTCATTTAAGTCTCTGTATCGTATAGGAAAGTAAGATTGTTATTTTTTCCAAATGTTCCTAATTAAAAGAAAAGAAAGCCTGTACAGTTCAATTTTCCCAGTAAGAAAAATCAGAAAATAACAGTATTTAACTAAATAGTGAAATAAAGGACATGGTACTAATCTTCTGCATTAAATGAAATAAAAACAAGAAAAGGCACCCATTTTGGGTGGTGAGGCTTCATTTATACACAGCAAATTTTGTCTGGGGTTTTTTTTCTTTTGAATATTATAATTCTTAGGACTTTAGATTTTTGGACTCTTCACAAATGCACATATGTAGAAATTAAGAAATCATCAAAAATGTTTTTTGACTAGAGTAGGACAGATTTCCAACAGATATTTGGAAAGAAAAGAAAGTCAGGGACCACTTAGGAAGGGAGTAAGGCAAAGAGAAAATAATAGCACATGCATTGGTAAAGGAATAATTTTGGAATGTTGAGTGTTTCAGCCGTTAAATATTGGAAAGAAATAATATTTGGGAGATTACTGACAGAAAAGTCAACTCAAAGTTAAGAACTGTAATTTAAGAACACAATTTTTGGGAAAAACTTGATTAATTTTCATTTTTTTTAAAGTTTATTTATTTTGTGAGAAGAGAGACAGCATGAGCAGGGAGGGGCAGAGAGAGAGGGAGAGAGAAAGATTCTCAAGCAGGCCCCAAACTTTCAGCTCAGAGCCCGATGCAGGGCTCGAACACATGAACCAGATCATGACCTGAGCCGAAATCAAGAATCTGAGGCTTAACTGACTGAACCACCCAAGTGCCCCTAGAACTTGATTTTTTTTTAAGGAGATTTTAAGGGTAAAAAGAAAGTGTATTTGTACAAACTTGGATTAAAAATGATAACATTAGCAACATAGAAGTTCTCGTTAGATTTAATTTCAGGAAACAAAATTGAGGAATGGGCAGAGAGAGTTAATATGGCAGGTTAGAAGAAGCTGTTTTATAGCAGGCCAATCCACAACTGTATCAGTGACACTTTGCCTCCAGTCAGCTTTCCGATTTCAGTTCTTTCTTTCAGTTAAATTTAAGTGGTCTATATGTGGTCTGTACCACAGTACATTTTGAATTGACTCATCATTAATAATACTATTTGGAAGCCTCGTACTGGAACTCAAAATCTAGAGAAACGTACCCCAGATTTAGAGTTTGTTTTGCTGGCTGAGTTACAGGAGATAGTCTATGAATGTGACATCATAGAGATTCTTTTCTAAGGAACTGTGATATTTGTGGAATTGAGTTTCTAAGAATGCATTACATAACTGAGTAAAAAACTCCCTACTCCCTTTACTGTTTTCATTTACACTTGGGGTATATACTGAGCACCAACCCAGAGAACTGAACATGAAAACCAAGCTTGCAGTTACAACCATGGTTCCATGGGTTCTACTCAATACTCACACTTTCTTACAGTTTTCTTTTCAATTCCATTCTGTTTTGTTTAGCTGAGCCATGAGGGAAAATTAGCTTGCTATCATCAACTTACAAATCAATAGGCAAGATAATGTTTTTATTGGAACGGGCCTGTTATCAAATATCCATTTGCTGCGTACCTAGTAGTCCCTTGGAAAGATGCTTCTTTTTAAAAAAAATTTCTTTCTTTCTTCCTGTCTTTCCTTCTTTCCTTTCCTTCCTTTCTTTCTTTCCTTTCTTCCTTTCTTTGTTTCTTCTTTAAAGAGCATGAGTGGGGGAGGGAGAGAGAGAGAGTGACAAACCAAAATGTTTCCCATACTAAATAGATTCTAAACAAAGATTTTATAGAGTCTGTGTATGTGTGTGTGAGTGTGTGTTTCTGTGCACACTCATGTGCACTTTGGCCTTACTAAAATTGCCCAAGCATTTTTTATGTATCTATATCCTCTCCCACACAGACATCTTAAAAGACATGTTCTTTCTATTTTCCTATTTTTAAAAATTGAAGTATAGTTAACATACAATGTTGTATTGGTTTCAGGTGTACAACATAGTGATTCAACAAAAATTGTACATTATGCTATGGTCACCACAATAAGTGTAGTTACCATCTGTTACCATAACAAGCTATTACAATATTATTGTACACTATGCTGTACTTTTCATCCTCATAATGTATTTTTAACTGGAAGTTTGTAACTCTTAATCCCCTTTACCTGTTTTTCCCATCCCTCCAAACACCTCCCCACTGGCAACTACCAGCTTGTTCTCTGTATTTATGAGTGTGGGTTTTTTTATTCGTTGCTTTTCTTTTTAGATTATATATATGAGTGAAATCATTTGGTATTTTCCTTTCTCTGATTTGTTTCACCTAGCATAATACCCTCTAGGTCCATCTATGCTGTCCCAAATGGCAAGATCTCATTCTTTTTTATGACTAATATTCCATTGTGTATATATACCACATCTTTATCCATTCATCTATTGATGGACACTTGGGTTGCTTCTATATCATGGCTATTGTAAATAATGATGCAATAAACATAGGGGTGCATATATCTTTTCAAATTACTGTTTTCATTTTATTTGTATAAATATTCAGTAGTGGAATTACTGGATCATAGGGTATTTCTATTGTTAAATTTTTTGATGAAGCTCCATACTGTTTTTTACAGTGGTTGTACCAATTTACATTCCTGCTAACAGTGCACGAGGGTTTCCTTTTCTCCACATTCTTGCCATCCCTTCTTATTTCTTGTCTTTTTGATACTAGCTCTTCTGCTAGGTATAAGGTGGTATCTCACTGTGGTTTAGATTTGCATTTCCCTGGTGATTAGTGATGTTGAGCATGTTATGTGTCTGTTGGTCATTTGTATGTATTCTTTAGAAAGGTTGTCTATTTAGATCCTCCATCCATTCTTTAATCAGATTATCCTCCTTTTTTCTTGTTGTAAGTTGTAGAAATTCTTTATATATTTTGGATATTAGCCGTTTATTGGATATATCATTTGCAAATGTTTTCTCCAAGTCAGTAGGCTGTCTTTGTGTTTCATTGATGGTTTCCTTCACTGTGCAGAAGCTTCTTATTTTGGTGTAGTCCCAACAGTTTATTTTTGCTTTTATTTTGCTTTTATTTCCCTTGCAGGAGGAGACATAGCTAAAAAAATTTTTTTTGTGGTCAATGTCAAAGAAATTACTGTCTATGTTTTTTTCTAGGAGTTTTACAGTTTCAGGTCTCACATTTATTTTTTTATTTTTATTTTAACGTTTATTCATTTTTTGAGAGAGAGAGAGACAGAGAGGGACAGAGCATGAGCAGGGGAGGGGCAGAGAGAGAGAGGGAGACACAGAATCCAAAGCAAACTCCAGGATCTGAACCAACAGCACAGAGCCTGACACGGGGCTCGAACTCACAAACTGTGAGATCATGACCTGAGCTGAAGTTGGATGCTTAGCCAACTGAGCCACCCAGGTGCCCCTCAGGTCTCACATTTAGATCTTTAGTCAATTTTGAGTTTATTTTTATGTATGATATAAGAAAGTGGCCCAGTTTCATTCTTTTGCATGTAGCTTTCCAGAAAAGACATGTTCTTTCTATTTACAATCCCAAGGGTACTTTCTGATGCACTCCTCACTCAGGCCACAGATGTCTAGACCAGAATTAGACAAGAGACCCAATTTATGCTGATCATATTTTTTTCCCAAGAATGTCAACAGGGTCATAGCAGCTGACAGTGAGATTATGTCAGTTACATAAACTAAATGAACATATTAGAGTAAGCACTGATGTAAATGCCATAGTGATTCAAAACAATGATAGGCAAACTAAAGTGGCTGTGGGAGTTTGAAACCATGAGTAAGGTTTGAAACCTTGTAGAAAGGTGGGTGATATGATCAACTCTCACATATTTAATGGTAAAGACTGAACTTGCAAATTCAACCAATAGTAAGTTTTTGTGCAATCCCAGGCAAGTTATGTAGTTTGTCCAAGTTTCTGGGGTTTTTTGTTTGTTTTTTTGTTTGTTTGTTTTCAGTAAAATAAGTGAGTTAAAACTAGGCATCTCTATGGTTCCTTTATATTGTTAATTTTTCCCTCTAATGACACAACTCTCTCTGGTATAAATGATTTCAGAAATAGGGGTCTTCCAGGGGGCGCCTGGGTGGCTCAGTTGGTTAAGTGGCCAACTTCGGCTCAGGTCATGATCTCGCGGTCCGTGAGTTCGAGCCCTGCTTCGGGCTCTGTGCTGACAGCTCAGAGCCTGGAGCCTGTTTCAGATTCTGTGTCTCCCTCTCTCTGACCCCTGTTCATGCTCTGTCTCTCCCTGTCTCAAAAATAAATAAAACGTTAAAAAAAATTAAAAAAAAAAAAGAAATAGGGGTCTTCCTTAGGAACCAGTAGCAAAATGGACTATTGACCTCATTTTACCTTTGTTAATTCATTTGACAAGTATCATCTTTAGGCACCACCGTGTAGGTGTTACAGACACAATGAGAATGAATACAGATTCTGCCTTTGTGGACCTTATGATGAGACACGTTGCTCAAATTATCAAATTACTTTAGTAATTTCTATGAAGAATACACAGAGCCAGGACAGCATCTAACAAGCGGCTTGGCTGCTCTGGGGTCAGGTCAGAGGTGACATCCCTGAGGAAGTAATGTGTTAACTCAGAGAGGTGAAGGATCATTAAGTAAAGATTAAAAAGAAGAATATTCAAGGCATGAAGTCCAGCTTGGCAAATGCTATGAAACTCCTTAGTAGTCATTATCAGAAAATATACTTGATGCCCTGCGTTTGGAGTAGATTGTATAGAACTATTGAAATACTTAAGTTTAAACTCCCTTGCAAGTATTGTACATATGTATGAGCAAAGTCTCACCATGGCTTGCTGGCCTTTGGACTATGCTTATGAACAAGTTTCAGCCTTTAGCTACAATAGTGCTACAAAAGTCTAGGCATCTTAGTCAAAAGGGAGAACTCTTCACGGAACATGACATGCTAGTACTGAAGGGGTTGCCGAATTTTTTGACCCAAAAATACAAGTTTGGGACATTATTAACACCACAGGTGTTAAGTGGGTTGATGTGGGGCTCTTTTATATTGATCATCAAAATTGCTTTTTAATGGATGAAAACTTAGCTTAACAAATGACTGGGTTCCTTTGATGTTCTAGCATATTCTAAGGACTAGGGATAGATAAATTAGGCATAAGAAAGGTAGGAGATATTTAATGCTGATAAATATTATAACCTGCTATCTATTCGAGATTGGAAATGTGAGCAAACTTCAGCAGTGGTAGAATGGTTGTTCTGCTACAGGTAGGGTGAGTGGAAGAGCAGCCAGCTTCCCAGATGGGGTGAATGTTGACCAGAGTTTGCTGAATGTCTGGAGCCCATAAGGTAGAAAAGAAAGGGAAAACTACAGCCAATGGGCCAAGTCCAGCTTACTACCGCTTTTGTTAGGCCTAACAAGAAGAAGAAGAAATATTTAACAGATAAATGTTTTCAATCAACTTGATCGAGAACATTGATCTTGAACCCCAATTGTTCTCTTCCCAAAAGAATTCTATTCTCCCCATTGGTAGACCTATGTTATAATTTTTTCAATTATATTTTTAATTTTGTCATAGAAAATTTCTAGAAATTTGTTTTCTTTTCTGCTATATGAGCACATAGATAATATCCTCCATTTTCCCTCTTGGTCCACAAACTCTAAAATATTTACTCTGTGGCTCTTTACAGAATAAGCTGGCCAACCTCTGACTAGCCAAGAGATAATAAGGATATCATGAAAGGAGGAAAAATGGACCAGGCAGGACCATTTGGTATGAGTGGCTGTAAGGGTATTAATTTTCTGATCATATGTTGGCTGATTTGGAAAACACAGGAGTGTAATAAATGTTTTTTGCTGTGTAGAAAAAAACAGTAAGTTGTAGTATCATGAAGTTGCAATTTAAGGTCAATAATATGCATTTTTAAAAGCTCTATACCATTTTTAGCAATTTTGAAGCAGGTAAATAGAACTCCATAAATGTTGGTTATTTTTTATGTACCTTCATGTAGATAAGGACATAATTTCTTACATTTTGTAAACACTGTTTTAAAAAAATACAATAGTGTAAATTTTTTTTTTTAATCCCAGCAGTATAAAAAGACACATGGTAAAGAGTGAATTTCCATTTCACTTTAGTCTCCTAGTCCCTCAGTCTGACAGTCCTCTCCAGAGGCAATTAATTTTGCCACTTTCTTATACTTCATTCATATCTACTATGTATGTGTATACAGCTCCAGTTTCTTTTATGCACATTCTAGTTAATATATTGTATCTTCCTTCATCACTTAATATAACTTGTAGTTGGTTTCATATCACTTTCTATCATTCTCCCCATTAATAGCTACAGAGAATTCCAATAGGTGAGTGCTATGATGAATTACTGTATACATACATCTGTACACACGTATTTATGGATTTCTATATGAAAGTTTTCTAGAAATGGAATTTCAGAGCAAAGGATATTTGTATTTCAAATTGACAAATATTGTCAACTTGACTCTTAAAAGTAGAACTAATTTATACTATCACCAGTTATATATTATAGTGTATGTTTTCTTATCTCTTTGTCAAAATAGTGTAATCAACTTTTAAATCTTTGCCAGACTGATAGATGAAAAACAAGGCATTGGCTTGTAATGTTGCCATATATTTCTCATATTATCATGAAGTTGAACATCTTTTCCTATGTTTAAAGGTCATTTCCTTCTCTTTGAACTGTCTGTTCATATTCTTGGCTCATTCTTCTATTGGGATCATGTTCTATTTTAAAAATAAAATGATTCTTGAAAGTACTATGTCAAGGAAAGAAACCTATTCAAGCCAAATTTTGTAGATGGAAAAAAAGCCTTATTGTTGAAGGCTTCAATTACTTTAGCAGAATATGAGAATTTTCCCCCACTTAGCTTCCATTTACACTACATCCTGTGAGAGAGTCACACAAATTTGTATGATCTGATCAATATTTTTTGTTACCTAGTCTCACTATTACATAATCAATTATTGACCCAAAGTCTAAATTGACAACTTGAGAAATACAGATCCAGAGTAGAAGAAAAAGTAAAGTGAAATACTTTTTTGTGTAACAGAGCTAGTTCCAAGAAGACTGGAATAGTAATCAAAAGAGATGAAAAAACTAGCCAATTTTAATTTACACAGAATAGCTGAAAATTATGTAAAAAAGTACACTTAAGAATGGAATTCAGAATTAAAACACACACACACACAGACACACACACTTTTATTTGAGTAAATTTTTATGGCAAGTTTCAGATTGTCCTGAGAAAACACGCTTACCAAGAACATGTTTTATAGGAGACAGAAATTAATGACCAGATTGCTTTTCTTGGGACCAGTGTTCTTTGCCTACATATAAAATTTCATGAGGTTTAACACACAGGCTAAAATCCAAAGTAAAGTTCCTCAGAGGTGTGAGTCTCAGCTCAGCACTTTTGTGCTCCTTTCTGTCAACAAGAAACATGCATGTGGGTAGACACAACCAGCAATGGACACCCAGGAACATGAGAATATCGAACAAAATGAGCTCTAGATTCTGTGCTTTTATGAGGAGGACCCTTAAAGGAGCTCAGTCCAAACTCCGACATATGTTCCTTTGGGGGCAATTAGCCACTGTCTTCAGAAACTTTCTTCCTACAGAGAAAGTTGACCAAATGCTCTCTCAGGTTCCTTTCTTGAGGGATCCAGGATCTCAAACAAATGTCATAGCTCAAGGAATATTGCTATAAATCAAGTTAAAGCCCTGGCAAGAATTTCCTACTTTTATTAGTGATATTTAACTAGCAATCCTTAAAAATGAAAACAAAACTGGAAGCAGCTTAGAGGCACATTTATTGTGACTTTTCTGGCTGAGACAAGGCTATCTTGTGAATTCCTTTCAATGTTTTTCATTAGGAATAAGACTGGTTATTATGAGGGGTTTTTTTTTTTCATAAAAAGAATACTTGATATCATTAACTACATATGGAGAATTTATTGAATTGAAAAATCCCTGTATGCATTAAATTTTTAAAATATCTTTTTAAGGTCTTTTAATAGTTTATTCAGTACTTGATGCTCCTATAAATTTTGGCTTCAATCCACAACTTGATTTCCTGTGCTTAATCATTGTATGCAGACTCTAAGAAGTTAAACTTACCCTTGGAAAATTGCTATTCCAAATGGCCCAATGCTACATGTGTGGCTTTTGGAACACTTTCTCAACCAGCTGTAGACAACGGTGAAATTCTAACACTTTAGTGTTCAAATAAGAGATTGATTTTAGTTGGCCTATCACATTCATGCCATTGGCTTATCATCTCCTTTCTCCTCTTTCCATTTCTTAACCCCCTACTTCATCCTTTATCAGCCTCTGATCTGCTGCCTGACTTCCTGAACCCAGGTAGTCTCCTGCCACCCTCCTGCATAGCTCTTGTGTTCCCCACACATCTTCACATTCTATTTCCCCCCTGTCTTTGCTCTTTTGAGTGACCAAGAGCCTTTCTGAACATTCTTGGGACAGCATCCTGAGATAACTAAAGGGAGTTGAATCACGATTATCCTGTTAAGAAGAGATTATTTTATTTTTTTCTAAGAAGAGATTATTTTAAAGGTGTTTATATTGTGTGGAGTTTTTGCTTTTGATATTTTCTGGAGCAACTTGAGCTATTCTTTAATGTTCGAGTGTATCAAAGCAAAAGACACCTGTCTTGCCCCCCTTATTCCATCTTCCTCCCTGCAATTATTTCATACCCGTTTTAAACAAACATCTGATCAAATCACTCCTCGGCTTTAAACTGTTCTCTGGTTCCTACTGCTTTTAAGAAAAATCTCAAATCCCTTAATAGGGCTTCCAAGGTTCCCTATGACCTGGCATTTCTCTGTATCACTTCCTTATTCTCCTCACCAGCCCTATGGAGAAATGAAGGAGTCATGGTTAAGAGCATGGACTCTGGAGACAGAACACTTGGCTCTTCTTCCCTTTGCATCACTATGACCTTGACTGAATTATTTAACTTCTCTGTGCCTCATTCTTTTCACTTGGAATTTGAGATAACAATTGAGCCTCCTTCATGAGGTTGTTGTGAGAATTAAGTGAGATAACACATCAAGGGAACTGAGAACAAGATCTGACATACAGTAAATGCCAAGTAAGTGTTATAATTTTTATTTCAATTCTTTTAAGATGCTACATACTCCCTGCCTCAAAATCTCTGCACCAGCTTTTCTTTCTGACTAGAAATTTCTCTTTTAAAAAATTTCTTTTAATGTTTGTTTATTTTTGAGAGAGATAGAGCATGAGCAGAGGAGGGGCACAGAGAGGGAGACACAGAGTCTGAAGCAGGCTCCAGGCTCTGAGCTGTCAGCATAGAGCCTGATGCAGGACTTGAACTCATGACCTGAGCTGAAGTCAGATGCTTTAACCAACTAAGCCACCCAGGCGTTCCCTAGAACTTTCTCTCTTTAATTTTCCCCATTATCTGTATGATTTTTTTCTCCTTTTTATTAGTCTGAGTTCATAAGAGAAACAGAACCAATAGGATATATATAGATGTATATATGTATGCTTATAAGGATTGGCTTGCGTTATTACATGGACTGACAAGTCTCAAGATCTGCAGGGTGAGTCAGCCAAGTGGGGACCTAGAGAGCTGATGTTGAATTCTAGTCTGAGTCCAAAGGCCTGGAGAACCGGGGGAGCTGATGGTATAGTTTCCATCTGCAGGTCTGCAGGCTTGGGACCAGGAAGAGCTGATGATTCATTTCAAGTCTGAAGACAGGAAAAAAAACTGATTTCCCACTTCAAAGGCAGAAAGAATTTCCCTTCTTCAGGTAGATCGGCCTTTTTGTTCTATTCAGACCTTCACCTAATGGGATGAGGCCCACCCACATTAAGAAAGCCAATCTGTTTTACTCAGTCTGCTGATTTAAAATACCCTCAGACACACCCAGAATAATATTTGACCAAATATCTGGGCACCCTGTGGTCCAATCAAAAGGACAGAGAAAATCAGCCATCACATTTTTCAAGGCTTACATTAAAATTTCTCCTTTGGTGGCTCCTGGGGGCTCAGTTAAGCAACTTCGGCTCAGGTCATGATCTTGAGGTTTGTGAGTTTGAGCCCCATGTTGGGCTCCGTACTGATAGCTCGGAGCCTGGAGCCTGCTTCGGATTCTGTGTTTCCTTATCTCTCTGCTCCTCCCCTGTTCATGCACTGTCTCTCTCTCAAAAACAAATAAACCTTAAAAAAAAATTTTTAAAAAGTAAAAAAAAAATTTTCCTGTGGGGAAGCTTACCATAACCCTGAGACTTTCTGTATTTCTGGAATATGAGCAGAGTACAGGTATGTGTTTGTCTTGTGTTCCCTGTATCTCTAGTACCCAGCACAATGCCTGGCATGTGGTAGGCTTTCAATGAATGCTTCTTATATGATTAATTAGCAGATAATTGTAAGCCTTTTTCATTTCAGCTCATGTAAATATTTAAAAATATCCAAAATACTGGCCAAATTACTTTGAAGTGTAGAATAACAAAAAGCCAAGATCATCCTTTTTACACTTATTGGAACTATTTATGCTCGACTGCAGATTCTGGGTCTGATCCCCAAACTGCCCTGGTGATAAGCACCTAGCAGAATGTGCTGATGTTCATTGGTAGAAAGCATCACACATATTCAACTCATTCTGGCATTTATATCCCTTGACAGACTGGATATAAACAAGTTAGTTTTTAGTTTACTTTGGCAAATACTATACTTCATTTATTCCATGTATTTATACATACAAATTAGCTAGAAAATAAAAGTTAGAAAACAAACACCATCATATAATCTTAGACTTGAAATGTCCTCCACCTTCAGCAAGAATCTTTTTTTTTAAACAATTCTTCAGGGGCCCCTGGGTGGCTCAGTTGGGTGTGTCCGATTCTTGAATTCTGCCCAGGTCATGATCTCATGGTCCATGGATTCAAGCACTGACAGCATGGAGCCTACTTGGGATTCTCTCTTTCCCTCTGTCTCTGCCCCTCCACTGCTCCCTCATGCTCTCTCAAAATAAATAAATTTAAAAACCCATAATTCCTGAAAGGTATATATGTGTGTGTGTGTGTGTGTGTGTGTGTGTGTGTGTATGTGTATGTATGTATATATATGTGTGTGTGTGTGTGTGTGTGTGTGCATATATATATATATATATATATATATATATATATATATATGAAGATACATATATCTACGATGTCTGTCTATCATCTAATCTTTTGCCAAAGGCTTATTTGGTGAGTTTAGCTTTTAGGGTTTTTTTGGCTTTAAACTTTTAAGTACAGTCAGTTCTCATTATTTGCAGTGGTTCTATAAAGTTGCCACAAACACAGAATTAGCAAATATTGAACCATTGCTCCTGGGAGGAAAACAGTGTTAGGTTCCCACAATGCTCTGTTCACAAGATTTTTGCCAATCAGTCAATACATAATCTTATTTTATGTGTTGCTGTTTAGAGACAACTTAATATATACTGTTGATTCATTAACACTGAATTCATGAGTTTAAGCATTGTAACTCCTCCTGAATGCAGCTTAGCTAACATGAATTTTCTCCATAATGCACATCACAGGTTTCTTGCCCTTAGGAAACTAGATAGCACTTTAGCACTATGTTTGGGGGCCATTTCATTTTTTTTTATTTTTTTAATGTTTATTTATTTTTGAGACAGAGACAGAGCATGAACAGGGGAGGGTCAGAGAGAGAGGGAGACACAGAATCCGAAGCACGCTCCAGGCTCTGAGCTGTCAGCACAGAGCCCGATGTGGGGCTAGAACTCACGGATTTTGAAATCCTGACCTGAGCCGAAGTCGGACATGTAACCGACTGAGCCACCCAGGCGCCCCAGGGGCCATTTTTTAAATTTTTTTTTTATTTTTATTTTTTTCAATATATGAAATTTATTGTCAAATTGGTTTCCATACAACACCCAGTGCTCATCCCAAAAGGTGCCCTCCTCAATACCCATCACCCACCCTCTCCTCCCTCCCACCCCCCATCAACCCTTAGTTTGTTCTCAGTTCTCAACAGTCTCTTATGCTTTGGCTCTCTCCCACTCTAACCTCTTTTTTTTTTTTTTTTTTCTTCCCCTCCCCCATGGGTTTCTGTTAAGTTTCTCAGGATCCACATAAGAGTGAAACCATATGGTATCTGTCTTTCTCTGTATGGCTTATTTCACTTAGCATCACACTCTCCAGTTCCATCCACCCATTTTAAAGCATGAAATCACTAACACAGAACTGAAACAAAAAGGCAAAATGTTACCCTGTTTAACCTCCATTAGGAATGAATGTGTCTGGCAACTCAAATTTTTCACTGCTCTTCACAGGCTTGTGAATGCCTGCAAAAGTGCTGTAAGTGGTCTTGGAGTTAGAAATAAATTTTAGTGAGTGCCAAATTTACAAATGCAAGATCTGTGGGGATCAACTGTACTCCTCTCTGTGGACATTGTGTGTGTGTGTTTCTTAATGATTTTTAGAAGAGATTTTTAGAAATATTGCAGTTAGCCTTGTAGTCAGTTGTGACTTTTACAACAAAAGGTTGCAATGCACCATCATGTGATATAAACACAAGCAAGTGAGGTTTGTTAGAATTTCATCTTATTATGAAGCTGAGTTATTTACATTTCTAGGTTCTCTCCTTCAGTATTGTGGACGGTTATAGTCTATGGCTATGAATATTATGGCATAATTATTTAAAATTTTTGTGTAAAAAGATATGAATCATTCCCAATTTGGTTTTCAAAAGCCTATTTTCTATTTCAATTGTGAAAGAAAGTAAGGGTGACTTACTCAATGTTGTATTTCTAGTAAGGACAATACTAGGACATAGTGAGGCTTTCCAGGACCTACTCCAGGCTCATTTCTTCACCTTGGCTCTGTGTGGAAAGATGCTCAGCTTATGCCAGGTAGGTTAGCAGCCATGACTTTGGTAACTTTCCATTTTAGTAGTTTCCCAGGTTTAGAACTTATAGGAATGATCAGACTCAACTAGAGGTTTGTTTAAAGCACAGATTTCTGGGCCCCACCCCCAGGGTGGGGTTTCTGACTCTGTACATCTACATTAGAGCCTGAGAGTTTGTGGGTTCCCAGGTGATGCTCTGGCAGGGTCCCCTCCCTAAGGAAAAAAACAAAAACAAAAAATCTGAAGGTAACTTGGCTGTGCGCGTGTGTGACAACATCCCTCATGACCTTGTAACAGGAGACCACTTAATCAGACTGCATGTTTGTGTGTGTTACCATATATGGGAGACAAAGAAGTAAAAAAAAATATAAAAAAACTACACCTCATGGCGTTCGTGGCTCAGTTCTTTGGGTACGAACCCAACTGAGTGGTGCCAGCAGGAATAAAGTTGCTTCCTGGAAAGAAAAGCTTCGGTGTCACCACTCTCTGTGAGAGAATCCTGCTACAATGCTGACGCTTGTTGGTCTGGGCACCATGTCCGTGTAGTATTTCAATCAGTTTTACTAGGCAATGTTCTCAGTTGTAAGCAGAGTTAGGGATCCTCAGAAGGAGGAGTAATAGCTTTTGTGACACAAGATAAGTCATTTTAGACCCCCAGCTGTTTTCCGTGATCTATGCCCAACCTGCTTCACCTGCCCAAGTACATTTGCAGAACTTCCTAGGAGGTATCAGAATCACAAACCCAAAAAAACCTCAGTAGTTAAGGATTTTAAGGAAATGAAGGGAATGCAGAAACTAATAGTCTTTACTAGGGTAGGAAACAGCCTTACCGATGTCAGAGATAATAAATGAGTGGTAAAACTTCCAGTGCTATTTCAGAAGTAAGCAAGATCTTGCACTCCTTATCTGGGATAAGCCCAAGACCCTGTCTAGTTTATACTGGCTTTCAGAGCCTGCCCAGAGTCTTCCCCTTGCTCAATAGTTACCTTTGCTTCATTTTAATGTTAAAGTCCCCACCCTAGGAGCACAAACGTCATTAGCATAATGAGGATGCATGTGCAAGCATGTTTTTTAAGGTGCCTGTGCAACCTTAGGGCATCCTTTACATGCAATAACAAAGCTCCTTTTTCTGAAGACTCATCCTAAGCCCTACATAAAAAGAAGCCACTCGGGGCGCCTGGGTGGTGCAGTCGGTTAAGCGTCCGACTTCAGCCAGGTCACGATCTCGCCGTCTGTGAGTTCGAGCCCTGCGTCAGGCTCTGGGCTGATGGCCCAGAGCCTGGAGCATGTTTCCGATTCTGTGTCTCCCTCTCTCTCTGCCCCTCCCCCGTTCATGCTCTGTCTCTCTCTGTCCCAAAAATAAATAAATGTTGAAAAAAAAATTTAAAAAAAAAGAAGCCACTCATCCCTGCTGGGAGTCACTGCTTTGGAAGTTATTCCCTAGATCTCCGTATTTGCTGCAAATAAAGGTTACTTTGCATGAGAATTCTACCTGGTGTAGTCTCTGTCACTCACTAAGGAGCAAACTCAGTTTGGTTAGGGTGAGGTTGGTAAGCGAAGACAGGGTAGGCTTTCTACTCTGCCGCTTTTCACTAAATTCTGCCACTTGTCTAAGCATGCAGGTGGAAGTTATTTCTGTGGTTGTTTCTTTGATGCAGTTCAGCTTGGAGCTATCTAATTTTTTTTGGTTTATTTATTTTTGAGAGACAGAGATAGAGGAGGAGCAGAGGAGGGGCAGAGAGAGAGGGAGACACAGAATCTGACACAGGTTCCAGGCTCTGAGCTGTCAGCACAGAGCCCGACAAGTCAGACGCTTAACCGACTGAGCCACCCAGGCGCCCCAGAGCTATCTAATTTTTAAAAATCTTCCGAAAGTAAGAAAACCCAGTGTTTCTGGAAGAGCTTTTGCTACGAGAATGGGTGGGAACTCCCAAATAAAGAAAGCTGTTAATCTCAGGATATAACATGGGTGCAAGAGGAACTAACAGTTAAGCTTTTGTTATGCAAATTTTGGGAGTTCCATTGTCCTACTGCAGGTAGGTTGCTTCGGATTCTGTAAATAGACATTACACGCCCCATTTCTGAGAATTTCTCTCCAGAACCCTCACCGACTGAAAGGCAGGCCTATGTTTGTTTGCCCTAAACCCCAAATCCGTGTTTGTCTCTACAATCTGACTTTTCTCCCTGCTATTCCTGGAAGGAGTATGGGTAGACAGGCCCGAAAGGGCTGAAGAGATCCTGCTCCTGAGACTTTGAAACAAACCGAGGTATGTTAGATTCATTTAGTTTCAGAAACGGAAGAACATTTATATACAGGAGCAGGAGGGTCAGTTCCTGACCTTCCTGTGCAAAGTGAAGCAGAGAAATTAGCCTGGAGACACACTCACCCCGAGAGGGAGAGTGAAAACCTGTCTGATTATGGGAGCCTTAGAACTTTGGAGCTGAGAGTGAAAATCGCTTCTTTTCCAATTGTTAGTTCCAGTTCCTAATAAGATCTACCTGGGTATCTGTAAGATTCACCTGATCTGTAAGAGTCTCTTTCTGAGACTCTGTTTTTTGCTAAATTGAATGGATTTTTGGTTTTTGGAATCTAAAATAGCCTTGACTAAGAGTTTGCTAAAGGGGTGCCTGGGTGGGTCATTTGTTTAAGCAGCAGACTTTTGATTTTGGCTCAGGTCACAATCTCGTGGTTCTTAAGACTGAGCCCCTACTAGGGCTCTGTGCTGATAGCACCCTGTTCGTTCTCTCTCTCGATCTCTGTCAAAATAAACTCTTAAAAAAAAAGTTTGCTATAGATAAACTTTTACTGTAGCACCACCTTTCTTTAGGGACAGTATTATAACTGGCAAGGAGTAGAGAATCCACAGTGCCACCTCTGGGAGGAAGATGGGCCACAGGCACATAATTTTCCTGCCTCAAATCTCTCCCCTGTAATAGACAGAGGTTGGTTTAGACTATTTTTTAAACAGCTCTTCCATTTCTAATATTCTTGTGCTAAAAGAAAACAAAGAAGATGGAGCTTACCCACTCCATGAAAGCCTTACAACTTTGGAGCTGAGTGGCGGCATGGGCAGCACGTTCACCTGATGACGCTAAAGGGAGAGCCAGACAAGAGGGAAAAGTAAGGTGGCTTGAACAGTTACCCCTAAAAATAGGGAGAAAGTTGGGGTCATTCCAAATTTCTTCTTTGTTAAATCTTTGTGCAGTGGTTTTCATCATGAGGTATGTATCAGAATCACCTGATAACCAAAAAAAACAATGTCCGACCACATTTGTACCCAATTAAATCATGAATTATAGGCCCTGAAGGAGGAGGCATACATCCTTAGATGTTAAAGCTCTCCAAGTGATTACAATCATAGCCACGAGTGCGAACCACCATGTGGTTGTGTTTGCATTTGTTTTTTTTTAAAAAGTCGTTAACTTTCAAAGATCACAGCTGAATATATAAGCAAGCTAAAGCATGAGGTGGTCAGGTAAAAGCAGAGTTCCTGTAAACAAGAAAGAAAACTTAAAAAAAAAAAAATCCTGAGGCATAGAAGTCTTTTGTTCTAAAGACTTTTACAATAGTGACCTGTATGTTTTAAGATTTCTTAAGGGTATCAAGGTCATATAAGACAGCAAAATATTTGACTGAAAATCCTGGCGTTTTCAAGATAATATTAAAATATTTTCAGATTTTTAAAAAGAAGGTAAGTAAATATGTTTTTAAAAAGATTTTCATTAAAAATAGTTTGAATAAAATGAGAAAGCTTCGGGATCTAAAATAAGACTTCTCTGTGTAAAAAATTGATAACGAAATAGCTGTAATCTCCATGTATCAATAAAGTAGGCATTGGGTTTGCGTGGAACTGAAATTGTATGGACCTGAGACAATTTCAGATATGGTAGGGGCTCACAAAAAAGAACTCATTTTTACCCTTAGGACATTCAGGTTTTACTGGAAAAGACAGTGGCACAGGAGAATATTTTGTGGTCCATGGTTTATATTCATGCTTCATTCTCCTTGTTCAGCTTCTGATTTCATTCATTTTCACCACTTTCTCATCCTATTATCATCTCTACTTAACGGATTCTCCATACCGTCTTTCACATGCTTAAGACTTCTCTAATAATTTTTTTTAATGTTTATTTATTGAGAGAGACAGAGTGTGAGTGGGGTAGGGACAGAGACAGAGGGAGACACAGAATCTGAAGCACAGAATCTGTGCTCACAGCTCAGAGCCTGATGCAGGACTCAAACTCACAAACTACGAGATCATGACCTGAGAGGAAGTCAGATGCTTAACCAACTGAGCCACCCAGGTTCCCCTTAAGACTTCTCTATTAACCTGAAGGAACTTCAGTCTTTTCTTCATTGACAGACATACTATATGTTAGGCATTGGGGGTATAGCTGTAAACACGCAGAAATTTTCCCTGCCTTGTGGAATTAGCATTTTAGTGGAAGAAAAATAAATAGGAAAACAAACAAGGTATGAAAATGTTGGGGTCTGGGAGTGAAAGGTCAAGAAAGAATTCTTGAGATGTCTTGGGTGCAAAAAGGTGGTTTTCTTTAAAGCCAGGTGCAGGACTCATGGACAGAAAGAGCTGCACTGGGGTTGTCAGGAGTGGCTGCTTATATATTTTTAAGTTGTGAGGGGGTTAGGGAATAGTAAAAGTCTCTAAGGAATTTGGAAGCAAGGTTTCCAGGACCTTAAGGGGTGAGCTGTTGTTAGGAAAAGGTCATTTATTACTGTCTAGTAAAACCTTAGTCATGAGACTCGTTAAGATGTATTAGTGGGCCATATGCTTGGAGGATGATTGCCAACATGTATCTTGGAAAGGGTGGGTAGAGATAAAGGCAGTTTTCAAAGGAATTTTTGTATGTTAAAGGAGACTTACAGGATCCTGGAGGTCAAGCTAATGTTAGGCTAAAGAATTAATGTCGAGGCAGTTGAGTTCCTAGAGGAAGGTAACTTTGTCTCAAGGACTTGTCAATGGCTGGAAGTTGTAAGGAAATTTAATATTTATTCTTTTGCCTTGATTCTTCACATCAAAGATGATTATGGAGTATGCTACATACCAAGAGACACTTAATAGTGGATATGATGGGGAGGAGGATGGTGAGATTCTTTAGATCACTGATTCCCGAGTTAGCTGCAGTTAGAATCACCTGTAGAGGTTTGTTTTGTTTTGATTTGATTCTGATGCCAGGGTCCTCCTCATATTACTTCATAGGAGCGGGATCCAGTCATCTGAAGTTCATGTTTCCTAGGTGATTGTGATACACAGTGAGGATTGAGCACCACTGTTTTAGAGAAAGACCTCTTGGAAAAGATACTTGAGCTGAGACCTGAAGGAGGAAAAGGAGGAAGCAGGCTTGGGGGAAGGGGAGAGGAGATTGATTCAGAGAGAGGAGCAGCATGGCAAGGCCCTGAAGTGGGAGAGACTTTGGCATTCATGAGGAACAGAATGGAGACCAAGATAGCTGGAGCACACAGTAGGTAAGTGAATGGAGAGGTAGAGACAGGCAGAGAACAGATCATACCAGTTTGAATTATGTTTTATATTTGAAGTTTACGTGGACTGAGAAGTCACTGGAGAATTTTAATCAGGTGAATGACATTATCCTATGTACTCTTTAAAAGAACACTCTCTGCTGTACGAAAAATGGTTTTTAAGAGGGAAGTGGTGGTGGTAGGGAGGCTATGATTTCTTTACAACAGAAGATAGTGGCCTAGATAGTATAGTGGCCATGGGATTAGAAGGAGGGCATAAACATGGAAAATATTTTGGAAGAGGAACTGGTAGAACTTGCTATGTATCTGATATCTAACTTTCTAAGAAGAGAATCCGAGTAGTGAATCAGTTACTCCTATTGATCTACCCTCCCCCTTTCCTGCTACAGAGCAGCAGGCCATCTTACAGGCTGGTTCTCCTTGTGTCTTAGAATTCGAGCTCAAATGAGTCATGGCCCAAGTCGCAGCTTGTATGGGACAAAATTATTTCATGCAGAAGGAAGAGCTTTATTTGGAGGGGAATTAGAGGTGTGATAGTGATGTGATGGGGTTTTGGAATGATGGGGGTTCAGAGCTGACAAAAAAAAATCTTGAGATTTTGAGACGTCTTTGGTTCGATAAAGGTGATTTTTACAGCAAAATCCTAGGCTGTTCTAATCATAGAGGACGTCTGATTGTGTGACACACACACTATAGAAACAATGATTTCAGCAGCACAGCAAATGCTTTTTCAGGTGGTGATAAACCTTCCAATGTTGTTTTGTTTGTATTTGTATCTCTTTTAATTGAATTCTCAGTAACTATTGGGTGCAGATAGCAGTTATTTGGAAATGACTTATTTTGGGGGTGGGGAATCTTTCATTTTACTTCTTATACTCTTTTGTTTCTCTTACCCTCTGGCTCATTTTGAAAGAGGACTAGTGGGCAGGAAGAGGTACACTGGGGCTGTGAAGAGTGACTGGTTATATACTATGGAGTTGGGGGAGTTAAAGGCAAAAGGAAGGCCTCCAGAAAGACTTTCATATGCTAAAGAGGACTCAAAAGACTCCAGGGGACTTGATATTGTCAAGAGAAGGTTGTTTTCCCTCTACTAAGGCATTAACGTTAAGACAGTTGCAGGTTCCAGGAGAAATGGTAAGTTGCAGACTGTGAGTCTGGAGTTGTCTCTTGTCTGGCAAGAGCAGATACAGAATTGAATACGAGAGAAGCTAATAGTCCAGGAGGAGACAAGAGCCCCGAACGGGCTTTCGTCTCTGTATTTATTGAGTGCTCAAGATCCTACACAAGTGAACATGGAGAAAACAATCAGATAGTAATCATTAACTTGTGTATGTAAGAAGCAAAGGGTCTGGGGGCCAAGTGTAGTTTGTGATCAAAGTATATTGGTGCCAGATGGAAATTTCCTGCAGGTAATATAACAAGTTACTAGTGATCCCATGACAATATCTTGCTAGCTAACCTTGGGCACTTTCACCATGATGGCAGCTTTCCGCCCTAAGCTTTTTTCTAACCCATTATGTAAGTAGAACCTATTTACCCACAATGGTATACTCTGTATTTGCCTCAAGTATTTGTCAATGGGCTGCAGGTTATAAGGAAATTGAATTTTACCTGCCATTTCCTTCTTGCCTTTGTTCCCCACATAGCCATGGAAGGTGATGTTGGGGCTCCAGGAAACTTAGTCTATAGGTTTTGAGAGCTTAGGCTATTGATAAGATTGCCTTTTTCTTGTCATTTACTAAGACGTATGTAAACTGATGGAGACTCAAGTCCTGCATGACTGTCATCTCTATCAGTCATGTTCTTGGGCAGCCAGGAGGGCCTGAGGAATACCACACATACCACCCTTGGGGAGTGGGGGGAGGTGTTGTGGGGTGTCAGCTTGCTTTATGCTCCCTCATCATACCCCACCCCCCTGAACAATTTTGACCCTTAAATCTTTAAAGTTGTTGAAGGTAGAAGGTCACATCTTCTGTAACTTATTCCTGGTGAGTAGGGACACAGAGATGTCCCAACCTGTGGGTCAACATTGGTCAGTCGGGGAACATATAGGGGAGTTACTAAAGGCAGAGGCAGCTGAATTCAAGGTGGACAACATATATGAACCTCCTTGAGTAGAAAGGATCATCTCTTGGCTTGATGTTATTGTATCACTTTTTAAATAAAATTGGCCTTGGGTTGCCTGGGTGGCTCAATTGATTAAATGTCTGACTTCAGCTCAGATCATGATCTCTCACTTTGTGAGTTCAAGCCCCACATCAGGTTCACTGCTGTCATTGCAGAGCCCACCTGGGATCCTCTGTACCCTCCTCTCTCTGCCTCTCCCCCCCCCCCCAAACTTGTGTGCGAGCTCTTAAAAATAAACATTAAAATAACCCCAAATTAGCCTTTAGCTAATGGCATAATGGTCAGATGTAGAAATTTTGAGAACTTTGAACTTCTCACACAAAGATGTATATAAATGTGTTTTAGCTAAATTCAGATAAGATATGTACATTTCCAAGGGCAAGGTGTTTTTGTTGTTATTTTGTTTCCATTCTGCTGGGCTGAGGCTGCCCAGTTACATTGTAACTTTGTATTAAAGAAAAAAAGGCAGGCAGTAGGCAGGTTGTAAAGGAGAAAGAAAATGTAACGTCAGATGGTCGTAAATCAAACTAAGAATGTGTTTTTTAATGTTCCTGTCATATGCAAAAATTCACATATGTTCAAAGAAATCTTGTGAATGAGACTATCCCTATAAAAATGTTAAAAATAGTCATCATATTTATTGTGAAGAAGTAACACCTGGAAAAAATATTTTAATGTTTTCAGTGAAAACTCACCAAATGTTTACCTTACGTTTCCAAGACTTAATATACTAAGTCTTTGGGCATTTATTATTCATGCGTTTTGAATGTGAAGGTCAGTTACTTTTGCCCGAGACTACATGGGCAAAACATACATTTGTGGGCCGGCACAGATCCAATATCATGATTCATTGACCTCTTAAGGAAGAAATCCTCGATTTTATAACTGTGAAGAGAGAAATACAAAACATGAAAGCCAGAACAAAAATAGTATCTTTGTTAATGTTTTTTTTCCTCCTGGATTTCTGAATTTCTGTAATGGATATGTTCCATGAGTCCTTAAAAAAGGATTTTTGTTAGCCAGAGAAACTTTCCATTGGCTTTCTTGCTTGCCAGAATTATTAAGACCTCCTGACATGATATGTGCTAGCCCAGTAATAACAAACTCTCCATCAAACATTTTAGGTGCCTGTAGAAAAGCAGCTGAAATCCTGTGTTCATTTTTCCACTTGTATTTTAAACTGAATTCTGCTTTCCTTCCCTTTTAAAGAATCATTAAGACTTGAATCGCTATACTATGTACTAGATGGAAAAAGAAATCTAGTTGACAACAAATTATGTAGGAATCCTCTTCAGTGTTTGGTTTTAAGATATTCTGCTAGTGAATAGGAAAATTGGTCAGATGTGGAAAGTTATAGAAGCTCGGAATTGAATAAATGTTGAAGTAGTAGGGAATTCAACAGCATTGATCTTAGACTGATTTCTTTTCCTATCCTCCACTCTTGTAGAATTCTCCTTCCCTATCTGGAAAAAAATGTTTTGTGGTTCTTTTGTTCTGGTCTCCATCTTCTATTTTCTGGTGTTTTGCTCCTGCAACTGGCATAAACTTCTTACCAAGTTTTACTCCCTTCTTCTTCTGTCCCAAACTTGCTGAAATCTCAGCACTCCAAGGAAAGCCCTGGAAATGACTGGATAAACATCTCCTTTCTCATTCAACTCCCTTGGGTGTAGCCCACACACAGTGTGAGTAAGATGATTTTACAGCACAATCCTAGGCTGTTCTTTTTTTTTTTTTTTTTTTTTCAACGTTTATTTATTTTTGGGACAGAGAGAGACAGAGCATGAACGGGGGAGGGGCAGAGAGAGAGGGAGACACAGAATCGGAAACAGGCTCCAGGCTCTGAGCCATCAGTCCAGAGCCCGACCCGGGGCTCGAACTCACGGACCGCGAGATCGTGACCTGGCTGAAGTCAGACGCCAACCGACTGCGCCACCCAGGCGCCCCAACCTAGGCTGTTCTAACCATAGAGGACGTCTGATTGTGTGACATACCATAGAAGCAGTGATTTCAGCAGCATAGCAAATGCTTTTTCAGGTGGTGATTAACCTTCCAATGTTGTCTCTTTCAAAATGAGCCAGAAGGAAAGAGCAACAAAAGAGTATAAGAAGTAAAATGAAAGATTCCCCACCCCCAAAGTAAGTCATTTCCAAATAGCCAGTATCTGCACCCAGTAGTTTACTGAGAATTCAATTAAAGGAGATACAGATACAAACAAAAGAACAACAATTAGCGATAAGGGCATATAGACAATAAGGCTTATAAGAGGGGTACCTGGGTGGCTCCATCAGTTAAGCGTATGACTTCAGCTCAGGTCATGATCTCACGGTCCTTGAGTTTGAGCCCTGCACTGGGCTCTGTGCTGACAGCTCAGAGCCTGGAGCCTACTTCGGGTTCTGTGTCTCCCTCTCTCTCTGCCCCCCCTCCCTCCATACTCGCTTGTGTGTGCGTGCATGCTCTCTTTCTCTCAAAAATGAATAAACATTAAAAAAAAGGCTTATAAGAGAGAAACTGCAAAATATCTGCAAATGAGTGTTAAAGACAACATAAAGAAACAGTCTGGAACAGATGCTTGTGGATCAGAAGCAGTGCTTCTTGATCAGGACGTGATAGATGATTAAGAAGCCACATCCAAATAACAGAAGGTAAAGATAATTTGAGTTGGGCTGCGAAAGATTAAGTTCCTTGCTGTATTAGTTTCCTTTTGCTGCTGTAACAAATTAACTAAAATTTAGTGGCTTAATACAGTAGAAATTTATTACCCTACAGTTGTGGGGGTTGGAAGTTTGAAATGAGACTTACTTGGCTAAAATCAAAGTGTTGGAAGGAATGCAGGGTTGCATTTTTTCTGGATGCTCTAGAGGAAAATCTGTTTCACTTTTCCAGCTTTAGAGGCTTTTAGTGATACCATCCTTTATTTTTTCCACCGTTTAAGCATTGTGTCTAGTGAGTGGTGGCCATTCTGGTGCATGCCATGGAATTGTTTGGGAACACTGAGGAGAGGAGGTTGTAGACTCTCTCTGAGGAGTTGGTTAAACGTATGGAAATCATCCTCTGAGTTCTCCCAGAAATGCTCACAAATTACTCAGCATAATGGATGTTGTGGTGCAAAATGCAAACAAGAGCCAGTGTAATTTGTATTGTTATTACTTTGATTTTTGAGTCTCAGAGAAACTTAAATTACATGCATATATTCCATTCCTGAGTTTGCATTCAGGGATTCCCAGCTAATCTATTCTGTTTGAATCTTTATAAATCCTAAATTCTATAATCCATTTAGATCTTGCTAAAGATTTTTTTTTTTTTTTTGCACCAGATAAATGCCAGTTGAACTTCTTAGTACACTTTGGTATTGAGGTGAAGCGGTGTCTATAGATAGTATTCCTTATAGAAACAGTCTAGCAGTTCTATTTGGGTGAATGAATCCTACATGACCTGAATGGCTCAAAAGTGTCATGATGTAAGAGTCATAATTGTTCCAGTTTGCTGGACATCAGAAAACCTATTCCATACTCAGTTTACTGTTCTTTATGTATTTTCAATTGTATGTGCCTATATTCAATTTAGGATATTATTTCTTTCCATAAAACTGTTAACCTAATTTGCATTTTTAAAACTACTTTATTGTGGTATAGTCGATATACAAAGAATTGTACATATTCAATATGTACAATTTGATGATTTTTGACCTAGATAAACATCTGGGATACCACCACGACAATCAAGGTAATAGGTATATACAACATCTCTCAAAGTCTCTTTGTATCTCCCCAACCTCCCTCCCTTTTTTTTTGTGGCAAGATGCTCAATATTATGAATTATCAGGGAAATAAAATCCAGTATGCAAGGAGACATAACCTCACACTGGCTAGAATGACTATTACCAACCCTCCCCCCCCCCCCCCCCCGCCGCACCCCAAATTAAGTGTTGGTGAGGATGTAGAGAAAATTAGAATTCTCGTACACTCTTGGTGGGAATGTAAAATGATGCAGCAGCTATGAAAAACAGTATGGTGCTTCCTTAAAAAATTAAAAATAGAACTACTATATGATTTAGCAGTCCCACTTCTGGGTACCAAAAGAAGTGAAATCAGGATTACAAAGAGATCTCTGTACTCCCATGTTCATTGCAGTATTCTTCATGATAACCACAGTATGGAAATAATCCAAGTGTCCCTCTACAGATAAGTTTAAAAAAAAAGGTGGTATAATATACATACATACAATGGAATATTATTACTCAGCCTTAAGAAAAGAAAGAAATTCTTCCATTTGCCATAACGTGGATGAATCTGGGGGACATTATGCTTAGTGAAATAAGTGTCCCAGAAGAGCAAATACTACATGATTCCCCTTATTTGAGGTATCTAAATTGGTCAAACTCCTAGAAGCAGGGAATATTGAATTTGTATTTCAGTGTTGCATATGCTCATGGATATGAGGTAAAATGTTGTATACATGATCTTTAAAGTGATTGGAAAATAAGTTTATCATATATCATCTATCACATCATCTGTAATACTTCTAGATAATCCATTGAGAAATAAATTCCTTTGTGTTGAGACAAAATTTTTTTTATAATGCACATAATTCTAAGAAAAGTACCTCCCGTTTTTGTTAATGTTAGTTCCTATACTTTATGAATTGGTTTCTTAGATAGTAACTACTTTGCAATGAAGTTACTGTGAAATGTGAATTTTATGTAAGAAGGGAAGCACTAATTGAGAACACTGAAGAAAGAATTCTTTTGGAAGATAAAAGGATACAATATTATTTCAAAAAGCAGTTGATACTTGAGTTGGAGAAATAGGATTATCTAGGTGGAAAGGAAAGAATTATCAGAAATGCCAAGGTGAAGAGACTCCAAAGATGATCTTTGCTTAATAATTTTTCTTTGAGCATCCTTGGGGGAAAGGAACTTCTCATCATTCTTGTTTTAAGAGCCAGTGATGTAGTGTTTAAAATTCTGGCAGATGATAAAGGTAATGGTGGTATGGAAGGGGAATGCATTTGGTTTGGTGTTCAGTGACTCAGTGATTAAAAGAATATCCACAGAAACCCTTATAAAATTGTCTAGGTAATTCTCTTCAGTGTGGCTTTTGGCTATATCCATTCTGTAGTATTCTTCACTGCCAAAGAAACTCTTCTCTAGGTTTCAGACTTGGCTCTTAAAGAATTAAACATTTTTCTTATGCTGTTAAAATGACAGATAATTTTGGAGGTCACAATAAAATCTATATACAAGTGGAGGGAGCTGGGAGTATGGAACACATAGAAGCAAAAATCTATCTGGTGTTTATGTGAGTTTGTTTTTATAAAGGCAATTCGCACCTTACAAGCTGTTTGTAATTTAAAAATTGATTTTGAAGTCCATTGATGGGAACCTAGAATACATTATTCTGTTAGCATCAAATGATGTTGTTAGCATCAAATGTTCTATATAGTGGTTAAGTTCCAACACCAGTTCTCAAAAGCCTGTTTAACCTGCAGCATTTCTGAAATGTCTGCAGTTACTAATACCATTTAAAAAAAACTATTTGTGGGGCGCCTGGGTGGCTCAGTCAGTTGAGCGACTGACTTCAACTCAGGTCATGATCTCATAGTTCATGAGTTTGAGCCCCGTGTCAGGCTCTGTGTGGACAGCTCGGCGCCTGGAGCCTGCATCAGATTTTGTGTCTTCCTCTCTTCCCCTACCCTGCTCATGCTCTCTCTCTCTCTCTCTCTCTCTCTCTCTCTCAAAAATAAATAAATATTAAAAAAAACTATTTGGACCCTCTTGCTTTCTGGAAAAATGGGTTTGACTGTCAACTAGAGATTCTGTAATGCCCGAAGTTCCGAAACCTCCCACAAAAGTCCACCAGAGTCGTGAGTCAAAGCCAAGCGGCAAGGGTCGTTTATTGCAGGTTCGAACCTGGTCCTCTGCGCACTCGTCGCCGGTGACGCAAGAGGCCTCGATCAGGGTTGGTACAGCGTTTTTATAGACAGAGACAAATAGCACAGGGGAGGTTGCAAATTATGAGGGGCCTGATTAGTTGATTTTAAAGTAAGGACATTTGTTGTTCTCTGATTGGGCGTCCTTTGTCTGTCCTTTGGCGGGAAGGCTTTGTCCGTTACTTGGTTACTTGTGGCGGGAGGAAAAAGGGGGAAGGGGGAAGAGGGTAGGGTAGGTGGGGAATGTGCTAAGCAAGCAGGTTTACAGAAGCGAGAAATGCCAGTTAGTTTATGTACAATTACTCATTCCATTACCTATCAGACTACATTTAGGAAGGTTTACAACCCATTCTACTACACAGCGGGTTACATTCAGGAAGGGCCTCACAATGCTCGTAGCAAACAGCAAGCAAAACAGACTTCTCAGCAATTGTATTTCTTATCAAAGATCCATAATAAGCAGAAAAGAGAACCTAGCTTTAAACTAAGGCAGGGCTGTCATTTGGATTGTTCCTTTCAATTCCTGAATGTTCTCTTCCCCTTACCTCTTGCAAGTCATGAAATGAGAGACACTATGAAAGAAACTGATTAATTAATTGGAAATGAGTGTAAGGAACTGACCCAGAGCAAAGCATAGAGAAAGCACTTAAATAAAAAGATTAATAGAGCAATTATAAGAGGTGGAAAATACATTGAGAGACTTCTAGAAGAGATACAGGAGAAGAGAAAATAATAGAAAATCAGAGAAACAATATTTGAAGAGAGAATTTCTGAGAATTCTTTATGTGGAAGAATAGAATGCCATGAATTGCTAAAACAATTTTGAAGAATCAAATAAGATTATAAAACAATAGTAAATTACAAATTATAGAAATTAGAAAACAATGGTAATCAATGTGATATTATTGAAGCAGAGCTAGATAGAGGGAATAGAATAAGAAACTAAGAAACAGATCCAGTTATACGTGGAAATTTGATATAATGAATTGGCATTATGTATTGGTAAAGAAATGGCACAATACATTGTACTGGATAGTTATTCATATTGAAAACCATAATTCTATCTTTCTAAAACCATATAAACAATACCGCTAGGTATTATATGCTGCTAGTCAGCTTATTAATTAATGAACTCACATTTGTATAGTAATACTTTGAGGGACTGTTTAGTAAAGCTGAATTTGCTTATGTCACGTGACTGAAATTTCATTTCTAGGTACAGTCCCTTCAGGAAATACTGCACATGTTCAAGAGAAGTAATAGAAGACTATTGCAGCATTGTTTGATAGTTAAAAATTGGAAATCTAAATGTGTATCTCTAGGAGCAGGGATAAATTGTGATCTGTTGATACAACTGAAGATTATATAATCATTACAAATAATGATATAGAGGCTATGGCTACAGGTGTCCACAGGGACATTTCTCAACACATTGTTGTAGGAAGCCATTTATTCCATTTATACAAAGTTTAAAAACCTGAAGACAACCATATTTATGGACATGCTGCAAGAGGTATAAATACTCCTTACTTAAACTGCAGTGTTTTTAGACTCGCCTTTTAGCCTTTGTGGTGGTACCTACTCATAAACCCCTTATGTTTTTCTATAGCAGGGGTTGTTAAATTAGGGTGTTATGGGAAACTCACCTTTTTTTTGTGAATAAATTTTTATTTTAAAAGAGGCTGTCTACTGTTTTTTTTTTTTTTTAAATCAAGCACTGGGTGTTGTATGGAAACCAATTTGACAATAAATTTCATATTTAAAAAAATCAAGTTTTACTGAATCAGATCCATGCCTATTCCTTTATGTAAATTATCTGTGGCTGCTTTCATGCTATAATGGCAGAGTTGAGTAGTTGTGGCAGATGCTGGGCCCCAAGTAAATTTTTACTGCTAGTCCTTTAAGAAAAAGCTTGTTAGTGGGACTGATACAGGTTAAGTTAACACCACTTGTTCAGTCCCACACATTGAGTTGGTTGGTCCCTGGAGAAACAATTGGCCTTAGAGGTTCCTGTCCTCAGGAACTTAGACTAATGGAAATGTAAAATAAGTTAAAATAGTTTACACTCTAAGAAGGAAGTTCTTTAAAACACAATGAGATGGGAGATCATTTTTTTTCTCAGAGATTGAAAAAACAAACACATGAGGATTAGAAGTACTTGGCTTCTAATAGGATTTTGGTGTTGTGGGTTTACTATTTCATCTATATTCTTGTTTGTGACTGTCAACATCCTTTGATATTGCATGAAGGAGAACAAAAAAAATGGAGGAAAGAAAAGGCAGAAAAAGAACATTTAGAAGAGAAGAAAGTTGAAAGTATATTAAAGAATGAAAGACCAGGAATGAGCCCCACTCCCCCCCCCCACACTTTTTTTTTTTTTTTTTTACTTTTTTACTGGGTTATACAGAATCAACAAAACTATTATTTTTGAAGTAAATCCTTTTTTTTAATTAAAGATGTGAAGCAGTCATTTTTACCAGAAACATTGACTTTCCTAGCGCTGTTAACCATAAATGAAGTGATTAAGATTTCTCAAATTATTTTGCTTGAGCTTTCATGCTCATATTTGCTGGAACATACAGATGCCTATTAGTTATATGTTGTAAATGTGGTTTACTTATGGTATGCCAAATAATTTTTTGAAAAAAAATCCTCTGTGCTAGAACAGTTTTGTTTAATGGATTCTTTTTTTCTTTATAACTTGTTTTTAATTTTAGTTAACATACAGTGCAATATTGGTTTCAAGAGTAGAATTCAGTAATTCATCACTTACGTATAACATCCATTGCTCATAAGTGCCCTCCTTAATGCCTGTAACCCATCTAGACCATCTCCCACTAACCTCCCTCCATCAACCCTCTGTCTGTTCTCTTGTGGTTTGTTTCCTTCTCTACTTTTCCTGCTGCCCTTCTATGATCATCTGTTTCTTAAATTACACGTATAAGTGAAATCACATGGCATTTGTCTTTCTCTCATTGACTTAGTTTGCTTAGCATAATACATTCTAGCTTCATCCATGTTGTTGCAAATGGAACAAATTCATTCTTTTTGATGGCTGAGTAATATTCCATTGTATATATCATCTTTATCCATTCATCAGTCAGTGGCTATCTGGGGTCTCTCTTATAGTTTGGCAACTGTTGATAATGCTGCTATAAACATTGGGGTGCATTACCCCTTTGAATCTGTATTTTTGTATCCTTTGGGTAAATGCCTAATGGTGCAATTGCTAAATCATAGGGTAGTTCTATTTTTAGTTTCTTGAGGAACCTCCATACTGTTTTCTAGAGTGGCTGCACCAGTTAGCATTCCCACCAACAGTGCAAAAGTGTTCCTATTTCTCTGCATCTTTGCCAACACCTGTTGTTTTTTTGTGTTAATTTTAGCCATTCTGAAAGGTGTGAGGTGGTATCTCATCATGGTTTAGATTTGTAATTCCCTGACAATGAGAGATGTTGAGCATGTTTTCATGTGTCTAGTAGCCACCTGGATGTCTTGGGAAAAGTGTCTGTTGATGTCTTCTGCCAATTTCTTAACTGGGTTGTTTTTTGCCTGATAAATTTGATAGATATATATATATAGAAATTTTGGATACTAACCCTTTATCAGATATGTCATTTTCAAATATCTGCTCCCATTCTGTGGGCTGCCTTTTAGTTTTGTTGATTGTTTCCTTCATTGTGCAGAAGTCTTTTATCTCAATCAAGTCCCAACAGTTCACGTTTGCTTTTGTTTCTCTTGCCTTCAGAGGCATGTCTAGTAAGAAGTCGCTGTGGCCAAGGTCAAAGAGGTTGGTGCCTGTGTTCTCCTCTAGGATTTTGATGGTTTACTGTCTCACATTTAGGTATTTCATCCATTTTGTATTTATTTTTATGTATGGTGTAAGAAAATGGTCTGGTATCATTCTTCTGCATGTCATTGTTCTGTTTTCCCAATACCACTTGTTGAAGAGACCGTCTTTTTTCCATTGGATACTCTACTGCTTCGATAAAAATGAGTTCACCATATAGTTGCGGGTTCTTTCTGTGTTTTCTATTCTGTTCCATTGATTTATGTGTCTGTTTTGTGCCAGTACCTTACTGTTTTGATGACTACAACTTTGTAAGGTAGCTTGAAATCTGGAATTGTGGTGCCTCTGGTTTTGTTTTTCTTTTTCAGAATTGCTTTGGCCATTGGGAGTCCTTTGTGGTTTGATATAAATTTTAGGATTGTTTGATCTAACACTGCAAAGAATGCTGGTGGTATTTTCATAGGGGTTGCATTAAATGTGTAGATTGCTTTGGATAGTATAGACATTTTAACAATAGTTGTTCCTGTAATCCATGAGCATAGAATCTTTTTTCCATGTCTTTGTATGCTCTTCAGTGTATTTCATAAGTCTTCTATAGTTTTCAGGGTACACATCTCTTACCTCTTTAGTTAGGTTTATTCCTAGATATCTTATTGTTTTTGGTGCATTTGTAAATGGGATATATTCCTTGGTTTCTTTTTCTGCTGTTTTATTATTGGGGTATAGGAATGCAACACATTTCTGCACGTTGATTTTTATACCCTGCAACTTTGCTGAATTCATGTATTCTAGCAATTTCTTGGTGGAGTTTTTCAGGTTTCCTACCTAGAGTATCATGTGATCTGCAAGGAGTGAAAGTTTGACTTCTTCCTTGCCAATTTGGATGACCTTTCCTTTTTTTGTTGTCTGATTGCTAAGGCTAAGACTTTCAGTGCTATATTAAATAGTAATGGTGAGAGTGAACATCCTTATCTTGTTTCTGACCGTAAGGGAAAGGCTCTCAGTTTTTCCCCATTGAGGGTGATATTAGCTCTGGGTCTTTCATATATGGCCTTATGATCTTGAGATATGTTCCTTCTCTCCCTAATTTGTTGAGGGGTTTTATCAAGAAAAGATGCTATATTTTGCCAAATGCTTTTTCTGCATCTATTAAGAGAATCATATAGTTGTTATCCTTTCTTTTATTCGTGTAGTGTATCACATTGATTGCTTTGCAAATATTAAACCAGCCCTGCAGCCCAGGAATAAATCCCACTTGATCATGGTGAATAATTCTTTTAATGTACTGTTATATTCGATTTGCTAGTATCTTGTTGAGAATTTTTGCATCCAGGTTCATCAGGGATCTTGGCATGTGATTCTCCTTTTTAGTGGGGTCTTTTGTTTTGGAATCAAAGTAATGCTGGCTTCATAGAATGAGTTTGGAAGCTTTCCTTCCATTTCTATTATTTTGTAACAGTTTGAGAAGAATAGGTATTAACTCTCTCTAGATGTTGGGTAGAATTCTCCTGGGAAGCCTACTGGTTCAGGATTCCTGTTGTTGACAGATTTTTGATAACTGATTAGATTTCTTTGCTGGTTATGGGTTTGTTCAAATTTTCTATTCCTTTTTCAGTTTTGGTAGTTTGTGAATACCTAAGAATTTGTCCACTTCTTCCAGATTGCCCAGTTTGTTGGCATATAATTATAATTGTTTGTATTTCTGTGGTGTTGGTGTAATCTCTCCTCTTTCATTTGTGATTTTATTGATTTTTCTCTTTTGATAGTCTGGCTGGGGTTTATCAATTTTGTTTATTCTTTCAAAGAACCAGCTCTTAGTTTTGTTGATATGTTATATTGTTGCTTGTTTGTTTGTTTCTATATGGTTTATTTCTGCTCTAATCTTTATTATTTCCCTTCTTCCACTGGCTTTAGGCTGTATCTGCTGTTCCTTTTCTAAGTCATTGAGGTGTAAAGTTGTATATTTGGGACCTTTCTTGCTTCTTGAGATAGGCCTGAATTGTAATGTACTTTCCTCTTAGGACTGCCTTTCCTGCATCTCAAAGGGTCTGGACTGTCATGTTTTCATTTTCACTGGCTTCCGTGTATTTTTTATTTCTTCTTTAATTTCCTGGTTAACACATTCATTCTTTGGTAGGATGTTTTTAACTTCCATGTATTGGTGGCCTTTCCAAATTGTTTCTTGTGGTTGACTTCAGGTTTCATAGCATTGTGGTTTGAAAATATGTGTGGTATGAACTCACTGTTTTGTACTGGTTGAGGCCTGATTTGTGATCCAGTCCCCTACAATTACTGTATTATTATCAATGAGTTTCTTAATGTTTGTTATTAATTGATTTATATATTTGGGTTCTTACAAATTGGGGGCATAAATATTCACAATGGATAGACCCCTTAATTATGATATAATGTCCTTCTTGATCTCTTGTTACAGTTTGTCTGATAGATGTATGACAATTCTTTCTTTTGACATCCATTATCATGATAGATGATTCTCCATCCCCTCACTTTCAATCTGCGGGTGTTTTTAGGTCTACTATGAGTCTCTTGTAGGCAGCATATAGATGGATTTTTTTTAATTCATTCCAATACTCTGTCTTTTGATTAGAGCATTTAGTCCATTTACATTCAGAGTGATTATTAAAAGATGTGAATTTAGTGCCATTGTGATGCCTGTAAAGTTGGTGTTTCTGGTGGTGGTCTCTGGTCCTTTATTCTCTTTGTTGTTTTCGGTCATTTTTGTTTGTTGTGTTTTTTCTGCACCCAAAGTGACCTCCTAGGGCACTTAGGTGGCTCAGTCAGTTGGGCATCTGACTCTTGATTTCCGCTCAGGTCATGATTTCATAGTTCATGAGTTTGAGCCCTGCATTGGGCTCTGTGCTGACAGTCACAGCCTGCTTGGGATTCTCTCTATCCCTCTCTGCCCTCCCCCACACTCATACCTTTGCCATTCTCTCTCTTAATAATAAATAAACTTAAGAAAAAAAAAACCCACAAAGAGGCCCACTTACAATATTGTGAAACTGGTTTAGTGGTCACAAAGTCCTTAAGTTTTTGTCTGGAAAACTCTATCCCTCCTTCCATTCTGAATGATAGCTTTGCTGGATAAAGAATTTTTGGATGCATATTTTTCCTGTTCAACAGGTTGAATATATCCTCCCACTCCTTTCTGGCCTGCCAAGTTTCTCTAGACAGATCTGCTATGAACCTAATTGGTCTTCCCTTGTAGGTTAAGTGCTTTTTTTTTTCCCTTGCTGATTTCCTGATTCTTTCCTTGTCTGTGTATTTTGTGAATCTATGATATGCCTTGATGATGGTTCGCTTTTGTGAATTTAATGGGAGTTCTCTGCTTCTTGGATTTTGGTGTCTGTGTCCTTTCCCAGATTAGGCAAGTTTTAACCTATAATTAGCTCATATAAACCTTCTGCCCCTTTCTCTCTCCCTTCATCTTCTGGGACTCCAATGACACATATATTATTCCTCTTTAATAAGTAGCAGAGTTTGTCATGATCTTTTGTCTTTGTTTCCCTCTTCTTTTGAGCTTCATTATTTTCCATAATTTTATCTTCTGTATCACTGATTTGCTGCTCTGCTTCTTCCATTATCACCATAATGGCGTTCATTTGAGATTGCATCTTGGTTATGGCATTTTAAATTTTGGCCTGACTAGATTTTAGTTCTTTTATTTCTGCAGAAATGTATTCTCTGGTGTCCTCTATGCTTTTTCAACCCCAGATAGTATCCTTATAATTGTGATTTTAAATTCTAGTTCAGATTTCTTACTTATATCTGTGTTGATTAAATCCCCAGCTATGAGTTCCACTGCCTGTTGTTTTGGGCTGAGTTTCTCCATCTCATCATTTAGTCCAGTAAAGAAAAGAAGAAAGAAGTAAAACAAGCAACCAGAAAGAAAGAAAAAACAAAAACAAAAACAAAAAAAACTAGATCTTGGGTGTGTTTTTGTCTGTGTGTAAAAAGAATGTAGATCCAAAAACTTAAATAAAATAATAAAAAATAAAAGAATATGTATTTATAAAAAAAGTAAAAAGAGAATTTAAAAATAAGAAAATAAATGAAAAAATAGTAATAAAAATAAAAGTAAAACAGAAGTTAGATACTATTTCTCCTAGAGCTGAAGTCTATAATCTGTAGACTTGGTGCAAATGAGTTGTTTGTCTTGGACTTCTGGGTGGTGCCTGCTGTGCTGATTGTCAGCTTGTTTCAGTAGAAATGCACCTCTGGAGTACAGAGGGGTGAGGCTTGGTGTAAGTGGCTCTGGCCTCCACTAGGTGGTGCTGTTTTGCTACTTAAAGGGGGAAATGGTGGTGCCCTCCTCTAAAGCTCTGGAGCTGAAAGTTCACACTCTGCACTCTTGAGGGAAACCTCCAGGAAGAGTAATTAATCACAGGTCTTGTGTCCCTGGTTTCTGTCAGAACATCGTGTTTACCTTGCTTTTGTCCAAGCTTTTTTATTTCAGGTGTAGGACTGAGGATTCCTATGACATGGACCCGAGCTCTTCCTCTGGGGGAGGGCCTCACCATGCTTTTGCCAGCCTGTGCAGAGTCAGGACTGTGCAGTTCAGAGTTTTTGTCAAAACAGAGGAGAAAGCCAGCACCCCTGCTTGCTGCCCTCAGCCAGAGTGAGTCCCCTCTTTTATGCCTTGAAAGAGGCACATTGGTGTGACCTGTCATTCTTGGGACCCAAGGTATTCTCAGTTCATACTGTCACTCCTGGGATTCTGCTCCACTTCACCACTTGAGCTTTAAGGTAGGCACTTTCCCCCACAGTAGTGGACTGCTAAAAGTTGAGATTTTGCACTCCCTGCTTATACCTCTTTGTGGTAGCCTCCATAGGCAGGCTCCCTCCCCGTGGCTGTACCCAGAGCAACACCTCCCCTGGTAAACTTTCTATACCTCTTACCTAGTGGTCACCTATTTTATAACATCAAGTAGATGAAGTTTTGAAATAGGGTAAGAGGGATTAAAGATTTCATTTCTGACCTTAACCTCAGAAAGCTTAGCTCTTTAATTTTCTTCCTAAAAGTTGTAGTTTGTATTAAAATCATAAAATATATTTAGAATTTTAAAATTTAAAATAATGAAATATGTTTAGATTTCAGAATCATTGCTTTACCATTGATGCATTTACAACTATTTATACTCTAAAGCATATACTCTGGCATCCAATTTCAAATGCATTATTTTTCTCTTGGCTTTGTGTGAGCCGTATAAATTAAGATTCCATGATACATTTTTGACAATTTTGGGTGAATTGAACCAGTAGATCCATTTAATGCTAGTTTAAATTGAATTAAGAAATTTACTAGAACAAAGTCTAAAAAGTAATTGATTTGTAAAATTTTTTGTTGGGACACCTGGGTGGTTGAGTCAGTTGAGTGTTCAACTCTTGATTTCTGCTTAGGCCATGATCCTGGGGTCGTGGGCTCCACACGTGGAATCTGCTTAAAATTCTCTCTCTCTCTCTCTCTCTCTCTCTCTCTCTCTCTCATTGCCCCACCCCCTCACTTGCATGCTGTCTCTCTCTCTAAAATTAAAAAAAAAATTTTTTTGTTGACTTGATTAACGTGTTGTAACTACCTTTGGAATGTGTGTGTTTATACAGGAAATAACATAGCATGATAGTTAAGGTAAAAATTTCTAGGGTCGGCCGTTTTTCTATTTATTAGTTATGTGACCTTGTGAAGTCCCTTAACATCAGTAAGCCTTAATACTCTCATTTCTAAATGAGGGTGGTACCACCATACATAAAGAGCTTGGCAAAGTGTTTGCTAAACTACAAAGGCACAAAAAATGTTAGTTGTTACACTCTGACAGAGTCACAATGTATTTGAAAATGGGTGACAAACAGTGAAGCTCTATATAAGTGTGAGGTGCTCTTGCTATTGCATTGCTATTGCATTGCTATTGCTATGTAATTTTCATGAGAAGCATGTAGATTACCTGCATAGGGCTGAGATGGAAGAATTGTGGATCAATGTCATTTATGTTTTCAGTGTCTCAATAATTGGGAGACAGGTTTAACTGCAAGTAATAAAATTAAAGCTGCAGAAAGTTTTTTATTTATTTTAGGGTTTTTGTTTGTTTGTTTTGTGTGTGTGTGTGTGTGTGTGTGTGTGTGTGTGTGTGTGTGTGTGTTTAAGACAGAGTGAGAGGAGAAGGGGGCAAAGGGAGAGACAGAAAATCCCAAGCAGGTTCCATGCTCATCCTGACATGAGGCTCAATCCCACAACCCTGGGATCCTCACTCGAGCTGAAATCAAGAGTGGGATGCTCAACTGACTGAGCCACCCAGATGCCCTTAAAGATGCAGAATTTTAAAGCTAAGTTCAATACAAGTTGTTAGTTTATTTTAACCAGAAAGTATGAGAGTGAGCAATGAAGAATCAATATTATGAAAATATATCAAGAGGTAAATAAATTCTAGAGAGTATGATCTTAGTGAAGCAATTCTAGGATAGCTGAGATCTTGGCTACTGTTGGAGCATGTATGTGAGGTAGAGGGATATGAATGCAAACTTTTTAGCATGATATTTCAAGGTCTTCACAGTCTGTTCCAGACACCTTTCCAGTTTTTCTTCGCATTATATCCTTCCTTATTCCGTAATCTTTATCATTTCTGAACAAGCCTTGTGATTTTAGACATCTTTGTCACTGTTTAGCCTAAAATATCTTCTCTTTCTCACAGTTCAGGTCCACTTGATATAACACTTAATCAGCACTAGGTAATCCTGAAGGCTTTTCAAGGCATAGCTGCTCTCCCGGATCTCGCCATCACAATTATTTTACAATTTGTACAAATATGCCCTTTTACTTTGAATTATAGTTGTGTTTCTTACCCTTCTGCTTGAAGGCATCTGATTGAGGGCAAGTTCCTGTGGTTTCTAGTCTCCATAGCTCCTCTGTGGGTAGCCTAAAGCTTTGCACACAATGAAGACTGGGAAATGACTGTTGGATTAAGCTGAAATCAGACTTCCCTGAACAAAGTCCTCTGAGATAGTGGAATGTGTCAATTTTTCCAATGGCCTTAACTGTTGGGGTAGACTCTTTAATCTTTGTGATCTTTTATGGTTCCAGAGGAAAGGACTTTGCAAAAATTTTGCTCTATCACTGAAAATGATCAGGCTGGCAACAGGTATTAGAAGACCTATAAACTATTAATTTTGGCTACACCATTGGTAAAGGAATATCTTACTAAAAATAGTGGCAGCTGTTCCCTTAATGGTACATTATTTCAGAAGCCTGTGACCTTCTGATATCTGTTTAAAAACATTTGCTGAGTGAAGAAAATTTTAACACCACAATTTTTAGTAAGTTTGTTTATATACATATTTAAAGAAACGTATCCATTGAACCTACTATGAGCCAGTGTTCTAGTATCTAATATGACATTTCATCAAGACATAATATAACTGAAATTCTGAAAATTTAGAAGACTGTCAAATTATGTCAATTTATGCCTTGTCAAATGTCAAATTATGTCAAATTATGCCTTGTGATTTATAACGATGATGATTAATTCACCTAGATGGAATCTTTCATATTCTTTAATTTCCTCCTATTTAGTATTTTCCTTTAAAATGTTTATTTATCTTATCTATGTAAATATACACTTAATTTCCTTTCAAGACATTTTAATCACTTATTCCCAGCTAATATCTAAAAATATTTTCTTCCTTTATTGTTTCAAATTGTGTTTTAATTCTACTTTTTTTTTTTTTTTGGTCTTAAAAAAATAAACTCTGATGGGGTGTCTGGTGGCTCAGTCAGTTAAGCGTCTCTCTCTCCCTCTCTCTTTTTTTTTTATGTTAATTCATTTTTGAGAGAGAGAGAGTGAGAGAAAGACAGCATGAGCAGGGGAGGGGCAGAGAGACCCAGAATCCAAAGCAGGCTCCAGGCTCTGAACTGTCAGCAGAGTCCAATGCAAGACTCAAACCCACCAACCGTGAGATCATGACCGGAGCCGAAGTGGGACGCTTAACTGACTGAGCCACCCAGGCTCCCCTTAAGTGTCCCGTTCTTGATTTCAGCTCAGGTCATGATCTCATGGTTCATGAAATTGAGGCCTGTGTCTGGCTCTGGTCTGATCAGAGCCTCCTTGGGATTCTCTCTCTCACTCTCTCTCTGCCCCATCCCCACTCTCTACCTCTCTCTCCCAAAATTAACTTAACAAAACTTTGAGGCAGTGAAGAAATGTGCACCAAAGAGTAAATAAGGCAAAGTTATGCTAGGTGTATGAATAAGTTAAAGTTATGCTAGGCATATGAAAGGAGCTTAATGAGAACCCAGCAATGTGGAATTAATAAAAAATATATAAGATCTGTATGGATCAAATAAACTACAAAGGGAAGCAAATATGTAATGCTGAAAGGAAACAGAGGAAAATGGCAAAAAAAATGGGCTGTGAGAACTGTGATTAAAATAGCATACAAAGTGCAGAAGTTAGGAAGGATAAAAGATAAATACTGGTGATCAGCAATTCCTAAAATGGAAAAATATTCCTTTAAAAACTTAATAGCCAACTGTGGCTCCCTAGAGTTATGTCCATTTATAACCATTTACTACTTACCAAGTACTTCCTTTGTTTTTGACTTTTATTTTTGTTTCATTCATCCAACATAGCCTAGAGGTTTCAGAGATGATAACTAGTTGTAATTTATTGTAGAAAAGTAACTAAAATACAAGATTTCTATAGACCACATCTTGTAGTACAATGGTGACATTCCCTTTTCTTGGACATTCACTAGGCTAGGTAAAAACATTTTAAAAAGGAGACAGCATTAAGGAGGGCATATGTTGGGTTGAGCAGTGTGTGCTGTATATGAGTGATGAATCCCTAAATTCTCCTGAAACTAATATTGCACTCTATGTTAAATAGAATTTACATAAAAACTTGAAATTAAAAATAAAATAAACTTGAAATTAAAAACAAACTTGAAATTAAAAATAAAATTAATAAAATATGGCAGGGTTTTTATGTCTTGGGGAATTCTTTCAAAGGAAATGCACATTTCCTATAATATATATGGCCTTAATAAAGCTGTTAAAATAAATGGTTATTTTTCAGGTAACACCATACAACAAAATTAAGAGTATGAAGATCTGAGGAAATACTTATAAGAGCAGGCAAACAAAAAGATTCATAACATTCGTTGTCATTTAAAAAAATGAATGAAAATACACTCCTATTTGGGGAAAGGAATAAAATCTAAGATACAGAACACAAAATTAGCTTTCTCACCTTTAACAGACTGTTCTTCAATGTTGGGGTATATGTCAAATTGATTTTTAAAAAAATGTTTGTTCATTTTGAGAGAGAGAGCACACGAGCAGGGGAGGGCAGAGAGAGAGAGAGGGAGAGAGATAAAAAATGCCAGCAGGCTCTGAGTTGTCAGCACAGAGCCCAACGCGGGACCCAGCCCATGAACTATGAGATCGTCCCCTCAGCTGAAATCAGAAGTCCGATGCTTAACTGACTGAGCCACACGGGTGCCCTCAAATTCATTTTAAGGTTATCTTTAGCCTTCAGCTCCACCAAAAGACCAATAGAAAAATGTGTTAAGCAGATCTGGGTTGATTAGTTAGTATAGTAAGGAAGAACACCTGTGCTTTGCTCTTAGCAGGGTCAACAACGGGAATTCCTGGGAGAAAGCCTGACGGGCTTTAAGTGATTTTAGGGCAATGTTGCCCTGCTGGAAACTGGGATTGGACAGAGTTTATAACAAAATAGCTTTGGTTTGGTGGACATGGAGGGTTTTGAAGTGAGCTACTAGTCTTTATAAGTAAGCTATGTTGGTTGGTTCATAGATTTATCTTCCAAAACAATTTCTCTTCCTTTAGCAAGCAGCTTAGTTACTTTTGGCCAGTCTTAGTTCTGTTGAGCACAGAACCAGGAAATTATATTTACTCCTCTAATTTTTCATCCCAGAGACAGTAAATTATGTGAGTTTTATTTCTCCCTGCAAATGACTTTAATTCAAAGACCACACATAGCCAGATATTTTCCTTTCAGGATAAGTGTGCTGCTATGTCTGGTTTATTCTTTCACCACGGAGAGATCTCAGATTTCTCCTGTGCTGCTCTTATTCTTTTGGTCCTTACAATGTTTTGTTGTGTCTCCTTTTTAAATAGTCAAACCCACGTTGTTTTATTCATTTATTTGCTTGCTCTCTTCTGTTTCCAGCGTTGTGCTAGGTGCCAAGTACTTAAGGTTGAATGAGTGCAATCTTGGAGCAGCCCAGTAGGCAAACAAATAGTTACAGCATGTGCTATTGAAACATTTTGCAGAGGGAACACAAAGAGAGTGTGGGTGGTTGGACAGAGGAGTTTTCTACAGAAGCTAATCCTTGATCACAGTTTCAAAGAAAAAAGAGGAAGAGAGAGAAAGGAAGGAAACTCTAGATTAAAAAAAAAACCAAACAGATGTGCAAGTTTGGGAAACTGTCCACTAATCAGAGTGACAACTTAAAATATCTACAAGTATTACTTTATTTAGGAATATTTCGTTCTTATATTTTTTTGGACCTAGATCTTATTTCCCTAATAAAACTAAAAGGATCTTGTGCATAGGAAATCTTTCTATATCTCTCATGTTACCTAGATCTTTATCTAGAGAACAAGCAATAAATACTTTGATTTATTTATATATGGTAACTGAGAAGACTAGGAGGAAAAATATTGTGTGCTGAATTATTTAACCAGTTTAATAAATTCCTGTTATTTTAACAAAACTTTTGGTGGGTAGAATATGTTTGAGTAATTCCCATAGTAACAAGCAAGTGACTCTCCTCAGCCCTACAATTTATGATTGTTTCCAACATTCAGGGCCAGATTAATAGTCTCAATTATTATTATTTATATCCTAACTCATAAGAATATTTGCCTGATATTTATGCTCAGTAATTTTGAGTGGAATGTACTGTATTACTATGTTGTATTAGTCTGTGAGGACCGCCATAACAAAATATCACAGAATAGGTGGCTTAAACAACAGAACTTTACTTTCTAACAATTCTGGAAACTAGAAACCCAGTATCAAGGCCTTGGCGGGTTTGATGCTTCCTGAGGCCTCTGGTTTTGGCTTGTAGATGTTTCCTTTCTTTCTGTGTTCTCACATGGCCTTTTGTCTGTGCATGAGCAGCCTTGGTGTGTCTCTGGGTATCCTATTCTCCTCTTTTTTTTTTTTTTTTTTAAATTTTTTTTCAACGTTTATTTATTTTTGAGACAGAGAGAGACAGAGCATGAACAGGGGAGGGGCAGAGAGAGAGGGAGACACAGAATCGGAAACAGGCTCCAGGCTCTGAGCCATCAGCCCAGAGCCTGACGCGGGGCTCGAACTCCCAGACCGCGAGATCGTGACCTGGCTGAAGTCGGACGCTTAACCGACTGCGCCACCCGGGCGCCCCCCTATTCTCCTCTTTTTATGAGGACACCCGGTTGCATTGGATTAGGGCCCATCCTAATAGCCACATTTTAACTTAATTATCTCTTTAAAGCCTCTATCTCCAAGTATAATCACATTCTAAGGTATTGGGGGTTAGGACTTGAATTTACGGAATTTGGTGGGACAGACTCATTCTATAACATAAATGTTACTGCTTGTTTATTTCCTCCTATGAACATTTGAGTCCGCTTCTTTCATTCCAAAAAAAATTTTTTTTTCTTACTGAGATTGGGATGCTTTAGATTGGTAGACTAATTTAGGGAAAGTTAATAACTTTGTGTCATAAATCTTGTATAAGAATAGGTAGGTTTTTCTTTTGATCAAGTATCTTTTTCTGTCTCTCAGGAGCATTGTAAAGTTGTCTTCTTAGAAGTTTTTATTTTTCTTGCTAATTATTATGTAGCTATATTATCTCTGATTGTATTGTATATATTCTCTTAGATTATGCTTTTTAAGTGGTTGTGGTTTTTATTAAAGGCAGTCTTTTATTGAAGACTTACTATAGTTTGTAATAGTTTTAATTTTGAGTCTCTTAATGCTATCATCTGTAAGTAGTGTTAATTTTGCCTCTTTTCCTTCAAGTTGTATAACATACATTTCTTTTCTTTCTTCTTTGTCTCAGTGTGTTAGCTAGAAACCAATTGTCATCTTCTAATGTTTTCCTATTAAGCTTGCTGTTAGATTTTGTATTTATAAATTACTAGAAGCATTAATTTGTTATATTATGAATGACTTTAATTCAAAATAGTTGCTGAAATGTTTGATAAAATTGAGTATCCATCTCAGTTATGTATTAATACTGGTCCAGATCTCGTGCAGTCTTTCTGTGCTCAGACAAATTGAATGTCTCTAGTTGTAACTTTGTGTGAGTGAGTAGAGCTATTTCAGCCCTTATAAATGGGTAAGGAGTATGGTCTTGCCTCCTAGGCACACATGGAGAGCAGTTTCCTGTCCCTTGCTGCATGTATGGCAGACTAGACTTCCATTCTTATGCAGTCCCTGAAGTGCCATCTCAGTATAAATGATTGTGGTTCCATCTGGGTTGGAATCTCTTTAATCTCTGCTTTTGTTCTGGGTTCCTTCTGCTTCTGCAACATGTGTCTTTTCACTTCCTATTTTTGAGTGTGGCTCTGTACTTTTTAATATTTAAAGAAATCTGTTTCTGTTGGTGTGTAAGGAGCAATATCTGATGATGGACTCCTTTGTCTTGACCCAAGTATCCTGTTCTCTTCTCTGTGCATTGTCAAGCCATTAAGTTACTGTGTAGCTTTTATCCAAAGGTGGGTAGCTCTAGTCTACCCAACCACAAAAATATTCTCTCTTCCGACAGGCCATGTGGAGTAGTGAAAAGTCCCTAAGCTTTCAAACCAATAATACTTGAGACTGAATCCCAGCTTTGCAATTCACTTGTTTGGTAATCTATTTTAGGACCAATTATTTATCTCCATTGATACCTAGTTTACAAAATGGAAATGATTATCATTATCATTGGTTTAAGAACTAAATAAGAATAAATATAAAATGCTTCTTAAATAATAGACATTTAGTAAATTTTGTCATCATCCATTGCTCCCCAAAAAGAATTCATTGGAGTATATATTATGTGTAAGTACGTTTTTTTTTTTTTTTTAATTTTTTTTTTCAACGTTTTTATTTATTTTTGGGACAGAGAGAGACAGAGCATGAACAGGGGAGGGGCAGAGAGAGAGGGAGACACAGAATCGGAAACAGGCTCCAGGCTCCGAGCCATCAGCCCAGAGCCTGACGCGGGGCTCGAACTCACGGACCGCGAGATCGTGACCTGGCTGAAGTCGGACGCTTAACCGACTGCGCCACCCAGGCGCCCCTAGTACGTTTTAAAATATACCCATTTCACATTCTTTTTTTTTAATTAAAAAATTTTTTGAGAGAGGGTGTGAGCATGGGAGGAGCAGAGAGAGAGGGAGGCAGAGGATTCGAAGCGGGCTCTGTGCTGACAGCATGGAGCCTGATGTGATGTGAGGCTTGAACTCCTGAACCATGTGATCATGACCTGGGCAGAAGTCAGGTGCTTAACAGACTGGCGCCACCCAGGTGCCCCCATTTCATATTCTTAGGTAAAAAACATTTCAAATTGGGGAATGATTAAGAATAAGATTGCTACTTATGTGTCAGAAATATACTCCTGACACATCTTACTTATTTTGGAGAATATCCTTGGTCATGTTTTTTGTTTGTTTTTTGTTTTAATTTTTTTGAATGTTTATTAGAGAGAGAGAGCACGAGAACAAGAGTGAGAGCAACTAGGGGTAGGGGCAGAGAGAGAGGAAGACAGAGAATTGAAAGCAGGCTCTAGGCTCTGAGTTGTCAGCACAGAGCCTGATGCAGGGCTCAAACTCATGAAATGTGAGATCATGACCTGAACTGAAGTTGGATGCTTAACTGACTGAGCCACCCAGGTGCCCTCCTTTGTCATGTGTTTTTTTTTTTTTTAATAGAAAACTTAATTGCATTTTTTGGGAGAGAGTGAGAAGTTGTTATAAATAAATCTGACTAAAAGACTAGTAATAAAGTTACCATACCAAACAGACATAGGCACTTCAGAATTTGTTTCTTCTACAAAACAGATGTACTAGACTAAATGATTCCCAAAGCTCCTTTGGTTTTAGCATTATCTGATGCTTCTATGATAATCGAGTTCATCCCCTTCCTCCTACTTACAAGGAAACTGAGTCCCAGAGAGTACAGATTGGCCAAGACCGCATGCAGTAGTTTGCTAGTGGAAGAACAAATTGAAAGGCAGGGCTTTTAACTCCTCAGCACATTTTGAGGTTTCTTAGAGCCAGCCTTTTTACTGAAGACAGGAACCCCCAAATACTTGTCTACTGAAGAACTGGCTGAACTTGCCACCATGGCCTGGCCACACTAGACCTGTTTATTAGAATTGTTGGTTCTCCTATTTCTTGACATGGATATATGACCATTTATAATTCTAGGGTCATTTATATTCAGGGATGGAGATGGATGGATGGATAGATTCCTATCATTTCAGAACTTTCACAGAAAAATATAATTTGATCATGACCAAGGTAGATAGTGGACTAATAGCTAGGTTTATTTATCATTCACTTTGATGGTGCTTAAGACATGTTAGATATCGATAGATTGGATAATTGGTTTTCATAAAATTCAGCCATAGGAAAGTCAAAATTGCCTATTCCATCTCTTTAAGACAAAGTCAATGGATGCATATCCAAATGTTTTCAAACATTCTGTATTCATTACAGTCTAACATTTTCCTACATGAAGTGTCAAATAAAATATACTGCTAAAGTATATAGCTTCATTGTCAGTAATAAGTGCAAAACCTGGCAATAATATCTATTAATGTCTATTAATATTATTTTCAAGTTGATTTTCCTTATACTTTTATTCTTACAATGTCCTTTTTTTCCCCACAGAGAAAAGGCTTTCCAACCTAGGAAAGTTGAGCACACAACTTGAGAGTGACTCTCTCCATGTTACATTCCCCCTGCCACCTATATTTCTGTGCACACGTACACATGACAAAACTGCTCTTCATAGTTCTTACTTGGGTCTTTCTCCCCTTAAGCTATAGGACAGAAAGTGCCATGTATTTGAATACTCAAGTTATTACCTCTAGCAACTGCTTGACAGATAATAAGAAAACAAGAAAGGATAAATTTCAAAAGCCTTATTTTTACTCCCAGAACATTCTGTTTTGTGTCCTGCTTCCCAAGTTTTTGGACTGTGGCATCCACAGATTGTGGAAATCTGTGATTTTACTGAAGATAAATTCTGGCCTATAAAAACTACAGGAAACTCTATTATTGTTTGATATCTCTGAATTCATGGCTTTACTTTTAATAAGATTCATAGCCTAGATTATTTACTTACTAACATTTACTCAGTACATTTTACTGAGTTACCTAAATCTGCCAAAGTTAACTGTTTCAGGCCCTGGGGATAGGGCAAGAAGAAAAAAAAAATCCTGCACTCATGCAACTTGTATTTTAGTTGAGGGGTCAGAGAAGATATAAATGTGTAGTTTGTCATCTAGTCATAAGAGAAAAGTTTTGGAGAAAAGCAAATAGGGGAGGAGGACTGATGGTCGTTGGAGAAAGGATTACAGCTTTAAGTAGGGTGGTGGAGAAAGGCCTCATTGGGAAGGTGACTCTTAGGAAAGGGTTGAAGGATGTGAAGCAGCCAGACTTTGAGATTTCTGGGGGAAGAGGATTCTGCTCATTTGAACAGAGCAGTAGCAACATAGATACTTCTCTAAAATATAAATTTCAGGCTGATTCACTTTGACAGATAGGCTTTCCAGGTGATTACCAAACCATTCAAAGTTAGTTTCCTTCTCTCCAAGGGAATTGTCCAAGTGAATGAGAGCTTATATCCTGGCACTGAGGCAGACATAAACAGCCACTGATGGAATTTTCATCTGTAACATTTCCAGAGAGAGGAATTGGTCACATCATGACATTTAGGGAACAGTGGTGCTAAGTGATTCTCCAGATATTTCAGACTCTATCATCTCCATTTACTGTAGATTAGAAATTCATTTTGGTCTGCTTGTTTTAGAATGTGAATCACACCCCGAATGTTAGCCCATCAAGAGAGATTATTCTGAGTTTCTGGTGCCTAAGTGTTATTAAGCTTTTGAGACAAATTATATATATATATATATATATATATATATATATATATATATATATATATCTCCTCAACTACAACTGACCAACAAAGGAGTGAGCTGTCCTGTGACTTTATTTCTTTGGGAAACAATAAATTTTTCATTCTCTTTGAAACTTTTCATTTGAAACTTCATGATAGAGGATACTACATGTTAGCCTGAGTCCATTTCCTCCCCTTGAAAAACAAGGTTCAAATGATGAACTTTTGCCAGCTCTGCAGCTTTGTGTATTCCTCCTCTGAGCTACTAGAAAAAACAGACATCTATGAAAATTAATGGAACATTAATGGAACATAAATGGAAGAAAACTATATGGGTATTAAGTCTAGAGAGAGATCTGTCCTAGCCTGTATTTCCCTTAGAACTACGGAAGAGACAGAACTGATCTGATGATGATTGAGGAGGCTGTAAGGCCATAAATGGGCTTTTTAAGTCATGAGTTACTTTAATCTTCATTATCAAATAAGTTTGGAAAATAACAACATCTAGAAGTTTTTGCTAATGTGTGGTCATACTAGGTTTTGCCTCCTTAAATGGAAGGCCACCCCCAAAGACTTGAATACAAGGGGCATCAAGGGAAATGTAAGTCATCAGTTTTTCTTCACTTTACTGGCAAATAAAAAGGAGTCTACCTATTTGCTTCCTATGGAAATCGGAACATCCATCAAATTTGGATGCCTCCTATTATTTACTCATTTTCAACAAGAGTGAAGTGCTCAAGTCATGGGTCTGACCTGTGTTTCTTTGGGGTAGCTTTTTGAAGGGTGGTGCTAATCACTGAAATATACATCTGAGCTCTTGTGTTGCTAGGCATGTTAGTAAGTACAGAGTAAGTCAACCCTTGGTCTGAAGGACCTCGGAGTGGAGTGGTGGTAGGGAAGGGAGGGTGTTTGTATACTTTATTTCAAATAAGTGACATAAAGCTGTGGAATTTCAGTGGAGAACAAGACTGAAGTGAAATTGGTATGGAAAAGGTGTTTGAGATGTATATTGAATAGTGTATGTGGCTTTGCATCTTGGCTGTGGTGTTCACTGATTTAGGTGTTCACTGATGTCTTAATCTCTCTGAGCCTTGTTATTCATTTGTAAAGTGAGCATATTCTTTCCTAACTTGTAATGAGGTTCTAGGTATTCAAGGGAGTGCAGAGAAAGCATTTGGTATTTTGTCCAGGACAGAGTGGGTGATACTGCCATTATTAACAAAGGTGAGGAGGGGCACTCCAAAAACTTGATGTTAGAGGGCCGTGTGATTGGAATTATGAAAGCTGAGTTAAAACTTGGTTCTGCCGTAGGCTAGCCAGGGAAACTCACCGTGGGTTGGACTTAGTTTGTTGGTGGAATGCTGTGTGTGGTGAAATGATCATTGCCCAGGTTCCTGTGATGTCATGAGAGCTGTGGTCATAAATATGAAAGCCCCTGAAGAGACAAATCAAGGGTGCAAATCAAAACCACTTGCACATAGAGGGCAACTTGAAGGTAGTATTTGGCAGGTATGTACAGGAAATCTCTAGGAAAAATATAGGCTTTAAAAAAAACCCTTGTAGGACCTATGAAAAGTTTTCCTTGCTACTTCTTTCGAGGCTTTCCATACCTTCTCTTCTCTCCTCCAACTGTTAGACCCAGCACTGATAGCTTCCATTTACCTCTATGTTTCCAAGTATAATGCTCTAACGTTCTTTATTGCTCCATGAATTGTTTGAGAAATTTATCAGTAAGAATTTCATTCAGTAGGATTATAGCCAATCTGCCTGTGCATATAATTGCAGCTTAAATAATACAGTGAGGGGTAGGAGACTGATTTTATAATAAATTAACAAAATTATTTCTGACTAAATAATAACTTTTTTTCCCCAGAAACTATATTTAAGCATTTAGGTGTATACACTTCTCTTTTAGGAGGAAAGATCTAAAAACATTGAGAAAAAGATAAAATACCTGAATCAAAGGTTCTAGGATTAACAAGTGGCAGAGTCAGGACTTGAACTCTGGTCTCTCCATTTGGAAAACCTATGTATGCCCTTTCCAGGGCTTCTTTTCTTAGCTTTGGTCCTTGACTTTGACATCAGGTCAGTCTTTCCAAAGATGCTGCTGTTGTGTAGGTATACAAGGTTTCCTTGGGTATTTCATTTGAACTCCCCCTCTACATGTCACTTAGCTTGAATACTGTCTTTCAGAGAAGTGCTGTTATTAACAGATGTCAGGGAATAGTAAAAATAAATTAGTCTTCATTTAGTAATTTAACTTCTCTTCCTGTCATTTAATGTTTTGTCAAAACTTCTCTGTAGACTTATCTCACTTGGCAAAGAATAATTAGCCAACTCTATTCCTCTTTAATTTTCCTGCCTCATTTAAAGTATAAAGGGATGGGGGCACCTGGGTGGCTCAGTTGGTTAAGCGTCTGACTTTGGCTCAGGTCATGATCTCGCATTTCATGAGTTCAAGCCCCCTGTTGGGCTCTGTGCTGACAGCTCAGAGCCTGGAGCCTGCCTCAGATTCTGTGTCTCCCTTTCTCTCTGCCCCTCTCCAACTCGTGCTCTGTCTCTCTTTCAAAAATAAATAAACATTAAAAAATTAAAAGGGAAAAACTGTGTAGAGAAGAATCTAGTTCGTAGATACTTTTTACAATTACCATTCAAAGCAGCTGTGTCCAATACGGTGGTTATTCCAATCAGTCACAATCTCTCTCCCTCATGAGAGCTTTCCTTCCTCTATTAGGCAAAAATAGTATCTCCCTCCTTGGTGCCCCTCAGCACTTTGTTCCTCTTCAGTAACACAGCCACATTGCCATGTCTTCCTCTCTCATTAGGCTATCATTTCCTTCTCGACTGTGAATTCCTCACTAGACCGTAAGTTCCTATATCTATCATTTGTAATATCTTAGAGATGGTAGATATCCCAAGTATTAGCCTAATTAAATTATATGTGCAGTGTTTTTAAACTGTTTCACAGGAACTTAATTTTAACCATACACAAGTTTTTGGTCAGATAATTCATGGATAATAAAGAAAATTAAAGCACTAGCCTTGATAATACGTAGAAGGAAGAAATTTGGTGCTGGGCCACAGGGTGAGAACAGAGAAAAGAAACAATGGAAGAGCTTTCAAGTGGCCACAAGGTAAAATTTTGAGGCACTAATTTGCTGAATGTATTTCAGAAATTAGGCATAGGGAAGTGTGGGTAATTGAATCCCTTATGCTAGAGTCTTTGTTGGCACTATTAACAATTTGATAAAAACGAATCTCTGAATAATACCTCCCTTCTCTGCCTGTGGATACATGGTTGGCAGAATTTATTTCTGTGCGGAAATGCGTATTTTGTACAGATTGTGACATGAAAAGCTCCATTGTCACCAGTGATGCTTCATCACCTTTTCCTTTCTTCCATTTTTATTGCCTTTGTCACTTCTATTGTGAATTCACTGAGATGCCCAACATGATTTTTAGACCCCAGGTCCCACTTGGACTTCTGTACTGCAGTTAAAAAAAAATATTTTTAAAGAGCATTAACTTCTTAATACCAAAAGCATTTTGATAGGTGGGGGCTGTTGCTAGCAAAGGAAATCAGAGAACATATGGTGAAAAGCTGTGCTTTTTGTACAAACCCTGGGTAGGACTGGACAGGGCAAAATTCCAAGGTAAATGAAACGGGCCTGAAGACTTCCCTTAATTCCCTCACCCCAGGCAGCCAAGATAGCTCCAAACATTGCTTTTCACCACCCATTCCTCTCCTTACTTTGTTCTTTTTTTTTTTAACATTTAATCATTTTTGAGAGAGAGACAGAGTGTGAGCAGGGGAGGGGCAGAGAGGGAGGGAGACACAGAATGCAAAGCAGGATCCAGGCTCTGAGCTGTCTAGCAAAGAGCCTGATGCAGGGCTCAAACTCAAGAATCACGAGATCATGACCTGGGCCAAAGTCAGATGCTCAACCAGCTGAGCCACCCAGGCGCCCCTCTCCTTACTTTGTATCACCATCACCACATCTTTAGTCTCACAAATAGATCTGACTGATTTCTTCACTCTGCAGTATCCTTGTTAGGTTATGATACATAAACACTATTAGAGATTTTTAAATAAATAAAGCCTATAAAAGTTTTAAACCAATAAATGAATATCTGTGGAATGCAGGGCGTGAAGGAGCTGTTTGAAGAACCTTTTTTTGGACAGTATCAGGCCTCCCACCAAAATTTGCCTTCACACTGGAAGATGATAACTTGAACTTCTCTGAAGGAAGTATATAATTTGGAAGAAAATTCTGAAAGCATAAAGTTCACATGGGGAAAACTCCAGTTCTAAGGTTCTGGTGTTTATTTTGATTTTTAATTTTTCTTTGGCCATTTACTCATTTAAAATAAAACATCCCTTAAATATCTTCATTTTGGGGAATACCTAAAACCAAAATTCTCTTCAGTGAAAGACTCTGTTGTGGTGAGGCTTGGGTAGAGAAAGGGGGATGAGGGAGAGTGTGAGTCCACTGGGAAGGGGGAACAGGAAGTGATCCTAAGAGTTCTCAGCCCAGGAGAACAAAGGTCAGCATTAGGAAAAGTTGCAGAAAGACAAAATTACTGTCTTCACTGACCTGTGGTGATCCCCATCAGATACATGATTCTCACAGAAAACCACCTCTCAATGGCTTCACCTAAAATACTCTCAACTCGGGGATCCTACTCCTACTTACATTACTTTGAAGGAATAAACAGGAATGTTTCACAAACAACCCAGCAAAATAGGTTGAAAGAGCAGATGTTAAGTCTCAATGCCATATGTGGCTAGTTTTGGTTCTCAGAAGACCAAACACTACCTAACATCAAGCATTTTCAGCCTTATTAATAATGTAACATTGTGCCATCTCCACCTTGTCAGTGTTAGGAAGGAAGATCTGACCTGCATTAAAGTTCTTTTGACTTTGTACACAGAAGTCTCCTTCTGTTTTCCAGAAGATCAATAAAATTTAGAGGTAGATTTCATATAATATTTTTTCATTCTAAAGAAGCATTTAGATGACTTAAAGGGCTTCACTTAAATTTTGCAAAATCATGCAGGTTTGGGCTTCTTATTTCTTTTTGTTCATTAATTTAACAAATACTTCTTGAGTACTTACTATGGGCCAAGTATGGTAATAAATTGTTGGAGGGAGAAAGTTCTAAGGAACTTCATAGTTTGGAGGAGAGGATAGTTTCATAAAGGAGACAAGGCTCTGAAGGATGAGACAGATGGAGCCAGGACAGGCTTTACTGAGGAGTCTTCTCAAGAAGGATCTAGAAATTAGCCAACAAGGCATTCTGGGCTGAAGGGCAGCATCTGCACAGACTTCATGTTGTAACATCATAGCAAATGCAAACAAATGTATTTAGCACAATTTTACTTGGCAGCTGACTTTCTGTCACCAGCTGGAGCAACATTGGATGGTTGTGGTGGCTTTTGTATTTGATCTTCTATATCATAAAGTTTGACAATGTTGGTGGGTTTTGAGCTTTTGCTTTTACCTCTTGGTTAAGTTGGTGGTCCCAAGCTTTAGCATGCAAAAGAATCAGCCCGAGTTTGTTAAAAGTGCATGACTTGGGCCCTATTCCCAAAGACGCTGATTCAGTAGGTCAGAGTGGGGCTTAGAAACTTGTAGTTTTACAAGCTTTCTAGTGATTTTGATCAAAGTAATCAGAAGATTACACTGTGTGATACACTAGGTTAGGGCAGTTAGAGAGTACTGACACTTGTGTTTCTGATTTAGCCTTTTATTTGCAGAAGGAGAAAGTGAAAAAGAAGGTTGCTAACAAGTGTAAAAAATAGAAAAATGAAGATAATTTGTAAAAGAATTACAAATTGTTGGCCAGCAGGGGTCTAACCATCCGGGGATAAGCTGCTGATTATTTGAGGCTGGGAGGGGGTGTTAAGAGGAAGGTATATAGTAGATTATAAAAGCAGTCATGCTATTTAATGTTGTGGAAATCTCAACAGAAAAACAGGCTGCCGTATTCAAAGGTAAAAACACCTTTTTTCACAAATATATTAAGGGTGACCAATGACAAGGAGAAGGGTGGTTAGATTGTGCTGATATTCTATTTGGACATTAAGTAAAAGGTTGGCCATGGAAGCTTTTTTTACTGTGTTGGGACAGCATCTCTTCTTGTTCAGTTCTGAGAACCATCTTTTTAGGTTTATTTTCTCACCATGAGAGAAATTGCAACTCACAGGGCCCTGTGGGTTTTTGGGACCTGTTTGTACTGAAACAGTAGAGATAATCTTGCTGTTACAGTTTCCTAATATTGTTTAACTGCTGCTCACATCATTACTCATGATGCTGCATCATCCGTTGTGACTCCCATAAATATTGGCTTTCACTGACTCTCCTACATTATTAATCTGCACTTTTCACTGCCATGTATGTATTTGTGATGAATACAAATACACATGTTACCCAGAGTATGCAGAAAAATGTGAGAACGGTAATTTATTTTCTGCCCATGTTACATTTACCGACTGGAATTTTACATTTCAACTAAACAATACATCCTCTAACCATACCTTCTGAGAGTATTCTCCCTTTCAGTGAGGACTGCACCTGTTCCTTCCACATGTTGACACTACTAGGGAGGAGAGATGTGTGTCCCACGGTCAGGGCAGAAGGGCAGTTCCACAAGAAAGGTCCATTCTTTATTTGTCATGGAAGAAAACTGACCCAGGAGATCTCGCTTTCACCATAACAATCTGAGGCAAGCAAGGATAGCCATGAGAAGTCCCATTGACATTGCAGAGCCACAGTCTCTAGAGTCCCTGGGGCTGAATGTAAGATACAGATACCAAGGAAGGAGTGGTGTGACTGTTCCAGGTGTCAGTGTTGGGGACACACATGGTAAAAGGCCACTGCCCTCACTGTCCTCAGGTGCTGTAAACAGAAAGTAGGCACTATGGTTGAAATACAGACAGGCAAGAGATGATGCAAGACATGTGGTTCAAGGCCAAGTTGGCAGTGGACTGTCAGTAGCCCTGAGCCTGGATCTTAACCTGTGAGTGAAGGAAGAGTCACCCAAGTCAGCCATTTTGTGGCCCACTCGAATGAGATCCTAAGAAAGAAATACTGTACTAGTCTGAACGAGTGACCCACTTGTCAGGTCCTTGTCCTGGAACTCATGTCTGGGATGTTCTTGTACAACCTATAAATGTGAATTCTGAAGTTCCTCAGGATCTAGTTGACCCCAATTCAGGATAGAGAGCTGGAAAGCATTCAGAAGAGAAGAAACAGGGTTCCAGACCCATATCGTTATTCATCTTGACTCAGGGCATTTTTTTCCAGGCAGTATTGCAGGACCTGATTGGTCCCAGGCACTTGAGGGGAGTTTAGACAACTTTGAAGAAGGCATGCCCAAGTAGAGGCCCTCCTTACCCATATCTTCCCAGGTTCTTAATTGCAATTCCACTGCTTAAGAGCTCTATAATCTTAGATAAGTTGCTTAAGTAAGCCTAAGTTTTCTCATAAGTGAAATGAGGATGATACCTTACAAAGGTTTTGTGAAAATTATATGAGCTAATTTATAAAGTGCTAACATATGGTAAATGCTTAGTAAAGTTGACTATTACTAGCTCTTCTTAACTCATCAGGGATGTGGCTGGGGTCTGACCTAGTTGGTGGGTGTATGAATAACTTGCTAGAGGTGCCTGGGTGGCTCAGTCGATTAAGTGTTTGACTCTTTATTTCAACTCAGGTCATAATCTCAGGGTTCTCAGATCAAGTCCGGCATTGGGTTTGGTGCTGACATGGAACCTGCTTGGCATTCTCTCTCTGTCCCTCCCCCTGCTCACATTCTCTCTCTCTCTCTCTCTCTCTCAAATAAGTAAAAATTAAAAAAATAAATAACTCTCTATACTCCAGGAAATTCTTGTATATCAAAAGTAACATTTTTTTCTGATTATAAAGGTAATTATTTTAGAACATTTGAAAAACAGACAAAGGCATTAGTTTATTCAACCAGTATTTATTGAGCACCTACTCTGAGCTGTAGCACTGGTTTTACACACAGGTGATCCAGCAGTGAACAAAAGATAAAGTCCCTCTCCTTTAAAGGGGAGGTTAGAATAAAATACACACACACATATGTACATATAAACATACAAATTCTATATACTGTGTTATATAGTATGTCTGATGATGATAAGTGCAAATTAAAAAAATAAAGCTGGACAGGGGAAGGTAGAATGCCAGGAGGCTTGCATGTAGGAGTTATAAATATGGTGGTCAGGATAGGCCTCACTGAGAAGGTGATACTGGATCAAGTTCCTGAAAAGATCTGGAAGAAGATCATTCCAGGCAGAAGAACAGTAGGTCCAAGAGTCCTGAACAGAATTGTGCCTGGCACATGAAAACACCTACATGGAAGCCATGCTGCTAAGGTAGAGCAAGCGATGAACAGGGTGATAGCAGTGTGTGAAGACAGAAAGGCAGGGGGCAGAGCAATGCAGATAGCGCAGGGTCTTGTAGATTCTTACAAAGACCTTGGCTTTTGTTCTGATTAATATGGGAAGCTATCGTTGAGAGGCCTTGCCCTCCATGTGGTTCTTGCACTCCTACATGTCTTGTAAGCATGCCAAGAATGGAAAGCCTTGAGCATTCTTCACCACTTCTCAGGATCCTGTTTCTAATAAGGCACCTTAAGGGATGAAGTGCTATCTTTTTTCCGGACAAAGAGCAGGCTTGCCAAGGGCTTGTTTTAATATGGTGGGTTTCTTGAGCTCAGTGTTCCTCTGCTATAATGCAACCCATTGCATATACACATGACCATGTAGGCCTATTGTGTCACCCTCATGAAATCTGGGGCACATGAGGAACTGGAATAAATATGCTGATGCTCATTCTACCTGCCAGCTTAGGGTAATAAAATCTTTATTTTGGATCCAGGAGTCTTGTGTCTTCTGCCAGCATCCGTGAAACAGTAATAGGTCAATTTGTCAACTTGTAAGTAGGGTAACATCAGATCCCAGACACTTCAGTTTTTGGAAGCGATTGTAAAGTTTTCATCAGTAAAATGGGATAATCTGACATGTTTTGAAAAGGGTCATTCTGACTGCTCTGTGGACTGTAGACTTAGGGGTGAAGGAGAAAACAGGGAGACCATTAAGGAGACAAACACAATAACCAGGTGAGAGGAAGAAAAAAAGAGGTAGGTCGGATTAGGGTGATTTTGTGGTCCCATTCTGGTTACATTTGGCCAACCAAGTTTTCTGACCAATTGGATGTAGTTTGTGAGAGAAAGGGAATAAAATTGAAGACAAGATTTGGCTCAAGTATTTGCCTTTTGCAAGATGTTTTGTTTTCTTTTGTTTTAACTGAAATGGAAACAAAGGGGAAGGATTTTGGTGAAGGGCTAGAAATTAAATGGTTTTTTCATGTGTTATATGTGAGCTTCTTAGCGGACATTTAAACAGATACTGAGTGAGTAGTTAGGTATGGAAGTCTAGAGTTCAGGACAGAGGTCAAGACATATAAGACTATAAGATGAAAAAATACCACCTTAATCCCACTTACCAGAGAAAGACCCTGTTTGTATGTTTGTTTACTTTCTCTTAGTCTTTTTATGCAGCCACATTATTTGAGCAAAAGGAGTATTCAGAAAAAAATGCAGGAGCTTAGCCAGTGGCAGTGACGTTTATCTCTTAATTTGATTTGGAAAGACATTGTTCAAACTTGAAAATGAGAACAAACTAAGGGTTGATGGGGGGTGGGAGGGAGGAGAGGGTGGGTGATGGGTATTGAGGAGGGCACCTTTTGGGATGAGCACTGGGTGTTGTATGGAAACCAATTTGACAATAAATTTCATATATAAATAAAAAAAAAGAAAGAAAAAAAATAAAAAGTGTTGGAAAACACACACACACACACACACAAAAAAGAAAATGATGGAGAGTCACTTTTTCATAGTGACAGAAATGCAAAATTTGAAATGATCTGGCAGAGTGTCCCCTGGGGCTACATTGCAGATGTTTTGCCAGATGGATTTGGCTGTGCCTGTAGCTGCTGCTCTGTCAGTTGCGTGACTTTTTACCTGGAATGGACTCTGTGACTTAAAACACACACCTTGTTGACCACAACTCTTGCAATTAAAACCAGAAACGGGCAGTTGTAGAAACTGCCGGACAGGGAGGAAGTGAATTTTCTCTATCCTATTTCACATACTGCCAGCTTGTGCCACAGACATCACCCTGTTGTGGATTTTTAAGTGAAATTTTTTTCAGTAGAATTCAGATCCTGAGAGTGAAAGTTCAATCTAGAAATTGTGAAACAACAGTTATTCTAGACCCCTGATAGGGGTGGAGAATCTGTCAGCATGGCCTTTCCTAACTGTTCATGTTTGTTACCATGTGGTTGCTTCACAGCATGGTGTTGTTACTGGACCCCAAGACCAGGTTTTTGAGTCTCTATGTCATAGAAATGAACACTGAACTTGAGAGAAAGAAAGCAGATGGAGTATATTAGGGATAGCATTTATACAAGGGAGCGGACAAGAAAGAAGAATGTTGCTCTCCCTGAAGGGGTAGCATGCAAAACTTATAAAGGCCCTTTTCTGGAGGGTGAAAGGCTTGGAGTGGGAAAACATCCTTCAGTCCTATGGCCATTATCTTGTGGCCATTACTTTTCAGTGGGCATGAGACAATCACAGGATGCCTTTTCCATGATTTCCATGGTCAACATTCTTTCAGGGCTCCTGGAAAATAGAAATATTTGTGCAAGCAGGCTTCACATTGTTACTTCTAATTTTGCCCAGACAACCATTACTCCCTCACATCTATTATCTCTCATTTGTTCTTTTTCCCGGAAGGAGGTACTTGTCTGTAAATGTATGAAAACTTTTAACCCTTGCCTCAGACCATTGGCTTTGCAAGGAGTTAAGTCCCTCTTGCTTTCCTATACTATCACAGTGTGATTGCCATGGTTCTTAAACTATGCCTGGGTCAGAGTCCCATGAAAGCTTGTTAAAACACAGATTTTCAGGCCCACCACTCCAAAGTTTCAGCTTCAGTAGACCTGATGTGATGCCTAGGAATCTGAATTTCTAATAACTTCCCAGGTGATGCTGCTGCTGGTCTGGAGACCACCCTTTGAAGACCATTAGTTTAATGGTTAAGAATAAGGACCTTGAGGGTGCTTAGGTGGCTCAGTCATTAAGCATCTGACTTCAGCTCAGATCATGTCACAGTTCGTGAGTTCAAGCTCTGCATCAGATTATCTTGAGCTCTGCTTCTCTCTCTCTCTCTCTCTCTTTCATATATGGCTTTTATGATCTCAAGGTATGATCTTTCTATCCCTACTTTCTTGAGGGTTTTCATCAAGAAAGGATGCTGTATTTTGTCAAATGTTGTCTCTATCTATTGAGAGGATCATATGGTTCTTGTCCTTTCTTTTATTGATGTGATGTATCACATGGATTGTTTTGTGGATATTGGACCAGCCCTGCATCCCAGGTATAAATCCCACTTGGTCATGGTGAATAATTTTTTTAATGTATTGTTGAATCTGGTTGGCTAGGATCTTGTCAAGGATTTTTGTGTCCATGTTCATCAGGGAAATTGGTCTATAGTTCTACTTTTTAGTGGGATCTTTGTCTGGTTTTGGAATCCAGGTAATGCTGGCTTCATAGAAAGAGTTTGGAAGTTTTCCTTCCATTTCTGTTTTTTTGGAACAGCTTCAAGAGAATAGGTGTTAACTCTTTAAATGTTAGGTAGAATTCCCCTGGAAAGCCATCTAGACCTGGACTCTTGATTTTGGGGAGATTTTTGATTACTAATTGGATTTCTTTATTGGTTATGGGTCCATTCAAATTTTCTATTGCTTCTTGTTTCAGTTTTGGTAGTGTATATGTTTCTAGGAATTTGTCCATTTCTTCCAGATTGCCCATTTTGTTGGCATATAATTGCTCATAATACTCTCTTATTACTGTTTTTATTTCTGCTGTGTTGGTTGTGATCTCAGCTCTTTCATTCTTGATTTTATTTATTTGGGTCCTTTCCTTTTTCTTTTTGATCAGACTGACTAGTAGTTTATCAATTTTGTCAATTCTTTCAAAGAACCAGCTTCAGGTTTCATTGATCTGTTCTGCTTTTGGGTTTTGATAGCACTGATTTCTGCTCTAATCTTTATTATTTCCTGTCTTCTGCTCATTTTAGGTTTATTTGCTCTTCTTTTCCAACTCTTTAAGGTGTAAGGTTAGGTTGTTGATCTGTGACCTTTCTTCCTTCTTTAGGAAGGCCTGGATTGCTATATACTTCCCTCTTATGACTGCTTTTGCTGCATCCCAGAGGTTTTGGGCTGTGGTGTTACCATTTTCATTGACTTCTGTGTACTTTTTAATTTCCTCTTTACCTTCTTGGTTATCCCATTCATTCTTGGGTAGGATGGCCTTTAGCCTCCAAGTATTTGTTATCTTTCCAAATTTTTTCCTGTGGTTGATTTCAAGTTTCACAGTGTTGTGGTCTGAAAATATGTACAGTATGATCTCAATCTTTTTGTACTTGTTGAGGGCTGATTTGTGTCTCAGTATGTGATGTATTCTGGAAAACGTTCCATGTGCACTGGAGAAAAATGTATATTCCACTGCTTTAGGATGAAATGTTCTGAGTATATCTGTTAAGTCCATTTGGTCCAGTGTGTCATTCAAAGCCATTGTTTTCTTGTTGATTTTCTGTTTAGATGATCTGTCTGTTGTTGTAAGTGGGGTGTTGAAGTCCCCTACCATTATTGTATTATTGTCAATCAGTTTCTTTATGTTTGTGATTAATTCATTTATATAGTTGGGTGCTTTCACATTTGGAGCATAAATGTTTATAATTGTTAGATCTTCTTGGTGGATAGACCCCTTGATTATGATACAATGCCCTTCTTCATCTCTTGCTACAGTCTTTATTTTCAAGTCTAGATTGTCTGATATAATTATGGCTACTCTGGCTTTCTTTTGGTGACCACTAGCATGATAGATAGTTCTCTATCTCTTTACTTTCAATCTGAAGGTGTCTTTAGGTCTAAAGTGGGTCTCTTGTAAATAGCATATAAATGGGTCTTGTTTTTTTTTTATCCATTCTGTTATCCTATAATTTGATTGGAGCATTTACTCCTTTGATGTTTTGAGTGAGTACTGAAAGATGAATTTATTGCCATTATGTTGCCTGTAGAGTTGGAGGTTCTGGTGGTGCTCTCTTTTCCTTTCTAGTCTTTGTTGCTTTTGGTCTTTTTTTTTCTTCCCGTCTTCTCTCCCCTCAGAGAGTCCCCCTTAAAATTTCTTGCAAGGCTGGTTTAGTTGTTATTAACTCCTTTAGTTTTTGTTTGTCTGGGATACTTTTTTTTTATAAGGATCTCTCCTATCATTTTGAATGACAGCCTTGCTGGATAAAGAATTCTTGGCTGCATATTTTTGCAATTTAGCACATTGAATATATCCTGCCACTCCTTTCTGGCCTGTCAAGTTTCTGTGGATAGGTCTGCTGCAAACCTGATCTGTCTTCCGTTGTAGGTTAAGGACTTTTTTTCCTTTGCTGCTTTCATGATTCTTTCCTTGCCTGAGTGTTTTGTGAATTTGTCCATGATATGCCTTGTTGATGGTCGGTTTCTGTTGACTCTAATGGGAGTCCTCTGTGCTTCCTGGATTTTGATGTCTGTGTCTTTCACTAGGTTAGGGAAGTTTTCCACTATGATCTGCTGACATAACCCTTCTACCCCTTTTTCTGTCTCTTCCTCTTCTGGGACCCTTGTAATTCTGATGTTGTTCCTTTTTAATGAGTCACTGATTTCTCTAATTCTTGAATCATGCTCTTTTGCCTTGGTCTCCCTCTTTCTTTTCTGCTTCATTGTTCTCCATAAGTTTGTCCTCTATATTGCTGATTCGCTGCTCTGCCTCATCCATCCTTGCCGCTGTGGCATCCATTCAAGATTGCAGCTTAGTTACAACATTGTAAAATTTCATCCTGACTAGCTTTTATCTCCACAGAAAGGGATTCTAATCTGTTTTCAACCTCAGCCAGTATTCTTACTATGATTATAAATTCTGGTTCAGACATCTTGCTTGTATCTGTGTTGATTAAGTCCCTGCCTGCCATTTCGTCCTGTTTTTTTTCTTTTAGGGTGAATACCTTCATTTTGTCATTTTAAAGGAAGAAAAGGGATTAATAAGGTAAAAATAATTAAACAAAAACAACACAAAAAATCTGATAAACAATGCTAGATCCTAGATGTGTTCTGGTCTAGTTGAAAGGAGCTTGATAAATTAGAGATAAGGGGGAAATATGAGAAAATTAAAAAAAGGAAAATACTTGAAAATTTGAAAAAAATGAATACAGTGAAATAGAATAAAATGAAATCATGGAAGTAAAAAAACAGAATTTGAAAAATTTACAAAAAAGTAAACAATTTAGTAGAAAAAATTAAGGAAAAATATTTTTGGTAGAAATGGAAAATTATAATTTTTTTCTTTCTATATTCAAGAATAAGAAAAAAAAATTGAATAGATGGGCCAGCAAACAGACTGAAGTACTATTGAAATTACATCAGTTTTCCCTAGAAGTCCAACTATGAAGCACTTTATAGTGTGTAAACTAAACTGGCAGAAAGACTTGTGTTGGTCCCGAAGAGCAAGGTTGGCTCAGTTGGGCAGGGCTTAGTGTAACAGCTCCATTATCCACTGGAGAGTGCTGCTTAGCTTACTGGGGTGGATTGTGGTGGTGCCCGTAGGTTGTAGGTGTGTATACGCATGTGCAGGGAGGGTGAAAATGGTGTCACCTAGCCACTCAGTCTCTAGTATCAGAACTCTGTGCTCTCCCCAACAGGCAATTGAGCACCCCTCCTTTGTCTTCAGCTTCCGTCCACTCCCCGCTTATACACTGTCAGTGACCAAGCTGTCAGGTTGCCAGGCGGCACCTCTCTCCTGAATTTTATCTGAGATGCGGCTGTGTTTCACAACCCTTCACTTCTGAGGGACTGTGGCTCTGATTCACTCAGACCTTCTGGGGGAGGGTCTCACTGAGCAATGGCTGGGTGCCAGCCTGCCCCCTGGAATGTTCGGGAGACCACACTGTGGCCAATGCCCAGAGACTGCAGCTGGGTGCCAGCCCACCCCAGAAAAAGTTCATGCAGTAGTGTAGCAGCAGCGTTTCAGGGTTTATGGAAAATCACAACACATTTTGTGCCAGGCTTCCCCCTTAACATCCTTGTTCCAGCACCAGCGAATATGGTGGTTCTCAGGGGTCCACTGGGACCTTTGCCTGTTGTGGGGGTGCTGCACAGCCTCTACCAAATTTTCTTCCAGCAGGGAAACTGCCTCTCCCCATGTGACTTGAGGACCCAAGAACTTCCCTCTCTGCTCCTGGGGGTTCGCCCTTCCCACGAGAGCACTGCCAGGTATCGAGCTGCAGAGTTTCAGACTCTGAACTTCTCCTGTTTATGGAATCTTAATGGAATTTAAACCCTCTCCTCCATCCCTTTATTGTTTAGTCCCTTGCGTATTCTTTCTCTTCTCTCCAGCTGCTTTTGGGTGGGGGGATGCTTTCCATACTCTCCTACCATCTCCGTCCTCTCTCTGCAAGCAAAAATAGCTTCCTACCCGCTGCAGTTTCTCTCTCCCCCAGTTCACCTCTCTGTGCCATCTACTTGCTGAGTTCTCTGGTTTAGGTTGTGCAGATCATTGTGTTAATCCTCAAATCAGGTTTCCAGGTGTGCAGGATGGTTTAGTGTTGATCTGGCTGTATTTCAGGGACACGAGCTGCAAACAAAACAAAACAAAACAAAACAAAACAAAAAACCACTACAAAAAACTTCCATAGTATTCCAACATCTTGGCCCCTCCCCCCGACTGCCCAGATTCAAATCATGGCTTCATGTTGGGTAAGTTACTTAACCTCTCCATGTCTGGTTTCTATAAGGATATAATAAGGGTAATGAGAGTATCTACTTTATTTTTTATTTTTATTTTTTTTAAGTTTATTTATTTTGAGAGAGACAGCATGAGTGGGGAGGGGCAGAGAGAGTGACAGAGAATCCCAAGCAGGCTCTGTACTATTAGCATAGAGCCTGACACAGGGCTCAAACTCATGAAACCATGAGATCATGATGTGAGCTGAAACCAAGAGTCAGACACTCAACCCACTGAGCCACCCAGGTACCCTGAGAGTATCTACTTTATAAGTGCACTGTGAGGAATAGATAAATTGATGAATATAATGTACTTAGAAGAGAAGCTGGCACACAGTACATATGTTTGCTATTCTCATTAAGATAACCTTGAAATAGTGATTTTCAGTTTCTGGAAAAAGTATCCTTTTATTGTCCATAATTTTTGCATAATGTTTACACTGAGGGCATAATGGGAGATAGGAACAAATTGCATGAAACAAGGTAAGTGGTAAAGAATTTGAGAAAAATCAGTTACATGAACATTTATTCATGACCTGCCTAAAAAGTTGAAAAAGCCAGGTCTAAATAAAGTGAATTTGCTTCTCTTTTCACCTCCAACTCATGATGATGACTATAGAACAGCAACACACATGTGTGTGCATTGCATACACAACGCACACAAGATGAGACTTCTGCCTTTTGCTTCTGAACTGTTCATACTGTGATCATTTAGTCATTTGTTCCATAAACTTCCTTTTATCCTATGGTTAAAGTGACTGGCTTCAAGACCAGGTTAAGTAATTCTTTGGCTGTCTTATCCCTGAGGCCTTTGCTCAATCATCCCAAAGCCAGGAAACCTTGCACATAGAGTTCCAGTAATAATTTCAGTGTTTATAATATTTCATGCAACTTTCTGAATACTGCATGCAGTGATGTGTAGTTTAAACGAGCCCCCAGATTTAGGTTCCCTGTGTATGTTTGTCTTCTTTATCCCCCCACACAAAACTCAGGGTTGCTCTAAGAGTTGTGAACTACAGTGAAGACTTAAAACATGGATAGGACTATCTTGATGGTTCTCCAAATGCTATGGAGTTCTTCATGGCTCATTGTGCCTTTTGACATAATTCTGGGAAAAATTCAGTATCCACATGGACCGATACAACCCCTTAGGAATTCCTTCAGCTTCCGACATCCAGAAATTTTTCTTCATTCAATTTGAGCCACCCATTTTCATGCCAATACTCTGAACCTTTAAACAATTATAATTGTTTTATCTCTGAAACCTTCCATGCTGACATTCCATCTTTTGGTCACAACTTTTTACACATTTAAGTTGCTTTTCCATTGCATTGTGGAATTAATTGTTACTGCACCCCCCTTTTCTCAGCTCCCTCATGTCCTTCCCTCTCCAGCCTGGACCCTATAGTCAATCATTCTGACCGACTTTCCCGTAGCCCCTCAAGCCTTTTTTCACCATTACTGCCAGTTTTCAACCCAGGGCCCACTGAGCAATCCTTTGTCCCTAGGTTGTCAAGTGCTGAAGGAAGTACATAAGTGGGTTTAATTGGTGTCATCACAAATTTGTGGCTTACGTTTTTGGATGAACCATTTCTAGGGCATAAATGCAGGCATGGGCTGTCATTTGTGGGAACTGTTCCATGTCATGCTACAGGGAAGGAGCAGCAGGGCTTTATTTATTTAGTGATGACTAATACTTCTCCAGAGGAGAATTCTAGGGAGGTAGCTAATGGAACAATAAAATTAGTCACACAAGGAAAAATAACTTTGGACATTTAATAAAACTTAATGTTTTCACTGCCAAAATTTCTTCTGCCCCCTACACTTTTTGGAATTCAATCTGACAATTGCAACCTTCTCTGGTTGCATTCTCTGGTTTCTTATGTGTTTGTTGCTTTTTACAACAACAGGATAATTTTTTTTAACTGTTAGAAATCAACTAATCACTTTAATACAAGCAAGAGGCTTCTTGGAGCCCAAACTTCCTACCAGTGTGTGACTTAATGAGCTCAGTGGGGTGACAGATATTTGCAGCGTTGATGTTTGTAGGCAATTACCTGAGTCCCATCTCTTTTCGACCCATATTCTCTTGATTAATTCATTTTTCCTAATGCAATTTCCAAATTAAGTCCTGATACTCTCTTTAGGATGTCCTTCACTGAAGAATCTTGGAGAAAGTGTGGGTCCTTCCCAGGCTGACCAACCATCATCCTCATTAGCCCACAACTGAGACGTTTTTCAAGATGCAGGACTTTCAGCACTTGGTCACCCTATTTATGTCTTGTTCTTCACTATTACCCCAAACTCACACCGGAAAGGTATTCTCATGGCCTTGAAAAGCAGCATTTTCCAGGGCCAACTCACAAGGTAGCTCATTCTGCTGTGAAAGTTACTTCTAAAACTATATCCTTTTATGCATTTGTTAAAAAATTAATAAAACTAGTTCTTATATGTATAGTTGCAAACACCCTCTCATCAAATATTTTACTTCCTTATGCTGAGCAGACAGGTCTCCATGTAAGAGGTTGGTGTCCAGTCTCATGCTCTCCACATGCCCTTTTATTCCCATGCCAATGCACCCTGCTTCCCTCCAGCCATCTTCCTCAGCTGTAGGCCCATCAAGGAAGAATGAAAATGGGGTGTCAGCATGGTTTGTCCATCGCTTCTAGTCTCTTCAGTCTCAACCTGTGACTTTTAGTCCCTATCACCTGAGCCTGTCTTGATAGTCACTAATTTTCCTATGACAGGATTGTTGGGTATGCCTTATGGAGCCATGGCACTCATTTTGAAAGAACTACATCCCGCTCCAAGTCTGATGAGCACACATTGTCTCTCGTTATATCCATCACCTTTTAGAGGTGTATGACCCAAGTCATTCATTAAAAACATGTCCATTTCCTTGATTGATGATGATGTTTCCTTCCCTGTCTTTCATTGTTTTGATGTTTTTAGTGGGTCTCAAGGAAACGAATGGAGGAAAAACACCTTTATTTGCTGTCTTCACTGGAACTGTTACTTTGGGAAAAAATGATCAGTTACACATTTTTCTGTTTCTTCGTAAATATTCCTTTATTTCTCTTTTTAAACATTTTTAAGTAATCTGTACACCCAGTGTGGGACTTGAGCGTACAACCCCAAGATCAAGAGTTGCATGCTTTACCGACTGAGCCAGCCAGGTGCCTTTATTCTTATTTGTCTCTTGAGCACATATTGTACATTGAGGATCCACACAGATACTGGGTTCTGGGGGGAATCTATTGGGGCTCTCCTCTTAACCTGAAAACCTGGAGATGAGTTAAGCACAAATTTATTCTATTTGTTTTCATTAGTTTTCTCCATTTTTCTATTTCCTATTTCCCCATGGCAAAAAAAAAATCAAATTTTATCAAAATATAAGTGACACTTGGGAGTTCTTTGAACATTGGTGGAAAAAGTCTTTAGAAAATTCATAGTAGTCTTGTATTAAACATTTTTTCCAATCATTTGCTAGAAAAAGACAGGTTAAGAATCCAAGCTTCTCTTGATTCTAATGAAAATATTTTGTGGAAAATCAGTAAAATGTTTCTGTGCCTAAGAAACATAGGAGGTAGCATTCCCTTTCTTAGTGACTCAAAATTTCCATGTAAAGAAGATTGTGATAATTTACACTGCTTTGTGGTTTCCAAATAAACTACAAGAAAGAAATGATTCTTTCAGTATAGTTGAATATATATCTTAAATGTAATTAAGCTGTTATAATTAGAAATCTACATTTTCCCCCTTATAAATCGGAATTTTACAAATCTCCATACTAGCTTCCTAAATGTCAAATGTTACTGCACATTTATTACTACATTATGTAGTAGTAGCATTTTTTCAAAGGGTGAACTCTCCTCTGTAGCAAGACTTAAAACCAATGATTCAAGCTGTGTTAACAGAACCGAAGGTTTATTTTATTTGACTACTATGACATTGGGCAAAAGCAAGTGAGGAAAACTTTGTAACACTAGGTTGACTCTGAGACTGCAAAATTGGCAAATCTAGTGGCATTAAAAATAAAAGTAAAATAGTATTTTTCCCTCAAAATTGTTTATCTTCTAAGTAAATCTTTCTGTGTTATATTCAATGTGTCAAACCATTTTTAAGTGTCTCCTGTGTTCCAAGTTCTGAGAATAAAAGAGAAACTCCTTCCTTGGGCGCTCACACTCATTATTCCCCATGTGATGAAGGCTACTTTGTGCTTTGGAGTTTTTTTCTTCAGTTCGTTTGTCCCCATACCTTCAACTGTATGTGCTAAAATACGGTTACCAGATTTGTGCTAGACATATAGCTTTTCATTGGAAAAATAAAAACTCTTTACTTGAGACTTGAGATTCCACTCTTTACCCCCTCTATTGTGACAGGCATGTTTGATTTGATTATGTTTTCATGCCCTTCTTTCCTTTGTCTTCCTCTTTTTCCTTCTCCTGGAAACTTAAACCAAACTGACCATTCTGACTATGTTTACATGACCTTGGAGAGGCTACCAAGGCACCGCACATCTAGTTTTTTTCCACACCTTTCTGGCCTTTCTACTTAGCCACCTTTTCTGGATCCTGCTCCTCTCATTGAGCTCAAAATATTAGCATTTCACAGGACTTGTATTCTCCTTTGACAACATGCTCTCCTTAGATTGTGTCATCTGGTTCCATGGCTGTAAATACTATTTATTAACTGATTCCACAATGAACTTCTCTGTCTCAGACCTCTTCTCTGAGCTCAATTTAAGAACTGCCCAAATCTGAGTATTGGCTCTGCCCCTCCTCAGGTATATGGGCTTAGGCTTCAGTTTTTTTGTGTGTGTAAAAGGTGAGTTTAATAATAGTACAAAACTTGTATGTTTCTTGGGAGGATTAAATGAGTTAATGCAGAAAAATGGGTATCACAATGATATAAAAACCAACGGACTGTTCTGAGCCCTGAATTAGTTAATACGTCTTAGTTCAGATTGCTATAACAGAATACCATAGACTGAGTGGCTTAAACAGCAAGCATTTCTTTCTCACAGTATTGGTGAAAGGTATGTCTTCTAGAGGTTGGGAAGTCCAAGGCCATGGTGCTGGCAGATTCATTGGTCAGGGCTCCCTTCCTGCTTTACAGATGGCTGTCATCTTTGTGTGTCTGCACATGGAGACCAGAGAGGGAGGGTAAGTTCTTATGTTTCTTATAAGGGCATTCATCCTCATTCACAAGAGTCGCACCCTCAAGGCCTGATTTTCCCCAATGTCCCACCTCCTAATACCATCATACTGGGGCTTAGCATTTCAGCATGTGAATTTGGAGGGGGGAGGACATAAATATTCAGTCCAGAACAATATATAAAGCTCTTAGATGTGGAGCACAGTGAGTCATCAATAACTACTAGCTATTTTACTCAAATTCCTATCCTAGATGTCTGCCAGGTTATATCAAAGCATCATGATCTCCCGATTGTCTCTCTATTCTTTTGTGTCTTGCTCTTTTCTGTATCAGGAAAGCCCCAGCTTCCATGTAGGTATGAAAGCCAGAAGCCAAGCATCATAGTCCTTGCCCCTGGTTATTTTCATGAATTCTGGTAGTTTCACTCGCTCCTCTTCATCTTTACCTCCAATTCAAACAAAGTACTTGTTTGTTACTCTCTGAACCATTGTAGAAGATTTCTGATTTCACTGCCTCCTCTTTCACATCCCACCCCTTCCCTTTTCATCCATTTTCTATCTTGCACACACCAGTGCTCATATTATCGCCCTGCTTAAAATTTGTGGATCCCTAGTTCCCTTCTATCCAGCTGATGTCCTTACTGTGGTGGAAAGGTTCTATGTGTTCTAGCCCCCTGCCTCTACAATGTTGTTTTTGCTTTCATTTACTTGCTCAGTATGTTTCATTTACATGGGCCTGATGGTTCTTTGAAGAAACCAAATTCTTTTCCATATAAGGCCTTCACTTTGCTAAGCCTGGACATTCTTCCCGTAGTCTTTGTACGTTTTGAGCCTTCTCATTCAAGTATCAGCTTAGATGTTACATGTTAAAGAAGCATTTCCCACCCTATCTGAAGTAATCCCACCCATCCCAGCCTCATTATTTCCTATCACATTTCCCAATATTTTCTTTCAGAAATTCCTTAGTCTATTTATTTCACTTTCTTGTGTATCGTCTCTTGCCCTAGAGTGTATGGGGCACAGAAGAACAAGGACTATGTCAGTTTTGTTCATCATTGTACTCTTGGTCTCTAATGATGTGCCTAGTCAATAATACTCATTCCATCAGTAGTTTCAGGATAAATGCATGATTGAATTCCTCAGTATTTTTAAGATACTATGGCGGTTCTGAATTTCCTCAGACCAACTCTTTTGAAGTGAGAAGAGGACATCTATGTCCCTTGGGAAGAGAGCTGAAGCAGGGCTGGTAACTAAATTGGGGGAATGGAGAAGAGATTTGCCTGTCAGGTGTGGCTAATTAATATGTAGGTGTGGGTGAGGTAGGGGTAGAGGCAGGAAACCCAGCTGATGCTAGGTCAGAGGGACTGTGATTAGAAATCCACAGCAGATAGTGTGATAGAGTTAGGCTTATGTCCTTCACGGGTACAGATGAGTATGGAGCTATTGCTCAAGGAGGTAATCGGCTGACTTAGGGAGCCATACATGCCGCTGTAAAGCCATCAAGAAGCCAGGAGCATTGGAAGTCAGTTCAGCCAGGATAGATGAAAGAAGGCCAGCCAACAACAGAGAGAGTCAGGCACAGTAGCTGAGTGTGTGTGTAACTCAAGATTACTGTTTTAACAAGCCAATTTGGCATTTCCCGGGCAGCTCTGGCTTGGGTGTTCTCTCTCCTCTCAAAGGAGTTAATAGCTGTGTTTGAAAAACAAATTGGTAAGCCTCAAGCAAGCGGTAGGGTGTTGACTTTTTAGAGTTCTGACTCATTTAAAAAGTCAAATAACTGTAGTAAAAATGAAAACATTCAAAACCATATAAAACAACCAAGTAAGTCTCTCCCACCCCTACTTTGTAGCCCACTCAATCATCTTCTCAAGAGGAAATCACTAGTACCAGCTTTGTGTATATTTTAGTGGAGATACTCCGTTTCACAAACAAGTAAGTATGTATGTCATATGGAAATACTTGAGCAGAATAAATACACAGCATCTTGATTTTTCACAGTAATGGTGCACATAGACATACTTTATTCTTTTAAACTGTGGCTAACCAATCCATTGCATAGATGTATACTCACAGTTTTAGTTAGACCCTTAGTAATAGACATTTAAGTTTTCAACCTTTTAATCTTATAAACAATGATAAAATGAATAAATTTTGCATATATCAGTTCTTAATATAAATTAGGTTAAATTTATAGAAGTGACATTTTTGGGTCAAAGTGTATGCACATTTACAATTTGAACTGCTATTGCTAAATCACCCTCCTCAGAGGCTGTTTCAATTTACACTCCACTGGTAATGCATAAAAATGCGTTTTTCCACCCCTTTGCCAGCGTGTTTTTTTTTTTTTTTTTTTTTTTTTTTTTGAGTAAAACTGTGATCTTTGCCAAACTGACAAGAGGAAAATATCACTAGCTGCATGTGTTGAAGAGCTATTTGAGGTTTTATTTTATTCAAATTTATTTTTTTTTTTTTGGGCACATGTTATTGATAGCCTTTGCTGAAATTTCAGTTGGGTAGTTAATCCTTTCTTACTGATTTGTAATAGTTTATTATCTATTAATAAAGTTAGCACATTCATTGTCTATGATATGTATTGAAGATATTTTTCCCAATTTTATATTTCCTTTTATAGATTTTTTTCCTTGACCTCTACTAATTTTTTTGGTAGTTAAATTTTTTAGCCTTTTATTTGGCTTCTGGGTTTTGTGTCACACTTAGAAAGAAATTCTTTAAGTTTGTAAGTCTTCCTTCATATTTTCATCTAGTAGGTTTAAATTTTTATTATTGCTGATGATATATATTGAGTAAGTCATATTTCCTTCATTGATTTGAAATGCCACTTTTATTATATACCAAATCCCTTTGTTTCATCTGTTATGGAATTTCCTTTTCCCACTGTTTTCATTATTACAACTAATTATATGCTTTTAATTATAGCTTTATAACATTCATGTATGGCTTAATTACTATCATTTTATTATATGCTTTTCTAAAATATTTATTTTATCTAAAATAAGTAGATATTTATTACTCTTTCTTGTCAGAAATTTCCTAGTAATATTTCTTTGTTAATTTTCTATATGAACTTGAGAATGGGCCTGTTTATTTTTAGAACATCCTGCTAGATATTTGCATGGTATTGAACTTTACTTCCTGAGGACATAAACTTTCCACTTGTTTCCATCTTCTCTTGTGCCCTTCAGGAACATGTTAAAGTTCCTTCCAGAGAGATCATGCGGGCTTCTATTTAATTTTATTCTTAGATGTTTTATATTTTTGCTGACATTTAGGACTAATATCTAACATTATATCTTCTTAACTGACTGTTTTTATACATAAACTTCTAAAATTTTCTATACTTTCACTTTGTATTCATTTACTTTACTGAATTAGATATTATCCTTTTTCACTTGGTTCTCTTTGGATTTTTAGCAGCACTGGAGTTTTAACCAAGGTATATACCTAAAATCCCTTTGGTTTTATTTTTTATTTTTATAAAAAAATTTTTTTTATTGTTTATTTTTGAGAGAGAGAGAGAGAAAGACAGATAACGCAAGTAGGGGAGGGGCAGAAAGAGAGGGAGACATAGAATCTGAAGCAAGCTCCAGGCTCTGAGCTGTCAGCACAGGACCAGAACTCACAAGCTATGAGATCATAACCTGAGCCGAAGTCAAATGCTTAACTGACTGAACAACCCAGGAGCTCCTATTTTTTATGTTTAAAAAATATATGCAAGTGTTTGTTTCCTATCTTTGGAGATTTGGTAATTCTGGCATGGATTCTGAGCATCTGGATTTTATGTAGCTTTGTAGGTAATTCTTGGTCCTACCCAGGACAAGAACCATTATTTTATTTTTATTTTATTATTTTATTTTATTTTATTTTATTTTATTTTATTTTATTTTTTGTTTTGAGGGAGAGAGAGAGAGAATAGGAAAGAGGGGCAGAGGTAGAGGGAGAGAGAGAGAATCTTGAGCAGGTTCCACACTCAGCACAGAGCCCAATTCAGGGCTTGATCCCACAACTGTGAGATCATGACCTGAGAGGGAATCAAGAGTTGGACATTCCAGTGACTGAGCCACCCAAGAGCCCTGAACCATTAGTTTAAACTAGGGAAATATGAGCTAAAAATGCTATATCCTGGCTGGTTGATATTAGACACAACTGCAAAATAGGAAATCCATGATTTTCTGAACATTAAATATATCCATAAAATTCTAGATTACAAGTATAATAGTACCTTTTTCCTTCCTTCTTTCCTTTCTCCCTTTTGTAAAGGGGGCACACTAATTAATGCAATCTCAAGGTATGGATGTAAATGAGGACTAGGGAGGTCACATGCTCTGTTACCTTTCTTTTCCTCAGAGTTTGCTTTTCATTAATGTGTTTTATGTTCTGAGAATTTATTTATACTTCTTTGTAATGATAATCATGGTGTGGTTTTCTATTGACAAGCAGATTTTATGTGAAAAGGAAAAGGAAAACCAGGCTATCCAGATGCTTCTTTTGGATACGGGTTCTGCCATATTAAAACAGCATTTTTTTTTTTTTTTTACATTTTTAAGAAGTTTCTCTTATACACAGTGTTTTGATTAACTGCACAACTTTCTTTCTTTTTTTTTTTTTTAATTTTTTTCAACATTTTTTTATTTATTTTTGGGACAGAGAGAGACAGAGCATGAACGGGGGAGGGGCAGAGAGAGAGGGAGACACAGAATCGGAAACAGGCTCCAGGCTCTGAGCCATCAGCCCAGAGCCTGACGCGGGGCTCGAACTCACGGACCGCGAGATCGTGACCTGGCTGAAGTCGGACGCTTAACCGACTGCGCCACCCAGGCGCCCCAACACAACTTTCTATGCAGGAATAAGTGTGCTCATATCTGCACCTATTTTCCCTATTCTAAAGCCTTTAACGTTATTATTCTTGCTTTCAAGAGGAGAAATGGACAAACACACATTTGCAATTCTACATGTAAAAAGCTATATAGGGAGTGACTGCAGGGCATTCAGGATTTTAAACTCAGACCATAAGAGAAGTCAGGAATATACTCCTGACCCCTTAGACATAGTTCCAAAGAACAAACTATCAAAAACAGCCTGGCAAACCATGAGGAACCCACAGAAAATAAATTTTGCATTCCTGGGACTCTCCCATTGTACTGTCTGTAAATGTTAATTAAATGTTTTTGTCTTCTGTGACCTCTGTTACCCTTTCACAATGATGTTTTGGAAAATATTATTTACCAGTGGGAGATAAGCAGTTTTGTCAACATAAGTAGGTCTTTTGTGTCTTAGGATGAGTGAATATTTCTTGGACATTGAAGGAGAGATTAAGAAATGATTGGACCAGGGGCACCTGGGTGGCTCAGTCGTTTCAGTGGCTGACTTCGTCCCAGGTCATGATCTCGCAGTTTGTGAATTTGAGCCCAGCCTCAGGCTCTGTGGTGTCAGCTTGGAGCCTGGAGCCTATTAGGAATGTGTGTGTGTCTCTCTCTGCCCCTTCCCTGCTCATTCTCCGTCTCTCTCTCTCTCTCTCTCTCTCTCTCTCTCTCTCTCAAAAATAAATAAACATTAAAAACAATTTAAGAAAAAAAATGGTTGGACCAGATGGAGTTGAGGTTAATGTGGGCTTTTTAAGGCATGCCTTGTTAACAAAGATGCAGGAAAGCTGATTGTTTCCAGACTTTGCTGAGTGTAGTTTTTATCTTTATTTTTAAATTTTCAATCTCAAGGGCTTCTTTATCAGTACTTCTTTATCAGACGAGTGAGATTGGTGCACGTTGCTTGAGTGCTTTAAGAACCCAAAGCACTTTAGCATCATTTTTGAAGTCCTAGAGAACCTATATGACAGACTCTACTAAATTTATTGATATAATTTTGGTTTACTTTGCTAAATAACTTAGCATTCATGGGGTCTTTGTCTCTAAAACTATCCAGTCCTTCGTGGCTTTTTCCATATCTCCAAACTATCATTTTAAGATACAAAGAGAAGTCAACTCTTTTTCTGGTTGTTAGGGGTTAGGATCAAAACTCATTTGAGAAATGGAAACAGAAGAAAGAAAGAAAAGGAAGCTCAGCAAGATGCAGGGCACTTTAGCTTGAAATTTCTAACTAGAGCCAAACTAAATCCACTTGGATTTAGTGTACTGAAACCCTGAAAATGGTAAAAAGTAGAATCAAATACTGAAAATTACATGTGGGAAAGGGAGAAGTAGGAACCTTGTTTCATAAAATAGTCCCGAGAAAGCCATTTTAAACTGAATGTTGAAAAATTAAATTGACTTCTTATAAAATGCTTCTTTTTTTCTATTAATTTCTTCTTTAACTTTTTCTTTATAGACTATTGTCCAGTAAAACCATAATCATCCAATGGAAAAACATGGTATATATACAGAAGATAAATAGATGCAAATCAATTTACAACAGAATCATTTATACATATGGAAACAAAATTAAAAGTAATAAATTCCAGGGTTGGATAATTATTTTTTGCTTCTTTCTTAATAGGTTACCTTTTTTTTTCTTTTCTAAATTTTATTAGGAAAATTTTAAACATATAGGCTAGGTAAGAGAAGGAAACAATGTACAGCTATATAGCCATCATTAAATTCAACAGGCATTAATATTATGCATAGTGCCTTCTCTCTCTTTATTACGTTTTCTTCAGCTTTTTATTTTGAAATAGATTGACAGGAAATTGTGAAGAAAGTATAAAGAGGTCCAGTGTACCCTTTACCTGGTAGTATCTATTATTTTTAAAATCCTGGTATATTTGCCTTTAATTAATTTTAAAGGGCAAACATTTTCTTAAAAGTAATTGGGTCTTTTGGTGGAAAAAAATGTACATTTACCACCCCCCTAACATCATTGAGATATAATTGACGTATAACACTAAACTGGGTAAGTTTAAGATGTACACTGTGATGGTTTGATACATTATATATTGTGAAATGATTACCACAATAATGTTAGTTAACACATCCATTACCTCACATGCTTACCTTTGTGTGTGTGTGTGTGTGTGTGTGTGTGTGTGTGTGTGTGTGTGTTAAAAATATATAATATCTACTCTCTAAGCAACTTTCAACTATTTAATACAGTGTTTTTAATTTTAGTTGCCATGCTATACATTAGATCCCCAGAATTTTTTCATCTTAAAACTGAAAGTCTGTAGCCTTTAGCCAACATCTTAATAACATTTATCTTCACACCCACCCCCCTGCCCCCAGACTCTGAAAACTACTGTTCTACTCTCTTTATAAGTTTGGCTTTTTTAGATTCCACATATATATGGTATCATACAGTATTTTTCTTTCTCTGACTTCTTTTACTTAGCATAATGCCTTCAAGGTCATCCATGTTGTCACAAATCGCAGGATTTCCTTCATATATATATATATATATATATAATATATATATTATATATATATATAATATATATATATATATATATATATATATATATATATATATATATTATATATATATATAATATATATATATATATATAATATAATTATATATTATATAATTTCACATGTTCTTTCTCTCACAACACTCATCTTTTGATGGAACCTTAAGTTGTTTCCATGTCTTAGCTATTGTGAATAATGCTACAACGAACACAGAAATACAGATAGCTTTTCAAGTTAGTGTTTTCATTGCTTTTGGAAATATTCCCAGAAGTGGGATTGCTAGATCATATGGTAATTCTATTTTAATGTCTTGAGAAACATCCATAATCTTTTCCATAGTGGCTAAGCCAATTTACATTGTCACTAGCAGTGCCCAAGAGTTCACTTTTCTCTACATCCTTGCCAAGACATTTTATCTCTTGTCTTTTTTATAACAGCCATTCCAAGTGTGAGATGACATCATGATTTGTGATTTGCATTTTTCTGATGATTAGTGATGTCTAGCACCACTTTATGTATGTATGGGCCATTTGTATGTCTTCTTTGGAAGAATATCTATTTGGTTCCTCTGCCCATTTATAAATCGGATTTTTTTTTTTTTTTGCTATGTATTTTGGACATAAACTCTTTACTGGATATAGGATTTGCAAATATTTTCTCCCAGTTCATATATTGCCTTTCCATTTTGTTGATTTTTGTTTGGCTTTTTAGTTTGATGCAGTTCCACTTGTTGATTTTTGCTTTTGTTGCTTATGATTGATGTCATATCCAAAAACTTATTGCTAATACTAATGTCAAGATAGTTTTTCCCAAAGTTTTATTCTAGGAAATTAGTTTCAGGTCTTACTCTTCAATCTTTAATCTATTTCAAGTTAATTTTTGTGAGAGATTAAGATAGGGGCTCAGTTTCCCAGCACCATTTATTGAAGAGACTATCCTTTTACCATTGAGTATTCTTGGCTCCTTTATCAAGTGTTAGTTGACCATAAATACAAGGTTTATTTTGGGATCTCTGTTTTGTTCTACTGATCTATGAGTCTATTTTTATGTCAATACCATACAGTTTTGATTAATATAGCTTTGCAATATAGTTTGAAATAGTGATGCCCCTTGTTTTGTTTTTCTTTCTCAGGACCACTTTGGCTATTTAGGGTCTTTCGTTGTTCCATATGAATTTTAGGTTGCTTTATTTTTGTGAAGAATGACAATAGGATTTTAATAGGGATTGCATTGAATATATAGATAGCTTTGGATAGTACACATTTGAACAACATTAATTCTGTTTTATAAACATGGGATATCTTTTCATTTATTTCAATAAATGTCTTCAAGTTCCTTCATCCAGGTCTTTATGTTTCAGTATACAGCTCTTTCACCTCCTTGATTTAATTTATTTCAATTTTTAAAATTGTTCTTAATGATATTGTAAATAGAGATTGTTTTCTTTTTCACACAGGTTTTTGTTAGTGTATAGAAATGCAGTTTATTTTTGCATGTTGATTTTTGTATCCTGCACCTTTATGGAATTTGTTAATTAGTACTCCTAGTTTTTTATGGAGTTTTTAGGGTTTTCTATATATAATATCATGTATCTGCAAACAGGTAGACTTTTTTTCCTTTTTGATTTGGATGATTTTATTTCTTTTTCTTGCTTAATTGCTCTGGCTAGGACTTCTAATGCTATGTAGAATAAAAGTGGCAGGAATGGTGATTCTTGTCTTGTTTCTAAGGGGGAAAGCTTTCATGTCTCTTTTTTCTTAGTCTAGCTGAATGTCAGTTTATCTTTTCGTAAAACAAGCTCTTAGTTTTGTTGATTTTTTTTCTGTTATTTTTATGGTTTATATTCATTCATATCTGCTCTGATCATTGTTGTTTCCTTCTTCTCTTAATTTTGTACATAGTATGCTCTTTTTCTAGTTCCCTGAGGTATAATGTTAAATTGTTTGAGAGCTTTTTTCTTAATGTAGTTGCTTATTGCTGTAAACTTCTTAGAACTGATTTTATTGCATTTCTTAAGTTTTAGTATGCTGGGTTCCCATTTTTATTTCAAGATTTTTTCTTTTTAATTTTCTTTTTGATTTCTTCTTTGATCCATTGGTTCAATAGCATGTTAATGTCCATGTATCTGAGAATTTTATAGTGTTCTTCTTATTATTGGTTTTTAATTTCCTATCATCATCAGAAAAAGTCCTTGATATAATTTCAACCTTCTTATATTTACTAAGACTTGTTTTGTGACCTAATATATAATTAATCTGGGGGAATGTCTTTTGTGTGCTGGAGAAGAATGTGTATTCTGCTGTTGGATGGAATGTTACATATATATCTGTTAGGTCCGTTTGTTCTAAAGTATAAAGTCCAGTGTTTCCTTATTACTATTCTGTTTGAATGATCTCTCTATTGTTCGTAGTGAGGTATTAAAGCTTCCCTATTATTAGATTATTGTCTATTTCTCTCCTCATCTGTTAGTGTTTGCTTAATATATTTAAGTGTTCCAATGGGTGAATATATATTTTTGGAATTGCTTTATCTCTTTATGAAATGACCCATTTATCATTATATAATAGCCTTCTTTGGTCTCTTGTTACAGTTTTTGAATTAAAGTCTATTGTGTCTGATGTAAGTTTAGCTATCCCTGTTCTCTTTTGGTTTTCACTTGCATGAGATAGTATTTTCTATTTTCCCATTTTGAGACTGAAATGAGTCTGTTTTAAGAAGCATATAGTTGTCTTTTTTTTTTAAATCATTATCTATTTAGCCACTACCCCCTTGATTGGACAGTTTAATTCATTTATATTTGAAGTAATGTTTGATAGTTAAGGATTTACTAATGAATGCCATTTTATCATATTTTGGCTGTTTATAGTTCCCTTGTTTCTTTTTGTATTGTATTTTGTGTGTGTGTGTGAACTGGTGATTTTCTGTGCTTTGTAGGCTTTGATTCCCTCTTCTTTACCTTTTGTGTATTGGCTATAGGTTTCTGCTTTGTGGTTACCATGAGGCTTACATGAAACATAGATAAAACAGTCTATTTTAGGTTGATAACGATTTAACTTTCATACAAAAATTCTTCTGTTGTACTTTCGTATTAAGAATTGAAGTTTTCTCAGGCCTTTAACATAAATATTCCTGTTCCACATTTCTTGCTCCCTCTTGAGGAGGAATTCTCAAGATTGTATGCCTTCTTGGATCCTGAAAAGCCAGGGCAGGTGCTGACAGTGCTGAATACTTAGGTTTGTATGCTTTCTCCTAACTCGGCATATTTGAACCTCTTTCTGTATACACCCACTAGCTATCTGCAAAGGCACACTCACTGCCATTGGGGGCACATGTAGGGAGCTGGCCACGGGATGTGTGTGTGTGTGTGTGTGTGTGTGTGTGTGTGTGTGTGTGTGTGTGTGTGTGTTGTGTGTGTGTGTGTGTAGAGGTGAGGCATGTGAAGCATTAGGGAAGCCCAGGGGCCAGTTAGGGGGATCTGCAGGTGAGGCAATCTCAGAGGCTGCTGAGTGGGCTTCTTGATGGAGTCTGCAAAGCAGTTAGCAGAATCTGCGACTCTTTGATATGTTTCATTCTAAGTTCTGGCTGCTGTTCTTCCAGCTGCTCATTGCCCCTCAGCCATGCAGTTTACGACTTAGTAGTTTTGGTGGAGTGAGAAAGAAATGGGTCTGTTTGATAGTGTCCCACACAGCTGGGGAAATTAGGTGCTCACTCACATGTTCTCACTTTCCCCTATGGGAGAAATTATGGACTGAGAAGGTCTCTCTTGGCCCTGACCTGTGCCTCCTTGGGAGGAGGGAAAAGCCATTCTAGACTCTTCTTGGAACTTGGCTCCTAAGCTCTGGAAAACAGTAAGTGGGTTTTCTGATTTGAATGTCAAATGCCTTTTGGAATTTCCTCAGATTTTCTTCCTGACAGATCATTTTGTTCCAAGGCCATTTACAGACAATCCACAAGTTAACAGCAGGGGCTCTAAATGATATTTTAGATTCCCCATTCTCCCTGTGATGGAAATAAAGAAGACAGAAGACAGCCAGGTGGGGAGGATAAATTACCTCTCTTGGCTTTGGAGTCTTAGGTGATTAAGAAATGATTGCCTTAGAGTGACAAGATAAGTCTGAGAAGCTTCCTTGTAGGCAGTATCTCAACTCTTATTTTCTTCTTAACATTTGAGGGGTGAACTTATGAGTTATATATGTAATACATAAGTGTATGTATATATTACATGTATATTATATATGTAATATATATAAAATATGTTCAAGTAACATTTTACTTTATAACTTCCATATCTAACAATTTGTTCTCATAAAGCAAAATTTCATAGTATTCATCTGTAAGAGGAGTTAATACAATCATTCCATTAAGAAAAGGCACTCTGTTGAATGAGGGTTCTTCTCAAATCCTTTCATTATCTAGGGCATAGTAAATAGGAAATAACATAGATTTTTCCTATTTTATTCAACCACAAATAGTCAACAGATCTATTTAACATTTTTTTTCTACCATCTATGTGCCAGATATTTCCTTTTGCTGTTAAACTCCTTAATATGCCTGTCTCCTCTGTTGTAAAAAAAATCTGACTTACCATGGAAGAAATGCATCCTATTTAAAATCAAGTTTTGGACCCCTCAAAGAAAAACTTATGTATGCCCAGACCCCATATACTTCTGATTATCTACTGATTTGTAACGGGTGAGCAGTTACAGTTAATTTTGAGTAAGCTCTTACATCCTGATCTAAAGCATAGCACAGTGTGTTTGGTCTAGCAAGTGTTTAGACTATGAAATGGTACATTGAGACTTCTACTTCTGTTCCAAGATGAGAAAACACAGAAATTCAAAAAATAAGTAACAGAAATCATAACCAAGATTTTTGAATTTGAAAAATGTATGTTTTAATCTTATGTTTGGATAGAATTGGAGTCTTTTTTTTTTTTTTTTCAGAGAACTCTCCTTTTCCTATTTGCTTTAATTATTTTCTGTTGTTCACTCTCCTTGTTGTGATTAGTTCTAGATTTTTTCAATATTTTTCAAAAATCCTAGGTTTGGGAGTTTATTGATCATGGAATTTTTCTCCATTTCTTGAAAGTATAGCAAATCAAGTAAAAAATACACCTGTTAATAGTTAGAATATTTGAAAATATTTATTATAATATATGACAGCTATAGTATAATGACCTATGTTGTAAGACTCCATTCCAAATTTCTTATAGTTCAATTTATTATTTCCTTCCTTTATTTACTGAAAAATCAATTGTTGTATCCTTCATTATTACTACATGCTAAGTTCTATGCCAGGCTTTGGGAATATATGAGTTGAATGAAATTTAGTCTCTTTCCTAAGCCTGCTAAGAATGAATATATACAAACAAATTTAATTATTTGTTGCTGAGTGAAATAGCATCATCATAATAAAATGTATTTGTACCAGAGAGTGGGAATTGACTTACTCTATTTGGCCGGGAGGGGTAAGTGAAGATACATTGTAGGAGGTAACACTTAAGCTGGGTATGGACAAATGAATAGGTAAATGTTAGATAGAGATAGCGGAGAGCAGCAGTGGGTGTGGCGTGTAAAGGCTTTCTAGATATGTGCAAAAGACTAAGAAGCATAGCATAACATTATTTGTTAGAGGAAATACTCATTCTTTTATTCTTTCACGTGAAAACATTTATTAAGTGACTTCATTTACCAAATGTTATTTTCTTTTCTTTTTTTTTTTTTTTAAATTCTTTTTTTTCAACGTTTATTTATTTTTGGGACAGAGAGAGACAGAGCATGAACGGGGGAGGGGCAGAGAGAGAGGGAGACACAGAATCGGAAACAGGCTCCAGGCTCCGAGCCATCAGCCCAGAGCCTGACGCGGGGCTCGAACTCCCGGACCGCGAGATCGTGACCTGGCTGAAGTCGGACGCTTAACCGACTGCGCCACCCAGGCGCCCCCCAAATGTTGTTTTAAGAGAAATAAAGATAGTTAAAAGGTCCCTGTCCTTGTGGAGAAAGCAAGAGATAAATCTAGGAAAGTAAATAGGATCATGCTAAGAAATACAGATTATTATCCTGATAGTGATGAAGAGTCCTTGTTGACCCCAGCTAGATAAGAAATAAGAACACAACAGTGAAAAAAGGTAATACTGGGAGCAGTTTGGAGGTGAGGTTAGGGGGAGGGAGGAGAAATAAAAGAGATGGAGTTCCTTGAGGAAGCATTTTAGGAACCCAGTGGTATAATTAAAGCTGAGTAATGGAGTGATGAGAAGTTACTGACATACAATTAGATGTAGAATCAAAAGGATTTGGGAAAAGAATGAGTTGGGGTCTTGGAAAATGGAATGGATAAGGTACTAAAAATCAAGATAAAAACTAAGGTATAAGAATAAATTGAGGGGTAAATTACTTATTTGGGGACCTGCTGAGTTTAAGCTTTATTTATAGTTTACTTCCAATCCAGTCCACTCCTCTGAGACCATCTGACATCTAACTCCTTACATGATGTCCCACAGATACTTTAAACTTTCAGTCTCTATGATTTTGAGCACTTTATGTACTTCTTATAAGTGGAATCCTACAGTATTTTTATTTTTGTGGCTGGCTTATTTTACTTAGCATAATGTCCTTAAGGTTGATCCATGTTGCAGTATGTGTCAGAACTTTCTTCCTTTTTAAGAACTTATGATATTCCAGTGCATGTATATGCGTATGCAGTTTGCTTATCCAGTCATCCATCCATGAACTTTTAGGTTGCTTCCATGTTTTAGCTTGTGATGTATACATAGGGGTATACAAATATCTCTTTGAGACCTTGCTGTCGGTTCTTTTGAGTATAGATTTAGAGGCACACTTGCTGGACCATGTAACAACTCTATCTTGTTGAGGAACTGCTATGCTGTTTTTCATAGCAGCTATACCATTTTACATTCCCATCAACAGTGTACAGGGTTCCAGCTTCTCTGCCTCCTTATTTTCTGTGTGTGTGTGTTTTTTTTATCCTGAAGAAATAACCTTATAGTTTTGATTTGCATTTCCTTAATGATTTTTGATGTTGAATATCTTGTTGTGCTTATTGGCCATTTGTATATCTTCTCTGGAAAATGTCTATTCCAGTCCTTTGTTCATTTTTGAATCAGGTGTTTTTTTAATATTGTTGAGTTTTAGGGATTTCTGTATATATTCTGAATATTTATCAGATATGATTTGCTAATATTTTCTGTGGTTGCCTTTGTATTCCATTTTTAAGTTTATTTTTGGAGAGAGAGAGAGAGGGAGGGAGAATGTGTGTGCACCAACAGAGGAGGGGCAGAGAGAGAGAGAGAGAGAGAGAGAGAGAGAGAAAGAGAGAGAATCCAAACCAGGCTCCATGCTGCCAGCATGGAACCCCAAGCAGCACTCCAACTCACAAACCATGTGGTTGTGACCTGAGCTGAAATCAAAAGTTGGTGCTTAGCCAACTGAGCCACCCATGTGCCCCTGATATTGTCTTTTGAAGCACAAATTTTTAAAATTTTCATGAAATCTTTTTTTGCAAGAAATCATAAAGCAGTATTTCTTTTCTTTTTATAAAGATCTTATCCTAAAGTCATCTTATAGTTGAGCAGATGATACAAATATATTGCATTGCTTTTCAATTTCAAGAAATACTTTCTCAGATATAAAATATCACTTTAATTTTTTTTGAAACCTTTAAAAATATCTTTTAATACAACTTTTTCTGAAGAGATGTTATACAATGCCTGGATTGCTGAGAAATCTCTCATGATCAGAACACAAGTAGTTTACTCTAATTCCCAATTTTTGGTAATGTTATTCAAGATCATTTGAAAATTATTTGCAGTAGCTTCAGTGAAGTTTCCCTTGTGTAAGCAAATAACTCTCAAATATTTGGTGGTAGTGGTTTTCAACATGTGTTGAGTATTAGCTTTTATTTCTTTTCCATGGTTTTTTCCCCCCTTTCAACAAGTAGTCTAGTAAAAATGGTATTGTTTCAACAACTTTAGAAACAAATGAGAAATAAAAATTAAAACCCATTTAGAAATTTCATATTATTATTTTGTGTGTAATTTTGGAATATGGAGGGCATCAGGGTGGGTTCAGAGAGCAAGGTTTATAATTAGCTATACCCTAAGTGAGAGAGGTTTGTCACATCTCACAGATCTGGTGCACAGGCCAACTTCATGAGTTGGGTAGAGATACAAGTAGGCAAGAGGTCCAAATTTGGGGAGGGGCCCAGTAGCAAACAGTATTGACAAAAAGAAAACTACCAAGAGTGAATTGTATTATATATGACAGGTTAATTACTCTTGATTCCTTTTATAGTCTTTGCTATGTGTGGAAAAGCGTGTGAGGGTACAAGTCTAGGCTCCCCACTTGGCCTTTTCTGGCATGGGGGGAGCAGAACCACAGTTCTGTGTTGTTTGATTAGAGTAGTTATTATCTATACATTTCTGCCTTGCTAAGCTGCCCCTTTCCTGGTCCTTTTGCTAGAGAAAGCAGGGTGTGTGTTGTTTCATTTTGGTGTTTGTTTAATCTGTGCCTCATGGCTTTTCTAGGTTGTGGTTTTTTTTTTTCATTGCCAAGTCTGGGATACAGGAACCAAAAAGAAAACCCAAAGAACTCCCCACCCTTTGTTCCTTAGGTCTGGAGCTCTGTCGCCAGTCTGCCTTCCTCTTTCCACCTTTTAGAGACTTCTTACATTTCTTTTATACAAAATGTTCAGGAATTTTAGTTGTACTTACTGGAAGAAATAGGGAAATGGATATCTAGCCTATCTTTCTGGAAGCAGAAGTCCATTTCTACATGTTTTAGTCTCTCTGAATCACTTTGATTTAGGGTTGTCTCTTGTATATAGCATATATTTGGGTCTTGTTTTGTGATCCAAACTGAAAATTATTTTCTTTACATAAGAGAATTAAGTCCATTCACATTTATAGATATGACTGATAGGTTTGGTCTAAATTGTCATATTTTGTCATGCATATTTTATTTTATCTGCTATGTGTCTTTATGACATGTATATTCTTTGTATTGTTTGGCTATTTATTATTTGTGTCTGGGAAGGTTTGTATTTTTATTCTATTAGTTACCTGTGTATTTCTCCTTTTTATAAATACCTTTAGATCTCTATTTTCTTATCTAACCTTTTATTATCTCATTTATACTACTTTTTCTACACCCTTTATTGCCTACCTACAGCAATGAACTTTTTCTGTGTTCCTCTTTCCTCCTTTGTTTTACTAATTTTTAGTTGCATAATTTCTGTATCATCACAGTATATAACATTTGTACCTTAGTCTTCCATCTTTATCCCACATTGTTTTAGTCTTATATGTTTATTTATATATTTTAATATGCTCAACGTTTATCCTTTGCTAAAAGTTTCCCAATCATTGCTTGGTTGGATGTTCATTCTCTAGTAAAGTCCTTAAAAAGAGCTGCTGAGTACAGAATCTCCTGAGTTCTTGTATATTAGAAAAGATTTTACTATGTTTGATATATTTTTATGATATTTATTTATTATTTTAAATTTGATTTAAATTGAAGTTAGTTAGCATATAGTATAATAATGGTTTCAAGAGTAGAATTCAGTGGTTCATCACTTACATACAACACCCAGTGCTCATCCCAACAAGTGCCCTCCTTAATGCCCATCACCCATTTAGCCCATCCCCCCACCCAACACCCCTCCAGCAACCCTCAGTTTGTACTTAGTATTTAAGAGTCTTATGGTTGCCTCCTTCTCTGTTTTTATCTAATTTTTCCTTTCCCTCCTCCTATTTGTTTTGTTTCTTAAATTCCACATATGAGTGAGATCATATGATACTTACCTTTCTTGCCTGATTTACTTTGCTTAGCATAATACACTCTAGTTCCAACCATTTATTGCAAATGGCAAGGTTTTATTTTTTCATTGCCAAGTAGTATTCTGTTTTATAGTAGTATTATGTTTTATATATATATATATATATATATATATATATATATATATATATGTATATATGAATGACACATCTTCTTTATCCATTCATCAGTCTATGGACATGTGGGCGCTTTCTATAATTTGGCTATTGTTGATAGTGCTGCTATAAACATTGAGATGCATGTGCCCCTTCAGGTCAGCACTCTTGTACCCTTTGGATAAACACCTGGCATTGCAATTACTAGGTCGTAGGGTAGTTGTATTTGTAATTTTTTGAGGAAACTCCATACCATTTGCCAGAGTGGCTGCACCAGTTTGCATTCCCACCAGCAGTGCAAAAGAGTTCCCCTTTCTCCATATCCTTGCCACATTCGTTGTTTTCTGAGTTGTTAATTTTAGCCATCCTGACAGGTGTGAGGTGGTATCTCATTGTGGTTTATGTTTGATATTTGAAGGACTACTTGGTTGCCCATAAAATATTTTTTCATATTTCTTTCATTGAATAATTTTATAAAGATTGATTCATAATTTTCTTGTTTTATATTTGGTCTTGAAAAGTCTGATGTCAATCTGATTATTTTGACTTTAAAAATGCCTTTATCATTTTAAGTTATTTTTTGCCAATTATCCACCAAAATTTTTCAATGTGTAGATTCAGGTAATATTTTTTTACTGTAACTTTTTCTTGGACTCTAGTTTTTATACAGTATCATCCAACTTCTTTTACTTTATTTTTCTTTTTTAATGGCTCCCATAATATAAATAGTCTTTACTTTACCTGTCTTCCAAGTATATTTTTACCTGTCTTCTTTACCTGTCTTCCATTTCCACTAACTTCTGACACTTGTTATTTCTTTATGTAATTTTTAGTCTCTTGGTCATTTTCCTGCATTTCTTCAGTATCCCTTATTATATTTTCATTTGGCCCTATTCTTCCTTAGGTGAGATAAGTTTGTCTTTTTCTTGCATTTCTTTCCTGAGTTCAATCATTTTTTTTTTCTTTCTTTCTTTCTTCCCTTTTTTTTTTTTTTGGCCATTTCTATTTCTGATTCAAATTAGTTTTTCTTATATTAAAGTATTTGATATATTTACTGTTCTCAATAGAATGAACAAATTTTTAAAAATAAATGTTTATTTTCAGAGGAGAGAGAGAGAGAGACAGACAGACAGACCCAAGAAGGCTCCACACTGTCAGTGCAGATCCCAGTGTGGGGCTTAAACTCAGGAACTGTGAGATCATGACCTGAGCTAAAATCAAGAGTCAGATGCCCAAATGACTGAGCAATCCAGGTGCCCCCAATAGGTGTTTTCCAGATGTTGATAGCCTTTTGATCAAGGAAATTATGTTTTTGAAGTTATTATACTTTTACTTTCCTTTTTTTTTCTATTTTCTACAACATTTAGCATATGTTAAGCTTGCCCAAGACTTTCAGTAAATATAAAACTTTTCTGTAGCTTTATATATATAGATTTAGTAACTTGAATACTTATTTTATCAAAATATTGAATTAGACTGTTGCAAACTATAGCTTAAGGAAGGAAGCAAATACTGATCACCTTCTTTGAACTTGTAATACTGAAATATTTCTTAGTTTTTATCTCTATGATTCCATTCATCTACTCACGAAACAAGGTATAGGAATATTTGTTTAGTATAGCATTTCTCTAACTTTAATGTACTTATCAATGACTTTGTGATCTAAAATGGAGAATCAGATTCAGTAGGTTTGGAATGGCCTGTAATCTGAATTTCTGCAAGCTCCCAGGGATGTCGATCCTGCTGGTCTGAGAACCATACTTTGAGTATATACTTTGTTGTATGCTTCAGACTTCTATCATAGATCATAATTGGAAGGAGCATTTGTATTGTTTATTTGGTTACGAATTATGATTTGATATTTGTGTACCTCCGTAGTGTTTTCTATAAAGAAAGACCTTCCTTGAGTGGTGACATTGGAGCTGAGATGTACGAAGCCCACAAAATTCTCTTGTATCTCTTGACGCTTTTTTCTTTTTTTTTTTTTTTTTTTTTAATTTTTTTTTTCAACGTTTATTTATTTTTGGGACAGAGAGAGACAGAGCATGAACGGGGAAGGGGCAGAGAGAGAGGGAGACACAGAATCGGAAACAGGCTCCAGGCTCTGAGCCATCAGCCCAGAGCCTGACGCGGGGCTCGAACTCACGGACCGCGAGATCGTGACCTGGCTGAAGTCGGACGCTTAACCGACTGCGCCACCCAGGCGCCCCTTTTTTCTTTTATCTGGATAGATGTACGGGACCCTAAGAAGGCCCTTGTATGTAGGGTTATCCTTTGGCATTTTCTGGAGTTTCACTGGTCTTGGAAGGCACCAGGATCCCTATTTCACTTCCACCTCAGTTACTTCCTTATCACTTTACTCCATTTCTTCAGTTACTGTCTTCTTGGAAGCCACGGGCCCTGGAAATACCTATTATCCTTCCAGCTACTAGCCTAGCTGAATAGCAGAGTTTGAGAAACAATTTCAGTGTCAGTTTGGGTCAGAGAGCATTATTGCCTGAAAGTCCTCTGTACCATGATCGAAAAAGTGAAATTGCCTTGGAGCCAGGTGTCGTGAGTTAATTTCTGGTGCTGTACTGGGGTGCCTGGGTGGCTCCATCAGTGGAGCGTCTGACTTTGTCTCAAGTCATGATCTCGCACTTTGTGGGTTCGAGCGCCACGTCAGGCTCTGTGCTGACAGCTTGGAGCTTGGAACCTGGAGCCTGCTTTGGAGTCTGGGTCTCCCTTTCTCTCTCCCTCCCCTGCTCATGCTTCTGTCTTTCTCTTTCTCTCAAAATAAATAAACATTAAAAAATAAACAACAATCCGGTGCTATGTTTATAACTTCTACATGTAAAATTACATTTACATGTAATTAAGTTTCATGTGCAATTAAGAGATATTCTGACAGTGTAAAAGAAAATGACCTTTATCATATTTGTATCCGTAATGGGACCATACTACCTTTATCATATGTTGAATTAAGATTTTTATAAATTTCCTAAGTATCTTGGGGATAGCACAATTATATTGCATTGCAATTTTTATGTTAAATGTAAACATTTAAATATCCAGTTTTTATGCAGTTGTTTAGACATGACTTCACTTATCAAAATATTGGTAGCCTCAACAAAAAAAAGTTGTTCCTCTCTCAAGCTCTGCTCGGAATGCAGTTGCTGTGTATTTATCTTTTATAATATTATTCAACCAATATGACAAGCATTTTGACCCATTTTGCACTTTAATCTTTGCTTTTTCTTTTACATTGAAATAAATTAGAATTGAATAATGAAAATTGTGTTTTAAGAGGCAATTTCTCAGCCATAAACCAAATTCTTTTTACCTATGAGATAGCAAGTAGAGTGTTAGAGATAATACAGCAATATAAGAGGAAAATACAAGTTTGTGAAAAATACTTAAATTCCCAATTCTCCCTTTAAAAAGTGGATTCAGTAATTTGATGATGTAAGTATAAATGAATCACTAACATTTGGATTTGATTTTTTCTTCCATTGCATGTGATTGCTGAAAAATGGAATTCTGCCTAAAATAATAATTTTTGAATTTTAGTAATCATTTGTGGAGTTATGCATACAAATTATGCACATTCCCTTAACAATCATATCTGGAAAGGAAAGTTTATTTCCCTGATGTTCTCAAAATTATTGACTAAAGGTCATTTTGAGCATAAAGTTGAAGAGATAAACTTGCAAAAAAATGCTAATACATTTACTCAAGCAACAGGCCAGACAACAGTCAAGCAAATTTTATTAAAAAATACTAAACTTGTTTTTTGATTTACCAGTTATTTTTCATCATTTGTTTTTTTTTAATTCTGTTTCTTTTTACTTTATGGTTAGTATATAATCATCACATAAAAAGTATGTTGAATAGAAGAAAAAACATCACATGGATTTCTTCTAGTCATTCAAATGTAACCACTATTAATACTTTGATTAATGTTTTTCTGTGCATTTATATCCTTGACATTCTGTAAAGTTATTTTTGTTCTGATTATTTTTACTTAACATTTAACCTAAATGTTTTTCCATTTTACTAAACATTGTTTGAAAATTATTTCTTTTAGTGACTGTATATTATATCCCAGAGCTGTACCATATTTTTGTTTTGTATTCCCCTATTGTTGAATTGTTTCTAATTCTCATATAAATATGGCTATGATGAACATTGTGCACTAAGTTTCTTTGTATATAATAGCTTTCTCTGTGTTTAGAAGACCCAGAAAAACATGCAAATTACTGTATTAAAGAATAAAAACAATCTCTTGATACAATCATTTTTCTCCAAAATGATTGCACTAATTTGCATTCATATTAGTAGTAGGAATTCTAAACAAATAAGTCTTCTTCAATAAAAGGCAAAATGTTTGAACTCATTTTTTTTAAAATTAATGTTTATCTATTTTTGAGAGGGAGAGACAGAGCATGAGTGGGGGAGAAGCAGAGAGAGAGGGAGACACAGATTCCGAAGCAGGATCCAGGTCTGAGCTGTCAGCACAGACCCTGACATGGGGCTGGGACCCAGCAACCATGATATCATGACCTGAGCCAAAGTCGGACACTTAACAGACTGAGCCACCCAGGCACCCCTGAATTAATTTTAATTATGAATCTATTGAGATCCTAGAGCTTTTATTTTTTATTTGTAGTTAATCCTTTGTTATTTTTTTTATTTACTCTCAAAGGAAGTTTCCAAAGATAAAGAATGAGATTTTACACTTTGTTGACTATTAAGGGGAAAAAAATCTATGAATACAGTATGTCTTGCTATTATTTAGGTGTTTTAAGAGAGAGACAGAGAGAGAGAGAGAAAGAGAGAGAGAGAGAGAGAGAGAGAGAATATCCCAAGTTGAGGTGGGGCCAACCGCAAGATCATGACCTGAACTGAAATCAAGAGCCAGATGCTTAACTGACTGAACCACCCAGGTGCCCCTCATGGAACCATTTTCTTAATTTTGTTTTCAAATTGTTCATTGCTGGTGTGCAGAATGACAATTGATTTTTCTATATTCATACTGCATACTCACAATGTAGTTCAACATGTTCCTCTACTGTATTTCCTACAAAGTAGCAGCTGGATTAAAAGTCTTTATTATTATTATTAAAATTATTAATCAGACTTGGTATCCATCTCTTTGGCCATACTGTAAGTGAGGCTGTGTTCTTCCATCAGAAGACACATACTGTCTGGGTTTTGCTCATTTTGTTGTTAGCAACATGGTGCTTAGTGCCTAGACCTGCTAACCACAATTGGGCTTTAAAAAATGTGACATTCTAATTGTATCACTTCTTTTTAATATTAGCTGTATTATTTTATAAAGAGCTTTTCCTTCTTACCTATATCTAGGTTGACAGGTAGTATAGTTCATATGAGACAGTTTGAATAACTTCTTGATTTTTTTCCTTTATGTACAGTTTTTAAGATGATGAATTACTTTACTGTCATTCTCAGGAGGTAACTAGTTTATTGGTTTACTTTTTAAACATTTTTATATACCCATGAATTTAAACATTGTTAATGTGCTTCAATCCATTGCAACTTTTCTCCATATTAAAGCTTAAACTGTTGCATGTTTGGTCAGTGGGAGCCTCTTCAAATTGGCTCTTGTGTCCTTTTGACGTGACCCTTGAATTTGATGGCTTCCTTATTATCTGGTAAGATGAAGTACTCTTGGCTCAACTGGTACATTTCTTGCACTGAAATCAGTCATTTTCCAAGAAGTTCTGGTTTCTTTCACTGTGAAATGTTATTTTTAAGATCACGGTCTAGACACTTAGATGCTCACTGCTCATGGGTTGGTTACTATAGATCATTTCTAAGTCTTCTTTAGTAGTCAGAAGTATGAAATGTTACATGTGTAAAAACACACTGAATCATTTACATTTAAAGATGAAATATGTTGTGGTTTTACAATGACATTTCCTCTTACTATGATCTTATAAATGCTTCTCCACGCTCTCCCCTCCCAAAAGTAAGACACTTAAATGCATTTTATTTGCCATGGCTGATCATCTGAGCCTCCTCTGGCCTGCTGTTTTTATTCATGTCCCTCAAGTTTTCTTATAGTTTTTCTAAAACTCCCAAACAGATTAAACTGAAAGTATGAGAACATGAGGATAGATAGATGTTTTTAGGAAGTTTCCCATCTATATAACAGCAAAACTGTTTTTTCATTAGATTTAAAACACTATAAGTTAATACTGTAAGTGCTTAGAATCCAGATACTTTAAGATAAACTTATTTTTACTGTTGAATATTTAATTGTTTTATTCAAAGAATTCAAAATTTGTTTCCATCCTATATAGTACTCTGATTTGGGATTGTCTCAAAAAGTTAGGTAGTCTTTGAAAAGACAGCTTTATAAATGTACAATAATGTAATATGTAAAGAATTAAAATATTGAGCAGCATAGATGATTTTCATTTCGCTGGCACATGATGTTTTGCTTTTGCCTATAAAGTGTTTTGATGTACTGTTTTACTGATTTCATTTCATTGTCTATGTTTCAATTAGAACTCACTGAGCTTCCTTAAGGCAGTTATTTCAAATTTTTTTGCCGGGTAGGAAGATCTCCATTTCTCTAGGGCCAGTTACTGGGGCTTTGTTTTGTTTTTTGGTGATGTCATGCTTCCATGATTCTTTGTGATCCTTGTAGCCTTGTGTCAGTGTCTCTGCTCATTTGAAAAAGAGACACCTCTTTGAGCCTTTGCAGACTGGCTTTGGAGTGAAAGCCCTTCAGCAGTCCGCTCAGCCAGAGAGTCAGAGCACACTGGCTGATAGGGTCCACCAGTGGGCAGGCCACGTGCCAGGGACTACAAAAAAGTCTGTTACTCACTGTGTTCCCTTTCCCCACGGGATGCTTGTGGGCCAATGGGATTTTTCTTGATAGTGCATTCTGAGCAGTAATGTAGGCACAGGGAAACTTTTTTCTTTCCCTTTTCAATGCATCTTTGTTCATTCCTGTATTGCACTTATATGCTATTACCTCTCATTTGGATTCCAGAGCTCCCATGAAGGTATTTTCTACCGTGGAGAATTGTTAAGGGAGTGTTGATGTGGGCATATTAGGCTAGAACCTCCTGTTCTGTCATTTTGCAGATATTACTCCTCAACATTTTCTTTCTTTCTTTCTTTCTTTCTTTCTTTTTTTTTTTTTTTTTTTTTTGGTTCTTCTTTTGATGAAAGACTTTTTGGCCCCAGGCCTGCTTCAGATACACGAGATACTTATTTTGTTGATGAGTTTTTATATTTTGAAATTGTATGTTGATTCAAAAGGCAGTTTATGAAATGGAGCTGTTTGTTTCTATTCGTGCAAGTCCTAATCTGGTAATTAATAATAGATGAAAGAAAGCCATTTTCTTGTGCATTAAAAATTTTGGGGGCGCCTGGGTGGCTTGGTCGGTTAAGCGTCCGACTTCGGCTCAGGTCATGATCTCACCGTCCGTGAGTTCGAGCCCCGCGTCGGGCTCTGTGCTGACAGCTCGGAGCCTGGAGCCTGTTTCAGATTCTGTGTCTCCCTCTCTCTCTGCCCCTCCCCTGTTCATGCTCTGTCTCTTTCTGTCTCAAAAATAAAAATTAAAAAAAAATTTTTTTTCATATAGCCCTTTCAGTATTTTGATTCCACTCAAGATTCCCTGTTATAAAGAGTCACATTAAATGTTCTGCTGACCATTCATCTTTACAAAAAATCTATGGCTAAACCCTCACTCTCCAATTTTTTCCCTAAGGAATGTAAAGATCCTACAAATTACAATAAACTGGTGATGTGTGTACTTTAATTTCTCGCATAATGTGGGCTACTTTGAATGATTTGTTGAAACTACAAGCATATTTTAATAGTAAAACATGTACTTGTGGCATTGTGGAATGGACAGGAATCAAATTTATGGGGGATACCCTACTACTTCACACGAATTATATTCCCCTTTCTTTTCCTTCCTTTTTAAAAAACCCTAGCAGTAGCATACGGGATGTTTTAAAAATAAAGTATGGCTAATTAAAAAAGTATAGAGTCTGTAAGTAGCATGTTTGAAATTTCCATTTCCCAAAGTTCTTTTAACACTTCTTAAACCAATTTGCCTATTTCAGTGTACTTTGCCTGTTACGATTTCAAAGGACATATCCTTATGTGATTTGGTGCATAAAAATTATACCAAATGAGTATTCCTGATCTTTCCCTGGAGTATTTAAGAAAAGTTATGTTCCGTGTTAGCTTGTTAAGCAAGATGTCACTAGAAACTCACATGGAACCTCTGATTCTCACCATTTTACAACAGGATAGTTAAGAAATTCGGCCTTAGGTGGCGCTTGTCTTTTCTAGTTAGTTCATGGTCTCTTCATCTGTCAAATCAATAGCCCTGTAAGCCTGCTGTGTTCATTTTGGACAGGGAAGTTCTAGGTCACTTTTCTGGATCTTTTCTGGACAAGAACATATCAAGGACTGCTATCAAACCCTTTCTTCCTGTATCTCAGGTGAGAGGAAAAAGTGACATTATTCTTAGCCATTTTGAGCAAGTCTTGAATTTGTCACAGAGAGGGAGAGAAAAGTAATTTGCATCCTAAGGTAATCTAAAATAATAGCCTTTGTGTGTGCATTGGGATATGTCTAAATATGAAGATAGTAAAATTGTCAAAGAAAGCTTACAGATAGTAATGAGGACAGAACAAATAGTTCAAAGGAACACTGATCTTTGAATCTATAGGTAGCTTTTGATAAGAGCACTACATTTTTCTATTCTTGGGTAGCAAACTTTCTTAGATTCATCAAAACAATCTCACTCAAGAGCCTACTGATCTTTTTATGTGATTTTTCATGCCTTTGAATACATTTTTAATAAGATTTCACTGTTGAAAAGACTGGAATTTCTAATATTTCTTGTTACCTGCCGTTGTGTTTATTTTCAGACTAAATCAAGATTATGACTGTTTCAGATAGCCATTTAGTATCTTTAAATTTTCATGACCTATATTACCTCCTTTTAAGAGTGACAAATTTAGCCATCAAAACCAGAATGATAAAATTATGAAGATGTCTTTTACACCAAACACCAAGACTACCAAATAACATGAGTAATTTTCTCTTTTACTTTATAAAAGGAAAAATGCGGGAAATAATAGTATCTGTATATAGGATCATGCCATAATTTGAATTAGCTCAGCACTACTGTCAAAACTGTCCTGTTTGCCGAGCCCAAGATATAAGAAGAGTTGACAAATCAAAAATAGAAGCTCATTTTCCTTACAGTAATTCTATGCAAAATGTTTTAGTACATTTGCACTTTTTAGGATGAATGGAAATAGTCAAGTTTATGTGCAAAGACTACCACAGTAACTATCAATAAGCTGATTATTAAGAGAGATACTAGGTTTGAAATAGCTTGCCAATCGGTGACAATCATGGCACACATCTTATAGGATAAATTAAAAGACCCTAGAATCAGTGACCTCACTGTCAATAATATGTTCTTATTCTCAGGGGAATCATGTACTAAATTGTTAAAAAATTTGTATGAAATTAGTGGGGGAGTTTACACTTCTCCATTCTTGTTTTTTTTCATTATTATAATAAATAACCAGAGTCTTTCAGTCCTATAGTCTAAAAGTGCTTTCTGCTTCTCCCTCCTGCTTCCCTAAAGTCCACCACAAGGTTCGAAGTATCCTGGAAGAAACATCAAAAGAATGATGACTTCTGTAAAGGACTTTACCACACACTCTTAACTGTTGATTCTATATTGAACAGCCTTAGGTATATGGGAATCCTTGTTCTGGGAGCAAGAAGCCTGTCAAGTAGGATTTCTGACACTCCTAGTGTAGATGCAGTTGACTTTATGATAGTAGACTACCAAGTAACTCAAGATCAAATGAATAAGAATTAATTACCTCAGACTGAATTAGAGAGCAATTTAATCATGCTTAAGGTTTTTTTTTTTGTTTTTTTTTTTTTAAATATGAGAACAGGGGCGCTTGGGTGGCTCAGTCTGTTGGGCGGCTGACTTTAGCTCAGGTCACGATCTCGCGTCAGTGAGTTCGAGCCCCGCGTCGGGCTCTGGGCTGACAGCTCAGAGCCTGGAGCTTGCTTCCGATTCTGTGTCTCCCTCTCTCTCTGCCCCTCCCCCGTTCATGCTCTGTCTCTCTCTGTCTCAAAATAAATAAATGTTAAAAAAAAATATGAGAACATTTGCCTGCCTTCGTGATTTATCAATTTTAATAGGCTATCCTATTACAATGTGGAAAAACCCTCTAAGTAATATTTAGTTAACTGACTCCTTACAATTCAGTAAAAGTCCTAAAAAATAAAAAGAACTTAATGCACAAAATAATACATAATTGGAAAAATTTAAGAAATATGATTTCATAAAAATCAAAGGCAAACTATTGGTTCTATTGACAGAATAGCTCAGAATAATGGTTAAATATTAGGCAGGCAAAATGCCTTTAACGTGTTTTGTTGCTCTTTATTACATTGCAGTTATTTGCATGCTTTCAATAAAAATCTTATTTAGTGAGGCACGATAAATCCACTACTGAAGAACAAAGCATATTCTTATATGGAAATGATGCCATGGGGGCGCCTAGGTGGCTCAGTTGGTTAAGTGTCCGACTTCGGCTCAGGTTCCTGAGTTTGAGCCCCACGTGGAGTTCTGTGCGGACAGCTCCGAGCCTGGAGCCTGCTTCGGATTCTGTGTCTCCCTCTCTCTGCCCCTCCCCCCTCATGCTCTGTCTCTCTTTCTCTCTCTCTCAAAAATAAACATTAAAAAATTTTTAAAAAGTAAAAAATTAAAAAAAAATGATGCCACAATGTAGTTTTTGGTAACTGCTCTATCATTTATGTATTCCCAGACCAACAGGTAGGAAAAAGAGCCACTTTCTGGAAGGACATAAGTCTTGGAGATCTTAGAGAAACAGAAATAATTCTATATTTGTAAGAACTGCAGGCAAAACTTAGTAGGCATGCTTTGTTTTGTATGTTTTCTGAACCCCAGCCTTAAAATATGTTCTTATAAAAGCAATAAAAGTACTTCTGGCAGATAAAAGTGATTGACTATGGCTCTTGGAAATTTACAAAGCCTCCGGAGAGAAATCAAATATCAAGCCTTAATTTCAGATGGCTCTAGTTACGTTAACCATATTAACAAGGATAATTTTTTAAATTATAATAAAAAAGCCAAATAAACAAAATATCACATTATCGATACTGAAATAGAAAATAGCTAAACAAATGTATATGGCCAAAACTTCACCTGTGTGAGTGAGAATGCAATTTGGCCAGAAGCAGGGACTAAGAAACAAAACAGACAGCTTGCCCTACTGGCATTTCGACTCAGCATTTCACATAACAGAAATAAAAAAGTAATTTGTATCCTTAGATAAATTTTAAAAAATGAAAACATTCTGTAGAGCACTAGTCTCTCAATAAAGTGAAGCCATGAGTCCTTTCAGTAAGTGGCTAACTCCTTGACTTTTGAAATACTGATAACTGTAAATATATGATGATCTTTGACCCTTGGAGGTATGAAAATCAAGTGAGCAAATTTTTATTTTACTATCTTGAACAGACAATAACTTTGGTTATATTTTTGTTTGTATTTTGGTTTCTACTTTAAGTACCTTCTATGTTTTTTGGATAACCAGTTATTCTAAGCTTTTTTTTGGTGGGGCACCTGAGTGGCTCAGTCGGTTAAGCATCCAACTCGATTTCAGTGCAAGTCATGTCTCAGTCTTGAGATCAAGCCCTGAATTGGGCTTCATGCTGAGCATGGAGCCTGTTTAAGACTCTCTCTCTCTCTCTCTCTCAGTATCTCTCTTTCCCCGTCTCCCCACCGCCTCTCTCCACCCATGTGCTCTCTTTCTCTAAAAAAATAAAAATAAAAAAAATAGTCATTTCTGCAAAACATTGCAAGAGAAAAAATTGTTTTTAATACTTCTGCCCCTCTGAGTTTTCTTTTCACAGAGGCCATGTGGTGAGTGGCATAGTACACCTGCAGACAGAGCAGGAACTAAACAAATTATCTCCTGAAACTAAAATGTTTTATTGTGACCCTGTTTTGTTTAGTTTTACAGATCTGCCTTATACGTTCACAATGGATCATTTACTCACTTCTGGGTTTTTCCACTGAATTTGGTTCAGTAAAACTACTTGCTAAAAATAGATGCGTGGCTCAAATATGTTCCTTAACAAAGGTTAGAGCCATCCTTTTTCTGTCCTCAGGGGTAATGAATATTCACTTTGTGACTTTGCTGTGAAACTATTTTTCTTAATGGCACAGGTTTTAATTTTCTAAGATATGTTTCCAAAATAGCTTGTTTTTGTTTGTACACAAAGAACACCAAGAAGAAGAATGAGAATGATTTTCTCATCCCTTATGTGTACTAAAATCTTAGAGAGTAATATTAGTATACTCTGGATTCAAAACCTAAGGATTTAAAACCCATATTTTCATGGGAAAAATGATAATTTTTGGTACTACACTGCCTCTCGGTGGTTCATTTAATATTTAGTTCAATTACAAAATGTATCATAATATACAAGAAATCTAAAATTTGCAGTAAGAGTTTTCAATATTTTAAGTTCATTGAGTTCCTAAAGTAACAACAATGTAAATTATCTTGTGCTTTGTATGCATATCAGAAATGAATGAGTCTATATGCAAAGGAGGATTGACATAATATGGAAGAGAAAGTCAAGCCAGGCTGAGTATAGGTCATGATTAGGTTGGAAAATCTCACCTCTGAACATTCATTGTTCTGTGTCCAGACATTACTAAGCTTTATTTGTTTGTTTTTAATTTATATTTTGATGCCCTAACAGTAAATCCTAAAAATTAGGTAAAAGTTTAAAACCCTTCCCTATTAAGTTGGCTAAATTTAATTTTATTTGGGAATGTATGTGTGTCTGTGGGGCAGGAAACTATGCCAGGAACTCTAGAAAGACATAGGCAGATAAAATTTGGTTTCAATTACCAAGGAGTACATCAGCTATTATAACGAAGAGAATAGTTTGTTTTTTTCCTCTTGATACTACCCAACATTTGTTGATAGATTGGGTAATCAAAAGTGTCAACTATTCTCCTCTTTATAGTGTAATTTATAATTCTCTGAAAGATGTTATACAAAGAATAATGATAAGACTGTGGAAAAAAATAGCTTTCAAAATTCCATGTGTTGCTCTCTATTGGGTGAGGACCCATGGTGTGGTATCTGATTGAGGTTATAAGAAGTGCTTGACTTAGGATCTTAGAGGCATAAGTGCTTTATGATCTTGGAGGCATAATTGAGTTGAGTTATGTATCAATATAAGTTTAAAAATCTTAAGTTTCGGGGCGCCTGGGTGGCGCAGTCGGTTAAGCGTCTGACTTCAGCCAGGTCACGATCTCGCGGTCCGCGAGTTCGAGCCCCGCGTCAGGCTCTGGGCTGATGGCTCGGAGCCTGGAGCCTGTTTCCGATTCTGTGTCTCCCTCTCTCTCTGCCCCTCCCCCGTTCATGCTCTGTCTCTGTCTGTCCCATAAATAAATAAAAACGTTGAAAAAAAAATTTTAAAATCTTAAGTTTCAAGTCCTTTGTGGGTAATGCAATCCAGTCCTTCTAAGGATCTGGTTCCCCTGGGAAGCACCAACTAGCTGAGTTGTAATTTACTTTGGTAGTCCTTACTGATTGGCACTTGAATCGGTCCTTCTCAGGGCAGTGACAGCCCATCTTTTCTCTGGAACATCTTCATGTAGATGAAATCTTTTGGTCTTCCAGTGGGTCCTTCCAGGTTTTTATGATTTTGTTTCAGACCTCATTAAAAAAAAAAAGAGAGGTGGATTTTTAAGTACTGGGATGATTATAAGAGGATTTAGTTAAATTAGGCACAGGACATGGTCTCAGACCAAAATCCATAAGTTTGCCAAATATGAGTTCACTGGGAGAGAATCTGTGCCTGCTTGTAGGTAGGGGGTGCTCTCATTTTTAACAAGGCTGATGGTAAAACTCTATGGCTCCTATCCTAGAAGGTTTCAGAGTCTTTGCCAATGATTTGCTTTAGGGTTTGTTTTATTTGCTTTATTTGTCCAGAGGACTGAGACTTGTAGAAATCTGCAAACATTTGTATAATTCCTGGACAATGGTAGAAATAAATGACTTTCTATGTCTAATATCTTTGGTGTGCCCAAAGTGACAGTTATGTAATTAAGACTTTACTGCTGCCCGAGCCATTCAGACATCATACACCCTATAACTAAACAAAGTCTTTTATTCTTTATGGGCCTTAGTTCTATAAAATCCAACTAGTTCCTGAAAAGTTGGTTTAGGGAAAACTTCGTGCATTTACTTTGAAAGAATACTTTACCTGTAAAGTATTCTGATGAATAGCTCATGTCTTTGATATTTTAAATAATTTAATCTGTTTATTAGGCGTAGTAAAAGTCTAGTGTCCTTAAAATCTCTAATTCATAGGATTTTGTTGATGACACAATACTAGCCAAATAGGGACTGTAGTGTGGGAATTATTTTATTATGCAATTCCCATAAACCAGTCAAATTTTTCTTAGCCCAATTTGTGTAGCCTATGTGTCCATTTTCCTTTGTGAGGCACATTTTGAAAATGAAGAAAAATTTCTTACTGTATCCAAACTGGATCTTCTAAGTTTGGAGTCCACTGTGGGTTAATAGCTTTTGAAACTCTGTTCGCACAATGGTTGCCTTTAGAAATTTTGTCCTTCTGCCCTGCCTGGGCTCCACAATAAGTCACTGATAATCTGACTAGGCAGTTGTAAAGCCTCTGAAAGGCAGCTATCAATTCTCTGTGAGGTATTTAGGTTCCCAGCAAAATAAAAAATCCTCCCCTAAAAACAATTTATTCTGTTGCATGGCAGAAACCAAACATATTCTGAAAGCTTCTGGCACACAGATAAAAGAGGTCTTTAAGATGAGTAGCATCAGCTGGTGAGAAAGGCTTGTGAATTACCCTGGATCCCCAGGTAGCTTCTCAATGACATCAGCTTTGCTGGCACTCCAAATAGGAAAGTCTGGTGTTCCTCGCATTAAGGCAAAAATGTGAATTATATGGCACTTTGGTTTCCTTCCTGTGTTGACATTCATCAGCTTAATACCTTGCTCATTTGCCTTTTTCCAGGCAGCTAGTGCTGCTTTTCATCCTCTTGTCTTCATATGGGACCATGGTGTTTTTTACAAGATCTCAGTTGTTCCCAGATCAGGTCTCGTTGTCGTGTCTGCTTTCCCAGCTACATGGTGTGTGGCCAAGAAGGGACTCTTGGAGGTGGATCAGACTAGGTCAGGAGATGAACAAACTTGGATCCTTAAGCAGGGCATGTAATTAGTTACCAGCTAAAGACATCATGCCCTCTGTTCTTCTTTATGGGGAAATTTACTAATGAAGAGAACCACTGTCTAAAAGGTCATTGACTCTCCTTTCCTGAAGTCAGTTGGAGGCTGAGAAGGATAAAGAGATACAGGAGAGCAGAGAGTGCAGAAATGACAGAGAAAGGAGGAGAAGCGTTCTATGAAAAGAGATAGTATCTATAAATCTCACATTTTTTCTTCCTCTTCTGGCTATCTACATCATTCTAAATTTTTTTTCCTTAGGATGATTTTTATCCCATAGATACCAGTAATTTATTTGCTTGAGATGAGGCCTAAGAACCTCAGCAAACACATGAACTCCAGATCAGAAGAACCATCCTCATCTTCAGGCAAGTGAAAGGTGGATCCTTATTTACATTTCAGACATGACAGAAAGACAGTAGCTTTCTAAGAGAAAGGCCTACAGGCAGTATTCATGGCATTTCATATATTCCAACCATACCTTGCATAACAGACTTTATACTCATTGGAAAATTCCCCATTAACCCTTCCTCCACCCCCCACCATTCTATTCTCTACTTCTATGAGTTTGACTATTGTAGATACCTCATATAAGTGGAATAAAGTCTGTGATTTTGTAGAATGTTACTCAGTTTTATTTGTTTGCTGTTTCCTCTTGATTACATCCAGGTTATGCTTTTTGTGTGTGTGTGAAAAATACCACAGAAATGATGCTGGGTCCTTTGTAGTGCATTGCTGTTGATTCTAAATTGAATCACATGGTTGAGATAGTTGAAGGGTAGCAGAATATGCCACCTGCAAATAGGCCTCCTTTACATGAGGATCATTTTGAAAAATAGTGGACCTAGGAGCACAGGAGAAGTTGCCTTTTTATAAGGAACATTTATGTTTTAAAGAAAATCTATATTTGTAAGGGTGTCTCCCTTTCTATACTAAGAAGAGAAGACTGGCACTAAATCAAAAGAGTCTTCTCCATACAGAAAGTGCTGATGTCAATCTGCCTGACAAACCTTACTGTTATTTACTGTGCTTTTTCCTGGTAGAGACCCATAACTGCCCACCTCCACACATTTCTTTTGCCCTCAGTTGAAGGTGGTTTTCAAAGCTGGTGGTTTAGACTGACTCAGGGAATTTTATTTTTCTCTGGGTATTTCCCATGTATACAGGAGGTAAACATGTTAATTAAACCCCTGTCTTTCTCTTGTTACTCTGCCTTTTATTACAGGAGTCTCAGGTAAGAGCTCAGAGAGGTAAAAATTATTTTTCCTACCTTACCCTGCATCTACAGAGAGATGGGTGGAGAGAACATGAGGTGGCACATTGTAGGCGGGAAAGTGTGACAAGAAGCACATAGTATGAAACTTTGGGGCATTATCGGGTAACTACGTACACGGAGACAAACAGCATCATGTACTGTACTGAGGACTTGGGTTTCATCTGAGAAAACTGGGGGAAAAGTGTTACTTATTATAAAGGTGTTTGAAATTGAGTCCATTGGGGCTGTGCAGGTGCGCCGTTAGGGTGTGTTGCCAGGGTACAGGTGTGCGAAAGTTACTCAAGCCTCTGCAGGTAGGTATTTGACACAGATAATGCACGATGAATGCTTGTGGGGAGGCTGTACTCCTCCCTAACTTGTTTTCAATGGCTCCATAAACAAAAGCAAGCAAACTAACAAATGCCACAAACTGTCAAATAAAACTCCCATCTCCCTAAAAGCTTTTGATTTCCCTTGAACTGTGCAGTATTACTTCCTTTCAGTGGTATAGGAAATATATTGGTAAAATTCAGCCACAGACAAACCTGTGCCCATTCCCAGAACTGGGAAGCATGCCCACATCTATTGAGACTGGGAGAAATTTAAGTTGGCTTTATTGGTTCCGCATTTTGTGCACTTGACCTTAGTATTGGTGACCTGAGGGTATGTGCCATTATGAGTAGCTCAGAAGATATTCAGAGATACCATGACTGAACCCAAAAGTACAAAAGTGGGTGACAGAAGTACAAGGTGGGTCGGGTTCTTTGGGTAACTGCCTGCCATTTTTCTTTGCTCTCTGCTTTTCAGGTGCTGGTAACTTTGGACTACCTCTAGAATTCCCTCATAACCACCCAACTTAGATCCACTCTTTCTTGAAATGGTAAGTGCTCCCAGTTATCTCCACTCCTCTTGATGTTATCAAAATCTCCAGTTTTCAGAGTGCCAATCTTAGCACTAATTTTGATGATATCAATAACAACATCAGTGCTTTACTATGTATCAATTAGTGTTATCTGATTAAAGTAATTCAGGGGCGCCTGGGTCTGTCAGTCAGTTAAGCGCCTGACTTCGGCTCAGGTCACGATCTCCCGGTTTGTGAGTTCGAGCCCACGTCAGGCTCTGGGCTAACAGCTTGGAGCCTGGAGCCTGCTTCGATTCTGTGTCTCCCTCTCTCTCTGCCCCTTGCCTGCTACACTCTGTCTCCCTCTCTGTCAAAAATAAACATTAAAAAAATTTAAAAAATTAATTCATATTCATTCTGTACATACTTTTTCTCATTTTTTGAAATAGAAGTTGAAGCAAGCTACATGATCCCTGCTGTGAAAATTTTTTCTTAATTTCTTTTTTAAAAAAATTTTAAATGTGTATTTTTGAGAGAGAGAGAGAGAGAGAGGGAGAGTGAGTGGAGTTGGGGGGGGGGCAGAGAGAGAGAAGGAGACACAGAATGTGAAGCAGGCTCCAGGCTCTGAGCTGTGCACACAGAGCCCAACGCAGAGCTTGAATTCACGAACTGACCAAGCCACCCGGTCCCCTTTTCTTAACTTCTTAATTTAAATTCTTTGGACCACATCCCCTGAAGCTTTATTATTATCCCATTTATCTTTACAGAGAGCAGCGTGGTTTAACCTGCTACAATTTGTGCATGTGTCATGTGCGTATGTTGTTTAGAATCTTCTTAGTTTTTCTTCTCCTTTATTCTTGACAGTTGTTGTGGTCCTCTTTGATTTCTTCTTGTTCTAGTTTCTACTTACTATTACTAGTGATGGATTTGAGATTTTCTCCTAATCAGTCTCCTTAGACATTGATTATTTCATTAGAATGTTTACTAAATGTGTAATACAAGCAAAATACTGTTTATTTGAAAGGGCAGGTCCAGAAACAAACAATTTACAATAGAATGACCAAAAGTCTCAGTTTGTGCCTGTCAGTCCTGGCTTATACCCATTTTCTTGGTGTGAGTAACCATTTTTATGCAAAAATTTCCCCCATTTTGATAAAGATTATGTGGTCACCTGATTTATAAGGGTAACTAGAACACGTGATATAGATTGTTTAAATCCTGTGTGGAAGATGAAAGACTCTTTCAAAAGGCTGCTCTGAGGGTAGACCATATGGTGAAGAGACCTTTGCCCCACAGGTGGTGAAAACATAGCCAAGTCCAAGGGCATTGCAGCTGTGAAAACAAAAGAATACCTGGAGGCCTCTGTAAATCAGAGCTACTTGTCCTGACTTCCAACCCAGAACTCCTTCAAATATTTTACACCCCAGATAAATCATAAAAGTTTTACTTCAAACTGGCACAGCGTCATCATGGTTTGTGATATTTCATATTTGACAACACTGTATTGCATTTCTATTAGGCTTTACAATTTGTATTTCCCCTTCTCAGAGGTAGATTTTATTCCTCTATACGATACCTGATTTGAGAGAATTTTAGCACTGATCTCATTCATAGTCGGAAGTCCCCTGTTTTTTGATGTCATGAACTTGATGTGTATGTAAATTGATCAACAGGAAATATTCAGTTCACTGTAGCTCTGAAGAGTCTCCAGGTAAGAAAATCTGTGAGAGCATCTACCCCTGAATAGGAGGAACAAGAGTTACCATTGGGCATGATGTTTTCTGCTATCTTATACCAAAAATATAGATACAGGTTTGTAATAAGGATTTACCCTTCCTAGATCAACAAAATTTATCCAGGTAATGTTCTCAGAAACAAGAGCAGATCAGAAAAGTACACGAAAACTTTGTAATATTATTGGTCACTAGGAAAACACAGTTAATAATGAGATAACACTACATGTGGTAAAATGTACAGGTTTTTTTTTTAAGGGCAATATTGTCTCCCCAAGTGTCCATGGGTTTGACAGAATTCTGGAATAGCAGAAGCCAGGTGGAAGAACTTTATCATCATAGATAAGATGAAAACACACTAATGAAGAGCAATGTCAGATTAGTCACTTGGAGGCTTTGACCTATAGTCAATTAATATTAATGGTCAAGAGACCATTGAGTTCTAAGGGACAAGATTTGTGGGTGGCTCATAAGCGTTTTCTTCATTGTGCACTTATCTGTCTAGTTTCAGAAAAGATAAAGATGAATAGAAGATTGATGTCAGCTATTCCAATCCCTGATCCAATATTGTTAGTTTAACTACTTTTTAAATTCAGAGTTATGTATTGAAGGAGAGACTGAGTCAATTTTAGGAAGGTCCTTGCACAGCTAGTGTATGTATTTGAGTAATGATTCTTCTAGCCCTTGTCCAAAGGGACATATAGCCATTTACCTGAATAACTGCACTGAGAAAAGGAAAATATTGGTACAGATTCTGAACCCACACACATACCTGCAGACCCAAAAAACCATCATGGCATCCCCTTCCCCTGATTATCCCCTCATTAGAGCAAGAGAACATAGAAATTAGATCATTGATGTTTTGGTCCAAGTCTATCTTGCAGTGAGTTTAATGGATTCATTTACTCCCATTGCTTTCTCCTTCTTTCTTGAATGCATAATATAGATGAACATTCCTAGCAGGTAGAAGAATTCTCATATTGGTGTTTTGACCTATAGAGTGAAAGGTAATTGTCATAGGAAATTCTCATCTTTGAGACAATGGGAAAAGAGAACATAGCTGCCCGAATGGGGAAAAGATCAGGACCAATGAGGAAAAGGAAGTGCTAGGTAAAGCAGGGAAAATGGAAAGTGCACCAAGTTATTAATATTTTGGTTATTTAAAAAATATCTGTGCATGGGGCGCCTGGGTGACTCAGTCAGTTAAGGGCCTGACTTCAGCTGAGGTCATGAGCTCACAGTTCATGAGTTTGAGCCCCACATCAGGCCCACTGCTGTCAGCACAGAACCTGCTTTGGATCCTCTGTCCACCTTTCTTTCTGTCCCTCCCCCACTTTCTCTCTCTTTCGCTCTTGCTTTCTCTCTCATAAATAAACATTTAAATAAAATATCTGTCCACTGTGTTGACTTTACGATTTTGTATGTCTTGATTGTCTTTAGTCCTCAAATATTTCAGAGTAATGATAATGTTTCTTTGTAACTAATGGAAAAAAAGGAAAAGAAAGCAAGCAGGCTTTCGATGAGAAATTATGTGGTGGGGAGAAAGAACAGAAGGAGGAGTGACAATAGCAGCACATTTTGCAAAATTAGTTGGAAAGCCTCGGAGTAGTACCAATTAAACAAAAACTTACAGGATAAGAACTCCAAAGCCAAACTTAGAAAAGTAAAACTCAGAAAAGACAGGTACACTAAATTCTAGGAAGGTGTGGACTGTGCCACCTTTTGCTCGTCTCTGTAATCCTTTACCTAATATAGAGTTAGTACAAAATAGGCATACAATAATTATTTGCTTATGGAATAATTGATTTTCCTATGATGAAACTCGAGATGCACTGAATGTCCAGCATATAATAGGCACTGAATAAATTTTTCTGAATTGGATAAATGAAAGGTGGAGCTTGGATAAGAATGAATCCTTTATATTCGTGTTTTTTGTCTGTTTTTAATGTTTATTTATTTAAGAGAGAGAGAATGTGAAAATGGGCAGGGAAAGGCAGAGAGGGAGAGAGAGAATCCAAAGCAGGCTCCACGCTGTTAGCACAGAGCCTGGTGCGGGGTGGGGGGAGTTGTGCTCCATCCCACAACTGTGAGATCATGACCTGAGCCAAAATAGAGAGTCAGGTGCTTAACTGAGCCACCTGAACGTGAATCCTTTATTATCCAAAGCTCAGTTCACTGCACTAAGCAATGGTTTTTGACTATTAATGTTTCATTTCAGTGGTGTTAGCCTGAAGTTGACTAGATTTAGTAGGCATATTTTTTTAACCTCGTCTCACTAAAATTTGCAACAAACCAATCATATAGCTAGATGTCTTGGTTTATTCAGTGCTCTATTCATATTTTCAAAAACAAAAAAAAAGTGTTGCTGGGCTCATGTCCCAGGGTGAAAGCCTGCTGTGAGAGGTACTAATTACATACTAATGATGCATTCTTGATTTGCACTCTGTTCCTACTAATCTATATGATTGCAGAAGCAGTTACTACTGTCACTGTCAGCTTTGGAACTGAACAGTAGGTCCGGGTTAGTAGGTAATGATATTACCTAAGAGGATTCTACTTTTGACCTGCTGCTCAATGTTTATGATACATGGAGCAATGTCAAACTAATCACTGTGCAGAGATTGGAGAAAAGATAATCACAGGTACAAAGCTGAGTGCTTTGGATCCAATGACTTGTTTTCTCTTTGTAGTGTTTATGCATTCATCCTAGATAATATTACAGAAGCCTGGAGAGTAATGGTCATAGATCTCTTTTAAATGCTAGTGCACTTATGGTAAGGTCCCTCCCCCACCCCCCGCGGCCCCCTTAGGCATGGAAGTCTCTGTTGACCACAAATGAGCACTTGCAGACTTCATAGTGATTTACATTTTGAAAGAGTCTTTGTAGAATAAATCTAGTAAATTATATTTACCACAGTAATATGTTCACTTGACTTAGTGCAGTATAAAGAAGACAGAATCCTTGCTTTGTGCAGTGGAAAGGCAGTAGAATCCTTGCACCCTATGGTATGTAAATCTGTATAGAAAGACAACATATATTGTGACTTGCATAAAAGAAATGTCTAAGGGAGAAGTTTGTGAGTTGTTAAATATCTCGATAATGCTTGAAATTTCATTAATATTCTCTCACAACCTATATATGTAGATTACTTATATTTTATTCTGCTTGGCCTTTGTTTAGTGTCGTTACTATTCAATATCTCCCTCTTGTTCCTCAAGTTCATTCAAAGTAGGATCCCCATAAATGGGAAATATGGCTAGAAATAATATTTTTGAGCTGCTTTGATGTTCCAAGTTTTTTATGTATCTCACTTCATTTTCCACTATTTTTTTTCAATATATTTGAAAGTTTAAAGAGGAAGAAGCTGAGATTCAGAAGAGGTCACAAACTAGAACGTGAACCCATGTCCTCTTCTCTGAAGCATGCTAATTCCTGAGGACAAGGGTTGGTTTTTACCACAGGAGACTAGTAGGCGGAGGCAGTGGTAGATGGTTGATTCCAATTAAGAGTGGGAATTAGCACCTGCAGGTAAAGGTGGGCGAGCGGTGTGCTGGTAAACACTCAACAGCTGATTGTCCCACAAAAGCCCTGACTTGTAGTGTTGCCTGGTTCAATGCTATAAATACTATAATCCTGGCTGCTGTTAAATGATCAATGTAATGTAATTGAACACAAAGCTGGGAAGAGATGTGCAGTAGCACACCATTATGTATTTTTTCCACCATGTCCATGCTAGAGACATAAATACCCCATGAGCATAGATAACTATAAATGTAATAAAACTAATTTTTTATTAGTGCTCAATTTTGAATACTTATTAATTTTATTTTTAATATAATTTAGTTGTAGGTTTATGTTATTTTTTGTAACAGCTTATTTAACAACTGGCTTGCAAAAGAGCTGAATGTTTTAACAGTTATTTCTGACACCCATTATGAGCTGGTTCCTTTACATACTGTCCTGCTTCCCATAATAGTTCATATTCTGTCAGTCTGATACATTAGGTACCTTCTGCTGAAAGTGCGATGTCTGCTGTGTCCCTTTTTTCCTAATCACTTCTAGTGCCCTACCTTTTCCCTACCCATTTCTTTCACTGAGGCTGCTACACGTTGGTTTAAAGGGGAGTGAAGAAAGAAGTGGATAAGCACATGACATTCTCACAAAGAAACTTCCACGATTATCTCATATGTCCTTAAACTTCAGAGTGACTGATAGTTATTTTATTATTTTTTTTAAATTATGTGTATTTTTAGGAGCAGTTTTAAGTTCATAGCAAAATTAAGAGGAAGATAAGAAATATCTCATACACCCCCTGCCGACACACATGCATAGCCTCCCCATTAACGACATCCCCTTCCAGAGTGGTATGTTTGTTACAGTTGGTGAACCTACCCTGACACATCATTGTTGCCCAAAGTCCATAGTTTATGTTACGGTTCACTCTTGGTGTTGCATATTCTGCGGGTTTGGACAAATCTATAGGACCAGTACCCATCATTATAATATCATACAGAATATTTTCATTTACCTAAAACTCCTCTGTGCTGTGCCTATTCATTTTCCCCATCCCCACCCCAACTCTTGGTACTCACTGATATTTTTACTGTTTTCATCTGTTTTCCAGAATAGTTGGAATATATTCCAACTATATATTCCAACTATATATTCCAAATGTATTCCAAATATATTCCAGTAGTTGGAATCCTATAGCACATAGCTTTTGCAGATTGGCTTCTTTCACTTAGTAATGTTAAGTTTCCTCCATATCTTTTCAGCGTTTGATAGGTCACTTCTTTTCAGTGCTGAATAATACTCCGTTTTCTGGATGTACTAGTTTATCCATTTAACCACTAACGTGCGTTACGTTTCCTTTAAAGATTTGACAATTATGAATAAAGCTTTTGTAAAGGTCTGTGTTCAGGTTTTTGTGTGGACATGAGTTTTTAACTCCTTTTGGTAAATGACCAAGGAATTTAATTGCTGGATTGCATGATAAGGATATACTTAGTTTGGCATCTGTTTATTTCTGATAGAGAGGTATTTAAGTCTGCAACTATGATAGTAGATTCATCTATTTTTCTTGGCAGTGCTGTAAGTTTTTGCCTTATGTAATTGGATGTTGTTGTTAGGTGCATACATGTTAAGGATTTTATGTTTTCTTGGAGAATTGGCCCCTTTATCATTATATAATGACTTCTTTATCCCTGATAACTTTTCTTTCTTTGATGTCTGCTCTTTCTGAAATTAATACAGCTACCCCTGCTTAGAAAAAAATGTTTGGTAGAAATTTTTCTCCATCCATTTACTTTTAATCTGTGTGTCTTTAGAGTGGTTTTCTTATGAACAATATAAAATTGAGTCTTGTATTTTGATCCATTCTGACAGTCTCAGTCTTTTAATTCCTGCATTTAGCTCATTGATGTTCAAAGTGAATATTGATATAGTTGGATTAATGTCTTCCATATTTGGTACAATTTTCTATTTGTTGCCCTTGTTTTTGTTTTGCACTCTTTTTCTGCCTTTGTGGTTTTAATTGAGGATTTTATATGATTTCACTTTCTGTATTTGCTTATATTTTGTAGGTCTGTTTCAGATCCAAATCCCAGTGAGTGAGCACTTGATCGCACATGGGTTACCTTCCCATCTCTTGACTGAAGGAGGGTAGCCTCTTTATCAACAGTCCTGTCAAAGGCTGCATCAAAGGGGTGTGGGTGGTAGTTCCCAAATCAAACCAGAGCACTCTTACCAAAATAATGTTCCCATGATAAAGTCTTTGGCTCCAAGTGTCAATGACACATGGCTCCTTCAAGACCACATAGCATGTCGTTCACATTCATTTTGCCTCATTTGCTTCTTGTAATCCTAGGCATTCTTCAAGTATAAGTCAAGTTCTTTTTTCTCTGAAAAGTCTTTTCTGATTTATCTTCATTAGTCTTTTTTTTAATCCCTATAGACTCTTTCACAAAATTTAGAAGTTAATTATATGTTTTTCTTTTTTTTTTTTTTCAACGTTTATTTATTTTTGGGATAGAGAGAGACAGAGCATGAACGGGGGAGGGGCAGAGAGAGAGGGAGACACAGAATCGGAAACAGGCTCCAGGCTCTGAGCCATCAGCCCAGAGCCTGACGCGGGGCTCGAACTCACGGACCGGGAGATCGTGACCTGGCTGAAGTCGGACGCTCAACCGACTGCGCCACCCAGGCGCCCGTTTTTCAAAGCAGATAGAGCGCTGATGTAAAAAAATGATGTTAGACCCAGCTTTGCCATTTCCTAGCTGTGAAAATTTGTTCAGTCAGACTTTCTGGGCATCAGTTTTCTTATCGCTAAAGCAGAGGGATTTTAATGTTTAATGTGTAATACTCTGTATTATACAGGTATAAAATGAGTGTGGTATAACTTCTAAGTGCTTCTAAGTGCCTGCAGAATTTTTAAAATTTCCTTTTGTGGGTACTCAGCAATGACATCATAAAATGCTAAAATGCCTGGGCAGATATAGTAAGAGGGATCTTGTATCAGTGACTTAAGTATGTCCTTTTTCTAGTTTTTTTTTTTCTTTTTTAGTTTTTTAAAGGAAGGAAATGGGCATTTGTTAGAAAATTCAACCTTTTAATGATGTGGTAACACAATGATAGTTTTAAATTTGAATGAAATTGAAAGAATAAATAATGAAAGGAAATTTTTGGAAATAACCCTACTAAGAAAATAAAGCAGAATTATAAAATCTGTTATTTTCAGGTAACACACAATTAAAACCTAATTAGGCCAAGTATAAAAGATCAAAGAAACTGCCAGTATAGTAATGGTTTTTGAATGAAGTTACTCTTATTCTGAAACTAAATATTTAAGATTCCTTCAAGGACTACAAAAAGGTACTACTTTATGCAATGATGTCTCTATAGCTTTATTTTGAATTGATATTCATACATATATATTTTTTGTTTCATTTTTTAAATATGATTTTCATATGCAATTACCATATTAATTTTTGGTTTACTTTTATTTTTTCCGACCATCTTTTTTATATTTTTTAAAAGTGTAAGTCTTAAAATTGAGTGTTGGAATAACAGGCAATATAATGGAGTCAGGAAAAATGACTCAATTTTGGGAAAAGAAAGTTATTATATTTAGCTTCCCAAAGGAAGGTTAGAGCCAGATATTATCAGAGAGTTAAAAGTGTTTTTGTAAAAATAAAAAAAAATGTTTATTATTTATTTTTAAAGAGACATCCAGACAGAATGCGAGTGGGGAAGGGGAAGAGAGAAAGGGAAACACAGGATCTGAAGCAGTCTCCAGGCTCTGAGCTGTCAGCATAGTCTGACGTAGTGCTCAAACTCACGAGAAGATTATGAGATTATGACCTGAGCAGAAGTCGGACACTTAACCAACTGAGCCACACAGGTGCCCGGGCAGTTAGAACTGTTAAAGGCAATTTTTTAGAACCATTAAGGGGTCCTGCAATTAGGACTGTCCCATCTGTTGAGTGGCCTTCTCTGTGTCAACATTCCTTCCCCAAGAGGGAATTCCTGGACCACGGCCGCTACTTTACAAGCTATACCAGTGTTCTTCATGCACAAACAGGCCAAAGTGTTGCTGCAGCCTCTTTGGGCCACCCCCAATCCTCCATCCTGGTTGCTATTGGTGTGGGAAAAAAAACAACAACAAAACACTTTGATGTTCTTTCTGTGCTGCCTACAGTATTTCACGCTGATTATAATCAATTAAATGATTTGTAGACTCACCTTCGTACTGTTCTTTCTCTCCCTGTTCTGTAAAAATTGCTTTTGAGGAAATAGATCAGTTGTCCATACTCAGCTGGAGTTCTCTTTCATGGCTCTGACACCAGTTCTGGACTGGGACACCAGTTCTGGACTGGGACAAAGCATTCCCTGAATTATAGGGTGAGTTTAACTGTGGTGCCAGTTACAAAGAGCACAACTGCTTCCTTTCTGAAAGACTGTCAGATGTGAGATGTTCTAGAAATACCACAGACTTCTTTGGAAGTTGGCCATATCTAATGTCCTGGATACTATCCCATAACTCCAGCCAGGTTCTGTGCCAGCAACCTCCTGACTTGCCTTATTCTGGAAGCCAGGTAGTAACTTCCATTGATGTTCCTCAGGTTGCCAGTGGCTCAGGTTATGTCAGGCAGTTTGAAGCCTCCTTGTAAAGTCTTCCATTGTGAACAATGGCTACTCATGGTTTCCTACCTATCTCTGGCGAGTTTGGTATCTGCTTTCAGATAAGTATGAACACTAAGCAGCTCTGTTTGGAGACTGATAAACAACCGTGCTTCTCATGTGTGTCCAAAGGAAAGATATTCTCTCTATCTCAGCAAATTAGCTTGGGCAAAGGAAAGAATGGCAGTGGTCTAATATTATAAGAGCAAAGGTGCTTTAGCCTGCTCCTTTTTGTTTTGTGCTATTTTTGTTTCATAATTATAGTCTGATATTGCTTCTAGATTTCTTTGGTTTAAAGTCTGAGGTTTTCTTCAACCTCTACTAGAATAAAAGTCTACTCATTTTTTTTTTTTCTCAACATTGCTAAGGAGTAGAAAAATTTCCAACTTCCAACTTTATTTCAAGATGATTTCAAAATGATTTGGCAAGGAAAGAAATAGAACACGTGAGCTCTCTATACTTCGGAAGCAGCAAGAACCTGCCCACGAAAGGTATAAATGAAGTCTCTTTGGTCTCTCTCAGTTTGTGTATGCACTGTGAGTTTCTTCCTAATAGCTTCTGAAATCGAGGTTGATGGCTGATCTTCTTAGTTCAACAAATCATCTCCTTGAGGAAGCTAGGGAGAGAGATGGGGCCCAGGAGACCTTCTGTCAGAAAACTTTGTCTTTGTGCATTTTCTTTTTAAAAATAATTTTTTGAATGTTTATTCATTTTTTTTTCTTTTCAGGTCTTAGCAATTATATTTTTGTCAGCAATTTCTTAAAATTTTTTTAATATGAAATTTATTGTCAAATTGGTTTCCATTCCACACCCAGGGCTCATCCCAACAGGTGCCCTCCTCAATGCCCATCACCCACTTTCCCTTCCCTTCCACCCCCATCAACCCTCAGTTTGTTCTCAGTTTTTAAGAGTCTCTTATGGTTTGCCTCCCTCCCTCTCTGTAACTTTGTTTTCCCATCCCCTCCCCCATGGTCTTCTGTTAAGTTTCTCAGGATCCACATAAGAGTGAAAACATATGGTATCTGTCTTTCTCTGTATGACTTATTTCACTTAGCATCACACTCTCCAGTTCCATCCCCATTACTACAAAAGGCCTTATTTCATTCTTTCTCATTGCCAAGTAGTATTCCATTGTGTATATAAACCACAATTTCTTTATCCGTTCATCAGTTGATGGACATTTAGGCTCTTTCCATAATTTAGCTATGGTTTAAAGTGCTGCTATAAACACTGGGGTACAAATGCTGTATGCATCAGCACTCCTACATCCCTTGGGTAAAGTCCTAGCAGTGCTATTCCTGGGTCATAGGGTAGATCTGTTTTTAATTTTTTGAGGAACCTCCACACTGTTTTCCAGAGTGGTTGCACCAATTTGCATTCCCACAGTGCAAGAGGTTTCCCGTTTCTCCACATCCTCTCCAGCATCTATAGTCTCCTGATTTGCTCATTGTAGCCACTCTAACTGGTGTGAGGTGGTATCTTGGTGTGGTTTTGATCTGTATTTCCCTGATGAGGAGTGATGTTGAGCATCTTTTCATGTGCCTGTTGGCCATCTGGATGTCTTCTTTAGAGAAGTGTCTATTCATGTCTTCTGCCCATTTCTTCACTGGATTATTTGTTTTTCGGATGTGGAGTTTGGTGAGTTCTTGATAGATTTTGGATACTAGCCCTTTGTCCTATATGTCATTTGCAAATATCTTTTCCCATTCCATCGGTTGCCTTTTAGTTTTACTGATTTTTTCCTTTGCAGTCAGAAGCTTTTTATCTTCATGAGGTCCCAGTACTTCCTTTTTGCTTTTAATTTCCTTGCCTTTGGAGATGTGTCAAGTAAGAAATTGCTGCGGCTGAGGTCAGAGAGGTTTTTCCTGCTTTCTCCTCTAGGGTTTGATGGTTTCCTGTCTCACATTCAGGTCCTTCATCCATTTTGAGTTTATTTTTGTGAATGGTGTTAAGAAAGTGGTCTAGTTTCATCCTTCTGCATGTTGCTGTCCAGTTCTCCCAGCACCATTTGTTAAAGAGACTGTCTTTTTTCCATTGGATCTTCTTTCCTGCTTTGGCAAAGATTAGTTGGCCATACTTTTGTGGGTCCAATTCTGGAGTCTCTATTCTATTCCATTGGTCTATGTGTCTGTTTTTGTGCCAATACCATGCTGTCTTGATGATTACAGCTTTGTAGTAGAGGCTAAAGTCTGGGATTGTGATGCCTCCCGCTTTGGTCTTCTTCTTCAATATTACTTTGGCTATTCGGGGTCTTTTGTCGTTCCATACAAATTTTAGGATTGCTTGTTCTAGCTCCGAGAAGAATGCTGGTGCAATTTTGATTGGGATTGCATTGAATGTGTAGATAGCTTTGGTAGTATGGACATTTTAACAATATTTATTCTTCTAATCCATGAGCACGGAATGTTTTTCCATTTTTTTATATCTTCTTCAATTCCTTCATAAGCTTTCTATAGTTTTCAGCATACAGATCTTTTACATCTTTGGTTAGGTTTATTCCTAGGATTTTATGATTCTTGGTGCAATTGTGAATGGGATCAGTTTCTTTATTTGTCTTTCTGTTGCATCGTTCTTAGTGTATAAGAATGCAACTGACTTCTGTACATTAATTTTGTATCCTGCGACCTTGCTGAATGCATGTATCAGTCCTAGCAGACTTTTGGTGGAGTCTATTGGGTTTGCCATGTATAATATCATGTCATCTGCAAAAAGTGAAAGCTTGACTTCATCTTTGCCAATTTTGATGCCTTTGATATCCTTTTGTTGTCTGATTGTTGATGGTAGAATATCCAACACCACTAGGTTAAACAATAATGGTGAGAGTGGACATCCCTGTCATGTTCCTGATCTCAGGGGGAAAGCTCTCAGTTTTTCTCCATTGAGGATGATATTAGCTGTGGCCTTTTCTTAAATGGCTTTTATGATGTTTAAGTATGTTCCTTCTTTTCCAACTTTCTCGAGGGTTTTTATTAAAAAGAATGCTGAATTTTGTCAAATGCTTTTTCTCCATCGATTGACAGTATCATATGGTTCTTTTCTTTTATTAATGTGATGTATCACATTGATTGATTTGTGAATGTTGACCAGCCCTGGAGCCCAGGAATGAATTCCACTTGATCATGGAGAATAATTCTTTTTATATGCTGTTGAATTCGATTTGCTAGTATCTTATTGAGAATTTTTGCATCAATATTCATCAGGGATATTGGCCTGTAGTTCTCTTTTTTCCTGGGTCTCTGTCTGGTTCAGGAACCAAAGTAATACTGGCTTCATAGAATGAGTCTGGCAGTTTTCCTTCACTTTCTGTTTTTGAAACAGCTTGAGAAGGATGGGTATTATCTCTGCTTTAAATGTCTTGTAGAATTCCCCAGGGAAGCCATCTGGTCCTGGACTCTTATTTGTTGGGAGATTTTTGATAACTGATTCAATTTCTTCACTGGTTATGGGTTTGTTGAAGCTTTCTATTTCTTCCTATTTGAGTTTTGGAAGTGTGTGGGTGCTTAGGAATTTGTCCATTTCTTCCAGGTTGTCCAGTTTGTTGGCATATAATTTTTCATAGTATTCCCTGATAATTGCTTGTATTTCTGAGGGGTTGGTTGTAATAATTCCATTTTCATTCATAATTTTATCTATTTGGGTCCTCTCCCTTTTCTTTTGGAGAAGCCTGGCCAGGGGTGTATCAGTTTTGTTTATTTTTCCATAAAACCAACTTTTTGTTTCATTGATCTACTCTACATTTTTTTTTTTTTAGATTCTATATTGTTTATTTCTACTCTGATCTTTAATTATTTTTCTTCTTCTTCTGGGTTTGGGGTGTCTTTGCTCTTCTATTTCCTCTAGGTGTGCTTGTTAGATTTTGTATTTGGGATTTTTCTTGTTTCTTGAGATAGGCCTGGATTGCAATGTATTTTCCTCTCAGGACTGCCTTCACTGCATTCTAAAGCATTTGGATTGTTGTATTTTCATTTTCATTTGTGTCTGTATATTTTTAAATTTATTCTCTAATTGCCTGCTTGACCCATTCATTCTGTAGTAGGGTGTTCTTTAACCTTCATGCTTTTGGTGGTTTTCCAGACTTTTCCTATTGTTGATTTCAAGTTTCATAGCATTGTGGTCTGAAAGTGTGCATGGTATGATCTCAATTCTTTTATACTTATTAAGGGCTGTTTTGTGACCCATTGTGGATCTATCTTGGAGAATGTCCCATGTGCACTCGAGAAGAAAGTATATTCTGTTCCTTTGGGATACAGAGTTCTAAATATATCTGTCAAGTCCATCTGATCCAATGTTTCATTCAGGGCCCTTGTTTCTTTATTGACCGTGTGTCTAGATGATCTATCCATTTCTATAAGTGGGGTATTAAAGTCCCCTGTAATTACATTCTTACCAATAAGGTTGCTTATGTTTGTGATTGATTGTTTTATATATTTGGGGGCTCCTTTATTCGGCAAATTTAGCTCTTCCTGATGGATAGAACTTGTAATTATTTTTTTTTCAACTTTTTTTTTTTTTTTTTTTTTTTTTTGGGGACAGAGAGAGACAGAGCATGAACGGGGGAGGGGCAGAGAGAGAGGGAGACACAGAATCAGAAACAGGCTCCAGGCTCCGAGCCATCAGCCCAGAGCCCGACGCGGGGCTCGAACTCACGGACCGCGAGATGGTGACCTGGCTGAAGTCGGACACTTAACCGACTGCGCCACCCAGGCGCCCCTAGACCTTGTAATTATTATGTAATGCCCTTCTTCATCTCTTGTTACAACCTTTAATTTAAAGTCTAGTTTGTCTGATATAAGTATGGCTACTCCAGTTTTCTCTTGAGTTCCAGTAGCATGATAGATAGTTCTCCATCCACTCACTTTCAATCTGAAGGTATCCTCAGGCCTAAAATGGGCCTCTTGTAGATAGCAAATAGATGTTTTTTTTTTTTTTTTATCCATTCTGATACCCTATGTCTTTTTGTTGGAGCATTTAGTCCATTTACATTCAGTGTTATTGAAAGATATGGGTTTAGAGTCACTGTGATGTCTGTAGGTTTCATGCTTGTAGTGATGTCTCTGGTACTTTGTAGTCCTTGCAACATTTCACTCACAGAATACCCCTTAGGATCTCTTGTAGGGCTGGTTTAGTGGTGATGAATTCCTTCAGTTTTTGTTTGGGAAAACCTTTATCTCTCCTTCTGTTCTGAATGACAGACTTGCTGGATAAAGGATTCTTGGCTGCATATTTTTCCTGTTCATCACATTATTTCCTGCCTTTCCTTTCGGGCCTGACAAGTTTCAGTAGATAGGTCTGCTACTCTCTTATGTGTCTACCTTTGTAAGTTAGGGCCTGTTTGTCCCTAGCTTTCAGAATTTTCTCTTTATCCTTGTATTTTGCCAGTTTCACTATGATATGTAGTGCAGAAGATTGATTCAAGTTACATCTGAAGGGGGTTCTCTGTGCCTCTTGGATTTCAATGCCTTTTTCCTTCCCAGATCAAGGAAGTTCTTAGCTATGATTTGTTCAAGTACACCTTCAGCCCCTTACTCTCTCTCTTCCTCTTCTGGAATTCCTGTGATATGGATATTATTCCATTTGATTGCATCACTTAGTTCTCTAATTCTCCCCTCATATTCCTGGATTTTTTTTATCTTTCTTTCTCTCAGTTTCCTTTTTTCCATAATTTTCTAATTCACCTATTTTCTCCTCTGCCTCTTCAATCCATGCTATGGCCACCTCCATTTTATTTTGTACCTCATTTATAGCATTTTTTAGCTCCTCATGACTATTTCTTAGTCCCTTGATCTCTGTAGCAATAGATTCTCTGATGTCTTCTATGGTTTTTTCAAGCCCAGAGATTAATTTTATGACTATTATTCTAAATTCTTGTTCCATTACATTGCTTAAATCATTTTTGATCAATTCGTTAGCTGTCACTACTTGCTGGAATTTCTTTTGAGGAGAATTCTTCCATTTCATCATTTTGGGCAGTCCCTGCGGTAGCTCCAAACTGCAGGGCACTTCCCCTGTGCTGTCTGGAGTAACTTGTGTTGGTGGGTGGGGCCACAGTCAGACCTGATGTCTGTCCCCAACCCACTGCTGGGGCCATAGTCAGACTGGTGTGTCCCTTATCTTCCTCTCTCCCAGGGGCAGGACTCTCTGTGGAGTGGTTGGCCCCTGTCTGGGCTACTTGCACACTGCAAGGCTTCTGGTGCTGCTTCCATGGGATCTGGTGTATTAGCTGGAGTGGATCCACAAGGTGCACAGGGGTGGGAGGGGCAGGCTTAGCTCACTTTGCCATTGGTGGTTCCCTGTGGGAGGGGTCCTGCAGCACAGGGAGGGAGGCAGGCCTGTTGGAGGGATGGATCCACAGAAGCACAGCATTGGGTGTTTGTGCAGTGCAAGCAAGTTCAGTGATAGGAACCGGTTCCCTTTGGAATTTTGGCTGGGGATGGAAGAGGGAGATGGCACTTGCCAGCGCCTTTGTTCCCCCACCGAGCTGAGCTCTGTCCTTCCGGGGCTCAACAACTCTCCCTCCCTGTGAGAGCTCTCCCCTGAGAGCAGAGCTGTTGACTTTTAATATCCCAAACGTTAAGTCCCGCTGGCTGTCAGAACTCATGGAGTCTGGCCCCTCCGCTTTTGCAAGCCAGACTTCGGGGGCTCTGCCTTGTCTAGTGGGCTGCCCCTCCACCGCCCCGGCTCCTTCCCGCCAGTGCCTGTAGCACACACCGCCTCTCTGCCCTTCCTACCCTCTTCTGTGGGCCTCTTGTCTACACTTGGCTCTGGAGAGTCTGTTCTGCTAGTCTTCTGGTGGATTTCTGGGTTATTTAGGCAGATGTGGGTGGAATCTAAGTGATCAGCAGGACGACAAGGTGAACCCAGAGTCCTCCTACGCCACCATCTTCTGAGGTCCCAGCTAACATTTATTCATTTTTGAGAGACAGAGACAGAACAAGAGCAGGGTAGGGGCAGAGACAGAGGGAGACACAGAATCCGAAGCAGACTCCAGGCTCTGAACTGTCAGCACAGAGCCTGATGTGGGGCTTGAACTCACAAACCATGAGATCATGACCTGAGCCAGAATTGGAAGCTCAACCAACTGAGTCATGCAGGCTCCTGTGTCTTTGTGCATTTTCATGTAAACTTACAGAATCTCTGTTGTTTGGAGACCATAGTGCAGGTGGTTGGTTTCCATTGCCTCTTGTGAGATGCCTCTTGGATTTCACTTTATTTCCCTCCTTGGGAATTAGCTAGTAGCTGTGGTGAGAGTTTGCCTTAGAGACACATCCTCAAAATGTTGAGATTTTTGCTTGGAGCAGCAGCAGGTAGGTCCATGTGTCCAGAATCTGTTGTTGCAGATGATGCTGCAGACCTGAAACTACTGATCCTGGGAAATTAATTTCGGGTTTCCTCCTGCAATATCCAGGGCCAGGGGGAAAGAAAGGAGAATGTATTGGGGCTCTACTTGCCCAATAGCTAAGGATAAGCCTTTCTTCTCTGGGGGAAAGAAAAGGCTCTAAACACAATGCCCTGCCTTTCAAACTCATGCATATTAAGGTTTTTTGTTTTCTATAATTTCTGCCACTTATTTCCTACCACACTGCAGCTTCTTTCAAGAAGGGAAGTTATTATGTATTATTTTTGGGTGTGTGAAATTCAGTTTGCATTTGGAATATATGTGAAATTGGGAATTCCTCCTTAGGTCCATGATCATGATATTTTATTATTATGTTTGTTTGTATTAGTAATTTCTATACTTTGAAATAGGGGCTCTTTATGATTAGAAAATCTGTAAAATTAGTTTAGTGTTAAAGTTATGATAATTTTCATATACTTGAAAAACACCAAAATTATAATAATATTAATAAGTCTTATGCTACTTTTTATAGCTTTATGAAATACCTAACCTATGTTAGGAGTGAAATTTATCAGTCTGTATTTTGGCAGCCTCTGACTCATGTACTATTGTAACTTCCACAGACAGAATAATCCTGACATTAAAAGAAAAAGTTTTTGAGAAACAAGCTTTAATTTATTCTGGTTCACACACAGTTGTACTTAAATGCCACTTCACCTAGAAAATTAGCATGTTCCTTTTCGACAAGAGGTTTGGCAATAGAACTAATTGGCTAAGGAAGAACCATTTCCTAAGCAATGGGAGAAACATCCAACATAAGCCCATGGAATCAAAAGATTAGTTTATTTACTAGAGTGCTTTATTTACTTAGAAGTATAGAAAGATATATAGTTACAGTGAACAAACTCTTGGAAAATACAGTTATTCATTTCTAGAATGAATATTATTATTCATTGAATGAATAATATTATTATTAATAAGATATCACTTTTGTTGACTAATGATTCCCAGTTACAGAATTTGACATCAACCCACTTTCTCACCTAACAATATGATTTCAAAATAGCTGTTGGCTTTATGTTAAAAGCCTTGAGAACGTAGGAGTTCAGATTAATCATGACCACATAGAAGATGAATTTCTTGGAAGTCTGACATTCACAGTATCACCTTTCCATTTATACCTAGGTCTAGGATAAGTGATAAGCATATTACTAGGCTAGATGAGAATTCATAAATATATAATAAATACATGTAGCTCATCATTTAGTAGGGTGTAGTTCAGTTGTTAACTTACAATGTTTGGAAATACAGTACAAAGAATTATAAAATTAATGTTGGCCAAACTAGGTTTGAATGAGAGCTATAATAATTATTGTATTCTTTTGGAAAGATATATTTCTGATATTATATCTGGTATCTGTAAAATGAAGAAAACTGTATATACTCTTTACCTTACTTTGATCCATTCTGATGGAACAGCTGTTAATAGAGGCCAACTGTATTAAGAGAAAAAGTGAAGTGATTACACTTTTCAGAAAGTGGCAAGGATGATAATGAGTGGGAAGGTGTAAGTTAATAAATGGAGATTGTAAGAGCATTTGCATGTATCGTCTTGCATACTTTAAAAAACATTTTTTTTTTAAATTTTTTTTTCAACATTTATTTATTTTTCGGACAGAGAGAGACAGAGCATGAACGTGGGAGGGGCAGAGAGAGAGGGAGACACAGAATCGGAAACAGGCTCCAGGCTCTGAGCCATCAGCCCAGAGCCCGACGCGGGGCTCGAACTCACCGACCGCGAGATCGTGACCTGGCTGAAGTCGGACGCTCAACCGACTGCGCCACCCAGGCGCCCCTAAAAAACATTTTTTAAGTTTCTTTATTTTGAGAGAGAGAGAGAGAGCATATACAGTGGGGGAGGAACAGAGAGAGAAACAGAGAGAGAGAATCTCAAGCAGGCTCTGCACTAGTACTGCAGAGCCCAATGTGGGGCTCAAACTCATGAACCGTGAGATTGTGACCTAACCCAAAATCAAGAGTCGGCCACTTAACTGACTGAGCCACCCAGGCAACCCTCCTCTTGCATACTTTTAAGTCAGTTTAGGTTCATGGGACAGTCAGATGTACTTACATCTGGAGTCTGATTCCCATTTGCAGCATCAACTGTAAAAATACAAGTGTCATAGGACCTGCCATGTACTGTAGTACAGATTACTGCTTTAAGAATGTTTCTTATTCAACTGTACATGACTATCATTTTTATTGTATTACTTAGTATTTCTGGACTGTGATATCACTCAAGAATGCGTTGCTCACTGATCTTTACAGGGGTTACAATGACATCTTAATAGTATTGATCATTCTAGCAAATAAACATGGTATATCTCTCCATTTATTTGGATATTCTTGGATTATTTTCATCAGTGTTTAATAGTCTTTAGTAGAGTTTCAGTATATATATCCTGAACACATTTTGTTAAATTTATACTGAAGTATTTAAGTTTTTGCTTCTAGTGTAATGACATTTTTTTCAGATTTGAATTCCAATTATTTACTGCTAACATATGGAAGATTGACTTTCGTACATTGATTTTGTAGTCTTTGACCTTGCTAAGATTCACTTATTATTCTTGGGAGATTTAAAAAAATAGATTCTTGGAAATTTTCTTTTTCCATTTTTAAATGTTTATTTTTGAGCACAAGAGAGAGAGATACTTAGCACTAGTGGGGCAGGGACAGAAAGAAGGGGAGACACAGAATTCAAAGCAGACTCCAGGCTTTGAACTGTCAGCACAGAGCCCAAGGCAGGGCTTAAACCCACATGGAGAAAATTGGGTGAATATTACTTATTATAAACTTGTTTGAGGTAGAGTACACTTGGGAACCCACGTCTGTCTCAGAAAAGCTCCCATATCTCCGTGGGTATTTGTTTAACACAGTTTCTATGTGATGAAAACATCACAGAGAATATGTAATAAGCATATTCTGCCCTGAATGGTTTTCATGTTGCTTCATTAACTCACAACACACAAACACAAAACAAAGCAAAAACCAAACTTAACTACATGCTCCAGGAAATTCTTGCCCTTCTCATTTTCCATGAGAAAAGTTTTAAAACTTCTATAAGTCATGCACGTGATCTTTTTTTCCCCTCACTTCCTAACAGTGGTATTTACAGGAACATGTGTCCTTGCCAGAATAAATAAAAGATCTTCACAGACATCAGGCCTGAATCTAAAGAATTACAAAATAGGAAAAAGTTTTTGCATGTTGTCCATTGCTCCATTTCTGGATGCCTCTTTCTAGTTCCCCAGGTGCTGGTTCCCTGGCACTAGAAGAATCTCAATTGAGGGGCATCTTTCAAAATAGCTTGTGTAGAAACCTAGAACAGAAAAGAGGCATTAAGAAGTAAGAAAATATGAATTTCAGTTCAGAAGTATTAACTTCAGTTAATGCTTTAATACTGGTTCACTGATTTTTTTTTTTAAACAAACATACCATACTAACAGAAGTTGTTAGTAAAAGGGGTTACTGGGTGTGGGGTATATGAGAACTCTGTACTATTTTTGAAGTTTTTCTGTAAGTATAAAACACTGAAGAGAGAAGTTTTAAATAAAGGAGAAGAGTGATGGAGTAGGACCTTGGCAAATACCATCCCCTAATGATAAAACTGCAAAATTCACCCAAAACAGCCATAAACTGAAAGTGAAAAAAAAAGTGACCTATCCAAGTGTTAGACTTCGGAAAGTCTCATTTTATCATTTCATTGAGTAACACAAGATGAAGTTTCGAGCCATTCACAGGGCAGTGCTGCTAACACCTCCTGGAAAATGGTCTAGCAGAGGATGGGGTCAATTTTACTGCTTCTTCATTTTGTATAATGGATTTGTTCTCCCCTTAACTGAACACTGATGACCCGAGGGACATGCATCATTTCCAGACACACTCTAGGGTCTAACTGCAAAGTGAAACAAAATCTTTGCATATTCTGTCTGTCTGTCTGTCTGTCTGTCTCTCTCTCTCTCTCTCTCTCTGTGTGTGTGTGTGTGTGTGTGTGTGTGTGTGTGTGTTTGTGCGTTGATCTTTCTTTTTCTTTTTTTTAATATTTATTTTTGAAAGAGAGAAAGAGAACATGAGCAGGGCAGGGGCAGAGAGAGAGAGAGAGAGGGAGACACAGAATCTGAGGCAGGCTCCAGGCTCTGAGCTGTCAGCACAGAGCCCAACACGGTGCTCGAACCCACAAACTGTGAGATCATGACCTGAGCTAAAGTCGGACACTTAACCCACTGACCCACCTAGACACCCATCTTTCTTTCTTTTTAATACAATTTATTGTCAAGTAGACTAACATACAGTGTATACAGTGTGCTCTTGGTTTTGGGGGTAGATTCCCATGATTCATTGCTTATATACAACATACTCTCTCTTGATCTGCACCCCAGCTCCCCAGCTGCTTGTGCCCTTAGACTGTTCTCTGCAGATCTGAGGTCCCTCACTGATTATCTACTAAGACCTGTGTATCATGAAGGGCCCTATGCTCCCAAGTTTGTTTTAACTTTACAGTGTCAGCTGTAATGCAAGATAATATTTCTAATAATGACAATAAATAAGAATCCCTGAGTGCTTACTGAGTGCCAGGCAAGCACATATAATAGTATTACAGTGATTCAGTCATCATTTCACATATATTTTACCATTTTTCTAAATAAAATGTATTTGGTTATTCTCTAAATTTCCTAGGGCTGAGATAAGAGTGTGACATAATGTTTTATAACTGCTGGGGAGTTTATTAGTTATAACACTAACTGCCGTTATAACTGCTGCCTAGCATATTTGTAGTTGGAATAACAAATTACCACAAACCCAGTGGCTTAAAACAACATGAATTTGTCATCTTACAGTTCTGTAGGTCAGAAGCCTGTAATGGGTCTCACTGGACTGAAATCAGTATTGGCACAGGTGTAGTCTTCCCTGAAGTCTCTAGGGGAGAATCTGTTTGCCTGCCTTTTCTACTTTCTAAAAGCTATGTTCTTTGGCTTGTGGCCCCTTTTATCATCAAAGCCAGCAATGGCCAGGTGAGGCTGTCTCACATTACATCCTTCTGACAGTGATTCTGCTGCCTCTGTCTTCCATTATTTAGAGACTCTTGTGATGATAATGGAACTGCTCAAATATTCCAGGATAATCTCCCTATTTTAGGTGAGCTTATTAGTAACCTTAATTCCCTCTTTCTGGGTAATATCACATGCTCATAAGTTCCACGGATTCAGACATGGACATCCTGGGAGGGCCATTATTCTGTCTACCACGGTAGTTCATTCCAAATTCCAAATTTATTCCTAATTTGAGAGAATAAGCTCCAACCATTTGATGTCCAGGTTTTGAAAGTTTTCAGACACCCACACTTAATTTCTTTAACTATGTAAATTGGTCCTTTGATTTCTACATACCTACAGCTGTAATTTAGCCTCATAAAATTACTCCTTTCCTCTCTCTCTAATTGGTTTGGTGGTTCCAAGACAGAATGTTTGTTTATTGTAATCTCCATTTCATTTCTCATCTCAGCCCTTCTTATCACTGGCTTCTCCTAGTGTTTATTCCAAATGATAATGCAGGTGGTGGATTTAATATGTTCCATTTCTTAGTACTTTAGACATTAGTGAATTAGCCATTTTTAAATTCACTTAAAAATATTAAGCACATACAATAAGCAAAGTAACATTTAGGAGTTACAAGAAAAGAGAAATCTTACAATGCCTTCCATCAATGTGTTTACTGCCCATTTGGTAAGACACACAAATAAAACCTAGTGAAAGTGTTATGATTCCATAAATTACATGAGTGACAGGTAGCCAGAATTGTAAAAAAAATTATGAATACTATTATTAATAGTGCTTGTGTTATTCTCAGAAGTGTTCTGGTTTAAATAATAAATTATATTGCCTAAAACAATCTACATGCCAAACAACAATATATGACTGTGTCTCCTTTCCATTCTTGCAATGAATCATTTCTAAAGATTTTGTTCTTTACCAATGTGACAGGCGATACGTGGTTTTTATTACAAATTTAATTCTTTCATATATTTTAAAGCCAGTTTCATGTTTGAATTTTCCCATTCCTTTTATCAAGTTTTAAAAATGGATTTTGATCTTTTCCCACTGATTGTTGGTAATTCAATATGTAACACAGAAGTTAGAGTGTTGTTGATGATGTAAGTAGCATCATATTTTTGCTTTGTTTTCACTAGTTTTTAAAAACAGTACTTAAATGGGGCACCTGGGTGGCGCAGTCGGTTAAAGCGTCCGACTTCAGCCAGGTCACGATCTCGCGGTCCGTGAGTTCGAGCCCCGCGTCAGGCTCTGGGCTGATGGCTCAGAGCCTGGAGCCTGTTTCCGATTGTGTGTCTCCCTCTCTCTCTGCCCCTCCCCCGTTCATGCTCTGTCTCTCTCTGTCCCAAAAATAAATAAACGTTGAAAATAAAAATAGTACTTAAAAATTGTGCTTATGTGTATGTATTTATGTTAGGTTCAGCTGTGCTTGACAGGAAATCTATAGTCTGTCATCATGAGGCAAATTTCTTTAAAGTTTTTATTTTAATTCCAGTTAGTTAATACACAGTGTTGTATTAGTTTCAGATATACAATGTAGTTTTCAACAATTCCATACATTATTTGGTGCTCATACGTTAAGTGCACTCCTTAATTGCCATCACCTATTTAACCCATCCCTCCCCCCCCCACTTCCCCTCTGATAACCATCAGTTTTTTTTTCTCTGTAGTTAAGAATCTGTTTCTCAGTTTGTCTCTCTCTTTTTCCCTTTGTTCCTTTGTTTTGTTTCTTAAATTTCACATATAAGTGAAATCATATAGTGTTTGTTTTTCTCTGACTGACTTATTTGGCTTAGTATTATACTTTCTAGCCTGCAAATGGCAAGATTTCATTTTTTTATGGCTGAATAATATTCCATTGTATATATACCACATCTTTATCCTTCATCACTTGATGGACACTTGGGCTGTTTCATAACTTGGCTATTGTAAATAATACTGGTATAAATATAGGAGTGTATGAATCTCTTTAGATAGTATTTTTGTATTCTTTGGGTAAATATCTGGTAGTGGAATTGTTGGATCGTAGGGTAGTTTTATTTTTAACTTTCTGAGGAACCTCCATAGAGTCTTCAGAGTGGCTGCACCAGTTTGCATTCCCACCCACAGTGTAAGAAGTTACCTCCTCGCCAATGCCTGTGGTTTCCTGTGTTGTTAATTTCAGTCATTCTGACCAGTGTGAGGTAGTATCTTATCATAGTTTTTATTTGTATTTCCCTGATGATGAATGATATCGAGAACGTTTTCATGTGTGTGTTGGCCATCTGTATGCCTCCTTTGAAAAATGTTTATTCATGTCTTCTGCCCATTTCTTAAATTGATTATTTGTTTTTTAGGTGTTCAGTTTGGTAAGTTCTTTATACATTTTGGATACTAACCCTTTATCAGATTTGCAAATATTTTCTCCCATTCCATAGGTTGCCTTTTAGTTTTGTTGACTGTTTCCTTTACTGTGCAGAAGGTTTTTAATCTTGATGATGTCCCAGTAGCTTATTTTTGCTTTTGTTTAGCTTGCCTCGGGGGACTGAAAGAAAAAAAGTTGCCATGGCTGATGTCAAAGAGGTTAGTGCCTGCCTTCTCTCCAGTATTTTTATGGTTTTAGGTCTCACATTTAGGTCTTTAATCCATTTTGAGTTTATTTTTGTGGCTGGTGTAAGAAAATGGTTCAATTTTGTTCTTCTGCATGTTGCTCTCCAGTTTTCCCAACACCATTTGTTGAAGACACTGTCCTTTTCCCATTGGATAGTCTTTTTTGCTTTGTTGAAGATTAATTGACCATATAACTGTATGTTTATTCTGGGTTTTCTATCCTGTCCCATTGATCTATGTGTCTGTTTTTGTGCCAGTACCATATTGTTTTGATTACATAGCTTTGTAATACAGCTTGAAGTCTGGAATTGTGATGCTTCCAGCTTTGCTCTTTTTTTCAGGGTTGCTTTGGTTGTTGTTCCATTTTAATTTTAGGATTGTTCTAGTTCTGTTAAAAGTGCTATTGGTATTTTGATAAGGGTTTGCATTAAATCTGTAGATTATTTTGGGTAGAATAGACATTTTAACATTATTTCTTATTCTAATCCATGCATTTGTATTTCTTCCATCAGTGTTTTATAATTTCCAGAGCATAGGTCTTTCACCTCTTTGGTTATGTTTATTCCTAGGTACCTTTTTATTTTAGGTACAGTTGTAAATGGGATTATTTTCTTAGTGTCTTTTCTGCTGTTTCATTATGGATGTATAGAAATGCAACAGATTTGTGTACATTGATTTTATATTTTGTGGCTTTACTGAATTTGTATATCAGTTCTAGCAATATTTCGGTGGAGTCTTTCGGGTTTTCTATATATAGTATCATGTCATCTGCAAATAGTAAAAGTTAGACTTCTTCCTTACCAATTTGGATGCTTTTTATTTCTTTTTGTTGTCTAATTGCTGTGTCTAAGACTTTGAGTGCCATGTTGAATAGAAGTGGTGAGAGTGGACACGCTTGTCTTGTTTCTGACCTTAGGGGAAAAGTCTCAGTTTTTTCCAATAGAGGATGATATTAACTATGGGTTTTTCACAAATGGCCTTTTTTAGATTAAACTATGTTCCCTCTAAACCTATTTAGTTGAGGGTCTTTATCATGAATGGGTGTTGTATTTTGTCAAATACCTTTTTGGTTTCTTATGAAATGATCCTATGGTTCTTATTCTTTGTCTTCTTGATATTCTGTATCATCTTGATTGATTTGAGAATATTGAACCACTTTTGCAATCCAGGAATAAATCTTACTTGATTGTGGTGAATGATTTTTTTAAATGTATTTTTGGATTCAGTTTGTTAATATTTTATTGAGTATTTTTGCATCTATTTTTATTGGGGATGTTGGTCTGTAGTTTTCTTTTTGAGTGGTGTCTTTATCTGGTTTTGGTATCAGGATAATCCTGGCCTCATAGAATGAGTTTATATTTTCTATATTTTGGAGTGGTTTGAGAAGAACAGGTATTAGCTCTTCTTTAAATGTTTGGTGGAATTCACCTGTGAAGCCATCTGGTCCTGGATTTTTGTTTGTTGGGAGCTTTTTGATTATAGATTCAATTTCTTTGCTGGTTAACAGAAACCAATTTCTTAATCACAGAATTTCTAGCCCTACATGATACTTGCAATGACACATTTTAGGAATTTGAGGAAGAGAAGCTCTTAAACAAGGCTAACAATTACTGCATAACATGATGTAGGGAAGTGGTGGTTGATCAAGTTTGCTAACTATGAATTTATATCAAACCTGTAGATTTTTGTGTATCAAAGATGGAGATCTTTTTCCATATTCACGTCTTTGAAACTTTGCAAGGAATGAAGTAGTCAATTTGTGTTACCAAGACACAACTTGGTAACACATTATCTTTATGGTAAGAGCTTGAAGAGCCAACAGAACCTGGCAAAAGGGTGGTTCAGATCTTTATGATCCATAGTGCGCTGCTGAGTGCCTGGAGCTAATTACAAACCATCTGTGTGGTGCTGGCTTGAGTTCAGTTCTCAGGTCTAAGAGTGGCAGAAACCATTCTTGTTTCTAAGAGTTTTACATACTAACTTTAGTCACTTCATTTAGGGATAAGACTTTAAAAATTAGTGTGTATCCACTGTTGGCTATAGTGGACAAAGAAGATCAAATCTTATTATGAGACTATGTTCACTTCCAATCAGAGAAAGAGGCTTCTGTAGAATTGGTTTCCTGGAGTTTGTTCACATTCATAGCCATTGGTCATTCTCTACTCATAGAAACAGAGTTTTGAAACTAGAAGATATATTTACTGGCTTTTTACTTTCAAACTTACATCTTCATGGGTAATAATGTACCCAAAGCTCTGTGAGTACTCAGTGAGAAGTAATTTTCAGCTTTTGGACCTCCTATTAAAATTCAGAATAGAATTGCTATTACAAGAGTATAATAAACCTCTTTAAAGTATTAGGGTTAATTGCAGACTTTATATAAAATATAATCAAACCAGCAACCCAAGATATTAATGTATAAATGCAAAAGTGATCAAATAAATGCTAAATTTTTTTAAAGTTTATTTTTTTTAATATATTTTTAGAGAGGGGGTGCTGTGGAGAGGGAGAAGGAGAGAGGATCCCAAGCAGGCTCCATGCTGTCAGCCCAGAGATGGAGGCAGGGCTCGAACTCATGAGCCGTGAGATCATGATCTGAGCCAATATCAAGAGTCGTACAACTAGCCGACTGGGCCACCCAGGCACCCCAAGTAAATGCTAAATTTACTTACTTGGGAGGTAAAGAAACACTTGCTAGATCATTGAGAAGGAAAATCATGTAATTTTATGCATTAGGAAGAGGATGTATTCTGTAGCTACATTAATTGGGGTTTGAAACGTGCACTTTGGATAGAATGACAGGAATCTAAAAATGTGTTTTTGATTGGTTAAAATGAGGTTTCTTATTTATTGCTCAGTATAAAGTCTTCCATTAGTTCTGGGGTATACCAGAGGGCTGGGTCTATCAGTCTAGATGGTTAGATATGGTTATAGTAAAATACTATATTTAGATATGGTTCTGGCTCTAAGTGGAACCACTTTCTTTTATATTGGTATGTATCAATATGGAAATGGTGAATCCTAATTTCAGCTTTTATGAATTAGCTGAAATGAGGTGGTTGAAGGTGTATTACACGGAAATCAATAATGGTACTTCTCTGGGACGCGGTCTGGCCTTTGCAGATGTCGTACTTTCTGACTGGCCTATACTGTCTGTATATGGAGGCAAAGTCCTCCAAAACCTGTTTTGAAATGCATCTCCTTTTTATCTTGATGATGTCCCAATAGTTCATTTTTTCTTTTAATTCCCTTGCCTTGGAAATGTATCGAGTAAGAAATTGCTGTGGCTGAGGTCAAAAACATTGTTGCCTGCTTTCTCCTCTAGGCTTTTAATGGTTTCCTGTCTCACAATCAGGTGTTGCATCCATTTTGAGTTTATTTTTATGTATGGTGTAAGAAAGTGGTCTAGTTGCATTCTTCTGCATGTTGCTGTTCAGTTTTCCCAGCACCATTTGCTGAAGAAACTGTCTTTTTCCATTGCGTACTCTTTCCTGCTTTGTCAAAGATCAGTTGGCCATACTTTTATGGGTCCAATTCTGGGTTCTCTATTCTATTCCATTGGTCTCTGTGTCTGTTTCTTCTGCACTGCAAAGGAAATAATCAACAAAACTAAAAGGCAACCAATGAAATGGGAAAAGATACTTGCAAATGACATATCGGCTAGTATCCAAAATCTATCAAGAACTTACCAAACTCAACTCCCGAAAAACAAATTATCCAGTGAAGAAGTAGGCAGAAGACATGAGTAGACACTTTTCACAAAGAAGACCAAAGATGGCCAACAGACACATGAAAAGGTACACAACGTCACAAATCATCAGGGAAATATGAATCAAAACCACAGTGAGATACCACCTCACACTGGTCAGAGTGGTTAAAATGAACAAATCAGGAAACTACAGATGCTGGTGAGGATATACAGAAAGGGTAACCCTCTTGCACTGTTGGTGGCAATGCAAACTGGTGCAACCACTCTGGAAAACAGTGTGGAGGTTCCTCAAAAAATTAAAAACAGAACTACCCTATGACCCAGCAAGACACTGCTAGGAATTTACCCAAGAGATACAGGAGTGCTGATGCATATGAGCACATGTACCCCAATGTTTATAGCAGCACTTTCCACAATAGCCAAATTATGGAAAAAGCCTAAATGTCCATCAACTAATGAACGCATAAAGAAGATGTGGTTTATATATACAATGGAATACTATGTGGCAATGAGAAAGAATGAAATCCTGCCATTTGCAGCAGTATGGATTCTACCAGACGTTTAAAGCAGAGATAATATCTATCCTTCTCAAGCTGTTCCAAAAAATATAAAGGGAAGGAAAACTTCCAGACTAATTCTACGAAGCCAGCATTACTTTGATTCCCAAACCAGACAGAGACCCAGAAAAAAAAGACAACTACAGGCCAACATCCTTGATGAATATGGATGCAAAAATTCTCAACAAGGTACTAGCAAATCAAATTCAACAGCATATAAAAAGAATTATTCACCATGATCAAGTGGAATTCATTCCTGTGCTACAGGGCTGGTTCAACAATCGCAAATCAATCAATGTGATATGTCACATTAATAAAAGATAAGAACATATAATCCTGTCAATTGATGCAGAAAAAGCATTTGACAAAATTCAGCATCCTTTCTTTTTTCTTTGATGTTTATTTAGTTTTGAGAGAGAGAGAGAGAGACAGGGGAGGGTCAGAGAGAGAGAGAGAGACAGAATCCAAAGCAGGCTCCCGGTTCCACACTGTCAGCACAGAGCCCAACGTGGGGCTCAAACTCACGAGTCATGAGATCATGACCTGAGCCGAAGTCGGACACTCAAACGACTGAGCCACCTAGGCGCTCCCAGCATCCTTTCTTAATAAAAACCCTTGAGAAAGTCAGGATAGAAGGGACATACTTAAACATCATAAAAGCCATTTGTGAAAAGCCCACAGCTAATGTCATCCTCAATGGGGAAAAACTGAGAGCTTTCCCCCTGAGATCAGGAACATGACAGGGATGTCCACTCTCACCGCTGTTGTTTAACATAGTATTGGACATTCTAGCATCAGCGATCAGACAACAAAAGGAAATCAAAGGCATCAAAATAGGCAAAGATGAAGTCAAGCTTTCACTTTTTGCAGATGACATGATATTATACATGGCAAACCCAATAGACTCCACCAAAAGTCTGCTAGGACTGATACATGCATTCAGCAAGGTCGCAGGATACAAAATTAATGTACAGAAGTCAGTTGCATTCTTATACACTAAGAACGATGCAACAGAAAGACAAATAAAGAAACTGATCCCATTCACAATTGCACCAAGAATCATAAAATCCTAGGAATAAACCTAACCAAAGTTGTAAAAGATCTGTATGCTGAAAACTATAGAAAGCTTATGAAGGAATTGAAGAAGATATAAAGAAATGGAAAAACATTCCGTGCTCATGGATTGGAAGAATAAATATTGTTAAAATGTCCATACTACCAAAGCTATCTACACATTCAATGCAATCCTAATCAAAATTGCACCAGCATTCTTCTCGAAGCTAGAACAAGCAATCCTAAAATTTGTATGGAACGACAAAAGACCCCGAATAGCCAAAGTAATATTGAAGAAGACCAAAGCGGGAGGCATCACAATCCCAGACTTTAGCCTCTACTACAAAGCTGTAATCATCAAGACAGCATGGTATTGGCACAAAAACAGACACATAGACCAATGGAATAGAATAGAGACTCCAGAATTGGACCCACAAAAGTATGGCCAACTAATCTTTGCCAAAGCAGGGAAGAAGATCCAATGGAAAAAAGACAGTCTCTTTAACAAATGGTGCTGGGAGAACTGGACAGCAACATGCAGAAGGATGAAACTAGACCACTTTCTTAACACCATTCACAAAAATAAACTCAAAATGGATGAAGGACCTGAATGTGAGATAGGAAACCTCAAAACCCTAGAGGAGAAAGCAGGAAAAACCTCTCTGACCTCAGCCGCAGCAATTTCTTACTTGACACATCTCCAAAGGCAAGGAAATTAAAAGCAAAAAGGAAGTATTGGGACCTCATGAAGATAAAAAGCTTCTGACTACAAAGGAAAAAATCAGTAAAACTAAAAGGCAACTGATGGAATGGGAAAAGATATTTGCAAATGACATATAGGACAAAGGGCTAGTATCCAAAATCTATCAAGAATTCACCAAACTCCACACCCGTAAAACAAATAATCCAGTGAAGAAATGGTCAGAAGACATGAATAGACACTTCTCTAAAGAAGACATCCAGATGGCCAACAGGCACATGAAAAGTTGCTCAACATCACTCCTCATCAGGGAAATAGAAATCAAAACCACACCAAGATACCACCTCACACCAGTCAGAGTGGCTACAATGAGCAAATCAGGAGACTATAGATGCTGGAGAGGATGTGGAGTAACGGGAACCCTCTTGCACTGTTGGTGGGAATGCAAACTGGTGCAAGCAGTCTGGAAAACAGTGTGGAGGTTCCTTAAAAAATTCAAAAATAGATCTATCCTATGACCCAGCAATAGCACTGCTAGGACTTTACCCAAGGGATGCAGGAGTGCTGATGTATACGGGCACTTGTACCCCAGTGTTTATAGCAGCACGTTCAACAGTAGCCAGATTATGGAAAGAGCCTAAATGTCCAACAACTGATGAAAGGATAAAGAAATTGTGGTTTATATACACAATGGAATACTACTTGGCAATGAGAAAGAATGAAATAAGGCCTTTTGTAGCAATGTGGATGGAACTGGAGAATGTTATGCTAAGTGGAATAAGTCATACAGAGAAAGACAGATACCATATGTTTTCACTCTTATGTGGATCCTGAGAAACCTAGCAGAAGACCAGGGAGGGGAAGGGAAAAAAAAGTTAGAGGGAGGGAGGCAAACCATAAGAGACTCTTAAAAACTGAGAACAAACTGAGGGTTGATGGGGGGTGGAAGGGAAGGGAAAGTGGGTGATGGGCATTGAGGAAGGTACCTGTTGGGATGAGCACTGGGTGTTGAATGGAAACCAATTTGACAATAAATTTAATATTAAAAAAATGGTTTTAAAATAGCAATAATAAAGTCATATGTTAATGTAAAAACATATTTTATAGAAATAGCTAAGAAAAGTAGCATCACTTTACACTTTTGCAAATCTCTTTAATATCTGCTTTAATTAAATACAGCTGGAGTCTCATCTCTGCTTCTGCACAAAAAAAAAAAAAAGAAAGATATGGACTTAGTGTCATGTTATCTGTAGGTTTCATGCTTGTAGTGATATCTCTAGTCCTTTGTGGTCTTTGCAGCATTCCACACACACAGTCTGCCTCATGACTCTTGTAGGACTGGTTTAGTGGTGATGAACTCCTTCAGTTTTTGTTTGCCTGGAAAAACCTTTCTCTCTTCTTCTATTCTGAATGACAGACTTGCTGGATAAAGGATTCTTGGTTGCATATTTTCCCAATTCAGCACATTGAAAATTTCCTGCCACTCCTTTCTGGCCTGCCAAGTCTCAGTAGATAGGTTTGCTACTACCCTTAAGTGTCTACCCTTGTAGGTTAAGGCCCTTTGTCCCTAGCTGCTTTCAGAATTCTCTCTTTATCTTTGTATTTTGCCAGTTTCACTATGATATGTCGTGCAGGAGATCAATTCAAGTTACATCTGAAGGGCGTTCTCTGTGCCTCCTGGATTTCAATGTCCGTTTCCTTCCCCAGATTGGGGAAGTTCTCAGATATGATTTATTCAAGTGCACCTTCAACCCCTTTCTCTCTCTCTTCCTTTCTGGAACTCCTATGATACGGATATTGTTCCATTTCATTGAATCACTCAGTTCTCTAATTCTCTCCTCATTATCCAGAATTTTTTAATCTTTTTCTCAGCTTCTTTTTTTCCCATAGTTTTATCTTCTGTTTTTCACTTATTCTCCCCTCTGCCTCTTCAATCCTCACTGTCACCTCCTGTAGTTTATTTTGCACCTCATTTACAGCACTTTTTAATTCATCAGGACTATTTTTTAGTTCCTTGATCTCTACAGGAATAGATTCTCTGCTCTCTTCTATGCTTTTTTCATGCCCAGAAGTGAATCTTATGACTATTATTATAAATTCTTGTTCAGTTAAATTGTTTGCATTTGTTTTGATAAATTCTTTAGCTGTTATTTCTTCCTGGAATTTCTTTTGAAATGAGAATTCTCCCGTTTCATCATTTTGGCTAGTTTTCTGTCCGTTATGTGTTTTAAAAGCTTGTTATGTGTCCTCCACCTGCGAGCACTACTATAATAAAGTGGGGTCATACATTGTCCAGGGCCTGACCCTCAGGAGGTGTTTTGGAGTCTGTTACTTGCTCTTTCTTGTTGTTACTCTGGTTGCTTTATCTCCTTACTCCTAGTGATGTTTTCGACCCGCCACCACGTGTGCTTTGATTTGTTTGTTGAAGTATCCCTGGAAAAGAAAAATAAACAAGAAAAAACAAAAACACCAGCTACAGCAAAACAACAGGGTGGGGGTGTTGTTGTTGGAAGAGGCCTTTCCCATACAAAGTGAGAAAAGACAAGGGCGGAGAAAAAGAAAAAAGAAAAATGAGCAGGCAGAGAAACTCTATGGCTTAATCCAGAGAGAGAGAGAGGAAAATAAAGGAGATACATAACTGGTATAAAGAGAATAGATTAAATATGTCTGCTTAAACAAGCCAACAACCAGAATAACCAAATTAGAGGAGGGAAGAAATAGGACAGAGGGGAAAAATACACACACACACACTAAGAATTGTCCAAGAATTAAATCAGGAAATGCCAAACAGCTGGTTGCCTTGAAACTGGTGGCAGTACTGGTCGGGAGGAGGGGTCTATCTTATTCCTCTGTGTCAATCCTATCTTGTAGATAAGCAGTTACCAGGCGTGGAGGGGTGTGATTTGGTGTAGGCGGCTCCTGCCTCTACTGTGGGCCCTTGTCAGTTCCCTGAAGCCCCACCTTGGTGGTGATGGGGAAAAAAATGGTGACTCCCCCAGTCTCTACTCCATGGACCAGGTGTCCCAAACCACTCTGTCAGACCAACCTCACCGTGCCGTGGGCATGAATGAAGTGGTTGTGCTGCTCTGCTGACTCCCGTACCTCTCTTGCCTTCTGCTGGGATTTTAACCCTGATGTTAAAGAGTCCTGCTCCTTGTGCCCCAGTTCCAGGGAATTGCACTCCATGCCATGGATATATGGCCTCTGGTTGGTGGACACAGGCAGTCTTTGTCCTTTGAAGGGATATATACCTTCTTCCCATAGCACTTTGGGGATGGGATTGTTTTCTTCTGTGGACTGCGCCCCTGACCTAGCCACCACACCCAGGGCTGGCTCCCCGACTCCCCAGGTGTGTGAACAGGGCAGCTGCCCCCATTCTGGTGGAAGCCCCACAGTTAGAGTTTGGATCTTTCTCCAACCCTGTCTGTGTTTTTTCTATTGTCCAGATAGAGTCCTACACTTCCCCAGCCTCTCTCTTCCCTTTGTTTCTTCACAGTAGGGGAATCCCTCCCCATCCTGCCTATGCAGCCCGTTATGTCTCTCCCAGTTCGCAGTCATGTACCTATGGCCTGCCAGGTTGTCCCTGTGGATCTCTGGAGACGTCTCTGTCACCCTGCAGCCTGGACTCTTAGAATTCAAAGTCCTTTGGCCTCAACACTGCTGTGTTTGAGAGATGGGGGAACTTGGTGTCCCCCTTCTACTCTGCCATGTTGGATTAACACCTTATGCAATGTGCATGTGCATGTGAATTAACACCTTATGCAAATGAGATTTTAAAAACATTTTAGTAATGCTCAAGATATTTCCAGGGGTGTTTAAAATTTTCATAGGTTTAACAAACTAGTAAAACACCATGACCAAGATGTAATTAGTTGTGTGTATACATCTTGGTTTGAATTGCCAACAAGTTATTTAACATTTTTGCATCTATGTTCATGAGTTATAATATTCATTGTAATGCCTGTTAGGCTTGATATTAAGATTATACTGAACTCATAAAATGAATTGGGAAGTATTCTCATTATATCATGTGGAGGAGTAGTTATTAAGATTGTTGTTCTTTCTTGCTTAAATGTTGGTTGTCATCCCATGTGTCCTAGGTAGTGTTGTCCAGAAGCAGATCCCTAGACAGAGACGTGTACCAATAATTTCTTAAGGAAGTGCTCTCAGAGAAATCTGTGAGATAACATAGGAAGTAGGGAAAAGGAAGGTGATGAAGCCATGTAAGTATGTGGTTTCAATATAGCACCCTCAGAATGTAGCCTGATTCCACACAAAACTTCTGAAGTGTAGGCTGCACCACAGCCTTCCTGTCTGGACCCCAGGAAGTAGAGCTGGGCTTCGATATTACCTTATTTAATAAAATACATTTAAGGCATGAGTGGTGGTTGTTGTGGTATGAAATTTGAGGCACTCTGATTGTTTAGATTTGATGTGTGACAAAGTGTACTGGTTTAGCATCTTGGGGAAGTTCTTCAAAATGAGTCACAGGAGGATATCTGAAACAGAGCATACTCAGCCCAGGATACACAAAAATAGTTTAAAAAGTATCTAAGATCTGAGTAGCTCACCTACATGATCCATTACTCTCCACACATTGCACTGCATAGATCACTTGAATCTCATTAAAATTATTCTCTTCAGTTATGGATTATTCAAGATAGCATGTTTTGTATGATTTCTATTTTAAGTTTGTTAAGCTGTTTTATGGCCCACATTGAGGTCTGTCTCATTCCTTGTGAGCTTGTGAAGAATGTGTATTTTGCTGCTATTGAATGAAGTATTCTATAAATATCGATGAGATTCGATATTGGAATGATACTGTTCAGTTGGATGATACTGTTCATTCAGTTCAACCATATCTTTACTGATTTTCTGCGTGCTAGATCTGTAAGTGACTAACAGAGAGATATTAAAGGCTTTAGTTATAACCATTGTTTTGTCTATTTCACCTTACATTTCTACCATTTTTTGCATCACATAGTTTGATTCTCTGTTGTTTGGTCCATACGTGCTCAGGATTCTGATGTCTTTTTGGAAACTGATCCCTTTATTATTATATAATGTTTCTTATCCCTGATAAGTTTCCTTGTTCTGAAGTCTGCTTTGTCTAAAATTAATGTAATAAATCCATGTTTCTTTTGATCAGTGTTAGCATGTTGTATCTCTGTCTCTTTACTTTGAATCTATGTGTCTATATAATTGTAGACAATATGTCGATTAATTGTAGACAATATTTCTATGTGTCTATGTATTAATTGTAGACAATAAAAAATGAGTCTTGTTTAGTTATCCACTCTGCCAGCTCTTACATTATTTAGACTATTGATATTTAAAGTGACTATTGGTAAAGTTGTATTAGTATCTACCACATTTGTAATTATTTGCTGTTCATTACACTTTGTTTCTTTTTTTTTAATTCAGCCTTTAATATATTTTTTTAATATATGAAATTTATTGTCAAATTGGTTTCACAACACCCAGTGCTCATCCCAAAAGGTGCCCTCCTCAACACCCATCACCCACCCTCTCCTCCCTCCCACCCCTCATCAACCCTCAGTTTGTTCTCAGTTTTTAACAGTCTCTTATGCTTTGGCTCTCTCCCACTCTAACCTCTTTTTTTCTTTTTCTTTTTTTTTTTTTTTCCTTCCCCTCCCCCATGGGTTTCTGTTAAGTTTCTCAGGATCCACATAAGAGTGAAACCATATGGTATCTGTCTTTCTCTGTATGGCTTATTTCACTTAGCATCACACTCTCCAGTTCCATCCACGTTGCTACAAAGGGCCATATTTCATTCTTTCTCATTGCCACGTAGTACTCCATTGTGTATATAAACCACAATTTCTTTATCCATTCATCAGTTGATGGACATTTAGGCTCTTTCCATAATTTGGCTATTGTTGAGAGTGCTGCTATAAACATTGGGGTACAAGTGCCCCTATGCATCAGTACTCCTGTATCCCTTGGATAAATTCCTAGCAGTGCTATTGCTGGGTCATAGGGTAGGTCTATTTCTAATTTTCTGAGGAACCTCCACACTGCTTTCCAGAGTGGCTGCACCAATTTGCATTCCCACCAACAGTGCAAGAGGGTTCCCGTTTCTCCACATCCTCTCCAGCATCTATAGTCTCCTGATTTGTTCATTTGAATGAACAAATCACTTTGTTTCTTCATGTTTCCCTCTCTTCTCCCTTCTCAGGTTTAATCAAACATTTTATATTATTCTTTTTTCTCTCAGCATATCAATCATACTTATTTTATAAAATTTTTTAGTGGTTACTTGAAATATACACAACCATTTATATCTGTTTTTGGATAATACTGTAGCATTTCACTGTTAGTATAGGTACTATATAACACAGCGTTCTCAATGTTTCCCTCCTAACAGTAATGTCATTCATTTCGCTTATTCAGATGTGATAATGACACAATGCATTGTTGCTCTTAATGAATTTGAGCAGGTATCTGTTAATCAATTAAGAATAAGAAGAAAAAAGTTTGGTTTTAACTTAGTTTATTCTTTCTCTGATGTTCTTCCTTTCTTTATGTAAACCTGAATTCCTTACCTATATAAATTTCCTTATTTTTGGAGAACATCGAATATTTCTTTCAAGGAAGGTCTATAGATGATAAATTCCCTCAGTTTTGTTTGTCTGATAAAGTCCAAATTCTTCTTTACTTTGGAAGGATAATTTTGCTACATACAGTATTCTAGTTTGTTGGGGTTTTTTTCCTTCAACACTTTAAATATTTCACACAACTTTCTTCTTGCTTGCATCGTTTGTGAAGAGAAGTCTCATGGAATTCTTACCCTTGTTCCTCTTTGTAAGGTGCTTTTTCCTCTGGCTTCTTTCAAAATTTATTCTTTAAATAAATTTTTAAAAATACTTTTCCTGCTTGGTGTTTGCTAAACCTTCTGGATATGTGGTTTTGTGTCTGGTGTAAATTTTTGAAAATTCTCAGCCATTATTACTTGAACTTTTCTTTTTTTACTCCTCTTTTTTCTTTTCTTTTCTTTGTATTCTCATTAGGTATATATTCTACATTTTATAATTGTCCCACAGGGCTTAGATATTCTCTTTCATTTTTTAAATTCCTTGTTTATCTTTACATTTTAGTTTAGGAACTCTCTATCACCATATCTTCAACCTTACTGATTCTTTCTTTGAACTTGTATAGTCTACCAGTGAGCCTTTAATGCATTATTCATTTCTTTTACATTGTTTTTTATTTCTTGAATTTCCTTTTAAGTTTCTCTTAGTGCTTCCATTTCTCTGGTTATATTAATCATCTGTTTTTGCATATTGCCTACTTTTCCTTTAGATTCCTAAATATATTGGTCCTAAATAAATGATCAATATATTTATCCTTAAATATATTTATCAGTTATTCCCTGATAATTCCAAAATCAATGTTGTATCTGAATCAGGTTCTGATGCTTGCTTTGTCTCTTTAGACTGTGGTGTTGGGCTTTGTTTTTGTTTTTGTTTCTGTGGCTCTGAGTCTTTGAGCTGTGATCTTTTAAAATACTTCTTGACCTTTTCTTTTTTCTCCCTTTATACTTTATTTATTTAGTTAATAATAAATTTATTTATTTAAATGCAAGTTAGTTCACACACTGTGTAGTAGAGTATGTAGAGTAGGAGTAGAACCCAGTGATTCATCCTTATTTTATTTATTTATTTATTTATTTATTTATTTATTTATTTATTTATTTATTTATTTTTGAGAGAGAGACAGAGTGCCAGCAGGGAAGGGGCAGAGAGAGAGGGACACACAGAATCCAAAGCAGCTGTCAGCACAAAGCGTGACACGGGTCTCGAACCCACAAAGTGCGAGATCATGACCTGAGCTAAAGTCTGACGCTTAACTGACTGAGCCACACAGGCGGCCCCATCCCTTTATACTTTAAATGAGGCAGGAAAATCAAAGAGGAATAGAGTTGGCTAATTATTTTTTGCCAAGTGAGATAAGTCTTCTACAGTGGATATTAGGCCTTTCTTAGAATAATCTGAGACAATTGCAATATTTTCTTTTTCTCTCCCCCTACTCAACATAGGAAGGATTTTTCTCCATTGTTTACCATGACAACCTACTGAGTGGATGTCCTGGATGTAACACCCAGGAAAGGTGGTGAACCTCTTTTGTCTGGGCCTCCAGTAGTTTTTAACTCCCCAGCTTGTCTGCACTCAGCATCAAACTGTTTGTCAAAATTATCATTTAAGTCTTTCTACCAGTTCCTGGCTTCAGTGGTTTCTGCTTCAGATAATCTGATCTTGGCTGTGATTCTTTGTACTTGCGTATCTGTCCAGATTTGGAGAGTTCTTTGTCCTCTGACCTCAATTCTCTGATGAATCTAGGAAAAACGTTTTGCTTTATGATTGTTCAGATTTTGTCTTTTTTTTGTGTGTGTGAAGATTGATGACTTACAAGCCCTATACATGTTGGAGTTTAAAAAAATTTTTTAAGATTCCATCTTGATAAATTGGTAAAATTTTTGAGTGTATTTTCCAGGTTCTGTAAGAGTTTGAGAATGTGGGTTTTGATCACCTGTTCCACTGGAAACAGGACAGGGAAAAGGTGGGCCATGAATTGAATGGAACCTGCAGAGACACAGACCAACCTGTACCCTCTCCTTTCTGGGTGAACTGGGACCTTCCATCCCAGGAAACTGGTTGGAGGATCTACTTTATACACAGGGAAATCCAACCAACTCCCAGAGCACAGCTGGGAAGACTGAGGCTCCATCCCAGGAAATTCAGTTTCTTCTACATTTATAAAAATGCATTTTCAGATGTTTTTCCAAGTCACAGAAGTATTCCTTACAGAAAAGAGAAAGGAAGGGAAGGGAGGAAAGGAGGAGGGGAAGGAAAGTGAAAGGGGGAAGGGAGGTGACAGAGTGTTTATAGGGTGTATTGTTTGAGCTGGGGCTGGAATGAACCTACCTGAATCACCTTCTGTTGCTGTGCTGCTATGTTTTTTCTCTAGTCTTGGGTCCCCTAATCTGTCCACCCTCTTCTTTCCAACTTTTAGAGCTTTTCTATGTTTACCTCTTACATTTTTTCCAGAGTTCATAGTTGTACTTAGAAGAAGCAAGGAATAAATGAGTCTGTGTCATTTTGTGTAGACTGGAAGGTCAGTTTGGCTCATTTTTATACCTTCCATGTTTCTATATAGCCTATAGAACATTCTGGTTTACCATTATGAATACTTTCTTTGGCTGCTAATTCTGACATTTGTGCCAGTCTTTTCAGTTTTAATTCATTGATTTGTTTATTCATTATGGATTTCTTTCCTCAGCATATTTTCATGCTAGGTTATTTTTTATTGGTGTCAGAAATTATAAATTTTACCTTTCTGTGTGCTGCAGATTGTTCTTTTAATAGTTTGACTCTTTCACTTCTCACTTTTAAGATTGGTTGGTCAGAACCAGAGCAGTGTTCAGTGTGGGGCTGATGATTCCCCACTCCTGAGGTAAGACCCTTCTGTGTGGTTGACCCATGAATGTGCTCCATGAATGTTTAGATTTTCCAATATGACTCTTAGAACAGACTTGATTCCTGGCCCTTTGTGAGTACTAATCACTGTTAACACTCATTGTTTCAAGTACCTTTGCCCTAGATATTCTTTCCTTATGCATGTGCCAATCAGTACTTACGGATGCCCTGCTGCAGATCTCAGGAATTCTTTTTGTGTGCAGCTCTCTGCTATGGTTTTCTGTCCTGTGAACTACAGCCACTGTGCTGTCTAAGGACGCCTTGGTCTGTTTCTTCATCTTAGGGGATCACCAGGCTTCTGGTTTCCCTTCTCTATGCCACAGGAAACTCTCCCAAGGCAATAAGCTAGGGCAATAAGTGGACTCACTTTGCTTATTCCAAACCTTTCAGGAATTACACTCTGTCCTGATGTTCACTGTCTTAAAAACTATTGCTTCATATATTTTCAATTATTCTTTGCGGTTTGTTTTTCTGTCCATAGATGTTAGGAAAGGTAGATCTGCTCCATTACTCTATTTTGTCCGGAAACTAATAGATTTCTCGATGTTTGCCTTTAAAACTTCTATTCTTTATTTGTTACTAGCATGTGAACAGATAGTGGGTTTGAAATATCTATATTTTATTCAGCAATGTTGCTAAATTTACATTTCATTTCTGGTTGGTTTAGTCTCCTAGATTTTCTGTGTGCATTAGTGTATCCCCTGAGAGCAAAAAAGATTGATTGTTTTCAGTCTTGATGCATCATAATACTTTTCTGGACTTATTTCACTGGATTAAGTGAATAACCAATAGAAGGTAAAAAAGAAGTGATGGGAATAGATAGACATACCATGTTTCACATACATTTTGGTTTCTTCTTGCGAGTTGGTATTATTTTTGTTTTTATCTGGTATTATTTTTTTTATTTTTAATCAGTATTTCTTGTAATGTGAATTTGCTGGTGACAAATGAGCTTTATTTATTTTCATTTTTTCTCCATTGAGGGATATTTTTACATGTATAGCATTTTATATGGGCAGTTACTTTTTTTTCCTTCAGTATTTTACATATCTCATTTTATTGTCGTCTTATGTCTGTTGCTTGGTATGTAATATCATCCATCTTTAATACTGTTGTTTTCTTTAATAATGTGATGTCCCCTCCCCCATTAGTTTCTTTTAACATTTGTAGGGAGGAAGGCATGCAAAATGAGATTGATATTTTAAAATGTTGACTTTTTCATTATGCACATGCTGGATTGTTCATATTTAGCTTATTTTCAGCCTTCTTATCCCCTTCCACCGATGTGGTTCTTATTCCTCAATTTAGAACATGTTTTAGAAGAATGACCTTTTTCCTGTCACTTTGGTGCTTAGATATATAAAAAAGCAGGGTTGCAGTAAGAAATTTATGGTGTGGGGATAATGCATCAATTATTACAGTAACAATAACAACTTCTGTTGCAAAATGTGTCCCAAATAAACAAATTATTCTATGATAAAATTTCCAAAAATGGTCTTAGGAAAGGTAAATCAGAAAGAGAAAGCTCTGCAGAGGAATGGAAAAATACCAGGTTTTGCTCAATTTTATAATCATTTCGCTTAATACTGAATTTAAGTATTTATAAGGCATGTAATAAATATTTGCTTAATGAATAACTTTCCCATGATTATACAACAATATGGATTGCAATTTTTAGGCATAACATTAGGTAATCACTTTATAAATATTTTTGGACTCCATAAATTAATTTAACATGAGGTAAACTCTCCATAAATGTTTCTGTACTGGATGAATTAATTATCAACTTGGGACAAGAATCCTGGCTTCTTCTCTTCTTGTGTCATGCTCAGTTGATGACCTTGAATTTTAATTTTGTTAGTGATCTATGCCATAGGTGTTAGCCCTGAGGTTGACTCAGTATTACCTTGTGATTTTTTTTTAAACTCCTCACTAATCCTTGCAAAAAACTAATGGGAGAAACAGACTTCATGGCTTACCTTGTGCTCTGCTAAGACACTCAGTCAAATTTATTGTGCTAGGATGATTATGGTGTCACAAGGTGAAAGAACTTCTGCCAGCATTTTAAATTGTTTGCTATTCTGTCAGACTATGTGATGGGATATATTGTGTGTGAGTTGTGTTTCAGATAAAGTGTGTAATTGTTAAACCAGTTGCTACTGTCACTGTTAATGTTGGAACCGAATGTAAGGACACTGTTGCTGAAGTGGTGATATTACTTGAGAGAATTTGTCATTTCCCTTTGTCCTACTACTTAGCCTTCAGTATATATGGAGTGGATTAAATTATTCCTATACAAGGTTGTGACAAGAATATCATGGGGTTCAAAACTCTGTGCTTTGGACTGACTTTGATTCTCTTTGCTTATTATATTTATACACCGTTACCAGAAAACATTGAAGAACCTTGGAAAGTAGGGGTCATCGATGCTCTTATAAAAACTACTTCTCTTACGGTAATTTTTTCCCCGCCAGGGGACTAGGATACCTTGTTATGAGTACATATAAACTTTCTTTCAATTAGTATTTTGAAAGAGACTTTGGTTTTCTTTTAGAACAAATTAGCAAAATAATATTAATTAATTTAATTATTAACAAACCAATTTAATCTCTAATACAAAGCAGAGGGAGATAAAATTGTTGCTGATAAGAGTCTATATCTAAAGATAAATCCATCATATGTTTTGATAAGAATAAAAGAAATGGTATCGTCTAAGTGGAAAATCTGGGGGGTTATTAAATCATTGGATTATATTTGACATTTCTGAGGGAACCTGAACCTCGTCTCATTCATTCTCTTAAAACTTACATGTCTATATTGATTATGTTTATATTTTGATGTATATTTTGTACCTTTACTATTTTAATATCTTTTTCTTTCTTAGTGGTTATCAAACTTTTTGGTCACAGAACTCTATAAGTTATTAAGGACCCTAAAGAGCTTTTTTATATTTATAATATTTATCAATATTTGCTGAATTAGAAACTGGCCTCATTAAAAATTCTCTTAATGATGATGGTGATAATAATAAGCTCATTAAAGGTTAACATAGATAATAATTTTATTAAAGTTGAATATATTTTTAACAAAAGAAAAATTAGTTATGATAGTGACCTTGTCTTCTATTTTTGCAAAGCTTTTTAATATCTCTTTATGAAATATAACTGGATTATTGTATATGCTCTTGCATTTAGTCTGTTGCAACATCACATGTCTTGTAGCCTCTGGGGGAACCAGAGAACCACAGGGATTCTAAGACCACACCTTGAAAACCATTTCTTTTGTCTACCCTTCATCCTCAGGTACTGGATTTTGGATTTTTTTGTGACAGTGACAGAATTTGAACTCAAATCTACCTCATTAAAAATATTTTCTCCCCTGTCAAAACATGCTGCTGTTCCTGAGGCCTATGAATGATGGTGACAATAGGAAGTTTTAGGGGAAATGCTTCAACAGACAGTAAATGATCAGAGGGGAGTAGTGCATGGTGTATGGAAGAGGCCGCCTAGTGTGCTACACAGAAGAGATGAGAGATCTGTCACCCTAGGTAGCTTGAGATGTCTACTGCTCAAAATCCAAAGTATGCTGAGTCACCCCTGGCCCCATTTTTTCCCTCTTTATTGCTAATGCTTCACCTTTTCATTCACTGGATAATAGATGAGCAAGTGCCAGACCTATAGAGAAACCATAATGTTATCTTCTCGAATAGCTCATATATCCTTAAACTTCAGAATAAACCAAAGCTTATTTCCTCATCAGTGTTAGCACATTCTGAAAGTATGCAGCTATAGAATTCAACTGTTGCTTTATCAGATGCAAAATAGAATTAAGACATTACACATCTAAAATAGAACTGACTACAAGTAGCTTACATACAAACATATGAATTAATTATACTAATAATTTATCAGCTTCTGCTTGTTAAAGGGATAACCATTTTGTCCCTGTCATTTCTGAATTATAGTAACTCCAGGGATTCCCGGAGAGAATTTTAATTTTTTTAAATATATGCCAGGAAGGCAAACCTCACAGTTCTTGATACAATGGTGTGGAATAAGTATAAGACTATGCAGTTACATATTCAAATTAGAGACAGCCAAAAGTAGAAGAAAGAGCATGAGCATTAAAGACAATCAGATTTTAAAGAGTCTACTTAATGCTTTTGTGGCTCAGTTTCCTCCTTTGCAAAATAAGAAATGTAAACAACATGTTGCAGTTTTTCTAGAACAATAAAGGCATGTGTGTTTTAAACATTGCTTAGTGATGTCTAAATGGTGGCTGGTTATTGTTCAGTAAAGAGCTAGTCAGCATCTACTCATTGGAGCTGTGAGAGATGAAGAGCCAAAACTCTATAAAATTTAGATTTAAAGTGACATATTTACTAAATTGAAAAGCTCTTCACTATAATTATTTTCAACTAACAGTGAAAATATTTAAGAATATTTTCAATATAAATTAATAGTGAAGAAAGCTAAAATGTGTTGACCATTTGCAATGTACCCTGACCAACTTTAATCTCCTGAAAAGTATTACCTAACTTTTACAACTGCACTTTGAAGAAGTCACTATTATTATCCTCATTTTAAAGACAAGGAAAATGAGGCACAGGGAGTAAGTAAGCCAGCCAAAGACCTACAGTTGATAATTTGTGGAATTGGGAATCAAACCAGACAGTCTTGATTCAGACTCTTTTTTGTTTTCTCTTGCCAAATTTTACATTTAATTTTAACTTTGTGTATAGTAAAATTTGTTCTTTTGGTAATACGGTTTTATGAGGTTTAAGTTGTGTATAGATTCAAGTAACAACCATAACGATCAAGATGAAGGAATATAATCCTTTGAAATCACCTTTGTGCTGCTCCTTCCAGTAAAGCTTCCCCATCCTAAACACCTGGTCATCACTGCTCCCTGTATGTCCTTGTACGCTGCCATTTCTGTGGTGTCATATAAATGGATTCATACTGCACGTGGTCTTCTGAGTCTGGCTTAACACATTTTATCTAGTAAAATGTGTTTGAGAGTAATCCATGTTGTTGAGAGTATCAAAAGTTAAATCCTTTTTAAAGCTGTGTAGTATTCCATTATTTGAATGTGTCACAGTTTGTCCACAATGAATAGTTGAAGGATATTTGGGTTGTTTCCACTTTGGAGTGGATACAAATAAAGTTAGTGATAATTCATAGAGCGGCTTTGTGTGAACCAAAATTCCAATCTCTATTGGGTAAATACCTAGAACTGGATATACTGTGTGTTATTATACAGTGTGTGTTTAACTTTATATAAAACTACTGAATTGTTTTCCAAAAATCCTGTCTCATCTTCCATTCACATCAGCAGTATATGGTAGTTCTAGCATATCATCATCACTTAGTATTTTCTTGATCATCACTTAGTATTTTCTATTTTGCATTAAAAACCATTCTAATTAATGTAACCTCACTGATATCCATTTGCATGCCCTTAGTTCCTAAAGATGTGTATCTTCTCATGTACTTATTTGCTGTTTCATGTTTTTGGGAGGTGATGTGTATGTATGTTCAAACCTCTTCTTTGTTTCAAGAAAATTGGTTCTTTGTTTTGTTTTTGTCAAATGCTGAGCATTGTCCTATTCTGGACACAAGACATTAGGCAGGTATTTGATTTGCAAACATTTTTTCTTAGTCTGTTTCTTCCCTTTTAATTGTCTTAAGTTACACAACAAAAGCCTTGGATTTTGTTGAAGTCCAATTTATCTTTTTTTTTTTTTAATTTAGTATTATCTTTTGGTATTGTGTCTAAGAACTTTTGCCTAACCTAACCTAAGATCACAAAGATTTTCTTCTATGTTGTCTTCTAAAAGGTTTGTTGTTTTACATTTTACATTTAAGTATTAATTAATTATTAATTATTAAGTATTAAGTATTAAGTACTTAATTAATTAATTATTAAGTATTACATTGTTAGTTAATTTCTGTATTAGGTGTGAGGAACAGGTCAAGGTACATTCTTTTCGCATATGGATATGTCTAGTTGTTCCAATTTGTTGAAACATCTTCCTTTCTTCGTTAAATTGTCTTATACAGTATGTCAAAAATAAATTGGACAAATTGGTTTATTTCTGGACTGATATTAATCTCCTCCCTGGATCTGTGAGTCCAGAATTTCCTGATACCGTATTAACTGTATTGACTATCATAGCTTGTTAGTAATCTTGAAACCAGGTTGCATGAGTCTTCCAACTTTGTTCTTCATTTTCAAAATCTCTTTGGCTGTTATAATTCATCTTTCTTTCCATGAAAATTTAAATTTATCATATTGGTGACCAAAAATTCTGATGAGATTTCGACTGGGATTAGGTTCACTCTATAAATCAATTCAGAAGGAATTGACATTTTAATATTAAGTCTTCTGACAGTTAACTTAATTCTCAATTTAATTAGGACTTTGATTTCTTCCATCATTGTTCTATGCTTTTTAGCATATGAATACTCGATGTATTTTGTTTTATTTATAACTAAGTATTTTAAATTTTGGTACTGTTGCAACTGGTATTTTTAAATTTTGATTTCTATTCATTGCTAAATTTGAAATAAAATTGATTGTTTGTATTGACTTTGTATCCTATGGTTTAGCTAAACCTGCTTATTCATTTTAAGAGTTTTTTTATAGATCCGTAATATTTTCTACTTAGATATTCATGTTTACTGAAAGCAGAGAGAGACTGTTTTTCCTTTCTTTCTGATATGTATAACCTTTTCTTCCTCTGCTTTATCGCATTGAATAGGACTTCCAGAATTAGGTTGGATGGAAAGCAAACATTCTTACTTTTTTCCAGCTTTTAGAAAAAAGTATTCAGTCTTGCACCATTTTTAAAAAATTTTTAAATGTTTATTTATTTTTGAGAGAGAGAAAAAGCAGAGTGTGAGTAGGGGAAGGGAGGGGCAGAGAGAAGGAGACCCAGAACTGGAAGCAGGCTCCAGGCTCTGAGCTGTCAGTACAGAGCCTGATGAGGGGCTTGAACTCACAAACTGTCATGACAAAGTCAGACACTCAACCTACTGAGCCACCCAGGTGCCCCAGTCTTTCACCGTCAAATAAGATCTTGTTTTATTTTTTGTAGCTGCTTTTTATATTAAGGAAGTTCCTTTTTATGGTAAGTTTGCAGAGAATTTTTACCATGAAAAGATACTGAGTTTAGCCAAATTCTTTTTCTTCATCTGTTAAGATGATATATAGCTTTTCTCCTTTCTCAGTGTCATGGATAACATTGATTTTCAAATATTGTACTTATCTTGCTTCCTTGCGATAAAACTCAATGGATTGTGATACATTATCTTTTTATACTGTTAGATTTGATTTAAAATTTTGTTGAGAATTTTTGCTTCTATATTGTTCTGTAGTTTTTCTTGTACTATATTTCTGATTTAGGTAACAAGGTAATGGCAACCCAATGAAATGAGTTGGAAAGCATTCTTTTGTGTTTTATTTTCCAGTAGCTATTGTGTAAGATTGGTTTCTCCCCTGAATATTTAGTATAATTTGCCAGTGAAACAAACTGGGCCTTAAGTTTTATTTTTGTAAAATTTTCAATGCCAAATTCAATTTTTAAAATAGTTATAGACTATTCAAATTATCTATTTCTTTTTTATAAGTTGCGGAAGATTGTGTCCTTTCAGAAATTTGTAGATTTCTCAAGTTGTAAAGTTTATGAGCATAAAATCTTTTTTTAAAGTATTTTTTTTATTATCTTTTTTATGTCTATAAGATCTGTAGTGATATCCCTTACTTCAGTATTCATTTTGGTAATTTGGGTCTTCTCTATTTTTTTAGTCAGTCTACATATAAAATTGATTAATTTTATTCTCTGAAAAGAATTAGCTTTTGTGTCACTATTTTTGTATTTTTTGATTCGTTTTAATTTCATTGAACTCTGCTCCCCTTATATTTATTATTTCTATCTTTTGATTTCTTTAGTTTTCTTTTGATACATTTTTTCTAGCTTATAAGAGAGGAGTTTTAACTCTTGATTTGAGACTTAATTTCTAGTATGATAATTTAATTTAATAAATTTTCCTCCAACCAGTTCTTTAGCTACATGCCACAAATTTGAGCATGTTTTATTTTTATTTTATTCAAATCAAAATATTTTTTAATTTCCCCAGAGAATTTATGACACCTGAGGTGTTTTTTTACACTGAAAACCATAAAACATGGATGAGACAAATTGAAGACAAAAATAAATAAAAAGATATGCCATGTTAATGGATCAGAAAATTAGCATTGTGAAATTCTCCATACCACACAAGGCAATATACAGATTCAATGCAATCCTGATCAAAATTCCAATGAAATTGTTCACAGAGATAGAAGAAACAATTCTAAAGTTCATTGAACCACAAAAGGTCCTGAATAGTCAAAGCAATCTTGGGAAGGAAGAATGGAGCTGGAGGCATCATAGTACTCAATTTCAAACTGTATTACAAAGTTATAGCAATAAAAACAATATGGCATTGGCATAAAAAGACACATAAACCAAAGGAACAGAATAGAAAGTCCAGAAATAAACTAAAGCATGTATAGTTTATTAATTTTTGATGAAGGCACCAAGAATACACAATGGAAAAAGGGTAATATCTTCATTAAATAGTGTTGAGAAAACTGGATATTCAAAAAAAATAAATAAACTGGACTCTAGTTTTATACCATACACAAAAATCCATTTAAAATGATGAAAGACTTCAGATTTTAATCTGAAACCATAAAAAATCCTGGAAGAAAACATAAGGCAAAAGCTCCTTGACATTGGCACTGGCAGTGACATTTTGAGATGACACCAAAAGTGCAAGTAACAAAAAGCAAAAATAGACAAATGGCATTACATCAAACTAAAAAGTCTCTGCATAGCAAAAGAAACAAGATGAAAATGCGATCTGCAGAATGAGAAAAAATATTTGCAGACTACATTTCTGATAAGAGCTAACATCTAAAATATGTAAGGAACTCATGCAACTCAATAGCAATTTTTTTCATTTTAAAAATAGGAAAATAGCCAGAATAAACATCCCCCCCCAGAGAAGACATATAAATGGCCAACAGGTATATGAAAAGGTTCTTGAGATCACTAATCATTGGAGAAATGAAAATCAAAATCACAGAGACATCACCTCATACCTTTTCAGATGGCTGTTATGAAAAAGATAAAAACAAGTGTTGGCAAAGATGTAGAAAAAAGGGACTCTTGTGCTCTGTTGGTGGCAATGTAAATTGGTAGAACCACAATGGAAAACAATATGGAGGTTCCTCAAGAAACTAAAAATAAAACTATCATATGATCCAGAAATCCCTCCTCCAGATCCTTCTTCCAAAGAAAATGAGAGATATGTGCTCTTTCAAATTGATTCCAGCAGTACTCACAATAGCCAAAATATGGAAACAACTTAAATGTCCATCAGTGGATGAGTGAATAAAAAAAAAGTACATATGTACAATGGAATATTACTGAGCCTTAAAAAAGGAGATCTTGCCATTTGTGACAACATAAATGAACCCAGAGGGTATTATGCTAAGTAAAATAAGCCAGACACAGAAAAATAAAAAAAAACTACATGACCTCACTTATATATGGAATCTAACAAAGTCTACTACATAAAAGTAGAGAGTAGAATGGTAGTTGCCAGGGGTGGGTAGTAGGAGTGAAGAGATGTTAGGTAGAATGAATAATCTAGAGATCTAATATTTCATAACATGGCTATAGTTAATAACACTGTATTGGATACTGGAAATTTGCTAAGAGAGTAGCTTTCAAGGGCTCTCACCACATAGACAAAAAAGATAACTGTAAGGAGATATGTTAATTATCTTGACTATAGCGATCATTTCACTATGTATATGCATATCAAATCAAGTATGTAGTACACCTTAAATATGTACAATTTTTATTAAAACTATTTTTTTTCACTTTGTAATATCTGGCAATTTTTCTATCTTCTGTTTTTGAATCCTAGCTTAATTCTATTATAGTTAGAGAACATAGTTTCTGTGAACTCAAGTTCTTCCAGTTTATTTGTTTTATGGCTTAGAATGTGGTGTATTTTAGTGAAAATTCCATATGCATTTAAAAAGGTTCTATATTCTGCCATTTTGTTCATTCTATAAATGTCAAAGTTGTTCAGGCATTTTATATCTTTAATGATTTTCTGTATTTTTTTCCCTCAATTACCAAGTGAGAAGTGTTGACATTTATAATTATGTGGATTATCTATTTCTCTTCACAATGCATTCAGTTTTGTTTCATGTATTTTTGAGTTCTGTTTATAAATGTTTATTCATTTTGCACTATTGCCTTGGTAAATTGATTTTTATAATGATGGAATGCATCTCTTTAACCCTAGTAACTTTTCATAGCTTACATAGATTTAATAGTTTACCACTTTTCATAGCGCATAAAATTTCAATCACATAGGTCTCTTTACCCTGACACTTGTATATATAGGTGTCATGTGTATTGTATTTATATGCATTAACCCCCATATATGTTAACACATTTTGTTTTCAACAGTAATAAATATTTTAAATAATTTCAGAAGGAATATTAATTTGTTAATTTCATTCACCCTTTCTTCCTTGATTTCTGAATTCCGATATTCCCTCTTGCCAGTGTTTCTGGCCAGAAAGACAATTTTTAATTAGGGTTTTAGTCATCCATTATATTTTACAGTTCTACATAACTGGGTCCACCTTCAGGGTGAAGCTTTGAGAGAAAAAATAAGGAAAAATGTATTATTCTTTAATACTCTTTGGATAACAGAAGACCCTTTTCACAATTTCTCTGGGCAGAGAATCTTTGCTCAGTGTTTTACATGTCTGCCTTCACCACGGTGGAAAAGCTGCTGTCTGCAGATGGAACTGGCCTTGGAGCCTGACAAGAGAGAAAAAGGGAGAAAAAGAAAGGAAAAGAAAATGAGACCCACCTCCTTCCCCCCATTCACACTCTGCTGTATAAGATATGTATTTCCCAGTCCAATACCTGGAAATCAAGGATTTCTCTGGGGATATTTGCTTTCATCTCTTGGGTTGTTAAAGGGCTTAGTGTGACTTCAGGTCAAAGCCAGAGGGCAAGAGAGAAAAAAAAAAGGTGAAACTCTCTTATGAATATTTCTTCCAGTTTTGACTTCCTCAAATTCTTTTTTTGTTTTGTTTACCTTTCAGAGTGCTCAGGTAGATTCTTTTCTGTCTAGAGTTTTTAGTTGTAATAAGTAGGAGAGATAGGCTTTAGTGAGCTTTATCTTGGCCAAAGAAAGCCATCAAAACCTTTCATTTTAACTACTTCATTACAAATAAAACTCAATAACTCATAAATGTATTCACCATGAATATATTCTTTAAGACTCCAAGAAAAATAAGTTGAGAAGAAAATATTGAAATTCATAAATACATGTTTTGAAACAAATATATTTGTTAAATATATTCAGGAAGAATATAGTATAAAACTACTTTGTGGTAAATTTGGAAAATATTTCCATTCCATGAATACACTCTTTGACAAACAATCTTTAAGAGTTGATCATTTAATGGTTTGACTTGGGACAAATTGATCCAGAGCTTATGGATATTGGAAAAACAAATAATTTATGGTTACTTAAATCCATGGTTTCCTTGCAAAAAAATAGATAAGTAATGTAAGGAGGAAGAGAAGAAAATTCACATCTCTTTTCATTTCTTGCCATAACTTGAGCCTCATCACTCATTTTATCCCTGACTGATCTGGCTTTTATCAGATGATAACTAACTGTAATTGAAGGAAATGACAAATGGAGGTAAAGTAAGTAACGGGTTTGGAGCGACTATTGAGAGCAGGATGAAAATCAACAGATGGGTTATTAAAAAGTCAAATGACTCACTCGTCTCCTTAATTCCCCAAACATAACAAATAAGATAAATTTTTCCTAAAAAATGTGTCTTCTCATTGCATCTCCATTTCCTCTGTTGCTTTCCTAGACTAGTGTCTCCTTTTCATCAGGATCATCTGAAAAAACTTTCTAGAGAAGGGATATGTAATGTTTATTTGCAGGCATTCTAAGGACTATTTTGGCAAAGCATTGACTTTTTCCCTTTCAATGTTTCAACCTCCAAGCATTTGTTCAAATTCATCTCCTTATACAATGAAACAATTTTATCTCTTATGACTGCCTTATGATGAGATTGGGGTCAAGAGGTGATAAGAGATGGGGATGTCTGCTGTGGATGTTACTTAGCTAAAAAAATAGTTATTTTCTATTTTGACATCAAAGTTTGAATGTGTCTTCTTCAAAATGTCTGCCTCAAAGAGATACGTAAAATGTTCTGTTTCTAGAAAAAGGCATCCAAGCAAGGAAAATAATATTTATGAAGAAAAATAGGTAAATACAAGCATCACATAACAAAAAAATAAATAATTCCAGATAGAAGAAAATATGCATTAGAAAGCAATAACATTATGTCTAAGAAAATTGCAAATGCCACTTTAAGGAGATCCCTGAAAATGTGGAGAAGATTTTAAATTTGAAAGCCCAGCAAAGTTGGAGAAATCTCTTGTAGATTTGGGAATAAATGAGTGACAAGAGAGTTGGGTCTCAGTGAAAGTGCGATGAGCCTAGTATGAAGATCCCAAGGTCTTGCTGAGGTGTTGCCTGAAGTTATTTTCTGACTTTGGCATATCATTTCACCAGTTAGGTCTTGGTGTATTTTCAACTAAGATTAAGAAATTGTTGAAAATGAGGGCGCCTGGGTGGCTCAGTTTGTTAAGCATCTGACTTAGGCTCAGGTCATGGTCTTGTGGTTGGTGAATTTGAGCCCTGATTGGGCTCTGTGCTGACAACTCAGAGTCTGGAGCCTGCTTTGGATTCTGTGTCTGCCTCTCTCTCATCTCTCATTGTTCTCATTCTTTTTGTCTCTGTGCTTAAGATCCAGTTTTCAAGGATAGTGCACTAAATCTACCTTAAGTTTACTTTCTCACCTCTTAACTAGTGAGTGGTTATCCTTGATCAACTGGCTCATCAAAGGTTTCAAATAATGGGAGTTGGTAGCTCTCTAAAGTGACGAGAACACTGTTACCAAAATAAGGGATGTTTATGTCTACTCAGATTCTAAAGGCAAAAGATGTCTATAACATGGAATTTGAAATTTGGTATTATCTCTCTGACCTAGCCTATTTCCAATCCCTAAAGATAAGTATATATTATGGATTAGATATGGCTGTCTACTTGATAAATGTTTGGCATATAAATGTATATAAATATTATAAATAATGTTATACAAATATATAAGTAATATATAGAGACATATACTATATATTATATAAATATGTTTCTAATATATAAGATACATACTTCTAATATATAATGTATATGTATTCTAATATATAAGATATAACATATATTTCTAATATATAATAAGATATAAATATTGCTATATATGTGTATCTATATATGTTTTAATTGAGAGCTTAATGGTATTTTAAAGCTACTTAAAGTGTCAATGTCAAAATGGCGGCTTTAAGGCCATATCGTGTCAACAACTTATTATTCCTCATACAACTGTCATTTTTAAAATTCAAATTCTTCCTATTATACAATCTTTTCCTATTGTTCTAGTACTTAATAACTGCTTTCCTTCCATTTTTATGGGTTATTATAAAAAAACATAATTTAGTACTTTTATGTAGAGGAGTACCTGCCTTGTGTAACAGTGGCCTAGAAAAGTAGATTTACATTTTGCTTTGCTAATTACTGGTTATCTCATTTTGGTCAATAAATTGGACTTACCAGGTGTCAGTATTCCCAATGTTAAAGCAGATGAGTTAGATGATCTTTAACACCTAGTAAAATTATAGCCACCTCATATAGGTACTGTAAATGCTCTGTAATATTCTTTTGTCCCCACAGTATTTCAGGATTCTTTATACGTGAACTATTCTTTGAAATGTTACAAAGATGTTATAAAACTTACCAAAAATACTAAAGATAGTTTTATTTAAAGTAGCGTTTTTTCTTCAAGCATTTTTTAAATAAAAAAAATAACCTATTTGTAGTTGAAATAACTGAAATAGCTTTATTAGTAATGTGATAACTAGATGCTTCTAAAATTTTAAATAAAATTGACTGACCAATGAAATAACATGAAAATATTGAGATTTTATACATAAGTATAAAATCTGGAGTACTTGATGGCTCAGTCAGTTAAGTGTCTGACTTCAGCTCAGGTCATGATCTCACGGTTCATGGGTTTGAGCTCCACACTGATAGTGTGGAGCCTGCTTCGGATTCTCTCTCTTTCTGCCCCTTCCCTACTTACGCTTTCTTTCTCTCAAAATAAACTTTTAAAAAAGAAATAGTTTTTTTAAGAAGTATAAACTCTATTATTTCTCAGATAATTTTTCAGATAAAAGTTTAGAATTAAAAAATAAGTAGCCACAGTACAATGATGACATTTAATGAGATTACTCTTATTCCAAAATACAACATACTTAAGATTTATCTAGAAGCAACAATAGTATATGTGTCAGGATGTGCAATAAGAACTCTAGGGTGTTATATTATTCCTTCTTCCATTTTGGTTGCATCTTTCTATGCATTTGGTATTACTTAAAATTGAAATATTCAATGTTTGAAATTTTTTTAACAGGCTATGTTATTGGAAAATATGGGTCTTATTAGATATGCGGAATTTTTTTCCATGTTACTGAAATTGGACCATACAGTACTAATTTCAGATGAAAACATTACAGTGATGGATACAAAGTTTACTGACATTCCAGTATGTTTGTACTTGCCAAAGAAGAAGTCAGAAAGCCAGAGACGGGCTGTAATTTTTATTCATGGTGGTGCCTTTGTTATGGGAAGTTGCAGTAAGTGTATCTTATATAAGCAAACGTATATGTGTGTGTGTGTGTGTGTGTGTGTGTGTGTGTGTGTGTTGCATATTATGTAGATATATATTCAAATATATTTGTATATATAACTGACAGAACTTTATTTCTATGTTATTTGTGTTTGTGACTATGTGTATGTATCTTAGAGACTTTACCAATCATAGTTTAGACATATTTTTCACAAACTTCTTAGAAAATAAGTATATTAGATTTTATTTTTTTGAAAAACTTTATCAAATAAAGTTACATTGACGTTGTAAAATTGGAAATTCAATTATTAACCTTCAAACATAACTTTGAAATTACCAAATGACCTGACTTCAGGTTCAGAAAGATAGAAGTGAACAAGATATTGTAAATGTTGAGTCAGAACTGATATTATTTACAACTTCCAAGTAGCAAATACATGTTCATATTGTAGACTGTGATACAACAATACTTGTTTTGGGACTTAGAATCCAATGCATAATTCTGAACTTAAAATAAAACATAAAATAGAACTGTGTAATCAGCTCTTCCCATAAATGCTATCCCCATCTAGTGTTGGAGATGATTTTAAGAAATGCTAGTGGAGTAGCTAAAATGCTTATACATTCCACAAACATTCACACAGACACAAACTCAAACATGCTCTAACATACACACACTGAGTTATACATATTAACATATATACAGAGTTTCTTGTAGAATGTCAGTATTATGGAGTCACCACACAGCATAAAACACAAAAAATGTTTTACAAGACACTCAGAAGAAGCTAATGGTAAGGCTCCTTTCCTTGAAGAACCCACAGCCTGGGTCATTAAACCCAGATTGACTCCATGATCTGTTAATGTTTCAAGACTACTACATATGCGACTGTAATCAGGTGGATGGTCAACTTTTATTTTGTTAGGTAAGCACATTCTTAGGTACTATTGTCACAGTCTTAGAAATAAAGAAATAGAGAATGATAAAGTAACTTGTTCAAAGTCCTACTGTTAGTAAGTGGTAGAACCAGTAGTCAAAACTAAGCTTGTCAGCAGGACCCACAGCATTCACCCTCACACTACTAGTGAGCAGCCCCATCATGTGGCTTTAAGATGCTGTGTCCTATATGTCCTTACTTCCTCTCCTTCATGCCAATGACTATTGTAAACCTTCAGCACTCTTTCCAGCCCTCAGCTGATCGCTCCTGAGCTACTCCTGAGCATCCATACATCAGGGATGTATGTCCATAATCCACCACTGCTCCCCTCCTCCCACATAAGGACTTTCAAATGTCCTTAAAAATTATTAGCACCTTATTAATCCTCAGCTTCACTTCTTTCTAACTGTGTCCTAGGAAAAGGCATTTTTATCTTCGGGCACAGTTGAATCTCTCTACTTTGCTCTCTACTTTCCTCCTATTATTTGGTTTATCAGTACTTCTATTTCATTTTTCTACCTACAAGCATGTCATCCCAGTTGACTCCTAAGTGTTACTACCTCTTCTCCTTTGTTCCCAAATCCTTCTCTGTACGTAGTCCTCTTTTATTTCTCAGACTCATTTTTATACACTGTGGAGTTTGTTTTCCCCTTTTGAATACTTCTTTAAGCTGTATAATTTGAGAATGGCCATTCCCTTCTGTTTCACTGAAATGGCGATTTCACCCTCTACTCCTTTGGTTGTGTGAAACAAATTTCTTTGAACTTCCTTTTGCCTCTCGCCTTTCCCTTCATCTGTATCTCCCTCTCCAAAACAATACAAATAGAAACAAACACAAAAACAGGTTCTCCATTTTTATACTTTATAAGTGTTCATGTTTCCCAGTATTCCTTTCTGTAGCTTTTGAATCTGCAATGCTCTTTTATTTAGTTCTTTAAACTTTTCAAACTTACCCACTCCCACCCACTGGCTGATTTCCCAAGGAATTTTATCACCGGTTATTTTCCTTCGTGGTTTTAGTTTATGCTGCCACTTTTCTCCAAATTCTTACATCACTTGTACTTAACATTTATTTCTCTGAGGTCTTTATGCATTCTCATGACTCTGTCTTTAAGTATATTTTCTTCTGCAATGACATTCTCCATTTGGTGGTAGTCATCAAATCTTATATCTTTGAATCCTTATACATCGCAACAGAAAAAGTGAAAACAGAGGGATTCCGCCAGTTAATCATATTTCAGTCACTATCCACAAATATAGATGGTTTTCTATTGTTCTTTATTGACAGGGTACACTTTTATATTCTTCTTTTTTTGTTTCTTTCATTTCAGGGCAGACGGCTTATGACTTCCTGAATAGATGGACAGCAAATAAACTTGGTGCTGTTGTTGTGGGAATAGAGTAAGGCAATCATTTTTTTTTTTTTTAATTTGGGACTATCTCAGAATTTTAAGGCATTGTCAGAGTGAGAGATCTTAGTTGCTCATGATTTTTTCTGAATTTCCAAAAATATACTGGAAAGACTAGCAAATGTCAAGTACTTTCTAGCCTCTCACTTACAAAGAAACTCTAACATGTTTTGGGCTTGAAGTCTCTAGGTGTATATCTGCACTATGTAATTTATAGGAGAGATGGGAAAAGAAAAATTTTCATACTGAGGGTGAGGTAGAGTATGCCTGAATTTACAAATGACTTTCCAACCATTGAGCCAAATAACTTACTATACTTAAATACTTATATTTCAAAGCTTTTAATTTTTTGCATTTAAAATAAAAGTTTATTTTTTCTCAAATATTATAAGGATTTTCTTTTGAATCAAGTTTCTAAGTAGTGCTCATGATATAAAACATGGAATGTCATCTTGAAGAATTTGAACCTAAATAAATTTCTTATATTAGAGACTTTGAAATCATTTACTCTCTGATTTGATGCTTTTAAAATCTCTTGTGTCCTCCCAGCAGTGGTTCTGAAAAAATTTGAATTACCAATTACATTGAGAATCTGATGAACACTACAGAGCATCTCCCCTACTAATTGTTGTTTTGCTGAAAAGTATACGTGCAATTTTACGAGGATAAAGACACAATCCTTGTCTCTCTCATCTTCCCATAGAGCCAACATTTTAAAACCTTTATACCAGAATGTACTTTTTATTTTAAAAATAGAAGTTGGTAGTAAATCTGGGTTCAATTGGTGAGATTACAATTTCAGAGTGGGGCCAATTTGGTTTATTGGACCTGTTGGTTAAACTGAGTTGCTTAGATACATGCAACTGAAGTTTAATTATATATGCTTTGTTACTTTCTCTTTTTTTCTTAAGCTATAGGCTAGCTCCTCAATATCAATTTCCTGTTCCCCTTGAAGATGTCATTTCTGTGGTCAGATTCTTTCTACAGGATAACATTCTTGCAAAATATGGAGTGGATCCTTCCCGAATCTGTATTTCAGGTGATAGTTCTGGGGGTACATTGGCAGCAAAAGTTACTCAACTGGTATGTTTTATGTGTTCTATATGTTGATAGTACACATACGTTATAATTCTAACACAAAAGAATCATTTTATTTGTTAGGATATTTTTATTGGCCTTGTGTGTGTTTTTTAAAATTTAAATCCAAGTTATTTAACATATAGCATAATAATGATTTCAGGAATAGAATTTAGTGATTCATCACTTACAGATAACACCCAATGCTCATCCCAACAAGTTCCCCCCTTAATTCCCATCACTTCTTTAGCCCATCCCCCCCACCCAACACCCCACCAGCAACCCTCAGTTTGTTCTCTGGATTTAAGAGTCTCTTATGTTTGCCTCCCTCTCTGTTTTTATATTAATTTGCTTCCCTTCCCCTATGTTCATCTGTTTTATTTCTTAAATTCCATGTATGAGTGAAATCATATGGAATTTGTCTTTCACTTAGCATAACATACTCTAATTCCATCCACATTATTGCAAATGGTAAGATTTCATTCTTTTTGATTGCTGAGAAATATTTCATTGTATATACCACATCTGCTTTTTCCATTCATTAGTTGGTGGATGTTGGGCTTTTTCCATAATTTGGCTGTTTATAGCGTTGCTATAAACATTGGGGTACTTGTGCCCCTTTGAATCAGCATTCTGGTACCTTTTGGATAAATACCTAGTAGTACAATTGCTGGGTCCTAGTGTAGTTCTATTTTTAATTTTTTGAGGAACCTCCATGCCGTTTTCCAAAGTTGGTTTTGTTTTACACTGTGAAATGGCAAATATATAAAACCAACCTAATGTCCTTTTGCATAATTTTTTCTGTAGACAGATGTGGCTTTAGAGGCATTAAGGGGAGACTACATATATTGCTAAATAAGGATTTGATTCAGCCATCAAGTTTCAGAAAAACAGGACAATGTCTAGGAACTACTATTGAATATCACAAGGGATTTTTTGTTCTACTTAGCTAAATTGTAAAATCTTCCAAGCATTTGGCATTATTGTAATCCATGTTTTAAATCCAGTAGAATGTCATCAGATAGCATTTGGGGCATGTGCCATGCTTGTATGGAAGAATCACTACTGTGATGAAGAAGAACAATGGCCTATGCTAAACTCTTGCTTTGTATAGTTAAGTAATAACCATCCAAACAATTGATATATTTGAAAATTGAATTCAGCCCCACACATAGTTCCTACTCCCAAAACCACTTATGGAACAAAATTAGCATAAGAGGAGGGACATATACATTTACAATCAGCAGAATCTATTTACTTATTTTGTGGGATCACTTTTACTAGCTTGAGAACGTATCTGTTGAATCTCTCTGCTTCATTTTTGTTTATATGGTCACTGTTTCTTCCACTCAGTTTATGAGATGATCCATTTTTTTTTTCTAGAAAATTATCTGTCTGAGGATGCTAGGGAGGGATCAAGGGCATAGGAGAGATTCTGTTAGGGGAATTGGTTTTAGCTTCTTTATGAACTTGTGGCACTGACTATACAATGAGTATACATTTTAAATTTTTTTTTTTCAACGTTTTTTTTATTTATTTTTGGGACAGAGAGAGACAGAGCATGAACGGGGGAGGGGCAGAGAGAGAGGGAGACACAGAATCGGAAACAGGCTCCAGGCTCCGAGCCATCAGCCCAGAGCCCGACGCGGGGCTCGAACTCACGGAGTGCGAGATCGTGACCTGGCTGAAGTCGGACGCTTAACCGACTGCGCCACCCAGGCGCCCCTGAGTATACATTTTAGAGTTGGCTGGATATCATTTCCTCTTGTGAGGTACTACTGAGATGACAGTTAATTGTCTCATTTGGTATGTCACCTACTTTGGTGAGGGGATTGGCTTTCAAAATCACTCTCCAGATACCTAGACTTACATGTGCTATGGCAGCAGGAATAGCCATTTGCCCAGATGTCATAGTTGTAGAAGCTGGTCTGTGGCTCAGGTAATTTTTCTTGAGAGATTAACTCTCCTGTAGTGTTTAGGACTAAGAGAGAAGGAACGGGGAATATATGGTAGCTTTTCTCACCCCATCACTGAGAGCTTAGGATACCTCGTATCTCTGGTAAGAAAGAGAAACTCCAGATACAATGCTCCATGTCTTTGCCTGCCCTTCAAATTTTCATAAATTCCTCTGCTTATTTACCATCACAATACATTATGTTCTCCAGAAGGCAACTTGTATATTAGGAATATTTCCTGTAACTTGGTCCAACTCCTTCTAAATTTAGTTAGTATGTGTGTTTGAGCATTCATATTTTATTGTTATAGTCTATCTTCTCAGGTTACTTTAGATCAAAAAGTGATTTTTAAACATAGCTCGTAATCTTCTCTAAGAATCTCATTATTATAATTTTATTTCATGGTCATATATGAATAAACATGTGTAAGTGTTTGACGTATATGTGTATCATAACTGCTGAAAGCGGGCTGATGCATGCATTTTAATGCCCTTAAAATAAAGTCTAAATATTATAAAAAGAAATAACCATTAGGTCCTGTATTGGTTTTGTAACTATTTACATCATAACTGCTCATATTATTGGAGTAAAACCTCCCAATCATATAGTTTGGAGTCTTTTCACATTTTATTATCAATTTTTTTCAGGTACAAAATGATCCAGAATTCAAAAATAAAATTAAGGCACAAGTTTTAATTTACCCTGGCTTGCAGGTGGTGGATGTTTTAATGCCCTCTCACCGACAAAATGAGCATGGTCCGATTCTGTCAAGGGATATGGCAATTAAAATGGGATGCCTGTACTTGACCAAGGATAAAGCACTGCCCCAAGCAGTGAGAGAAAATCAACATATGCCCCATGGATCAAGACATCTGTTCAAGTTGGTTAACTGGAGTACTCTTCTTCCTGAAAAATATAGAAGGAATCACATATATACTGAACCAATTATTGGGAAGCTTAACTCTTCGTATCCAGTACTTTTGGATAGCAGGTTATCACCCTTGTTAGTCACTGATTCCCAATTAGAAAAATTGCCACTAACTTATATCATCACCTGTGAACATGATATCCTAAGAGATGATGGACTTATATACGTCTCACGACTTCGAAATGCTGCAGTTAACGTTTCTCATGACCACATAGAGGATGGGATCCATGGAGCACTTTTTTTCATGACAACACCATTTTACTTACGTGTAGGCATTAGAATAAGTGATAAATATATTAATTGGCTTGAAGAAAATCTATAAATAGTACATGTAGCTAGCTAATTATTTAGTAATATAATCTAAAGGTTATATTTGAAAGTTTGTGACTTTAAGGAACAGAACAATGATATTCTTTTTGAATAAATGTAAGTTTAAAAGCAAAATTACTGTGTACCTTTGAACAAGTTACTTAATTTCCCTAAACTTGGATCTTAATAAATGTAGAGATTCACTGTATTAATCCCATTAAATACAATTTATTTTGCTTGATAAGTTTTAAATATGCACCAATAATAGTAATTTTTTTTAAAAAAAGTGTGATTATAAACAAAACAAGCAGGACAGTATCCAGGTAGTGATAGGAATGGTAGTGGTAAGTGAGGAGAAATTTTAAAGAAGAAAAATCACAATGGCATTTGTGTGTAGGAGGAAAACTACATTATATTGAAAACCTGTTTTTTCAATTAATGGTCCATATATTAATTGTATTCACCAAATGTAAATTCCATTAGGTTTTTTTATTTTTTTCACTTCACCTAATACAAACAAAATCTGCTTTCAAATATATTGCTCAGTTTCTTATAGAAAGAAAGGATTAACATGTAGACTATAAATTCTTTCAAAAGCCTAAATATTTGGCTCTCACTATGCTTTTTTTTTAAATTAAGTTTATTTATTTATTTTGAGAGAGAGCACAAGTCAGGGAGGAGCAGAGAGAAGGAGAGACAGAATCCCAAGCAGGCTTCATGCCATCAGTGCTGAGCCCATTGCAGGACTCGAACTCATGAACTGTCATGAACTGTGAGATCATGACCTGAGCTGAGATCAAGAGTCAGATGCTTAAGCAACTGTGCCACTGAGGCACCCCCCCACCCCCACCCAACACTCAAACTTTTAAAAATATTGATTGCTATATTATCAATCCAAGAAAGTTTCTAGTCACATACTGAACACTGATTAAATAAAGAAGCAGAATGTAGTTCTAATGACCTGAAGATACTAGGATGACATAAAATCCTGGGTGATGTGCTCTCACATGGGGGACACATAGGTTGTATCATGAAATTATAGGTATAACTTTGATAACTTATTTATAAATTTGGTTTTACTACATATTAACATAAAGTTATTAAGAAACTTTTGCAATCCTTTAATGCTGTTTGAATCATTCTATAATATGTCACATAAATCAATATTGGTTCAGTGTGGGAGAAGACAAAGATAAGCAGTAAAACAGACTAGAAAATACAGAATCCCAATATCAATGATGAATTTCTATGTAGAAGAACAAAAGTGGAACACAATAGAGGGTTATTTAAGATGGTAGAGTATTAAGGGGCCCTGGACTTGCCTTGTTCCTTGAACATAGTTAGATTAATATCAAATCATTTCGAACATTTAGGAAATTGATCTGAGGATTAAGAGAAGTATTTCCACAATTAGAGGGCGAGAACTTGGCAGGTATGAAGTGCAGAGATGTGAATTGGGGAAGAGAAGCCCACAGTTGCACAGGGAGAGGAGAGAGTGAGCTGGGGAGAAACAGCAGCACATAGGGTTCCTACTAGAAAAACACTTCGCCAAAATGGGGAGTTGGGAGGAACTGACTATTGCAAGTTTTTACAAACAGAAGAGCTCAAAATTCTGAGATTTTAGGAGTCCACAACATATGCTATAGTCAAGCCATACGGGCAGTAGTGCTCCTGGAGAGAAGGAAGGTGGAGGTATCCCCTGTGTTGCACGGGGAGAAAACATTCCCCTTCTTGGAGTACATACAGAGAAGGGTATATTGCTTCTCCAAGGGCAAAAGACCCAGAGAGCATCATTGAATGGCCATTCATCAGCAAGGGACAGAAGTGCATGGAGAGGGCAGATAACTTGGTCACTGTTTTTCACTGTACTTCAACATAAACTCCAAGCACCTGTGAGGTCATGCAGCTGCTTTTCTGGGACAAAATGGCACCAGACTTAGCACAGTGAAGTCTCCTCCAGAGGAAGGGAGTGGGTCCACACCTTGTCAGGCTCTTTAAGATTTGGAATTTTGAATCCCAACCATGCCAGAGATAAAACATAGGAGATTGTGGTGCCAGGTGTTTGAGGGCCTGGCACAGGCAGGTATCTGACAGAAGTCTGAAACCCAAGAGGGGAGTTGGTTCACTTGTCTTTAAGGGTTTCCTGAATAGGGGTGGGTGAGAGCTCCCCTCTCCAGGGAGGAGAGAGTGGGATGATGTCATCTTCACCCCACCCACCAGCACTGTTGGACTTCAGTGGACTTTGCTCAGTGAGCAAAAAAAAAAAGTGCCCGCAATGCAGGCTGGAGCCACTTATAGCAAACCCCAACCTCTGCATATTGCAGGTGCATCTTAAGGCAGGTCTGACTGTGAACCAGTGCAGAAAGCCTGTCGCACATAGAACAAATGCATGCGCCAAGTGTACACATCATAGAGTGCTCCAAAGCGTGAGTTTCAGTTCTGATAGAAATAGGACCAGGATTTCTTTTTTTTCATTCTTTAGATTCAGGCTTGTAGTTTTTGTTTGGTTGTTTTTACATTTGCTTCCTTTTTTTTTTCTCTCTCTCGTTTTCTTTGAAATCAGGCTTATAGTTTTTTGTTTGGTGTTTTGTTAGTTTCTTTTCATTTTCTTTTTTTTTTTGGATCGGGCTTATTTTAACAAACAAATCAAAGCACACCTAGTTAAAGGTCCAAACAATCCTCCGTGCAAGAAAGGAGGAACTCTACAGAGGACTGACCTGTGGAAAAGAGCAGCAAAAACACAACAGCAAAGTGCACAAAGCACACACCAGAAACACTTCCTGAAGTGCTATGCCCTGGACAGTGTATGAACCCTTCTTAATATAGCATTACTGTCAGGAGCAGGAAACATAACAAGCTTTCATAACATGAAGAAAGAGAAACCTAGACAAAATGACATGACAGAGGGATTCTGCTCAAAAGACAGATCAAGAAGAAACCACATGTAGGGATTTGCTCAAAAACAGATATAAGCCATATATCTGAACAAGAATTTAGAACAACAGTCATAAGAATGCTAGCTGGGCTCGGGAAAAGCATAGAAGACACCAGATAAAATACTTAAAAACTAGTCAGGTCAAAATAAAAAAATGCCAGTGTAACTGAAATGCAAAACTGGATGTGATCATAATGAAGATGGAAGAGGCAGAGGAATGGATAGGTAATACAGAAGATAAAATTACGGAAAACAATGAAGCTGAAAAGAAGGGGGAAAGGAAACTATTAGATCATGAATATATACTTAAGTGATCCACAAAGAATAATAATATCTGTATAAAAGGAGTCCCAGAAGAAGAAGAGTGAGAAAAAGAAGGTTTATTTGAACAAATTACAGCTGAGGACTTCACTAATTTGAGGAAGGAAACAGGCATTCAAATTCAAGAGGCCAAGAACTCCCCTCAGAATCAACAAAAACAGGACAATACCAAGACATATCATAGTGAAACTTGCAAAATACAAAGATCGAGAATTCTGAAAGCAGCTGGGGACAAAACGTCCTTAATGTACAAGGGTAGATGCATAAGGTTAGCAGCAGACCTGTCCACAGAAAACTGGCAGGCCATAAGAGAGGAGCCTGATATATATAATGTGCTAAGTGGGAAAAATATGCAGCCAAGAATACTTTATCTAGCAAGGAAGGAGAGAGAGAGTTCCCAACACAAGGAAAAACTAATGGAGTTTGTAAACACTAAACCAGCTCTGCAAGAATTATTGAAGGTGACACTTGGGAAGAGAGACAAAGGCAACAAAGACTAGTAGCAACAGAGACAGTGTACAGGAATAGTGACTTTCTGGGTAGCACGATGGTACTAAATTCATATCAATAATTACTCTGAATGTAAATGGACTAAATCCTCCAATACACATGATACACATAGGGTATCATAATGGATAAAAAACAAGACTTATTGATATACTTCTTACAAGAGACTCATTTTAGGGGCGCCTGGGTGGCGCAGTCGGTTAAGCGTCCGACTTCAGCCAGGTCACGATCTCGCGGTCCGTGAGTTCGAGCCCCGCGTCAGTCTCTGGGCTGATGGCTCAGAGACTGGACCCTGTTTCTGATTCTGTGTCTCCCCCTCTTTCTGCCCCTCCCCCGTTCATGCTCTGTCTCTCTCTGTCCCAAAAATAAATAAACGTTAAAAAAAAAAAAAAAAAGAGACTCATTTTAGACACCTTCATATTGGAAATGAGGAAATAGCCATTTATCATGCTAATGGAGAATGTGATACACCACATTAATAAACGAAAGTATAAGAACCATGTGATCTTCTCAGTAGTTACAGAAAAAGCATTTGACAAAACACAGTATCCTTTCTTAATAAAAACCCTCAAGAAAGTAGGGATAAATGGAACTTACCTCAATATCATAAAGGCCATATGCAAAAGACCCATAGCTAATATCATCCTCAATGGAGAAAAACTGAGAGCTTTTCCCCTAAGGTCAAGAACACAACAGGGTTGTCCACTCTGACCACTGTTGTTCAGCTTGGTACTAGAAGTCCTAGCCTCAGATATCAGATAATAAAAAGAAATAAAAGGCATCCAACTTGGCAAGGAGGAAGTCAAACTTTCACACTTCTTGGATGATACTATACTTTATGTAGAAAACCTGAAAAACTTCACCATAAAATTTCTAGAACTGATACGTGAATTCAACAAAGTCACAGAATATAATATCAATGTACAGAAATTGGTTGCATTCCTATACACCAACAAAGAAGCAGCAAAAAGAGAAATCAAGGAATCAATCCCATTTACAATTGCACCAAAAACCATAAGATACCTAGGAATCAACCTAACCAAAGAAGTAAAAGATCTGTACTCTGAAAACTAATGAAATAAATTGTAGACACAAATGGAAAACCTTCCATGTTCATGGATTGGAAGAGCAAGTACTGTTAAAATGTCTGTTCTACCCAAAACAATCTACATATTTCATGTTATCAGAATAATATTGGCATCTTTCGCAGAGCTAGAAGAAACATTCTAAAACTTGCATGTAACCAAAAAATACCCCAAATATCCAAAGTAATGTTGAACAAGAAAAGCAAAGTGGAGGCATCACAATTCTAGATTTCAAACTGTATTACAAAACTGTAATCATCAAGAGGATATGGTACTGGCACAAACCAAATAGATCAGTGGAACAGAATAGAGAACCCAGAAATGGATCCACAACTTTATCATCAACAAATCTTTGACAAACAAGGAAAGAATATCCAATGTAAAAAAGACAGTCTCTTCAACAAATGGTGTTGGGAAAACTGGACAGCCACATACAGAAGAATGAACCTGGACAACTTTCTTATACCATACACAAAAATAAAAATAAATTCAAAATGGATAAAAGGCCTAAATGTGAGACAGGAAACCATCAAAATCTTAGAGGAGAACATAAGCAACAAACTTTGACCTCAGCCAGAGCAACTTCTTACTAGACACATCACTGAAGGCAAGGGACACAAAAGCAAAATTGAACTATTGGGACTTCATTGAGATAAAAAGCTTCTGCACAATGAAAGAAACAATCCACAAAACTACAAGGCAACCTATGGAATGAGAGAAGATATTTACAAGTGACATATCAGATAAAGGTCTAGTGTCCAAAATCTATAAAGAACTTATCAAACTCAACATCCAAAAAATATATATAATGATCGAGTTAAGAAATGGGCAGAAGACATGAACAGATATTTCTTCAAAGAAGACATACAAATGGCTAACATATACACGAAAAAAATGCTCAAATAAGAAATGCTCACATCATTCATCATCAGGGAAATACAAATCAGAACCAAAATGAGATACCACCTCACACCTGTCAGAATGGTGAAAATTAACAACTCAGGAAAAAAACAGATATTGGTGAGGATAAACAAATAAGGGAATCGTCTTACACTGCTGGTGGGAATGCAAACTGGTGGAAAACAGTATGGAGGTTCCTCAAAAAGTTAAAAAACAGAACTATCCAATGACCCAGCAATTACACTAGTAGGTATTTATCCAAAGGATACAAAAATTCGAGGTAGCACATGTACCCCAATGTTTATAGCAGCACTATCAACAACAGCCAAATTATGGAAAGAGCCCAAATGTCCATCGACTGATGAATGAATAAAGAAAATGTGGTATATACATATACAATGAAATATTATTCAGCTATCAGAAAGATTGAAATATTGCAATTTGCAATGATGTGGATAGAGTGGGAATGTATTATGCTAAGCAAAATAAATCAGTCAGAGAAAGAAAAACAGCCTATGATTTCACTCATGTGAGTTTAAGAAACAAAACAGATGAACATAGGGGAAGGGAAGGAAAATTAAACAAGATAAAAATGGGGAGGCAAACCAAAAGAGACTCTTACTATAGAGAACAAACTGAGGGTTGCCTTAGGGGAAGTGGGTGAGGGAATGGGGTAAATGTGTGATGGGCTGTAAGGAGGGCAGTTGTGGTGAGCACTGGGTACTATATGTAGGTGATGAGCCACTAAATTCTACTCCTGAAACCAATACTACAGGTATATGTTAACTAACTTGAATTCAAATAAAAACTTGAGGAAAATAAAGTGGAACACCATATTATATGATAAATAAAAATAAGTTGTAAAAATACTAAAGATATGAATAATAATTCAAGAATAATTAAAAATATTAAAAGAAATTTTAGGAGTAAGCAATATGTCTCACTTGTCCTGTGACAAGAACCAGGTAGTGTTTTCCATTGCTACCTGTTAAACAGGCTCTCACAGGGAAGAAAGTGTTCCAGAGAATGAACAGTTTTTACAGAGAATGAATATTTGTACATTTTGTGAAAGTTCAAAAGATTTAGATTAACATATAGACAGGAATCATGAGTTTTAACATCAAGGAATGCAGGGAGTAGAAGCATTGATGGCTATCTTAAAGACAACATGATTTTCTTTCAGGCTGCTCATTTACAAACCAGGTATACAACATGCATTTGGTGGGCCATAAATCAGGCTTTCGGTTTCAGCAAAGTTTATGTACACTCGTGCTGACTTGGAAAGAAATCTAAAGCGGCTTCCCTTAAAGACCAGGACTTTAGAGAGTTTTTCTCTCATCGGGCTTTAGCTTGTATTGTTTCTCCTCCTTGCTGAAATATTCAGGCATGGTGTTACAGTTCCAAGTTAAAGGTCATGACTCCAGAGATTTAGTTTGTGAATTTCTGCCTTATGAAGCAACAGGAGGAAGATTGTTGTCCTCTCTTCAGGTGTTTGCATCACACACAATTCGGAGTTATCTGATCTTCTGTGAGTGTTTGGGTGTTTCTTCCAATACCTTTCCCCTCTCAGCCAACTATACCAGGTCAGACTTGTGTTTTCTTTAAATACCTTTATAGATGGATGTCCAAATAATGTATTGTGTAAAGCAAAGTAATTGTGAAGGTGATGACCTCAGGTAAGAGGAACATATCACCCTCTACAGCATGGAGCGTTTCCCCAGTTCTTTCAGGATAGAGCTCAAATTCCCACATTTGTCTTACAAAGCCTGTCTTTGTCTCCAGGTCTGTCTCCGTGGCTTTAGCTGCTGTATATAATTGGACCACCAGACCAACATCTTCTACATGCTTGAGGCTTTCCTTGTGCCAGGAAGATTCTACCTCTTACCCTCCTCAAACACCAGAGAAGCACATATGCAGCTTTTGATTCACTTCTTAAGAGGTATTTAACTGCTCTATGATAGGTTTTTGTGACCCTTTCTCAGTAGAATTCACCACTGAAATAAAGAGAAAAGAGTGTGTACAAATGCACATGTACATACATTCATATGCATAGACTATGTCTCTATACAGCTGTTCTTTCATTTATTGGTGAGAGCTAGGAAAAATGGAGAATTTGCCATGGATGCATAACTCATACATTTTAAGATTTTGTTTTTTTTAGAATTTAGCATAGATTTTCCCCTGTTGTTTAAGTGGCTTTCTATACTTGTTGATGTCTATTTCGTTCTTAGTATTTTCTATTTCAATTGAGTCTTTTTTGATATTTAGTTGTTTAGAGATTTTTTTTTTTTTTAGTTTTTAACTTAATTGTGATGAGACCTGAGAATATGGTCAGTATGTTACAGTCCTACAAAACTTCTTGAGATTAGGGTATTGCATAACATGTGATCAATTTGTGTATACGTTCATATACATTTCTAAAGAATATTAATCTTTAATTGTTGGTTGAAACAGTCTACTTAAACCATGAGTTTGAGCTTGTTAATGTGCTGTATAAATCTTCCACATCTTTCCTAAAACTTTAATCTACTTGATCTCTTAATGATAGGAAAGAAGTATTAAAATTCTCTCATTAATGCAGTGAATTTTTCAGTTTCTTTTTGTTTTATGTTTTTTCCGTCCCTATTTTGAGGCTAGTTTACTAGAGTATGGAATTGATCTGTCATCTAGGTGCATAAAAATTTTTTGTCACTATTTGGTGAGTTTCTTTATCTATAGTTTCTTTATCTATCTATCTATCTATAGTTTCTTTATCTATCTATTGTTTCTTTATCTGTCTATAGGCAAGAAATGATTCTTGCCTCGAGCAATGTAGCTATACCAGCTGCCAACTAGACCATATGTTTCTTGAAATATGTTTTGTAATATGTTGAATGCCAATATTTTTGCATACTATATTTTAGATTTGATTTCTGTGACCAATATATGGAGATTTAAGAATCCTATCAGACTATGTTTATTTTATTTTTACGCTATATTAAAGCAACTCTTATTATGGTTCTAGTCATGAGAATTACTGCCCATTTTTTAAAATGTGGGCTTAAAAAAGCCCATAACAGTGAATTTATCACGTTAACCATTTTTAAGTGTACAGTTCAGTAGTAGTGTTAAATATCTTCATGTTGTTTTACAACAGAACACTAGAACTTTTTTTATCTTGCATCACTGAAATTCTTTACCAACTAAACACTAATTCCCCTCTTTCCTGCCCTGAGGCCTTGGCAATAGCTTTTTACTTTCTGTTTCTATCATGTTGACTGTCTTGGATGCTTCATATGAGTAAAATCTGACAATATTTGTTCTTTTGTGACTGGCTGACTCTTGCTTGGCATAATGTCCTCAAGTTTCATTCATGTTGTAGCACATGATATGATTTCCTTCTTTTTAAAAGCTGCGTACTATTCTAATATATGTATATGCCATGTTTTCATTATCCAGTTATCTGTTGTTGGACATTTGGGTTGCTTCCGCCTTTTGGTTATGGGGAATAATGCTGCAGTGAACATGGGTGTGCAAATATCTCTTTGAGATTCTGCTTTTCATTCTCTTTCATCTCATTCAGAAGTGAGATGGCTGGATCACATGATAATTCTACTTTTAATTTTATGGGTAATCTTCATACCGTTTTCCACATGACTGCACCATCTTACATTTACATTAATGTAACCCATTGCACAAGTATTCCATTTCTCCATATCCTCACACCCACATGTTATGTTTTGTTTTTCTGAATAATAGCCATACTAATGCTATAAGGTGATATCACACTGTGGTTTTGATTGGCATTTGTCTTATGAATAGAGATGTTGAACATGTTTTTGTGTGCTTTTTGGCCATCTGTATATCATATTTGGAGAACTGTTTATTCAAGTTTTTTGCCCAGTTTTTAAGGATGTTGTTTGTTTTTTGTTGTTTAGTGGTAGAAGTTGTCTATATATTCCAGATATTAACCTCTTATCAGATATATGATTTGAAAATATTTTCTCCCATTCCACTGGTTGCCTTTTCACTCTGCTTTTGTTTTAAGTTTATTTATTTACTTAGAGAGAGAGAGAGAGAGAGAGAGAGAGAGAGAGAGAACAAGCAGAGCAGGGGCAGAGAGAAAAGAGAGAAAGAATCTCAAGCAGGTTCTGCACTGTCATCACAGAGCCCAGCGCGGGGCTCGAATTCATGAACTGTGACATCACGACCTGCTGAAACCAAGAGTTGGATGCATAACTGACTGAGCCTCCAGGGCATCCCCACTCTTCACTCTTTTGATTGACTTCTTTGATTCCCTGAAAATTTTTAGTTTAATTTTTGTATATTTTCCTTTCACTGACTGTGCTTATGGTATTATATCCAAGAAATCATGGCCAAATCCAATTTCCCCATGTTTTCTTCTAGTTGAATAGTTTTAGGTCTTATATTAGGTTATGGAGTTAATTTTTTTTTATATGTTGTTAGACTATGTTTATTTCAAAATACTTTTTACTGTAAAATCAAACACAGTTATGATAAACCACATTAAACAAGTATATAGTTAATGAATTAGGATACTGTGAAGACCCGTATCAACCGCCATTCTGGTTAAGAAATGCAACTTTGCTAAGTTACCCATGTGCCCATCCTTGTGTCACAATTAAATCACTACTCTCCCCTCTTTCCAAATGGAACCGCTGTCCTTAATTTTAGTTATCACTTCACTGCATTTCTATATAATATTATCACCCAAGTATGAATCCCTAGAAACTCTAGTTTATTCTTTCACAACTTGAAACATGGCAGTCTTCTTAATCAATCTCCAAGTACGCTTCATACTTTTTTTTTTTCCCTTTGGCCACTGGGCTCTCCTACAAGTACACTTTATTTCTAATTTATCTGTGGAGGAATCTCAGCCTGTACGGTTTCCTACAGTCTAGATTTTGCTGACTGCACACTTCTTGGCAGTTTACCATGTTCCTCTGTCTTCTGTGTTTCCTGGGAATTATCAGTTGGAATCCAGAAGTTTGACCAGACTTAGGTTCAATCTGTTTAGCAAGAATATATATGATGGGGCTTTAATTTATCAGGAAACACGTATTTGTCACTACATGTTAGGTTAAAAGCCATCGAGGCTGAAAATACAGATTTATTAATCCAGTGGAGATTGCAAAATAATATTTTAATTTGATTATTTCTTTTATACATTACCTTGAAAGTATTATACAAGATGGTTACCTTCATTTTTAGTATTTATTTCCTTGTATTCATTTCCTCTTTTCAAGATAACGAATTGATTCCCTGTTATCTTCAGAATGTAATCAACCGATTAATTAAAAAATAACATATCAGTACACACTTGAGAATTAAAGCCTATTTTATTGGTTAATTTCTCTTTTTTTGAAGCATTTTTTGTTTATTTATTTTATTTGAGAGAGTGCAAGGGAGCAGGGGCGGGGCAGAGAGACAAGGAGAGATAGAATCCCTATGCGGGGCTTGACCCCACAAGTGATGTGATTATCACCTGAGCCAAAATCAAGAGTTGGACACTCAACTGACTGAGCCATCCAGGTGCCCCATGTTGATTAATTTCGTGTTAAAGTAGTTCAGTATTCCCTCTTTGGGCCAGTGGAAGCTCCTTTCAGTCCTCTTGACATGACTCTTGGTATGATATTCTTTGCAACCTGATATGTCAATATTTTCGAGGCTCATTTTACACATTTTATGAAAGGGATCTTGGATTAGCCATTCATCCCAGATCCCTGGTTTTCCTTTAATATTTGATATATTTTAATGGTGGTGATATTTGAATACCACAATCTGAGCAGTAGGGTTATTCAGCAGGCAAAACTAGGAATTTTTACAAATACCTATTTTAAAAGAAAAAATAATTCTTGATATCCTTGATAATAATTGCAGTTTGTTATTTCCATCTCAAATTCAAGACCATAGGGTTTTTACTTGATCTCTTTAGTATCACTTCCCTTTTTTTCCACACTGACAACCCAAGAATCTAGGCACTTGGGGAAACATATATATGAGAGAATAAAGACATCCCACAATTTTTTTTAATGTTTATTTTGAGAGAGAGAGAAAAGGAGTTTTAGCGGAGGAGGGGCAGAGTGAGAGGGAGAGAAAGAATCCCAAGCAAGCTCAGCGCTGTCAGCACAAAGCCCCACATAGGGCTTGAACTCTCAAACTGTGATATCATGACCTGAATGGAAATCAGGAGTCTGGTCCCTAACCAACTAAGCCATCCAGACACCCCTGTCCCACAATTTCTTACTTGTTTTTACTCACCTTACAAATTTAGTGGTCTTAGAATAACAATATGAACGTCACCACCACTAATTGATGACTAAAAACAGTTAAATTTTTTTTTTCCTCTCTGCTCTTTCTTTTCTTCCTTACTTGATCTGCTTTCACCTTTTGGTGCTATTAGACTACAATGCCCTTACTACTACACCCGCCCCTTTTTAACCATAATTGAACACTGACTCTACAATAACAATATATTTAATAATGTTAAGCAGTATTTAGGTTGTCTCACTATTAATTTTGATTACATGAAGCTCATTCGCTACTAGATTTCTTATGAAACACTCTTGGTACAATACACTGATTTATTATATGTTGAATAATTCCAGATATTAAATTATTTAGTCACATTATTTCTATTAAATATGTTATATATGTATTATATTTTCTCCTGACATGAATAATGATAATTAAGTTCTCATGATAGTCTAATTATTTCCTTCATAAGCCAAGTGACTTTTTGCCTGAACATACAATTTCTTTCCTTTGTTCTTTTCAGTATAGTAACTTACAAGAATATATCTTGCTGTTGGCTATTCTGGTTCAATATTCTCAGGTACACAAAAGCAGTCTCTAATTATGTATTTTCAAGGTTTTGTTTTAATTTTAGGAAAGTTTCTTCAATTATACTTTTTAATATTTTTCTCTTGTTTTAATTTTTTTAATAACTGCAGTTGTCCAACTTGTCATTTCTTTGCCTATCTTTAAATTTGTCACTATCCCTTGAATATCATTTATCTCTTTTATTTTTAAAGAATGTTTTATTTATTTTTTTCTTGAGAGAGAGTGAGAAAGCGGGAGAGAGTGTGAGAGGCAGAGGCAGAGAGAGAATCTCAAGCAAGCTCCACACTGTCAGCACAGAGCTCAACACGGAGCTTGATCTCACAAACCCTGAGATCATGAACTGAGCTGAAATCAAGAGTCGGATGCTTAACTAACTGAGCCACCCAGGCGACCCCTTCTTTTCTTTTTAATATTTAATTTTTTCCTTTTCCACATTGCATTTCTTGATCTAAATGGTTAGTTGTGTTTATTTCTTTCTGTTTCTTCTATTTTAGTTTTCTTGTCTATGTTGTATATTTTGTATGAGACTTGGACTTTCATACTTTTCTTCTTCACCATTTTTTTTAATTTGGTTTTTTGAACTTGTAGAAAGAGACAGTTCAGATATTTTCTTCTAATATCAAGAGTTCCTGCTTCAGTTTTTATGAAGTGTTAAAAAGTAGAGTGTCTTGCTTTCAGATATTTTCTGATTCAGTAGTAACTTCCACTGGCCCCACATGGGAAGTATGGAACTCTTATTATTTTTCAAGATTGTTTTGTCTATTTGGAGCCCCATGCAATTCCATACACATTGAAAGATTGGCTTTTCCACTTATGTGGAAAAGACTGTTGGAATTTTGATGGGAATTGCATTAAATCTATAGATTACTTTGGGTTGTATTGACATTTTAACAATGTTAAGTCTACCTATCCATGAGCATGTTATGTCTTTCTATTTTTTAAACGTATTTTAAAGTTTCTTTCAGCACTGTTTTATAGTTTTCAACATGCAAGCTTCTCACCTCCTTGGTGAGAGTTATTCCTAAGTATGTAAGTCTTTTCATTGCTATTATAAACAGAATTACTTTCCTAACTTCCTTTGTAATTGCTAGTGAACAGCTATATGTTGGTCTAGAACTCTGCAACTTTGCTGAATTATTTTATTAACTCTGGTATCTTTCTTGTGGGTTTACTGGGTTTTCTATACCTCTGATCATGTCAATTGCAGGAGTGCCTGGGTGGCTTAGTCAGTTGAGTGTCTGACTCTTGATTTCAGCTCGGGTCATGATCTCACAGTTTGTGAGTTTGAGCCCCACATCAGGCTCTGCACTGACAGTGTGGGTCCTGCTTTGGGTTCTCTCCCTCTGTCTCTCTCTTTCTTTCTCTCCATTGCTTGCTCTCTCTCAGTCTCAAAATAAACATTTTTAAAAAGACCATGTAAATTGCAAATCAAGATAGCTTTGTCTCTTCCTTTCCAATTTGGATGGGCTTTTCTTTTCTTATCTGGTAGCTCTACCTAGAACTTCCAGTATAGTGTCAAGTAATAGAGGTGAAGCAGGATCCTTGTCTTGTCCCTGACCTATTTATGTTTTATTTGTAATGCCTAACTGGCATAATACATTGATGTTAATGTTGTTTGTGGTTTCTCTTAGTCTGCTATAAAAAAACAAACAGGGGCGCCTCGGTGGCGCAGTCGGTTAAGCGTCCGACTTCAGCCAGGTCACGATCTCACGGTCCGTGAGTTCAAGCCCCGCATCAGGCTCTGGGCTGATGGCTCAGAGCCTGGAACCTGTTTCTGATTCTGTGTCTCCCTCTCTCTCTCTGCCCCTCCCCTGTTCATGCTCTGTCTCTCTCTGTCCCAAAAATAAATAAACGTTGAAAAAAAAATAAATAAATAAAATAAACAAACAAACAAAACCAAACTGTAGACTGAGTAGCTAAAAGACAAACATGTATTTCTGAGTATTCTGGAGTTAGAAAAGCCCAAGATCAATGTTCAGCAGATTTGCTGTTTGGTGAGGGACTGCTTCCTGGTTCACAGACAGCCATCTCCTTGTTGTGTCCTCACTGGCAAAAGGGGCAAAGGAGCTGCCTGAAGTCTCTTTTATAAAGGCACCATCCCACTCATGAGGGATCTACTTTCACGACATATAATCAGCTCCCCAGAGGTCACTTCCTAATACAATCACTTTGATCATTAAATTTTCAGCATATAAATTTTGGGGGAACAGAAACATTCAGTCTATAACAGGGTTTAAAGAAATATTTGTACATACCATTAAGAGAGATTCATGCCTACTATGTAAATTCAGTTTGGTGTTACTGGGACTATGGCAAAAGTCTACACTTCTTTAGGAGGGTGTAAAGAAAGGGAAATTGATCAATCCTATCTGTCAGGGATCACAAAAAGCATCATAGAAGTGACTGCCTTGAGTATTCAAAGCAGGAAAAGTGTTTGATAAGCAGGTATGAGCAGAGAGAACTTGAGAAGCTTTTTCTAGGAAAAGAGATACGACAAAAGCTCCAGAGGGCTTATATGGCTTGTTGCTATAGGATAACTTTCAGTAGTTGAAGTTGACCTGGATTGTAGGATCAAAGGAGAGACTCTGTGAAGATGACTAGAAACATACAATGTGCTACGGAAAAAATTGGATTTTATCTTGGAGGAAATGGGAAAAATATAAAGATGTTTGAGATTGTCCAATCTGCATAGAATTGAGATGTTACTCCACAGATGTTAGTTGACTGATTATAATATTGTGTGGTGGAAACCTGTGGGGAAACTAAGCACACTTTGCTGTCAACTGAGTGCATGGTGTTTTTGTAATCTCACAAGCCAAAGGCCAAAAAATGCCAAAAGAAACTATCGTATGCAAAAAACACTACCTTTCTTTCATTTAGAGAGTAAAATAAAATGAAGATTAAAGACAGACCTAGTATGATGCTGTTGACAGCTCTTTAAAGTAGGAAAAGACCCACAGCCATTGAATCTTGGAGGAGATGGTATTAGTTTTATTCCTTCTTCATGTTGTGCATCTGATATGTTCTCCTTCCATACTGAACAATGGTGACCCAAGGGACTTGCAAAATTGTGAAAGTTAGAGATCTTTAGAAACCTAGGGCTGAATCTAAGGAACTGCAAAGTGAAATAAATTTGGGAGGCATTTTCTCCTTTTCTTCACCCCTCTCTCTAGCTCTTCAGATGCTTTTAACATTTGACTACAGTCAGAGATCTAAAGCCCCCCTATAACCTCACTACATAGATCTGGGTCTTCTTGGAGGATCCCATACTCTTAAGTTACCTCTTTTCTTTGATGTCAGCAATAATAAAATAATACTAGTAATATTACACAGGTAATATTTCTTGATTGCTTACTATGTGTTAGGCAAACTGTGTGATCAAAGTAATTCAGTCATTACATCAGATACCTCTGTTCATCTTTCCAAATATGAGAAAAAACCACGTCATGACAATAACAGGTAATATTTCTTGATTGCTTACTATGTGTTAGGCAAACTGCCATGATCAAAGTAATTCAGTCATTACATCAGATGCCTCTGCTCATTTTTCAAAATATGAGAAAAAACCACATCAGCTACATTTTATCTGGCTTTTGAAAGATTCTAAACACCTTCTGCATACTTCTTGGCATATGTTACTTTGATTATATCTCCTAACTGCTTCTGATTAGGGCCTTCATGTTCACACAGGTACAGCAAATATTTAGCCTGATAACATTATTTCTGTTTCTTCCCAGTCCCCTTCTGTGAGTGTGTGTGTGTGCATGCATATGTGCATGGGGTGGGGGTGGAGTAGGAGAGACATGTGATGTGAAGGCAGAAACTTTATCTTAACTTTAACTCTATTCTCCTCTCAGTCTTTGTCATCAATGACCACTCCTGATTTTAGTTTTCAAACTTCATTGTTGTCGGTGAACTTGAGATTTCCCCCTTCCCAATATTCGTAAGCATTAATTAATCACTTAACTTGTTTATACATTAATTTATTAAAAATATGTATTTAACAATTGAATGTGATCAAAGAGTTACATAATTAGGGTAGGTCTGTTAGTACCAGTTTCTCCAGGAAATTTCCAGTTTAAATGCATTATTAATAGTGAAAGCACTTTTTATAGCGTTGTAGTTTGAAAAACAAATAATATTCCTAAATTACTCCTGGGGGATTCAGGGGAACTGCAATGTAAATGAACAAAAATAAAAATTGTAGTAATAAAGTTTAGGAGAGACTTTGAAGTTAATACTTATGCTTTCAAGAGGTCCAGTATATACTTAAATTAGACTCCTGATTGAATTTAATTCTATCACTAAAATTTACTTTCTTTAAGTCCCAATCTCTGGGAATGAGCTTGAGAATTGTGGATTTATTGATTTATGACTGTTCTTTTAATTCCTAGGGCCTAACAGATCAGACAGAAAATCTCCAGTGCCTTACATCTCTAAAGAACATTGAAATGATCAGCTTTATGGACAGGAGCTTCTCAGGCTATCTTAGGTTGCAGCAAGCGTAAGTCCAATATTTGCGCTCGTGGTTGCCTGCCACACTAGCCTCCTTGGTGTAGATTGATTTTAAAGATTTACCAGTTAACCATTAGAATAAAGTCACTATACAATCACTTAAAAAAGTGTTTCCTGAGATACTTATACCGAGCCTTGTTGTACTTCAGACTATTAAAGTTCCAACTTGATGAATAATGTCATGTGGAAAAGTCCCCACACCTCTTATCTTTTAGCTCAAATTTTGGTCCAGCACAACAAGCAACAGAGTTAGTAATCCATGCTAATTTCATGAGCCAGGATCTTGATGACATATTAGCCAGTTTTTTTTTAAAACCTCTTCTTACAAAATGCTGCAACCAACCAATCACAAAATTGGATTTTGTGGCTTATTAAGAATTCTCATCTAGGCTCTGACTCACACCTATGGTGCTTTAGGAAGATGACGGCGTCACAGGGTGAAGAAACACTGTGGGAGTTGCTTAATAATAATTAAGGCTTGAACTAATGTTTTGCAGTATCTGTCTCAGAATCTCTTTTTCTCAGCACTGTGAAGAGACTGGAGAAAGGGATATTATGGGGTTCAAAGCTCTCTGTTTGGGTCTGTTTTGTGCTCTCTGTGCTTCTTACATTTATATCACCATTCCAGGCAACATTGAAGAATACTGGAAAGTAATAGCCTTATTTACAGTTGCTAAAACCTGTACATTTATGGTAAGATTAACATTTTTTCTTATGGATATTGGGATGCCTTGTTGACTAAAAATCAGTGCTTTTGAACTTTTTAGAAATTACTGTTTTGAAATAACCATTGCTTCTTTGTTAGAAAAAATTAATTACACAAAATTAACTTAAGTTATAAAACCAGCTATATCTACATCTTTGCAAACAGTGGGACAGAATTCTTGCTTCTAAGGAGTTTGTATCCAGATGTAAAGTTTGTGTATACTGTGATATGCATAAGTGGTATTCTTGACAGGAAAGCTTTGAAGCTTACTTGATACCTTACATTTGAGTTATATTTAATGTATTTGAGTTTCCAGTTATATTTTACTTATATATAAGTGATACTTATCAACATTATTGAGACTTGTGCCTATTTGTTGTTAATTTACGGCTCTCAGTATTTCATTGGTTTCCACTGCTTATCTTTTTTTTAATTTTTTAAGGTTTATTCATGTTTTAGAGACAGAGCATGAGTGGGGGAGGGGTAGAGAGAGAGGGAGACACAGAATCCAAAGCAGGCTCCAGACTCTGAGCTGTCAGCACAGAGCCCGATGCAGGGCTCGAACCCACGAACTGTGAAATCATGACCTGAGCTAAAGTCGTACACTGAACCAACTGAGCCAACCAGGTGCCACTCCATTGCTTATCTTTAATCAAAATTTCTAGATTTCAGAGATTGTCTGACTTGAAATATGCAGGGTCGATTATGAATTCAAGCAAAAACAGCTCTTGGTAAGGGAGAGATATGGTTAGAATAGCATTTTTCAGCTCTTAGAATACACAGGTTTTCAGTAATGTATACTTCTCTGAATCCCCACCACCTTCCGACTATTTGGACCAGTTTACAGAGGAGGAAAAGAAGTTCAGAGGATCTCACACAGCTAGAAAGCGACCACTTCAAAATTTGAAGCCACAAATGCCTCATTCCAAAACTTGTACTCTTTCTGCCAAACCAAGTGGCTCCCAGAAAGGTCATTTGATGATGGAAACAGTAAGAAGCTGAAAGGAGAAGACAAAGCAGCAGCAAATGATTAGAGAAGAGAGAACAATCTATGATATAAGGAGAGGCTGTCCCATGGTACTTTGCACAGCAGACAGTGGTTCTGTGAAAACACAACCGTCTCCTGTCTGCATCTGCTGAGTCCTGCTATTTCTCTCCCTGATCACTTCTAGCGGCTGACCTTAAGCATAACTGCCTCTTTCTCCAATGCTCCTACTCCTTGATTTAACGTAACATGAAAGAAGATGTGGGGAAACAAGTGCCGACTCCATAGTCTTTTCCTTTTTCAGCTACAAATTATTCCCACCGTTGTCCATCTATAACACAATTATGCACTTTATAGATTTCACGTTGTATATGGATTGTTCTTTATTTTTACAAAGATGCTAAGAAGAGCACCCATGTATTTACTTGCAAGATTATTCTAGTAAAATTAACAGTCCTTGGCTGTTCTCAAAAAAAAAATTATTCTTGTCAGTACTGAATTTTGTAACTCAAAGTTGAGATACCAGAAGATAGATTACTGTATCATAGGAAATGGAAGTGAAAAGTAAAGTTTTTGAGGAAGTAATCTTGATAAATAAAATGCATTGCTATGGAGTCATATGTTAACTTGGAAGGCTGAGTTTGGTAAAAGAAAGCATGTCCAATCTTCTAAACTTTCCTAATCCTCCATTGTACATTTTTAACCTATAAAATGGGGATATTAATCATAAATACTTTAGAGGATTGCTCTGAGAATTACAGATAATGTATGGTAGAACAGCACAAAATAATCTCTAAGGTGATACTTTTGTTATTCAAAAATACTTACCAGCTCAAAAACAAAATGTCTGAGAAATGAGAAAAAAAAGCAATTCACTTTTTAAAATTCGCTTCACTAAATGAAAAATTAGCTTAATTTACCCATTTCCCAAAATCTTGCCTTAAAGGACACTCTACCTGATTATATTCAGTTAGCATGAAATTACTTAAGAATTTTTAGTAGTAAAGAATACTTAAATAAGGCAAGATTCATTAAATACGTACATGTAGTAGGCACTCCTCTATGTACATGAGAAGTCCTAACTCACTTAGATCATACAACAGCCCACTGAGGGATTTGTTGTTATTATTATGATTACAATTGTATAGATAAAAAAATTGAGGTAGAGCGTAATTTGCTTCAGATCATATACTCAGTAAGTGATGGTATAAGTGGTTGGTCTGGAAAAATGAGTGCAGATTTGGCTTTGACCTTTACTGGCTGCAACTTAGGGCTTCTGCATGCTTCCTCATTGTTAAAGTATAGGAATTAGACATTCTCTAAGACCCTGTAATACCATACTCTGAAATAATTATAGGAATGTGTTTGATGTACTATTGACCATGTATTTTTAAGTTTTTTTCTTTTGGGTAAACTGCCCAGTGACATGTCACGAATTTCCTAGAAAAGTTATCAGAAATAACAGGGAGATTTTTTTTTCAGTGCTATCAAATATGGGATTTGAGAGATGGGGGTTGGGTGCTAGGACACAGCTATTTAAAGTTGAAAACAGGGCATTAAACAAAAACAAAAATAAACTATTGGGACCTCATCAAGATAAAAAGCTTCTGCACAATGAAGGAAACAATCAGCAAAACTAAAAGGCAAACTACAGAATGGAAGAAGATATTTGGAAATAACATATCAGACAATGGGTTAATATGAAATACCTATAAAGAATGTGTCAAACTCAACACCCAAAAAACAAATAATCCAGTGAAGAAATGGACAGAAGACATGAACAAAGACTATTCCAAAGATGACATCCATATGGCTTACAGACACATGAAAAGATGGTCAACATCACTCATCATCAGGGAAATACAAATCAAAACCACAACAAGATACCACCTCACCCCTGTCAGAATGGCTAAAACTAACAACTAAGGAGACAACAGATGTTGGCAAGAAGGCGGAGAAGGAGGAAGACTTTTGCACTGTTGGTGGGAATGCAAACTGGTGCAGCTACTATGGAAACCAATGTGGAGGTTCCTCAAAAAATTAAAAATAGAGCTACCCTACAATCCAGCAATTGCCCTACTAGGCATTTATCCAAAGGATACAAAGATACTGATTTGATGGGGCATATGGACTCCAGTGTTCATAGCAGCAATAGTGACAATAGCCAAATTATGAAAAGGCTCAAATGTCCATCAACTGATGAATGCATAAAGAAAATATGGTGTGTATGTATGTGTGTATGGGTATGTGTGTGTGTATATATACATATACCCATACCCATACACACACACACACACACACACACACACACACACACACACACACACACAAATTGGAATACTACTCAGTGACGAAAAAGAATGAAATCTTGCATTTGCAACAATATGGATAGAGATAGAATATATTTTGCTAAGCAAAATAAGTCAGGCAGAGAAAGACAAATACCATATGATTTCATTCATGTGAAATTTAACAAATGCAACAGATGAACATAGGGGAAGGAAAGGAAAAATAAGAACAGAGGGAGAAAAACCATAAGAGACTCTTAAATACAGAGAACAGACTGGGGGTTGTTCGAGGGGAGGTAATTGGAAGTATGGGTTAAATGGGTGATGGGCACTAAGGAGGGCACTTGTTGGGCTGAGCACTGGGTGTTATATGTAAGTGATGAATCACTGGGTTCAACTCCTGAAACCAATACTACACTGAATGTTAACTAAATTGGATTAAAGTAAATAAATAAAAAGCATTAAAAAGAAAAAAAAAAGATAACCAGGGCATTAAATAACTGTTAGTGTGAGCATAAGAGAACTTTTAAAATTTTGGATTAGATAAAATGAACAATAAAGAAGAAAAATATGACAGCATTCCTATAAAACAAAAAGAAAAGAAAAGATGTTATAAGACCTGGAAATTTTCCAGGTACGAATTTACAATTATAAAATAACTTCCAGTTAATTGACAGCTTTTGAATGACCCAGTTACTAATAAAATACAGGATACTTTAGATTTTCAAAGGCAAAAAAGTATGGAATAAAGTCTATACAGTATTACTTGGAAATAAATATTACAAATTTGGTGTAATATAAGATGAAAATGTTCAATTTTGTTTTGCTTTTACAGGATATGTGTTTTGAAAACTTAGGTATTATGAAACATGGGGACTTAATTTCCATGATATTCAGTCTGGACTATACACAGCCACTCTCAGATGAAAATGTCACAGTGACCGATACAATATTTGTTGATACTCCAGTACGTTTGTACTTGCCAAAGAGAAAGTCAGAAATCCGAAGACCAGCTGTCATCTATATTCATGGTGGTGGTTTTTGCTTTGGAAGTTTCAGTAAGTTTATCACATAAGGAAAAAACTATAACTGGCAATATGTTTTTGGTATAAGAAATATTTAATATAAATATACATACTTATATGTATAATAGGGATAAGTATAGCTATAAATATTAGATATTGAACAGACGTAGACATATGTTTGGAGAAAAATAGGCAGACCATTATTTCTGTTTTTGTTTTGCTTGGTTTTGATAAGCTCTTTCTTCTCAGCTTCCATATTGAATCAGCTCATATCAAATGAAAATAAGACATGAAGGAGTCAATTAGTACAACTTCTTTTCTGTGACATTAGAATATATTCAGGAGCAGAAACGTTGAAGTGATATGGATGTTGTAAACAGTAAATCGGAATCACATGTTGTTGGTTGCTACAAGATCAAGTTTGTAAATACCAATAACAATAATGCTAACAGTTAGTAAAGCTTAGAATGATAGCTAGTCTCAATTCTTTTAAAGGAAAACACAAAATAGACATAGGTTACATTAAACTCCTTCTTATGAAGTCTAATTTCCCCGTTCATTTCTGGCTATGATTTAAGAGGAATAGGTAGAAGATTCAAACCAAAAACATGAATAAATTTTCCATCATGAAAGCTTTGGAAAACTCTTTGATAGAATGGTGCTGGTATATCAGGAGGAGACAACATTCTATTTAATTAAACAAATGAAGAGAATGGAGGAAAGATAAACAGGTAAGAAGTGATTTTTTTTAACCTTTTGCTCTAAGCCTCATTGGGTTCTAAATAGTGAGAACCTTATAAAAATATGTGCATATAAGAAGCTACACTTCACCAAACAAAAGTTATGAGGATTAGTCACAGAGAAAATTGGCATGGAAAATTGATGAGGCACAAACACTCAGATGAATATACAAAAGGCCAAAACAGTTAGACTGAAATTTTGGCTTTCCAGATTTCTCCTTCCTAGCTTTCTGACAACTAACAAATTAGAAATAATATATAGTCAGTAAAATTTCATAGTGACTTGTCAAAAGAAAAATTATTTACGTGATTTAAATATAGATTAGAGAGTTTAGTTGGCCAGGCTCACTTGAAAATCATTTGATGACCCCACAGGTCCTCACTTGAAGAAGGATGATGGGATTTGGGTTTGGGTTTTGGTTAGGATAAGCTGGGAAAAATTGAGTCCTTGTAATTCCAGCTCAGGAGGCAATATTCAACTTTAACCAAAACTCGTGGGTGGGGCTTGGTCCCTGTGTTCATGTCCCTTGGTTGGTTGGTTGGTAGATTCCTGAAAACCATCCCAATAGTCACTATTGAATTTACGATCATCCTTACAAGTATAGGATGATAGCTTGCCTCCAAGACAATAATTAGTGAAAACAATTCTGCTTTTTTTTTTAATTTATGTATTTTGAGAAAGAGAGAGAATGCAGTAGGGGTAGAGGGAGAGAGAGAATCCCAGGTAGGCTCTGAGTTGTGAGCACAGAGCACAACATAAGGCTCAAAGTCATGATCCATGAGATCATGACCTGAGCTGAAATCAAGAGTGGGACACTTAACTGACTGAGCCACCCAGGCAGCCCAGTCAAAGCAATTCTAGGAGCAGGTAATAGGATGCGGTAAAGATCAAGACTCTTGGAAAGATGTGATTCATAGGTGAATTTTATAACATCCAGGGAAGCAGGTATTCTGAATGTCCTTCAGGAAGTCCTCATAAAGATTGCTTTCTTTCTCAAAGATTTTTAAAGATTCTGGAAAGTGAATTCTAAAGCACACACTGTGACAAGGAAGGGAAGGACAGTCATGTCGTACTTCTAGTAATGTATGAAGCCCTAAGACAGTGCTTCTCAAATTTTAGTGTCTCAGCATGACCTAGTAGACTTGTTAAAAACTGTTGGGCCTGGCCTACAGAATTTGTGATTCAACAAGTAATGGTGGGGACCGATGATTTGCATTTCAAATTAATTTCCAGTTGCTGTTGATGATACTGATCCAGGCACTACACTATGCTTGACTGCTTGTGGAGATCAATGACCTGTGCCCTGCGGTGTCTCAGAAATCCTGTCCCATGTATCTGAGTTCTATCTCTCATTCGTGTGTCACTCACAGCCTGTTTGACTCTAGGCCTCCCAGTGCCTCCCACTCAGCTAGAGAGCAAGCTTGTTGCTATTTCAGAGGAAAGAGGGTATGAAGGATTGTATGCCCTCACATTTCGAACGCTGTGTCCTTGGCTCAATCCCCCCTTCTGTAAGTTTGTTATCCACCATATCCATCCTTGACTCACTTCTTTCTAATATTCTCACAGGAATATCAGACAAAATCTGTAGACAAAATCACTCTTTCTCCCTTTGCTCCATATCATATATCTCTTTCCTTCTTATTTGGCTTCATCAGTGTATCTCCACGAATACTCTGTTTTTTGCTTTTTAACTTTGAAAAACCTGTTATGCTCATTTTTATCTTGAAAAAATATTTTTCCACTTGGCCATGAATTCCTCTGTCTCATTAGTCCCTTTGATTTCCCTTTCCTTCTCAGACCAATTTCTATACACTGTAGGTTCTAGGCCTTCCCTATTTCCTTCTTTACCCACCTTTAATTAATTCCTCAATCTCTCTACTCTAGTGCATTTGATGAATACTAGTCTCTTCTCCTCTTTGACATTCTCACTGCTGTTCCTTTTTCTTTCTATGACAAAGTATCTCCTAGATTTCCTCTGTTATTCATTGTTTTCTCATCTCCCTCCCTCTCTCATTTAAAAACAAACCAAGCAAACAAAATAACAGGTTTCCCATACTTACTCTTCATGAATATTCTTGTCCCCCAGAATTCTCTCCCTATCTTTGGGATTTGACTGTACATACTCTCTTTTCCAATCCCTGATCTTCTCCAAATACCCACATGCTGCTGACATCCCGTCCTGAATCTGCTTCTCTGACACTATTCCTGAGTCCTGATTCCACACATACACCTATCACTTAGACATTACAACTGGACAAACCACAGACATCTCAAGCTCCACATGACCGAGTATAATTTATTGTCTTGTGTCCAAATGGCCTCAGAAGAAACAAACAAAAGAACCACTATCGATCTAAAGCAACATTGAATGCTCTCAGTAAATAGCACTTATGATCAATTAATTATAGTTCCTTAGCACTTACATCTAATTACCATATCCCATTCATTGTACTTCTGAACATTTTGACTTCATTAACACAATTTAGTACTTCGTCATCTTTTACAGATAATCTTCCCTGATGTCTCTGCCTTTTCCCTGCTCAACCTTATTTCATCTTCTACACTTAGTATACTGGATCTTTCTAACATGCAAGTCTGATTATATGATTTCTTTGTCTAAACTCTTCACTTTTATCACTTAATAAATTTAAATCCATTAGCATAGTGTTCAGATTTCCAGGTTCTTACATATTTAACTTGCCAATGCTCTCATTCATAATTTTGTTTCAATCATGCTGAACTTAATATTTAGTTCCCCACCGACCTGTGTATTCTTATTTCTATCTCTGCCTGTGCTTTTCTAGTATGTTCTTCCCATCTTACTGCTAGAAGACTCTTGGTCACCCTTTTATATTTAAGTAAAGTATCATTTTGTGGTGTGTGTGTGTGTGTGTGTGTGTGTGTGTACTTTTCCTTGGCTCTAAAAGACTTTAGTAATGTTTCCATGTGTCCATTGCACCTTGTGTTTACCTGCTGGCAGCAATCCTTGTTTTATTTTAGAATCGTGTTGCATGTTTGGGTTAGCCTGTCTCCAGGAAGTGGGATCACCACTGAGCATCTAGCTAATAAGCACATTCCTTATAATGAAGGTTAAACAGATAAATGTCTTCTGGAAAAAATATACTGAATTACTGAAAGGAACTTGTGTTGTTGTTGTTCTAGAGGGATTCTTAGTCGAAATGCTTTCACAGTATTTCTTTTTTTTTTAATTTTTAATTTCATTTTTTTACTTTATATCCAAATGAGTTAGCATATAGTGCAACAGTGATTTCATGAGTAGATTCCTTAATGCCTCTTGCCCATTTAGGCCATCCCCCCTCCCACAACCCCTCTAGTAACCCTCTATTTGTTCTCCATATTTAAGAGTCTCTTATGTTTTGTCCCCCTTCCTGTTTTTTAATTTTTTTTTACATTTATTTATTTTTGATAGAGACAGAGCACGTGTTGGGGAGGGGCAGAAAGAGAAGGAGACACAGCATCTGAGGCAGGCTCCAGGCTCCAAGCTGTCAGCACAGAGCCAGACGTGAGACTCGAACTCACAAACTGTGAAATCATGATCTGGCCGAATTTGGATGCTTAACCAACTGAGCCACCCGGGTGCCCCTGTCCCCCTCCCTATTTTTATATTATTTTTGTTTCCCTTCCCTTATGTTCATCTGTTTTGTATCTTAAAGTCCTCATATGAGTGAAGTCGTATGATATTTGCCTTTCTCTGACTGACTAATTTTGCTCAGCACAATACCTTCCAGTTCCATCCACGTTGTTGCAAATGGCAAGACTTCATTCTTTTTGATTGCTGAGTAATACTCCATTGTATGTATGTATGTATGTATGTATGTATGTATGTATATGTGTGTGTGTGTATATATATATATATATATATACACACACCACATCTTTATCCATTCATTCATCGACGGTCATTTGGGCTCTTTCTATACTTTGGTTCTTGTTGATAGTACTGCTATAAACATTGGGGTGCATGTATCCCTTCAAAACAGCACACCTGTATCCCTTGGATAAATACCTAGTAGTGCAATTACTGGGTTGTAGGGTAGTTCTATTTTTAATCTTTTGATAAACCTCCATACTGTTTTCCAGAGTGGCTGCAGCAGCTTGCATTCCCACCAGCAGTGCAAAAGAGATCCTTTTTCTTCGCATCCTCGCCAACAGCTGTTGTTGCCAGAGTTGTTAATGTTAGTCATTCTGACAGGTGTGAGGTGGTATCTCATTGTGGTTTTGATCTGTATTTCCTTGATTATGAGTGATGTGGAGCATCTTCTCATGTGTCTGTTAACCATCTGGATGTCTTTTTTTTTTTTTTAATTTTTTTAATGTTTATTTTTGAGAGACAGAAAGAGACAGAGTGCAAATGGGGGAGGGGCAGAGAGAGAAGGAGACACAGAATCTGAAGCAGCCTCCAGACTCTGAGCTGTCAGCACAGAGCCTGATGCGGGACCTGAACTCACAGACTCTGAGATCTTGACCTGAGCCAAGTTGGATGCTTTAACTGACTGAGCCACCCAAGCACCCCAGAACTGGATTTCTTTTGAAAAGTGTCTGTACATGTCTTTTGCCCATTTCTTCACTGGATTATTTGTTTTTTGGGTGTTGAGTTTGATCAGTTCCTTATAGATTTTGGATACTAACCCTTTATCTGATATATTGTTTGTAAAAATCTTCTCACATTCTATTGGTAGCCTTTTAGTTTTGCAAAAGTTTCCTTCACTGTGCAGAAGTTTTTATTTTCATGAGGTCCCAGTAGTTCATTTTCTCTTTTTTTTCCCTTGCCTCCGGAGACGTGTTGAGTAAGAAGTTGCTGTGGGCAAGATCAAAGAGGTTTTTGCCTGCTTTCGCCTCGAGGATTTTGATGGCTTCCTGTCTTACATTTAGGTCTTTCATCCATTTTGAGTTTACTTTTGTGTATGATGGAAGAAAGTGGTCCAGGTTCATTCGTCTGCATGTCTCCGTCCAGTTCTCCCAGCACCATTTGCTGAAGAGACTGTCTTTTATTCCATTGGATATTCTTTCCTGCTTTGTTAAAGATTAGTTGGCCATATGTTTGTAGGTCCATTACTGAGTTCTCTATTCTGTTCCATTGATCTAAGTGTCTGATCTTGTGCCAGTACCATACTGTCTTGATGATTACATATATATATTAATTGATGGTTACAGCTTTGTAGTATAGCTTGAAGTCTGGGATTGTGATGCCTCCTGCTTTGGTTTCTTTTTTCAAGATTGCTTTGGCTATTCAGGGTATTTTCTGGCTCCATACAAATTTTAGGATTATTTGTTCTAGCTCTCTGAAGAATGCTGGTGTTACTTTGATAGGGATTGCATTGAATATATAGATTGCCTTGGGTAGTATTGACATTTTAACAATATTTGTTCTTCCTATCCAGGAGCATGGAATCTTTTTCCATTTTTTTGTGTCTTCTTCAATTTATTTCATAAGCTTTCTATAGTTTTCAGTGTATAGATTTTTCACCTCTTTGGTTAGATTTATTTCTAGATATTTTATGTTTTTTTGTGCAATTGTAAATGGGATCGATTCCATGATTTCTCTTTCTGTGGCTACATTGTTGGTGAATAGGAATGCAACCTATTCTGTGCAACCAGTCAACGCACCAATTTCTGTGCGTTAATTTTATATCCTGCAACTTTGCTGAATTCATGAATCAGTTCTAGCAGTTTTTTGGTGGAATCTTTTGGGTTTCCATATAGAGTATCATGTCATCTTAGAAGAGTGAAAGTTTGACCTCCTCCTGGACGATTTGGATGCCTTTTATTTCTTTGTGTTGTCTGATTTCAGAGGCTAAGACTTTGAATACTATGTTGAATAACATTGGCGAGAGTCGACATCCCTGTCTTGTTTGTGACCTTAGGGGGAAAGCTGTCAGTTTTTCCCCATTAAGGATGATATTATCGTTGGGTTGTTCATATATGGCTTGTATGATCTCGAGGTATGTTCCTTCCATCCCTACTTTCTTGAGGGTTTTTATCAAGAAAGCTTTGTGTATTTTGTCAAATGCTTTCTCTGCATCTATTGAGAGGATCATATGGTTCTTTCCTTTATTTTATTGGTGTGATAAATCATGTTAACTGTTTTTCAGAACCAGCCCTGCATCCCAGGTATAAATCCAACTTAGTCGTGCTGAATAATTTTTTTAGTGTATTGTTGGATCTGGTAGGCTAATATCTTGTTGAGGACTGTTCATCAGGGGAATTGGTCTGCAGTTCTCCTTTTTAGTGTGGTCTCTGTCGGGTTTTGGATTCAAGGTAATGCTGTCTTCATAGAAAGAGTTTGGAAGTTTTCCTTCCATTTCTATTTTTTGGAACAGCTTCAAGAGAATAGGTGTTAACTCTTCCTTAAATGTTTGGTAGAATTCCCCTGGAAAGCCATCTGGCCCTGGACTCTTGTTTTTTGGCAGATTTTTGATTACTAATTTGATTTCCTTACTGGTAATGGCTCTGTTCAAATTTTCCATTTCTTCCTGTTTCAGTTTTGGTAGTGTATATGTTTCTTGGAATTTGTCCATTTCTTCCAGATTACCCATTTTATTGGCATAAAATTGCTCATACTATTCTCTTATTATTGTTTTTATTTCTGCTGTGTTGGTTTGTGATCTCTCATCCTTCATTCTTGATTTTATTTATTTGGGTCCTTTCCTTTTTCTTTTTGTTCAGACTGGCTAGTGATTTATCAATTTTGGTAATTCTTTCAAAGAACTAGCTTCTGGTTTCATCTGTTTTTTTTTTTTTTTTGGTTTTGATAGCATTAATTTCTGCTCCAGTATTTATTATTTCCTGTCTTCTGCTGGTTTTGGGTTTTATTTGCTGTTCTTTTTCCAGCTCCTTAAGGCATAAGGTTAGGTTGTGTATCTGAGATCTTTCTTCCTTCTTTAGTAAGGCCTGGATTGCTATATACTTCACTCTTATGACCGCCTTTGCTGCGTCCCAGAGGTTTTGGGTTGTGGTGTTATCATTTTCATTGACTTCCATATATTTTTTAATTTCCTCTTTAACTGCTTGGTTCCCCCATTCATTCTTTAGTAGGATGTTTTTCAGTCTCCATGTATTTGAGATCTTTCCAATTTTTTTCTTGTGGTTGATTTTGAGTTTCATAGCGTTGTGGTCTGAAAATATGCATGGAATGATCTCGATCTTTTTGTACTTACTTAGGGCTGATTTGTGTCCCAGTATGTGATCTATTCTGGAGAACGTTTCATGCGCACTGGAGAAGAATGTACATTCTGCTGCTTTAGAATGAAATATTCTGAATATATCTGTTAAGTCCATCTGGTCCAGTGTGTCATTCAAAGCCATTGTTTCCTTGTTGATTTTTTGATTAGATGATCTGTCCATTTCTGTGAGTGGGGTGTTGAAGTCTCCTACTCTTATGGTATTACTATCGATGAGTTTTTTCATGTTTGTGATTAGTTGATTTATATATTTGGGTGCTATCCCATTTGGTGCATAAATGTTTACAATTGTTAGGTCTTCTTGGTGGATAGACCCCTTGATTATGATATAATGCCCTTCTACGTCTCAATACAGTCTTTATTTTCAAGTCTAGATTGTCTGATATAAGTATGGCTAATCTGGCTTTCTTTTGTTGACCACTAGCATGATAGATGCTTCTCCATCCCATTATTTTCAATCTGAAGGTGTCTTTAGGTCTCAAGTAGGTCTCTTGTAAACAGCATATAGATGGATCTTGGTTTCTAATCCATTCTGTTACCCTATGTCTTTTGATTAGAGCATTTAGTCCATTGACGTTTAGAGTGAGTACTGTAAGATATGAACTTATTACCAATATGTTGCTTGTAGAGTTGAAGTTCGCTGGTCCTTTCTAGTCTTTGTTGCTTTTGGTCTTTATTTATTCGTTTGTTTATTTTTTCATCTTTTCTCCCATCAGAGAGACCCCCTTAAAATTTCTTGCAGGGCTGGTTTAGTGGTCACAAACTCCTTTAATTTTTGTTTGGGAAACTTTTTATCTCTTCTTATATTTTGAATGACAGCCTTGCTGGATAAAGAATTCATGGCTTCATATTTTTCTGATTCAGCACACTGAATATATCCTGCCACTCCTTTCTGGCCTGCCAAGTTTCTGTGAATAGGTCTGCTGCAAACCTGATCTGTCTTCCCTTGTAGCTTAGGGACTTTTTTTTACCTTGCTGCTTTCATGATTCTCCCCTTGTCTGAGTCTTTTGTGAATTTGACTCTGATATGCCTTACTGATGGTCGGTTTTTGTTGAGTCTAATGGGGGTCCTCTGTGCTTCCTGGATTTTGATGTCTGTGTTTTTCCCCAGGTTAGGAAAGTTTTGCACTATGATTTGCTCACATAACACTTCTACCCCTATTTCTCTCTCATCCTCTTCTGGGACCCCTATAATCTGATGTTGTTCCTTTTTAGTGAGTCACTGATTTCTCTAATTCTTAAGTCGTGCTCTTTTGCCTTAGTCTTCCTCTTTTCTTCTGCTTCATTATTCTCCGTATGTTTGTGCTCTATATCACTGATTCTGTGTTCTGCCTAATCCATCCTTGCCACCGCTGCATCTGTTTGAGATTGCAGCTCAGTTTTAGCATTTTTTAATTTCATTGACTAGATTTTACTTCTTTTATCTCTGCAGAAAGGGATTCTTATCTATTTTCGACACCAGCTCGTATTCTTATTATGGTGATTCTTAATTCTGGTTCAGACATCTTGCCTGTATCTGTGTTGGTTAAGACCCTGGCTGTTGTTTCTTTCTGCTCTTTCTTCTGGGGTTAATTCCTCTGTTTCGTCATTTTGATGAGAAAAAAGGCATTAATGAGGTAGAAAAATTAAAATTAAAAAAATTAAAATTAAAAAAATATTAAAATTAAAAAATTACAAACAATCACACACACACAAAATGGAATAAATGATGCTAGATCCTAGGTGTGTTTTGGTCTGGGTGTTGAAAGTGCTTGATAGATTAGAGAAAAGGGAAAAAAAGAAAAAAAAAAAGGAAATCATTTGAAAATTTTAATTAATGAACACACTGACGTAGACTAAAATGAAATGACGGTAGTAAAATAGAGTTTGGAAAAAATTACAAAAAAGTAAAAAATATAGTAGAAAAAATTTAAAGAAAAAGTATTTTTGGGGCGCCTGGGTGGCGCAGTCGGTTAAGCGTCCGACTTCAGCCAGGTCATGATCTCGCGGTCCGTGAGTTTGAGCCCTGCGTCGGGCTCTGGGCTGATGGCTCGGAGCCTGGAGCCTGCTTCCGATTCTGTGTCTCCCTCTCTCTCTGCCCCTCCCCCGTTCATGCTCTGTCTCTCTCTGTCCCAAAAATAAATAAACATTGAAAAAAAAAATTTTAAAGAAAAAGTATTTTTAATAAAAAATGATAATAAAAATGATTTTTTTCTCTTTCTGTATTCAATAAAAAGAAAAAAAAGAAAATCGGATAGGTGGACTGGCTAATGAAATACGACTGAAATTACATCGTTTTCCCCTAGAAGTCAAAGTATGAAGCACTTGACAGGCCATAAACTAAGTAGGTGGTGAGACTTGTTTTCTTGAAGAGTGAGGGTGGCCCAGTTGGGCGGAGCTTAGTGTCACAGCTCTGCTAGTTTGCATTCTCCATCCTCCACTAGATGGCGCTGCTAGCCTACTGGAGTGGATTGTTGTGGCGCTTGTAGGTGCATATTTGCATATGTGGGAGTGATGAAAATGGCGACACCCAGCTACCCAGTCTCTAGTATCGGAACTCTGTTCTCCTTGATCAGCAATCACGCACCCATCCTTCATCTTCGGTTTCCATCCACTCCACCCTTTCACACTGTCCATGACCAAGCCCCAGGCAGCACCTCCTTTCCGAGTTTTGTCTCAGATGCAGCTGCCTTCCCCAGCCCCCCCTTCTGAGGGACTGTGGCTTTGTCTCTATCCCTCTGTGAAGGGTCTTATTGAACAATGGCTGGGTGCTGGCAGCACGTAGGAACACTTGCTGGACCCTGCTGCTGCCGGTGCCCCGAGAATGTGGCCAGGTGCCAGCCTGCCCCAGAAAAAGTTCGTGAGATAGTGTAGCAGCAGAATTTCAGGGATTTTGGAAAATCACAACAGACATCTGGCACCAGTCTTCACCCCAAATGATCTTGTTCTAGCGCCAGAGAATGGGGCCATTCTCTGGGGTCTTCTGGGACCAGGTGGCCTCACAGCCTCCAGCAAATGTCCTTCCAGCAGTGGAACTGTTCTCCCCGTGTGGCCTGAGAACCTTCTGGACCCAACTCTGCTCCTGGGGATTCACCCTTCCCACCAGAGCATTGATAGTATCGAGCTGTGGAGTTTCAGACTCTGAACTCCTCCTGTTTACAGTCTTAATGGAATTTAAACCCTCTCCTTTCTCCTTTCTCCCTTTTTAGTTCAGTCCCTGTGGCTGTTTCCAATTTTCCACTTTCTCTTCAGCTGCTTTTGGGGAGCGGTGCTTTTCACATATTCTTCCCCCCCGCCCACTGTCTCCATCCTCTCTCTGCATGAAAAGCAGCTCCCTGCCCTCTGCAGTTTCTGTCTCCCCACGTTCACCTCTCCATGCCACATACCTGCTGAATTCTGTCATTCAAGTTGTGTAGATTGTTGTGTTAATCCTCAGATCAGATTTAGTGTTGGCCTGGCTGTATTTCATGGACGCAAGACACACAGAAAACTTCCATGCTGTCTGCCATCTTGGCTCCTTGCTTTCCTAGTATTTCTATATCTTTTTTATTTCCTTAATGTTTTCTGTAAATTAGAGTTCACATATAATTTAATTTATACTAGGCATTTGTAGTTGGAATATTATGCTTCCTTTATAAAATACATTTTAAGATATTCTGAGATATATAAAAAGATAAATTAATGAGGCCAATTTGGCCTCATTTGTCTCAAAAGAGATGCATTTTTAAAATTTATTTATTTTGAGAGACAGTGTGTATGCAGGGGAGCAGTAGAGACGGAGAGGAGAGAATCCCAAGCAGACTCTATGTTCTCAGCACAGAGCCCAACATGGAGCTCTATACCACCAACAGTGAGATCATGACCTGAGCAGAAATCAAAAATCTAATGCTTAACTGACTGAGCCGCCCAGATGCTTCTCTAAAGAGATGTATTAATACCCTTAAAGTTCTTATAAGGTCTATGAAATATCCAAGTATCTATATACACATTACCTGGGTCTTCAGTGAACACAAGACAAATGCTCACAGATAGGAAAATATCACTTTGGAAAATACTTGGAAGTTCTCCTGATTATCATGTTGATTTCCCCTTTATTGACAAATGCAATGATTGCGATCAGTAGTTCCTAAAAAATGTGCAAATTATCATTCAGGATGCATGTTCCAACATTTTGTTCAGCAAATTCCTATTGTGTCTTTATTCTGTGTCTTGGCTTTATATTTGTGTATTGTTTATAGATATGTGAGAGCTTATATTTATAAACTAGAAAGGACTTAGATAGCTTCTATTTTTTGACAGATCAGGACATATATAATATAACTATTTATTTATAAATTTCATTTTTCCTTTTTTGTTTCCTAGGCTTCCTATTTTTTCTTCTTTATAACTTGAAGTTGTTTTGAGAACTAAGAAATATAAGAATATCTTTCTCTAGTCGATTTATTTACATAAAACAGTGGTTGTTATTTTTCAACCTCAATACTAATACCTTCCTGTTTCTACCTGGGTTCTACAAGTGATATAAATTAAATTATTGGACATTGAAGAGGGAAAAACATGAGCCAACAAGTTTTATCAGAAATATGGTGTGACTTCGGACAGCTGGAGATAAAGAATAGGAAACAAAAAACTTAAAATGACTTTTGCTTTATGATAAATAAAAAGTATTGGGAGATAAAATGAAGACAGGTTTGAAATATATCATTGAGGGTCTTTCATTGTGGGTATCAGTGACTTCTTATGTCTTGTACATTTTGGTGTTCATCCACCCATTGCCTTTTCTTGCAAATTATCAACTCAGTCTTGAATGAAAACATTTATCTACCTAAAAGGCTAGTTGATTTACTTTTCTGTTTTCATGGTATTCACATACCCAGTATTTAATTAGTTTTTAATTTGAAGTTTTGTTAATGTGCAGGAGACATCTTGGAACAGCTTCTCTGAATTTCTAGGATCTCGTGGTAAATAAAGTAGTAGCAGATGTCACAGAGTTGCCAAAGTTATCTGGCCAGGTTACTGGTAAATTGGGTTTGGAGGTACCTGGGGTTAGAGACACATGTGTACTAGGGAGAGAGGGGATGCCTTATGTGCTAAAATGAACATGTAAGAGCAGAAGGTTTATGACTCCTTGAATAGATAGACTGCAAACAAAATCAATGCTGTTGTTGTGGGATTGGAGTAAGAGAATAATTTTCTTTGGCTTCACCAAGCAGAGGTTTGATTACCAAATCAAGTTAGCTATGCCTGAAATATCAATTAAAAAAATAATTCTCCTTATTTGTCACCATTGCAATGTAAACCATTCCTCAGGAGTCCACTATCTCATATTCTTCTGTGATTTTGGAAATCTCTCACTCGCCAGAGGCTCTCTCAAAATTAAGTTACTTTTCTTTAGACTCTGTCTTCAATACCAAGGTTATTACACCATTTCCTAATGTGACATATGCAAAGAATATGGAGATTCAAGGAACCGTATTATTGAGTGCTGTGGTTTTACAGAGTCAGTGTATCTATTACTTTCTTTCCCCCCAAATTCTGAACCAACTGAAGATTATATACAAAATTCAAATAAACGACAGTCAAAACTTAACCATTATTTCTAAAGAAGGTTTTGGGAGAAAGTGTATTTAGGTACTGAGTTAGATTGACTCATCTGTCGTGGCTGGCCCTGCTAACCAGCCACGCAGTTCCTCCCTATGGAACTTGCTGCCTGAAAAAGCAAGCAGAGTAAAACGCAACAAGCCACAAAATTTTCTTGGGAGGATCATTGTTTACAGGCAGCGGATGCAAATAGAAAAAATAGAATGGCCCAAGGCTACTTTCCCTTCCTCAAAACACCAATCTGCAAAGTCATCTTTTCATCACTGGAGACAGTGACAGAGGAGACACTCCTCCAGACTGTGTCAGGCTGATTCTGGTCCCTCTGAATAGAAATGGAGTGGGAAATTTAGGTTTCTATATAACACTCACATTTCTTTCCAAGTTCATAGTTACAAGCATTTCTGTTGCTGTTTTTTTTTTTTGTTTTTTTTACCAAAAGTACTCTCACATTTCTTTCTTCATTCCAGAGCAGAGCGCTTATGACTCCCTGAATAGATGGACTGCAAACAAACTCAATGCTGTTGTTGTGGGATTGGAGTAAGAGAATGTTTTTCTTTGCCTACTATGATTTTTGCCTTCACCAGGTAGAGGTTTGATTTCCAAATCAAGTTAGCTATGCCTGAAATATCAATTTAAAAAAATTATTCTATTTATTTATCACCATTGCAATGTAAACCATTCCTGAAGGGTCTACTATCTCATATTCTTCTGTGATTTTGGAAATCTCTGAGTAACATCCCTGAGTGAGCATTTTTGGATACACTTTTGCTCTAGACACTTAAAACTCAGGTCCCAACTCAAGCCCCAAGTAACATAGCTAGATAAGAAGATATAAATAAATCCTACAAATTTGGGATGGTAGATTATATTTGGGTTGGTAATAAAATGTTTTATAATAATTCTTGTTTGGAGTAATGTAGGAGGTAAAGGTTGGGATCAGCTAAGAATTTTAAGTCATTGTCAGGAAAAGTGAATTTTACCTTCTGGATTTTGCTAGAAAAGATCAGAATGTGTCAGGACAGTTCAATATTTTCTCATACTTATGCAGTCTGTATTTCTGAAGCCGACATCCCCAGGAGGGATTTTTTCGTACCTCTCTTCCCTAGTCCATAGTAACAAAAACATACTTACAGACTTCTAATCTGTAATAGTGACATAGATTTGGGGTTTTTTTGTTGTTGTTTTGTTTTGATTTTTAGCTAGGAAGCTATGAAAGTTTAGAGAGAAAACTAAAGTGACAATTTGGTCATCTAAGGAGTGATTGCCAATGCTGTTTGTTTTGATTACTTGCAGTGGCTAGAACTTCTATTTTCAGGGATACTTCTCATTTATAACATTAGGATATATCCTTTATACCTCCATAACTTTCGAAGTAATCTAAAACTTATCATTTTAAATCTATTTTAATATACTGATATGTCTGTTTCTGGCTTATATATTTTATCATATCCTTATGATTTGTGTTCTTTGCCCTAACGTCTAAATATACTGCATTTAAAGTAATAGATACCAACATACTTTGTTTAGGATTTTCTAAAGATAATTTATGATAAAATTTTAAGGGTCATCACACTAACATTTAATGTTAAGTACAGATATTTACTAATTTTGTTTTTCTAAAGAGCATGAGGAAAAAAGTTAGCCCTGATAGATAACAGGCTGATAGAACCATTATCCTATGTTTACTGGTCCATGTACATAGTGGGGGAAAAAATCCATTTGTATCCATTAAAAGAATAGTGTGACAGTTTGCCTCAGAAATGAATTCATCAGAAACAAACAATCTTCCTAGCATACTAAAAGGTTATTTATATTTCAAAATTTTTATCTAAAATCAACCCCTTGACATTATCCTTGGTAAGATATATACATTGCAAGCATGTAGGATTTTTATCCACATGATCTTGAAAAATGTAACACTTTCCCTATAATAATCTCTCAGATCTGCTGTCCTCAAATATCCATGGTAGTCTTTCAATAATTTTTTTAATGTTTGGACCTCCAGTTACATTGAGAATATGGTATAAACTATAGAGTATCTCCAATCTAAAATGCATGTGAACTAAAAACTATGCTTACAATTGTCGGAAGTTCCTAATATCTCCTTACCCCTCACACACAATGCTATCCGTGGAATGTAGATACAAGGTTGAAAACCTTTATATGAATTTTCTTTTCTTTTTTTTCCCATATACTAAGGAGTTAGTGGAAAACTCAAGTGTGATTTTTTTGACAGATTAAAAATAGAAACTGGTGTTAAATTGCATCTATTTGGTATTGAAAAACTACATGGAAAGATACAACCATAAATGGTACATTATAAAAAATTGCTTAAATAAATCATTCTTTTTTAAAGCTATAGACTAGCTCCTCAACACCATTTTCCTGCTCAGTTTGAAGACAGTTTCACTGCAGTCAAATTTTTTCTTCAAGATAAAATTCTTAGAAAATATGGAGTGGATCCCACCCGAATCTGTGTTTCAGGAGACAGTTCTGGGGGCAATTTGGCAGCAGCTGTGACTCAACAGGTATGTTGCATTTATTTTTATTCTGAGAGGTAGAGGTCACAAATCATTTTTTTTTCCTATACACATAACCAGTTCTTTCAGCATCATTTGTTGAAAAGACCATACTTTCTCATTGGATTACAGTGATACTGGAGTCTAAGATCATTTAACTATCAATATGACTATTTCTGAATCCTCTCTTTTGTTCCATTGACCTGTTTGTCTGTTCTTATGCCTGATACTATTCTGACTCCAGCTTTGGTCTTTCTTCAAAATTGTTTCTAATACTCTAGATCTTTTCTATCAAAATACTGGGATATCCTGTCAATTTCTAAAAACAAAAAGGCTAATTTGGATTTTGTATGGTATTGTGTTGAATCTATAGGTTAATAATCCTGGTACTTCCAATTAAAGTACATGGTTTATGTCATTTTTTATTTAAGTCTTCTTCACTTTCCTCAGTATTTTCCTTTTTCAGTGTAGAAATCTTACAAATCTTTTCTTAAATTTATTCCTGAATTATTTGGGAAAATTTTCATGTAAAATAATATTTTTCAAGTGCCTCTTTGAAAGTATTCAGAAATCATTTGCGTTTTACACTGACCTTTTACAATCATGTCTTTAAAAATTTCACTTATAAATTCTAGGTTTTTTTTTTTTAACGTTTCCTAGGATATTCTACATAGTCATATCTCCTGCCACTAGAGACCATTTTAATTCTTCCTTTTTAATCTTTATGCTTTTCTTTTATTAATTAGTGCACTAGCTAGGGCTTCCAGTACTATATTGAATACAATTGTCATTCTCTGAATTTTAGAAGGAAATCATTCAATATTTCACCAATAAATATGATGTTAACTGAAAGCTTTTTACAGTTGGCTTTTGTCAGGCTGAGAAAGTATTTACTATTCCTGATTTGATGATAGTGTTTTCATAAATAGATATTAAGTTTGCTAAATGTTTTTAATGGATCTATTGAGATTACAGTGTGATTTTTCTCCTTTATTCTTCTGATGTAGTAAGTTATGTCAGTTGACTTTCAGATGTAAAATTATGCTTGCATTCCAGACATGAGCCTCCCTGGTCATGATGACTTAAAGCTATTATATTTTGCTGGTTTCTTTTTGCTGAAATTAAAGATTTGAGGGATTGATGTCTATCTTTTAAAAGTTCTTTGTCAAAGTTTTTTTGTTTTTTGTTTTTTGTTTTTTTTTTTTTTGAGAGAGAGAGCGAATGAGTGAGCACAGGCAAGAAGGTGTGGGGGTAGAGAAACAGAATCCTTTTTTTTAAATGTTTATTTAATTCGAGAGAGAGTGTAAGCAGCAGAGGGGCAGAGAGAGAAGGAGACAGAGAATCTGAAGCAGGCTCTAGGCTCAGAGCTGTCAGTGCAGATACCAATGTGGAGTCCATTGCAGGGTCCAGCATGGGGCTCGTACCCATGAACTATGAGGTCATTCCCTGAGATAAAGTTGGATGCTTATCCAGCTGAACCTCCTAGTTGCCCCAAGAGACAGACAGAGAGAGAGAGAGAGTGAGAGAGAGAGAATTTTACCCCACACTGAATGTGGAGCCCTACACAGGGCTCAATCCCATGTCCCAGGATCATGACCTGAGCTGTAATCAAGAGTTGGACACTCAACTGACTGACCCACCCAGGCACCCCTTGTCAGGTTTTGACATAAAGTTATACTGGCCTCATTCAGTCATTTGGGAAGCATCCCAACTCCTCCTCCAATTTTTTTTTTCAGAATACCTAATCATAAATATATTTATTTGTTCTTTAAAGGAGAAGAATGGTGAGGAAAATAGAAAGCTCACAGCTGAAATCAGAAGTCACAAGCTGAATTCGTTTGTCCAAATGACACTCAGCTCCTAAAAGTCAAACTTATAGAGGGATGTTGAGGAGGGACTGAGTTAGGTAATTTCCACCATGTGATTGTGGGGAAATCAGACACAGGCCAGTCACACAAGTCAATTAGTTGTCTGTGTTTCCTGAGCCCAAGTCCTCAAGGCTTACTAGCTTCATCATTGACGGCACCAAAGTTTGATGTTACATATGCAAAGAGAGACTCAAAGAGACACTCAAAAGAGTCATGGGTTTGCCCTCACTCAAAATTTGGGGGAATGACTTAGAACACTGGGAGGGACTCTTGTGGGTTGAGAGGAAACTTGCAGAGGTACTCCAAGTGAACTGTTGCTGTTGGGAAAAAGAAGTAAGGGGTCAGCTGGAACACAACTGGGGTAGCTCCCAAGTGGGGTGCAGGAGAGGATTGGCGGGGGCAGACCTTGGGAGAGATGTGGGCCATGTGGGCCATATGAGGGGAGCACTCAGTGTCTGTTGTAGGTTGTGGGACTTGGAAGTGGTGACCTACAGGAGTGCTGTTTGCAGGAGCCATCCACAGAAATCCCTAGGATGAAGGTAGTGCCAGTGTTAATATCACCAATGATCACAAGGGCTTTTTTAAGGGTTTGGTATATCTCATCTCAGTGCTGAGGCTGCTCAGCAGATTCCTTCATCAGAGTATTTTGGTCCTGTAAAGAACCAAACTGTGCTAAGAGGTCTGAAGTTATAAAAATCTTTAACATTTTTGATTAGCAGGTGCATTATCATTTTGGGAATTTGATGTTGGCACATTTGTGGGTGGTAGACATGTAGGAATCTACCAGGTTATGAGTGGTATTTGCTTGTCTCTCCACTTGTGGGTCCATGGAAAAGTTTTCTGCTTGGCTATTCTCATTATTTGCAGTAAAAGATTCATCAGGAGAAACCCCAGTTCTTAGTAGAGACGTCTTCCAGCTGCCTACATCCTCCTGTGAATCACATGCCAGCTCAAGGAAGCAACAGTCTTTGTATACAGCCCTTTGTTCTTTATTAAAGAATATACATATGTGTTTGCTAGGCATAAAGCTCTTGTCCACATCCCAGACTTTCAGGTTGTCCCAGGGAAATACATACTTCTTTGCTTTTGCCTTGTCATCTTTGTACCAGGACAAACTTTTGGGGTAAGTATAAACCAGTATCCTTTAAAGCCTCCTTTCATGATGCCACTGATGCTGATGGTTAGCTGAATCTTTCAAATTACTTAATTTCCAAATCTATTTTTCTTGTGAACCTGACTGATTCTCTGCTGAACATTTGCAAAGTTATGAAATCTTTATGATTAGTGTTGGTGTAGGAGACTGGATGTCAATCAATATCAGGATCTAGTACTTTGTCTTCCCTTCTGCTGTCAAATGTGGTCACCAATCATCCTTTCCATTTACTTGAAGAGTCTGGGGAAGTTTGCCAGTCTTTTTTTGTTTTGGTGTACTTTTTGACACTGTTGATAAATATTTGTTTTACCAGATCCACACACCTTAAGGAAGGGTTTGCAATTTGTTTCTTGACTATTGCTCAAAATGCCATGTCTCGAGTAAACAACCCTGTCCTGATACAGTGTATGTTTTTGATTGCATAGGTTATTTCTCTTCACAGTTCTTTCTCATTGAACCCCATCTTTACTGTCTCAGAAGGAAAGCCTTCATAGAAAATACAATGGATTTAAAGCCCTTTGAGAATTCCAGGATAACTGCTTGATCCCCTCACACTGTGATTCTCTTCTCAAAGTCCACAGCAAATTGTTGACCTACCTACAGCAATGCTTTGGTATTCCTGGTGGGCTCTTCTGGCTTGGAGTGTTTGTAGGCTCCTACTTCACATTCTGTCATTCTGTGGAGGACAACTGTCCTTCTAATTTGTTCCTGAAATTTGGCAGATTATGTCAAATGTGGTTGGTAAGTTGCTGATTAAGGAACTTCTCCAAGTATGGGGTGCCCATCCGACTGGCATTATGTTTGTAAGCTGAATGTGAGAGAAACAATTTCCTTTCCTCCTTCCCATATATATTCTTCCAGCTTCTGTTTGCCATCATCACATAATCCCTGTGAAGGGGTAGCATCTTGTTCTCTAGGACATCTCTGGCATCTGTTTCTTCATCTATAAAGTCTAGTTTGGTGATGACTCCAGTAGTTTTCAGACCTTGAGAATCAGATTCTTTCCTTTCCTTTCCTTTCCTTTCCTTTCCCTTTCTTTCTTCCTTTTTTTTTCTTTCTTTCTTTTTCTTTCTTTCCTTTCTTTCTTTCTTTCTTTCTTTCTTTCTTTCTTTCTTTCTTTCTTTCTTTTTTCTTTCTTTCTTTCTTTTCTGACAGACACAGCATGAGTGGAGGAGGGGCAAAGGGAGAGGGAGAGAATCCCAAGCAGGCCCCGTGCTGTCAGCATGTGAGATTATGACCTGAGCCCAAACCAAGGGTCTGATGCTTAACTGACCGAGCCAACCAGGCACCCTGAGAATCAACTTATTTAGTTATCTTCCATGATCTTAGTTTGTAAGATTGGTATTGGCTGGGGTAACAGCCAGTATCAGTTCTCCTGCATGATGAGCTGCGAAATCATTTCTCTGATTGGTGACTGATATGGTGACTGATTTCCTGTGGACACTTTATCCAGGTAGGGCGATAAGGATTGGATTTCACACATGTAGGGAATAGAGTCATAAATAAATTGGATTGGAGGAAATGTCTGTGTTCCTTCTGGTCACCTGATCTTTTTCTGCTTCAATTTCATGGCACACACCATCAAAATCTGTTTTCCTGTGTAAAGAAATCCAGCATATTCTCCTCATAGTGCAGCACAAGAGACCATCTCATTGCAATGCCCAACCACCAAGGGAGAATGTCCTAGATTAGCAGGTAATTATAAAAGGATAGGGAAGACATGGATAGGGCAAGGTATGGGCCAAGTGCACAGAGCTTTGAAACCCTCTCCAGGTGTTCCACTCTTCCCAAATTTCCACCTCTTCACAAACCCAGAATCTTGCTCATTAAAAAAAAAAATTAGGAGTGAAAATAAAATACTCAGACCACTCAGAAGAAAATTATATACAGACACATATATTTATATTTTATATATACATATGCACATTGCAAAGAGAGATACACACATTCATAATATGAAAGTGTACATATACATATGCATGTATACTAATCTGTAACACCACATACACATACAAAACCCTATTGTGGAGCCAGAATGTCAGTAGTTAGCAAAGTTTCACCTTTGGCTCTGCAGAATTTCATTACCAAAAAGAAAATTTGTAAGCCATTAGACTTGTTGATTCCCGAGGCCTCTTCCAACCTAAACTAATTTGCTATGTATTTGAATTAATACATCACTTATTTGAAAAATCTTGCTGGGATGGGGTGGGAAGTGTGGTAGAGAATGAATATTGGAGACTGTCCCCTGTTTTACATACGAATCGCTACACCAAATCATACAGCAATCGAATCTTGAATTTTATCTAAAACTGGTTTTATGGATATAGAAATTCTGGAAACTGTCCAATAATTACCCAATGATGATCAAGAAGCACCTTTAACACCTGTAATGTCTGTTTGCATTTTGTAATATATGCCAGGCTTTGTAAATGAAGAAAGCTTTTGAAATGGTTATGACATGTAGCCATAAAGATCCATCAAGATGTGAAGACCTTTCCAGCAGGGCAATCCTGAATATTAACACAGCTACCAAAAACAGATGCGATTCTCAGTACAATTTGTAGGACAGTACAAGTTGTTGTCCTGAAGTGAATTAAAATTTGACATTATCGTATTCTTTGAATTGGCTACTTGTAGAAGAACATAATATCTATTTAACTTTCTGATATATCTGATCAAAGAAATTGTTTTACAGCTGAAAATACTGTATCAGAACTCAACATCGTTACATAGTATGACAAAAAAGTGATTTCCTTTAGCATTTCTTGTTTATTCTTTTTATTTTTTTTTTAATTTTTTTTCAACGTTTATTTATTTTTGGGACAGAGAGAGACAGAGCATGAACGGGCGAGGGGCAGAGAGAGAGGGAGACACAGAATCGGAAACAGGCTCCAGGCTCTGAGCCATCAGCCCAGAGCCCGACGCGGGGCTCGAACTCACGGACTGCGAGATCGTGACCTGGCTGAAGTCGGATGCTTAACCGACTGCGCCACCCAGGCGCCCCTCTTGTTTATTTTTTAAAAAATTTTAATGTTTATTTATTCTTGAGGGAGAGGGACAGAGAGGGGAAAGGGCAGAGAGAGGGAGATACAGAATCCTAAGAAGGCTCCAGGCTCTGAGCTGTCAGCACAGAGCCTGATGTGGGTCTCAAACCCATGAACCACGAGATCATGACCTGAGCTAAAGTTGGACACTCAACGGACTCAGCCATCCAGGTGTCCCTCCTGTTTTTTATGATCATACTTTAAGTTGTTTATTCTTCATGGTCAGCTAAACTTTCTACATGAGTTGTATTTTAATCAAAAAGTTTTATTCCCCATGCTAGGTTTATTCTTTATCTGGCTAATTAAAATCACCTTTTACTTTGTAAGTATTATACCACCCCCCCCCCTTTTTTTCAAAGTCTCATGTTTCAACAAAGCGTTTAATAGTATGTTACAGATTTATGGCCTGAAAAGCTCAGTTTCAGTAAGAATAACTCATTTAGAGTGGTATTTTTGTGTACTCTGAGAAGACTTCAGGCGACATATTAGATATATCCTTCCTAATGGATACCATATATATATATATATATAATATTATATATATATTATAATATATATATAATTCATAGTGTAAAAAGATGTTCTCGTGGATTAAGAGGTTAAATAGATTCTTCTTTATTCTGTAATTTTCTTTTTTGGACTTTGTCCATTTTTCAATTCTCTTCTACTTACTGAAAGAGAAATGAATATCTTTTCCCTACAATTCTGAGATTTTCTGGCAAAGTCACATAATGTGTCCTAAAATTACTAATGTTGCTTACCAATTACAATGATCTGAATAATCACTATAGTTGAAAAACTTTCTCTCAACAAAGTTCCTTAATCTTTAAGGAGCAATTTTTTTAAATTTAATAGCATTTAAATTCAATTTCCTGGCCATCTCATCCAATTATATTTTAGAGTAATTTATGCATTATTTTTATTTATTTATGGCATAAACATCTTCTTAACTTTAGAAAATAATATGAATTGATTCAATACTCTGAAGTAATTATTAAGTTCCACACTTCTCAGTTTTTAAAAACTATGTGATTCTATGTAGGAAATTTGAAAAGGTAGTGGTAATATAAGATATCTCTATTTGTTTATAGGTTAACCTTTCTAAATATATTGTTCCTACTAATTTGCATCATTTGTCATAAGGTGTCAACGTGGCCTTGTGATCGATTTATAACAATATTTCTGTGACTTCTCTACATATTTCTATGGCCACATATGATCTTATATGTTTGACACTTCTCTAAAAATATTTTTAATGTTTTCTTTACCAGTCTTAAGAGTAAATATAAATCAGAGACTAATTAATGATGATGCCTTAAAAAAAAGTGACACTACACACCCTTCAACCTGGGATAGTTTCTGTAGCAGGTATACTATCTTCTGCCATGTTTATTAATCTCCATGTAATCACAACATATCAGTGTCACATGGACTACATGAAATCCACTGAACGTAGAAATACCAGTCCTCTGTTAATTTCAATCTTGCATCACCATTGCTCTCTGGAAACCTCTATCCATCTGTGCCAGCACAATCAAGATGGTTTTCTGAAGCCACTGTGTAGTCTCAGGAGGTCTTTGTCATCATTTGTTAGATCTTGGACCGATTATCCCTCTCTTAAGACTAAGAGAAATTCTTCCATTCTTCTTTCATGGGTCGATTAGCAGTAGGTCTTTCTCTCCCTGTGTTGGCCAAGCAGAAGACATGTCTAGGAAAAGCATCTTGTCTTGGGATTTACATCTTCATTTCAGGGAAAAAATGACTTAGTACGTTTGCTAGATTAAATAAAAGATTGGCTAGGTTGCTCAGTTCTGTAAAACTAAAAGACCTTTATTAACAGTGCAAGTTAAGCCTGAAATTCATCTGGCTTTGAAATGATTACCTTTCAACATTTGAAAGCTGTTTACCTGACACACAGTAACAACAAAGTTGCCTTACTCTGGAGTTACAGGTGGAGGTCACTTTGGTAAGTAAGTTGTTTTGCTACAGCCTAACATCAGATATTCAACTCTCATCATTTTAAGCTCTTTTTCTACATACTCCTAATGTATACCTTCCTCATTTAATCACTTTGTATTCTCCCCTGGCCATTTGCTCAACTTGCTGTGGCTAAGTAGGTCCGGGATCTCATTATTTCTATATCTAAGGGCATTTTTGTTGTTGTTCTTTAACTTCTTTGCATCACTTGAAACTCTTGCCAACTTTTGTCTTAAAATACTCACTCTCCCTGTTCTTATCTTCTCTTCCATTCAGTTTTATGGGAGATGAACTCTTGGTCTATACACTCCTTTGAGTCTGATTTTCCTTAGGACTCAACGTTTGGTCCTTCTGGCTTTTATCCCATTCTCTGCTTGGTCTCATGACTTCAGCTCTGAATGATCTGCTGAAGGCTCTTAAAGTTATGCCTCCCACTAATGCCACTGTCGTGAGCTCAAAACCCATGTATCCAAATAGTTTTCCCCACCTGGATATTCCATAAGCACTAGAAACCCTTACAGGCGAACCTCCTCTATACTACCCAAAGCAGTTATACTCTAGTGATTATCCTATTATTTGTTGCATGTGCACAATCCCAACTGGACTCTAAGTATTTTGGAATCTGGGACAATAATTTTTTTTAATCTTTATATATCCAAACCCTGCCATCATACCTGTACTCTTGCTGTCTTCTTCCTCCTCCCTTCAGAATACTCCAGAGTTGGACCTTTGCCTCTCTTTTGCCTGTTTTACCTGAGGGCAGCCTCTTTATCTGTCCCCTTGTGTAACACAGCACGATATTACAGATTATCCTCAACACATCTTTGTGGGAAAAATTTAGAGATTAAATAAAGACACTGGTCCTACATGCTGCTGAATTGAACCATAACTGATTATTGACCTTGGAATCAAGTTGTTTTTGCGACTTGCTGAGAAGAGTTGAACGGATTCATTCTGTCCCCTCCCTATTTATGCAGTTACTGTTTGTCTCTTTTGGAATCCTGGTTCAAAAAAAACAAAAACAAAAAACTAAGTGCATAGATACTACATCAGTGGAAGTACGGTGAATAGTGATGTTAGAAAGGATGGCAGGGGCAAATCATGCCTCTTATGATTTTTTTTTCTCCAAGGGCATCGTGAAGTCATAGAAAAATTTTAATCACAATTGTATTTAAAAAATACTGTTGCTTGTTGTATTTATCTTAGCATAATACCCTCTAGCTCTAGGCACTTTGTGGCAAATGGCAAGATCTCATTCTTTTCTATGGCTGAGGAACATTCCATTGTATATATGATTTCACTCATGTGGAATTTAAATATCAAAACAAATGATCATGGGGAAAAAGAGAGAGCAGCAAACCAAGAAATAGACTCTTAACCATAGAGGACAAACTGATGATACTAGAGGGGTGGTGGGTGGGGGAATTGGTGAAATAAGTGTTGGACGTTAAGGAGTCCCAAACACCCCATGGGCTAATACCACCATCTTGGACATTAGCTTTTCAACGTATGAATTTGGAGGAATATAAACATTCAGACTACAGTAGGCTCCATGTGGGAGTTCTCCAGCTTCTACAAAAGTTGGAACATGTGCTCTAGGGTGATGCCAAAAGTCCTGTTGTATTGGAGTTCCTTCATGGTGGCTCGTAGTCACCCAAATACTCACTGGCTATCTGTGTGTTGGTGAAGTTGGATGTGGTACAAGGTGGGGGTGATCAATGAAAAGGAAGAGCAGTGAGGGAAGCAATCACAACTGCTATGAAGCTGGGTGCACCAGATTAAAAAATAGTAGATCTGCTAAGTTTGATGAACAGGATTATCAGTAGTGATGTGGGAACTCCATATATAACTAATATTTTACATACATCTATCTTTCTATGGATGACAAGCACAGGATAAGTTGCTGTGGATGTGCAGAACGTTAAATAATACACATCTAAGCCAGGGGGCTAGATGGTAAGGGCCTTTGCAAACCAGTGACTGGTTTGAGCTGGGCTGTGGATAATGAGGGACTCAGTGCAGGAACAGTAATGTATGCGCTGGGCAGGAAGAACCGGCCATTCTCTAGGAAAGCACCATTGCCCTAATAGATGGCCTTGGGGCATTTGGGGAATGGGAGAGGATTCAGTAATGCTTCAGACTGTCTGGAGCAGGCTTTATGTCAGACACAAGTATTCATGACAGGCAAATACATGGGCTTCAAAGCAGTTGAGTCAGTAAACTGATATAGGGCTCTCTGGGCAGGGCGTAAAGTCATGAGTGGTTTTTCTCTGTCTTTCCTATCAGCTACCCCTCAGTCACCATTCCCAACTAATGGGGGCTAGTTGTGAATAAAGAAATTAACGCAGGGGTGAAAATCCTTCTGACCTACATGTCATTCTAAGCTTTTTAGTATGATACAGAAGCCTTTTATGAACTGGTTTCGAATTTTGTTGCCAACTTTCTAGATTGAGGAGATCAGTCTTTACCATGGTGTTAATAAACTACTCTCATGGTAACAATACTATCAGTGGCATGACCTATAACTTGAAAAGCCAGTTAGAAATTTAAATTGCATGGTTTAATAAAAGAGGAGCAGAGGGAATAGTTTATATGGGAGAATTCTATTTTAGATTTCATGAGTTTAGAATTAATGGTATTTAAGTACAAAAGAAAAGTTGAAATATATCACATCCATTGTGTTCTCATTGAAATAATGTTAATTATTAGAAGGGATTAAAAATAAGAATGGGCTTTTTTGAATGTATTCTGTAACCTTCTACTGAGTTACCCAGAGGTCTTTGTTATACTGAAAACAATAATAAAAATTTAAGTGGACAATTTAAGAACAGTTACCAGTGTTTAAACCTCAAGGATACCACAACAAGCAACATGTGTTCTCTCAATTTTTTTTTTTTGCTTTTGTATTTTCATTCTTGTTCTTTTTGAAGTGATAATATACTGAGATAAATGTCTTACACACTTTTTGCAGCCAGGTACATATGGATTGCTCACAGAATGAGAAATATGTATCCATTAATGTGATATTCACATTTATGTTATAGGAAGGTTCATTCAGGGCTTTTCAGTAGTAATGTTTATGGTTCAGTATTAATGCTTATTTGCACTCTTGCACTCTGGCCATTTGTCTTTGAGTCCATGTGGATCTAGAAGGAAAGAACAATGCTATAGATAATTCAATAATTAAGTGTTATTGTTGGGACCTACTCATTGTAAGTCTCTTACTGCTTCGTATGTCCTCTGGTTTCTGGTTCTAAGAGAACACAATGTCCTCTTAGAATTAGAAACTGAGCAGCAATTTTGATTTAGTTATTTCTCTGCTTTTAAAAAATATTATACTTAGCCTTTTATTATCTTAGAACTGGTAAGACATACAATGACAACTTAGATATTATCAGTGCTTGTGGAATTCAAAATCGAGGAGAGAGATCCATTATATACATTTTTAAAAGGTAAGGGGAAATTGATCATTGACCTGAAAGAGCTAGAGAGTTTTGGAAGTTTAGAGGAGATCTAAGATAGAGAAGTGAACTTTGATCAGGTACTTACATGCATAATCATACATTTTTGGTTAGAAATATATGTAAATATATAGAAAACATCTAAGAAGATTCATACTAGACTGATAACATGGTTGCTAAAACTAGGGTAAAATTGCCAAACTTGGTGGATCTGACCAGCAGGTGCCCTTCCAGTATTTTCAAAGAGTTAACTTTAAAATGAGTTTCAAAGGATGACAGAGAGATAGGAAGAGGTATTGACTGGCAAAGCAACAAATGATATAGTAAGGTCATAGACATAGTAAGTAGTGACACATTTGTGGGAAAACAATTTATTTCATATGACATTCCAGAAAGGACAGTTAGGGCCAGATAAGGTGTTGGTTGGTGTGTTTCTGTTTGCCCTCTCCCTGTGGATGTGGGCTGTTTGATTCCTTGTCTAGGTTTGGGACATTGGCAGTGGGATGTTGATGGTAGACTTTGGCTCAGTAAATCATCTATCTACATGAGGGCACTTGGGAGAGATTTGGGAGTTTCCGTCAGGAAACATTGTCTTGGCTCATTTTCATTCTAAACTTGTGAAGCCTCTAATGCCCTGAGAGAGCATCATAGAGGTGGTGGGATACTATTTCCCTTTCTGAGGTACATCTTGGATTTCAATTGATTCCCTCCTTTGAGTTCAGCCAGCCACTCTGGTGAGAGGTTGACTTACAGGTACATCTTCTAGTCACAGCAGGCGTTTTCATTTGTCCAGATATCATTGTCTCAGATGCCACACTCTAGCCTAGACACTTGCTTTTTGGAAATTATTTTCAGGTTCTCCTTTAGGGTTCTCAGGGTCATAGGTGAACCTCAGGACACCCCCCTTCACCTCTGGAAAGAAAAAAGGGCTCTATGTTACATATTCCACTTTCTCTCCTTGTATGTCAAATGGAATATCAACAAGGTTTTTAAAAATAATTTCATCCCTTTGTTTTCCAAATATCACCATTCTTTGAGAAGGTAAGCTACCTATCCATTGGCTTTTTTTCGCTTTTCTGTCTCTGTACTTCTGCATTTAAATAATGTTTCTTAAAATTTACAGTATGTTGCTGGGAACTTGCTTAACAGCCAAATAATATTATTTTAAACTTTACACTGTTTTAAAATATTTTAATTGTAATGCTAATTTTTAATTTTAATTTTCAAATTTATGATAAAATATTATTTCAATAGCTATATTTATTTTTTCCATTCACTTTGGTTTCATCCAGTCAATAATTCTTGCAGATTTATTTATAGTGTCAGTTTCCTCCAGGGTTATCCTATTTAGATTATTTGCATTGGTGATTTTTGACAAAAACCTCATTCTATGTATGTATGTATGCATGTCCCTCTCTCTCTCTCTTCCCATTTACCCAATGTAATGAACTCATTTGATGCACCAGCCCAGTTGACAATAAGGCATCAAATTGCTAAAGCAAATCTAGCAAGGTATGTGATATTAGTGGTTTCAAAGCCAGGTTGCTGCTACTTCTGACACCACCTGGGATTGAGATTCCTGTGGCTGCTGCTCCCAGTCTCTCAAATTGCTCTTGGGTACAGCCCAGTAGTGCCTCACTTCCTGACATTGTCTGTTTTAAATTTGTTTTTAATCAATATACAATTGACATACAACATGATGTTAGTTTCAGGTATACAGTATAATCGATAGATGTACGTATTGCAGATTGATCAACATAGTAATATGTCAAGTTAACATCTATCACCACACATAACTACAAATTGTTTTTCTTGTGATATGAACATTTGAGATTTACTATTTTAATAGCATTCAAATATACAACACAGGATTATTAACCTAGTAACCACACTATACATGACATCCCTGGGACTTACTTGTTTTATACCTGGGCGTCTCTATCTCTCTCCCTTTTTCACACACAACGAACATTTTTAAAACTTTACTGTTGAAATGAGCTTGACAAGTTTTTATGCCACTGAAGGTCATTATAAATATTGTGAAAATAATATATTATCACATCAATTTATGTAGATTTGTTTATCTCATGATTGCTTACGTTTTAAAAATTAAATCTCTCCCTCCTGAAGTTTTGGAATTCTTGCTTATAGGACATCATTATGTTTTTTTCAGGTGCAGATTGATCTTGAAATAAAGCATAAAATCAAGCTTCAAGCTTTAATTTACCCTGTCTTACAGATAATAGATTCTTGTTTGCCATCTCACCAAGAAAATGAGCATGGTATAATTCTAGCAAAGGACTTGGGCATAAAACTCGTTAGCTCATATTTAACCACTGATGAAACAGTTACCCAAGCAATGAGAAGAAACCAACATATGCCTCTGGAATCAAGACACCTGTTTAAGTTTGTTAACTGGAGTACTCTTTTACCCAAGAAGTATAGAAAAAACCATGTTTATACTGAACCAGTTCTTGGAAGACATAATTATTCATTGCCAGCACTTATGGATATCAGAGCATCTCCCTTGTTAGCCAGTGATTCTCAGTTACAGAATTTGCCATCAACCTATATTCTTACCTGTCAGTATGATTGTGTAAGGGATGATGGACTTATGTATGTCACAAGACTTCAGAATGTTGGAGTTCAAGTTACTCATGACCATATTGAGAATGGGTTCCATGGAGCTTTATCGTTCATGGTGTCACCAGTGTACTTACGTCTAGGTCTGAGGATAAAAGACATGTATATTAGTTGGCTGGATAAGAATTTATAAATGTAATATATATAAAATATATAGGGCCACCAGTTAATGGGTTGTAATTTGTGATATACAAATTATCACAGGTGTGGTACAAAGAACAATGTCATTTGTGTTATCTGAATGGAGATTAAAATCAGTTATAAAAGTGACTGTATGTCCTTGAGCTAGTTAATTTTTCTTATTCCTAGAGCTGCATGTGTAAAATGTATATAATCCTTTTATTTATAGTTTATGATAATTATGTTTGTCCTGATACAAACCAACACCTATTCAAGTTGAGAATAAGAATGCTACTGACACGTTAGAGAAGATGGCAGAGAAATTATAATAGTGAGTGGGCAAAGGAAAAATAAAGGGAAAAAGTTACAAGGTAATTGGATTAGTTTCCTGTGACTGCTGTAATGTTTTACTACAAATTTGGTGGCTTAAAACAACAGAAATGTTTTCTCTCAGAGGGTCACCAAATCAGGGTGCTGGCAAGAGCCACACTCCCTCTGGAGGCTCTAGATGGAGCTCTTTGTCTCCTTCATCCGATGGCTGTCATTATTCCTTGGGGTAGCCAGATCACATTATCTTCAAGGTTAGCATCTTCAAATTTTTCTCGGCTCCATCTTCACTGGCCTTCATCTGTGCCTCCCTTTTAGAAAGGTACATGTGTTTCTACCGAAGTGATCCAACATCCTCTCCCCATCTCAAAATCCTTAATTGCATTTGCAAATACCTGCCTTTTTTTTCCCATGTAAGGTGACATTCCCACGGAGTAGGATTTAGATTTTTTTCTGGAAGGCCTTTTTTTTTTTTTTTTCACATTTTCAGTCAAATGTTTTAAAAAGGCAACAGATCAACATTATAATTTGTTAAAGTTCAATCACATCTAAATATGCACTCAACGAGGGGAAGAGTTAAGATGGTGGAGTAGTAGGGGTACCCTGGGCTTGCGTCCTTCCTCAAACATAGCTAGATCACATCAAATCATTCTGAATACCTAGGAAATTGATCTGAGGATTAAGAGAACAATCTGCATAATTTGAAGGAGAGAATGTGGCAGGTTAAGAGGTGTGGAGATGTGCATTAGGGGAGAGAAAAGCTGCAGTGCCACAGGAGTAGGAAGACCTTTTTACAGAAAGGAGAGGGAAACAGGGTGAGAGAGCATGGCACTGGGTTTGCACAAGAAAAGGATTTTCTGAGAATCATTGGGGAATTGGGAGGAAATGATTATTGCAATATTTGCAAACAGTGGAGCTGAAATTCCGAGGTTTTGTAATTCTCTACCATTCGTGGGAGTCAATCTGGGAGGGCAGCAGTGCTCCTGGGGAAAGGAGGGTGGAAGGTCAGCAGTGGACAGCGGATAGTGGGTTGTGGGGAGTCCCTGGGTCACAGTGGGAGAGAAAGTTTCTCTTCCCTGCTGTGCATTTGGAAGATGGTATATTTCCTCTCCACGGACAAAAGACCTGGCTGGTGCCTTTGAGCAACGATTCAACAGCAGGGGACAGAAATGTGTGCATAGGGCAGATAACCTGGTTCCAGCTTTTGGCTATGCTTCACCATAAACTCCAGGCACCTGTACATCTGTGCAGCCTATTTTCATGGACATAACAGGACCAGGCACAGCAATGTGAGGATCTCCTCTGGAGGGGTGTACAGGCCTCTGGCTCACCTTGTCCTTTAAGATTAGTAATTTTGAATACGAGCCATGCACCAGAGATAAAACACAGGAGAGCTGTGACACTGGGCATGTTGACAACCTAGGCACAAATGGGTTGAAGGCAGGGATCTGATTGAAGTGTAGGACATAGGAAGGGAGATGGTTTGCTTGTCTGTGAAGTCTAACTGAACAGAGGTGGGCAGCAGCTCCCCTAGCCAGGAAAGGAGAGTGATGCCATCTTCCCCCACCCAGTACCTGGTGGGACTTCACCAACCAAAACAGTGCCACCAGTGGAGGCTGGAACTACTTACAACAAACCTCACCCTGCTGTTCCCTACAGGTGCATCTGTACTAGCACAGGTCTGACAGAAAAGAATTTCAGAAAAGAATTCTGAAAGCAGCTGGGGACAAAATGTCCTTAAGCTACAAGAGTAGGCACATAAGGTTAGCAGCAGACCTGTCCACAGAAACCTGGCAGGCCATAAGGGAGTAGCATGATACATATAATGTGCTCAATGGGAAAAATATGCAGCCAAGAATTCTACCCAGCAAGCCTGTTATTCAGAATAGAAGGAGAAATAGAGTTTCCAAGACAAGCAAAAACTAAAGGACTTTATGAACACTAAACCAGCTCTGCAAGAATTATTAAAGGGGATCGTTGAGTGGGAAAGATACCAAAAGAAACAAGAAAGAAACAGAGACCATCTACAGGAACAGTGACTTTACAGGTGGTACAAGGGCACTAAATTCATATCTATCAATAATTACTCTGAATGTAAATGGACTAAATCCTCCATTTAAAAGACATAGGGCATCAGAATGGATAAAAAATCATGACCCACAGTTATGCTACTTACAAGAGACTCATTTTAGACCCAAAGACACCTCCAGATTGAAGGTCAGGGTGGAACACCATTTATCAGGCTAATGGACATCAAAAGACAGCTGCAGGGGCGCCTGGGTGGCGCAGTCGGCTAAGCGTCCAACTTCAGCCAGGTCACGATCTCGTGGTCCGTGAGTTCGAGCCCCGCGTCGGGCTCTGGGCTGATGCTCAGAGCCTGGAGCCTGTTTCCGATTCTGTGTCTCCCTCTCTCTCTGCCCCTCCCCCGTTCATGCTCTGTCTCTCTCTGTCCCAAAGATAAATAAACGTTGAAAAAAAATTAAAAAAAAAAAAAAAGACAGCTGCAGTAGCCATACTAATATCAAATGAGATTTTAAACCAAAGACTATAATATGAGATGAAGAAGGCTACAATATATAATTAAGGGATCTATCCAGCAAGAAGATATAACAATTGTAAATATTTATGCCCCTAACTGGAGAGCAGCCAAGCGTGTACATGAATTAATAACAAACTTACAGCAATGGACAGTCATCTAAGCAGATGATCAACAAGGAAACAAGGGCTTTGAATGATACCCTGGACCAGATGGACTTGACAGATATATTCAGAGCATTTCATGTACATATGTACATACACACACATATACATAAATAAGTATTTCCTTTTGGTATGAAAATAGTTATACATTATCTGAAGACCTTTCCTCTAGAAGTTATTTGGTCCTGTTTTCATTAATGTGTAAAAAATTCTTTTTTGTCTTTAAAGACTAATTTTTACTAAACTATGAATCAGTGTTGATATTTCTGGTTTGATTTTTTTCCCCAGGTATGCCATTTACCTCATTAATATCTAAGTTCAAGTAATTCTTTACAAACTTTCAGTGACATCTTGAATAATAATTTTTAGTAATTGTTCCATTTCCTTGTTTTGGTTTTTCTTCTCTGGGAAATTTTATCATATCTATGTTAGATACTCTTTCCCTCTGTTCATTATTTGTAGATTTTAAAATCATTTTAATTTTGTTCTTAATCTCTACTTTGCACTCACTTTTTTTTACATTTGAGGTATAGGCCTATATGTTTTGACAAAGGCATAGTATCATGTAAATTTTTCTACAGCGAAGACACGGAACAGTTCTGTTCTGTGTTTCCTCCTGTTTCCCATAGCCCCTGCCAACTACTGTTCTGTTTTCTGTCTCTGTGAGTTTACCTTTCCTGGATTATCATATAAATGGAATCATATGGGAGCCATTAAATTCCTTTTTACTTTAAACTTTTTCCTAATTTAAGGCTGTTTTTCCCTCTGACATTTTCTGTATTTATTTTCCTTTGTGTTGATTCTGGTCTAATCTTCATTTTTGAAACAGTGTTTTGTTTTCTGAATTATTTCTTGGGTGTTATTAATTAATTTTTGAGTTTTGATAATTCTGGATTATGTTTCTCTTTCAAATTGTAGATCATTGTGTTAATAACTTCAGATAATTATAAAACATTAGGATATAGTTTTCCTTTGCTTTGTGGGCAAGTTTTTCTGTTTATGCTCTCATTGCCTGTATAGAGTTTATTCTGCTTCTTATTATGTTTGCTCTTACAAATTGCTCTTATTAATTCTGAGTGATGTATAACTACAATCATTTTCTGATGCTCATTTTTACATGAAACTAATTATCTTAACTTCTAGAAGGTATGGGGAAGGCATGGTTTTACAGATTTTCTCACTTTATGACTCTTGAGCTCCCTCTTTTGTTATTATTGTGAAATACTATGTTTTGTTCTGGCCATTTAATCTGTATTGTCTTTTCCCCTGTCCTGGTTACTTTGGATTCTATTCCCAGCAGTTTAGTCATTGTGGAGCTCTGTGCCGGAAGAGGCTTTAATTGGTTTATGTTGAGGGATGGTAGGGTCTACACTATCCCAACCCCTTCAGATGTAATTGCAAATGGCTTGTATTCACCAACTAATAGGGTGCACAAATCCCTGAGAGTTTCAACTGTTTTCTAAATTTTACTAAGATTTCTGGTGAATACATGTTAAAATCTTAGTGTATCAAATGCTTTGTTGCTCCCCTGTGCTATCTCTTGTACAGGCACTGATGCTGCACAGGCCTTGTAGGTGTTGGTGGATTGTTCTTACCATTCATACTTAGAGGTTTGTAGGATACTTTATATTCTGGCTCATGTTTTACTTCATATAATGCTGTCCATAGATTTGGTTTTCTTACCCAAATTTCTGTGTGGATTCTTCTGGGAGAGATTTGGGGATTTTCAAAAATTAAGGACCCATAGTGGAATATTTGAATTCTTTTTTTTTTTTTTTGAGTAACTATTAGAAAAAAAAAAAAAGAAACAGACCCAAATTGATAAGTATACAAGATTTCAACAACATAATTAATAAAAATGATTTAATGTACAAATATTGAACTCAATAGCAAATAATGTCATAATACATTCTTTTGAAGTATACTTTGAACATTAAAAATATTCTTGGCCATTAAGCAATTATTGTCAAATTTAAAATGATAGAAACCAGGTAAAGCATATTCTCAGACTCTAGTGAAATTAGGCTAGAATAACAACATGATAATTTAAAAATCCCCATCTGTTTGAAAGTAATAAATGTATTACTAAATAACTCAGAGTTAAAAACTAACTCATTATACAAATTAGAACATGTTTTGAATTGAATGATAATGAAAACACATGACTTGTGGGATGCAGGTAAAGCTGGTCTTAGAAGGGAATTTATAACATACATGATAATTTCTAATGCATACATTAGAATAGAAGCAAGGTCAATTGCCATTTAGCTAAATGATCCATCTGATGAAGTCTTCAGCTTGTATTTTGCAGAATCCCTTCTGCCTTTCACAGTCTAGTCCTCAAAATACCATAAAGTCCCATAGTCACATCAGACTGTCATACCTATGGACTTGTGCTCATACAAACTCCTCTACTTACAAGACCTTCCTGGCCACCACTTTTGTCTAGTCTCCATTTTTGCTCTGTAGACCTCTATTAGCAGCTGTAACACTTTAATTATGCAGAGAATCTCATTTAAGAAGCTCCGTTTTTAAAAATACTTTTTTCTTTTTCCTTGGAACCTGGGGGAATAGTTTGGTTGAGCAGCACAGGGGTCTTGGGGTGAGGGAGAGCTTATAAAAGGATGGAAGGTCTTAAATGGACTCTCTTTGTGACTTACACTTATTAACAGATTCCCTCTGCCATTCAATAGTGAATTCATTTCCTTCTTTATCTTCTCTCTCTTTTGAAAGTCTTAATAATATAACAAACACCATAAATTTGCTATTGTGTTCACTTCAACTGAATATCAACAATATGTTTTATCTACCTATATGTTTTTCCTATCCAGTCTCTGTTTCCCCTGAGAAACAGCTAAAATTCTGATTTGGAGGTATGCAATTCTCTTTTTTTTAATTAAAAATATTTTTTATGTAAGCAGGCCTAAACAATATGCTTAGTTTTTCTTGCTTTAGGGGCCAAATATGGAATTATATGTTATGTAGTCTTTTGAGATATGACTTTCACTCAATCATATATATACTAGCCATAGATAGTGCAGGGAATGTAAGCTTATTCATTTTCACCAAGGTATAAAATGTTTTATTACCAGAATATACCACAATTTATTTAACCATTTTCTTGTTTTGGGGTATCTAGTTTTTCCCCAGGTTTTTGTTTGTTTGTTTTCTGTGTTCATTCTGGTTGTATAGCAGGATAATTTCACTCTGGGGAAAAAAACCAAACACTATGTTGATGTACATAAGTAGCTGAAGATGGTTAATCCAACTAGATAAAATACAGGAACTAACCTAATCAATAAATTTTCTAAGAATACCTTGATCCAGGATCTCGGGATACATTCCATGGATATATAGAATAAAATAGTCTCTGCTGGATGAACACTAAGAAATAAACTTGGTCCTTGCAGGCTATTTGAGTATTGTTAGATGTATTTAGATATTGCTAGATGTATTAACCAACATAAGTAACTTACTAACTTTATACACTGAAATAGTATTGAATTTGGCCAGGGTCTAGAACAACAACTGGCACGCACACATGATTTTGGAGGTGTTCACTAGACACTTGCAGATAAAGTCAATTACTGCCATCTGGTGGTGTCTTTTGGGATTCTGGATTCAAAATCTCCTTGCTGTAGGAGCAAAGTATCACTGTTTTGGACAATTGCTAGTCTCTTATAGAGCCCTGGTGCAAACATCTACCATTGCAGAAGGTCAGTAGATAAGAGCTGAGATACCATTTGTGTAATATGTAGTGTCAGAGAGATTTCTTTTTGATAACATGGATATTATACATATAGGACATATTTGGAGACTTCAATGTATGGGATTAAATCATCTTGCTATTTGTTTCCTCTTTGTTACATTTGCTCTTTTTTTTGTTTTACTATTTTCTTTATTTTTTATTATTTCAGTATTTTTATGATTTAATTGTTTTCTCCTCTGTTGGGTTATGAGATATACTTCTTGGTTTTATCCTTTTTAGTGGTTGCTTTAGAATTTACAGTATGCATGTTTATGTTATCACATCTAACTTCAAATAACATTCTACTTCATGGAAGTGGTAAGAACTTTCCAACGGTATACCGCCATTTTTCTCTCACATCTTTTTGGTTATTGTTGCCATATATTTCAGTGCTACTTATGTTATGAGCCCAACATTATATTAATAATTTTTTAAATTATTATCTTTTTAAGCATATTTAAGATGAGAAATAACATCTGTATTGATCCACATTATTATCTTTCTGTAGCTCTTAATTCTTTTGTATAAATCAGGGTTATCATCTTATTTTTTTCCTTCTGAAGAGGTCCTTCTATCATTTTTTTGTAGTGTATGTTTGCTTGCAGTGATTTCTCTCAAGCTTCTGTTTCTTGAATAATATTTTATGTTGCTTGAGTTTAAGAAAATATTTTAACTTTGAGTAAGATTATAGTATGATTTTTCTTCAGAACTTTAAAGATGTTGATCTCTTCTTACAAATGTTATAATGAGAAGTCTGTGGTCAATCTTATCCTTTTGTATGTAATATTTCTTTTATCTCTGGCTAATTTGAAAACTTGTTTCTAATTACTGTTTTTCAGCATTTTGAATAAAATATGACTTGCTGTGGGGCGCCTTGGTGCCTGTCAGTTAAGTGTCTGACTCTTGGTTTCCACTCAGGTCAGGATCTTGTGGTTTCCTGAATTCAAGCCTCACATTGGGCTCTGCACTGGCAATGCCAGTGCAGAGCTTGCTTGGGATTCTCTCTCTCTACCCCCCTCTCTCTGCCCCTCCCACACTCACATGTCTCTGTCTCTCTCAAATAAAAAAAAAATGTGACTTGTTGTGATTTATATTTTTATTCTCTTGGGATTTATCGAATTTCTTGGATCTTTGAATTCATAGTTTTCTTTAGATTTAGAAAAATTTTGCCCCTTTTACCTTCATATAATTTATCCCTTCTCCTCCCGCCCCAACAATATATCTGCTACTTCTTTCTGGAACTCCCAATTATGTTGCAGGGAGTATGGCCGGAGTTGCAAAAGATGAGTCCACAAAGTGCATTCAAATGAAGGTCCTCATAGCTGCCCAACTCCAGAATGAAGCTTCTTTTTATTGGGATAATTGCTAAAGACTACGTGCATAAAATTAGCTAAGCAAATATGTTAATCAATCTAATGGTTTAGCTTTTCAAGGTTGAATTTCGAGTTAATTGGTTTCTATAACGCTAGGAAGGGTCAGGTGTGAAGGAGGATCCAGCCCTGGACAATGTTAATGGCTCTAGGCACTCCTTATGAGCTGCAGCCACGTTCAACTATGTAAACATGTCCTAAGGCCTTGCACCTTCTCCAGCCCTTCCCTTTTGAAGTCTTTTCCTTTGATGCTTCTCTCCTGCATTTCCCACACAATTACACATATTTAGTTGCTTGATATTTTCCCAGAGATTACAGAACCCTTCATTTTTCCATGTTTCCTCCCCTGTGTACTTAATTTTAAATACTTTCTATTTCTACTCAGGTTCACTGATTTTTATACTAAATTTGAAGTCTGGTTTGGTAAATTCTCCCACTTGGTTCTGTTTAAAAATTGTCTCAACTATTCTATGCTCTTTGCATTAAAAAAAATTACAATCTGCTTGTCAGTTTTTTCCCCAAAAAAATTTTTTTTGAAAATTTTCAGTCAGATATTGTTGAATCTTTGGGAGAATTGGTAAGTTAAAATTAGTACATTTTCAACCACGAACATGCTGTATCTCTCAATTGAATTAAGTCTTTTCTAATTTCTCTTGACAGTATTTTCAGTGTCACAGTCTTACAAATATTTTGTTAGATTTAATTATGGGAATTTAATGGTTTTTCTTGCTATTACGAATGGTCCTGATGTTTTAATTTTATTTTCTCATTTTTGTTATTGTATATAGGAACATATTCAATATTTTATTATTGATCTTTATATATTTTATTTATTTATTTATTTATTATTTATTTATTTATTTATTTATTTATTTTATTTTTTTAATTTACATCCAAATTAGTTAGCATATAGTGCAACAGTGATTTCAGGAGTAGATTCCTTAGTGCCCCTTACCCATTTAGCACATCCCCCCTCCCACAACCCCTCCAGTAACCCTCAGTTTGTTCTCCACATTTATGAGTCTCTTCTGTTTTGTCCCCCTCCCTGTTTTTATATTATTTTTGTTTCCCTTCCCTTACATTCATCTGCTTTGTCTCTATATAAAGTCCTCATATGAGTGAAGTCATATGATTTTTTGTTTTTCTCTAATTTCACTTAGCATAATCCCTCCAGTTCCATCCACGTAGTTGCAAATGGCAAGATTTCATTCTTTTTGATTGCCGAGTAATACTCCATTGTGCGTGTGTGTGTGTGTGTGTGTGTGTGTGTGTGTGTGTACATACCACTTCTTTATCCATTCATCCATCAATGGACATTTGGGCTCTTTCCATATTTGGCTGTTGTTGATAGTGCTGCTATAAACACAGGGGTGCATGTGTCCCTTCGAAACAGCACACCAATATCCCATGGATAAATGCCTAGTAGTGCAATTGCTGGGTTGTAGGGTAGTTCTATTCGTAGTTTTTTGAGGAACCTCCATACTGTTTTCCAGAGTGACTACACCAGCTTGCATTGCCACCAACAATGCAAAAGAGATTCTCTTTCTCTGCATCCTTGCCAACATCTGTTGTTGCCTGAGTTGTTAATGTTAGCCATTCTGACAGGTGTAAGATGGTATCTCATTGTGGTTTTGATTTGTATTTCCCTGATGATGAGTGATGTAGAGCATTTTTTCATGTGTCAGTTGGCCACCTGGATGTCTTCTTTGGAGAAGTGTCTATTCCTGTCTTTTGCCCATTTCTTCACTGGATTATTTGTTTTTTGGGTGTTGAGTTTGATCAGTTCTTTATAGATTTTGGATACTAACCCTTTATCTGATATGTCATTAGCAAATATCTTCTCCCATTCTGTTGGTTGCCTTTTAGTTTTGCTGATTGTTTCCTTCACTGTGCAGAAGCTTTTTATTTTGATGAGATCCCAATAGTTCATTTTTGCTTTTGTTTCCCTTGTTTCTGGAGACATGTTGAGAAAGAAGTTGCTGTGGCCAAGATCAAAGAGGTTTTTGCCTGCTTTCTCCTCAAGGATTTTGATGGCTTCCTATCGTACATTTAGGTATTTCATCCATTTTGAGTTTATTTTTGTATATGGTGTAAAAAAGTGGTCCAGGTGCATTCTTCTGCATGTCTCTGTCCAGTTTTCCTGGTCCCACTTGCTGAAGAGACTGTCTTTATTCCATTGGATATTCTTTCCTGCTTTGTCAAAGATTAGTTGGCCATAGGTTTGTAGGTCCATTTCTGGGTTCTCTATTCTGTTCCATTGATCTGAGTGTCTCTTCTTATGCCAGTATCATACCGTCTTGATAACTATCACTTTGTAGTATAGCTTGAAGTCGAGGATTGTGATGCCTCCTGCTTTGGTTTTCTTTTTCAAGATTGCTTTGGCTATTCGGGGTCTTTTCTGGTTCCATACAAATTTTAGGATTATTTGTTCTAGCTCTGTGAAGAATGCTCCTGTTACTTTGATAGGGATTGCGTTGAATATGTAGATTGCTTTGGGTAGTATTGACATTTTAACAATATTTGTTCTTCCGATCTAGGAGCATGGAATCTTTTTCCATTTTTTAAAAATTTTTTTTTAATGTTTATTTATTTTTGAGACAGAGAGAGACAAAGCATGAATGGGGGAGGGGCAGAGAGAGAGGGAGACACAGAATTGGAAGCAGGCTCTAGGCTCTGAGCCATCAGCCCAGAGCCTGACGCGGGGCTCGAACTCACGAACCGTGAGATCGTGACCTGAGCTGAAGTCGGATGCTCAACCGACTGAGCCACCCAGGCGCCCCTCTTTTTCCATTTTTTTTGTGTTTTCTTCAATTTCTTTCATAAGCTTTCTATAGTGTTCAGTGTATAGATTTTTCACCTCTTTGGTTATATTTATTCCTAGGTATTTTATGGTTTTTTTTGTGAAACTGTAAATGGGATCGATTCCTTGATTTCTCTTTCTGTCACTTCATTGTTGGTGTATAGTAATGCAACCGATATCTGTGCATTGATTTTATATCCTGCAACTTTGCTGAATTCATGAATCAGTTCTAGCAGTTTTTTTGGTGGAATCTTTTGGGTTTTCCATATAGACTATCATGTCTTCTGAGAAGAGTGAAAGTTTGGCCTCCTTCTGGTCAATTTGGATGCCTTTTATTTCTTTGTGTTGTCTGATTGCAGAGGCTAAGACTTCCAATCCTATGTTGAGTAACAGTGGCAAGAGTGGACATCCCTGTCTTATTCCTGACCTTTGGGGGAAAGCTATCAGTTCTTCCCCACTGAGGATGATATTAGCGTTGGGTCGTTAATACATGGCTTTTAGGATATCGAGGTATGCTCTTTCCATCCCTACTTTCTTGAGGGTTTTTTATCAAGAAAGGATGCTGTATTTTGTCAAATGCTTTCTCTGCATCTATTCAGTGGATCATATGGTTCTTGTCCTTTCTTTTATTGATGTGATGAATCATGTTAATTGTTTTGCAGATAATGAAGCAGCCCTGCATCCCAGGTATAATCTGCTTGGTCGTGGTGAATAATTTTTTTAATGTTTTGTTGGATCCGGTTGGTTAATATCTTGTTGAGCATTTTTACATCCATGTTCATCAGAGAAACTGGTCTATAGTTCTCCTTTTTAGTGTGGTCTCTGTCTGGTTTTGGATTCAAGGTAATGCTGTCTTCATAGAAAGAGTTTGGAAGTTTCCCTTCCATTTCTATTTTTTGGAATAGCTTCAAGAGAATAGGTGTTAACTCTTCCTTAAATGTTTGGTAGAATTCCCCTGGAAAGCCATCTGGCCTTGGACTCTTGTTTTTTGGCAGATTTTTGATTACTAATTTAATTTCCTTACTGGTGATGGGTCTCTTAAAATTTTCCATTTCTTCCTGTTTCAGTTTTGTTAGTGTATATGTTTCTAGGATTTTGTCCATTTCTTCGAGATTACCCACTTTATTGGCATAAAATTGCTCATATTATTCTCTTATTATTGTTTTTATTTCTGCTCTGTTGATTGTGATCTCTGGTCTCTCATTCTTGATTTTATTTATTTGGGTCCTTTCCTTTTTGTTCAGACTGGCTAGTGATTTATCAATTTGGTAATTCTTTCAAAGAACTAGCTTCTGGTTTCATTGATCTGTTTTTTGTTTTGTTTTGTTTTTGTTTTGATAGCATTAATTTCTGCTCTAATCATTATTATTTCCTGTCTTCTGCTGTTTTGGGTTTTATTTGCTGTTCTTTTTCCAGCTCCTGAAGGCATAAGGGTAGGTTGTGTATCTGAGATCTTTCTTCTTTCTTTAGTAAGGCCTGGATTGCTATATACTTCACTCTTATGACCGCCTTTGCTGCATCCCAGAGGTTTTGGGTTGTGGTGTTATCATTTTCATTGACTTCCATATATTTTTTAATTTCCTCTTTAACTGTTTGGTTCGCCCATTCACTCTTTAGTAGGATGTTCTTCAGTCTCCAAGTGTTTGTGACCTTTCCAAATTTTTTCTTGTGGTTGATTTTGAGTTTCACAGCATTGTGGTCTGAAAATATGCATGGAATGATCTCGATCTTTTTGTACTTACTTAAGGCTGATTTGTGTCCCAGTATGTGGTCTATTCTGGAGAACGTTTCATGCGCACTGGAGAAGAATGTACATTCTGCTGCTTTAGAATGAAATATTCTGAATATATCTGTTAAGTCCATCTGGTCCAGTGTGTCATTCAAAGCCATTGTTTCCTTGTTGATTTTTTGAATAGATGATCTGTCCATTTCTATGAGTGGGGTGTTGAAGTCTCCTACTATTATGGTATTACTATCGATGAGTTTCTTTATGTTTCTGATTAGTTGATTTATATATTTGGGCGCTATCCCATTTGGTGCATAAATGTCTCCAATTGTTAGGTCTTCTTGGTGAATAGACCCCTTGATTATGATATAGTGCCCTTCTGCATCTCTTGATACAGTCTTTATTTTCAAGTCTAGATTGTCTGATATATGTATGGCCACTCTGGCTTTCTTTTGTTGACCATTAGCATGATAGATGATTCTCCATCCCCTTGTTTTCAAATTGAAGGTGTCTTTAGGTCTCAAGTGGGTCTCTTGTAAACAGCAAATAGATGGATCTTGTTTCTTTATCCATTCTGTTTCCCTATGTCTTTTGATTGGAGCATTGAGTGCATTGACATTTAGAATGAGTACTGAAAGATACGAATTTATTGCCATTATGATGCTTGTAGAGTTGGAGTTTCTGGTGGTCTCTGGTTTTTCTAATCTTTGTTGCTTTTGACATATATATATATATATATATATATATATATATATATATATATATATAATACACACACACACACATACATACATATTCACTTTTTCTGCCCTCAGAGAGTCCCCCTTATTGCAGGGCTGGTTTAGTGGTCGTAAACTCCTTTAATTTTTGTTTGTCTGGGAAACTTTTTATCTCTTCTTCTATTTTGAATGACAGCCTTGCTGGATAAAGAATTCATGGCTTCATATTTTTCTGATTCAGCACACTGAATATATCCTGCCACTCCTTTCTGGCCTGCCAAGTTTCTGTGGATAGTACTGCTGCAAAACTGATCTATCTTCTCTTGTAGCTTAAGGACTTTTTTCCTTTGCTGCTTTCATGATTCTCTGCTTGCCTGAGTATTTTGTGAATTTGACTATGATATGCTTTGTTGGTGGTCAGTTTTTGCTGAGTCTAATGGGGGTCCCCTGTGCTTCCTGGATTTTGATGTCTGTGTCCTTCCCCAGGTTAGGAAAGTTGTCCACTATGATTTGCTCACATTACCCTTCTACCCCTATTTCTCTCTCTTCCTCTTCTGGGGTCCCTATGATTCTGATGTTGTTCCTTTTTAATGGGTCACTGATTTCTCTAATTCTTAAATTGCACTCTTTTGCCTTCATCTCTCTCTTTTTTTGTGCTTCATTTTTCTCTGTAAGTTTGTCCTCTATATTGCTGATTCTCTGTTCTGCCTCATCCATCCTTGCCACCACTGCCTTCATCCCTGCTTGCAGCTCAGTGATAGCATTTTTAATTTCATTCTGGCTATTTTTTACTTGTTTTATCTCTGCAGAAAGGGGTTCTAATCTATTTTCGACTCTAGCTAGTACTCTTATTATCGTGATTCTAAATTCTGGTTCAGACATCTTGCTTGTATCTATGTTGGTTAAGTCCCTGGCTGTCGTTTCTTCGTGCTCTTTCTTTTGGGGTGAATTCCTTCATTTTGTCATTTTGAAGTGAGAAAAGGAATTAATGAGGTAGAAAAATTGAAATTAAAAAAATTAAAATTAAAAAAGATATTAAAATTAAAATTTAAACACACACACACAAATCAAATAGATGATGGTAGATCCTAGGTGTGTTTTGGTTGGGTGTTGAAAGGAGTTTGACAGATGAGAGAAAAAGGGGGGGAAGAAAAAAAAGGAAATTATTTGAGAATTTGAAAAAATGAATACACTGAAGTAGAGTAAAATGAGATGATGGGGTAAAATAGATTTTGAAAAAATATACACAAAAGTAAAGAATATTGTAGAAAAAAATAAAGAAAATATTCTTAATAAAAAATTAAAAATGAATAGGATTTTTTTCTTTTTCTGTATTCAAGAGAAAAGAAATGAAAAATAGAAAAAAGATAGAAAGAAAAGATAAAAAGAAAAAAATCATTCGCATTTTTGAAAAAAGTGAATACACTGTAGTAGATTAAAATAAAATGGTGGAAGTAAAATAGAATTTGGAAAAATTTACATAAAAGCAAAAAAATATAGTAAAAAATTAAATTAAGATATTTTTAAAGAAATTGAAAGTAAAAATTAAGTTTTTCTCTTTCTGCATTCAAGAAAAATAAATGAAAAAAAAAGAAAGAAAAAAAGGAACTTGTTTGAAAATTTGAAAAGGTGAATACACTGAAGTAGACTAAAATAAAATGATGGAAGTAAAATAGAATTTGGAAAAATTTACACAGAAGTAAAAAATACAGTATAAAAATTAAAGAAAAATATTTTTAATAAAAATTGAAAATAAAATTTTTTTCTTTCTGTATTCAAGAAAAAGAATAGAAGTGTAAAAGAGGAAAAAAAGAAAATTGAATAGATGAACCTGCTAACAGATTGAAGTAGGACTGAAATTACTTCATTTTCCCTAGAAGTCAGTCTCTGTAGCATTTTATAGTCCATAAACTAAGCCGGAGGTGAGACTTCTGTTCTTGAAGGGCAAAGTTGGCCCAGTTGGGCGGGGCTCAGTGTAACAGCTTTGCTCTCTACTAGACGGCGCTGCTACCCTACTGAGGTGGAGTGTCTGGAGCTTTAGGTGCATATGCACATGCATGAGAGCAGTGAAAATGGCGCCACCCAGCTACCCAGTCTGTTGTCCCGGTTTAGCAATTGTGCACCTGTCCTCTGTCTTCAGGTTTTGTGCCCTCACTCTCCGCTTTTTCACTGTCTGTGACAAGGCCCAAGGTGGTACCTCTCTCCCAAATTTTGTCTCAGATGCGGCTGTTTTCCCCGGCCCCTTACTTCTGAAGGATTGTGGCTTTGACCCGTTCTGCCCCTCTGTGGGAGGGTCTCACTGAGCAATGGTTGAATGAGAAATGGCTGAATGTCGGCTGCACCCAGGAATGCCCGCTGGACCCTGCTGCTGCTGGTGCCCTGAGACTGCGGCCAGGTGCCTGCCCACCCCAGAGAAAGTTCACAAGATAGTGTAGCAGCAGCGTCTCAGGGATATTGGAAAATCACAACACACATCTGGCACCAGGCCTCCCCCTTAATGACCTTGTTCCAGCTTCAGTGAATGTTGCCATTTTCTGGGGTCTGCTGGGACCAGGTGGCTTCAGCAGTCTCTGCCAAATATCCTTCCAGCAGTGGAACTGCTTTTCCCCATGCGGCCCGAGAACCTCTCAGACCCCACTCTTTTCCTGGGGATTCGTCCTTCACACCAGAGCACTGCCAGGTATCAAGCTGCAGAGTTGCAGCCTTTGCACTCCCCTTGTTTACAGTTTTAATGGAATTTAAACCTTCTCCTTTCTCCCTTTTTAGTTTAGTCCCTGTGGCTGTTTCCAATTTTCCACTTTCTCTCCAGCTGCTTTTGGGGAGGGGTGCTTTTCCCGTATTCTCCCCCTCCCTTCCCAGTCTGTGTCCTCTCTCCTCCCGCAAAAGCAGTTCCCTACCCTCTGCGGCTTCTCGCTCCCCAAATTCACTTTTCTGCGCCTTGTACCTGCTGAATTCTGTAGTTGAGGTTGTGCAGATTGTTGTGTTAATCCTCCAATCAGTTTTCTAGGTGTGTAGGATGGTTTAGTGTTGGTCTGGCTGTATTTCATGGATGAGAGACACACAAAAAACTTCCATGCTGTTCAGCTAACTTGGCTCCTCCTTGGCTTCTTTTAAATTAAATTTTGTTTACAATATACTTAAAACAAGTCAAAAAGAGGACAGAGAAAAAGGTGCTTTGCATTTTATTCTACTGTTATTTTTTTATATTTGAGTAATACTTAATTTGTTTCTTGAAAATCTATATTACAATTTTTTTTCACAAGGGGACCTGTGAGAAAAACACTTAGAAACAAGCTAATACATATTCATGACACTTTAGGTGGTTAGTAGAAAAGAGGTTGTCCAAACTAGAGAGCTTCTGTTTTCTTGGTGTCCAAACTACTTTGGCAAGTTTAAGGAAGATTTTTTGAAGCTTTTTTTTTTTCTATAATAACATATTCTCAGTTAAAAACATTTGACTGATATACAATTTCATATTTCCCAATCACTTATCCAGATTTTCACTTTCATCAGCTGGATTAAGTTTTCACTGTCCTACTCCTATTAAATCTAAGTTAGAACTATTTAAGAGTGTTTTCATAGAGGTAGAACAATATAAAAGAGTGCTTCTTAATTTTCTTTAACATTTATTCATTTTTGAGAGACAGAGACAGAGCACAAGCAGGGGTGGGGCAGATAGAGATGGAGACCCAGAATCCTAAGTAGGCTCCAGGCTCTGAGCTACTGGTGGTCTCCAACCCACAAACCATGAAATCATGACCTGAGCCGAAGTCAGACGCTTAACTGACTGAGCCACCCAGCTGCCCATAAAATAGTGATTGTTAATATAAGCTCTGGGAGGAAGGGCCATGACAGAATCATTTAAGAGGTTTTTAAAAGAATCTCTGTGTTACTCTCTTCCCAAAACACTGCACCATTAAGGGTTTGATGCTTTGTTCAAGGGATACTTGACTGTCTCAGTTGAATATAACCCCCACTGTGAATCATCATTACTAATGGAATGATATTCCTTAACTCTTTTGAGGGTAGAAGAGTGTAGGAAACCACTGAAGTAAAAGAAAGAGCAGAAGTTTTGTTGTCAGATATATCTAGTTTTAGATCCTGGTTCTTGGTAGGAGAGTCAAGAACTAGGAATCACTGTGTTTGTTTAACAAACCCTTTACTCTGTGACCACTGGCAAAGTCCTTATTCCTCCCTGTTCCTCAACTTTCTCATTAGTAAGAATTGGTAAAATAATGCACAACTCATAAAATATTTGTAAAAATTGAATGAAGAAATTTTTTAAAACTCATGCCACAGAACCTGGCACATTGATAGGCACTCTTCAAATATTACTTCCTTTTGTGCTGGGTCTCAAATAGTCATTTAATTCTGTCTCCTACTCTTCCCAAGTGAATACACATAAATAGAACATTTTTCAGAAGATAACTTTATTGCCAGACAACACTACACATGACAGAAAGAAATTGCATTGTGTAGTTTTCTGAGGGGAAAAAGTCAAAGTTTTAAGTGCTAGAAAGGAAAAGAAGAAAGAATGGCTGATGGAGGTAATGGTAACTAATGATTGAAGATTGAAAATGAACTCAAAGGCTAGGGGAAATGAATCCATAGGTCTGTACACTATTGGTTAACCAAATCTCATTATTCTTTGGCCTGGAAAAAATCTCTACTTATATTCATCTGACTTAGCAAGTTTATTAAGATCATGGTTCTTTCAGAGCACTAATGCAAGAGCAGTTGATGTAAAATGCAGTATTTAGTGAGTAATGCTACAAATCCAAAGTTTTCATTTATACCCCCTCTTTCTATGTGGGAATCCCATTGGTAATGCAGAAGGAGGGGCTCATCCAACTTCTAGATGGTAAACAAACACATACACCCAAAGTCCAGCTGCTATGGATCAGTGCAGTTTATCAACAACAAATTGAACAAAATGCAGTCAGCCATAATTGCATATTAAGATAAAACTTGTATTGGGGCGCCTGGGTGGCGCAGTCGGTTAAGTGTCCGACTTTAGCCAGGTCACGATCTCGCGGTCCGTGAGTTCGAGCCCCGCGTCAGGCTCTGGGCTGATGGCTCAGAGCCTGGAGCCTGTTTCCGATTCTGTGTCTCCCTCTCTTTCTGCCCCTCCCCCATTCATGCTCTGTCTCTCTCTGTCCCCAAAATAAATAAACGTTGAAAAAAAAATTTTTTTTAAAAAAGATAAAACTTGTATAAAAGAATAGTTATATGTTAAATTGAGAAATTTCTCTTAAAAATTGTATTTACTAAATCTCCTTCATTACTTTACTAAATAAAGGACTCTTTATTTGAAAAGAATTTTAGCTGGAAAGTATTACTTTCTCTAACTTACCAACCCATTACCCTTACCCAAACACGTGTCTCAGTGTAACCTTTGCCATAAACCTTTATAATTTGCATATTTGTAGCTCTTGTATTTATCTTGTTTCATAAAAGATTTCAAAATTTATAGAATTCCTTTAGCACCTTCCTCTTTTCAAGGCAAGGGCTGTTGATGTGTACATATGTGCCCCCACAATATGAGCTCTTTGAAATCAGAAAACGTATTTCGTTTTGGCCTTCCCAGCAACTAACACCATGTCAGTCACATTGAATGAAGACAGCTACATTGATGCTGGATGCTGGTATAGGATTTGAATGGGACTTGACAGAATGGAGCTTAGAAAGCTAATCATGAGCAAGTCAAAGAATCCCTGAGCAGTATTAGTTGATGTTTGGGACCACTGTTAGATTTTCTTCCTAAGATTTCAATATAAATTGTAGAAATACGAAATTATCATGGGAGGCTTTCTTTGAAGAAAAAATCAAATCACATGATTTATTAATTCTCATTAATATTTTGATTTTGTCTTGTTTTACTTAAACTCTATAGATACGATTTTCTGTCAAGATGAACAGTAAACAGACTTGAAGTGTTATCAAGTAATTGAAGTATTGATTATACTTTAGTCCACATGTCCTGTATATCAAAATCCTCTCAACTTTATTGAAGGATTTATTATGTCCAAAATAAATCTGTGTCCCAGATGAACTAAGTATGGAAAGAGAAGCTGATGTCAGTGCCTTCCCTGGGTGTGGCTAGATAAGACAGATACAAGTAGGTAAAAAAGGCTCTAAGTCCTAGAAGTTCAAGAATTTTTTGAATAAAATTAACAGTGACACTACATGGACATGACCAGCTCCTATGGATTTCCCCTTCTCGTTAATTTGCAGAGTTAAGAATAAAGACCTCAGAGCCTGAGGATCTAGGCTAAAATGATAGCTTTGGAAATATGTAATGAAGTGATCTTGGGAAAGAAAGAAACTTTTCATAGTCTTAGTTCTTACATTCCACTGTTGATATGAGAGCTAAGTAATATAATATATTTAAAGTGATATGGGGATTATGTCACATATTTTAAATTTGGCATGAAATTTACTTGCTCCACAAGAAAATGCTTCTGGAGTTTGAGCACTTAAACTCTTGGGTCCCTTAGCAATCCAAACTACTTACATTTTGTGATCCTACCATTTTAAAAGATGGTTTGAGAGAGGGAGTCAAACTGTAAGAGAATCTTAACTCTGGAGAACAAACTGAGGGTTGCTAGAGGGAGGTGGGCATTAAGGAGGGCACTTGTGATGAGCACTGGGTGTCATATGTAAGGGATGAATCGCTGAATTCTACTCCTGAAACCAGTACTACACTATATGTTAACTAATTTGAGTTTTAATAAAATCTTGGAAGCAAAACAAAAACAAATGTTTTCCAGGTCTTTGGATCTTACTTAACTACTTCTGTCTGGAAATGACAAATGACTTTCTATCAGGTCCTTTTTACCAGCACTAGCCCCATAACCTCACTTAACCTCAAGAGAAGGGATCTAAATATTTCAGGGGTATTTAGTGAACAATAAGTGTCTCTAACACTGCTACTTGATTTTGTATGACCTTGACAAGTTACTTAATCTTCTTAATTTCAGGTATTTATCTGTAATCTGAGACTAATTGAAGACTGGGACAAGTGAGGTTTTAATGTGCACTCTTAAGAGGACTCTGTACTGATTTCACTCCATACTGTTGACCTTGCACAAGTTTCTGAACTTTGTCTCAGTTTCTCTCTCTCCCTCTCATGTGACAATACTTTTGAACTTTAAATAAGTTTTAATTGTTTTAGTACACTTTCTTGTATCAGAGTAAGTAGTCAAAAACTGTTAGCTCTCTCCATGATTATTATATAATTTTAACATGATTATTATTCACTGGTAATTTTAATTGTAGCAAGACAATAAAAGTAATACAAAATACATATGACCATATCTATATTACTTTATAAAAGCTCTCAATACTTTTCAAATATCTGTTGGTTCTCCCCAACTCTGAGATTTGTTATTTGAAGCATATACTGAGTTTCTTATATTTGATCGTGGCCTATTCTTTAGTAGTTACTACACCTAGTAACTGTGCAATACATGTTTGTTTACTGACTTGACTAGCAACATAATAAAGGCTGTTGGATATGATAAAATTTGCAACAGAGGAGTTCTTTGTACTTGTTACTAAGTTTAATGAGTAAACTTAGTAACAGGACAGCCAATGAAATGACAGACTAAGCAGTGGAATTTGTGTTCAGGAAGTTAGATGACACTTTATGAGGGTCCCAAAACGTGGGTGTAATTTTCAGCCACTGAATATTTCAAGTGTATTTGCCGTGTCACCAAGTCAAAAGAGCAGATGAGAACCATCATGGGAAGAAAGACCATTTTACTTCTGATTATGGGGGTTCTTGGGGCATATTATGTTTATATACCTGTCCCAGATAACATTGAGGAGCCATGGAAACTAATGTTGGTTAACACATATATGAAAACTTTAACAGATTTGGTAATTATAGAGCTTTATTGACTGACTATTTAACAGTTTAATCAGGAGAAAGTATTTGTATTATTGTTATTTAAAAAAAATTTCTACTGTCTTGGAAATTTTGTTCGTAAAACTGGCTTGCTGATTTTAAAAGCTTTTTTTTTTATTTTAACTATTCCTTAATGCAGACCCCTAATAGAATAAATATTAAGGAAGTAGTCAAGCATTTTTAACTTTAAATATTAAAAGACAAATGTAATCTTTTAAATATTAAAAGACAGGAAGACCGACAAAAAGTCATATCGTGAGTTTCATGGCATGAATCCTGCCCAAATGAAGCACTTTGAAGTGTGAACTTCAGAAACAGTAAGATTGACTAGAGCTGTGATTAGTTACAGAATTCTGTGCAATAACCTTCTATTTAAGCATGCAAATGCATTCATACTGAAATATTTGTAAACAAGTCAGCTGGTAAAAAACCAAAGGAAACTGGATGTACATGATTTCCAGTTGTAAAGCATGACCTGCTAAGGTGACAGGGCAGTTGGCTGCCCTATCCAGTGTCTCCAGTTGCCCCTCAAAGACTTGTGGTTCTTTTCTAGTAAGGCTCATTATGTGAAATTGAAGCGCTTTTTTTTTCATCTCCTTTAAACATCTTGTAGCAAACTGCCTTCTGGAGCAAAAAACAAACAAACAAAAAAATTAAAATAATAAGAATTTGAGAACAATTAACCTGTGTATTAAACACTTGGCTCATTATCTCTTTCCTTGAATTTTTAAAGGTGTTCTTAAATATCTCTTCTGGCATTAATGTAGCTCTGAATAAGTGCAAGACTTGTCTTATTTTCATTTTATTAGTGATTTGATCATTTGTAGTAATTTTGTTAGCAAGTATGTTGTTGGATTTGGGTCAGTTTCACTGGAGTATAGCTTCAACTCTTTATCTTTTATAAGTTATTCTTGAATTTTATTTAAAATATTTATTTTGGTCTATAGTTTTGTTTTCTTTTATTATTTAATTTTGTAAGTATATATACATATATACACATGTAAATACATACACGATCCTCTCAGTATGTCTTCAAAAATGGTGTCATTTTCCCTCCTAGTACTTTTTAATCTTTTTCTACATTTTTTCTTCCTTTTGATTTTCTCATTTCTATCGTATATAATACCTTGTGTTACTTTCTACTTAGTGTTTATTTCTTTTTTTCTTTTTTTTTTTTCATTTATTTATTTATTTTTGAGAGACAGAGACAGAGCACAAGAGGGGGATGGGCAGAGGGAGAAGGAAACACAGAATCCGAAGCAGGTTCCAGGCTCTGAGCTGTCAGCACAGAGCCCGACGTGGGACTTGAACTCACAAACTGTGAGATCATGACCTGAGCCGAAGTCAGATGCTCAACCGACTGAGCCACCCAGGTGCCCCATTAGTGTTTATTTCTGAAATTATTTCTGAAATCATTATATATTCCTCTTCTAAGTTCTACCAGTACCAGTTTTTAGTCACCTCCTTGTTTTGACTAGTGATCACCACCAAATATGTCCATGTCTTCTATGAATATGTATATTTTTCCTTTGTGATATTTCTTCATACCATTCTTCTTAAAATCCATTCTGCAATACTGTGTAGTATATCATCCACTTTGTAGCAATTTTTTTTTCTAATTTGTTTTCTTCATGAGTTGGAAGCTGTTTGAATAGTAATTCAAACTTTTAATAATTCAATGATGAAGAAAAATGGAAGTCACTGAATATAATCACCTGTCAACTTGTCTGTGATGTAGCATTGTCTCCTGGAATAGAAATATCAAATATAATTAACCAAAATGCCAACTTTGATATATGGCTCAGCATCACCTTGAAAGGACTTGGAGGTTGCATCTCATCTTGGTAAGAAGTAACATTATAATCAAATAACATAACACTGTCAGCTCTATCTCCGGTTTGAGATTATAAGCATTTGTGAAAGTGTTTTCCATCATTATACCAGATTACAAGGTTTTCCTTAATTGTATTGGGACAATTTGAAGTTCCCTAGGTTTGAGACCATTTTTAAAAATACTGGTTTTATCAACTCTGTTCTTTTCCTACATTTGGCGTTGATTCTTCTAGCCCTGCTTATTTCGTTTTGCTACTCTTTGGCCTATAAAGGATGAACATTTTGAGGCCCAATTATCTTTTTAGTTTTCAAATTGCTGAATACCTACAATTGATATGCAGATCTGTAACTTGGGTGCAGCCAAAGTCATAGTACTGTTTCTTAAATTTGGATCATCAGAAATTTATTTTACTATTTTTCCTTTAGATGATAGATCTTTGGATGATAAAGATGCAAGAAATCATTTTGTCCATAAACTGAAGGATATAAATTCCAGAGTTGGTCGGAATTTTTTTTGTTTATAATTTGATATCTCAAATTTACATTAAAAATCCTTTTAGGGTTTAGAGTTAGTGTAAAAACAGTAAATGATTTGAGAAGATATATCCATTAACTTAATGCTCTAACTCATCAGACTTCATGAAAGGGAAGACAATTAAAGAAACTGTAAAGCCCTTCTTATTCAGTTCAGACTCCAGGGACAACGGACACTATTTTTAACATACTGATGTTTGATGCTTAAACACACACCCAGATGTAGCATTCGTAGATTGGAAAATGCAGCTGGTCATAAAATATAACAACATTCTGCTGGACCCTGGGCCAGCCGCAAGGTGGCCAAAGAGGTTTCTGTGTTTTCTCTCATACCCGTCAAAGTTCTATGGATACTGAGGGATCCTTGACTGCTGCATCCACTGTCACGCTCTGTCTTCTTCAATGGGCCTTTTGCAGTGATGGTCACTAAGAGATGGCATATTGGCCAGTCAGGAGTGACATCTGCTCCAGAGTCAGACCTGGACTTCAGTCCCACATCCAGCATCTACTGCCTAGGTGGACATGAACAGAAATTTTAAACTCTCCCATCTCAATGTACTCAACTGAAAATCTGGAATATATTACTACTTATCAGGTCTTAGTAAGAATTGAATGGGAATAAGCACAGTACCTGGCAAAAACTAAACACAGTAAATATTATTGCTATTTATATCTATCTCCATACAACTGCCTGTGTTATCACTGTATGCTTGTGATTTTATAGCCAGATAAAACCATATGAAAAAATTTCCCAGCTGAACCTTGGCAATCCTGGATAAAATAAATATTGAAAATCATGTTCAAGTAAAATTTCTAGAAAAATACCTAAAAGTTTTATAGAGATAGAAACAGACATGGATATTGATGTGCATATAAATACAGATTTGTACATGGGCTAGACTTAGATATTAATGAGATCTATAACTTAATATAAATATATATAGTACATTATATACATGTGAGTGCATATTTATGTGTGTGTGTGTGTGTGTGTGTGTGTGTGTGTGTGTGTAGCTGTATTTATCAACCTGTCATCAATCTGTTAGTTGATTTTATACTATCTTTTCTCATTTCTTTTGGTATGCTAAGATGGTAAGGTTCCACTCACTAATACATTTCTCAATGTCTTTATATAGATATCCTCCGGAGTTTGCTGAATACACAGCGTTGCGGTGGGTTATGGATTACAATAATAAATTAGATATTTATTTACAATACCAAATTAGATATTAGATATTACTATTTCCCTCAGCCTTTGGATTTCTTCCCCTCCAATAGCTGGGAAATTTGGTGCCTCATTTTCCTTAAATACTTCTACTACTGAAGCTGGTTTCTGTTGCTTCTACTAGGGGAGGTCTGGGAGGATTTGGGAGTTGAGGATGTTCAGAACCCATAAAAATGTATGTAATCTACTCAGAATATCACCCACATATGAAACTTAGACCAAGCTTTTTAAATGTCTGGTGGATGGTGACTTTACCTTGCATGGCAATTCTACAGTTTACAAGATCAAACTTTGGTTCTACTTTTAGAGCTGTTAAAGATGAGATTTCTTCTAGGGAAAGTTTGCAGAGTATCTGCTTTACTGACTGTAACTTGAACTGAAAACCTAAATAACTGAGAAAGTAATTTTTCTTTCAGTAATGTTTCAAGTTCAGTTAGTGCTTGAACTCATTATTTTCACCATAATATTTTATTGCAACAGCTACTTGATCTCTCAAAACTATCCTTTAATAAGAACTATTACAGGTGTTAATTTAATAACTTTTTTGCTACTACATTTCATGTGTGAACAGATTCTATTTTGCATTAGCAATGAGACAATTTACTAGATGTAAATCTAACCAGGTCAGTTATCTAATTCCAGCACATGTCTTAAGTGGTCTCCTTTCTTGAGAACTTCTGGGCTATATTCTCTATCAATCATTGTTTTCTTACAATATAGATACTGTTATAAATATCCCAATAGGAACAGTTTGAGAATATAGAATTTGAGGTATACAACCTTTAGAGTGTGGGGTGAAGGGAAGCCACCAGTACTTGAAGCTGCTTGCATCACTGAACTGGTAATTCTCAAAAGGACAACCAGAGGTACGGAAAGCCACATAATTGTCAATGTTCACATAAATATCCATAGGGGCTCAGAGGAAATAATGGCTTTTTCTTTATTTCTACCCTATCAGTCTTACAAGAGTGCCTCTGTGTAACACAATTTAACCTGGCAAGGAGTTCTGGGAAATGTATCTCCCTGACCTACCTTTCAGGAACATGGGGATAATTTGGTGTTGAAATTAGATAATTTTGTTTATTCCCTTTGCATTTATCTTCATTAAATGGGACAGAGGTTGACCCAACTCTTTAATCGATCACTTAGGACTATACTCCACATGTTTCCAACGTAAGGTTGGAAAACAATTTTTTTTGATTCTTGGAATTCCAATATTATAGATCATGGTTTGGCTCCCACTTACCTTTTGAGGTCCTTTTTCTTTTACGCATCCCTGTAGGGACCTGACTTCCTAGCTTTACTAAGCTACCTGCATTTCTCTGATTGAAGTAGGAGTATACCTGTGTCTTTAATTTTGGCCTAGAGTGAGATTTCCTCCTTTGTCCAGCCAAACTTTGTTCCGTATCAGAGGTCACCTACTATTTGAAAACTCTTCCCTAGGTCTCACATCCAGGCAGCTAGTTTACCTTTCCATTGACCCTTGCCAAAGTTCATTGTACTTGTCTATGAGACATGCAGTTATGTAATTATGTTGCTTTATAACTGCTTATATATATCCATTTCTCCCACTTGACTCTGACCTTATTTAAAGTAGGGAACTTACCCTGTTGATCTTTGTGCTCAAAGTAGGAAGCCTAGAACCCACCAAGTTGTAATACTTGAATAATTCTTTACATATCTTTTTTTAAATCTAAAGCAACTATTATGGTAAAAAGTCTGAATTTCCAGTCATGGAAATTTCTAACCATGGCATTCAGATTTACCTGTGACAGTATGACACAGGACCATTGGGAGCATATAGCATACTCCTACGTGCATAAATAACATTGATATTTGCTATGTGTAACCTGGTGTGGTTCCCCCCACCCTTTCAGGTTCTGTTTATTGAACTATTGGGAATCAACCATGCCATGAACATTGTAATGTTCTTTATGAGCTTTCAAGAAGTCCCACCCACATCTGATGAAAATGTCACTGTGATGGAGACAACTTTCAACAATGTTCCTGTCCGCATATATGTACCAAAATGAAAGCCGGAGAGACTAAGAAGAGGCTTATTTTATATTCATGGTGGTGGTTGGTGTTTGGGGAGTGCTGGTATGTGCCCCTTTTTAGAGATTGTAGTTTATCATATAACACACATTGTATTAAGATGGTGATTTCAACATATCAAGAAGATATATTATTCAACATCCTAGATAAGCTAACACTTCAGTTGTCTGAAATTCATTTCTTTGAGCTCTGTTAGTTTAAAGGAATTATTTTAAATCTCTTTCTTAAAGGGATAATCAATAGCCAAGGCTGTAGCAAATTTCAGAAGAAAGAAAAGTGTTTCATGAACTTAGAAATTTATTATTGAACTTGTTAATGGCAGAAATGATGGGATGTTGCAATGAAACCAAAATGGAGTACACTGAATAGTGAATGAGGAATGAGGAAATGGAGATGTGACTCTAGTCTTTCAATCAGCATAGATATGGAAAGAAATGAGAAAGGTGTTAGATGGAAAAGAAGAGTTGAGTATGAGTATTTTATCTTTATTTTATATAAAAAAAGTGTATTTCAATTTTATGTATTTTCAATATTTACATAAATGTTAAATATGTAATATATATAGTTTTACTTTATATAATATAAAGTTTTATATTTTATGTATAAAAGCATGTTTTATATTTATTTTATATCTACCTGTAGGAGATCTATGAACATGTTTGTAAACTCAAGGTAAAGGTGGGGGTTAATAGAAATAAGTTGTAGAAAAGGGGAGGGGGCTGGAGGATGGAATGAGGTTTGCCTGATCTAGAAGATATGAGATGAAATTGGACTTAGTACAGAGGAGAAGGATTGGCAACACATAGGAAGAGAAACACACTCTGCGACAAGAAGAAAAGAGGTGTTGATGGAATGATGTAGACTGGAAACATAAATCAAAGTAGGAAAGGATGTGATCCTCTCTATGATTTTCTACAAATACAGGCAGTAAAGGCCTTAGCTGGCAATGAAGTGAGGTTTCTAAGACAAAGTCTGATAATGCCATGCCTCAGTTTGTTTCCATGAGTCCCTGTTACCCAAAGCCCTTCTTTAAAAATCTTTTCATCACAGTATTACTGAAGAATGAGAATATGCTTACCAAGAGAAAGGAACTAATTAAGAATAAGCTTACTTAGCAATAAGCAAAATTTTGATGTTTTTTATTTTTATATTAAAAAGATGTAAAAATCTATGTTCTAATCCAAAATATAAGAATGACCATTTATCTATCTATCTATCTATCTATCTACCTACCTATCTATCTATGAGAGAGGGGTTGGGGAGAGGAAGGGAGAGTGTTGGGGCAGGGCAGAGAGGGAGAGAGGAAGAGAATCCCAAGCAGGATCCATGCTCAGTCTGGATCCAGAGCCTGATTCAGGGCTCTATTTCACGACTATGAGATCATGACCTCAGCCAAAATCAAGAGTCACCTAATTAACTGAGCCACCCAGGTGTCCCAAGAATGACTTTTTTATATAAATGTTAAGTAAAAGTTTAAAACTTGGTGTGTATTTGATATTTTAAGAATATTCAGTACCTGACTTTGGAATCTCTTCTTTTCATGGCCCACATGATTTAATGTTTGTGACAACTACATATTCTGATACTTCCCCTTGTAACACTTTGTGATTTCTCCCTCCTCTCATTACTGGCAAATTCTATTTTATCTTCTTGAAATTTTCTTATCTGCAAAAGGAAGCACTTACCCAATCCCAATAGCAAATATGTGTGATTCATCCCCACTCTGCTCACAAGGCCAAAAAAGCTCCAGAAAACACATTTTTTCTTGTCTGCCTAGAACATACAAATATATAAATCAGGTTTTAGCTTTCCCTACTTCCTCTTTTCTTTAGTTTTCTCTGGCAGTTTTAATAAAATCTAATGCCATTTCCACATGACACTTTCTGTACCCCTCCATTAAAACAACTAATATTTTTTGCATTGTTGCTTTTTATTTATGTGCCTGGCCCTCCTTGCCCCTGTCTGTGGTAGACTGTGACTTGCTGAAAGCCAGGGGGTTAATTGTCTGTGTTTATTCTTTCACCACCTACTACTTGCTGAATGAAGGAGGAAGAGATTGATCTTAGAGAGTGAATTTGGCTTAAGTTATCCAGGGTGAAATGTGGGGAAGGACCAGAGAGTTGACAATGAGTATATCATAGGATCACTGAGCAGAATAATTCATGTTTTATAGCTATGATGAAATCCTAGAAATAGTTTTCCCAGAACATTTCAGTGAGGAACAAATTTTAGTTATAAGCTCTGTGTTGATGGAAACACTCATCGATACACTGGTTAGTTTCTGATTCTATTTCCTTTTATTTCAGCTTTGTTTAGTTATGCCTTTCTGTCAAAACAGACAGTGGATAGATTTGACGTTGTTGTCATTTCAGTCAAGTAAGAGTACTCTTGATCTGTTAGAGTTTGGGCCAGATACCATACAGAGTAGGATGCTCTAAGCTGTCTTAGTCATTCCTTGGTTATTCTAGGGGTGTTTCAAATAAAATGGAGAAGGTGAGAATAGAGAATATGAACTTCACATGACCAGAAAAGAGTCAGAGAGAAAAGAGTTGTACAGTTAGGTCAAGTGGGGATCAAAAACAGGAAGTCAAAAAACTGTTACAATAAAATTAAACTACTGCATCTTAGGGACAAATGACCTCTGCTGGATTTCTAGCCTACTCTTAATTTGCAAAGTAAGATGAGGGCTTCAGGGTGAGAGAATCAGGTTTAAAGGCTGGTTCTAGAATTAATTGAATAACTTTGTACCAGACAAATATCATTTTAGCTCAATTTTCTCAGATGTAAACTGAGAGTCATATAATATTTTCTATATCATAGACTTGTTTTAAAGATTAAGTGCTCAAATAAATTTAACACAATTAGTATAGAATATTTCATGGTACAAGCCTCCATTAAATGTAATTAGTAACCAAATAACGTATTGGAATACAGGCACAATCTACTCTCAAATAACATTCTACATCAATTATTAATAATAAAAAACAAAACAAATGGGAATAAATAGAAAAATCAAGAAACTGAAAAAAAAAGGATAATAGTGACTACTTGCCAACTTGATTATTAGATTGAGTTGGAATAGAATAATTCCTAATGTTTGTTTGCTATTTATTGGTCACTAATAAAGTAAAATGATTACAAAGAAAATACCATTCTGGTAAAAATTTATTTAAGGGAAATTATCACCTGAGTTTTTTTCCCCTAAATCTTAGCCAAGTTTTGCATTCAAGCCTTTATTTATGTAAACATGTAAAAATTTGTAAAGGCTTTTATAGCAAGCATTATCATAAGAATGACATTTGTCTTTGGATTCATAATGACCTCAAATACCAGGTTTGCTAAAGAAAATGTTTTTACTTATGATTTTAAGGGTTAGAGCATGCCCCCCACACACATTTTATTTTTTGAAAAATAATTGGCTTAACGAGCATTGTTATTCTGCCCACAGCTACAGACTAGCCCCTAAATATCACTTTCCAAATCAATTTGAAGACGTATATAATGCATTAAAGTGGTTCTTACACCAAGATGTTCTTGATAAATATGGCGTGGATCCTGAAAGAATTGGAATTCCTGGAGACAGTGCTGGAGGGAATTTAGCTGCAGCAGTGACTCAACAGGTATGTTGCTCAGATTTTTTTTTTCTAAAAATATCTTACCCTTAAATATTTATTTCAAACACTAAAATATCCATGCAAATTATGTTATGTTAATATGTTAGAAATTAGAGAGTATACATAGAAATTAACATTAGAGAACATTTGTATCCTGAGTGCTTCTATTCCTACCTTCTGTCAGATTTTTAAAAAATAAAATGATAATGTACTCTTTCCAGGTCATTGGTTTAAATATCATTAATATGTCGGCTAAGTGCTATGCTATTTTGTTATATTAGGGCTGGTATTTGTGCAATCAGCCAATGATACCAGTCACTATAGTTACAAAATCAGATTATTCCAGTATTCTTCATGGCATATACTAAAACTTACATGAAAACTATTGTTATCAGAATAATCATCTTGCCTATAGACAAAAAATGTTAACAGGTTTATAGATACTACTTACTTGCAGAAGGAATTATAATTTTCAGATGCCAACTATTACACTATCTCTATGATATTTAGCCAAACTGGACATCTAGTTTTTAAATATTTTTAAGTTGATTTATTTATTTTGAGAGAGAGAGACAGAGAGAGTGAGTGGGGGAGGGGCAGATACAAAGGGAGAGAGAGAATCCCGACCAGGCTCCGCACTCACAGGGGCTGGAACTCAAGAACTATGAGATCATGACCTGAGCCAAAATCAAAAGTAAGAAGCTTAATCCACTGAGCCACCTAGGTACTCCAAAACTGGGCATCTATTAACTATTAATGTGAAGTGATACATAATCATAATTAGTCTAATAATGAGTAAAATTGTTATTGATACTGGTTATCTGACCTAAATATTAAACCAGGCACCAGTGGCATAGAAGTAATGTTCTTATATTAAAAAAAAATTACTTATAGATTTAAAAATGAATATCTGCAATTCAATAACTAACTCTAATTATAAATATTGCTCATAAGTTTATTATGCAATCAAACAAATCTTGCTCTTGATTTTGTTGATTATTCATTTCTATACACATTTTAAAGTATATAAGTTTGGCTATTGATACCTTCAGAATAAACTTCTTATGATTTGTAGTCAAAGGAAAGATACAAATTTTGTGATTTTTATAAAAAAAAACTGCAGAACAGAGTTTCTGCTACTTCCCAGAAATTTACTTCCCTACTGCCTACTCATTGTCACTCTGAGAGGCATCTTGATGCAGTACAAAGGGTATATCAGAAGACATGGATTTTTGGAGATAATTTCTTTTTATCATGTCGCATAATGAGCCCTTTCTCTTATGTAGTTCAGGCTTCTACAGTGGTGAACCAATCAATTCTGACCCATAATTATTAAAATATAATATTCTGGAGAGCATTAAACTGCTAATAACATATGAAAGATTTCCAGGCCAAAAAATTGTTTTTAATTATTTTAAGTTTATTTATTTTGAGAGAGAAAGAGAGTGAGCAGGGGAGGGGCAGAGACAGAAGAGAGACAGAGAATCTCAAACAGGTTCCACACTGTCAGCACAGAGCCCTATGTGGGGCTTGAACTCACAAACTGTGAGATCATGACCTGATCCAAAATCAAGAGTGGGGCACTTAACTGACTGAGCCACCCAGGTGCCCCTAGGCCAAAAAGTTTTCTAAAGGATATGGAAAAAAAAAAAAAAAACACATGTAAAGATAACCTAGCACTCAATGTCTCTCTGCTTTAATGGCATATGTGAATCAAAAGAAAACTACTCAACCAAGATGAGCTAGAGAGTTGCAGTCAAATTCCAGGGCCCTCCAAAAAACAGGGACACTTATGAAGTACTTCTGACTTTAAGTGAGGCTCTAAAGAGGTATGGTCTCATTGTCAGGGGGAGCATGATACAAAACAAACCATGTGCATTTAGAGTCTTGCTTTGTATCACCTGAATGGTTGTGGGAAATCTGTCCTTGAACTTAAATTAAATTGATGAGCAGTTGATATTCAAGTATACTTAACAGTGTATAAAAATCCTCCCTGAAGAAATATAGTATTGTAATAGACTTCAAATTATTCCTGCAAAAATTTTTCAAAATCAGCAGCCAGCACAGAATAAAACATATCCAAGCAAAGAAGTAAACAAGAAGCCATGAAGGGAAGCAAGCAGAATCAACAGACAAAAGAAAGACACTTTACAAAATTCAGATACTGCAATTATCAGCCACAGAATATAAAGTAACTATCCAAGTTTCTTCAATTAATTCACAACCATCATTGCAAATTTTGGCATAAAAGTAGAATTTTGAAAAACAAACAAAAGTCCAAAACTAAAAAAATAAAATCAACAAAATTAAAATTTTATAAATTGTTTAAATGGTCTTACACAAGCTGTAGATATCATTTACAAGCTAAAAGATGGGCCATATGACTCATGGATGACTATGCACAATGAAGCATGGAAGCCCAGAAAGACAGAAAATACAGTAGAGAAGATAAGAAATATAGCAGATACAGCCTGAAAATCCACTAGCCTTTTAAATGTTATTCCAGAAACAGAGGGGAAAGAATGGGAGAGAAAGGAAGATTTAAGAATACAAAAATATTAGAGCATTTTGCAGAGCTGAAGAAAGATGTCAAGATGCAGATAACAGAAGCTCCATGAACCTTAAACATACTTTTTTAAGAGGTTAAAATTAAATAAATAGCTAGAGATAAATGTATACATAGATATACAGACAACAAGGCAAACGTGTTGACAATCAATAACCCAAGATACAACAGAAAGAAATAGAGGGGCTCCTGGCTGGCTCATTCGGTAAAGCATGCAACTCTTGATCTCAGGGTTGTGAGTATGTTGGGTGTAAAATTACTTAAAAAAATTTTTTTAAACCTAAAAAAAAAGAAAGAAAGAAAATCTTAGAGAAAAAAGGGTATCTTCACAGAAGTACAAGTCATCCTGACAGCTTACTTCTCAATAGCGAGAATGTAAGTTCTAAGTCAGTGGAATATCATCAAAGTGCAACACAAAATTACTGTTAACCAAATTCTTTGATGCACAAAAATATTACTTAAGAATAAAGGAGAAATAAAGGCATATTCAGATAAACAAAAACTAATAGAGCTGCTATTAATGAAACACACTAAAAGGTGGTTTAAATAAGTGTTTCAGACAGAATGAAAATGCAGATAAAAGTTTATAATACAGGAAGAAGCAAGGAGCAATAATGTGGCAAGATGTAGGTAAATCTTTTTTTTTTTTTAAGATGTAGGTAAATCTTAAACTTGGAAAGTTTAAAATAATAAGATATATAAAATTAAAATATGAGAAAAACAAATCATAATTTCAAGAGTGGAGGAGAGGATAGATTTTAAGTCTTCCAAGCTCTTTTGATTGTCTAAGAAGAAATAAATGATAGATCTTTCATAATTTCATTTGTTTTTGAGAGGTTAAGAATACACCTTATAATTCTTAGGATAATCATTTAATGAATACAAATAGGGAGGAACCTGGGTGGCTCAGTCAGTTTAGTGTCTGACTCTTAATTTCAACTCACATCATAATCCCAGAGTTGTGGGATCCAGCCCCGCATCAAGCTCATGGAGTCTGGTTAACATTCTTTCTCTCTTAGGGGTGCCTGGGTGGCTCAGTCAGCTGACTGTACGACTTCAGCTCAGGTCATGATCTCACAGTTCACAGGTTCAAGCCCCGTGCTGGGCTCTGTGTTGATAGCTCAGAGCCTGGAGCCTGCTTCAGATTCCCTGTCTCCCTCTGTCTCTACTCCTCCCCATTTCGGGCTCTGTCTGTCTCTGTCTCTCTCTCTCAAAAATAAATAAACATTAAAAAATTTTTTAAAAAAGGGTTTTCTCTCTCCATCTGCCCCTCTCCCCTGTTCACTCTGTCTCAAAATCAGTTAATCAATTAATAGAAAAGGGGTATAACTTGTAAACTATTACAGGAAAAAAATAGAATAATGAAAAGGTCAACCAATCTGAAAGAAGTCAAAAATAGAAAAGAAGGAGGTTTCACAAAATAAAGTGGTAGATTAAAATCAATTATTTTAATAATTACAGTAAATATTAGCGGTCTAAATAATCTGGTTGTAGGACCAATATTGTCAGATTAAAAACATAAGTAAGCAGAAAGTTTGAAAGTAAATGGTTGGAATATGTGTATCTGGAAATAACATCTAAAAGCATTGCTGCCAGGTTAAGAAGATCACATCATTACAGAAAAGGTTAAACCATCGAGAAAATATACCAACTCTGAATCTGTATGGATTTAGTAACATGGTCTTAAATATATGAAGAAAATATTAATAGAACTACAGGGAAAAATACAAATGTTCAGAACCACAATGAGAGATTTAAAAAGAACTCTTTCAGTAATTAAGAAAAACAGTCAAAAATAACAAGTGTATAGAGGACTGGATTAATGATTAATACATTTAACTCAAGGGACCTGTAAAGAACAGGGAAGAAAGCAAGTACATGTGATCATTTTTAAAAATTGACCAAGTACTGGTCCGTAAAGCAAGACTCAAAAAATCACCGAATTTAAATCACACCTTTTGGATTCTTAACCACAGTGCAAAAATGTGGGAAATCAATAAGAAAAAGACCAACAAGAAAACATCCTTCTTTTTATGGAAATTAAAAAAAATACAGTAATTACCTATGGGCCAGTATTTAATAGAATATGTATCTTGTATATATTTTCCCCACATTTAGAACAATATTTATAGGAATTGTATTTTAAAAGCATATGTTTGAAAAGAAGAAAGGCTAGAATAAGCATTTGACTCAAGAAATCAAAGAAAAAAATAGAAGGAAGATGATAATAATGATAACAGAAATTATGGTATTCAAAATCAAGCTTACAGTAAATGTGAACAAAAAGCAAAAAGTTAATTCTTTGAAAGGACTAATAAAAAATTTAAATCTCTGGAAAGACACATGAGGAAGAACAAAGTCAGGCATAATAATGTCAGGATTGAAAAAGGGACAATTCTGCAGTCCCTAAAATATGAAAATGAACTAGCCGTCAATGAGTTCAGAATGAACATTGTAATCTTTAAAAGAGAAACTTGGAAAAACTTTAAAGTAAAAATGATATTTCATAATATTTAAATCCAATAGGCAAATTCCAAGAAAAATATAACTTTCAAAACAAGAAGAAATGAAAATCTGAGATATTTTATAATCATTACATTAAATCAATAATTAAAAAATTGTACTGCTAAGAAACTTCACTGGAAATTTACAGCGAACATCAGAAAGAAACCACTCCAAATAAATACAAAATAGTCCAGAGAATAGGAAAAGAGTGTGCAATCTTTAATTATCTTCAGAGAAGCACATTGTTTATGTTATATCTGACATAAGGAAGGAAAACAGTGGGCCAATCACATTCAGCAAATGAAGATATTACCATCATGAATAAAGTATTAGAAAAATATACATATACCACATACATATTTACCATGACCAAGTTGCTAATAATGCAAGGAAAAGTATATTTTACAAAAATAAGTGAATTTTACCACATTAATAAAGGAAGCAGAATTATACTAGAGGCAGAAAAAACATTTAGTAAAAGTCACAGTAACAATTATTGGTTCACTAGGAATAGATGGAACATCCTTAAACAGGTAAACTACATTGATTAAATGTGTACAAATGGTATAATTTTAAAGAAATACACAGAACTATATACCATAAAATGGGGGGTGAGGAGGAAATGGGAGTGCAGTCCTTTTGGGGAGGAAGAGGGTATGTGGTCAATTCAGGGTATATGGTAAACTCCCTGGCCCGTGAACATAGTTACATTTAAATTTCTGTCTTACAAGGCTATATATTTGATTTTATATGTATTATATTTAGCTACAAAGGCAATTTGCTTTTAATATGCATGTTCAAAGATTTTGGCTACCTACCTGTAAAGTTGAATTTATTGGTCAAATATAAAATAGTCTTGTACGGGCGCCTGGGTGGCGCAGTCAGTTAAGCGTCCGACTTCAGCCAGGTCACGATCTCGCGGTCCGTGAGTTCGAGCCCCGCGTCGGGCTCTGGGCTGATGGCTCAGAGCCTGGAGCCTGTTTCCGATTCTGTGTCTCTCTCTCTGCCCCTCGCCCGTTCATGCTCTGTCTCTCTCTGTCCCAAAAATAAATAAACATTGAAAAAAAAAATTAAAAAAAATAAAATAAAATAGTCTTGTATCTTTTCTTAATTCAATCAGCTACCTCTTAGCTACCTATTTAATGATTACCACACATCTGCTAATGTAAACAGTGTTCTTCATACTAGATAGTGAGCTAAATGGAATGTAAACTTATCTGAGACAAAACACTGAAATGATTATTTAACTTCACTACATATTTTTTTACATAAAACAATTATTTTTACATAACACAATATGGTAATGGACTTATAAATATTTTATTTTACAAACTATAATTACTAACTGTGCTTTAAATGCAATGAAATAAACAGTGCTGCCATTTGCTGTTGCTAGTATGTAAGTCTGTGTGTGTGTGTAAAATGTTATATTTATACCAAATTTAAAAATGTCAGAATGCTTTCCTTTTTCAACTCTATATTAAATTTTTAGAAATAGACTTCAATTTAAACATTATACTTTACTCTGAGGAGCATAAGAGTACATGTGGCTTCAATAATTACTACTTGTGACCTATGCTAACAGATCTCAAGGTTTTGTATACATCAGAATCACCTGAAAGACTTGTTAAAACATAAATTGCTGGTCCCTCCCTACTTGAGTCAGTGTGTCTGGGTGAGGACCCAAGAATTTGAATTTCTAATAAATCCTCAGCTGATGCAGATGCTAGTGGTCCAGGGACCACACTTTGAGAAGCTAATCTAGAAGACACAGTGGGTCATTCCAACTTGCAGGACCAAGTAAATGTACGCAAAAACATCTGCTAAACTTTAGTGCTCAATGTTACTGGTCTCCAAATATTTTTGATCATGTGTCCTATTAATAAAAGAAACCTCTAGTATACCCCCACAAATATATGCATATTAATTTATAGATAAATTTGTGTTAATGCAGTAATGTAATTTGAATATTTTAAAAGCATAAATATTCAAATGAATTAGACTTTTGCCTAACATTCATGTGTTTTGTATCAGAGCCAAATTAGAATGTTAGTTAGATGATCTTTCCTTTAAATGTTAAGGCCTATTGATATCATAATATATGTACATACTTGTTTTACTTAAAAAATGTTTCCTCTGATTGCCATTCTTAGTTGTCAGGGTAGATATTTTGCTTTTTAATCACATATTAGATGATCTCTTTCCCCACTCATGAGGAAAGTTGTATAAATCATTTTGTTTATATTCACACTATTTAAGACACGTAGTCTTCAATATAATATTGAAAATTGGAAAGTTCTTTGAGATCTATTTTTTGTTGTTTCTGATTATCTTTTTGAGATTCTGGATTTATCCTATATCCACCTACTGTTTGTAAATAAAAATATTTTTAAATAAAAATTATTATCTGAGCAACTTATTTAAATTATTTTCAGCTCATAGATGACTCGGATGTCAAGATCAAACTCAAGACCCAGTCTTTAATTTATCCTGCTCTTCAGACTCTTGATATGGATTTACCATCATATTGGGAAAATTCACACTTTCCACCTCTGCCCAAATCACTGATGGTCAGGTTCTGGAGTGAATACTTTACCACGGAAAAATCACTTGCAAAAGCTATGCTCTTCAAGCAACATGTACCAGTGGAATCAAGCCATCTGTTCAAATTTATTAATTGGAGTTCTTTGCTCCCTGAGAAGTTTAAGAAAGGGCACTTTTATAACAGTCCAACTTATGGTAGTTCTGAGTTGGCTAAAAAATATCCAGGATTTCTCGATGTGAGGGCATCCCCCTTGTTAGCTGATGACAACAAATTGCGAAGTTTACCCTTGACCTATGTCATCACCTGTCAATATGATGTCTTAAGAGATGATGGAATCATGTATGTCACCTGACTTCAGAATGCTGGAGTTCAGGTGACCCATAACCATATTGAGGATGGATTCCATGGAGCACTTTCCAATTATGCACTTAAAATTACACATAGAGTAGAAAATCAGTATATGAGTTGGCTAAGTGAAAATCCATAGTAAAAATCTGAGGAGGGGTTCATAAAATATATATAAGCCCCAGAATAGGAAACAACTTAGAATCAAAGGTTATGTTTGGATTGATGTTTATCATCTGTGACCTTTCTAAAGTCTTCATAGCCATCATGTTGTTTGTTTTTTAACTCAGGGAGTTCTCTATTTCTTGTCCTAAGTGTTGTTTATTCACTTCTGTACCTTAGAAAATATTTACTTTCCTGTATATTCTTTTCTTGCTGCTGTTACTCATTTCTTTAGCTCTAATTCACAGCTCTAGTTTTTTTTGTTTTTTGTTTTTAATATTTATTTTATTTTTGAGAGACAGAGCATGAGCAAGGGAGAAGCAGAGAGAGAGAGGGAGACAGCACAGCTTCACCTGAGCCAAAGTCGGATGCTTAACCTGACTGAGCCATCCAGGTACCCCACAGCTCTAGTTTTTTGATTGCCTGACAGTATTACTATTGAGAAGAAAGCTTCAACACATCTGGCTTGTGAAATGCCAGAGCTTCAACTGACATGGGTTTAGGGCCTTGAAATGCTGCCTTGTAGGCACTAAGACAGTTAAATAATACCATTTCAAAAAGGAGAGCTCTTTTCAATGCTAAAAATATAGGATTTTTCTAATCTATGAAATTATAAAATAAACTTACATAAGTTTATATATTCAGCTTTGTCTTCAATAGTGTAGTAGCCAAGATGTCTGAAGAAAACCTTAAAGTACATACACCTCAACCTGCTGCATGAAATAAATAACAAACCTTTACAAATCATGAATGGTTGAGTGAAAAGTAGAGGAATGTTCAGGGCCAAAAACGTTAAGAAGGTGCAAACCCAGATTCCTACCTGAGATTTATCTCTGACATTATAAGTGACACCTACCTCTATCAGGTGGCCTGAGGTGGTGGGAGATATTTGCATCATTGCCCAATGATAGGCAAATAATTTTCTCTAATCAGGCAGTTCTTAAATCTATAATCCTGTCTTAAAGTGTAGATTTTATTATTATTATAGTATGGTGAGGCAAACAGATCAGGAGGTGACTCTCGTTGGAAAGTTTGTTACTCACAGGTGGCCAGAGGCGTGAGTATGATACTTCATGAGGGGACCACATGGGGAAGCCCCAGAGTTGGTCTGAAGGCAGAGAGAGCAAGGGGAAATGTGAGTGAAAAACTCTTGTGGTTTCCACAGGAATAGGCAAGGCAGAGTAAACAGGGCAAGTAAGCAGAGTAAGTAAGATTGGGCAGCATGAACAATTTCAGTGGACTTTGAGGTACTGGGGCTATTTCTGTTTGTCTGGTACCTGGTCCTGAGGTGATTTGACTAAAGGGGTAATAGTTGTAGGAGACTGGGTGGGTAAGGGTTTTTGGTTGGTTTACATATGAATGGCACACTCACAGGCCAGTTGGATGCTTATCTCTAGGCATTAGCTGACCCTGAGAGGGACAGTTCTTTCCTGGTCAGCAAGTCCTCAGATATCAAAACACCAAAGTATTAGAAAATAAAAAGATACCTTAATACAAATCCCAAAGGATGCCACTGGGTAGCAATATTTGAGTTCTATTAGAGACTCCCTCTGCAGTTGTCTAAGTAGTGTGTGCCTCCAAAATGATTCATGCAGGTAATACAAAAAAATTTTTAAACACTTCCAAATACATCAGAGTTCTATTTCAAAGTTTTCTTAACTTCTGAAAAAATAAGATATGAAAACAAAACTTGCAAAAGAATCAGAAAACAAAAACTCTCACTTTTTAAACGTGTATGTGGGAAGATAGATATATAGCTATATATGAAATATCATACAGTCTGGAGGACACAGCTAATCCTGTTGCATTGAAAGGAAATTTCAGTCTCATACACCAATCACAATATGGTAGAAAAAAAAAGGCTTAAACTTGAACTCAAGATGTTAGGAAGAAATTACATAAACCCAAGAAAATTAAGGAGAAAGAATTACCAAATTTTAAAAAGATATAAATAAGTAAATAAATTGGCATCATTAATAAATGAAATTTCTGGGTTTCATACATTCAGTAATATTGATGATCCTAATCAACCTGGCATCCTAGTTGAGAAGAAAAATACACCAAATAAGAAAGGATAAATGAAAAAAGTTACAAAAGAAGTTTGTAGATTAGTTTGTTCAACAATTAAGATAAACTTTTAAACCTGGAAAACCTTTTTTTAGCAAAATAAACATGAATCTAAAATATGTTTTCTATCTTAAATGATACATTAGCATACTAAAAATTTCAAAAGAATTTTGACACTGATCAGGCTACTACTGCCTTTCCTATCACAAAAAACAAACACAACAACAACAACAACAAAAACAGTGTTCCTGAGAGAGTCTAAAGGAGAAAATATATCAACCCTTTAAAAATCGAATGCTAGGGTGCAAAAAAAAAACATTTCTGTATTCATTTTATTAAGTAATTTTATCAAAACTAGCATAACAGAAAAGGAGAAAACTCCAGATCGTTTTCACTTATGCAGTGCAATGAAAAATTCTAAAAACATAAACAAGGAGAATACATTAGCAGATCATAAGACTAATATATCATGACTAAGAAGGGTTGATATAAGGGGTGAGAAGATTATCCAATGCTTTTGTTAGCAACAATGAGAAAAATCATATTCTTGTCTCTAAATATCTTAAAGAGATCTAAAAATTAAATTTCACTTTTTAATTTTAAACAATATGTGATAGTAATAGAAGTATATTTATATGGCTAAATATTTGCCATATAAAATTTTGCCCCATGCTAATCCCTATTCAAATTATTCAAAAATCAGGAATATCTATTATTACCTTTCCTGAATTTCGTTGTTCCGGATAGATACCATCCATTTCAATTAGGCAAGAAAATAAAATTTAAAACGTAAACAATTGGAAAGGACTTAAATGATCACTATTTCAATTTACTTGGATAATTTAAGATAACCTATAAAATGCCATTAAGATATAAATTCAGAAATGTGGAAGTTTAGAAAATCAATAAGCGAAAATTATTATATTTCATATCAACAAAAAAATAACCAGTTAGTAGAAAAGCTAGAAGATATTTACAGATTTTCTCTGATCTTTTTCGCTTTCCTCCCTGGTCTTTCTATAGGGCTTTGCTCTTTTCCCATTACCACCCCCTCCCAATGAGCACTGTGCACATTTTAAGTCCCTTCACTTGAGTAATGTTCTATGATCTATTATGACTCTTGTACACCATGTTCACCCGTTAGGCATACTTTCTCTTTTGGGGGTAGGAGGTGTGATTTTTCCTCAGGCTTACGCATTTCATTTTTTCCTCTCTTCTTTATAGTTTTTCCAGACATCTCTCTCCCATTCTCTGTAAAGATTTGAGGCAAGAGCTTGGGAAATGATGCTGCTGTAATTTGCTGATTAATTTCTCTTTACAGGCAATTTGAAGTTTGAGATTGATTGTTAAATTTTATTTGTTCTTGTTGGACTGTATAGCTTGGGGGAGGATGTTTCTTAAGATTTGAGTTTATATAGTCACCATTATCCTTGACTACTTGGATGATAACAGTTAAAAATTAAAACACAAAAGTGCTTTAACAACATATTAAAGTCAGCTGAAGTGAATTTTAGGCATAAAAGATAGATTTAAAGAAGTAGGCTACATTGGAGAGAGCCAGATATGGAAGATTTGAAAGAGATTAAATACATGGAAAATAATGGGACTAATTTGCAGTTATTGCCATAATGAGTGGTAGGGGCATATTTAAATTTCTTTTTCCACGAACCATTATTTCATAATCTTTCTCTACTTTTCTATTAATTCATTGCTGCCTTTATTATTAATATGAAAGAATGTTATGTATAGTAAAGAAATTAATCCTTTGTTGCTAAATGAGTTGTCAATTCTTTGAGATCTTCATTTATCTTTGGAGATAGTCATTTATCTTTTGACAAAATTTGTGTTCATTCTATCAAATTTGATGTGCTATTATCTTAAAATCTATTTCAAATTTTATTGCACTGTGCTAGTATAGTCTCTGACATGTCAAATTGCTTTAAAATTGTAAATTTTTGGTATGTGAATTATGTTTTAAGAAAGTAGTGATTTTAAAAGTGGCACCAAAAACCGTGACATATTCAGAGGCATATTTACCAAAATATGTGCAAGACAGGCTTATAGGCAAAATGAAAGCTTTTCTAAGAGATAGTAAACATGTCCTTAAAGAAATAGAAATAACATGTGCATCTTTCTAAACATTCAAGATTATTTAGGCGTCAGTTCTCCTATAGATTTACCACAATCCCCATTTAGATCCCAGGAGGCTTTAAGTATTTTTCTTTAAAGAAAATGTCATATTTATCCTAAAAAAATGTATGGAAATAAAATGATACCAAAAACTATTTTTTTTTAAGAGAACACATTTGGAGTATGTACACGACCTGATTTCTAGGCAATATAAAGCTACTGTAGTCAGGATAGTATGGAATTTCAATAAGGATGGACAACTAGTCAATAAACAAATAATAAGCAGCAGATGATAAAATAGTCCAGAAATCAACCCATACATACAGGGTCAATTTTTGAGACAATGTTGCTAAAGTAATTGAATTCCAAAAGAATATATATATATATATATATATATATATATATATATATATATATATATTAAATGATGCTTGAACACTTGGACATCCACATAACAAATTCTTAACCATGACCTTTAATTCACACCAAATACAAGAATTAACTCTAAATGAATCATGGATCTAAATATAAAAACCTCAAAGTTTAAAACTTCTAGAAGAAAATACAAAAAATATTTGTGAACATTTTATAGCCATAGATTTCTTAGACAAGACATGAGGCAGAAAAAAGGCAACAGACATTAAATAAATAGATACATTGGACTTTATCAAAATTCAAACCTTTTACTTCTTGAAAGACCTTATATAGAGAAAGAAAAGACGAGCCAGACTAAGAGAAAATATCTGAGAAATATATATGGGATAACAAACCTGAGTCCACAGTACCTAAAGGACTTTTACAACTCTGTAACAAGAAGCAAAATATACAAGTTAAAAAAAATACATGGAATATTTGAGCAGCTCTACTTCATTGAAAAAGATATATAAATGGCTGTTGCAGGGAGTATGGCTGGAGTCGCAAAAGATTAGTCCACAAAGTGCAATTAAATGAAGGTCCTCATACTCCAGTCGGAATGAGGCCCCGACTCCAGAATGAAGCTTCTTTTTATTAGGATAATTGCTAAAGACTATGTGCATAAAGTCAGCTAAGCAAGTGTGTTAATCAATCCAATGGTTTAGCTTTTCAAGGTTGAATTTCGAGTTAATTGGTTTCTATAACACTAGGAAGGGTCAGGTGTGAAGGAGGATCCAGCCCTGGACAATGTTAATGGCTCTAGGCACTCCTTATGAGCTGCAGCCACGTTCAACTATGTAAACATGTCCTAAGGCCTTGCACCTTCTCCAGCCCTTCCCTTTTGAAGTCTTTTCCTTTGATGCTTCTCTCCTCCATCTCCCACAAATGGCCAATGAACACATGAAAAAAATTGAACACTGTTAATTATTAATAAATACAGTTTATCCACTTCTTATAAAGCTAACAGAACCTATGATATGACCCAGAAATTCCATTTTCAAAAAATATGAAAATATATATCCTCTTTAATACTCGTATTTATGTTCAAAACAGTTTTAGTCATTGTGGGCAAAAATGAAACAATGCAAGTATTCATCATCTGGTGAACAGATAAATTTTGATTTATGTATGCAATGGAACACCACTGAATGATATAAAGGAATGACAGGATGTAGACCTTGTTAGAGATGATACAGATGCCTGTAAATGTGTGGGTGCATGGATCACAGTTTAGCCTGTTTTGATGCTCTCTTCAGTGAGGCATAGATTCTAACTCCTATCATAAACCTATGACACTTATAATGTTTCCTAAGCCTCAAAACTTGCCACCAAAGTGAGGGAAATTACAAAAAAATCAGCCATTTCTTTAGCCTTGTGCAAGTATTCAAAATCTTGGCACGTAGGTGTTGCAGCATGGCATAGCTGAAAATCCTGACTGTGGGATAGAAGTTTGCTAAGATTGTTTTGTTCTCCCTGACCTACAGCCATGTGGGTCAGTCCATGAAGGAACTAACCAGTGTGTTCACTTCCAAGTCCAATCCTCTCCTGTTTCCCATCATGCAACCAGTGGCCCTGCCAGGCTGAGGTACTGCATTGCAACATGAATGGTTGCCTTATTTTGAATGGTTTATGTGCATGCATCAAGATTAACGTCAGTGTTGGCCTTGTATCTTTCTGCAGCAATAAATTGCATTGGTTCAATTTAATCACTTTGGTCCATCAACAGCTAATGAGAGCCCATTTGATAAACAGATTGCTTGGAGTGAGCTATTTTTCCTAGATGGGGTGAGAAGATTGAGGGGAGTAAATGCAACCACTTTCACAATGGTTTTCTCGAAGATCTTTTACAATATCCGCAATGACATTTCAAGTGCCTGAGCAGAGTTCTGAATCCTTGGAAAGGTTAAGTATTAACTGAAAAGTTGAGAGGAATTCAGTGAGAATCATAAACCCTCAAATTGCAATCATTTACTAACCATGCGAGAAAAGCCTTAATTTGCTTTTAGGACCATACTTAAATATTAAGACTTAGTTGGGTCGCAGAAAATAAGATCTTAGAATGTAGTTATTACTTAAGTTTTAAAAAGCATTTCCATTGATATTTTGGAAGCTTATTCCTGGCTGTAAGATTGGAAGTCAGACCTCTGTCCTGTCTGGGTGAAATTTGTTTGAATATGAGTGAAATTGACTATTAGAAAAAGTCAAGAATTTGGTTCACCAGCAAGCTCTTATGTCAGTATTTGTACCGTCTTGTTGTGAATGGTGCTCTGATGTGTCATCATTTGGATTTCCTGTTTTAGTTCTCTAGATCCATATAAGGGAAAAATACCCTTTTCCTGGTCAGCACCATTCTTTTCTAACCTGTTTGCCCCACACAGCATGCTTCTCTGTTTTCAATATTTGCCCATGGATAAGGAGGAAGACTTTTCCCACCAGCTCACTCTTGGAAGCCTGACTGACCTGAATCTTACCTAGTGTATGTTATCTAAAAGGGAGTGTGTAGTCCAGGTAGACAGTGGGGGGAAAAATCAGCAAAAACTTTTTCATATCTTTGTGAAGCTATCCTTCCTTAATTTATAGAATTCCGATCAGAATGCATTATCCCTTTTCTCCATTTTTAACAGGTTAATAATCTATCAACATTTGAGGAGAATAAGGTTTTATTTTTGTTAATTTTTTAAATGTTTATTTATTTTTAAGAGAGAGGGAGAGACAAAGCACAAGTGAGGGAGCGGCAGAGAGAGAGGGAGATACAGAATCCGAAGCAGGCTCTTAGCTGTCAGGGCAGAGCCTAAGGCAGGGCTCGAACTCACAAACCATGAGATCATGACCCGAGCCAAAGTTGTACGCCCAACCAACTGAGCCACCCAGGCACCCCATGGATAATAAGGTTTTAATTTTCACTGGTCATTATACTTTTATTCTACTGCTATTTCTGCACTGTACAATCTTGGCCTTTTCTATGTTGCCTCCCAATTTGCCTGAGCAGTTCCTAGGGCTCATTTATTAAATTGCTGCATTTCATATTTGAATCCAGCAATGTAGACAGCATCAAGGGATCAATTTTCTTAAGTGGAGGATGGGTTAAGTCAGATCCATCAGAGCATGAATCTTGATTGTGTTCCTCTCTCCCTGTAATGTTATTAACAGTAATATGTACAAAGATAATAGTAATTATAACATTACCGTTGATTGAGGACCTCCTAGATGCCAAGTTATGCTTAGTTCTTTAGATGCATTAGTTGAATTCAATCAACAACCTTATTAGGTATGCATCGATATGCCATTGTTATAAATGAAATGATTGCCTCAGGAGTGGTCTAAGAACTTTCCCTTTGATCACACAGCTAGTAAATATATGTTTCAATTATTTCATCTAAAAACTGTAAGCATAATATAAACTTACTATATTTTTAAAATAATAAATACTTTGATTACATAAACTACGATTGGACAGAAGAGGGTTTATTTAGCTTTCTGTACCTTGGTCTTACTCAGAACTCCAGCTTCTTCATTGCTGGCACATGACAAACTTGATTACACTGGAATTGAACTGGCCTCAAAGTGATGAATCCAAGAGTCCACCCTGCTGGAATTCAGCTGAAGTCTACTGACTTTAGCCTTCTTTCTTCATACTGCTTTGGAATTCCTGTCTTCCTTCTTGCTATAATGTAAATAAAACATAGGATTAGTTATATAGAATTCACTAGGGCTGCTAGCTCAGGCAGTGAAACTCATCATGAAGACAACCTGCTTAAAACTAATATTTTGAAGAGAACACACACACACACACACACACACACACACACACACACACACACAGTGGTTGTGATGATTAAGAACTGAGAACCAGTTCTCTATGCAGTAAAGATGAGTTCATATGTCAGTGCACAATCAGTTCAAAACAAGTCCCATTGATCATTAGTCAGGAAAGGATCTTCAGTTAGATTCACATCAAGGTTTTCTAAAGTTCACAGTTCTTTAAGAGTTTTAAGGTCATGAGGCACCTGGTTGGCACAGTTGGTTAAATGTCCGACTCTTGATTTCAGTTCAGGTCATGGTCTTACGGTCTGTGAGTTCGAGCCCCATGTGGGACTCTGTGCTGGCCTCAGAATCTGCTTGGGCCTCTCTCTCTCCCTCTTTCTCTGCCCCTCCCCTACTCGTACTCATTGTCTCTCAAAATAAATAAATAACTTAAAAAAAAAAGATCATTAAGGTCAGAAAATTTGTAGTAAAACACAACATTTAGTTTTTCTCTCCTGGGCAAGTACTGCTGAAAGTTCACATTTTTAAAATTTTATTTATTTATTTTTTTTTACCACCCACCTTCCTTACAGAATTCTCTTGACAATAGAAAAAAGGTGGTTCTACACATTCTTTTGTTTGCTTTTCTGAAAAGTAGAACGGTGACCAAGAAAAGAATAATAATCTTACATTAAAGTCAGCAGAACTAGCTTAATGAGACACTTAGGATGTCTTCATTTCTGATATGATTCAGCGAGGTTAGTTAACAACACATCAAGTGAGATTATATATTAACCAAGATAGAATTTGAAGGAGAGAGAAATGATGTAGTAAGCTGAGAAACTGCCTTATTTTTTTTCAATATATGAAGTTTGTTGTCAAATTGGTTTCCATACAACACCCAGTGCTCATCCCAAAAGGTGCCCTCCTCAATACCCAGCACTCACCCTCCCCTCCCTCCCACCCCCCATCAACCCTCTGTTTGTTCTCAGTTTTTAACAGTCTCTTATGCTTTGGCTCTCTCCCACTCTAACCTCTTTTTTTTTTCCTTCCCCTCCCCCATGGGTTTCTGTTTGAGAAACTACCTTAAAAACCTGACTTAGAAAGTCTACTTCAGTGTCTTTTATTTTAAAAGCTCCTTTATCTTTCTCCCGCATACCAAACAATGGACCTGTCTAAGGCTTGACTCAGTTACCTTTGCAACAAAGTTTCCATTATTCACTCCAATTGATTCCAATCACTACATAGCACTTAATACATTTGATTTGCATATAATAATTTGGATTTCATGAAAGATAAGATGTATTAGTAAAATATATCAAAACATACTTATTGTTATTATTGTTTATTTCACTTTTTATGAATCCCTTTGCTTCTCTTCTAGAAGAGATGGGCTTCTATATTTTCCAGAATCTGCGAGAATTAACATACTTTTCTCCAAGTGGATGTTCCATAATTATTTGTACAGTGACTACCTGAAGATAAAACAATGCTGGCAGATTTGACAGGACTTGCTACAACATGTGTATTCTCTTTTACACGGTGTGCATTGGATCTTGAGCACTTTTTTGCAACACTACTCTTTGAGACTTTGTCACATGGGATACTTTTGGGCAAACTGAGGAAACTGTGGCTCAGAAATTAGATAATAGTTCTGGGTAGGGCTTGCCCAATGTTTATTTAATTTCAGGCATTGAAATTATAATACTGTCTTGATGAAGAAACAGAACCTGAGTTACAAGATGATGACAACATCTTTTTACTTTTTGTTTGTTTATTTGTTTGTTAAATTTTAAGCGGGCTCCATGGCAGGGTGGAGCCCAATATAGGGCTTGAACTCAAGACCCTGAGATCAAGACCTGAGCTGAAATCAAGAGTCAGACGCTTAACAGACTGAGCCACCCAGGCATCCCTCCTTTTACTTTCTAATCTTGGAAGTCCTCATAGCATATTATAAACCCCTCCCAGATAATGTCAAGGGACCATGGAAAATGATGTTGCTTAATGCTCTTATAAAAATGGCATCATATTTGTTATGTGAAAATATTTATTAATCTAGAGAGGCAAGTTTTCTAGTATTCTAGGTTTTGTTTTGTTTTGTTTTTCAAGTTCTATATGTCTTTGACTTCAAATTCTGCTGACTTCTTTATTATATCTCTGAATGACCTCAAAATAGGTCTTGATGACAAGATGATCAAGGAAGCATTCAGGTTATATTTCTAAAATGATGCATTCTAAAGTAGCAGTAATATTTAAAAAAAAGAGTAATAATTTTTTGTTTTCTTTTATTATTATTATTTTTTTACTTAGGTGTGATTTAAAAATGTCATGCAGCCTGGGTGGCGCAGTCGGTTAAGCGTCCGACTTCAGCCAGGTCACGATCTCGCGGTCCGTGAGTTCGAGCCCCGCGTCGGGCTCTGGGCTGATGGCTCGGAGCCTGGAGCCTGTTTCCGATTCTGTGTCTCCCTCTCTCTCTGCCCCTCCCCCGTTCATGCTCTGTCTCTCTCTGTCCCAAAAATAAATAAAAACGTTGAAAAAAAAAATTAAAAAAAAAAAAAAAAAAATGTCATGCAAAGGTGCCTGGGTGACTTGGCCAAGCATCTGATTCTTGATTTCAGCTGAGATCGTGATCCCATGGTTGTTGAGACTGAGCCTCATGTCAAGCTCTGTGCTGACTAAAGAGCCTGCTTAGGATTCTCTCTCCCTCTCTCTCTGCCTCTCCCCTGCTTGTGCATAACTCTCTCTCCCTCTCTCTCTCTCTCAAATAAGTAAAGATTTTTAAAAATTTTATACAAAACTCAGAAGTCATGTTTGAGCTACTCTGTAGTTAACTATGATATTTAAGCATTGAATTTGGAATTGGAGTGTATAGTGTAGACATGCAAGTAGGTTCTTATGAAAATAGAGTATAGATTGTTTGACTGAAAAATGTCTTTAAAAAACAATGAGAGGCCTGGTTAGTGGCTGTGGAAGAATACTTCTCTGTTATCTCTATTGTGACTACTACTTCATTGGGAAAGTGACCCAGTTTAATTTCTCTAAACCTCCCACTACAAAATTAAACTTCTCTCTCTCCCTTTCTTTTAACTTTTCACTTTAATTAGTATAGATTGTTTGGTGGTAGAGATTGGAAACTGCCAGATCTCTGATCTCCATGAGCACACAGAAATCTTTGATCTCCATGTGCACATTTTCTAAGCTTAGGAATAGCAATGGAAAACACTGCGTGGTTCTTGCCACAGAGCAAGTCAGACAGATTGCTTACTCCTAATATTTCTTGCAATATATTTAATTATTCTTCACTTATGATTTATATCTTCAGTGTTTTTACAACTTACTTTTATTTATCATATAATAGTGTGTTCCACTTCTTTTTCTTCCAAGTTTTTATTCAAGTTCAAGTTAGTTAACATATAGTGAAGTATTGGTTTCAGGAGTAAATGTGAAAATGTGATAATAAATATATATACGTATATATACACAAACACATACATATACACAGTGGAATATTATTCGGTCATCAGAAAGGATGAAATCTTGCCATTTGCAATAATGTGGATTGAGATAGAGTGTATTATGGTAAGTGAAGTAAGTCAGAGAAAGGCAAATACCATATGATTGCACTTATATGTGGAATTTAAGAACCAAAACAGATGAACATAGGGGAAGGGAAAGAGAAATAAAGATAAAAACAGAGCAGGAGGCAAAGCATAAAAGACTCTTAACAACAGAGAACAAACAGGATTGCTGGAGGGGAGGTGGTTGGGGGATGGGCTAATGGGCATGAAGGAGGGCAGTTTGTGTGATGAGCACTGGGTGTTATGTGTAAGTGAAGAATCACTATATATATGTGTGTGTGTATGTATCTATATCTATATCTATCTATCTATCTATCTATCTATCTATCTATCCATCTATATCTATAGATATATATAGTTACAAGTAGAGAGGGAGGCAAACCATAAGAGATTTTTAAATACAGAGAACAAATTAAGGATGGAAAGGAGTGGGGGTGGGGGGGGAGGGAAAATGGATGATAGGCATTGAGGAGGGTGCTTGTTGGGATGAGCACTGAGTGTTGTATGTAAATGATGAAACATGGGAATCCACTCCCAAAGCCAAGAGCATAGCATAAACACTGTATGTTAAGTAACTTGGCAATAAATCATATAAATAAATAAACAATAATAAATATAAGCAGTAAATAAATACATAAATAAATAAAATGCAAGTGAACCTTTAAATATAAGAAAAAATCCAGGATTTGGGTTCACGGTAGGCTCCTGTGACAGTTTTCTAGTCTTCTTGAGCGTGGTCTCACTGCCATTATCACTCTCATTTTTGGCCATCTACTGTGCATGTAAGGAAATATGCCCCTTTGTATTGAATGCACTTTCACCCCCTTTTCTGAGAGCACTGTACTATTTACCATGCATATCTTCATCGAATATATTTGGTAGATCATGTAGGAATCATTTTTTTTTGCTATTTTTTAGAGACCTGTATGGATCTTTTATATTATCTCAAATCACTAGGAACTTTAAAATAAATGGTACCAGGATACGAAGCTGAAAAAAGTAAAGCTCATTCTATATCTCTCACCATTTATTAACACATATTCCAGTCAGAACTAAGATGTAAGTATAAAAAGGAAACCATGAAAGTACTGGTTGAAACTATGAGTGAATTCTATAATCTTGGTGAAGGCCTTTCTCACTCTCAAAGTTTTGAAGACACAATGTAAACATTGACAAATGATAATTTTTTAAAAATGAAGAAAAATAAAAAGAAACACTTCAATATGGCCAATTTATTGTATTAAAGATAAAAGATAAATGGGGAACAAAATTTGCACTTTGTTCCACAAAGGCCTAATCTCCTCAGTATAGAAAGAAATTAAAAAGAGCAACAATTCAATTAAAACTGGGAAAAGGAAGTTTTCTGGTTCTAAAGCCTACTCCTATTAAGAGGACCTCAGAACAAAATTGTATTATGATACAATTTATCATTTATCTTCAAAAAACAAAATCAAGCAAAATGACATTTTATCAATGTCTAGAGGATGGGTAAGGACAGGAATGGGAGCAGGTTGTCTCAGCAGATACACTTTTTTCATGTTGGTTGTTACTTTAACTATATGAATGTATTACTCTTCAAACAATAAATATTTAAAATTATTTTGGAAAAATGGAGTGGGCTACATAAAAAAGTAATGAGTTCTCTAAGATTGTCAATATTTAGGCAATGTGACGCTTCCTACTATTAACTGCCCGTTAAAAGAAGCACGTTTCACAATAAATATCACCCTCCAAGCATTTCTAAAGGGGTTGGCATAGGATTCACTTAGACACCCTTGTGCACTAGGCAGCACCTCCTGGCAGTTGTAACAAAGGCTGGAGATTATAGAGTTTATAGAGGTAACAGAAGAGATTCTCACCATCTCAGCATAGTGCTTTACAACAATGGGCATTGGCAGAGAAAGAGACATTAGTGACCCGAACAACCCAGCAGATGTGGTACTTGTAAGCCTCTCTCCACCTGTCTATACATTCCATCCCCCTTCTGCTCCTCTCCCTTTATGCTAATATTTATATGATTTATTAATAATATTTAATATATAATTATGCCAATATAATATTGGCATTACCTCTAGATTTAATGTGGTGGTGTGGGTGAGGGGTAGTTTGCAATCCCTACTAGGAAAACTATTGTTGCTTTGTTAATTTTTTTTGCTTAAAAACACTATGCATTTAATTTCCAAATTTCTGTATTTCAATATAATTTGTCAAGGAATGAGGCTGAATAATGGGCTCTGCATTTCCCCTGAACAAGCAGAACCTGCTGGCTCATTTTTGGATTAGCGTTATCTATTTCTGGTATTACCCCGAGAAGGGTGTAATGAAATCTTCTACCCTCATTTTGTTTATAGAGGTTTATGTGATCGTTGTTGTTTTTTCCTTACACCATTGAGGGTGGTGCGTTGATGAATGATGTATTTTGTATAGTAAATCGCCTGTCCTATGCCACAGGGTCTGGGAAAGAAAATGCAGGCTAATCATGTTCATCGGCTGGAGTTTGCAGATACTAATACAATTTCAGAACATATGACATGCTGATTTGGCTCATTTTGGTTAGGGATAAAACTTTCAAACTAATGCATCACTTGATATTGACATAAGATGGCAGATGACATCACATTTTATTCAAGATTTATTCTTTTTGGAACCAGACAGATCAAGAGAGAGAGAGAGAGAGAGAGAAAGGGAAAGAGAGAGAGGCTTTTCCCCCATAATCACATGTCAGAATCTGTTCAGATACCAAAGCTATTGGCCATGTCCTATTCTTACTAAGTTTCAAAACCTAGGAAATATATTCATTGGTCCATCATTTTCAAGCTTATACAATCATGGGTAATAATGTAACAATATCCATATAAAAGGTAATATTCTGTATATGAAACTACTGGTGGGGTCAGAGTGAAGGTGGCATTTTAAGAATTTAATAAACCTCTTTAAAACAGCAGAATTCAGGGGCACCTGGGTGGCTTAGCTGAGTATCTGACTTCAGCTCAGGTCATGATCTCATGGTTCGAGGCCCACATCGGGATCTGTGCTGACAGCTCAGAGACTGGAGCCTGCTTTGAATTCTGTGTCTCCCTCTCTCTGCCCCTCCTCTGTTAGTGCTCTCTCTGTCTCTCAAAAATAAATGAACATCAAAAAAATTTTTAAACATCAGAATTCATTACAAAGCTTGATATATAATACCATGAAAACATTGTAGCTATAAATATTATAAGCCACCATACCGATGTGTAAATACAGTGATTAACCAGGTCTATGTCATCAAAGATGATTTTTCGAATATCTTAAAATTATGACTTATGCAGATATAAAAATGAATACATATTAAAAACTGTATTTTGATTAATGCAGTTAGGAAACCAGGCAGATATTATAACTTCTTTAAAAGAGAACCTAAGGGACTAATATAATGCAAACATCTCAGAGACAATGAGCATAGAGAGTGTACTTAATGGAGGCAATGCATAGATGTAAAATATTTCAAAGACAAAGCCTAGGCTCAAATAACCTGGACACGTATACAGGTGACCCAGAGAGTATCTTTTGGCAATTTATTTCTTATTGAGGTACATTATTTGTCTTTAGGGAAAAGAAGGACCAGGTGAAGATAAATTCTCTACTCTTCAAACTACCAGGAGAATTGTATCTGTAGGTATATAGAGGTGGATGGATGAGCTAAATGAAGAGCTTTAAGAGATACAGTTAAAGCAACAAAAATAAAATCGCAATCAGAAGTGAGGTGATTTCAAAAATAGGATATCATGTTTTTGAGGTTTAACAATTGGATATTTGGAAATCTGGGAGATGTACTGAGTGATGATTGTGTTTGCTTTAATCAGAATGTGCCGGTTTGCCTGATACAGGTGTATGTTTATTCAATTTTAGTGTGTTGTTGCTGTTGTTATTAATATTTTCATAATAGTTCTGCTGCTCTAAAGGAAAGGAGGTTGGGATTAGAAGGAGAGAACTAGAGGTGATTTAGGTAGCACCCATGAACTGCAGGAAAGGGAAGATCCAAGAACAGGTGTCCACTGGGGAGTGGCCACTTTGAAGGTGACAGGGGGGAGTCTGCAGAAAGTGGAATTGAAGACACCTGAAGAGTTCAACCCACTTTGTAGGTTGTGCCTCAGCCTTGGGTGCTATTCTGGTCCCCAAGGCAGCCAGCCTATGCCAATTTTAGAGAAAGCTATAGAGCACACACCTCCTCCTTCCAACTTAGTAGAGGCGAAATTTTCCTACTGGCACGAGCCGTCCTCCACTTTGCTTTATGATGGGCTTATTGACACAAAATGGACAGACCATTTAGAATATCTAAAAGAAAGTTTTATTTGTGCTCAAGTTAGGATAGCTGCCTGGGAAACAGGCTCTTCACAGTGAAGAAAGTGTTCCGGAGAATGAACAGTTTTTACAGAGAATGAATATTTGTACATTTTGTGAAAGTTCAAAAGATTTAGATTAACATATAGACAGGAATCATGAGTTTTAACATCAAGGAATGCAGGGAGTAGAAGCATTGATGGCTATCTTAAAGACAACATGATTTTCTTTCAGGCTGCTCATTTACAAACCAAGTATACAACATGCATTTGGTGGGCCATAAATCAGGCTTTCGGTTTCAGCAAAGTTTATGTACACTCGTGCTGACTTGGAAAGAAATCTAAAGCGGCTTCCCTTAAAGACCAGGACTTTAGAGAGTTTTTCTCTCATCGGGCTTTAGCTTGTATTGTTTCTTCTCCTTGCTGAAATATTCAGTCATGGTGTTACAGTTCCAAGTTAAAGGTCCTGACTCCAGGAATTTAGTTTGTGAATTTCTGCCTTCTGGTTTCAAGTTTTTGAAGCAACAGGAGGAAGATTATTGTCCTCTCTTCAGGTGTTTGCATCACACACAATTGGTGTTTGGGTATTTTTTTCCAATACCTTTCCCCTCTCAGCCTAACTATACCAGGTCAGACTTGTATTTTCTTTAAACACCTTTATAGATGGATGTCCAAATAATGTATTGTGTAAACCAAGGTAATTGCGAAGGTGATGACCTCAGGTGAGAGGAACATATGATCACCCTCTACAGCATGGAACGTTTCCCCAGTTCCTTCAGGATAGAGCTCGAATTCCCATATTTGTCTTACGAAGCCTGTCTTTGTCTCCAGGTCTGTCTGTCTCCGTGGCTTTAGCTGCTGTATATAATTAGACCACCAAACCAACATCTTCTACATGCCTGGGGCTTTCCTTGTGCCAGGAAGATGCTACCTCTTACCCTCCCCAAACACCAGAGAAGCACATATGCAGCTTTTGATTCACTTCTTAAGAGGTATTTAACTGCTCTATGATACATTTTTGTGACCCTTTCTCAGTAGAATTCACCACTGAAATAAAGAGAAAAGAGTGTGTACAAATGCACATGTACATACATTCATATGCATAGACTATGTCTCTATACAGCTGTTCTTTCATTTATTGGTGAGAGCTAGGAAAAATGGAGAATTTGCCATGGATGCATAACTCATACATTTTAGGATTATTTTTAGAATTTAGCACAGATTTTCCCCTGTTGTTTAAATGGCTTTCTATACTTGTTAATGTCTATTTCGTTCTTAGTATTTTCTATTTCAATTGAGTCTTTTTTGGTATTTAGTTGTTTAGAGATTTTTTTTTTTTTTTTTTAGTTTTTAACTTAATTGTGATGAGACCTGAGAATATGGTCAGTATGTTACAGTCCTACAAAACTTCTTGAGATTAGGGTTATTGCATAACATGAGATCAATTTGTGTATACATTCATATGCATTTCTAAAGAATATTAATCTTTATTTTATTTATTTTTTTTTAATTTTCTTTAATGTTTACTTATTTTTGAGACAGAGAGAGACAGAGCATGAGCAGGGAAGGGTCAGAGAGAGAGGGAGACACAGAATCTGAAACAGGCTCCAGGCTCCGAGCTGTCAGCACAGGGCCCGACGCAGGGCTCGAACTCACGGACTGTGAGATCATGACCTGAGCTGAAGTCGGCCGCTCAACCGACTGAGCCACCCAGGCGCCCCTAAAGAATATTAATCTTTAATTGTTGGTTGAAACAGTCTACTTATACCATGAGTTTGAGCTTGTTAATGTGCTGTATAAATCTTCCACATCTTTCCTAAAACTTTTATCTACTTGATCTCTTAATGATAGGAAAGAAGTATTAAAATTCTCTCATTAATGCAGTGAATTTTTCAGTTTCTTTTTGTTTTATGTTTTTTCCGTCCCTATTTTGAGGCTAGTTTACTAGAGTATGGAATTGATCTGTCATCTAGGTGCATAAAAATTTTTTGTCACTATTTGGTGAGTTTCTTTATCTATAGTTTCTTTATCTATCTATCTATCTATCTATCTATCTATCTATCTATCTATAGTTTCTTTATCTGTCTATAGGCAAGAAATGATTCTTGCCTCGAGCAATGTAGCTATACCAGCTGCCAACTAGACCATATGTTTCTTGAAATATGTTTTGTGATATGTTGAATGCCAATATTTTTGCATACTATATTTTAGATTTGATTTCTGTGACCAATATATGGAGATTTAAGAATCCTATCAGACTATGTTTATTTTATTTTTACGCTATATTAAAGCAACTCTTATTATGGTTCTAGTCATGAGAATTACTGCCCATTTTTTAAAATGTGGGCCTAACTGTTGGTGGGAATGCAAATTGGTGCAGCCGCTCTGGAAAGCAGTGTGGAGGTTCCTCAGAAAATTAAAAATAGACCTACCCTATGACCCAGCAATAGCACTGCTAGGAATTTATCCAAGGGACACAGGAGTACTGATGCATAGGGGCACTTGTACCCCAATGTTCATAGCAGCACTCTCAACAATAGCCAAATTATGGAAAGAGCCTAAATGTCCATCAACTGATGAATGGATAAAGAAATTGTGGTTTATATACACTATGGAATACTACGTGGCAATGAGAAAAAATGAAATATGGCCTTTTGTAGCAACGTGGATGGAACTGGAGAGTGTGATGCTAAGTGAAATAAGCCATACAGAGAAAGACAGATACCATATGGTTTCACTCTTATGTGGATCCTGAGAAACTTAACAGGAACCCATGGGGGAGGGGAAGGAAAAAAAAAAAAAAGAGGTTAGAGTGGAGAGAGCCAAAGCATAAGAGACTGTTGAGAACTGAGAACAAACTAAGGGTTGATGGGGGGTGGGAGGGAGGAGAGGGTGGGTGATGGGTATTGAGGAGGGCACCTTTTGGGATGAGCACTGGGTGTTGTATGGAAACCAATTTGACAATAAATTTCATATATAAATAAAAAAAAATTAAAAAAAAATAAAATGTGGGCTTAAAAAAGCCCATAACAGTGAATTTATCACATTAACCATTTTTAAGTGTACAGTTCAGTAGTAGTGTTAAATATCTTCATGTTGTTTTATAACAGATCACTAGAACTTTTTTTATCTTGCATCACTGAAATTCTTTACCAACTGAACACTAATTCCCCTCTTTCCTGCCCTGAGGCCTTGGCAATAGCTTTTTACTTTCTGTTTCTATCATGTTGACTGTCTTGGATACTTCATATGAGTAAAATCTGACAATATTTGTTCTTTTGTGACTGGCTGACTCTTGCTTGGCATAATGTCCTCAAGTTTCATTCATGTTGTAGCACATGACATGATTTCCTTCTTTTTAAAAGCTGCGTACTATTCTAATATATGTATATGCCATGTTTTCATTATCCAGTTATCTGTTGTTGGACATTTGGGTTGCTTCTGCCTTTTAGTTATGGGGAATAATGCTGCAGTGAACATGGGTGTGCAAATATCTGTTTGAGATTCTGCTTTTCATTCTCTTTCATCTCATTCAGAAGTGAGATGGCTGGATCACATGATAATTCTACTTTTAATTTTATGAGTAATCTTCATACCGTTTTCCACATGACTGCACCATCTTACATTTACATTAATGTAACCCAGTGCACAAGTATTCCATTTCTCCATATCCTCACACCCACATGTTATGTTTTGTTTTTCTGAATAATAGCCATACTAATGCTATAAGGTGGTATCGCACTGTGGTTTTGATTGGCATTTGTCTTATGAATAGAGATGTTGAACATGTTTTTGTGTGCTTTTTGGCCATTTGTGTATCTTATTTGGAGAACTGTTTATTCAAGTTTTTTGCCCAGTTTTTAAGGATGTTGTTTTTGTTGTTTAGTGGTAGAAGTTGTCTATATATTCCAGATATTAACCTCTTATCAGATATATGATTTGAAAATATTTTCTCCCATTCCACTGGTTGCCTTTTCCTTCTGCTTTTTTTTAAGTTTATTTATTTACTTAGAGAGAGAGAGTGAGTGAGTACAAGCAGGACAGAGGCAGGGAGAGGAGAGAGAAAGAATCTTAAGCAGGTTCTGCACTGTCATCACAGAGCCCAACGCAGGGCTCGAATTCATGAACCATGACATCACAACCTGAGCTGACACCAAGAGTTGGATGCATAACTGACTGAACCTCCAGGGCACCCTCCACTCTTCACTCTGTTGATTGACTCCTTTGTTTCCCTGAAAATTTTTAGTTTGATTCCCTGAAAAATTTTAGTTTAATTTTTGTCTATTTTGCTTCACTGACTGTGCTTATGGTGTTATATTCAAGAAATCATGGCCAAATCCAATTTCCCCATATTTTCTTCTAGTTGAATAGTTTTAGGTCTTATATTAGGTTATGGAGTTAATTTTTTTTATATGTTGTTAGACTATGTTTATTTCAAAATCCTTTTTACTGTAAAATCAAAAATATATGATAAACCACATTAAACAAGTATATAGTTAATGAATTATGATACTGTGAAGACCCATATCAACCACCACTCTGGTTAAGAAATGCAACTTTGCCAAGTTACCCATGTGCCCATCCTTGTGTCACAATTAAATCACTACTCTCCCCTCTTTCCAAGTGGAACCACTGTCCTGAATTTTAGTTATAGCTTCACTGCATTTCTATATAATATTATCACCCAAGTATGAATCCCTAGAAACTCTAGTTTATTCTTTCACAACTTGTAACATGGCAGTCTTCTTAAATCTCTTTCACTCTCCAAGTACACTTCATACTTTTTTTTTTTCCCCTTTGGCCACTGGGCTCTCCTACAAGTACACTTTATTTCTAATTTATCTGTGGAAGAATCTCAGCCTGTACGGTTTCTACAGTCTAGATTTTGCTGACTGCACACTTCTTGGCAGTTTACCATGTTCCTCTGTCTTCTGTCTTTCCTGGGAATTATCAGTTGGAATCCAGAGGTTTGTCCAGACTTAGGTTCAATCTGTTTAGCAAGAATATATATGATAGGGCTTTATTTCATCAGGAAACACATATTTGTCACTACATGTTAGGTTAAAAGCCATCGAGGCTGAAAATACAGATTTATTATTCAATGGAGATTGCAAAATGATATTTTAATTGGATTATTTCTTTTATATATTACCTTGAAAGTTTTATACAAGATGGTTACCTTCATTTTTAGTTCAACAACCACATACTTCACATAAGAAAAGCAAGATAAAATGTTTATTATTTCCTTGTATTTATTTCCTCTTTTCAAGATAATGAATTGATTCCCTGTTATCTTCAGAATGTAATTAACTGATTAATTAAAAAATAACATATCAGTACACACTTGAGAATTAAAGCCTATTTTATTGATTAATTTCTCTTTTTTTTGAAGCATTTTTTAAAATTTATTTTATTTGAGAGAGAGCGAGTGAGTAGGGGAGGGACAGAGAGAGAAGGAGATAGAGAATCCCTATGCGGGGCTTGACCCACAAGTCATGTGATTATGACCTGAGCAAAATCAAGAGTTGGACACTCAACTGAGCCATCCAGGTGCCCCATTTTGATTAATTTCTTATTAAAGTAGTTCAGTATTCCCTCTTTGGGCCACTGGAAGCTCCTTTCAGTCCTCTTGATATGGCTCTTGATATGATATTCCTTGCAACCTGATTAGTCAGTATTTTCCAGGCTCATCTTACACATTTTCTGAAAGGGATCTTGGATTAGCCATTCATCCCAGATCCCTGGTTTTCCTTTAATATTTGATTTATTTTAATGGTGGTGATATTTCAATACCACAGTCTGAGCATTAGGTTTCTTCAGTGGACAAAACTAGGAATTTTATACAAATACCCATTTTTATTTTTATTTATTTATTTTTTTACAAGTACCCATTTTTAAAGAAAAAAATGATTCTTGATATCCTTGATAATCATTGCAGTCTGTTATTCCATCTCAAATTCAAGACCACAGGGGTTTTTTTTGCTTTTATTTTTTTTATTATTATTTTTTTCAATATATGAAGTTTATTGTCAAATTGGTTTCCATACAACACCCAGTGCTCATCCCAAAAGGTGCCCTCCTCAATACCCATCACCCACCCTCTCCTCCCTCCCACCCCCCATCAGCCCTCAGCTTGTTCTCAGTTTTTAAGAGTCTCTTATGCTTTGGCTCTCTCCCACTCTAACCTCTTTTTTTTTTCCTTCCCCTCCCCCATGGGTTTCTAAGTTTCTCAGGATCCACATAAGAGTGAACACATATGGTATCTGTCTTTCTCTGTATGGCTTATTTCACTTAGCATCACACTCTTCAGTTCCATCCACGTTGCTACAAAGGGCCATACTTCATTCTTTCTCATTGCCACGTAGTACTCCATTGTGTATATAAACCACAATATCTTTATCCATTCATCAGTTGATGGACATTTAGGTTCTTTCCACAATTTGGCTATCGTTGAGAGTGCTGCTATAAACATTGGGGTACAAGTGCCCCTATGCATCAGTACTCCTGTGTCCCTTGGGTAAATTCCTAGCAGTGCTATTGCTGGGTCATAGGGTAGGTCTATTTTTAATTTTTTGAGGAACCTCCACACTGTTTTCCAGAGCCGCTGCACCAGTTTGCATTCCCACCAACAGTGCAAGAGGGTTCCCGTTTCTCCACATCCTCACCAGCATCTATAGTCTCCTGATTTGTTCATTTTGGCCACTCTGACTGGCGTGAGGTGATATCTGAGTGTGGTTTTGATTTGTATTTCCCTGATGAGGAGCGACATTGAGCATCTTTTCATGTGCCTGTTGGCCATCTGGATGTCTTCTTTAGCGAAGTGTCTATTCATGTTTTCTGCCCATTTCTTCACTGGGTTATTTGTTTTTCGGGTGTGGAGTTTGGTGAGCTCTTTATAGATTTTGGATACTAGCCCTTTGTCTGATATGTCATTTGCAAATATCTTTTCCCATTCCGTTGGTTGCCTTTTAGTTTTGTTGGTTGTTTCCTTTGCTGTGCAGAAGATTTTATCTTCATAAGGTCCCAGTAGTTCATTTTTGCTTTTAATTCCCTTGCCTTTGGGGATGTGTCAAGTAAGAAATTGCTACAGCTGAGGTCAGAGAGAAGACCACAGGGTTTTTACTTGATCTCTTCTATATTGCTTGTCTTTTTTTTCCACACTGACAATCCAAGAATCTAGACACTTGGAGATACATGTATATGAGGGAATAAAAACATCCCACAATTTCTTTTTTTAAATGTTTATTTATTTATTTATTTAGAGATATATAGTGTGAATGGAAGAAGGGCAGAGAGAGAGGGAGAGAGAAAATCCCAACCAGGCTCTGCATTGTGAACACAGAGTCCCATGTGGGGATCGAACTCAGAAACCGTGAGATCATGACTGGAGCCAAAATCAACACTGCATGCTTAAGTAACTGAACCACCCACATATCCCCTATCCCCCTATCTTGTTTTTACTCACCTTACAAAGATGGTGGTCTTTGAATAACAATATGAACACCACCACCACTACTTTTGATAACTAAAAATAGTAAATTTTGTCTTTTTGCTCTTTCTTTTCACTATCTGGTTGCACTTTATCTATGCTATTAGACAGCAATAGCAATACCTTATCTGCTGCTACACCCCTCCCCTTTTCAACCATCAATGAACACTGATTTTACAGTAACAGTATAATTAATAATGTTAACCAGTATTTACATTGTCTCTTTATTAATTTTGATTGCATGAAGCTCATTCTCTACTAGATTCTTTAGGATGCACTCTTGGTACAATACACTGAGTTGAAAAAAATCCAGATATTAAATTATTTATCCACATTTATATAATAAAATGAATTATTATTATATAATGAAATATTATATTTTCTCTTGACATAAAGAATGACCACTAAGTTCTCTTCTTGGTCTAATTATTTTCCTCAGAAGCCAAATGACCTTTTTGCCTAAACATATAATGTCTTTCCCTTTTTTCTTTACAGTACAATAACTTACAGGAATATATCTTGCTATTAGCTATTCTGGTTCAATATTCTCAGGTACACAGAGCAGGCTCTCATTATGTATTTTCAAGTGTTTTTTTTTTTTTTTTAGGAAAGCTTCTTTGGTTATAGTATGTAATATTTTTTCTGTTATCTTGTTTTAATTTTTTTAGATGAGTGCAATTGTTCATATTTGTCATTTCTTTGCCTATCTTTAATATTTGTCACTTTCTTTTAAACACCATTTGTCACTTCTTTTTTTAAAAAAATGTTTTTTATTTATTTTTTTCTTAAGAGATTGAGAGAGAGGTGGAGAGAGAATCTCAAGCAGGCTCCACATTGTCAGCACAGAGCTCTACACAGGGCTTGATCTCACAAACCTTGAGATCATGATCAGAGCTGAGGTCAAGAGTCTGACGCTTAACTGACTGAGCCAGCCAGGTGCCCCCTTCTTTTCTGTTTAATATTTAAATTTTTGTTTTTTCCACATTGCTTTTCTTTGTATAAATGGATAGTTGTGTTTATTTTTTTATTTCTTCTCTTTTAGTTTTCTTGTCTATGTTGTATATTTTGTATGAGACTTGACCCTTGATACTTTTCTTCACCATTTTTTTAAATTTGTTTTTTTAGAACTGGTAGAAAGAGACAGTTCAGATATTTTTTTTACTAATATAAAAGAGTTCCTGCTTCAGTTTTTATAAAGTGTTAGAGTGGCTTGTTTTCAGATATTTTCTGATTCAGTAGTAACTTCCACTGGCCCCCATTGGGAAATATGGAACTACTTTTTATTTTTTGAGATTGTTTTTATCTATTTGGAGCCCTTTGTAGTTCCATATGAATTGAAAGATTGGCTTTTCCACTTTTGTGGAAAAGGTTGTTGGAATTTTGATGGGAATTGCATTACTTTGGGTTGTATTGACGAATCTTAACAATATTAAGTCTACCTATCCACTACTTCTAGTGGCTTACCTTCACTACAACTGCCTCTTTCTCCAATGCTCCTACTCCTTGATTTAACGTAACATGAAAGAAGATGTGGGGAAAAAAGTGCTGACTCCATAGTCTTTTCCTTTTCCAGCTACAAATTATTCTCACCATTGTCCATCTATAACACAATTATGTACCTTATAGATTTCACATTGTATATGGATTGTTCTTTATTTTTAAAAAGGTGCTAAGAAGAGCACCCATGTATTTACTTGCAAGATTATTCTAGTAAAATTAACAGTCCTTGGCTGTTCTCAAAAAAAAAAAAAAAAACAAACAATAACAACAACCAACTTTATTCTTGTCAGTACTGAATTTTGTAACTCAAAGTTGAGATACTAGATGATAGATTACTGTATCATAGGAAATGGAAGTGAAATGTAAAGTTTTTGAGGAAGTAATCTTGATAAATAAAATGCATTGCTATGGAGTCATATGTTAACTTGGAAGGCTGAGTTTGGTAAAAGAAAGCATGTCCAATCTTCTAAACTTTCCTTAACCCTCCATTATACATTTTTAACCTATAAAATGGGGATATTAATCATAAATACTTTTCAGGATTGCTCTGAGAATTACAGACCATGTATGGTTGAACAGCACAAAATAATCTCTAAGGTGATACTTTTGTTATTCAAAAAATACTTACCTGTCAAAAACAAAAAATGTCTGAGAAATGAGGAAAAAAAGCAATCTGTCAAATATCTTTTAAAATTCACTTCACTAAATGAAAATTAGTTTAATTTACCCATTTCCCAAAATCTTGCCTTAAAGGACACTCTACCTGATTATATTCAATTAGCATGAAATTACTTAAGAATTTTTAGTAGTAAAGAATACTTAAATAAGGCAAGATTTATTAAATACGTACATGTAGTATGCACTCTTCTATGTACATGAGAAGTCCTAACTCACTTAAATCATACAACAGCCCACTGAGGGATTTGTTGTTATTATTATGACTACAATTATATAGATAAAAAAATTAAAGTAGAGTGTAATTTTAATTTGCTTCAGATCATATATTCAGTAAGTGATGGTATAAGTGGTTGGTCTGGAAAAATGAGTGCATTTTAGCTTTGACCTTTACTGGCTGCAACTTAGAGCTTCTGCATGCTTCCTCATTGTTAAAGTGTAGGAATTAGACATTCTCTAAGATCCTGTAATACCATACTCTTTGAAATAATTGTAGGAATATGTTAATGTACTATTGACCATGTATTTTTAAGTTTTTTTCTTTTGAGTAAACTGCCCAGTGACATGTCACGAATTTCCTAGAAAAGTTATCAGAAATACCAGGGAGATATTTTTTTCCAGTGATATCAAATATGGGATTTGAGGGATGGGGGTTGGGTGCTAGGACACAGCTATTTAAAGTTGAAAACAGGGCATTAAACAAAAACAAAAATAAACCTTTTGGAGCTGATCAAGATAAAAAGCTTCTGCACAGTGAAGGAAACAATCAGCAAAACTAAAAGGCAACCTACAGAATGGAAGAAGATATTTGGAAATAACATATCAGACAATGGGTTAATACGAAATACCTATAAAGAATGTATCAAACTCAACACCCAAAAAACAAATAATCCAGTGAAGAAATGGACAGAAGATATGAACAAAGACTTTTCCAAAGATTACATCCATATGTCTTACAGACACATGAAAAGATGGTAACATCACTCATCATCAGGGAAATACAAATCAAAACCACAACAAGATACCACCTCACCCCTGTCAGAATGGCTAAAACTAACAACAAAGGAAACAACAGATGTTGGCAAGAAGGCAGAGAAGGAGGAAGACTTTTGCACTGTTGGTGGGAATGCAAACTGGTGCAGCTACTCTGGAAACCAGTGTGGAGGTTCCTCAAAAAATTAAAAATAGAGCTACCCTACAATCCAGCAATTGCCCTACTAGGCATTTATCCAAAGGATACAAAAGTACTGATTTGATGGGGCATATGGACTCTAGTGTTTATAGCAGCAATAGTGACAATAGCCAAATTATGAAAGGGGCCCAAATGTCCATCAACTGATGAATGTATAAAAAAACATGTGGTGTGTATGTATGTGTATGTGTATGTATACACACACACACACACACACACACACAATGGAATACTACTCAGTGATGTAAAAGAATGAAATCTTGCATTTGCAATATGGATAGAGATAGAGTATATTTTGCTAAGCAAAATAAGTCAGACAGAGAAAGACAAATACCATATGATTTCATTCATGTGAAATTTAACAAACACAACAGATGAACATAGGGGAAGGAAAGGAAAAATAAGATAAGAACAGAGGGAGACAAACCATAAAAGACTCTTTTTTTTTTTTTTAATTTTTTTTTTTTCAACGTTTATTTATTTTTGGGACAGAGAGAGACAGAGCATGAACGGGGGAGGGTCAGAGAGAGAGGGAGACACAGAATCGGAAACAGGCTCCAGGCTCTGAGCCATCAGCCCAGAGCCTGACGCGGGGCTCGAACTCACGGACCGCGAGATCGTGACCTGGCTGAAGTCGGACGCTTAACCGACTGCGCCACCCAGGCGCCCCCATAAAAGACTCTTAAATACAGAGTACAGACTGGGGGTTGTTAGAGGGGAGGTAATTGGAAGTATGGGTTAAATGGGTGATGGGCACTAAGGAGGGCACTTGTTGGGCTGAGCACTGGATATTATATATAAGTGATGAATCACTGGGTTCGACTCCTGAAACCAATACTACACTGAATGTTAACTAAACTGGATTAAAATAAATAAATAAAAAGCATTAAAAAAAAGATAACCACAGCATTAAGTAACTATTAGTGTGAGCATAAGAAAACTTTTAAAATTTTGGATTAGGTAAAATGAACAACAAAGAAGAAAAATATGACAGCATGCCTATAAAACAAAAAGGAAAGAAAAGGTGTTATAAGACGTGGAGATTTTCCAGGTAAGAATTTACAATTATAAAATAACTGCCAGTAAATTGACAGATTTTGAATGACACAGTTACTAATAAATTACAGGATCCTTGAGATTTTCAAGGGCAAAAAGTTATGGAATAAAGTCTATACAGTATTACTTGGAAATAAATATTACAAATATTCTATTTCTGTCCATTTCACTTACGTTTTATTTTCTCTTTATATGCATTTGGTGTAATATAAGATAAAAATATTCATTTTTGTTTTGCTTTTACAGCATATGTGTTTTGAAAACCTAGGTATTATTAGACATGGAGACTCAATTTCCATGATATTCAGTCTGGACTATACACAACCACTCTCAGATGAAAATGTCACAGAGACCGATACAGCATTTGTTGGTACTCCAGTACATTTGTACTTGCCAAAGAGAAAGTCAGAAATCCCAAGACCGGCTGTCATCTATATTCATGGTGTTGGTTTTTGCTTTGGAAGTTTCAGTAAGTTTATCACATAAGGAAAAAACTATAACTGGCAATATGCTTCTTCACTGGATTATTTGCTTTTTGGGTGTTGAGTTTGATCAGTTCCTTATAGATTTTGAATACTAACCCTTTATCTGATAGGTCGTTTGCAAATATCTTCTCCCATTCTGTTGGTTGCCTTTTAGTTTTGCTGATTGTTTCCTTCACTGTGCAGAAGGTTTTATTTTGATGAGGTCCCAGTTGTTCATTTTTGCTTTTGTTTCCATTGCTTCCAGAGATGTGTTCAGTAAGAAGTTTCTGTGGCCAAGATCAAAGAGGTTTTTGCCTGCTTTCGCTTCGAGGATTTTGATGGCTTCCTGTCTTACATTTAGGTCTTTCATCCATTTTGAATTTACTTTTGTGTATGGTGTAAAAAAGTGGTCCAGGTTCATTCTTCTGCATGTCACTGTCCAGCTTTCCCAGCACCACTTACTGATGAGACTGTCTTTATTCCATTGGATATTCCATTGGATATTCTTTCCTGCTTTGTCAAAGGCTAGTTGGCCATATGTTTGTGGGTCCATTACTGGGTTCTCTATTCTGTTCCGTTGATCTAAGTGTCTGTTCTTGTGCCATTACCATACTCTCTTGATGATTATATATATATATTAATTTATGATTACAGCTTTGTAGTACAGCTTGAAGTCCGGGATTGTGATGCCTCCTGCTTTGGTTTCCTTTTTCAAGATTGCTTTGGCTATTCAGGGTATTTTCTGGCTCCATACAAATTTTTGGATTATTTGTTCTACCTCTGTGAAGAATGCTAGTGTGATTTTGATAGGGATTGCGTTGAATATGTAGATTGTCCTGGGTAGTATCAACATTTTAACAATATTTTTTCATCCTATCTAGGAGCATGGAATCTTTTTCCATTTTTTTTTTGTCTTCTTCAATTTCTTTCATAAGATTTCTATAGTTTTCAGTGTATAGATTTTTCACCTCTTTGGTTAGATTTATTCCTAGGTATTTTATGGTTGTTGGTGCAATTGTAAATGGGATCGATTCCATGATTTCTCTTTCTGTTGCTACATTGTTGGTGAATAGGAATGCAACCGATTTCTGTGCGTTGATTTTATATCCTGAAACTTTGCTGGATTCATGAATCAGTTCTAGTAGTTTTTTGGTGGAATCTTTTGGGTTTTCCATATAGAGTATCATGTCATCTGAGAAGAGTGAAAGTTTGACCTCCTACTGGACTATTTGGATGCCTTTTATTTCTTTGTGTTGTCTGATTGCAGAGGCTAGGACTTCCAATCCTATGTTGAATAACAATGGCAAGAGTGGACATCCCTGTCTTATTCCTGACCTTTGGGGGAAAGCTCTCAGTTTTTCCCCATTGAGGATGACATTAGCGTTGGGTGATACATATATGCCTTTTATTATCTCGAGGTATGATCCTTCTATCCCTACTTTCTTAAGGGTTTTTATCAAGAAAGTTTGGTGTATTTTGTCAAATGCTTTCTCTGCATCTATTGAGAGGATCATATGGTTCTTGTCCTTTCTTTTATTGATGTGATGAATTATGTTAATTGTTTTGCAGGCATTGAACCAGCCCTGCATCCCAGGTATAAATCCCACTTGGTCGTGGTGAATAATTTTTTTAATGTATTGTTGGAGCCAGTTGGCTAATATCTTGTTGAGGGATTTTGCCTCCATGTTCATAGGGCAGTTGGTCTATAGTTCTCCATTTTAGAGGGGTCTCTGTCTGGTTTTGGAATCAAGGCAATGCTGGCCTCATAGAAAGAGTTTGGAAGTTTTCCTTCCATTTCTATGTTTTGGAAAAGCTTCAAGAGAATAGTTGTTACCTCATCCTTAAATGTTTGGTAGAATTCCCCTGGAATGCCATCTGGCCCTGGACTCTTGTTTTTTGGCAGATTTTTGACTACTAATTTGATTTCTTCACTGGTTATGGGTCTGTTCAAATTTTCTATTTCTTCCTGTTTCAGTTTTGGTAGTGTATATGTTTCTAGGAATTTGTCCATTTCTTCCAGATTGCCCATTTTATTGGCATATAATTGCTCATACTATTCTCTTATTATTGTTTTTATTTCTGCTGTCTTGGTTGTGATCTCTCCTCGTTCATTCTTGATTTTATTTATTTGGGTCCTTTCCTTTTTCTTCTTGATCAAACTGGCTAGTGGTTTATCAATTTTGTTAATTCTTTCAAAGAACCAGTGTCTGGTTTCATTGATCTCTTCTACTGTTTTTTTTTTTTTTTTTTTTTTTGGTTTTGATAGCATTAATTTCTGCTCCAGTATTTATTATTTCCTGTCTTCTGCTGGTTTTGGGTTTTATTTGCTGTTCTTTTTCCAGCTCCTTAAGGTACAAGGTTAGGTTGTGTATCTAAGATCTTTCTTCCTTCTTGAGGAAAGCCTGGACTGCTATATACTTTCCTCTTTGACCACCTTTGCTGTGTCCCAGAGGTTTTGGGTTATGGTATTCTCATTTTCATTGACTTCCATATGCTTTTTAATTTCCTCTTTAACTGCTTGGTTAGCCCATTCATTCTTTAGTAGGATGTTCTTCAGTCTCCAAGTATTTGTGACCTTTCCAAATTTTTTCTTGTGGTTGATTTTGAGTTTCATAGCATTGTGGTCTTAAAATATGCATGCTATGATCTCGATCTTTTTGTACTTGCTTAGGCCTGATTTGTGTGCCAGATGTCGTCTCTTCTGGAGAATGTTTCATGTGCACTGGAGAAGAATGTATATTCTATTTTAGGATGAAATGTTCTGAATATATCTGTTAAGTCCATCTGGTCCAATGTGTCATTCAAAGCCATTGTTTCCTTGTTGATTTTTTGATTAGATGATCTGTCCATTTCTGTGAGTGGGGTGTTGAAGTCTCCTACTATTATGGTATTACTATCGATGAGTTTCTTTATGTTTGTGATTAGCTGATTCATATATTTGGGTTCTTTCACATTTGGTGCATAAATGTTTACAATTGTTTGGTCTTCTTGTGGATAGACCCCTTGATTACAATACAATGCCCTTCTGCGTCGCTTGATACAGTCCTTATTTTAAAGTATAGATTGTCTGATATAAGTATGGCTATTTGGCTTTCTCTTGTTGACCATTAGCATGTTAGATAATTCTCCATCCCCTTATTTTCTTTTTTTCTTTTTTCAACGTTTATTCATTTTTGGGACAGAGAGAGACAGAGCATGAATGAGGGAGGGGCAGAGAGAGAGGGAGACACAGAATCGGAAACAGGCTCCAGGCTCTGAGCCATCAGCCCAGAGCCTGACGCGGGGCTCGAACTCACGGACCGCGAGATTGTGACCTGGCTGAAGTCGGACGCTTAACCAACTGTGCCACCCAGGCGCCCCATCCATCCCCTTATTTTCAATCTGAAGGTGTCTTTAAGTCTAAAGTGGGTCTCTTGTAAACAGCATACAGATGGAGCTTGTTTTCTTATCCATTCTGTTACCCTATTTCTTTTGATTGGAGCATTGAGTTCATTGACATTTAGAGTAAATACTGGAAGATATGAACTTACTGCCATTTTGATACTTGTAGAATTGGAGTTTCTGGTGGTGTTCTCTGGTCCTTTCTAATCTTTGTTGCCTTGAGATATCTATATATCTATATATCTATATTTAGATTTTTTTCCATCTTTTCTTCCCTCAGAGAGTCCCCCTTAAAATTTCTTGCAGTGCTGGTTTAGTGGTCGCAAACTCCTTTAATTTTTTTTTGTCTGGGAAACTTTTTATCTCTCCTATTTTGAATGACAGCCTTGCTGGATAAAGAATTCTTGGCTGCATATATTTCTGATTCAGCACATTGAATATGTCCTGCCACTCCTTTCTTGCCTGCCAAGTTTCTGTGGATAGGTCTGCTGCAAACCTGATCTGTCTTCCCTTGTAGCTTAAGGACCTTTTTTCCCTTGCTGCTTTCATGATTCTCTCCTTGCCTGAGTGTTTTGTGAATTTGACTATGATATGCCTTGTTGATGATCGGTTTTTGTGGAATCTAATGGGTGTCTTCTGTTCTTCCTGGATTTTGATGTCTGTGTCTTTCCCTAGGTTAGGAAAGTTTTCCACTATGACTTTCTCACATAACCCTTCTATCCCTATTTCTCTCTCATCCTCTGGGACCCAAATAATTCTGGTGATGTTCCTTTTCAATGAGTCACTGATTTCTCTAATTCTTAAATCATGCTCTTTTGCCTTAGTCTCCCCCTTTTTTCCTCCTTCATTGTTCTCCATATTTTTGTCCTCTCTATTGCTGATTCTCTGTTCTTCCTCATCCATCCTTGCCACCGCTGTATCCATTCAAGAGTAGCTCAGTTATAGCATTTTGTATTTCATCCTGACTAGCTTTTACTTCCTTTTTCTCTGCAGAAAGGGATTCTAATCTATTTTTGACTCCAGCTAGTATTCTTATTATCGTGATTCTAAAAACCAGTTCAGACATCTTGCTTGTATCTGTGTTGGTTAAGACCCTGGCTGTCGTTTCTCCCTGCTCTTTTTTGGGGAGTGAATTCCTTCATTTCATCATTTTGAAATGAGAAAAGGAATTAATGAGGTAGAAAAATCAAAATTAAAAAAATTAAAATTAAAAAATATTTAAATTAAAAATTAAAAACACACAAAAAATGGAATAAAAGATGCTAGATCCTAGGTGTGTTTTTTCTGGGTGTTTAAAGTGCTTGATAGATTAGACAAAAAGGGGAAAAAAAGAAAAAAGGAAATGTTTTGAAAATTTGAAAAAATGAATACACTGAAGAAGGCTAAATGAAATGACAGAAGTAAATTAGAGTTTGGAAAAAATTACACAAAAGTAAAAATATAGCAGAAAACAAATTAAAGAAAAATATTTTTAATAAAATTTGAAAATAAAAATGAATTTTTTTCTATTGTATTCAAGAAAAGGAAAAGAAAAGAGAAAGAGAAAAAAACAGCTAGAAAATTGAATAGTTGGACTGGCTAACAGACTGAAGTACGGCTGAAATTACTTCATTTTCCCCCAAAAGTCAAAGTATAAAGTGCTTGATAGACCATAAAGTAAGTAGGCTGTGAGGCATGTGTTCTTGAAGAGTGAGGGTGGCCCAGTTGGGCAGAGCTTAGTGTAATGGCTCTTCTAGTTGGCATTATCCATTCTCCACTAGATGGCGCTGCTATCCTACTGGGGTGGATTGTTTTGGAGCTTATAGGTGCTTATATGCATAGGTGGGAGTGGTGAAAGTGGCGACACCCAGCTACCCAGTCTCTAGTATTGGAACTCTGTTCTTCTTGATCAGCAATCGCGTACCCGTCCTTCATCTTTGATTTCCACCCACTCCCCGCTTCCACACTGTCCATGATTAAGCCCCAGGACACATTCCTCCCGAGTTTTGTCTCAGATGTGGCTGCCTGCACCAGCCCCCCACTTCTAAGGGACTGTGTCTTTTTTTTTCCCCTTAACTTCTCTCAATTTATTTTTTTTTCAATATATGAAATTTATTGTCAAATTGGTTTCCATACAACACCCAGTGCTCATCCCAAAAGGTGCCCTCCTCAATACCCATCACCCACCCTCCCCTAACTGCCACCCCCCATCAACCCTCAGTTTGTTCTCAGTTTTTAAAAGTCTCTTATGCTTTGCCACTCTCCCTCTCTAACCTCTTTTTTTTTTCCTTCCCCTCCCCCATGAGTTTCTATTAAGTTTCTCAGGATCCACATGAGTGAAACCATATGGTATCTGTCTTTCTCTGTATGGCTTATTTCACTTAGCATCACACTCTCCATCCACGTTGCTACAAAAGGCCATATTTCATTCTTTCTCATTGCCACATAGTATTCCATTGTGTATATAAACCACAATATCTTTATCCATTCATCAGTTGATGGACATTTAGGCTCTTTCCATAATTTGGCTATTATTGAGAGTGCTGCTATAAACATTGGGGTACAAGTGCCCCTATGCATCAGTACTCCTGTATCCCTTGGGTAAATTCCTAGCAGTGCTATTGCTGGGTCATAGGGTAGGTCTATTTTTAATTTTCTGAGGAACCTCCACACTGCTTTCCAGAGCCGCTGCACCAGTTTGCATTCCCACCAACAGTGCAAGAGGGTTCCCGTTTCTCCACATCCTCTCCAGCATCTATAGTCTCCTGGTTTGTTCATTTTGGCCACTCTGACTGGCATGAGGTGATATCTGAGTGTGGTTTTGATTTGTATTTCCCTGATAAGGAGCGACGTTGAACATCTTTTCATGTGCCTGTTGGCCATCTGGATGTCTTCTTTAGAGAAGTGTCTATTCATGTTTTCGGCCCATTTCTTCACTGGGTTATTTGTTTTTCAGGTGTGGAGTTTGGTGAGCTCTTTATAGATTTTGGATACTAGCCCTTTGTCCGATATGTCATTTGCAAATATCTTTTCCCATTCCGTTGGTTGCCTTTTAGTTTTGTTGGTTGTTTCCTTTGCTGTGCAGAAGCTTTTTATCTTCATAAGGTCCCAGTAATTCATTTTTGCTTTTAATTCCCTTGCCTTTGGGGATGTGTCGAGTAAGAGATTGCTACGGCTGAGGTCAGAGAGGTCTTTTCCTGCTTTCTCCTCTAGGGTTTTGATGGTTTCCTGTCTCACATTCAGGTCCTTTATCCATTTTGAGTTTATTTTGGTGAATGGTGTGAGAAAGTGGTCTAGTTTCAACCTTCTGCATGTTGCTGTCCAGTTCTCCCAGCACCATTTGTTAAAGAGACTGTCTTTTTTCCATTGGATCTTCTTTCCTGCTTTGTCAAAGATTAGTTGGCATATGTTTGTGGGTCTGGTTCTGGGGTTTCTATTCTATTCCATTGGTCTATGTGTCTGTTTTTGTGCCAATACCATGCTGTCTTGATGATGACAGCTTTGTAGTACAGGCTAAAGTCTGGGATTGTGATGCCTCCTGCTTTGGTCTTCTTCAAAATTACTTTGGCTATTCGGGGCCTTTTGTGGTTCCATATGAATTTTAGGATTGCTTGTTCTAGTTTCGAGAAGAATGCTGGTGCAATTTTGATTGGGATTGCATTGAATGTGTAGATAGCTTTGGGTAGTATTGACATTTTGACAATATTTATTCTTCCAATCCCTGAGCAGGGACTGTCTTTCCATTTCTTTATGTCTTCTTCAATTACCTTCATAAGCTTTCTATAGTTTTCAGCATACAGATCTTTTACATCTTTGGTTAGATTTATTCCTAGGTATTTTATGCTTCTTGGTGCAATTGTGAATGGGATCAGTTTCTTTACTTGTCTTTCTGTTGCTTCATTGTTAGTGTATAAGAATGCAACTGATTTCTGTACATTGATTTTGTATCCTGCAACTTTGCTGAATTCATGTATCAGTTCTAGTAGACTTTTGGTGGAGTCTATCGGATTTTCCATGTAAAATATCATGTCATCTGCAAAAAGTGAAAGCTTGACTTCATCTTTGCCAATTTTGATGCCTTTGATTTCCTTTTGTTGTCTGATTGCTGTTGCTAGAACTTCCAACACTATGTTAAACAACAGCGGTGAGAGTGGGCATCCCTGTCGTGTTCCTGATCTCAGGGAAAAAGCTCTCAGTTTTTCCCCGTTGAGGATGATGTTAGCTATGGGCTTTTCATAAATGGCTTTTATGATCTTTAAGTATGTTCCTTCTATCCCGACTTTCTCAAGGGTTTTTATTAAGAAAGCGTGCTGGATTTTGTCAAAGGCCTTTTCTGCATCGATTGATAGGATCATATGGTTCTTCTCTTTTTTTTTATTAATGTGATGTATGAACATTTGTGAATGTTGAACCAGCCCTGCATCCCAGGAATGAATCCCACTTGATCATGGTGAATAATTCTTTTTATATGCTGTTGAATTCGATTTGCTAGTATCTTATTGAGAATTTTTGTATCCATATTCATCAGGGATATTGGCCTGTAGTTCTCTTTTTTTACTGGGTCTCTGTCTGGTTTAGGAATCAAAGTAATACTGGCTTCATAGAATGAGTCTGGAAGTTTTCCTTCCCTTTCTATTTCTTGGAATAGCTTGAGAAGGATAGGTATTATCTCTGCTTTAAACGTCTGGTAGAACTCCCCTGGGAAGCCATCTGGTCCTGGACTCTTATTTGTTGGGAGATTTTTGATAACCGATTCAATTTCTTTGCTGGTTATGGGTCTGTTCAAGCTTTCTATTTCCTTCTGATTGAGTTTTTGAAGAGTGTGGGTGTTTAGGAATTTGTCCATTTCTTCCAGGTTGTCCAATTTGTTGGCATATAATTTTTCATAGTATTCCCTGATAATTGTTTGTATCTCTGAGGGATTGGTTGTCATAATTCCATTTTCATTCATGATTTTATCTTTTTGGGTCATCTCCCTTTTCTTTTTGAGAAGCCTGGCTAGAGGTTTGTCAATTTTGTTTATTTTTTCAAAAAACCATCTCTTGGTTTCGTTGATCTGCTCTACAGTTTTTTTAGATTCTATATTGTTTATTTCTGCTCTGATCTTTATTATTTCTCTTCGTCTGCTGGGTTTAGGCTGCCTTGCTGTTCTGCTTCTATTTCCTTTAGGTGTGCTGTTAGATTTTGTATTTTTCTTGTTTCTTGAGATAGGCCTGGATTGCAATGTATTTTCCTCTCAGGACTGCCTTCACTGCATCCCAAAGCGTTTGGAATTGTTTTATTTTCATTTTCGTTTGTTTCCATATATTTTTTAATTTCTTCTCTAATTGCCTGGTTGACCCACTCATTCTTTAGTAAGGTGTTCTTTAACCTCCATGCTTTTGGAGGTTTTCCAGACTTTTTCCTGTGGTTGATTTCAAGCTTCTTAGCATTGTGGTCTGAAAGTATGCATGGTATAATTTCAATTCTTGTAAACTTATGAAGGGCTGTTTTGTGACCCAGTATATGATCTATCTTGGAGAATGTTCCATGTGCACTCAAGAAGAAAGTATATTCTGTTGCTTTGGGATGCAGAGTTCTAAATATATCTGTCAAGTCCATCTGATCCAATGTCTCATTCAGGGTCCTTGTTTCTTTATTGACCGTGTGTCTAGATGATCTATCCATTTCTGTAAGTGGAGTGTTAAAGTCCCCTGCAATTACCACATTCTTATCCATAAGGTTGCTTATGTTTATGAGTAATTGTTTTATATATTTGGGCGCTCCGGTATTCGGCGCATAGACATTTATAATTGTTAGCTCTTCCTGATGGATAGACCCTGTGATTATTATATAATGCCCTTCTTCATCTCTTGTTACAGCCTTTAATTTAAAGTCTACTTTGTCTGATATAAGTATGGCTACTCCAGCTTTCTTTTGGCTTCCAGTAGCATGATAAATAGTTCTCCATCCCCTCACTCTCAATCTAAAGGTCCTCAGGTCTAAAATGAGTCTCTTGTAGACAGCAAATAGATGGGTCTTGTTTTTTTATCCATTCTGATACCCTATGTCTTTTGGTTGGTGCATTTAATCCATTTACATTCAGTGTTATTATAGAAAGATAGGGGTTTAGAGTCATTGTGATATCTGTATGTTTTATGCTTGTAGCGATGTCTCTGGTACTTTGTCTCACAGGATCCCCCTTAGGATCTCTTGTAGGGCTGGTTTAGTGGTGACAAATTCCTTCAGTTTTTGTTTGTTTGGGAAGACCTTTATCTCTCCTTCTATTCTAAATGACAGACTTGCTGGATAAAGGATTCTCGGCTGCATATTTTTTCTGTTCATCACACTGAAGATCTCGTGCCAATCCTTTCTGGCCTGCCAAGTTTCAAAAGAGAGATCAGTCACGAGTCTTATAGGTCTCCCTTTATATGTGAGGGCACGTTTACCCCTTGCTGCTTTCAGAATTTTCTCTTTATCCTTGTATTTTGCCAGTTTCACTATGATATGTCATGCAGAAGATCGATTCACGTTACGTCTGAAGGGAGTTCTCTGTGCCTCTTGGATTTCAATGCCTTTTTCCTTCCCCAGTTCAGGGAAGTTCTCAGCTATTATTTCTTCAAGTACCCCTTCAGCACCTTTCCCTCTCTCTTCCTCCTCTGGGATACCAATTATGCGTATATTATTTCTTTTCAGTGTATCACTTTGTTCTCTAATTTTCCCCTCATACTCCTGCATTTTTTTATCTCTCTTTCCCTCAGCTTCCTCTTTTTCCATAACTTTATCTTCTAGTTCACCTATTCTCTCCTCTGCCTCTTCAATCTGAGCCGTCGTGGTTTCCATTTTGTTTTGCATTTCATTTAAAGCGTTTTTCAGCTCCTCGTGACTGTTCCTTAGTCCCTTGATCTCTGTAGCAAGAGATTCTCTGCTGTCAGGTATACTGTTTTCAAGCCCAGCGATTAATTTTATGACTATTATTCTAAATTCACTTTCTGTTATATTATTTAAATCCTTTTTGATCAGTTCATTAGCTGTTGATATTTCCTGGAGATTCTTCTGAGGGGAATTCTTCCGTTTGGTCATTTTGGATAGTCCCTGGCGTGGTGAGGACCTGCAGGGCACTTCCCCTGTGCTGTGGTGTACAACTGGAGTTGATGGGCGGGGCTGCAGTCAGACCTGATGTCTGCCCCCAGCCCACCTCTGGGGCCACAGTCAGACTGGTGTGTGCCTTCTCTTCCCCTCTCCTAGGGGTGGGATTCACTGTGGGGTGGCGTGGCCCGTCTGGGCTACTTGCACACTGCCAGGCTTGTGGTGCTGGGGATCTGGCGTATTAGCTGGGGTGGGTAGGCAAGGTGCACGGGGGCAGGAGGGGCAGGCTTAGCTCGCTTCTCCTTAGGTGATCCACTTCAGGAGGGGCCCTGTGGCAGCGGGAGGGAGTCAGATCCACTGCTGGAGGTTTGGCTCTGCAGGAGCGAGCAAGTTCCCTGGCAGGAACTGGTTCCCTTTGGGATTTTGGCTGGGGGATGGGCGAGGGAGATGGCGCTGGCGAGCGCCTTTATTCCCCACCAAATTGAGCTCTGTCGTCCGGGGACTCAGCAACTCTCTCTCCCTTTGTCCTCCAGCCTTCCTGCTTTCTGAGCAGAGCTGTTAACTTATGACCTCCCAGACCCTAAGTCGCGCTTGCTGTCAGAACACACTCTGTCCGGTCCCTCAGCTTTTGCCAGCCAGACTCGGGAGCTCTGCTTGGCCGGCAGGCTGCCCCTCTGCCCCGGCTCCATCCCACCAGTCCATGCAGCACGCACCACCTCACAGCCCTTCCTACCCTCTTCTGTGGGCCTCTCTTCTGCACTTGGCTCCAGAGACTCTGTTCTGCTAATCCTCTGGCGGTTTTCTGGGTTATTTAGGCAGGTGTAGGTGGAATCTAAGTGATCAGCAGGACGCGCGGTGAGCCCAGCGTCCTCCTACTTCGCCATCTTCAAACCCCCCCCAACTTCTCTCCGGGACTGTGTCTTTGACCCGTTCTACCCCTCTGCAGAATGTCTCAGCGATCAATGGCCGGGTGCCGGCTGCACCAAGGAATGCTTGCGGTACGGTGCTGCTGCCAATGCCCAGAGACTGCATCCAGTTGCCAGCCTGTCCCAGAAAGTTTGCAAGACAGTGTAGCAGCAGAGCCTCAGGGATTATGGAAAATCACAACAGACATCTGGCACCAGACTTCACCCCCAACGACCTTGTTCCAGCACCAGCAAATGTGGCTGTTCTCAGGGTCTCCTGGGTCCATGTAGCCTCACAGCCTCCACCACATATCCTTCCAGCAGTGGAACCACTTCTCCCTGTTTGGCCTGAGAGCCTCCAAGACCCCACTCTGCTACTGGGGATTTGCCCTTCCACCAGAGCACCACCAGTTATCGAGCTGTGGATGTTCAGACTCTGCGCTCCCCCTGTTTACAGTCTTAATGGAATTTAAACCTTCTCCTTTCTCCTTTCTACCTTTTTAGTTCTATCCCTGTGGCTGTTTCCAACTTTCCACTTTGTCTCTACCTCCTTTCCAGGAGGGGTACTTTTCCTATATTATCCGCCCTCTCCCCCCGCCCCATCTTCATCCTGTCTCTGCATGCAAAAGTGGATCCCTGCCCTCTGCAGCTTCTCTCCCCCAGTTCACCTATCCACTCTGCACGCCTGCTGATTTCTGTGGTTTAGGTTGTGCAGATTGTTGTGTCAATCCAAAATCACTTTTCTAGGTGTGCAGGATGGTTTAGTGTTGGTCTGGCTGTATTTCATGGATGCGAGACACAAAAAACTTCCATGTTCTTCCACCATCTTGGCTCCAACTTCTGATGCTCATTTTTACATGAAACTAACTATCTTAACTTCTAGAAGCTGTAGGGAAAGAATTGTTTTACGGATTTCCTAATTTTATGACTCTTGAGCTCTTTCTTCTGTTATTCTTGTCAAATACTACATTATGTTCTGGCCATTTAATCTGCATTGTCCTTTCCTCTGTCCTGGTTTATTTGGATTCTATTCCCAACAGCTCTTAGTCAATGTGGAGCTCTATCTGGAAAGAGGCTTTAACTGGTTCATGTTGAGGAATGGTAGAGTCCAGACTACTCCAGCCCCTTCAGATCTAATTGCAGATAGCTTGTATTCACCTATTAGTAGGGTCCACAAATCCCTGCCAGTTTCAACTGTTTTCTGAATTTTACTAAGATTTCTGATGAATACTTGTTAAAATCTTAACCTATCAAATGCTTTGTTGCTTCCCTCTGCTATCTCTTATACAGGCACTGATACTGCACCAGCCTTATAATCATTGGTGGAATGTTCTCACCATTCATACTTGGAGGTTTGTATGGATACTTTATATTCTGACTCATGTTTTACCGCATAAAATGTTGTCCATAGATTTTTGGTGTTCTTAACCAAATTTCTGTGTGAATTCTCATGGGGGAGATTTGGGGATTTTTAAAAATTAAGGACCCATAGTGGAAGTTTTGAATCCTTTTTTTTTTTTAGTAACTATTAGAAAAAACAGACACAAATTGATAAGTAGATAAGATTGCAACAACATAATTATAATTCTGTTAATATATTTAATAAAATTATATAATATAATTAATAAAAATGATTTAATTTACACATATTGAACTCAGTAGCAAATAATGTCATAATACACATTTGTTTCAAGTATGCATTGAAGATTAAAAAATATTTTTGGCCATTAAGTAATTATTGTCAAATTTAAATGATGGAAACCATGTAGAGCATATTCTCAGATTCTAGTGAAATTAGGCTAAAAGTTAATAACAACAGGAAATTTTAAAATCCCCATCTCTTTGAAAGTAATAAATGTATTACTAAATAACTTAGAGACAAAATCTAACTTATTATAGAAATTAGAGCATGTTTTGAATTGAATGATAATGAGAACACATATCATGACTTGTGGGCTGAAGTGAAGCTGGTCTTAGAAGGGAATTTATAACATACATGGTAGTTTCTAATACATACACTAGAATAGAAGCAAGGTCAATTATCAATTAGTTAAAATATCCATCTGATGAAGTCTTCAGCTTATATTTTGCAGAATCCCTTCTGCCTTTCACAGTCTACTCCTCAAAATACCTTAAAGCCCCATAGTCCTATCAGAATTTCGTATTTATGGACTTGTGCTCATACTTCCCCCTCCTCTTAGAAGACCATCCTGGACACTACTTTTGTCTCGCCCCATTTTTGCCCTGTAGACTTCTATTAGCAGCTGTAACACTTTAATTATATGTGTAGAGAATATGAGTCTCATTCGAGAAGTTTTATTTTTACAAATTCTTCTTTTTTTTTTTTTTTCCTTGGAACCTGGGGGAATAGTTTGGTTGAGCAGCACAGGGGTTATGGGGTGAGGGAGAGCTTATAAAAGGATGGAAGGCCTTAAATGGACTCTCTGTGTGTCTTATACTTATTACAGATTCCCTCTGCCATTCAAGAGTTAATTCATTTCCTTCTTTTTCTTCTCTCTTTTTGGAAAGTCTTAATAATATAACAAACACCATAAATTCACTATTGTGTTCACTTCAACTGAATATTACCAATATGTTTTATCCACCTATATGTTTTTCCTATCCAGTCTTTGTTTCCCTTGAGAAATAGCTAAAATTCTCATTTGGAGGTATGCAATTCTCTTTTCTTAATTAAAAATATTTTTAAATGTATGTAAGCTGGCCTAAGCAATATGCTTAGTTTTGCTTATTTTAGGAGCAAAATATGTAATTACACTTTATGTAGTCTTTTGAGACATGATTTTCACTCAATCATATATATAGTGGCCATAAATGTTGCAGGGAATGAAAGCTTATTTGTTTTCATCAAGGTATAAAATGTTTTATTACCAGAATATACCACAATTTATTTAACCATTCTCTTGTTTGGGGTATTTAGTTTTTCCCCAGGTTTTTGTTTCTTTGTTTGTTTTCTATGTTTTTTCACTTTATAAAATATACTGTTATAAATATGATATTCTGGGCCTCCAGGTGCACTTATGTAAGAGTTTTCCTCTTACATATATATGTGGAAGTAGAACTGTTGAGTCATAGAAAACTTAATGCTGCATTATTTTCTAAATAGCAGTACCAATTTACATTCTCAAAAGCAATGTATGAATATTTCTTTTGATCTCCATCTTTTCCAGTAATTGGATTTGTTAAGCTTCATTTTTGCCAATGAAATTTGTATAATATAGTATTTTATTGTGGTTTTTTGTTGCATTTCTCTAAATACTAATGAGTTTGGTTATCATCCTGTAATTATTGGTTTACAGTGTTTCTCTTTCATGTAGTGCCTATTCAAGTGTTTGGCTTTTCCATTGCTTATTTTTTTCTAATTAATTTCTGCCATACACATATATCTATATATCTATATCTATAGATAGATAGATAGATAGATGATTCTGAATCTTTTTGATGGGGTAGGAGGTAGAGAGGATGTTTGTTCATATAGTGTCTGCAGTAGCTATGATTCATCCAGGTGGAAGGCCTAGCACTCCAATATGGACCTGAGAAGAATTACTTGGATGAAAACTCTTTGAGAAGAGCAGCAAACTAAAGGTGACTAGTATGCTATTACAGGTTAGCTAGTGTTTTCTTTTTGAACACTATCTTTTTGATCCCATCTTGAGAAGAAATTCAGACACAATTTGCCTTCACTCGTACAGGACTCCAGTATATGTTTATCATCTTCCCTCAGGGATATCTGACCCCTCTCAAATACTATCATTACTCTGTTAGGGACAGTTTTGACCTGGTGAATGTTAAGATGAAGGTAATTCATTTTGGTAGTATAGCAGGATAATTTTGCTCTGGGGAAAAAACCAAAGACTATGTTCATGTACATGAGTAGCTGAAGATGGTTAATCCAACTAGATAAAATACAGGAACTAACCTAATCAATAAATTTTCTAATAACTTCATCCAGGATCTCAGGATGCATTCCGTGGATGTATGAAACAAAATAGTCTCTGCTGGATGAACACTAAAAAATAAACTTGGCCCTTGCAGGCTATTTGAATATTGTTAGATGTACTTATATATCGCTAGATGTATTTACCAACATAAGCAGCTTACTAACTCTATATACTGAAATAATATTGAATTTGGCCAGGGTCTAGAACAACTGGCATGCACATTTGATTTTGGAGTGGTTCACTAGATTTGCAGATAAAGTCAAATACTGCCATCCAGTGGTGTCTTTTGGGATTCTGGATTCAAAATCTACTTGATGCAGGAGCAAAGTATTACTTTTTTGAACAATTGCTAGTCTATTATAGGGCCCTGCTGTAAACAACTTCCATTACAGAAGGTCAGTGGATAATCTTAAGAGCTGAGACACCATTTGTGTAATATGTAGTGTCAGAGAGACATCCTTTTGATAACATGGATACTACATGTATAGAACATATTTGGAGACATATGTATGGGGTTAAATCATCTTGCTGTTTGCTCTTTGTTACATTTGCTCTTTATTTTACCATTTTCCTTATTTTTATTATTTCAGTATTTTTATGATTTAATTATTTTCTCTAGCAATTGGATTAGGAGATATTTTTCTTGGTTTTATTCTTTTTAATGGTTGATTTAGAATTTGCAGTATGCATCTATATGTTATCACATCTAACTTCAAATAATGTATTATGTAATAAAAGTAGTAAGAACTTTCCGAAAGTATACTGCCATTTCTTCTCTCACATCTTGTTGGTTATTGTTGCCATATATTTCAGTACTGTTTACGTTATGAACCCAACATTATATTAATAATTTTTTAAGTATTATCTTTCTAAGCATTTCTAAGATAAGGAAAAACATCTATATTTACCCAAATGATTATCATTCTGTAACTCTTCATTCTTTTGTATAGTTCAAGGTTATCATCTTATTTTTTTCCTTCTGAAGAGGTGCTTCTAGCATTTTCTGTATTGCATGTTTGCTTGCAGTGATTTCTCAGAGCTTATTTCCCAAATAAAATTTTATTTTGCTTGAATGTAAGAAAACATTTTCACTTTGAATAGGCTAATAGTGTGATTTTTCTTCAGGACTTTAAAGATGTTGATCTCTTCCTACAAATTTTTAATGAGAAGTCTGTGGTCATTTGTATCCTTTTGTATATAATATTTCTTTTGATATCTGGATAGTTTGAAAATTTTTTTTCTAATTACTGTTTTTCAGCATTTTGATTAACACGTGACTTGCTGTGGGGTGCCTCGGTGCCTCAGTCAATTAAGCGTCTGACTCTTGGTTTCTACTCAGGCCATGATCTCGTGGTTTCCTGAGTTCAAGCCCCACATTGGGCTCTGCACTGGCAATGCAGAGCTTGCTTGGGATTCTCTCTCTCCCCCTCTCTCTCTGCCCCTCACACTCACGTTTCTCTGTCTCTCTCAAATTAAAAAAAGTGTGACTTGCTGTGATTTGTATTTTTATTCTCTTGGGATTTATTGAGTTTCTTGGATCTTTGAATTCATAGTTTTCTTTAGATTTAGAGCAATTTTCACCTTTTCACCTTCATATAATTTATCCCCTCTCCTCCTGCCCCAACAATATGTCTGCTACTTCTTTCTGGAACTCCCAATTACACATATTCAATTGCTTGATATTTTCCCAGAGGTTACAGAACCCTTCGTTTTTCCATGTTTCATCCCCTGTACATTAAACTTTGAATACTTTCTATTTTGACTCATGTTCACTGATTTTTATATTAAACTTGAAATCTGGTTTGGTAAATTATCCAACTTTGTTCTGCTTAAAAATTGTCTCAACTATTCTATGTTCTTTGCATTAAAAAAATTACAATCTGCTTGTCAATTTTTTCCCCCAAAATTTTTTTTGAGATTTTTCAGTCAGATTTTGTTGAATCTGTGGAATAATTTTGGGAGAATTGGTAAGTTAAAATTAATATATTTTCCAATACTTGAATATGCTGTATCTCTCAACTGATTTAAGTATTTTCTAATTTATCTTGACAATTTTTTAAGTGCCATAGTCTTACAAATCTTTTGTTAGATTTAATTATGGAAATTTGATGGGTTTTGTTGCTATTATAAATGGTCTTGATGTTTTATTTTCCCATTTTGTTATAGTATATAGGAATATGTTTAATATTTTAAAACTGACATTTATATTGAGCCTTTGCTAAATTTACTTATTAACTGACTCTGCATATTCTTTAGGAGTTTCTTCTACCATGATCATGTCATCTTCCAAGAATGGCCGTTTATTCCTTTCTTCTTACTATGTATGACTTTGAGTTTTGTTCTGCCTTACGCCAGTGCTGAGTTGAGGTGGTGAGAGTATCTTAATTTTCTTTCCTGATTTTAGGAATAAAAGATTTTATATTTCACTAATAAATATGATAATATTTTAGGCTTAGGTTTTTCAAGATACCCTTGAAGAAGTTGAAGGAGTTCTTTCTATTGCTTGTTTGGTGAGAGATTTATTATTATTATTATTATTATTATTATTATTATTGCTGTTGTTATTGTCATTATTACTGCATGTCAAATTAGTTTTGCTTTTTCTGTAATCTATTAAGATTATATTTTTCTCCATTAGTATGGTTTTCAAATGTTAAACCAACACGTATAACTAAAATGAGTCCCATTTGTGACATATAGATATAGAGAGATATAGACACAGATCCTGAACTCACCTTCTCCCAAGGATACACCAAATCTACAGCTACAAATGGGTCATTTCCCTCTGAAAAAATCTGAAAACTAGATGAACCAGTCTCTACAACAAAGGATAAAAGAACCATATAGAGATGGATAGGAGAGGCAGAGAGATGGTCTCCCCCAGATCCTACCCCTGGTGGATTCAAAAAGATATATGTGCTCCTATGTTTATTGCAGCATTATTTATAATAGCCAAGATGTGGGAAAAACGTCAGTATCCATCGATGGATAAGTGTATTAAAAAGAAATGTACACACAGACACATGCCCACACACACCAGAATACAACTCAGTCTTAAAAAAGAAGGAAGTCTTGCCGTTTGCAACAATATGGATGGACTTTGAGGCGATTATACTAAGTGATATAAGTCACAGAAAGACAAATACCTCATGATATTGCTTATATGTGAAATCTAAAAGCCAAAACAAACAAAGCAGAATATTAGTGTTTGCCCAAAGAGAGGAGGTTGAAAGAAGGCAAAATGGGTGAGAGGGATCAAGAAGTACAAACTTCCAATTATGGGGATGTGATATACAGGATGGGAAATATAGTCCATAATATTGTACTAACTTTGTAAGGTGACAAATGGTAACTAGATTTATAGTGGTGGCCATGCCAGAAGGAAATATAGGTCAACACTAGGAGACGATAACATGGTACTTCCTAAAAATAATTTTTTAAATTTGAACAATCAACAGGGAGTTAAAGGTAACTCGGGACACAGACAAAGAGCAAAATAAGAACTAAGTAGCAGAAACACTCAGATTCAGATATTGTTGTCATTAGAAAAAAAATGTATCAATAGAATGTGCTTAATATAAATAAAAATATTTTAAAACTGGGAAATATATTTGTGGAAGGAATGACACGAGAGATTTAATAAATAAAAAAATAAAACTTAAATAAAGAAAATATTAACCATAAAAATTAAATGCTCAATATAGGTTCTTTTAAAGATGTTATATTTTTAGAGCAGTTTTAGGTCCATAGAAACATTGAGAGGAAGGTAAGAAATTTCTAACATATTCCTTGTCCTCATACATACATAGGCTCCCCCATTATCAGCATCCCCCACCATCAGGGTATATTTGTTACAATTAATAAACTTACCTGGATGTAATATAATAGCCCAAATTTCATAGTTTATATTAGGGTTAATTTTTGGTTTTGCAATGTAGATATTTCTTTTATATATTATCCATAATATTGAACAGAGAGATAGAAAGATAGAAAATACAAAATAGATAGACACAAAGAATATAGTGAGAAAGACTAATATGAATGTATTGTTCAAATCTGAGTACAAATGGCATTTTTTGACAAAACTCAGGAGAATTCAAGAATACTGACACTTTGAAATTTAGAGAAGATATTTCAAGCAGGACATCCCATATGGAAGATCAAAGCAGAAGGAAGAAGTAAAGACCTCGGGAAAAAAAGTGGTAAATATGTTTATAAACCAAAATGAACATTGACTTTATACAACAATAATAATGTCCTGTGAGGTTTAAAATTAGAAAGAAAGGGGCACCTGTGTGGCTCAGTCAGTTAAGTATTTGACTCTTGATTTCAGCTCAGGTCATGATATCACAGTTGTGAGATAGAACCTTGTGTAGGGCTCTGCACTGAGTGTGGAGCCTGCTTAAAGATTTTCTCTCTCCCTCTCCCTCTGCTCTTCTCCCACATGTGCATGTGCATGCACTCTCTCTCTAAAATAAATAAATAAATAAATGAATGAATGAATAAATAAGATTAGAAAGAAATTAATATACACAATAACATTAGCTAGTGCATCAAGAGACTAGTAAAAATATTAAAGTGTTCTAACAACTTTCTATTGTCCAAGACGACAATAAAGATATAATTAATATTATACATTAATAAATTAATGAATTTTATCTTAATCCCTACTATACCTATAAAATTTGTAGAAAAAATGTATAAGTAAAAAGATATCACAGGAAAATGGAATAAGAAAATGATATCCAAAAGAATGCAAGAGAGGGGAAAAATCATAGAGCAGATGAGACAAACAGAAAGCACAATCATGGATTGTAAATTTAAACCAAACATAGTAATAAGAAATTTTATGTAAGTGGGCTAAAAGTTTTAAGTAAAAGACAAAAAAATGTAAAACTGGATACAATTTTAAAATCAAACATAAATTGTGTAAATGAAATGCAATAAAATATAAGTGTATGGAAGATGGAAAGAAAAGGAAAAAGGTGTGCCATGCAAATATTAATAAGTATATTTATTTTGTTTTCAGATTAAATACTCTTAGAGTTAAAAATTGTTATTAGAGTAAATGTGCAATATTCCTAATGATAATTCCATTCACCTGGAAGATAAAAAATTATCAACTTATATGCACTTAATAACATAATCTCAAAATACACAAAACAGAGAAATATAGGAAAAATAGATTACTAGCAAAAGTAACAGAATTTTATGAGGCTCTTTCAATAATTGTTAGAACAATATGGCTAAATAATTTAAACTAATGAATATAAAGTAATAAGCATCAGAATGTGCATTCTTTTCAAGCACATGAAATATTTTTTGTTTAAATCAAGCATAGGCAGAATTATAAACCAAGTCTCAATTAATATCAAAGGAACAAAACCATAAAGATTTCTGCTATTCATAGCATAGTGTGTGGACTAGAAAGCATTAGCAGCATCTGGGCAGTTGTTAGAAATGCAGAATCATGGGCCTTCTTGAATAACAGTATGTGATCTAACAAGAATTCCAAGTGATTTGTATGTACAATAAAATTTGAGGATTCAAATTACTTTGACCCAGTCTTCTGTCTACAGATACCATTATGCTTAGAATTACATACTGATAAAATATAACTAGAAAATTCCACATGTTTTGAAATTAAGATACTCACTTTGGATTAGCCCAAATGTGAAAGAAGAAATTATAATGGGAGGTTGAAAATATTTTGAACTGCATTATAATATTACATATGTGTGCTATGAAATACATCTATATCAGTATCCAGAGGAAGATATACAATCTTAAATAAATATATAAAATGAATGAAATTAACAAGTAAAGATCCATTTTTTTAAATTAAGAAAAGAAAAATAATATCTAAAAAGTAGAAGAAAAAACGGAATGAGAGAAAAGAAGAAAGATAAGAAGACAAAAAAATTGAAATTGTAAACAAACACCATAGGATCAACAAAGTCAATAAATGTAGTTCTTTGAAAAAAGTAATGAATTGGTAAATCTCTAATAACATTAAGAAAAAAAGGAGAAATCATAATAAACCAATATAAGGAATAAAAAAGGGACTATAACTAAATACCTTGCAGATATTAAAAATACAATAGTATGAATACCTTTTCTGCAATACATTTACATTTAGATGAAATAGAAAGATTTATTGGAAAAAGAACACAAGAAGACATAAAAAAATAAGGATTATCCTATTATCATGAAATCAATTGAATGGTAATTTTAATGTATTGGCACACACACATACACACACACACACACACACACACACACACACACACCCCAAGATCAAACAGCTTCAAACACAAATTCTAAAAATTATTTTAAAAAGAATTATTTCTACTCCTAGATTCCAAAAGGAAGGAAATGTTGCACTTTGAGAAGTTAACATACTTTGACTCTTAACCTGAAAGTCACTTTGAGAAGTAAAAATTACAGGTGCTCACATTTATGAACATAGATTAAAAATCCTAAACTAAAATACTATTAAATAATATTGAGCAATATATTTAAATGGTAACATCATGATAACCTGAAGTTTATTCTAGTAGAATGTGGTAAGTTTAACAACAGAATAGTTATTAATACAATTCTCCAAATTAATAATTTAAAGCAGAAAGTCATTTGGTTATCTCAATAAAAGCAGATTTTTTACAAATAATATTTGGTATCTATAGGGATGAAACAAATTAGATTATTATATGATCTCTGTCATCACTTGTCAATATGATGTCTAAGAATAGAAGTGAACTTATTAAATTTGAAAAACTATGCAAACAAAAACACAAGAAACATTACACTTAATGGTTAGTTATTGAGTTTTCTCTTTGAATTTGGAAACATTAACACCACTTTTTTTTTTTTCAACGTTTATTTATTTTTGGGACAGAGAGAGACAGAGCATGAACGGGGGAGGGGCAGAGAGAGAGGGAGACACAGAATCGGAAACAGGCTCCAGGCTCTGAGCCATCAGCCCAGAGCCTGACGCGGGGCTCGAACTCACGGACCGCGAGATCGTGACCTGGTTGAAGTCGGACGCTTAACCGACTGCGCCACCCAGGCGCCCCCTCACCACTTTTTTTTAATGTGTATTATTGAGACAGAGAGAGGTAGAGTGTGAGCAGGTGAAAAGCAGAGAGAGAGGGAGACACAGAATCCAAAGCAGACTCCAGCCTGCTGGAGTCATGTACATCACTTGACTCTGGAATTCTGAATTTAGGGTGATCTATAGCCACATAGAGGGTGCATTCCATGGAATAATTTCTCTTCTGCACTTTAAATTTGGTTACAGAACAGCAAATCAGTGTATTAGTTGGCTATGTGGAAACCTGATCAGTCTAAAAACTCAAGCCTCAGTATTTCAGGAAAAAAAGAACAAAGGTGCAAAGGATTGATGTTAGGAATATATGTTTTATTCATAACTGTCTTCTTAAATTCTTATGTAGTAGTTGTTATTATCAGTGGATGATTTTTTTCATTTTTTCATTTTAAATTCCAACACAGTTAACATGCAGCGTTATATTAGTTTCAGGTATATAACATCGTTATTCGACACTTTCATACATCACCCAGTACTCAGTACCACAAGTGCCCTCCTTAATCCCCATCACCTATTTTACCCATCCCTTCACCCCCTCCCCTCTGGTAACCATCAATTTGTTCTCTGTAGTTGAGAGTCTGTTTCTTGGTTTCTCTCTCTCCCTCTCTGTCTCTCAACCTCTTTCTCTCTTTTCCTTTGCTCCTTTTTGTTTTTCTTAAATTCCATACATGAGCAAAATTATTGGTGGATGATTTTTATACATTAGTCTGAGAGTAATTCTCTCACTTTTTTGTTCCTTAGAGTGGATTAGGTTTTTTTAAGTCATTTATTTATTTTTGAATAAGAGAAAGAGAGCATATGCCTGTGAGCAGGGAAGGGGCAGAAAGAGAGAGGGAAAGAGAGAATCCTAAGCAGGCTCCAGGCTGTCAGCATGGAGGTCAACATGGGGCTCGATCCCACAAATTGAGATCATGACCTGAGCCTAACCCAAAAGTCACTCAACCAACTGAGCCACTCAGGTGCCCAGTGTATTAGATTTTTATTTTTGTAATGGTTATCGTTTTAAAATCTCTAAATTTTCTTACATTCCTTTCCCCCCCCTTACTTGATGAGTTTTACACTAATTAAAAGAAATGTCTGCATGTCTACTACCAAGGCTTGTCTCAGCATGGTTTCAGATCTTTGGAAAAACCACATTCACCACTAGTATGAATGAAGTTGTTACTCTTCACAAATACATTTGTCCAAGTTTGATATCATCTGTCTATCATTGTAAACTACATTTCTTAATGCACAACCAATTTCTTAGTCCAGGACACCAAAATTTAAGCAATATATATTTGAAGATGTCTGGATCTCTGAATCTTTTGGTCAGAGGACAGTGATAGCTTATTTTAGCCAGGTGCCCCCACACAATATTGTTGATAGTACCACATAACTTATAACTACCCTTATAATATTTAAAATGTTACATTTTGACAGGCCTTTTTCAGGTTTTTTTTTTAAATACTATTGTTTAAAGTGGTGTTTAATCTTGATAGACATTATTCTAGATAAAAATGTCCCAGGACTGATATTCACTTCTTTTTCTTCATCAGGGCTGGAATTATTTCTGATGGTTTTTCTAAAATTCTCAGCTCTTCCTTTTTACTAATCTTTTGGCTAGAGCACCATTATAAAATAAAAATATAACCCTTTTTGGAAAGCCTAAGATACTTTAAAACTGAGGTTCCTTATAAAAGAGTGTAGAATTCTGAGAGGGCTGTAGATGGCTTCCTACTCATTTGTCAATCTTTTATTGTCTCTTTGTTTGTTTTAGTACATTTAGGGCTCTGAAGAAGATGAGATGCCTATGTAAGGGAAATTAATGTTTCATTCTAGTGCTGTCTTCTCCCGCTGAGTATCTGTTGACTCCATTTGGGTGGTGTATCTGACTGAGAACTCTCTCTTGCAAGTAAAAGTCTGAATAGCTAACTCTATTTGATAACAAAATCCATTTTGTGTTTTGATGACCTGAAGTCAGTCTTCTCTTCCAAGTTGAGACTTCAGATTCTCAAAATCCTCGACCTCCCCTAAATCCTCCCAAGGTGATTCACTCTTTAGGGAAGCTCACTCTCATGCCAATGACAGGCCCAGGAAGCCTGCAGTCTATCCTACTTCTAAAACCCAGAGAGACATGTTCTAACTACTTCTGGTTGAGCCTGGCATACTAGTATGGGTTCACATCGTCCAAAAAGGAACTTAATATTCTTTTTAACTCTAAGCTACTAAAAACTAAAAGTTACATTCTTATGATTTTGGCAGAGTCTCCAAAGTCATGCTTCCTTGTGATTAAAATCGTATCTTCTCTAAAAAGTGTCTAATCCTATGCTATGATTAGAATTTGTCAGTTTTCTGACAAATTAAATTAAAGCACAGTTTTCATCTTGTGCTTTAAAACTCTATGCCTGTGAAAGAACTGAAGTTTAGAGAATGCATTTCTTCTTTTTCAAACACTTCTTCCTAACTTGTGGGGGTGGCAGTCTGTTCAGCAGGATCATGTGTAGATTGGCCTTTCAGCTATGAACAATTCAAATTTTAGTAACTATCTACTCTTTTATTCCCTTTATGCTTAGGATGCATGGTGGCTATTTAGAGAACTAACCAGTTTTATAACTTTATAAATCTGTACTCTGTGAATTAAATGCTAAATTTAATTAGTATTAAATTAGAGACAAGGTCTAACTGAATGGGTAAATTCGTCTTTTATCTATAATAATTTAAGTGGAACACCCCCTTACATATATTTAAGTATATAGACTGCTAGATAACTTCCACTTTTAAACTAGTTGAATTTAGAAGTAATATATATTAATATATTAGTTAAATCTCACTTATTTATAGTAGATCAAAAGGTTGGCTTATCTTGAGTGCAGGGTTTTTTTGAACATTTCTTTAATTATTAATGATTAATGCAAATGTGAACTTTTCCTTGTGCCAAAAAATGGTCTAACAATAGTTTAGTCCCATAACCGTTACATGATAGTTATAATTTCTAGATAGATGAACACACACAAATATAATAACTCCCTGAAAAAATAGCTTCTCTTAGAAAATATTTTCCCAGTTAATTAAAAGATCTTCAAATAAACATGGAGAGTTATTTAAAAGTTTCAATCAAACTATGAGGCCACAATAAAAATAAAAGAATACAAGAGCACCCAAACCATTTGTCATTAAAATACTGATCTATATAATTGATGTGAAAGCAAATAAGTCAATAGTTATGATTAATACCATTACATTTGTGGGAAAATAAGTCAAAAATTTTGAGAAAAATTAACTACTAGAAAATAATGGAATGGAAATCATGAAAATTAATCCCCGCAGCATAATGTCTGCCTTCAACACAGCTACTCTTCTGTCTCTTAGAAACTAAATGACACAATGGGTATTGTCAAATGAATTTAGATTTCTGGTGTTCAATCAACTTTTCAATATTGTGCAAAGAAAATATGAAACTACTTTCACAGTCGGGATAAAACAAGATAAAAATCAGTAATAAGAAAGTAAATAAAACCAAATCTATGTAGTTTGAATGTAACTTTTCATCAGAATAAAAGAGGCTACAGATTGAGGACCAGTTTATTTCATTTCTTCTTAGTCTGCTCCTTTGTGTTTCCAGGAAGCTGTTACCCAACATAAGCTAAAAGGCCAAGTTATGTAATAGCCTTATTATAGATGTCCAGTAAGATCAAGTTTTAACATCTCTTTTCTTTTTTTTTTCGATATATGAAGTTTATTGTCAAATTGGTTTCCATACAACACCCAGTGCTCATCCCAAAAGGTGCCCTCCTCAATACCCATCACCCACCCTCCCCTCCCTCCCACCCCCCATCAATCTTTCTTAAATTTTTAAAAAAATTTTTACTTTTAGAGAGACAGAAGAGAGCACGGGCAGGGGAAATGTGCAGAGGGGGAGAGAGAGAGATCATCTTAAGCAGGCTTCATGCTCAGTGCAGTGCCCAAAGCGGGGCTAGATCCCATGACCCTGGGATCATGAACTAAGGTGAGACCAAGAGTTGGATGCAAAACTGACTGAGCCATCCAGGCACCCCAACATCTCTTTTAAAGTGGTTTAGAGAAATGTTTCAGCCTGCTTCAATTGAACATACAGAAAATATTTAAAACTATAAATAAATGACTCAAAACCAACATGTTGAAATAAATTGAAGGAAAATAATTCCTTTAGTTCCTAAAATTATTTTTAAAAATGAAAATATATAAACTATATATATTTCAAGAATTTAAATATTTTTATTTTCATGACTGTTATGGAAATTGGATCTCTGAAGCAATCATCAAAAAGATGCTATATGAAACAATTTGGCTGTGGGCTTTTTTTGTGTTCATTCAGTATCCTGGGATTTGATTTTGAAAGCATTTTCTAATAATTTCTTTATGAAATAAATTAGATTATTATTACCTGATATAAAAGGAGGCACATGAAATTATTCTGTGGCCTGTTGTCTTTAGAAATTGCTTGATCATAGTGAATAAGTCTTTTAATACACTGTTGAATTTGATTTGCTAGTATCTTGTTGAGAATTTTTGCATTCATGTTCATCAGGGATATTGGAGTGTAATTCTCCTTTTTAGTGGTGTCTCTGTCTGGTTTGGGAATCAAGGTAATGCTGGCTTCATAGAATGAATCCAGAAGCTTTCCTTCTGTTTCTATTTTTTGGAACTGCTTGAGAAGAATAGGTATTAACTCTGCTTTAAATGTCTGGTAGAGTTCCCCTGGGAAGCCATTTGTCCCAAAACTCTTATTTATTGGGAGATTTTTAATAACTGATTCAATGTTTTTGCTGGTTATGGGTCTGTTCAAATTTTCTCTTTCTTTCTGTTTGAGTTTTGGTAGTGTGTGGGTGTCTAAGAATTTGTCGATTTATTCCAGGTTGTCAAGTTTGTTGGCATATAACTTTTAATAGTATTCTCTAACAATTATTTGTATTTCTGTGGTGTTGGTTGTGATATCTCCTCTTTAATTTGTGATTTAATCTATTTGAGTTCTCTCTCTTTTCTTTATGAGAAAGTCTGGCTAGGGGGTCATCAATTTTGTTTATTCTTTCAAAAAACCAGCTTTTAGATTCATTGATCTGTTGTACTGTTTTGTTTTCATTTGTTTATTATTATTATTATTATTATTATTATTATTATTTGGATTCTATATTTTTATTTCTGCTCTAATCTTTATCATTTTTTTTTCTTCTGCTGGCTTTGCTGCTTTGCTTCTAGTTCCTTTAGTGTGAGAGTGTGAGATTATGTTTTGTATTTTGGATTTTTCTTGTTTCTTGAAATTGCAATGTATTTTCCTCTTAGAACTACCTCTGCTGCATCCCAAAACATTTGAAGTATCATATTTTCATTTTCATTTGCTTCCATAAATTTTTAAATTTCTTCTTTAATTGCCTAGTTTACCCATTCATTATTTAGTTGGGTGTTCTTTAACCTCCAGGCATGGGGAGGCTTTCCAAATATTTTCTTACGGTTGATATCCAGTTTAATAGATTGTGATCTGAAAATATGCATGGTATGATCCCAATTATTGAGAGCTGTTTTGTGATCCAGTATGTGATTTATCTTGAACAAATCAAAGGACACATGATGGAAGGTTGAAACCACTACTGTGAGTAAGGACATAAAGCAACCACAGTCACAATGACAGAGAGCATGCAACACACTCCAAAAACACGTCCTGAAGGGCTAGGCCCTGGACAGTGTATGACCCCTTTTTAATATAGTAGTACTTGCAGGTGTAGGACACATAAGCTATTAAAACACATAAAGGACAGAAAACTAGTCAAAATGACGAAATGGAAGAATTCCCAAAGGAAATTCCAGGAATAAATGATAGCTAAAGAATTGCTCAAAACAGATATAAATAACATATCTGATCAAGAATTTAGAATAATTGTCATAAGATTAATAGCTGGGTTTGAAAAAAGCATAGAAGACAGAAGAGAATCTGTTGCTGCAGATTCGGGAACTAAGAAATTGTCATGATGAATTAAGTGTTGTAAATGAGGTGCAAAATAAAATAGATATTGTAACAGCAAGGATGGAGGAAGCAGAAGAGATAATAAGTGAAATAGAAGATAAAATTATGGAAAATGATGAAGCTGAGAAAGATAAGAAAATACTAGATCACGAGAGAGGATTAGAGAACTAAGTGATTCAATGAAATGTAATAATATCCATATCATAGGAGTTCCAGAAGAAGAAGAGAGAAAGGGGTGAAAGGTGTACTTAAACAAGTCATAGCTGAGAACTTCCCCAATCTAGGGAAGGAAACAGACATTGAAATCCAGGAGGCACAGAGTACTCCCTTCAGACATAACAGGAATCGATCTTCTGCATGACATATCATAGCAAAACTGGCAAAATACAAACATAAAGAGAGAATTCTGAAAGCAGCTAGGGACAAATGGGCCTTGACCTACAAGGGTAGACACATAAGGGTAGTAGCAGACCTATCTACTGAAACTTGGCAGGCTAGAAGGGAGTAGCAAGAAATTTTCAATGTGCTGAATAGGAGAAATATGCAACCAAGAATCCTTTATCCAGCAAGGCTGTAATTCAGAAAAGAAGGAGAGATAAAGGCTTTCCCAGACAAAAACAGAAGGAGTTCATGACCACCAAACTAGCCCTTCCTTCAAGAGATCCTAAGGGGGACCCTGTGAATAGAATGCTACAAAGAATACAAAGGACCAGACACATCACCACAAGCATGAAACCTACAGATAACATAATGACACTAAATCCATGTCTTTCAATAATAACTCTGAATGTAGATGGGCTAAATGCCCCAATCAAAAGACACAGGGTATCAGAATGGATTAAAAAACCAAGATCCATCTATATGCTGTCTACAAGAGGCTCATTTTAGATCTGAGGACATCTTCATATTGAAAATGAGGGAATGGAGAACCATCTATCATGCTACTGGAAGTCAGAAGAAAGCTGGAGTAGCCATACTTATATTACACAAACTAGATTTTAAACTAAAGGCTGTAACAAGAGTGAAGAAGGGCATTATATCCACCAAGAAGAGCTAACAATTGTAAGTGTTTATGCCCCAACTTTGAACTCCCAAATATAAATAGCAGTTAATCACAAACATAAACAAACTAATTGATAAGAATATGGTAATTGCAGGTGACTTTAATACTCCACTTATAACAATGGACAGATCATATAGGCAGAAAATCAATAAAGAAACAATGCCCTTGAATGATACCTGGACCGGAAGGACTTGACAGATATATTTAACCCATCCCCTACCCACCACCCTTCTGGTAACCATAAGCTGGTTCTCTATAGTTCAAAATCTGGTTTCTTGTTTCGTCTGCCTCCCTCCCTCCCTTCCTCTCTCTCTCTCTTTTCCCTTTGCTTGCTTGTCTTGTTTCTTAAATTCTACATATGAGTGAAATCATATGGTGTTTGTCTTTCTCTGACCATTTCACTTAGCATAATACTCCGGAGCTCCATCCATGTCTTTGCAAATAAAATATATAAAATGTATATATGTATATAAAGCATATATGTAATGTACATGTATATAAAATCTTTATCCATTCATCAATCAATGGATGCTTGGACTGTTTCTATAATTCAGTTATTGTAGTTATGCTACTATAAACATTGGGGTGCAGTATCTCTTGAATTAGTATTTTTGCTTTATTTAAGTAAATACCTAGTAGGGTGATTGCTGGATTATATAGTAGTTCTATTTTAAACTTTTTGAGGAATCTCCATAGTGTTTTCCAGAGTAACTGTATTGGTTTGCATTCCTATCTTGTACACCAACAGTGTACAAGCATTCCTCTTTCTATATAATCTTGACAACATTTATTGTTTCTTGTGTTTTTGAGTTTCTCACACACGTGAGGTGATATCCCATTGTGGTCTTGATTAATTGACCATATAAATGTGGGCTCATTTCTGGGTTTTCCATTCTGTTCTACTAATCTATGTGTCTATTTTTGTGCCAGTACCAAACTTTTTTGATTACTATAGATTTATAATATAACTTGAAGTACTAAATTGTAATGCCTCCAGCTTTGCTTTTCTTTTTCAAGGTAGCTTTGGCTGCTCAGGGTCTCTTGTGGTTACATAAAAATTTTAGGATTGTTTGTTCTAGTTCTATGAAAAATGCTGGTGATATTTTGATAAGGATTGCATTAAATGTGTAGATTGCTTTGGGTAGTATGAACATTTTAACAATATTTGTTCTTCCAATCCATGAGCATGGAATGTCTTTCCATTTCTTTTTGTCACCTTCCATTTCCTTCATTGGTGTTTTATCCTTTTCAGAGTATAGGTCTTTCACCTCTTTGGTTAAGTTTATTCTTTGGTATCTTATTATTTTTGGTGCAATTGTAAATGGGATTGTTTTTGTAATTTACCCTTCTTCTGCCTCATTATTGCCGTATATAAATGCAACAAATTTCTGCACACCACTTTGATATCCTGTGACTTTACTGAATTTGTATATCAGTTCTAGCAATTTTTTTTGGTGGGGTCTTTCAGCTTTTCTATATATAATATTATGTCACCTGCAAATAGTGAAAGCTTTACTTCTTCCTTAATAATTTAGATGACTTTTATTTCTTTCTGTTATCTGACTGCTGTGGCTAAGGTTTCCACTACTATGTTGAATAGAAGTGGTGAAAGTGGACATCCCTGTCTTTTTCCTGACCATAGAGGAAAAGCTATCAGTGTTTCTCCATTGAGGATATTAGCTGTGTGTTTTTCATAAAAGGCCTTTATTATGTTGAGGTATGTTCCCTCTACACCTACCTTATTGAGGATTTTTATCATGAATGAATGTTGTACTTTATCAAATGCTTTTTCTGCATATAGTGAAATGATATGCATCTCTTAGACTTTCTCTTCTTGATGTGATGTATACACTGATTGATTCGCAAATATTGAACCACACTTGCAACCTAGGAGTAATTCCCACTTGATCGTGGTGAATTATTTTTTGATGTATTGCTGGATTTAATTTGCATGTATTTTATTGAGAATCTTTGTCTCTATGTTCATTATGGATATTGGCCTATACTCTTTTTAGTGGTGTCTTTATCTGGTTTTGGTATCAGGGAAATACTGGCCTCATAGAATGAATTTGGAATTTTCTCCTCCTTTTCCATTTTCTGGAATAGTTTGAGCGGAATAGGTATTAACTCTTCTTTAAATGTTTGGTAGAGGCATGCCTAGGTGGCTCAGTCAGTTAAGTGTCCAACTTTAGCTCGGTCATGATTTCATGATTCATGAGTTCAAGCCCTTCATTGGGGTCAGCACAGAGTCCACTTCAGATCCTCTGTGTCCTCTATGCCCCTCCCCCTCCCCCTCTCAAAAAGAAATTAACATTTATAAATAAATACATACATACATACATACATACATGTAGAATTAGCCTGAGAAGCCATCTTGTCCTAGACTTTCCTTTGTTGGGAGTTTTCTGATTATTGATTCAGTTTCTTTCTGGTTATCAGTCTGTTAAAGTTTTTCCATTTCTTCCTGTTTCAGTTTTGGTAGTTTATGTTTCTAGGAATTTATCCATTTCTTCCAGATTGTCCAATTTGTTGGCATATAGTTTTTCATATTATCTTATAATTGTTTGCATATCTGTAGTGTTGGTTATTTCTCCTCTCTCATTTCTGATTTTATTTATTTGGGTCCTTTTCTCTTTTCTTTTTGATAAGTGTGGCTAGAGATTTTTCAAATTTATTAATTTTCAAAAAATTAGCTCCTGGTTTCATTCATCTGTTCTATTGTGTGTGTGGGGTGGGAGGGGGGTTGTTTGTTTTGTTGTTGCTATTTGTTTTTGCTTTGGGGTTTTTTGTTTTGTTTTGTTTTTACTTTCTGTATCATTTATTTCTGCTATAAGCTTTATTATTTGCTTCCTTTTACTAGTTTAGGGTTTTTTGTTGTTCTTCTTTTCTAGCTTCTTTAGGTGTAAGTTTAGGTTGTTTATTTGAGATTTTTCTTGTTTCTTGAGGTAGGCTTGTATTGCTATATACTTCCCTCTGAGGACCACTTTGTTGCATCCCAAAGGTTTTAAACCATTGTTTTCATTTTTATTTGTTTCCATATATTTTTTATTTCTTCTTTTATTTCCTGGTTGATTCATTCATTGTTTAATAGAATGTTGTTTAACTTCCATTTATGTATGGTCTTTTCAGATTTTTTTTTTCTTGTGCTTAACTTCTAGGTTCATAGTGTTGTGGTCAGAAAAGTTGCATGGTGTGACTTCGGTCTTTTTGTATTTCTTGAGGCCTGTTTTGTGACCTAATATGTTATCCGTTCTGGAGAATGTTCAATGTGCACTTGAAAAGGATGTGTATTCTGCTGTTTTAGGATGGAATTAAATTGATGGTCATTCAAGTTTGAACGCATTATTTTCTCTTCCCCATGTTTTAGGTATGTGTTATCAAATCTCATGGTTTTTTTTGTGTGTGCGTGTGAATTCTTGACTAATTTTTACAGAAATATTCATTTTTTACTGCTTTGGTGTTTTCTGCCTTCATACTATCACTTTTAGTCTCTCCTTTGCATTCAAAGAGTCTCCTTTAATATTTCAAGCAGGGCTGTGGTGCCTCGGTGGCTCAGTCTGTTAAGCATCCAACCTTAGGTCATAGTCTCACAGTTGATGGGTTTGAGCCCCATGTAGGCCTCTGTGCTGACAGCTCAGAGCCTGGAGCCTGCTTTGGATTCTGTGTCTCCCTCTCTCTCTGCCCCTCATCTGCTTGCTCACTGTCTCTCTCTGCCTCTCAAAAAAATAAAAATGTTAAAAAAAGTTTTAAAAAATTTCTTGCAGGGCTGATTTAGTGGTCATGAACTCCCAAGTTTTTGTCTGGGAAACTATCTCTCCTTCTATTCTGAATGATAGCTTTGTTGGGTAGAGTATTCTTGACTGCAGATTTTCCCCATTCAACACTTTGAATATATCATGCCAGATTTGCCTAGACTTTAAATGCCAACATTTGTAGGTTGTAAATGTGTCCAATGATAACTCTCCAATGGTCTATTTTGATGACTAATAGGTCAGTATACTTATTATAAGTTCTTAAAATTTGAGTATTTAAACTAGGTATCTCTAAACTATAATATTAGTAATCTATATTATATTTGACTTAGTTTTTTATTTAATCCATGTCTTTTTTTATCTTTTATATTATACACAGTTCTTTCATGCATTAGGGGATTTGTTTCTTTTGTTTGTTTTCCTGTTTGGTGGGAGAATACATTTTTACTTTTCCATATTTGAATGAAATTCTTAATAGATTATTCATAAAATGAATAAAGAAAAAACATAAACATTATAATTAATCACAATGTAATTTTCCCAAGTAGTGTCCCAGGTTTTGATATGACCATAATCTCTAAGTACAGTACAGTAAATTATGTTGTTTCAGGTTGAAAGGGAAAGAAATCCAGGTGGGCACAAACTATGTTATATGTACATACACTTGCATGTGTACACACACACACACACAATTTTTTCACCAATGCTTTGCCTGAAAATTTTTGGTGATTGTGGACAAAACCTCTTTCATATCTTTGGATTTAGATTTCTTACTTGTAAAATGATAGTGTAGAAGTTGGTTAGTATTTTTCAGACTGAGGTCTACAGATCTGAGTGTCTGCAAGCCTTCTGGAGGAATTTACAAGTATTTTGTTTTCATAATTCTGATAATTTAACTGTACACATAAATTGTAGATCATTTAGATGAACACCTTATAACTGGCTGTGTTCATGAAGCCAAAACCTAAAGTAGAGGCTTTGAATTTGTCAGGAAGAGTTTTTCAATATATAGTCTAAGGATCTTTGTCATTTTCAGAGATATTTCTGGTCGTCCACAAGTGCTCAAATGTGAGAAACATTTCTTAAATTTGTTTCAGTGTTTAACATTTATTTTAAAATATAATATTCACTTGCTTTAAATGACCTACCAGCAGAAGGCAGCATACCACAAAAGAAAGACATTGATTTTTCTCTATTATGTTTGGGTGTTCAGTTCCTCCAAGCATTTCAAAAGAAACAAACTCAGCTAAAGCAAAGCTGCAGTAATGTTATGAAAGAAACTGACAACCTGCTGGAAGTGTTTGCTGAAATATCCAGCATACTGATGGTAATCTGAAATGCTTCTTGGCAGAGTATGGGAAAGGGATGTCATGAGCTCTGAGGGAAAACAAAAGCCAATAAAATAAAATAAAATAAAATAAAATAAAATAAAATAAAATAAAATAAAAATAAACCCCACATATTTGTAACATCAGTGATACTGCAGCAAAGAATGTTACAAGTTTCAAGGAAATATATTTCACAAGCACACCAGTCCTTCCAGTGAGCTTTCAAAATAATTGAGCTTATGCAAAGATGAGATTATGAACAAATGGATTGAACAATAATAGGAGTAATTGATCAAAAGACAGATTGGGGGGCGCCTGGGTGGCTCAGTCGGTTAAGTGTCCGACTTCGGCTCAGGTCATGATCTCACTGCCTGTGAGTTTGAGCCCCGCGTTGGGCTCTGTGCTGACAGCTCAGAGCCTGGAGCCTGCTTCCGATTCTGTGTCTCCCTTGCTCTCTGCTCCTCCCCCACTCACACCCTGTGTCTCAAAAAATGAATAAACGTTAAAAAAATTAAAAAAAAAAAGACAGATTGGTTGCTGATCAGGTTTAGAATGAACATACTACAAAAAGGAAGATGGTTTAGAATATTTGGACTAAGCAATTGGGGTAACTCTAGACAGAAGGAAATATGTGGCAGATAGTCTAATATCTATTGGGCTTGTAAACTTTTTTTGTTTGTAACTCAGATCATCTACCAACAAAATGATAGGTTCAAATTCTGTCTCCATTAGCAAATAACTCAAGATCCACAAATTTGTTAAGACCACTAAATAGGGCAGTATTGAAAAATTATCAAATACAGTATTTAGTAACTTATTTTTAAGAGTCAATATAATTAACTAACACAATATTTAATTACTATATTGATGTTACTTTCCTGGTCTGATTATTTGAGTTTTATTTGATTTAGTCTGATAGTTTGAGACTATCATCATAAGTCTGTTACCAAAATACTTAATGGTTAAAATTTTTCATTAAAAATTATAACTAATTAAAAATTCATAACTGACTATTTTATTATAAAACATATCACATTCTACAGTTAATTCCTTTCTTATTCACATACATGTTTTATTTTGGTACAGAATAGAGGAAATCAATTAAGAAATTATGACATTAATTTTGAAAAGCAAAGTATACTTCTTTATAAAGAGAATCATTTTTAATTGTAAAGAAGACTCTTTATGGCCCCATAAATTCATTCCTGATAAAATACATCCAAAATAAAAACAGAAACCCAGTTAAAAAGAAAACTACACATCTAAGTTGGATCTGCCTCTTCCTTTCTTACCAATAATGAAAAAATAACCAGCTTGAGCAACTTTGTAGGAAAGATGCAACTAACCTGGAGGTCAAAGACAAACAACAGAACAGGCCATATTTTATTATGATGTTAACAGAAATAAAAGAGAGAGCAAACATCTCTCTCCCTGCTTTGATAGTTTACAGGATAAAAAGCAACAGCTGGCTTAGCTTTCCCAAAGCCATCTATCATGAACAAAATTACCTAACACTGACTTACAGAGAACCCTGTTTAGTCAATTGAACTGTAGGTATATGGAGGGAAGGGGCCTATTCATTTCTGTTCTGGGACTTCTAGGTGATTGAGTCCTGCTAAATCTACACCACACCCTCTCATATTCTCCCTCAGCTCAGAACAATATCTCAACACTTCGCTAATTTGCGTAAGAGCCTCCTGATTTTTGCCATGTCCATGTGCCACCTTTGCAATCAATTCTCTTATTTTTTTTAGTAGTTAACTATTGTAAATTAAATATATTTATTCTTAAAAAGTAAAACTTCATATTGTATCATCATCAAGACACCTGTGTTACCTGTCATGAATATAAAATGAACACAGAATACTAATAAATACATGCTATCTGAGTCCCCTTGCCTGTCAATGTTCTGAACCTGAGGCTGTATACCCCCTTTTAAAAAAAAAGTAGTAGGAAGCATTAAAAAATATTAAAAACTTGAGATAATCTAAATCAGCCTTTCTTAAAAAGTAATTGAGAAGGAGGTAAATACTTTTCTCAGTATGTGAGTAAATGTCACAATATTTCCTATAGTCATCTGATGTCTTACCATCAGTAAGAGGACCACTTTCTGAAAATGCAGCGTATAGCAAGACAAAGAATGTTGATAGTTCAGTTTCTTAACTTCATACAGAATAATATGAATTTCTTATCAGGTTTTCATATGATTCGGCTTAGCCTATCAGGTCTCTCCAAGTTGAGGTGGAGTCTTTTCAGTACTTATCACAAGAGGCCTAACAAGTTTTGTCCTCCAAAGACTCTGCTCTGCATCTATCCTTGTCATTCCTTTCTCCTGATATGCTATTTTCTGACCATGTTAGCTCCAAGTCAATTGGTTGTTAGCATCCACTAGCTATTATATGAGACTCAGAGCAACTAAGGGCTTAAAATTAAACACAATTAAGAAGATTTGGCATAAATAGGAGTTTGGAATTTGCTGTTGTTTCCACATTTACTTCCTACCAGTGCTAGGTTGAAGTCAGAGTTGTGATTTTGTGTTTTTTGTTTGTTTGTTTGCTTTAAAGTTTATTTATTTTTGAGAGAGAGAGAGAGAGAGAGAGAGTGAATGCATTAGCTGGTGAGGGGCAGAGAGAGAGGAAGAGAGAGAATCGCAAACATGCTCCACACTCTCAGCGCAGAGCCTGACACAGGGCTCAAACTCACAAACCGTGAGATCACGACCTGAGCAGAAATCAAGAGTCAGGCACTTCACCACCCGAGCCACCCTGGCACCCCACGATTTTGTTTTCTCTTCAGTTTTATTAATCACTGTATGTTTAAAAATCATTCTTTGCCTCCAAAGTCTGCCACTGATCAACCTATAATTCCATTTCTAGGAACAAATGATAAAACATGACAAAATCAATTATGCCAAATCACATCAGGCCTTTGGTCAATTAACATCATTTGGCTGAACATAATCCATTTAAATCCCTGAGATTCAACTCAAAAGCTTATCCTCTTCCTTTAGTTCTCTGATAAGAACTTTACGTCCTTAATTTTACTGATAATTAATTTCATCCTCTTTTTTATTATTAGTAGTTCACCTACTTTTCATTTCTGTATTCCTGTCCAGTGCCTATCACAGTATTTTATACTTAAAAACCAAATAAATCCTTCCCAAGTCAATACAGGGAAGGAATAACTAGGAAGTAATCTTATTCATATAGTCTCTATCTTCACAAATAATATGTTGATTTTGTAAAAAGGGCATCTATTGCTTCTTGTGTAACAATGTATTGCATCTCTAAAAAATGAGTTTTGAAATATAATATTTGGGGGTTAACTTTGTATTTTAAAACCCAATGTGTAGAATTTGACATGCATGAGTGTTCAGTATACAAAGGTACTCCGTTCTTCTCCAAGAATGGAGAAAGTCATAGTTTTATCCTTATTTCATTTAATAGAAATGTGTAGAAGCCCTCAGGGAATTTATTTCACCAAATATTTATTTTTTTTATAAATTAAAACTACCACGACTATATCACATAATAGCAACCTATATTCAGATGTAGAAACGGAAGCTTTAGAGTTGTTTCATAAAAACCAAACTAAAACTCTTTTAAAATGTTTGTTTTTTTCACCTAGCTATAATTTGTTACTGAATAAGATATGAATCAAAGTTAACCACACTTGGAGAGAGCGGAAGATGGCGGCGTAGGAGGACGCTGGGCTCACCGCGCGTCCTGCTGATCACTTAGATTCCACCTACACCTGCCTAAATAACCCAGAAAACCACCAGAGGATTAGCAGAATGGAGTCGCCGGAGCCAAGCGCAGACAAGAGGCCCACGAAAGAGGGTAGGAAGGGCGGCGAGGCGGTGCGCGCTCCACGGACTGGCGGGAGGGAGCCGGGGCGGAGGGGCGGCTCGCCGGCCAAGCAGAGCCCCCCGAGTCTGGCTTGCAAAAAGCGGAGGGGCCTGACGGACTGTGTTCCGACAGCAAGCGCGACTTAGCGTCTGGGAGGTCATAAGTTAACAGCTCTGCTCAGAAAGCGGGAAGGCTGGAGGACAAAGGGAAGGAGAGCTGCTGAGCCCCCTGACGACAGAGCTCAGTTTGGTGGGGAACAAAGGCGCTCGCCAGCGCCATCTTCCCCGCCCATCCCCCAGCCAAAATCCCAAAGAGAACCAGTTCCTGCCAGGGAACTTGCTCGCTCCGCGCAAACACCCAACTCTGCCCGCTTCTGCGGAGCCAAACCTCCGGCAGCGGATCTGACTCCCTCCTGCTGCCACAGGGCCCCTCCTGAAGTGGATCACCTAAGGAGAAGCAAGCTAAGCCTGCCCCTCCTGCCCCTGTGCACCTTGCCTACCCACCCCAGCTAAGACACCAGATCCCCAGCATCACAAGCCTGGCAGTGTGCAGGTAGCCCAGACAGACCACCCCACCCCACAGTGAATCCCGCCCCTAGGAGAGGGGAAGAGAAGGCACCCACCAGTCTGACTGTGGCCCCAGCGGTGGGCTGGGGGCAGACATCAGGTCTGACTGCGGCTCCGCCCACCAACTCCAGTTATACACCACAGCACAGGGGAAGTGCCCTGCAGGTCCTCACCACGCCAGGGACTATCCAAAATGACCAAGCGGAAGAATTCCCCTCAGAAGAATCTCCAGGAAATATCAACAGCTAATGAACTGATCAAAAAGGATTTAAATAATATAACAGAAAGTGAATTTAGAATAATAGTCATAAAATTAATCGCTGGGCTTGAAAACAGTATAGCTGACAGCAGAGAATCTCTTGCTACAGAGATCAAGGGACTAAGGAACAGTCACGAGGAGCTGAAAAACGCTTTAAACGAAATGCATAACAAAATGGAAACCACCACGGCTCGGATTGAAGAGGCAGAGGAGAGAATAGGTGAACTAGAAGATAAAGTTATGGAAAAAGAGGAAGCTGAGAAAAAGAGGGATAAAAAAATCCAGGAATATGAGGGGAAAATTAGAGAACTAAGTGATACACTAAAAAGAAATAATATACGCATAATTGGTATCCCAGAGGAGGAAGAGAGAGGGAAAGGTGCTGAAGGGGTACTTGAAGAAATAATAGCTGAGAACTTCCCTGAAGTGGGGAAGGAAAAAGGCATTGAAATCCAAGAGGCACAGAGAACTCCCTTCAGACGTAACTTGAATCGATCTTCTGCACGACATATCATAGTGAAACTGGCAAAATACAAGGATAAAGAGAAAATTCTGAAAGCAGCAAGGGGTAAACGTGCCCTCACATATAAAGGGAGACCTATAAGACTCGTGACTGATCTCTCTTTTGAAACTTGGCAGGCCAGAAAGAATTGGCACGAGATTTTCAGGGTGCTAGACAGAAAAAATATGCAGCCGAGAATCCTTTATCCAGCAAGTCTGTCATTTAGAATAGAAGGAGAGATAAAGGTCTTCCCAAACAAACAAAAACTGAAGGAATTTGTCACCACTAAACCAGCCCTACAAGAGATCCTAAGGGGGACCCTGTGAGACAAAGTACCAGAGACTCTAAACCCATATCTTTCTATAATAACACTGAATGTAAATGGATTAAATGCGCCAACCAAAAGACATAGGGTATCAGAATGGATAAAAAAAACAAGACCCATCTATTTGCTGTCTACAAGAGACTCATTTTAGACCTGAGGACACCTTTAGATTGAGAGTGAGGGGATGGAGATCTATTTATCATGCTACTGGAAGCCAAAAGAAAGCTGGAGTAGCCATCCTTATATCAGACAAACTAGACTTTAAATTAAAGGCTGTAACAAGAGATGAAGAAGGACATTATATAATAGTGACAGGGTCTATCCATCAGGAAGAGCTAACAATTATAAATGTCTATGCGCCAAATACCGGAGCGCCCAAATATATAAAACAATTACTCATAAACATAAGCAACCCTATTGAGAAGAATGTGGTAATTGCAGGGGACTTTAACACCCCACTTACAGAAATGGATAGATCATCTAGACACACGGTCAATAAAGAAACAAGGGCCCTGAATGAGACATTGGATCAGATGGACTTGACAGATATATTTAGAACTCTGCATCCCAAAGCAACAGAATATACTTTCTTCTCGAGTGCACATGGAACATTCTCCAAGATAGATCATATACTGGGTCACAAAACAGCCCTTCATAAGTTTACAAGAATTGAAATCATACCATGCATACTTTCAGACCACAATGCTATGAAGCTTGAAATCAACCACAGAAAAAAGTCTGGAAAACCTCCAAAAGCATGGAGGTTAAAGAACACCCTACTAACGAATGAGTGGGTCAACCAGGCAATTAGAGAAGAAATTAAAAAATATATGGAAACAAATGAAAATGAAAATACAACAATCCAAACGCTTTGGGACGCAGCGAAGGCAGTCCTGAGAGGAAAATACATTGCAATCCAGGCCTATCTCAAGAAACAAGAAAAATCCCAAATACAAAATCTAACAGCACACCTAAAGGAAATAGAAGCAGAACAGCAAAGGCAGCCTAAACCCAGCAGAAGAAGAGAAATAATAAAGATCAGAGCAGAAATAAACAATATAGAATCTAAAAAAACTGTAGAGCAGATCAATGAAACCAAGAGTTGGTTTTTTGAAAAAATAAACAAAATTGACAAACCTCTAGCCAGGCTTCTCAAAAAGAAAAGGGAGATGACCCAAATAGATAAAATCATGAATGAAAATGGAATGATTACAACCAATCCCTCAGAGATACAAACAATTATCAGGGAATACTATGAAAAATTATATGCCAACAAATTGGACAGCCTGGAAGAAATGGACAAATTCCTGAACACCCACACTCTTCCAAAACTCAATCAGGAGGAAATAGAAAGCTTGAACAGACCCATCACCAGCGAAGAAATTGAATCGGTTATCAAAAATCTCCCAACAAATAAGAGTCCAGGACCAGATGGCTTCCCAGGGGAGTTCTACCAGACGTTTAAAGCAGAGATAATACCTATCCTTCTCAAGCTATTCCAAGAAATAGAAAGGGAAGGAAAACTTCCAGACTCATTCTATGAAGCCAGTATTACTTTGATTCCTAAACCAGACAGAGACCCAGTAAAAAAAGAGAACTACAGGCCAATATCCCTGATGAATATGGATGCAAAAATTCTCAATAAGATACTAGCAAATCGAATTCAACGGCATATAAAAAGAATTATTCACCATGATCAAGTGGGATTCATTCCTGGGATGCAGGGCTGGTTCAACATTCGCAAATCAATCAACGTGATACATCACATTAACAAAAAAAAAAGAGAAGAACCATATGATCCTGTCAATCGATGCAGAAAAGGCCTTTGATAAAATCCAGCACCCTTTCTTAATAAAAACCCTTGAGAAAGTCGGGATAGAAGGAACATACTTAAAGATCATAAAAGCCATTTATGAAAAGCCCACAGCTAACATCATCCTCAACGGGGAAAAACTGAGAGCTTTTTCCCTGAGATCAGGAACACGACAGGGATGCCCACTCTCACCGCTGTTGTTTAACATAGTGTTGGAAGTTCTAGCATCAGCAATCAGACAACAAAAGGAAATCAAAGGCGTCAAAATTGGCAAAGATGAAGTCAAGCTTTCGCTCTTTGCAGATGACATGATATTATACATGGAAAATCCGATAGACTCCACCAAAAGTCTGCTAGAACTGATACATGAATTCAGCAAAGTTGCAGGATACAAAATCAATGTACAGAAATCAGTTGCATTCTTATACACTAACAATGAAGCAACAGAAAGACAAATAAAGAAACTGATCCCATTCACAATGGCACCAAGAAGCATAAAATACCTAGGAATAAATCTAACCAAAGATGTAAAGGATCTGTATGCTGAAAACTATAGAAAGCTTATGAAGGTAATTGAAGAAGATTTAAAGAAATGGAAAGACATTCCCTGCTCATGGATTGGAAGAATAAATATTATCAAAATGTCAATACTACCCAAAGCTATCTACACATTCAATGCAATCCCAATCAAAATTGCACCAGCATTCTTCTCGAAACTAGAACAAGCAATCCTAAAATTCATATGGAACCACAAAAGGCCCCGAATAGCCAAAGGAATTTTGAAGAAGAAGACCAAAGCAGGAGGCATCACAATCCCAGACTTTAGCCTCTACTACAAAGCTGTAATCATCGGGACAGCATGGTATTGGCACAAAAACAGACACATAGACCAATGGAATAGAATAGAAACCCCAGAACTAGACCCACAAACGTATGGCCAACTCATCTTTGACAAAGCAGGAAAGCACATCCAATGGAAAAAAGACAGTCTGTTTAACAAATGGTGCTGGGAGAACTGGACAGCAACATGCAGAAGGTTGAAACTAGACCACTTTCTCACACCATTCACCAAAATAAACTCAAAATGGATAAAGGACCTGAATGTGAGACAGGAAACCATCAAAACCTTAGAGGAGAAAGCAGGAAAAGACCTCTCTGACCTCAGCCGTAGCAATCTCTTACTCGACACATCCCCAAAGGCAAGGGAATTAAAAGCAAAAGTGAATTACTGGGACCTTATGAAGATCAAAAGCTTCTGCACAGCAAAGGAAACAACCAACAAAACTAAAAGGCAACCAACGGAATGGGAAAAGATATTTGCAAATGACATATCGGACAAAGGGCTAGTATCCAAAATCTATAAAGAGCTCACCAAACTCCACACCTGAAAAGCAAATAACCCAGTGAAGAAATGGGCAGAAAACATGAATAGACACTTCTCTAAAGAAGACATCCGGATGGCCAACAGGCACGTGAAAAGATGTTCAGCGTCGCTCCTTATCAGGGAAATACAAATCAAAACCACACTCAGATATCACCTCACGCCAGTCAGAGTGGCCAAAATGAACAAATCAGGAGACTATAGATGCTGGAGAGGATGTGGAGAAACGGGAACCCTCTTGCACTGTTGGTGGGAATGCAAATTGGTGCAGCCGCTCTGGAAAGCAGTGTGGAGGTTCCTCAGAAAATTAAAAATAGACCTACCCTATGACCCAGCAATAGCACTGCTAGGAATTTATCCAAGGGACACAGGAGTACTGATGCATAGGGGCACTTGTACCCCAATGTTCATAGCAGCACTCTCAACAATAGCCAAATTATGGAAAGAGCCGAAATGTCCATCAACTGATGAATGGATAAAGAAATTGTGGTTTATATACACAATGGAATACTACGTGGCAATGAGAAAAAATGAAATATGGCCTTTTGTAGCAACGTGGATGGAACTGGAGAGTGTGATGCTAAGTGAAATAAGCCATACAGAGAAAGACAGATACCATATGGTTTCACTCTTATGTGGATCCTGAGAAACTTAAGAGAAACCCATGGGGGAGGGGAACAAAAGAAAAAAAAAAAGAGGTTAGAGTGGGAGAGAGCCAAAGCATAAGAGACTGTTGAGAACTGAGAACAAACTAAGGGTCGATGGGGGGTGGGAGGGAGGAGAGGGTGGGTGATGGGTACTGAGGAGGGCACCTTTTGGGATGAGCACTGGGTGTTGTATGGAAACCAATTTGACAATAAATTTCATATATAAAAACAAACAAACAAACAAACAAAAAAAAAAAGTTAACCACTCTCCATATTTTTATGATTTTAAAAACATGTCTAAAATGGTGAAATATTTCCTCGTTGGAATTTTAATCAATTACACGTTCTATTTTGTAAATTATTCAACAAATAATTAAGCTTCTCTTATGTGTTAGGCACTTAAAGTATATAATGATTAAGCAACTTTTGTCCATTCTGTTTAGTTGAGGCTCCTTGGTTTCGAGTAAAAGAAACACATTACAGCCAGCTACATAATAGAGCAGTTAGTGGAGAAGAAATGTGAGAGTGAAATTATTAAAACATAAAGAACAGATCCTAGAGAGCCAAGGGCAGGACCACACAGAACAAATCTCAAGGAAAGAGAGGGTAACAAGCACCTAGAACCCCAGATTCTTGATCTCTCGGGGGGGGGTTCTTTTTCTTTGCTTCAGTCTTCTGATTTAAAATTGAATAAATGGGGCGCCTGGGTGGCTCACTTGTTAAGCATCTGATTTCAGCCCAGGTCATGATCTCACAGTTTGTGAGTTTGAGTCGCACATTGGGTGAGCTCAAGGCCTGTTTCTTGAGACTCAGTTCAGGTGAGCATGAGCCCTACTTTGGGTGAGCCCTGCTTTTCTCTCTCCCTCTCTCTCTCTCTCTCTGCCCTTCCTGGGATTCTCTCTCTCTTTCTCTCTCTCTCCCCCTCACTCACTTGTGCCCTCTCTCTCTCTCTCAAAAAAATTAAATTAAATAAATGATACAACCACACACGTCACTCCATAGAAAACCCTGATATATGCTGATTTCTGCCCCTCTTGCTGCTCATATTCTTAGTTACCCAAACTTTTCAAAGAGAAATCTGATTGTTGGGTATATTTTCCCAAACCAGGCCATTTGAGCCACAGGTCAAATCACGTGATGCCACCACCAAACCAAAAGCTCAGCAGGGCCTGGGGGTTAGAGGGGTTTCCTAAGTGTGAGTAGGCTTTCTCATACATTTCCCTCCCAAACTTTATGATTTTGTTGAGGGAGATAAGCATATTATGCAAAGCCTTCTTTGCATATTCCAAGGTAAAACCTAATTTTATCCATTAGTTTCTTTAAATAATATATTGACATCATAAAACTTTTCTATGTCACTTTTGAAGTAAAAGTCTTAGCATGTTACAGACTAAACTCTATTTTCTGAGATATTTTTTCAACACCCTATTTAAAAAAAATTTTAAACTATTTTCTGAAACACCTGGGTGGCTAAGCGTCTGGTTGGTTAAGCATCTGACTCTTGATTTTGGCTCAGGTCACGAGCTCATGGGTTCATGAGCTTGAGTCCCACATCAGGCTCTGCACTGACAATGAGGAGCCTGCTTGGGATTCTCTCCTCCTCTCTCTCTGCCCCTCCCCCCTCTCACAAGAAATAAACTAAAAACTATTTTCTAAGATTTTATTTCAGCTCTTTGTATCTATCTTTATAATACGCTAATGCTAATATTTGCCTTTTGGTTTTGCTCTGGTCAAGACTGAGAGAAAAACCACATTTTTTATTCTTGCTAAAATAAACCAGAAATAAACATGCTATTTATATCTTAGAGAAGTATTTGTACCATAAGAATCATTCATCACTAAAAAATTTTGAAAAATTCCATGCAGTTTATTTTTGAAGTTGTTTCCTTTTTACCATTAATTCCGCTTTTATTGTTCCTCACAAGTTGTCTGTTTGATACTATTAGTTTGCTATTTTGTATTTTTAAGTAGTTTTCCATTTCCAGTTGGAAATAAAAATTTGTATTATTTAAATATTTCAACTGTCTAGTGGATGATCTTTCTCTAGTTCTTATTTAATGACACATTCTATCGTCTTTCATTAATTAGGCTGATAACTTTGACTCTGGAAATTCAAATAACCGATTTCATTTAGCTTTCAATTTTGTTTACTTCTGCTCTTTTCAGTATTTCCCCTTCTGAGTTCCTTTTTGGCTCTGTAGGTGGAGAGTTAATGGCAGTAGTTGCATTTTGTTTGTTTTACAAATATAGATATTTAGGTCAATACATTACCCTTAAGGAACATCTAGTGACAAGGCGCCCCTTGTGTGAAAGGTTATGTTTTTATTTTCAGCTTTTTGTCCTTTCTTTTCCTACCCTTAATATAAACATTTTCAAACATACCAAAAAGCTGAAAGAATTTCACAGTGAATACTCATGTACCTACCACCTAGATGTAACAATAAATGTCTCATTATACCTGATTCATTAGCTCTCTATTCATTTACCCATTCTCTATCTATCCATCACCCCAACTTATTCTTTCATGCTTTTCAAAATTGCAGACATTAGTACTTTTCATCCCTAAACATTTTAGTGTGCACTTCACTAACCCAAATACTAGCTATTGTTTTTGCTTTCTTTGAGGCAAAATTTATATATTTGAAATGCACAAATCTTAAATATATCATCCATTGAGGACCAACAAACAAGTACCTGGGTGAATCTTATCCCTATGGAGATAGAAAACATTACCATCACTCCCCAAAAGTTCCCTCATACTCCTTCTCTAGCAAATCTTAGCCCCACTGCCACAGAAGCAACTTTGTTCTGATTTTTTTTGTCACAATTGATTTGTATTTGTTGTTGTAAGAATGCTTCAATTTTTAGTTTTTTATGAATGAAAAGAAACCTATTTTGCCTTATTACTGTCAAGCTATTTTCCTCTGTTAGTCTATTCAATTTATTAATTGATCATATTAAATTTATAATCTTATTTACAGAAGCTTCAGTATTCTAGAAGTACAGTGCTAAACAAGTTGATGATTAGATTTCTATTTTTCTTTTAATTTAGTTATCTTGTTGTATAGTTCATTCCTATAATATTTGAAATGAATGAAATTGATATGGTATCCATCAAATTGTGAAGTTATAATTTTACCATTTTCATTATTTTTATAAACTCCACACAAAAAACCATTATATCACTCAACGTATTTCTTATTAGTTCTCATCTTCCTATACTGAATAATTATATATAATTACAAAATTTTAAGCATTTCTGCAAAATAACTTGTGTATCCTTCGGTTTCTGGTGTGTGTCTTCAGGGCTTTTAAAAATAATTTTATTTAACTATTTTATAGTTTTATCAATTTACACTACATAAAGTTGTATTATTCTTTGTTATCCTGAAAAATTGGCTTTGACATATTCTTTTTAATATTAAATTTTACCTTTCTGAAATGAAATTTATGTATTTAGACAATACACTGCAACAATATGGTAGATACTGATGGAAACCTAACAAAAAGTATGATCTGATTTTGTAGGGATGATGAAAAAAGGTAATTGCATTTAATTATAGGTAAGACTGTATGTACTTACCTTTCAGAAGAAAGTCAAAGGTAATACTTAAAATTGAGAAGTCAAGAAATATCTTTATAAACATCAAATTTAGAATTAAGGAACTAAAATTCTAGTGTTTTCTCAACTATAAATAGTATAAACTTACTTGCAGTCCTTTTAAAACATATTTTGAAATAGTATTTCTGTCCAACATTTTGCAGGCCATGTCCAGGGGCAGTGGGCAGCTAATGTATAAAATATGATCTTAGGCATCAAAAGTTTCTATTTCCACATAATTATCAATTGTCACAAATTCAGCTTTTTGGAGATACTATCTTATGGTTATATTTACATGTATGTATAATTAAATTACTGTTATATATATATTATATATATACACACACTTAATGTATAAATATTTATATATAATTAAATGTACTAATATGTGTGGGAATTTAGTGGCAGAAGATATTATCTCCAGCTGATATTACAAAGTAAGTTAGATTTGATTTGTAACTTTAAAAATAAGTAGAATTTTGACAAGTGGTATTGGAGGGAGCATTCCAAGAGGAGGAATATCATGAATTGAAAAATAAAAGAGTGTGCCATCGAACGTGTAGTGTGCAAAAGAGTAATGCAGTGGACTAGAAGGTGAATAGGCTGTGTTGGCTAGACTTGCTGAGTTGGAAATTAGGGGTTTAGACTTGATCCCATATAGTAGGTACTGCGAAACGTCCTTGAGTATGAAATTATTTTGATAAAAAGAGTTACTTGACACTCAGATATTTTTAGGAATAATTGAGTTAGAAATTAAGAATCTTGTGAAATTATTCCAATGATTCAAGTGTGAGAAAATAAAAATCAAAATTAGAAAAGTGGAAAAAGAAAGCAAGTATGTCTGTATGTGTGCATGTTCACATGCATGGGGGGGAGACTCTTTCATAATGTAAATATAATTATTATTCTGTCATTTATAACATTTCAATTATTCCCTCTGCCTTTGTTGCACTCAGCAGTGATGTGTGTTTCTTTTTTTCCTGTGTTCCAGTTCCACTGGCCTTCTCTCTCTACCATTATGTTCTCTCTAGACGTACAGCCCACATTCACTGCAATCCTCACCCCCACTTCGCTGGTTGACACAAATTGCATTCTTCACCCTGTTTATGTCCAGGGCTCCCAATACTATACATATCTCAGACTCTCAGTTACTAAGGACTCTGAATATTGTCTTATCTTACCTTATCTCCTACTTTCTCCTTCCTGAACCTTTCTACTGTTCCCTCCAAAAATCATGGCTGATTAATAGTAAAATCTCCATACTTCAAACCTCAAACTCTTCTCTATAATGTCTTATTTTCCCACTCTAACTAAAATCTATCTTTTATTATAAGCTGATTCTCCTATATCCCTTGAAGTCAGTGACTCCCTTATACTAATGTGCCTAGAAATGGGGGAAGCATCCTGTGGCTCTTCACTACTCTTTCCAGGCCATTCTCCCTCTATCTTCTTTAAAACCCCCACCATTGAAGTCCTTGCCTCCAAACTGTAGTTATCCACTATCTCTCCTTATTGCTGTCCTATGTAGACTTCTGAGCCACTACCCATTTTTCCTTGTAGCGTTCACCTTGTGGATTACTGATAATTCTATCCATACACTCCATTCAGAATTGGGATTACAAAATCCACCTAGAAGATCCTTCCAATACTCTTTCAACTTAGGCTTTTTTATCCTCCTTTCTTACAGTGTTATTTCCTGTATCAGATCTCAGCCACCTGTTCTTGTGATTGGCTACACCCTAGATTTTGTCATTACCACTAAGTCTTTTTCTTCATAAACTCAACTTCTGATACTCTACTCCCTGACTACTCTCTCCTGTCTTTCGTTTCAGTCCCTGTTGATATCCCAACTTCAACAGTTTTCCAAACTTACAAGGGTATTGAGCCATGAGAATCTATTATAATTATTGCTTATTTTTCCTCCCTTTCTGAATTAATACCCATACATGTTTGTTCTCCCAGCTTAGATACCATGGTGTATCAATTTAGTCCTTCCATTGTAGGTACTCTAAATTGCTTGCCTCTCCCTCTAACTCACACACTTACCTGGCACAACCTTAATTGTAGTTAAATTCAACTTTGCCTGGACACTCACAGCCAAATGAGCCTGGAGAAAAGTTGACAATTCTGTGGACCCCTAGCAACTGAAACCAAGCGGACCTTAAAACTACCCAGAAATCCCACACTTTTTCCTATTGCGTTGGCATTACCTATACATTCACACCTTCTCTTTTCTTCTCAGACCTCTTACACACACGTCTCCTCACTATCAATCAACTATCTAGTTCACTGAAGCAAATGAAAGAGGACTTCCCAGTCTACCTTGTCTACCATTGCGTCTACATTATTTACAAACACTCTGACTTCTACTTTGTAACTATGTGTTCTTACATAAAACTGAGCCTTCTACAGATTCCATCCCCTCTTGCCTAACAAAGCCAATGCTCCAAAACATTGAAAGATAAACCTTTACCTCTTTATTAATTTTCCTCCTCCATATTCAAACATTGTTACTTCTTCCATTAAAAGGAACGAACAAACGAACAAATGAATGAACTAAGGAAGGAATCTTGCAGAAGACCATATTGTCCTCCAGCTACCACCACATTCTCTCTTTTCCTTTAAAGGAAATTCTCAAAAGTGTTAATACTAGGCTCCAATTCTTCTCCATTTGTTCTCTGTTATATCCACTGCAATTTGTGTTTTAATCCACAAGTCCATCAAAATACTCTTGAGTGTGTCACCAATGGCTCCACACTGCTAAATGTATCAGTGAATTCTCAGACAACCTTATCTTACTTATCTGTAGGAACTGTAGCACTGAATGATCTCCTGCTTTTGGAATGTGGAACTTAACACTCAGTCTTACTGTTCTTGATTTGTCAATCTTCTTTGCTCATCATTTCTCCACTCTTCAACTTTCAAGTGTTGGCACACCTCAGCATTCAATCCATGATCTTTCCTTAGATGATCTTTTATTCTCCCTCACTTTCTTGAGACATAATTGACATACAACATTGTGTAAGTTTAAGGGGCACAACATGATGATTTGGTATATGTATATACTGCAAAATGATTACCACCATAAGGTTAGTTGACATTTCTATCACCTCATACAGTTTCAATTTTTTGTGTGTGATGAGGACTTTTAAATCTACTCTCAGCAACTTCAAATATACAGTACAGTGTTGTCAACTAGAGTCAGCATGCTGTGCATTACATGTCCGGAACTGATTCATCTTCTAACTGGAAGTTCAAATTCTTTGGCCACTTTCACCCATTTCCCCCACTCCACACTTCGTGTTAACTATCAATCTGTTCTTTATTTCTATGAGTTCAGTTTTTTCGGATTCCACATATAAGTGATGTCATACAGTATTTGTCTTTCTCTGCCTGACTTATTTCACTTATAATGCCCTCAGGGTTCATCCATGTTCTTGTGAATGGTAGGATTTCCCTATTCTTTTATGGCTGAATTATCTATCTATGTGTAAATACATATTTCTATGTCCCATATTCTTTATTTATCTGTCTTTGGACACTTAGGTTGTTTCCATATCTTGACTATTGTAAATAAAGCTGCAATAAACAAGGGTGTGCAGATAACCCTTCAAGATAGTCATTTCATTTCCTTTGGATATATATATCCAGAAGTGGAATTGCTGGATCACATGGTAGTTCACTTAGTTGATCTTTTAAGATGGCTTTACTTACCATCTATGTCCCGGTGGCTTCAGATTTATATCTCCCACTTATTTCTATATTTCCCATCTATTTCTCTCTCCTGAACCTCAGACATATGTACAATTGGTAATTTGACATATCTAGTAGGCAATAAAATAGTATCGCAAACAGCTGCTCCTGTAGTCTTCCAAACTATGTAGAATTCTTCCTTCCCTTAGGCAAAAAATCTTGTATGAATCTTTTCTTCCTCTTTCCCTTACATCTCATTGTCTATTTCATCAGCAAATACAATTGGCCCCACTTTCGAAATTATCCCAATAATCCCCCAAATATTCCTGGTAATTGCTACCGCTACTGATCTGGTAGAAGCCATCATCATCCTCACTGCAATAAATCTTTGATAAACGGCTATACTTTGAGGAGTGAATTAAAAATTGTTATTTTCTTAAACAAAATTTGTAATTTAGTACAATCAGCCGCTATAAAACAAGAGCAACAGAACCAAATTTGTTTTTAATTAAAAATTAAGTAGGATAGTTATCAAATAATTTAAATATGCTGTTTTCCTTTAGCAGGGAGATGAAAGCCCAGCACAAAAGTTACTTCGAATTCTGTTATAGTTGCTATGAAATGTTTAGGTCAAAGTTTCTTTGTTCTTTTTTTTTGTTTTGTTTTGTTTTTTTAAGAATCAATAAATAAAAATGTGGAATGTTTTAAAATCAGCAAGATTTGCTGGCATGTATCATACATCCCTTAGAATCCTAATGAATGTATCCAAGAGTTTAATTCTAAAACTTAGAAGAAACAAGGGCAATATTTTTAAAAATATGAAAAAGGAAAATAAGCATATGATGCACTCTATGTAATAGTGCTTCCCTTTAATTCATGTGACATTTATTGAACTCTAAGCAGGTGCGCTTCCTATGAGAAGTGCTCTGGAACCTTAACAATGAAACAATAAACTGGGTGTACTTACACATCAGAATGTGTTATGTGCCCCAACAAAATTATGAAACAAACAAACAAACGAACAACAAAACAAAACGAAAATAATGACTATGGGAGGCTAAGATTTGAATTGATTAAAAGAAAGGAAGGTAAAGGGCACAGTACAACATAGTGGCCAATAAAGCAAATTACCTTTTTTTCTAGAAAATAAGTGACAGAGATCATAAAACAAGGTTCTGTAATGTTGAATGCAAAATGTATTGTACGTTGACTCCCAATTCTCTGTAAATATATTGCTGTAAAATGAATCAGAAAGTGGGACACTATAAAATGGCTGATAGGTTTCTATATGAATCTGACCGAGAATCGACATCAAATAAATTACAGCTTTGGCCATTAATGTCATAAGAGCAAATACACAATAATTATATGCCCATTATTCAAGTTAAGTTAGCAATTTACACTCCATCCTACCCACTCACTCATATACACAAACATATACCTGAAGACACTGGGGAACACAATGATCATGAACAAATATTTGTAAAGAATAAAGACCATTCTATTCTAAATATTGAGGAAAATATTGCAGTGATTAATCAAATCTAAAATAGGGCCTGTGATAGATAAAAAAAAAAAACCAAAGTATAAGAATAAAGCTAAAATTATAAAAGGAAAGAATAGATACAATTCCCTGCTCATATCACCCCCATTTTTTTTAACTTGGGAAAAAGTAATAAATTGTGCCTTTTCTTTATATTTTATTTCTAGGTAGTGGTACTCATGAGTTTGATTAAGTAAGACTAGATATATTTAAGCTTATCCTTTCAAGATCATATAATGCAGAGGCCCAAGCACTGAACGGAGCCAGGCATTCTGGGTACCAGGGATAGTAAGGACTCCTGACTGGAAAAGGGAATGGAGTTGGAAAATAATTCAGACATAAAAAGTGAATAGTCATTATTTTATCACTATCCAGTTAGCTCCCTTGCTGTTGATTAGGAATTAATAAGTAAATTGCCTGTTAAAAGATTAAAATTTGATGTAAAATAACTGCAGCAAGTCCAAGGTTCCCTGACTCTCCTGGTTACAAGAGACTAGGCAAGGGATAGTTCCAGTGTCAGAGTGCCTATGCTAAAAATCCTCTTCTGTGTTTTACTATGTAGGTCACTCTGAGTAAATTACTTAACTGCTCTAAGTCTCTGTTTCTTCATCTATAAAATATGGGTACTATATTAAACTTGTACTTTTTCTGAAATTGATCTAAAATAATATATATAAAGTTCCATCCAGTGAGTGAATGGTACTTATTATTATCAAATAAACAGCCTTTAAGAACAGATTGGGTATGTGGAGATAAGGAGGAAAAGTCAATAATATCTTCTCTCTTTTTTGATTAGATAACTAGATGGTTGGCGATGCCATTTATGAAGACAGGGATACAAAGAAGAAAAATATGCTGTGGATATGCATTGAGGAAGGGCGTGGAGAAGAGAAAGATGGTTCTAATTTTAGGCATATTGCAATTAAGGTTTGTAAGAGGTACCTTTCACTGCTTTCCATCTCTATCCCTTTCTAAGGAAAACCATATTCAGCATGTACTATCTGCCTATTCCTTACTCACGACCCATAGACCTAGCTGAAAAAAGTGGGCTTGGAAAGTTAGACCCCTCATTCAAAAATTGGGGATGAGGTCATTAGGCTAAGGAAGTTGTGCTGAAACAATATGCAGTCTTGGTGGCTAACATGACCTTCTGCAGCCATATAGAAAGAGAAGATGATGGGCCAAATACTGAGAGAGAGAGAGAGAGAGAGAGAGAGAGAGAGAAAGAGAGCGAGAGATAATAGAAAGACAGATATAGATAAGTAGAAAAAGAGACTAGCTTTGATTAATTAAAACACTGACTTTTCAAATTCCAGGTTCTTGGTGAGGCTTGACTGTACTTGCATTTGTCTTCTTATCTGTGATTGCCTCCTTAAAATAAGCCTGCTTTGCAACCAGATATGCCCTGACTACAATACTCTGGGTAAAGCCACCTATCTAGTTGATGTTTTCTGTAATCCCAAAGGGCTCTAATATCATTTCCACATATGCTCAATAGAAAATCATAGATTCTATTTTAAAAACAGATTAAGATGATGATATTACAGAGAAGTTCATATCATGCTCATGTACTTTGACCTCAAATATATATATTCCTCATTTTAGAGTTGGCCTGTCATGGAGGGCTATGTTTACTTCATGGACTTCAAAAATTATATGCCACTTAATCTAATACTCTTCCCAGAAACCCAAGAAAATGCATCACTCAGCAAGACAGTTTTGCTGCAAGCCCTTCTAACATAATGTCACATAAAGTTTAATAAAGAAACACATTAAAGGGCATAAAATGCAGTGTGCTAAGAAACCAAGAGTCACATGATATCACATTTTTCTAAGTCCCATATTTAGTATTCCACATGTCAGTGAGTCTTCAAGGAAAGGCGGGAGAGATGAAGCCTTCCATTAAGAGTCTAGCTACATCCTTACTCTCCTACCTTTGTAGTTCCTGGTTGGTAACTGATAGTTCCAAATACATCGTTAAGTCATTTTTAAAGGCAGGGGCTTTATTTGATTCACTTCTCTTTACCTCAAGACAACTGACATAATACTTAACCATAACAGGGATAATTTAAATGTATCATTCATTTATTTATTACCAAATTTATATAGAAGGTGGCACTTTTCTATTTAGGGAAGGGTGTGAGGAATATGCTGCAATTTAGTATAGAAAAATTATTGTTTTTTAAAGCTACACTTACTCCTAAAGATTTTGCCAATCAAACTACAAATAGTCTACAATGTACATCCTTGGTTCACCCATTCAAGCAAGCCACTTCATAGCTTGCCTTACACGGAACTCAGGTTTGAGAGGCAGATAGGAGACCCAGAGTTCATGGCCTTGGAAAGAGAGTATCACTGAATTGTGAACTATGGGAAATTTTAAAATATAAGAGGTCAAGGAACTGGCTCTCATAGGACATGGGACACAACAACTATGAGACACAAGAAAATAAGCTTTGTGAAACAAAATAAAGGTAGAACATAAAAATGCAAGTGACTAAAAGATCTTTGAAACCATCATGCAAAATTTTAACTATTGATGAATAATATTACTACGTGAGTGCGGTACTGAGAAAATCTCACTGGGGTAGTCTACCTGCACCAAAAAAATTGTTGCCCATTCAAAATTATAGTTATCAGTGGGTCTTTATCATGAACATTATCAAGAGTTGTAGCTTTTAGCCTGTAAACATTGTATCTCAAGGGCTTTTAAATCTCAGAGGAAAAATGCAAGCCCAAAAAAGAAACACTGTAATTAAGTGCATTTGGTTTGGTATAATTAACTGTAATCTAGAATTAGAAAAGCTCCCTCATGTAAAGCTTGACCTCTGGTATGTGGGAATTCTGTTATGGCCTTTGGGTATAGACGTAGACATTGTTTTAGAGACATGTTAATTAGCTAGTTTGAATTATCTTGCCAAATTATTATAAATCTGAAATTTCCTCTGTTTTACACCTAAATACGACCCAGTGTCGTGTTTGTAAAGAAAAAGGCCATTGAGAGGCACCTGGGTGGCTCTGTCAGTTAAGCACCTAAGGCTCAGGTCATGATCTCACGGTTCATGAGTTCGAGTCCCGCGTCGGGCTCTGTGCTGACAGCTCAGAGCCTGGAGCCTGCTTCAGATTCTATGTCTCCCTCTCTCTCTTTCCCTCCCCTGCTTGCACTCTGTCCTCTCTCTGTCTCTCCAAAATAAACATGAAATTAAGAAAAAAAAAGGAAAAAAAAGAAAAAGACCATTGAGAGGTGGCATGGACACGATTCATGTTCTCACCATCTGTCATCACATGACTGTCCTAAGCCATCATGCAGGTAGGGAGAACTCATCGACTGGGATTAGGAAATCCCAAGCATTTATCCCCTTTGTCTGCAACAGAGGACACAGGATGGTGGAACTGCTTTATTCTGGGAACATTTCTGAAATTAAGCATGGGCTTAATTTCTCCCTTCAAGATGAAGAGTGCCAATTCTTCACAACAGAATACTCATATCTCTTGGCCCAGATAGGGCCACTGATCTGACTCCCTAAATCATGCCAATTTAGGTTTCTGGATACACAGGGACAGAGAAATAGTTTCAAAGGACATTTCTTTCTCTCTTAAATAAGAATTTTCGTAAGGACAACAATGCAGCATCTTTTTTTCTAGTTCATTTTAATCAACTCTATATGGAAGTTATAAAGCATTTGTTGCCAAAGTTCAGACAACTCATTTTATATGTCCTTTTTCTCTTTTTGATACTTGCACAGTTTGAAATGGGATACATTAAATTGGCAGAAACTTAAGAACAAAATCATATAAATGACCATATAAACCATATAAACTTAAGAACAAAACTATAGTCAGTACAATAAATACTATCAAGAGAATATTTCATCTGCTATTATGATTATATCTAATGTAGTATGTAACTTTAAATTAAACTAAGACAGGTGCAAATCTAGATGCAAATAATTTTCCCTTGGGGTACTGTGTGGCAATTATTTATGTGATGACAGAAATAATACTCAAACTTCATAATTCAAACAAGCCACATAATCTCAAACCATTTATCATTTAGCTCCTTAAAAGCAATAATAAGACATTGATGGGCGCCTGGGTGGCTCTGTCGATTAAGCATCTGACTTCGGCTCAGGTCATGATCTCATGGTTCGTGAGTTTGAGCCCTGCCTCAGGCTCTGTGCTGACAGCTCAGAGCCTGGAGCCTGCTTCGGATTCTGTCTCCCTCTCTCTCCCCTACCCCTGCTCGCTCTCTCTCTCTCTCTCTCTCTCAAAAATAAATAAACATTAAAAAAATTATGAAAAAAAAACACATTGAAACAGAATCATTATCAGTTTAAACTTAATGATCCTAACCATGAACCATGTTTTCTCATTGTACAGCTGTTTTATTATTCTATATTTAACTGATAAGTGCCTGAAGGAAACCAGGAATAAAATAAATCGACACCTAACATTTATTTTGTATAGCTTTTTCTCCTTTTAGGCCTAAACAGGCAGTTTAAGTGTTTCTGTATTAAGAATCTTAAAAACATTTTTAAATTTTTCTTTATTGATTTTAAGAGAGAGAGATGGAGGGGGGAGGGGCAGGGAGAAAGAGAGAAAGAAAATCTCAAGCAGGATCTGCACTGCCAGTGCAGAGCCTGACGTGGGGCTTGAGCCCATGAACTGTGAGATCATGACCTGAGCCGAAATCACGAGTTGGACGCTTAACCGAGCCACCCAGGCACCCCTGTATTAAGGAATTTAAAAACAAATTTATTGTAGTCGGGAGTGAGAGGAAGGGCTGGCCTCTTATTTTATGAGCTCAATGGGGCTAAGGAATATGATTTTATTCTGTCTTAAATGTGAAGCTGTGAAGGAAGACTGAGAGTGCTGAGCTGGGGTACCACAGAGCAAAGAAGGAAGCAAAGTTCTCAAAGACCCTGAATCCTTGTGGTGACTCCTCCTGTCACACCCAGCCATAGTCACACAGCTCCACCTGCCTATCTCTGCATCCAAACAGGAGACACATCTTCCATTGCTTGTGAATGGATGCCTGCCAAGAAAGGGAGGATTTCTAGACACTCTTGGAATGTACCATAGAGTGCTTTAAATCACTATTATTTGTAACTTCCTGTGGGGAGAGAATCTGTGTGTGCTCCCCAAAAGAACTGAGGAATTTTCAAGTCGTCATTTCTATAAACATTTGTTTACGTATCAGCTGTTTCCAAGAAATAGTTATTTCATGACTGCATGGGGGATAGGAGGCAAAGGTGAGGAAGAAAATGTCACAATATTGTTTCAAATTAGGTCTTCTCCTAAAAACAAGGCTGAGGACTCCTTGAAGTCATGCTTGTGTTCCCTAATGCACCCAGCACAGGTTCTGTCACAGGGTGGTGTTTAAAACACACACTAACTGGTTAGAAAAGTAATCTTGGACTATGTATGTGAATGTACTTGTATGTAATCATATATGTGTGTGTGTGTGTATATATATATATATATATATATATATATATATATATATAGATTGTGTAGTAAATAATATTGTAATATTCATTATACACATTTTCCATGTATATTTATTAAATATATATATATATTTTAAGTACCAGTTAGTAGTGATGGCAAATGGAAAGATTTATAGAGTGGTATGCTAACAAATGTTTAACAGCTGTCTCTTTGAAAAGTGGGTGTTGAGGGGAGGATGTGTTGATTTAAGGCTTTGCCAATTTCCATAGTGTAAATATTCCCACCATGCCAAGTTCAAACTACTACCCTGACCTCAACTAGTTCAAAAAATTTCTGAAAAATTAACAATAGGGTCTTAGCAGCTGGTACGAGTGGGATCCACGATTGGCTGTAGGTATGTATTGATGTATATATGTAAGGAGAATGAAAGGTATCTATTTGTGTGACCGAGTCTTCTGAATCTCAGAGGAAGTGACTTTTTTGTGTCACATTACCCTAGACATTCCCATTCTCAATTGGCATTGGCTTTCTGTGACCTATGTCACAGTATGTTAAATCAAATTATAATTGTATCAACCACGGACAATTATCAGTGTTCTTAAGTAGTTGTATAGAGTATACTGGGCACAATTAATCTTTAGGCAAGAGAGCATAAATTATTTTTTTTTTAATTTTAACTGAAAATAAAATAAAAATTTTAACTGGCATACATCTATAGTAGACATATATATTTAGTTCTGAAATTTCTTGATATATGGACAGTGGAAGAAATTTAATATTTCATTACATGAGAGAAATTTAATATTTCACTACTATTGTAGTGACACAGGAAGTTTTATTATTTAAAATATAACTACTATTCTCATTTCTTCTTAGCATTATCTTCAAAAACTCACTTTTTTTTTTTTTAATTTTTTTTTTTCAACGTTTATTTATTTTTGGGACAGAGAGAGACAGAGCATGAACGGGGGAGGGGCAGAGAGAGAGGGAGACACAGAATCGGAAACAGGCTCCAGGCTCTGAGCCATCAGCCCAGAGCCCGAAGCGGGGCTCGAACTCACGGACCGCGAGATCGTGACCTGGCTGAAGTCGGACGCCAACCGACTGCGCCACCCAGGCGCCCCTCAAAAACTCACTTTCTAACTCACATTTCTATTTTCCTTTCAAACAGGGAAGGTTTCAAACAACCTTTGCCAAGAATAGCCTTTGTGATTAAAAGTGAAAAGAAAAATCAGTTTATTATATGTGAATTTTCTAATGTCCAGAATAATTCTCATATTATACTTGGCACATCTTTGAAACTTTTTAAAGTACTTTTTAGACAGATTTAAAACATAATGTGAGGGGCTAAAAATTACTCAATCTGAGCATTGAAGTTCTTCCAAGTAATTGAAGGCATTTCAGTTATCATTTAGATTCCAGCTAATTTTCATGTAAGAACATTTACAGAGGCCAATCAAGGCAATATTCTTTTAGTACTGAAGCAGCCATTACACATAACTGGAATATGGAAATATAAGAACATATATATTAATAGTGTAACTTATTTCTGTTGTCTTAAGGAAAACATTATCAATTTATGTTATTCATTTCAAATTACTATGTTAGGGGACCTCTGCTTCCAGGAAAATGGACCAGATATAGTTTTTCCTATTCTTCTTGTCTAGTGCAACCAAAAGTATAAGGCTCTGAAAGAGGAAGATAAGGCAGACAGATAGCTAGAAACTTTGGTATCCAGAGAATAACACAGTGGTGACTTCTGTTGTTTTGTTGTTTTTGCTTCATAGATACCAGATTTGGAGCTAAAGAAGCACAATCTAAAAATGCCAGTGGGCATAGACACACAAAAAGAGCCCCCAAAAGCCTTTTGGACAAAAAAACACACTCTAATCAAACTTAGCATCAGAGAAAAACACTGGCATGCTCCCACCTACTCCAGAGAAGGCTGAGTAAGGAGGCTAGAAGTCTCCCCTCGCCACATGGTAAGGCACTGCAAAGTCTCCTGTAGGGAGCCAGGAATTTCATCCCCACTGGGCAGTGACATGGCACCTCCCTCACAGCCAGTCCAGCTGGGGTGGTCTCAGACGAGGTCTAGTGGAGAGTCAGGACTGTGCCCACTGCCTGGTGGTAATGAGCCACCCACATGGCAATGTCTGCAGAGGCCTCTTGGAAAATGGCAACACAAAATGCTGGTGAGGATGCAGGAAAATCTTGAATCACTCATATGTTGCTAGCGAAGTGTAAAATGTTAAAGCTATGCTGGCAAACAGCTTAGCAGTTTCCTAAAAAAAAAACTAAACATGCAACTACTACACAACCCAGCAGTTTTATCCCGGGGCATTCACCCTAAAGAAACGAAAACTTCCATTAACACCAAAATCTTTAAGATGTTGCTAGCAAGCTTATTCCTAGTAGCTCAAAGCTGGAAACAATGCAGACATCTCTCAACAGTTGAGTAGTTAAACCGTGGTGCATGAATACAATAGAATACTACTCCTCAATCAGAAGGAACACACTATTGACAATAGACAACAAAGTGGATGATTCTTTTTTTTTTTAATATTTATTTATTTTTGAGAGAGAGAGAGAGAGAGAGAGAGCCAGGGAGGGGCAGAGAGAGAGGGAGACACAGAATCTGAAGCAGGCTCCAGGCTCTGAGCTGTCAGCATATAGCCTGACGCAGGACTTGAACCCACGAACTGTCAGATCATGACCTCAGCCGAAGTCAGATGCTTAACCGACTGAGCCACCCAGACACCCCAACAGCGTGGATGATTCTTATATTAAGTGAAAAAAAAATCAGTCCTAGGAGGTTACAGTCTGCATGATTCCACGTACATAACATTTTTGAAATGACAGAATTATGGAAGAAGAGAAGAGATTAGTGGTTACTGGGGTTTAAGGAGGTAGAAGTAGAAAGGAGGATGGTTATCAGAGGGCAACATGGGGGATCCTTATGGTGATGGAAATGCTCTGTATCAATGTTGATATCCTGGAGATTTTCTAATAAGTTTTATAAGATTTTACCACTGGGGGAAACTTGGTAAAGGATACATGAGCTCTCTCTGCATTACTTCTTACAATAGCATGTGACTCTACAATCTCTCAAATAAAATTTAAAAATATTGCACAGTCACCAAGCCAGAAAGTGTGAAATGCAAACACTCTTCCATAAGTTCAAGGATAATTTGTAGGCAGTATTCATATTACTTGCTTTAGCGCCCTAACTGTAATGGATGGAGGCTCTTATTGGCTCGCATTAACTTTTCATCTGCACAGTATAACATTCTCCTGCCCCCTTTCGTGCCACACGATCAAATATTTGTTCTTTTCCTTTATTTCTCAGTTTAACAGTACAGGTTTCTTTCTGGGTAGTACAATTTTATTATTTTTTAATTTCCCTAGAACTAAACATAAATAAAATGCCATCACACATTTAGAACTTTGTATTACTGAATAGCTACAAATAAGCTTTAAAAATTATGATTGGCAAAATATTTCCCACTTTGGAAAAGCATTGAATACAAACCAAAATTAACAAAAACATATCAGTTCTGGGAAAATCTTTCCCATCTGTGTAAACAAAACTGGATAGTTATAAAGTTCATGGAGACAACAGACTGCATTAATTAAAGTAAAAATGCAGCAGACCCAGTTAAGAGAAAGGTACATCAGATTCCTTAAATTTTGCTAATTTTTATCATCAGCAATGAATTTATTGCTTATTCTTGGTGAAGTTCTTGTTCTTCCCATTAATTCTTGTTCTTTGACCTTGGCATGCATGTGTCTATGCTTCCAAACATTCCCCTATGTCAGCACACTCTTTGAAGTCCTGGATTCTGAAATGATCTCCCCCATTTCTATGATTTATTTTCTTTTTCATTCTCTTCTTGAGTTCACCAAGCATATACCATGTAATAGAATTATTTTTCCTTCATTCCTTCCTCCCACAGATTATCTAAGAGGCTAGAATTTCATTTCTCTGGGGAACAATATTTGGCAATTTCTTGTCCCTTGTTCTATATATATAACTCTTCCTGCTATTTAAAGGGAGGCTTATGTAATAACCAATGGTAGACAAGGACCTTGCATTAGTCACAAATCCGCTTTTCACAAAAATGAATTGTGAAAATTTTAAGCACTATTTGTTGGCAAATACTCTGGATTACTTTAAGTTGAAATTGATACCCCATAAACCTTGAATAAGATTTTAAAAGTCATGTGATCAAAGAATGATCACTGAAACAATAATTCACTTGTTACTTAGAAGCTGAAATTTTGCAAAAAATAGCCGAAGAGGTCCAAATAATTTTCAGACATAATAAAGCCGTTAAAACCAGAATAAACAAATCTAGCTAATGTAACAACTGTGGTCAAACTTGCAACCAGTTTTCTAGAAGCCTGGAAAATAAGGAAATATGAAAGGGTGGAAAAGATTGGGAAAAAGTACCACATGGTCCAACTGTTCCATTGATAGGTATTTATCCAAAAAATATGGAAACACTAATTCAAAAGGATATAAGTACCCCTGTGCTCATTGTAGCATTATTTATAATAACAAGATATGGAAACAAGTGCCCATCAAAAGATGGACTGTTAAGATGTGATACACACACACACACACACACACACACACACAATGGTCTATATGTGTGGTCTCTCTCTCTCTCTCTCTATATATATATATATACACACACATATATATACAAAATGGAATACTGGAATACTACTCAGCCGTAAAAAAGGAAATCTTACCATTTGTGGCAACATGGATGGATTTTGAGAGTATTATACTAAGTGAAATAAGTCAGGGAAAGACAAAATGTATTATTTTACTTATGTGTGTAATCTAAAAAACTGAAAAAAATCAACAAAATAAACAGTACAAAAATGAATTCAAAGATACAGAGAACAGATTGGTGGTTACCAGAGGGGAGAGTGGTGGTTATGGGTAAAATGGGTGAAGGGGCTCAGTTGTATGGCGATGAATGGTAACTAGACATGTGGTGGTAATACAGTGGCCACTTTGTAGTGTATACAAATATCAAATTATAATATTGCACACCTGAAACTTATATAATGTTATATACCAATTTTACCTCAATAAAAACAATAAATACCAAAGACAAAAGAAACAAATTCTCAGTTGGTACCAGATTTTCAAGAAGTTATCATGTGTTAGAACCAAGTAATTTATATTAAATGAGAACTCTTATATTCAAGATGTACTAAGAATGATATCTTTAATTTGTTAGGAGTTGCTGGAGGATTCTATTAAGAAATATTTTAAGCTTAAGTTTGGGTACAGAAGAAACAGTGTGATTGATAAATAATGTTTACTATGAACTCAAGCATGGAGAGAGGCAGCTCTTGCTTGTCATTCATAATTCAGCCCACTAATTTGCTTCTCCTATCAGAAAATCAAGGCTCAGATAATGATGTAAATTGTTCAAGGTCAATATTTTATTTAGCAAAGCAAAATAGATTTTCAGGGATTATGGAAAAGCTGGATCATTAATACAGTATTATAAAAAATGTTTTTTCTAAGAATTCAACAATAACAAGCACATATTATGGACTAGCTGAAGTGATATGGAGGGCAAGCAAGAGAAGTTCCATGTGGGATTAGACTTTATTGAGAATTTTAAAAAGATTTAAGTATAAAAACATCATAAATTCCTTGAGGTCAGGTTTTTACACCTATTAATCCTTTTTTACCCTATATCCCCTTGAACCTAGTGGGTGATAAGCACATGTTTATTGAGTTCACTATTGAAAAGAAGGCAGGAAATGAGCTACACAATGACATATTAGTGTCTCACTAATGGGGAAGGAATTGAAGTTAGGAGAGAAAAAAAATATCAGATACTGCTTGTGGAAGTCTTTTCTAATCTCTGCTTTTTCCCCTCTCACGGATGTTGATATTTAACATTCAAGAATTTACTGTCATTTAAAAAATTAGTTCATTTTTATTTCCCCTTTATTCTGATCTCTGCTACAAATGAGCATTTCATGATTTCCAGGTCCTCATACACATATAGCTCTTAAAAGATGTTGAGTAAAGGAGGAAGAAATGATAGTACCAAGGGAATAGGCCATTTTTATTCAAAAGGTTTCCTTGGACTGTGAAGGGTAGAGGCTGTATCAGTGGTAAAACAAATTGACGCAGCTGGTGCATTTCACTGTGGTCACAGTTACAAACAAAACAGGGTTTTGTTTGGAGTTAATTGTTTTTGGCATAAGCTTTTGTGTTTTGAGTTCCTTTGACAGTGAGAAGCTCCTGGTTTGTTATACCCCTCTCCTGAAGATGGAGTCCTCATGGAGGGTCAAACTGTTGGACCCTCTTCCTCAAGTTTGCTCTTATCTTTCTTTCCTTCTTTTTTGTTAAATAAAAGAGACAATGGTAGGTGCTAATCTGGGGATGGACCAGAGAGTGGTTTTTTTCCTCTTCCAAAAGGAGGCAGTATATATATATATATATATATATATATCAGGGTGGGCTCCCTACCACTCTTTCCTCCCCCAACATGGAATCCTGGCATCTCTGTTGTACACAGAACATCCCTCCGTATTCCCAGACTCAGCCTTCTCCATCCATCCAGGTCCCTCCTAACCACTGACACTGACGTTCTTGTGCTCAGGATGAGGCAGCTCTACACAATGGTTTCTAAGCACATCTCCTGATCCAATAGTCTGTGCTAGGCATTTTGACCAGCACTAGTAACACTTTAAAGTATAATTAACACAGTGTTATGTTAGTTTCAGATGTACAACATAATGATTCAACAATTCTACACATTACTCAGTACTCCTCTAGGTAAATGTACTCTTCTTTGAAATAATACAAGTGATGTTGGGTTTTAAAGTTAGGTTAACATGAAAACATACTACTTATAGACACATAAGTAATACATACAAGGTGGGGGATATTTTTAAAAGGTAGTGTTTGAATTATTTTCTTAACTTTTTACATTGTTTATCTGTAATTGTCAGAAATACTGCAGCCTGAAAATTCATTATATTACATATACATTACATTACTGGTCTACTAGTGAAATCATATTTTATTAGTTTTGCAGTATAGTAAGTCAGTGTAAAACATACTTCAAAATTAATAATTGCATCAATGAGTATATTGCAGAGGTAAAGATACTAGTACAGGAGATTTATACCACTAAATGTTTTATTAATGGGGCAGGCAATTTCCTTAATTTAACCTATAATGCACTCACAAAGCACTTAACTCTCTTAATGAACATATTTCCCATACTCTAGGGAATTTTGAAAACCTCTCAATTCAATTATTAAAGTGCTTAGTGATATTCAATCAAACTTTCTTGTTCCTTATTCCAAAGGAAAATGATGAATTAGAGCAAACAAGAAATGCAAGATGGGGAATAATTAATTCGTACCCAATTGAAAGTGTTTATATGTACATCAAAGCAATGAAATAGCTGTTTTTTGTTTTGTTTTCATAATAATGCAAAATATTCCAAGAATCAAGCAAATTTATGCAAAAACACAGTAAATATGACTGGAAAAGACTGAGTAGTTGAAGAGTCAACTAACAAATGAATAAAATATTTCAATATTTCAGGCAAACTCTTTTATTTTAATCAAAAAGGCTATGCCTTAGTGACAGCCAGGAATGAAAATTGTCTCCATATATCACACAAATGTTTAAATTTCGTATCAAACAAACAATACAACATTATTTTTGTAGGGAAACACCTGTGATTAAGTTTACCATATATTGTTAAAAATCATTTAGCTGTTGGAATATGAATATAAGCTGAAAATGAAAAGGTAGTTTGCTGTGTTCCTAGATTACCTATTAATAGTTCAAAGAATTTAGAATCTTTTCAGCCATAGCCAAATACTTTTAACAAGTAATATGGTTTAACTCAGCAGAAAACAATTTCTTTGAATTATGCCAAAAAATAATAAACATGTCACATTTTTCTCAATCGCATGATGAAAGAAAAATGCTGGCAATGATGTTGTGGCAACGACAAAGGTCTTTATGTAAGAGGAAACAGATTGCTTTGTCTCATCTTGTATGCCTATGTCGAACAGACAGCTTTCCATGGTAAAGCAAATTTGGTCCATAGATAGTTTGGTTTCTAGAATCTGGAAGAGTGTGTGTGTGTGTGTGTGTGTGTGTATGTGTGTGTACACATACGTGTATATGGTATGGTACCATATATCATATATATGGTACCCACATATGGGTATATGTAGTGTATGTATGAGGCATACATATGTATGTATATATGCCTCATACATACACTACATATACCCATATACATATATTTTTATGTATATATACACATATGTATGCCTCATACATACACCACATATACCCTCTATTATGTTTACTGTCTTGCTGTTCTCTTAATGTCTTATGTAGCCTTGGGTATGTCCATCCAGTATAGCAACACCAAAATTTCCTGCTCAATAATCTTCTTGATCCATCTCAAGCTCTTTAGAACTGTAATATCATTAGTAAGGCAATAATATTGTTATCACTCCTACAGGTTTAGGATAAATTCCTTGAGCTGAATTAATTTTCCTTTATTTTCCCTGCTCTTGATTTCTTGAAGATCTGTGTGACCTTAGACCAGCTTGTTTTCCACACAGACTTGTTAATGCTGTTGAAAGAAATGTGTCTTCCAAACATGCTCAAGGATGTTTAGAAACTTCCTATGAGTACTTTACTTATTTTCAACATTTCTGGTTTCTTATCTAAAATGTTCTATTTAGATGGCAGATTATTGAATCTGATAACCAGTAAATATAATAACCAATAACTAAACTCAGTGTTAGGTTTGTTTTTTTTAACGTTTATTTATTTTTGAGACAGAGACAGAGCATGAATGGGGGAGGGTCAGAGAGAGAGGGAGACACAGAATCTGAAACAGGCTCCAGGCTCTGAGCTGTCAGCACAGAGCCGGATGAGGGGTTTGAACTCAACGGACCACAAGACCACGACCTGAGCCTAAGTTGGACGCTTAACCGACTGAGCCACCCAGGCGCCTGTGTGTTAGTTTTAAACTTACTTTTATTAGGCCAAAACACACAAAAGTGCTATATTTAGAGTAAAAAAGGTTTAACAATAGTCATTTTATATTTCAACATAACATTTCCTTCTTTACCATGAAAGACACAAAATAACAGTCAAAGGCTTGGTCAGAGTAAAACAGATAAGACTTCAAATTATAAACCAGGCATTTATGAGCTGTTTGATTATGGATAATTATTTGATCTTTGTTCTGCCTCAGTTTCTTCATCCGAACATTAGGGATATCAGCAGTCTACGCTGCATTGAATCCTAGTGAATATTAAAGGAACTAAGGTACACAGATATTGTTATAGAGTGAGTGTTCAGAAAATATTAGACTGATTATTAACATTGAATTTAATAAATAGTTTTATTATCTTTCCTAGTCTTTTATTATTCCTCCTGAATTTCCTGGTGAGTGCTCCTGGTTTACATGAACTGCTCTTGCAGTCCTGGCCATAACATTTTAACATAACATCTCATTCGGTTACTATGAGCATTATGAGGTTTATGGGGTAGGAATTGTTATTCCCCTTTTCCAAATGAGGAAACCGTGTTATGATACCTTTTCAAAGACTGCACAGAAAGTAAAAGGCAAATCCAGAATTAGAATTCTATTTTTTTTTTTACCATACTCGCTTTTATAAGGTCATTTTAAATGGACATTCCTGGGCAGCAGATAGTTTAACACTGATGGCATTGGTTGACATGATCATTTTGAAGAGGTCTCCATCTCATTTGTTATAAACGTCTGGAATAGCAGGCACTTATGTAGCAATAATATGTACCCATACTATATAATATATGTATAAACGATGTAATTCTACCATATACATAACAACTCAGTGAGACTGGCACTTTTATTATCCCTCCTTTACAAGAACACTGAGCACCAGTAAGCAGTGAAACCAGGATTTGAAAGGGGGCAGTTTGCCTCCAGGGCTAACCAGTATGTCATATTAACTTTTAGACAATAAATTATACTGCAAAATGACTGCCTTTAAAATTTTCATTGCTGCTCAAGCAGTAAATTTCAAACATGTCACATTGTTTCTAACAAAACAAAACCCCCAAGCCCAAAGCTTTGCTCGTTGAAATTTTATACGCTCAATAGAAATGATTTTCTAGATTTGTACTCTCACAGGCAAGACTGCTACATTAATTTGCAGAACTGGGTGCAGAATGAAAATATAGGGCCTCTTGTTAAAAAGTAAAAATTCAGTTGGGATGTAACAGTAGAACATTATGACAAGTGTGTGGTCCTTTACAGCATAAGGTCCTATGTCGCTAAAAGGTAGCACACCCATGACATGAGCCCTGTTCACAGAGCACATAACTCTGACTCTGGCCTTGATTCTGTTCAATTACCTCCTGTAGATCTGAATAAAGACTCATAACATGAAAAGAATGGAAGTAATGGAGACCTTTTATTAAATCCGCCCCATAATGACTCCAGCTTCTCCATTATAAGCATCCTGAGGCAATGGGACCTTTGATGAAGAAGGACATGGAAGGGAAGTAAGACTACCAGGCCACAGATCTGATCACTCCTTCTACAAGAAAGCAGAAGTATAGACCGTTTTTCATGTTAGCAGTCCAGAGTCAGGATGTGGGGAGAAGAAAGAGGAAGTTCTGGTGAATTTATACCACCCCACAAGGAAGGAATAGCACTTGTCTCTCACCAGAATGGTGCAGAAGCCTGTGAGATATATCCATGTGTCCATGGTTGTTTGGAGGGAAGTCATGTTAGTTTATGTTTAAAATTAATAAGCCTGGACCTGGTCATCCAAACGCTTTGGTTTTTGCCCTTTTAAAATTATAGACAAAAATGATGTTTTCAGTCTTTTTTTCCTTTTATATGTAGAAAAGAGCTGCATTTTTGAAAAATAGCTCTCATTAATTCTTGAACTTTGAGTCAATCTGTGGTGTACATTAAAGTTATTGTCATTCAATCTTGTAGGCAATCAAGAATCAGAGCTGGTGATTTTAAAATCAAAATACATAGGTTTAGACTCAGGTTGCTTTACATACAGATTCTGTGATCTTGGGAAAGTTGATTGACCTCTCTGAGCTTCTGTTTTTTCATCCATAATATGGAAAATTTTTAAAAACAAGAGAGAAAAACCTCAGAGTTTTTGTAAACATCCATTACATAAAGGTACTTAGTGCAATACCAGGAATATCATAAGAACCCAGCAAATTATGGAGACATTATTTGAAATAAATACACATGCATTTGACATATAAATATACTTATATTTCATGCATATATATATACTCTTAAGTATGTTATATATGTATATATGTACACATATTTTATATATACATATATATATTTTAAGTTTCTAAGTTTTGGGCTCTCATATATTGGAGAAGGGGAAATTCTTGGCTAGAAGAACTGACTCTAATAGAATTTCTTTTGGAGCTTCTGCCTGTCACTGCTAACTCAACATTCAACTTTATCACGGTCAAATGAAATTACTACTGCTTGTAAAATAGGGACTTTCTCAGCATAAACCTTATGCTTCAGATCAAGCAGAATGAGTGTTTATTTGAATATAAATCTAATACAATCCTCAGAAAAAGCCAGGTGTGCTTCCTGTCCGAAGTTGTGGAAGTGTGCTTTCAGGTGCTATGCTAAGCATTGATTAGAATATATGAAATGCCATGTATTGAGGTTATCTTAGGTAGACACCACCTCTCTCCCTAATACCTAGCCATCTGATGTGTGTGTGTGTGTGTGTGTATGTTTAATGTGTCTCTTGATTTTAATCACAGAAAATAAAATGGGAAATCCCTGAAACTCTAGTGTCCCTTTTGCCGGAACACTAACAAAGCATATACCCAAATTTGCTTTCAAAACTTCAGTTTTATACCTCCCTCAAAATTGTTGATAATAGCTGTTTAGTTATATGCCCAATATAGAATTCATCAAAAATTGTCAATTTGAAAAATAAAGAAAAAGCATAAAAAAAGCAGAAGCAATTGTATATCCAATATAAACTATACTAACTTTCAATATGCAAGTAAACGTGAAAATGACCAATGCTTCTCTGTTGTTTTGACAGTGAATAAGATGATTTCAACAGTAGTCTTTTCAAAATCTGTTTGTGACATGAGTAATTCGTTTTGTGTTTCAACTTCACAGGAATTTCCCCTTGAACTGGACTTGGGAGTTCAACTGAATAAATTATTTCTGGGCTTTTGAATTATTAATCTTGTCTGCATGGTATGCAAATTAGGCTTCACTATGTCCAGTGGCACAGTCTTGGGTTAGAAGCTGTATCAGGTTGCAGGCAAAGACTTTCCGTCAAGGGATCAGGGCCTTCCAACAGAATGGTAAGTTATAATGCAACTCATGTCACCCAGGTGTACAAAGTAATGCCAGACTTCCCTCAGGGGTTTCTTTTTAAATGGCCTATAAGCAGTTAAGGTTTTAAATAATGTTTAAATGAACTGTCTGAACTGTCATTCATAACATGAAGAACAATAAAGGAAACTAAAAGGAAGTCATAATTTTTTCTCCTACATTTATTTTTCACTAAATTGAATGTCTTTTTTTAATTGCCAAATACTAAATTTATTTAAAGAGGTTTATTACATTTGCTAATGTCTTGGTAACGTATTTCAACAAAAAAGAGTAATCAGATTTGCTTAAATGTAACTACTTACAGAAAAAATGTAAAGTTTCTAAATTGTATGACAAAATCAACCACATGTAATATTTCACGTTTAGAAAAGAATATGTTAGAGGGAATCTTAAGTTATTCTAAAGATTAAATTTAGCATTTATGTTAAAATTACAATTACGGTTGCAAAAGTTACAATTTTTCAAGAAAGTAATTCACTAAGGAAAAATGACAAATTGCAGAAGCCATTGCTATTTTACCTTCCAGAACTTTTTATAATTGGTGAGTTTTTTAATTCATAAACATAATTTGGTACTTTACTTTTTAATACCTTGACTTATAGTATAAATTCTGGAATATACAAAAAAAGAAGTTATCAATATTAAGTGATTGTATCTTTTCAGTGTGAATATATATTTTTTCATTCAAGTTGTTTATTACTGAAAACAGCAATTTGTTAAAAAAGACTCATACTGCCATGTAAATTTGCCTTAAAGAAGCAGTTAAGGTTTAAAATGCATAAGTAATCTTTGTTTACTTATAATGATTGTAAAAAACAATTTAAATGCTAATAAGCTGTCAAATATATTTTTAAATTTAAGCTTCAATAGTGTACATTTTTAAAAGACTGAATACAATTAAGGTGAAAGAAACATTAATCCAAATTAAAAATGAGTACTACTTATCTGCTTATGTGTGTATTGACTATTGCTTGTAATTTAATAATTCTAACAGGTTTAGATATATGTTTGGATACATAATTAAAGATTTCACTTCAATCACCAATAGCTAAAATAAATAAATAATTCACCCAAAACAGTTAAAACCTATTTATCATGATTTCTATTTCCTAAAAATTAAAAACACAACCACGAGAAAGTGGAACAGAGAATATTAATTTTTCATGAAGGAATATCCCTTCAACTGAGAATTTTCCTTAAAGGATCAGCTTACTTCATCAATTTGTAGAATTATAATGGCCACACTAAAACACATTAGACTATAAACATCATCTAATTTGGACTCTAGCACCCAGAAAATTATGGGTCTCAATGAGACTTAAACTGGCCTGCAAATAAAAGACAGCCTGACCTTCATGAACCACCATTTATTAAGGACTTAAGAAAATTACTTTAAGAATGAAATAAAGTACCAAAAAGCAGATTATAAAATATCATAAAGAGGATAATCTCATTTCTATAAAAAATAAATTCAAATAAATATTAAACTGTAAACAGGTATCCAGATATGAGGACTAGTTGGTTTACAGACAATTAATTTTCATTCCTTCTTTTTGCCTACCTGTACCTTCTTAGTGTTACAGAATAACATTCATTTTTCAAAGTTATTTTTAAAATAAAACTAAAAATATAAAGCACCTGCTCTGAGAAGCAAGACAAAGGTGACTAGTCACTCAGTTTCCTTATTCCAGTTCTGATGTGCTGTATCCCTGCTACTTCCCTGAATCTCCATTGCCATGGGACAGCTTGAAGCAGAAGAAGCCTTCTCCATGGCGTCAGCACGGCCCCTGACTTGCCCCAGTGCTAGTTATTGGGAATCGGGCACATGCAGTAATGCACGTCTTCATAGCTGTCTTTTTCTGCAATAGCAGTGAAACCTTCCTGCGGCACAGAAGCTACTGACGTCAGCCCATGCATTTTAAGAACTGAGTAGTCAGAAAAATAAGAGAGAGGACTAGAAAAAGAACTAGAAAAAGTGGAAATTCAAAGCGGAACAACTGAGTCTTAAGGAAACTTTCTATTGTCTTACTATACCTTTGAGTGTGTGCACCTGCTTTTTTGAGCACTCCCCAATAACGAAGTTGCCCAGATCTGAGCTCTGAGGAGCTCCAACATTTGAAGCTTGGGCAAATAGTCCACAAAGAGAGAAAGGAGGATAGTGAGAAGACTGCCATGTCATAGAAAGCAGGGAAGAATGTACTTCCAGAAGTCATGGAGCTGAAAGCATCAGGGAATAGAGTTAAAAATAATAGTGGCAAATTGCCACTGACCTATAAAATAAAGCCTATATATATCTTTAAAAGACCATTAATTTTGTTGCTGTATTTCTAGAAATCCTAATAATATCAAATACATGTTGATTTGGGGAAACAAATAGAAAGTCCAGATAAACTGACTCTATTATATACTATATATATACTATATATATATATATATACACTATATATATTACATTATATATATACTATATATACTAAATATTACATTAATAATATATATAGTATAATTATATATATTAATATATATAGTATAATTAATTATATATACTCTATATATTACATTAATAATTATCTGGTATTGGGACACCTGAGTGGCTCAGTCAGTTAAGCACCAGACTTTGGCTCAGGTCATGATCTCATGGTTCATGTGTCTGAGCCCCAAATTGGACTCTGCTGTCAACATGGGGCTTGCTTTGGATTCTGTCTCCCTCTCTCTGCCCCTCCCCTTCTCTCTCTCTCTCTCAAAAATAAATCAACATTAAAAAGTTATCTGGTATCTCATCCCTAGGGATAGAACTGTTAATACTTTGGTACATTTCCTAGACTTTCTGATGTTTATTAATGTATATTTAATCAACATTAAAAAGTTATCTGGTATCTCATCCCTAGGGATAGAACTCTTAATACTTTGGTACATTTCCTAGACTTTCTGATGTTTATTAATGTCAGAGGTAAATTCATAATTTTTAAATTGACCTTAATTTAAAAAATTGATTCTGGAAGATATATATGAAATCTTACCTTCCACAAATGTGTGTCTAAACAAAGCAACCTAACTACCTGTTTTAAATATTAGTCATTTTACGTGTAGTTGCCTGTTTAAATATTAGTCATTTTACGTGTAGTGTCAACTTAAAAAAATTTTTAACATTTGTTTATTTTTCAGAAACAGAGCACAAGCGGGGGAGGGGCAGAGAGAGAGGGAGACACAGAATCTGAAGCAGGCTCCAGGCTCTGAGCTGTCAGCACAGAGTCCGACACGGGGCTCGAACTCAGGAACTGTGAGATCATGACCTGAGCTAATGTCGGATGCTTAACCGACTGAGCCACCCAGGCACCCCACGTGTAGTGTCAACTTTTAGAGTGAAATAGAGCAATGGGCTTAATTTGCTGGATTTACTGCTTCTCTGACCTTAGAGGAAATATTTGTAAAAAATGTTTTTTTTTAAACTATCAAATGTTTATCTTCATTTCCACGCAGCAAGCATTTACATACCATCTCCCTATCTGGCAGTCACTATGCCAGAGGTAGAAGATAAACTCTGAGTGTGATCAAGTTGTGAGAAATTTGAAGAAACTTCATTTATAATGAGAACATAGAATGGGGGGCTGAAGTTAAGATGGGTGGGTCAGACAGCCTCTCTTGGGAAATCCACACTTGAACTGAAGTCTGAAAGGACGTGCAGATAGAAGGCAGTGTTTGTGATGGGGCAAGGTCACAGGGGGAAAAGGTCAGTGAGATGGGTTTCAGTGAACTGAGCATTGGGAAGTTCTCTGTGCAATCAAAGAACAGGAAGAAGATAAGTAAGGAGGGGGGTCAGGCGAGGTGAGGCTGAAGTGGCCTACAGGAGCCAGGTCATGCGTGTCGTTACAGATTTGGAATTTATTTCCTAGAAAGAGGAAAGTCACTTAAGTCTTTTGGCTGAGGAGAATCAGAATTATGGTTGTAGTTTTCAAGATTGTCATGCTTTCAAGCCAAAGGTAGGTTGAAAGGGAGCCAGAGAGGATGTGAGGAGACCCTAGAAGATACAGTACAGGCCAAAATAAAGATGATGGTGACCTGGACTAGAATGGTGATGAAGGAGATGGAGCAATGGTAATGGAGTCAAGAAATATCCAAACACTATAGGCAAGACTTGGTAGCTTACTTGTTATTGGAGACAAGCTACAGACGACTTCAAGGATGTTGCTTAGATATCCTACAGGCTCTCAGCAAGTAGTGGCCACCGTTACTATTATTACTAAGAATGGAAGCACCATATTTTAATTTTTTTAAATCATGTTTTAAAACTGGAATTATATTTTACAAACTGAGTGAAATAACCACAATTCTTTGACAATATGGAAACACAGTAAAATCTATTAAAATAGTAGGACCGGAGTTATAAGAATCCCTGTTTCCTCTCCTAGGTTGTGGTTCAATTGTATTTAACTTAGCAGAATTGGGTGAACAACTGTGATATGCTGGGGACCATGGGAGGTGCTGGAAGCAGAAAAATGAACTAGATGCTCCACTTATTTCACTGCACCATTTCTTGGCCTCTTTGCTATGTGTCAAGTCCTCTACGTGTGTTTTCACCACTGGGCATTTGCACATGCTTCCCCTTATGTCTGGGATATTTTTTACCATTATAAGACATGCATTTATTTGCATCCTGGTTCTTCCCAAGAGAGTATAAATTGTTTGAGATTAGGAACTTTGTTTGACTCACTGCTGTTATCCCCTGTGCCTAGCGCATAGTTCAAAGGCACTTAATAAATATTTGTTAAAATAATATATTAATGATATATCTGTATATGAATGTGTATGTATGTGCACTCCTTACTAACCTTTCATAGTTCAAGTTTTAAGTGTTTTTTTAAATTATTACTACTTATGTGCAGTTTTGTCATTAGGCATAAGCTGGTGTTTCAACCTTCTCTTTTCTCTCTCTTCCTTAGGCATGGAATGAAACTTGCCAAAATTGGCTGGCAGCAGAGATTTCCCTGGAAAAGTACTACCTTTCCATTTTTTATGGGATCGAGTTTCTTGTGGGAGTCCTGGCAAATACAACTGTTGTGTTTGGCTACCTCTTTTGTCTGAAGAACTGGAATAGCAGTAACATTTATCTCTTTAACCTCTCTATCTCAGACTTGGCTTTTTTGTGCACCCTCCCCATGCTGATAAGAAGTTATTCTCAAGGAAAGTGGACGTATGGGGATGTGCTCTGCATAAGCAACCGATATGTGCTTCATGCCAACCTCTACACGAGCATCCTTTTTCTGACTTTTATCAGCGTTGATCGATACCTGCTCATGAAGCATCCTTTCCGAGAACACTTTCTGCAAAAGAAAGAGTTCGCTGTTTTAATCTCTTTGGGTATTTGGGTTTTAGTAACCCTAGAGCTCCTGCCCATACTTTCTCTTATACATCCAAATATAGCTGTCAATGGCACCAACTGTATTGATTATGCAAGCTCTGGGGACCCCAAATACAACCTCATTTATAGCATGTGTCTAACCTTCTTGGGATTCCTCATTCCTCTTTTGGTGATGTGCTTCTTTTATTTCAAGATTGCTCTGTTCTTAAAGCAGAGGAGCATACAGCTTGCTACTGCTTTGCCCCTTGAAAAGCCCCTCACGTTAGTCATCATGGCAGTTGTGATCTTCTCCGTGCTTTTTACTCCCTACCACATCATGCGGAATGTGAGGATTGCTTCACGCCTGGGGAAGTGGAAGCAGTCCCGCTGTGCTCAGGCCACCATCAACTCCTTATACATTGTGACTCGGCCTTTGGCCTTTCTGAACAGCACCGTCAACCCTGTCTTCTACTTCCTCATGGGAGATCACTTCAGGGAGATGTTGATGAGCAAGCTGAGGCACCAATTCAAATCCCTGACATCCTTTAGAAGATGAAGTCATGGACTGATGTTTCCATTCAGGGAAAAGTGAGATGCTTGTGTAACACACTGTTTTGCATGTGCAGATGTAGGCCAATTAGAATTTGATTTAACTCATAGACGTAAATCAGAGAAGCAAAGACTTGACACTCTTTTAAAGACATGCTGTGCCCGGAGTCTGTGAAAAGAAGAGGATGGGAAGTATTTATTGGTTTCTTCACCTAAGAATTGAAAGGAACTGGACTGGCATTGTCTAGTGCTTGAGCATATAAATCCAAAACCCTAGATGTTATAAGACTTTCTCAACCAGTGTAAAAGAAATAGAAGGTAGATAAAGCAGCAAGTAGTCTGCATTTAATCATCACCAGATTGTGAAAAAAAAATATGTTGGCAACATTCTCTACGTTATTCTTATTCATTTGATCTTATACCTTAATGTGAAACCTGAATAACAGATTAAGCAGACACTATTAGAGATTATTGTTAGAAATTGTGGTCTTGAACAAAATTTAAAGTCAACCATAGCAACAAGCAAGAAAGCAATGTAATGAGTTCAAGGATGTCTCTATGTATTTCTTTGTATTGATCATGAGTTGGAGTCAAGTTGTAATTATAAGTCCTATTTTGTTTCATGGTTTTTAGTGCAAAGAATCGAATTAAATGGAGCCTAAAGATATGGTTCAACAAAAAGAGAGACATGTTTGAGCTTGTCTCTCAGGGAATTTAGGTATGAATGATTTTACCAAAGTACACAAAGAGAGAGGAGAAGAAGATTTGCAAAAATCTCAGAGCTATGGAACACAAAGTGTCTATCAGAAAACCCAAAGCATGACAAAACAAAGCAAACAAAGCAAAACAAAACAAAGGTAAATACTTTTGGACGACTGTATCTTAAAGACAGTGACTTATATATGGGATGAGCCTTGTTTTCATGTTCATAGAACATCACATAAGACCACTGAAGGAAGTGTTCTAAACAAAGTGCACTTTATGAAATTGTAAAATGGAAGAAATATTTATGTGCATATTCATATAGATTATCCAGGCATCCCTCTATGCCACAAAACAATTATAGGAAAAACTAAATGGATGCTACATTAGCTTTTTAAAATCAAATAAGTATCACATAACAATTCACTTACATGTAACAAAATGTGTCCATGGCCACATGTCTATGCTCATTTCCTTAAAGCCATTAGCTGTATTTATGCTAAGTAAAATAAGTCAGTCAGACAAAGACAGATATCATATGTTTTCACTCATGTGTGGAATTTGAGAAACTTAACAGTAGACCCTGGGGGAAGAGAAGGGGAAAAAATAGTTTCAAATAGAGAGAGAGGTAAACCATGAGAGACTCTTAAATACAGAGAACAAACTGAGGGTTGATGGGAAGGGGGGCAGAAATGGGTGATGGGCATTGAGAAGGACACTTGTTGGGATGAGCACTGGGTGTTGTTGTATGTAAGCAATGAATCATAGGACTCTACTCCTGAAGCCAAGAGCACACTGTATACACTGTATGTTAGCTAACTTGACAATAAGTTATATTAAAAAAACGATTAGTTGTAACATGAAGGATAAAATAGGTGTTATGAGTACAAAGACAAAATTCTATTGCCCTTTCTGTCCTATACTCTGGTGATATATTCTGACAGTACAAAAACCCAAAATATCCCCAGTTAGTGCTTACATAATTCAAACAAATGAGATATTATAAAAATGCATTACTCACAAAGGATTTATTTTCTTACTTATTATTAGGCTTTAAGATATTTTTTTCATGCCTTGCCTTTGTGGTCAATATTTTTGAAATTTTAGTGTGATTTTATACCTGCCTGATAATAAACTGAAAACATAATCTCCTGAATATCCTCATCAGAAAAGGCCACAAAAGAGCCTTAGGAAAGAAGTGTTTACTTATTTCTGCAAACTTAGAAACATCTAACGTAATTTTAATTTGCTTTTTATGCATGGGTTTTAATTTGCAAAATTGGAAATAAATTTTCCCTACCCTTACCCAAGAGATAGGGACTCTTTTAATTAGGGCAGTGAAATATTTTATAGAACCACAAACTCTTAGGTATATCTTGTAACCAAAATGTTAAGTAATTTCATAGCATAATTCTTAATTCTTTTCTTGCCAAGTCTGTCACCTGGTAGCTTTATCCTCAGCAGACAAGAGACCTGCACTAAAACTATAAGAGCTATTCCATTTACTTTTTGTACTAGGTGATTGTAAGAATTATAAACGAAGAATAATGGAAATTCTTTCTGGGTTTGTAGTTTTCAAAGGAAATGATGTTGGGCTTTGGTATCTTGTCTTTTGATTGGTTCCTTATTGTTTTTAGAATCCTGTCTAAGCTATTTGGTCCAGCATTTCACTATCTGGGCCCACCAATATTATCATATGTTATCTCCCACTGCCAGTTTCACAAACTATACTCTCCAGCCAAAGATGGTTACCTCACTTCTATATGCAGAACTTTCTTCACTGTGCACAGCTGGATGCTCACCCCTGTCCCATCATGCCCAAGTACAAAAAATTTTATGCATTTTTTAAGGCCCATGTCATCTGTCACTCCTTCTGAAAGCCTTCCTTTAGGTCGTCTCCTCCGCAGATCTGGAAATAAATGAATTATTTTTGCACTTATAACATAGTTGTTTAGATTCAAGTGAACTCTAAGGTCTGTGACTAGAAGAACCACATCTAATTTTTTATTGCCCTTCTAGAACTTAGCAAGGTATATTTTATATGGTTGTTTATTATGAATCAATGTCCTTAAAATTGAATTCAATGCTCGTTTTTAGTGTACATGATTGGACTACTTTCTGTCATCACTGCTTTTATAAGTACTGCTGTCTTATATAAAGAATAGAGTGTATATATACAAACACATGTGCCAGATGCCATTGCCACATCCCTTATATTTTCCTCCATACCTTTGAACATAGTTCTAATTGATGCTTAAAATCTGTGTCTGCTAGTTCACAAGGTGGGTCATATCAACATTTATGCTCATTGATTGCATTTTATCTTAAGTATGGGCCACAAATTCCTGCTTTTTCAGATCTAATAAATTTGGATTATGTTCTGGACATTTTGAATAATATATTGTGGAGTCTCTGGATTCTATTATGTTCCATGGAAAAGTACAAATATTTTGTTTCATGGCTGAACTCAAACTCCAAGCCCTGCAATCTCATTTCACTTATTTTAGCCTTAACTGAGCTGTTTAGAGTCTTTCCAGCACATCCATAGTTCAGAGGTCAGCTAGAGACTTGAATAGAATTTATATACCAGATGTGCAGTTCCCTGTCTGTAACTCTTTCTTCTCCAGGGCTCTTCCCCCTTCACTTTCCAGTTGCTGAGTTTACTCTGGACTCATTCTTTGCTTTCTCATGCCAGATAGACTGTAGGTTCATTTCTATATTTTAGCAAACCAGCCTGGCCTGATTACTTAAAAATGTGACTGTGAATGTCACTCAGTGCTTTTTACCTCTGCCAGGTATGGATCCCCCTCCTTGCTTTGTTTTGTTCAGTCTGTAGTATCTTTATGTAGTTGGTTGTTTATATATTCCCAGAGTTTAGAGATGCCCCTTGCAGGAAGTGTGGATCAATAGGAATTACTAGGCCGTTACTAAAGCAGAAACTTTTTTCCATTAGAATTAATAAGCTTCACAGGATAATATAACTATATATCATAAGTGGTTTAAATTCCCACTCATAGCTTCTAAATATTCTTAAGGGCTTATTTCATATTGACCATCATTTGACTCCAGCCTGTGCGTTTATTCATGCTTTCTCTATTTTCCCTTGCACCAGTTTTGGTTTTAAACCTAACCTCTGCAATAATTTTCAACAAAAAGTAATTTAAAAAAAACCAGCAAAACCAATAATTTTTCTGAAAGCAAATAGCATCCCCTGCCCATTGTCCTGCCTTTTGCTAGTCTCCATACTTTCCTCATTCTGGGTCCCACTCCATACTTTATGAATGGTAATTTTGCCCCACTTAGAGATTTTGGTACCAAAAATATTTGAGTAGACCAGTGGTCTTAGCAAAGAACTCTTTAAAACAAATGTAAAATTGTTCCTAAAAGAAATTATTGTCTCAAGTTCAAATAGAATTGAAAAATTCAATTGCCAAAAGACAGTAAGTCTTTTATGCTAATAAACCTACTTCTAGTGTATAGCTCTTGGTCACTATATGGTAATCTATTGTATGGATATAGCTGTATTGCTTTAGTCAATACTTCATTGCTGACATTTAAGTTATTTATAATTTTTAGTTTTCAACTCAAGCTCATTTTGCAGCCCAGGCTTACCAGTAACAAATCAGGTGCTTTGATCTCTATTTGCTATGGATTCCTGTGAGAGTAATCTATTATTCAACCCTGGGTGGAAAAAAAATGAGATTGTTCATGACTGAGTCATCAAATCCCATCGTAAACCATCAACACAATAATAGTAATAACAAACACAGGTAGCACTTAAAATGTACCAGGCACAGTTGCTCTAGCACTTTATACATTTAATTCATTCAACTGTTGCCAAACCCTATGAAAGTTACAGATGAAGAAACCAAGGCACAGAGAGTTTAATGGTCACATAGCTAGTAAGTGGTAGGGTTGCACTTCAGAAACCATCTTTAGATTCTCTCTAAGGATGTTTAAGTTATAATTTATCACATGGTTTAGTCCCAGAGTCATCTTATAACATAGCTCTAAGGAAGACAACTCCAGGATGATGTGAGAATGAGTTCTAGAATAGGCTCTGGAGTCAGACATTTTATTTACCCATGCAGAATATTGGACGCATATAAAATCTTGAATTTAACCATATGGTATGGAATTCACAGATAATATTTTCAGATGATACAATAAACTTAAGAATGTGTAACATGTCAGAATAGAAATTTCTGTACATAATGATCAGGTGTACAACATTTATAGGTAGCTGGCTTCTTTAGCAATGCAATGTGAAGTCCTATGACCTAGAACCCTGTGATTATGTTTTAGTGAGATTCTCAGACAGAATCAATAAGTCATATCCATATTTTCTCTAAATTTTAATAATATGGACAATATTTTATTAGAAAATTTACTTTTTGATAACTTTATGTGAAAGTAATAATGTATTCAAATACCAAATTTTCTGGGGCGCCTGGGTGGCGCAGTCGGTTAAAGCGTCGGACTTCAGCCAGGTCACGATCTCGCGGTCCGTGAGTTCGAGCCCCGCGTCAGGCTCTGGGCTGATGGCTCGGAGCCTGGAGCCTGTTTCCGATTCTGTGTCTCCCTCTCTCTCTGCCCCTCCCCCGTTCATGCTCTGTCTCTCTCTGTCCCAAAAATAAATAAAAAACGTTGAAAAAAAAATTCAAATACCAAATTTTCTCTTATTCTATGTAACATATAATTAGATTTATAACCTCTAGCTGTGAATATGTTGATTTGATTTGATCCCTAAAGAGAGTAAATTAGTTTGTCATGTCACATTATATATGTGCAAATGAATACTTGAAATACATAATGTTATACTAATGTGTGTATATATGTCACATAAAGAAAAAGAACAAGGAATGCCATGTAAATAAATTATTGGCTGTGTCTTAGTAACTCATTAGATTCCTCAAGAGTCTCGCCATTTAGGTTGTATTATTATCTCCAATGTACTGTTGGGGAAACATGCTTTGAGAAATTGAGCAAGGCAGGGGTCAGAATCAGCTTCGAAACTTAGATCTGGTTCCAAAGAAACACAAACTCTTCATGACAATCTCTGTTAAGAAGTCTAAGTGATTACCCCAAATTTCAATCCACTAAGGTATTTTGGAAAAGTTGTTTATAACCTATTATGAAACATTATTTTCAATAAGAAAACACTGATAATGGGAAGGGAGATTTAAAATTTTTTCTTCCTAAAAATGTAGTTTTCTTCATTTGAGATTTAACTTCTAAGAATACAACGAGTTTGAAATTAATTTAATGAGAGCTAATTTCATAGCTTTCCATTCAAAGTGTAGTGTACTAAGTTAAAATATAACGAAGGGCATGTTTTAAAAGTCTCCACCCAAGTTAACTTGTGACAGACTTTAAAGTTATTATCATGGGGGAAAGGATGAGGGCATTCATTCTTAAACTTAATAGTAGTTGCTGAAACAGGGCTGTTTCCGCCTTGCATGTATTACATTTTACCCACTTCCTGTGGTTTCCAACGGAACAAAAACTAAGTACTAAATATTTTGGTGTGTTATAAAATCGATGCATCCTACAAGAGCTATAATGTGTGTATTAGAAACTATTACTTCAATTTTAGCTTTAATTTGTCCACAACTTGGATAAAGACTAGTGCTTGGTGAATCATGGGGCAGGGCAGCATGCACTGTGTGCACATATGTGTGTATGAACAGGTCCACAGGGGAAGAATTCATCATCGGTGCAAAACAGGTGCATTCAGCCAATTGTTTTCAGGACAAGGCCTTTGTCATGGGACATGGGTGATTCTGGGTACAACACAATGTGGGTCACTTAGGATTATTTTTTTTGGCTTAAGTCCCACATAGTCATGTTTGAATTCTGGGGAGAAAAGTAGATATAAGTTAATTGAAAAAAAAGTTGTTTCATTAGAATCTTTGTAAAACATAGGGGCCCAAGCAGCACAGCTTTGTGAGCCACACACCCCCAACACCCACCCACATTACCCAAAACCTCCATATAATAGAAGGTAAAAATAAAGATTCTCTCACGTGTAAACTTGGAACATCAAACTATTTTGAAACTTGAGTTATAAAATAACATCCATCAGCAATGATGGTGGTTTCCATTAGAACTAATGATGACAGATCTACATGGAAGTACCCATCAGGAGCAAAGTGGTTAGTTAGATCTGTGTTCAGTAATGCCAGGAAGATGCCATGAGAAAGAATCTGTCAGGAGAGGAGAAGGGAACATGAGCATACTTATGAACCTAAATGAGACATATCCCAGGGGCCTTACATAAATACACACCTGGGTGGGAGTTCAGACATGCTGAGTAAGTGGAGCATAAACAAGACAAAGCACCGGCTTCTGTGATTCTATTTGTGCTCCCAAATTAGTGGACCTGGAGAAAGTCTGGACATACACATATAAATTTGTTATATACAGAGATAAATATATACATTTATAATACATTTAATCAAAAAGTAAAGCTCATTACATCAATAATTCAATTGTTTTGTTCCTGTCATGTTTTTCCATTAAATTTTTGTCTATACTCAGAGATTGATGAGACAAAATAAACTAAGATGTGTCATGAGTTCTAAACACATTCAAAATCAAAATCAAAATCATATCACGTAAACAGAGTTATGTGACAGCTTACCCCTTCTATAACAAATATACTTACTCTACAAATTCAATAAATATTCAACAAATATTTATCGAATGCCCAGCATAAGCCAGAAATTATGTCATTGGTTAAGCTCTGAACAGCAAATGTTCCCCTCATTAAATTAGCTCACCCCTTCCTTCAGTTAGCTCGTGATCTTAATAGGAAAAACAGACGTATAAACAGATATGCATAACATGGTCAGGGCAAAAACGGAGATGTGCCCAAATTACTAAAAGTGCATAGAAGAGAGGTCTGAATTTTGTCTTGGTAGGTTAGGAAATTTTGTGCAGGTGATGTTCATCCTGCTGAGGGCTGGCATGGGAGTGAGCAGCGCCACAGAGCAAGAAGTTGAGGTGCAAAGGCAGAGGCCCAGAAGGTAGACATTTGCAGGCCAACCCAGTGAGGGAGCAATTACTGTGGAAGTGTGCAATTACAAGGAAGGTGATCAGTAACAACCCTCTGGTAGTGGAGACACTATACACATGCACAGTGCTGTTCGGCTTGCAGTGCAGGATACATGGAACCATTTAAGGTTTCTCAATGAGGACTTTTCCCCAAAGGGTTACTTTAGGGAGAATTAAACAAAGACAGGAAGCAAAATTTACTCAATAATTAAATCGTTAATTTGACGCACTTTGTCCTACTATCTTTTACTGCTCTGCAAGCTCTGGCCCTTGTATTTTAGCCACCTTTTAAATATTGGTGTTCTTGGCTCCCTTTTCTTTTTCATTCTTTCCCCCCCCAGAAAATTTCATTCTTATCTATTGCTTTAGGTCTAGTCTCTGAGCTTAAATTGAGTCCGATGTTACCAATACAGGGAAAGTTGATATTATCTTCAAACCTCCTTTTGAGATTTTAAAGATATCCTGTTAGTAAAGAAACATATTTTAGAAATATTGGTATCATCTTCATGATGGCATCCAGTAAGAGAGAATGTCATACTTCGGCTGTGTACAACGTCGTTTCTCAAGGTACATAAAAAGAGGCTTGAGATCAGCATAATCTGCAGATCTCTCAAGCTGTTCTTTCCAAATTCCTGCAAATTTTATGTCCCTTTTGAAGTGAGGAAATCACTTTGAATGTCTGTTCCTTTTCAAATGATGTCCAGGATGCAGCCTCCAAATGTTAAGTGCCAATATATAGAAATATCTACTCCATTATCAATTATAGCAAGCAATCTTATTTTGTAACTGGTTTCCTTTGCAGAGGTCACAGACAAAATATCCAGCGTAAAATATACTTATAATTTTTTTTTATTTATCCATGTAGGTGCAAATATCAGTAACATTCATATTTCTTAGAAACGGTTTCTAATCTTTTACTAATTATTGTTTATAATCACTTACAAAAATAAAGATTTCTTTTTTGGTCTTATAACTACTCAGAGCTTTAGTATCCATTACTCTTTCTCAATCACAGCACAGAATAGTCATTAGGAAATCCCATGATTTAATTTAGACAGTGTTTAAATACTTCAAGATAATGTTAAAATAGTCTGACACGAATAAACAGCTCAACTCAAATAAGTAAATAAGTAAGTAGTAAATAAATAAATAAATAAATAAATAAATAAAATATATCCAGTTTCAAGGTTTACTAACATTTTCAAGGTTATGGGCCATCAAGAGGCATAGGCATATCAAGGAGAGCTCTTGAACTTCATGAACACTTTCCCAGGTCCATCTTTCTCTCATTGGACAAGCTCTCTGATCCAAAATAATAGACAATGTATCTAAGAAAGCTTGCAGAACACTCTAGTGTTTAGATTTTGATCGATGTTTTATGTCAGATACAGTTTATGTGACATAGGAAGCCGTGCTTCATAAAGCCAAATTCTAGCTTTATTCATCAATATATCAATCATAAACCATGGATATTCTGCTAAAAATTTCATTATTTCATAGATAAGGACTCTCTAGTGAATATCATTAATCTGTTTTTGAGGAGGTCCAAATTTAGACCATGTTTACAAATTTAGATCAGCTTTATTCCTTCTGAGGTGCCTCTCTACTCCCCCAAACAGGAAGGAAGTGGATCACAGGCAGCTGCTTGAAATCTTTCCTTCTCAATCCCTACAAGGTGACTTGGAATTGTGGAGATCCCTGACTGTTATTATCAAACTCAGTTCCAGTGCACTCCAGTTTAGTCAGTTACTATTGTACACAGTTACAAAACTGTGCTCAGTTATCAATAAATATAAAATTTTCATATCCACGTCACATATAGATTCAAATAAGAGTCAAAAGCATAATTTATTTTCAAATCAGCATTATTTCTACTAGACTGAACTCAAGTATTTTGAAATACTCCTGACTTCAAGTATTTTATTTTGTTAGAATATTGTATTATATTTATAATATCTCTTGTTATTTAGAGAATTATGATACAAATTCAATGAGGTGGAAAGAAATATCCATTCTAAATGTCTAATAACTAGGAAGAGCATTATTCATAAAACCTCTAATTTATTTCATCACTGCTTTTTTGCATTTTTGGACAGCACACCAAGCTTTCGTACAGCAATGAGGTTGAAGGCCATAAAATGATACCTACAGGGTTTATGTGAGCTTAAGGATAGAAGTCATAAATAACATGTCTTAAAATTTAGATAAATAAAACAAAGGGCGAAATAATTTCTATAATGTCATATCATCAAACAAAAATGTGAAGTGATTGAATACGTTGGAAACGGAATGAAAAGAGTTTGTAATTTAGGCAGCTATTGATTATGTAGAGTATGGGTAGAAAAGGGGATCATAATTTTATTTTTGTTTCATTCAGTAATTGTGATATGCTTAAAAGAGAAATGATCATTTATTTGACCAGATTCCTGAATAATCACCAAATTGGTGACTGTGGATGTATCTTGTTTATACAATTGAAATGGTTTTATTGGGAAACAGTCATTTATATTTTTAGCAAGTATTACTCAAAATTTTTCAGAAAGAATGAACATATGTGGTTTGTTATCTGGTCTTACACGATTCAAAATCACTTCATTTTTAAGAAATTTTTCTTCCTTGTGATGATATTTAAAACTATTTGTATACCTAAGAATGTTTAGGAAATTTTGTTCACAATTCTATGATCTATAAATAATGATGAAAGGACATTGAGTATTGGTTTTTAAATTATCCTGAAATTTTTAACTTTTTATTTTGGACCAAAAAGTAAATCCTAATAATTAAACAATAGTAAAATGAACTCCTAATGTCTCCCTGATGTAGCTTATATATATATATATATATATATATATATATATATATATATATACACACATCTATATACATATATACATATACATATATATACATATATATATATATATATACACACCAACAGTATTAAACTCATGTATTTAAACTTTGTGATATGTTTAAACTTATTGTAGTTATATCTTGGCTAATGGTTAAATTGTTTCCTATTTGGCCACTGAGAAATTCTTCAAGTAGGCTTCTAAGTATTTTGGTATGACTGTTTTGGTGTTTTTGATAGTTTCCTTACCATTTGGTACGCCATCTTGAACATTTCTTATTAGTAAAATCAGCCATTTATTAAGGAACTCTCATTCTTTTTAGTGAGACATAATATTTCAATTTGAGTGGTAATTGTGTGTTTCTTCTAGATTGATTATTTGTCTAGGAATTTTAGTGGATAGCATTTTTTTTAGATAAAATACATTATAAAGAAAAAATAAGATAAAATACATCATGAGTTTATTCTGTCTTCTTTTTCCCATGCTGAGAATCCCGATTCTCAATAATGAGGAATGATAAATTTACAATAACCATGTAATTTCCTCATTTACTTTTTCTAAGTTACATAATAATCTCAGAATGTCAATATTAACATTACCACAGATGATATGATTTCTAAAATAATTTTAAGATACAAATTTCATTTTTCAGTTATTTTTGTCCTTAGAATATACCTACTAAAGATGTATAATCTATGAGTATATTTAAAGTTAGTTGGAATAGTTTGTTTCAGTGTAGTTATATCAACAACTGGATACACTTTCATTCTTTGTTTGTGGTATAAACCTGCATGCTAGATAGTCCCCCAAAATGGCCTCCATAGATTCTTTTCTTACTGGACATAGGTGCCACTCTTCTTTTGAGAGGTGGAGTTTATTTTCCCACACCTTGAATCTGGGTTGGTCTTATGACTGCTTTAATCAGTAGAATGTAGCAGAAGTGATTTCTTGGGATTTCGGAGCCCAGGATTTATGAGAACTAACAGCTTTTGCTTTCTGCTTTCTTCTTCTTAAGTCTTCTTGGACTTCTTCTCAGGCTTGAGAAAGTACAAGAAGTCATGATGATAGTCCCCTCAAGGAGAAGAATCAAGACCTCTGGTAAGAGTCCCAGCTAAGCTCCCTGCAGATGGCAGGTAACAGCATGAATGGAACCATTTTGGACCCTGAAGGTCTTCCAGTATCCCCGAGCCAGACCCTACTATTCTGTATTTTCCTAAAGTAAATTTAAAAAATTGTCATATGTTTCCTGAAGTTACAATACTTGGAACTTCTCTTTTCTTTACTTCAGTTGACACTGTTTTTTCAGTTTGGATTCTATGTCCAGAAGTTAGTTTTCCATCAACGTTTGACTTTATCCTAGAAGATAGCATCAGTTGATTAATTTTGAAAATTTGTAAGACTCTAAATCAACCTCACACCTGACCGTGGACCCCTTGTGCCAAGATGTAAAATGTAAAAATCTTCCGCCCTCCCCAGTTTGCAATTGCTGATTCTCAGATCGGCCCCTCACACTTTCAGTGAGTAATTACTGGCAGTTTGGGGGTTCTTCTGTTTTAAGATTCAGAGGACACCTCGTTGCTTCCATCTACTTCCCCTAACTTTAGTATTGTCATCATTTTCCCAGTTGTATTTTGGGATTTGGGGGGAGGTGACATCATTCTTGCTATTGTGTGTTCAATCAACTCGTTGATTGTGAAGAACAGGTAACATAAAAGAGGATTTAAAAGGAAATGAGAAAGACTTGAATTATAATTTTACTTTTGCCACTTCCTAGCTATGTGAACTTGTAGAAATTTCTTAGTATCACTAAAGCCTAATTTTCTCTTTTACAAATGGGGATAATAATGGACTTTGCCTCATAGTATTATTGTAATGGAGACAGTACAGGATGTACCTGATACCCACTTAACACAGTGAACAACACATGATAAGCATTCTGTAACTTTCCCCACATTTATTACTTATAAGTAGTTTCAAATGTATCTATGAGAGTCCTAAATTTAAGGATAGATCACATTGGAGCGCCTGGGTGGCTCAGTAGGTTAACTGTCCGACTTCAGCTCAGGTCATGATCTTGTGGTTAGTGAGTTTGAGCCCCACATCAGGATATGTGCTGACAGCTCAGAGCCTGGAGCCTGCTTTAGATTCTGTGTCTCCCTCTCTCTCTGTCCCTCCCCTGCTTGTTCTCTCTCTCTCTCTCTCTCTCTCTGAAATAATAAATGAATAAACTTAAACAAACAAACAAACAAAAAAACAGTAGCTCACATCTAGGAATAGTACAGAAAAGGTGAATAATTATTTTACTCTCTTCCACCTGCTGGTACATTGAACACTTTCATCAAAAAAGGCCCAGAATAAGGGCAACTTGGTGGCTCAGTCAGTTAAACGTCCCACTGTTAGTTTCAACTCAGGTCATGATCTCACGGTTCCTGAGTTGGAGCCACACTTGGGTCTCTGTGCTGACAGTCCAGGCCTGCTTGGGATTCTCTCTCTCCCTCTCTCTCTCTCTCTCTCTCTCTCAAAATAAATAAATAAACTTAAAAAAAGGCCTAGAAGAGCAGGAGAAACATGCTATATAAAACAGTAACTATCAGGGTAGTTACTGCTGTTATTGAGCACCTATGTTGTGTCTAGTGTTATGCATATATTCATACATTTAATCCCTAATGTGGCCTCTAAAGCAGGGTATTAGCATTCCCACCTTCATGGGCAGATTCCTCCATTAGAGGAATCTGATAACCTCCCCAAGTTAAGCACATGGAAATTTGACGTCCTCTCACTTGACTTCCAAAGGACTCCCTGCTGCTCTTACACCAGCAACAATGGAAGGAGCTTAGCTTCAAGGAAAGAGGAACTTAGCCTATTGGGGAGAAGAGTAGATTTGGATGCTATTTGCAAATATTCAAAACTTTTCATAAGAAGGAGGAATTAGATTTAGTCTGAGGTGCTTTTTAGGACATAACTTGTCCAGTGGTTAGGAGGGAACTGAGGTGATGATTAGACAAGAGCAAATTTTCTATCCTATGAGTATCTGAAAATTGGACGGGCTGCCTTGAGAAGTGATGTTACCCATCATTGGCTATGCCTTGTGTTGTTGGAGATGCTGTAAAAAGTGTGCATGTGTCAAGTGGGCCTGGATGACCCCTTGGTTCCCTCCTACTTAGAAAGGCTGTCACTGTAAGTACTGCTGCAAGCATAACAGAACCCCAGAAAAAAGTAGTTCCAACTTTGAGGCACTTGAGGTTAGTTTAGATAGTCTAAACAGCAACCAGTAGTCTATACTGAAAGTATCCTCTCTTATGTTCAAATTGCCACTCTTCAGAGTTTTTTTAAACTCTGAAATTATATAGATGTAATATCAGCTAACATTTGGAGTGTTTACTATTTGCAAGATCTAATGATTCTAAGAGCTTCACCTGAATTAAATTATTTAATTCTCCTAACAACTTCACAAGGTAGAAATAATTATCATTTTACAGATGAGGACATCAAGGCATATCAAGGATAAATAACCTGTCAAGTGTTACAAAGTTAGTAAATGAAGGAGAAAGGATTTGAACCTAACTAGCCTAACTCCAGAATCCACACTCCAACTATACAATGGAGGTGATGATGATAATAATAGAATTAATACTAGCTACCAAGAGCTAAATATTTTCTAATTTTGTATAGCTAAATTTTATACCATTCTTCTGATACTCGTTCTCATTTTACTCTTATCCATACGTCTAGGAAATTTAGCTGAAGAAAGTAAGCCATAGCACAGTCATGTATTTTGTCTCCACAAATGGTAAATGGATGAAGGATTTGAGGCCAGGAGGGTGTAATTTTATTTATTTATTTATTTATTTATTTATTTATTTATTTTAATGTTTATTTATTTTTGAGAGAGAGAGGGATACAGCACAAGTGGGGGAAGGACGGAGAGAGAGACACACACACAGAATTCAAAGCAGGCTCCAGGCTCTGAGCTGTCAGCACAAAGCCCAATGCAGGGCTCAAACCCATGAACCATAAGATCATAACCTGAGCCAAAGTCAGATGCTTAACTGACTTAGCCACCTAGGTGCTCCCAGAGTGTGTAATTTTAAAGTCTCTGTGCTTAAATCAGTGCTTTCCATATAATTTTGTGCAGCTATGGTCTACCTGCCCCACTGAATTATTTCCTTTTGGGTGATCCAACTCTCTCTCTCTCTCTCCCTACCCTAGAAAAACCTTCCTTCAGATACCCATCCATGCCAATGTGACAAACAGGCAGCCCCAAAGCAAATCAGCACATATGCACTTAAGAGGTGACTCTGCCTCATGGGCTCACTCATATGGTCCTGTTCTGGTTGTCCTTTAAGCTCTGTGCCCGTTACTGGATGGCATCATCTTTCAGGCAAGGTTATTTGCATTTATTAGAGTTCAAGACGCTTACGTGAAGGAAAGACAAAGACTTGTGAAATTTTACTATGAATCAATTTCTTATTTTATTTTGCCAACACCACAGAATTCATAAGACGCTAACATTTAGATAATTTATTATATGTAAATCTAGCTCTGACTGGAAAATCCCTTTCACTGCTACCTTAATACGACTTGGTGATATTTATCTTCAATCATTTTTTCCTTTACATCATTAGCACTCTGTTTTTAATAGCCAACACTTAGTCAAGTTAATTTAAAGGTTCACTGTCCAGATGTTGCATTTCATGAAAAATAGTGAAAGAAAATAAAGCTCTCATTTCTTTCCTGGTGTAATTTCAGAGGCTGAGGTACTGAGTACTAACTGCTTGCAGAATGTGCACAGTCCCTTAGAGACTCTGGTGGCCAGGACAATCTTACCACTATGTTAGTCATGCTAAGCACATTAATAGTGAGTAGTGCTAATAAGACGTTCTGTTTTACCTTTTAATATTTTTCTTTTACCAAAAAAAATGATGTTGAGTAATAATCTGTTGGCAAAATCTTTCTCCCTGATTTTCTTTGCTGCATTAACTCCTCAAGGTCATGACTAATGACTTTCTCATGACCCTGAGTTTCCTGGGTTTGTTTATTCTGGGTAACTGAAAAGGTTGGATATTTCTACACATATCTTAGTGTCGCAATAATGTCAACTGTCTCAATGGACATTACCAAAGATTATGAATGAAATTGATAAGGAATATAAAAAATGTGAATGTATAAATACCTTTCTACCATCTGTGCTACTACATGAAGGGATGCCACAGGCAATGCTATTCAAAGTGGAATTCAAATGAAATTTGAATCATATGACATTTTTGCAACAGGTTTTCCATCCTTGGAAATGCTATAGTCCAATATTAAAATTAATTTGCATTCTTTAAAAGCAAACAGACTGGCATAGGCAACAGCATATTATCCTGGATGAGGATAAGAAATTGCCTTGGGATTTGTAATTTGTCTTGAATAACACACACACACACACACACACCACACAGACACACACACACACTGTCTTGTGAAAATCAAGAATTGTTATATTTCTTTTTGTTAGTTTATATATCATATATCTTAATTTCTACATCATTATGTAAGTCCAAACTATCAACCTTAAAACAGCTAGTTATTTTACCAGCAAGATGGGTTTGTTTAGGCACAGCAAAGGACTTGTAATTGGGGACATGCAAGCTATGACTAACCATAGGCAAGTCAGGAGATCTAAGGAGAAGAACATTATTTTATAGAGAAAAGGAGGAAGTTGGGAGGGGCTGCTTTGAAAAAAAAAAAGTCCACTAAAGGAAAGCAAGAGTTCAGAATAGTAATTGTGTTTCATTCGCTAAGTTGTGGCATTTTCTTATTGGCTGTGCTTTTGTCCAGCAAGGAAAAATTCTTCCTTCTTCTTGCTGGAATAGTAAGATAGGCTTGTTCTCTTTGGAAATGCAAAGGATAGTCTTATCCTGTTGGAGTCAGCAGTTGAAGAGCAAGAGAGGTAGAGGTTTCGTTTCCGGCCTTCCAACTCCATTTTAAATGAGTTTTCCTTTATTCAGTTTAACAAAACTAATTCAATGCTTACATACCTTAAAAATTCCACTTGTAGGAACCGCACAAGAGAATAGTTAATGGTGAATCACAGACTGAGGCTCAGATTCCAGATAAAGGTTAGGTCACAATATTGAAGGGGAAATGAGGGTCAGGAAACCTAATACGGATCAGAAACCAAAGGCAAGAACTTAATTATGAGTCAGGGAGCACTGTCATTTCTATAATAAGCACCCCAGGAATCAGAGAATAGGAAGTCCTATATATATAGGGTCTAAGGGTGTTAACTTTAATTCCCAGCCTACGTAGCCAAAGGCAAGTGATTTAATCTCTCTCAGGCTCATATTCCTCATGCTAAGTAGGAATCACAACACTTCTTTGCAGGCCATTCTGAAAATTAAGTGAGTAAATGAGTTTCAAGTGTCAGACAAATCATAGAAACTCAATAATGGTTATTTTCTCTAACCAAGATCAAAGCAGAAGAAGGAAAAGAAGTACAAGTTGAGACAGTAGCTTGTACTTCAGCAATTTATCATGGGGTGTTCTACAGTCTCTAGATTATTCACAACCAGTTTTGTTCAACTCAAACCACTGAGTTGCTTAAAGTAGCTTGTGTTCCCTAGGAGAAGAATTTCAATAGTGAGTCCTGGTAGCGGATGGATGACACCTATGAATGAAGGGAATGGATACTCAAAGAGTATGGCTTGTTGATTTTGTACTTTGTATCAGCTGACAGACTTCTCACAACTCCAGGAAGCAATGCTGTGATGCTACGAGGGAGGTTTTAAGAGAAACCAACATGTTCAAAATCAAGTTAAAGGCAGAGCTGGAATTGAATGAGTGGTTCTTAACGTATCTCTGACATTTTTATAGAATCACAGACCCACATAATGTTAGAAATGACAGTTACTGTAATAATCATTTAGTTCCAAAACCAATATCAATAACAACCAAAAGCAACATGTTTGATTAAGATATAAATGATCACTTTAAAACATAAACTATGAATAACTGAAAATAGTTTAGGATTTAAAAGAACTAATGAACCTGAGTGCCTTCTCACTGCCAAACAATTGTTAAGACTCTTCGTCATAACAGAGAAGATATTTGCAAATGACATATCAGATAAAGGGTTAATATCCAAAATGTGTAAAGAACTTATCAAACTAAACACCGCAAAAACGAATAGATGCTTTTCCAAAGAAGACATCCAGATGGCTAACAGACAAGTGAAAAAAATGCTCAACATCACTCACCAGAATAATATAAATTGCAACCACAATGAGATACCACCTCACACCTGCCAGAATGGCTGAAATTAACAACTCAGGAAATAACAGATGTTGGCGAGGATGTGGAGAAAGAGGAACCCTCTTGCATTGCTGATGGAATGCAAACTGGCATAGACACTGTGGAAAACAATATGGAGGTTCCTCAGAATATTAAAAATAGAACTACCCTATGACCCAGTAATTGCACTACTGGGTATTTATCCGAAGGAATCAAAAATGCTGATTCTAAGGGGCACATGCACCTCAATGTTTATCATAGCACTATCAGCAATAGCCAAATTATGGAAAGAGCCCAAATGCACATTGACTGATGAATGGATAAAAAAAGATGTGGTGCATATATATATATATATATATATATATACAGTGGAATATTACTCAATGATCAAAAAAGTGAAATCTGGCCATTTGCAACAACATGGATGGAACCAGAAGGTATTATGCTAAGGGAAATAAGAGAAAGATGAATATCATAAGATTTCACTCATATGTGGAATTAAAAAAAATCAGATGAACAGAGGGGAACGGAAGAAAAACTGAGATAAAACAGAGAGGGAGGCAAACCATAAGAAACTCTTAAATACAGAAAAAAAAACTGAGGGTTGCTGGAGGGGAGGTGGGGGAGATGGGCTAAATTGGTGATGGGCATTAAGGAGGGCACTTGTTGGGATGAACACTAAGTATTATATGTAAGTGATGAATCACTGGGTTCTACTCCTGAAACCAATACTATACTGTATGTTAATTAACTTGAATTTAAATAAATTAAAAAAATAAAAAAATAAAAAGGCTCTTTGCCATAACTAAAGCTAGCTATGCCTTCACTTGTATTCTCCTCTTGATGAAGTGTTATTCTAATTCAGTTATCAAGATTTCAGGATTTAAATGGAAGACTGAGTCTGAAAGACTTTGCTTTTCCATGAGAAATTCTCAGTCACTGAGATAAATTCAGTGACCTGATCAGAGAAGTCTAGATATGACTCCTGATATCTACTGACTTAATCACAAACAAGGCCTCTGCAGCTGTAACAGAAACTTCCTCTTATAGATAAAAATTTGCAGCGTCAGCCCCAGCCTCAGGTCCAGCCTCCCACCCAGAACCCTCTCAGGAACAGACCATACTCCCGCCCCAGCCCTAGGCTCAGTCTTACATGTAGGCCCAGAGCTAATCCAGAACTAGGCATAATCTCAAACCCAGATTTAGGATTAGGCTTTGTCTCAGCCATGGCTTCAGACTTCAAGTCTAGCCTAAGATCTGGACCTAGACCCAGGCCCAGACCCAGGCCTAGCCCAAGACCTACTCACAGGCCCACCATAGACCCAGACAAGGCCTGGCAAATGATTTAGCCAGAAGCCCAGCCAGAAGCCCAGACCCTGACATGGGCTTCACAGCCTGGCTCTTGAGATCTAATCTCTTTTCTTTGCCCTATTGCCTAAGGATTCACATCTATGCTAAGACAAGCATTGTCTGTTTTTAAGATCATTGAATGGTATGCAGATAGAGAATATTTGAACATATTTATTTATTTTTTTAAATCCAAAGAAAATCAGGCCAATTTTTCATTTTTTGTAAATTCTGTAAGAAGGTACACTGGTATCTTTTTGTTATTTTGTTTCTGTTTTGGTTTTTGCTTTACATTTGAAAACTTCATGGTTAAACCTTCCTTATAGGTGTCTTAATATTTTTACTGAGTGTGCTACCTGACTCTCTACCTAAACTGTGGTTAGTTTTGTGAGCCTGGCCACCGAGAGTACGTGGTTCATGTCAAGCTAGTGGCACTGATTCTGCTTGGCTTTACTGCATAGAGCTCTAGGATCAATGGAGGTGGGGAGGGGCGCTGAAACCTCCCATTCCCAGACACACACAAACCTCTAAAGTCTAGTCCTGTGTCCTATGAATCTCCTTCTCCTATTGACAGATTGAATCTCTGTCTCTTTTGACTGAGAAAACTGCCCGTAAATCATCATGCCTTCTTCCTCTTGGGGTTGCTAATCTGAAAGCTTGGTAGTCTTTGCATTTTCAAAATTTGCTCCTTAATTAAACTTTATTTCTCATAACCCTGGCACTTACAATAGTAAGCCTTGGCTTTCAATATTCTTATTTATGCAATAAGGATTTTTTAAGCCATGTGTAGGAACCAACTGACAATTTGTTTTCAACTCTATCTATTCCCCTTCTATAGCAATAAATGCCTAGATTCCATTATTGGGACATTGAGACCGTTTGAAAAGGTGGTAGAAAGTTTCAGATATCAATCATTCTATCACATATTCACTCTACCACATTTATTCCTCTATGCTCTCTTCAAATACTATTTACTTTAGTTCATTCTTAAGACTTTCCTATACTTTTCTAGAATTTGGAAACTATTGTCTTTGCTCAGAATCCATTTCTTGAAAACATCTCCATGATGTGTGGATCTTTGAAAGATTTCTCACCTCCATCCAGTGGAGGTTACTGTGTATTTATGTAGAAGGCCTATGAGAGTTTTCTCCATTTCTTTGGGTAAATAGTCAATTCCAGATTGTTTTCATGCTCTTCTCTTTTCTTGAGGGGATGACATAATTTTTTTTTTTTTTTGAAGGGATTCAATACACATTGACGTATACAGGACTAATGTGTCTACTTCTTTTCCTCAGTCCTATGCTGGGTCTACTGCTATATTGTTCATCAAACTCTAGCCCACTTATACCCACAATCATAGCATCTTCACCCCCCTCTACTTTTCCTCTGCCATGTCAAAGGTCACTTCCTATCCATCTTATCCTACCTATAAGGTCTGTACAAAGTCCCAATCAGCTCTCTTGTCCCCTTTTCAAGGATACAGAAAAATTTTAACACTCTTCTGCACTAGTCCAAACTGTGAGAAACTTAGGATAGGATATCTGTGACCATCTCTAATGACACATCTCTGATTCTACTCTTCTATCACTAGGCAACAATGATGTTGTCTGGAAACATGTACATTCAGGGGACTTAACTTTGAGAGTTGCACTCCCTCAGCCTTCATAGAAAACTTGCCTCCTCTGATTGCAAACCCCTACCAAATCCATCTATGGTCTTCATTTACCCCACCCAGAGCTTGGCTAAGCTGAGGGTGGGGCACAATATACCATCTCAGTCACCTTCAGCTTCCAAACTCTAGCCTCTTCCTCTCCAACAATACTTATCCCACTTACAGGTTAAATTTCATCTTCTTTTGTGTGGGAAAACACTCTTATCTCAACATGCATTTCTCCCCAACTTTATTCTCAAGATTTCATGGTCAGCAATCTCCAGGGGCTTAGCCTTTTGTTGCCTAAAAAGTCCTCTGTGATCTCAAAAAACTTGGCTTTTATAAGGTGTTGGCTTTCAAAATGCCTGACTCATAGGAGTTTTAACATATCTCTTGAGGAACTCAATTGATTTCCTCTTTCTCAGCTGCATATGACCTTCTCTGAGAGACTGAAAGCCACTTACTTGGTGGGTAGAAATTGAGGCAGCAGCCAGAAAGTGTAGGAGAAAAAAATGGTTATTTTTCTCCAAATTGTATCCCATAACAATGAGAAGAAAGCAGACCACCAGGTACTTGGTAGCTGCTTAAAACGTTATCATTTTCACCATTCCTCAAATCACTAAATACAACATCTGCATTATTCCTAAGATCTCTATTCCTTTCAGTGAGTCAAATGGCCATCTCTTTCCTATAAATAGAAAACTGGGAAATTTTTTTTCTACTAGATGGCCATATATCCTATCAAAATTCCTAAGCTAATAAACAAAGAAATTAAAAGCAACATCAAGGGGCGCCTGGGTGGCGCAGTCGGTTAAGCGTCCGACTTCAGCCAGGTCACGATCTCGCGGTCCGTGAGTCCGAGCCCCGCGTCGGGCTCTGGGCTGATGGCTCAGAGCCTGGAGCCTGTTTCCGATTCTGTGTCTCCCTCTCTCTCTGCCCCTCCCCCGTTCATGCTCTGTCTCTCTCTGTCCCAAAAATAAAAAAAAAAATAAACGTTGAAAAAAAAAAATTAAAAAAAAAAATAAAAAAAATAAAAGCAACATCAATACAGGAAAAGAAAACAAAATCAGTATACATTCTAAATTCTACAATTAAAAAATCACCATGTCCAACCATGTCCTACAGTTTGTATCATCTATGGGTTAGCAGACTGCTACAAAAGTCACTGCACACAGAAAATATGGTCTCTTTTGAGATGTGGTCTTCTTCCCACTGTCTGCCAATATCATGTATTTATCAGTTTTTACTACTCTTGTCGACGGTATTCTGAACCATGTGAGTGTAGCTTTCTGTCTCCTATAGTGCTACTCCAAGCCATCAACCAGAACAATAAAACTATATCTATTTTGCATTAGGGTAAAACCTCAGTTGCTATCACAAAGGACCCAAACAACCCTGCGGTCCAAAGAAATTAACTTTTTTTGCTCAGGTGACAGTCTGGCAGAAACAGGACAAGACAGGTAGGTGACTGCTCCATGAGGTCATTCAGAGACACAGGTTTCTATTACCCCATTGCTCTGCATTTCTTGTGATTTTACCCACATCTATGTGGACAAATATCATTCACATCTTCCCCGTCTATGTTATACCTTGCAGGAAGGAAAGAATGGAGAGTACAAAAGCTTTCCTTTTAAAGAAGGAAGCACACATTGCTTCCACTCCTTTCCATTGTCTAGAACTTAATCTCATCCTCAATCTTGGCTATAAGATGAGAAATATAGTTTTTTCTTGGTAGCCAAGGGCCCAGCTAAAACTCATGATGTTTTATTACTAAAAAAGATAAGGGAAGAATTGCTGTAGTAGGACAAATAATATCTCTGGCACCAGCTGTTAGTATTAGCAACTGAAACCCGAAGGCGTTCTTTCTGCTCCAGTCAGCAAGAAGGAGTCTTTGATCAGAGAAAACTTCAGTGCAGTATTTCTCAACCTTGGCACTATTGATAGTTTGGACCAGATAATTCCTTTTTGTAGAATTACAAAAGGTTGGGGGAGTGGGACTGTTCTGGCATATTTAGCAGAATCATTGGCCTCTACCCACTAGATAGTAGTAGCATCCCCGCCGTCATTTGTGACAAACACAAATGTCTCCAGGTATTGCCACATATGCCCTGGGAGACAAATTAGTTGTGACTGAGAAGCACTATGCTAGCTGTAAGGTGCCACCTAGGAGAGCCTCTTCTTTTAAGGCATATTTCCTTTGTTTTCAAATAAGCTATCCCTGAATATCAGAATTTTAAAAAGGAGTCAAGTTAGTCTTATTCCCCCATCATATTTACTCAATTAACACATATCTGTTAAACACATACTAAATACTAAATAACAGACCTCATGCTGATTGATGGGCAAATACAGAGATGAATTAGGAACCAGGTCCTCAGAGCCGCATTGTCTCATAAGGAAGATAATATATGTAAACTAGTATACAGATAAATAAAGCAATAATACATGATAAATATTTATTTATATTTTATTTATTTATAAATTTTTATTTATTTATAAATATTTATACAGATAAATAAAGATAAATAAAGCAATGATACATGATAAAAAGTGAGACATGCCCTCATTTTACCAACTTTTTTAGAATGTTCCTGCTGTCAGTATGGCTGAGATGGCAGTTTTTATTTTGTTTGCTGTCAGGGTTACTGAGTTATCATCTGAACCTTGTGTTTTCCCCACGTTTTGACCTTAAAATGTCCTTTTATAAACTTCCAGAAGCTGTTCGCTGTTCTCATTACCTCAGGTGTTCCCTCCTTACTTCCATTAGAAACTGACTTAGAAAAAAGAAAATGATGTGGTTGCCTGAAGATCCATTTAAGACTATGGTACTTCATATTTTAGTCTGGGATCCTTCTGTTGCAAGTAACAGAGGCTTATAAAAGTACCTTAGGCAAAATGGAGAAACTTATTAAGAGGTTATAGAGTTATTTCTATCTTATTTCTTCCATTTTCCCAGAGGAAGAAAGTACATTCAGATTTTATGAGAAACCATTCTAGTGTTCTAACGATAAAAGCTGGTAGAGGACTGGTTTTACCAGCTTTCATCAAATTCAGCATGGATAAATCTAGTATTTATCTTCAGAATATGGAGACAATATGTATCTACTGGCCTGAGCCCTGAAACTTGAGCTGCAATTTGGGAAAACATGAAAATTGCCCTAAAGTATGTTTTCCTTACTAGTCTGTTTCTTTAACTAGGATGTATTGATCTTTAAAATATAAAATAAAATCCTTTCACTTAGTAGGGTCACTCTTGTAACTGGTTATGCAAATGTTAACTACTGTAAAAAACTTTCATTTCCATTTTGCTTTTTATCTAATCTAATTAGTATGCTTCTATTAATTTTACTTAACTTGTGAAATGAACAAGAGAGACTAGTACAGAATTCACACTGAAGAAGACTTATGCCAAAAAATTAACCAAAGAATTTACACCAAAATATAATTTATTGAAGATCTACTCTCTTTTAGATATCCTAGTTTCTGAGTGCTTCCCTTCTTTTCTTGATGTTTACACATTAGAGAATTCTATTTTGAAGTTATAGTAGGCATGAAATTGTCTTTTTCCACTCTGCCCCACTCACCCTTAATACATCTGCTAAATTACTGTGACTAGAGAATCTGCTTCCAGAGAAACTTCTAAATAGGCAAAACCCACAAAACTCCATCTCCCTGACCAACCTAAATTGGTCTAAAATTTTAATACTAAAAAGTGAATATTAATTATTGTGATAATATGTTCTAATTACAGAACACAGCTATACTTACCCACATGATCATAAGACTGACAGATGTCTGAAGATCCAAGAAGTCATTTTCAACATAGCTTAGCTTGTGTTTCCAAATGATAGAATCCTGAAGTGTAGACAATTTTGATTTCAGTTACTCCTTAGAATGCATGCAATAGAAGGAGAGAATAATAGGAAAGCCATCTGATAGGAATGTGTTACTCTCTAGAGTGGGAATTGGTTGTTGGAGAGGGGTACAGTATAGAACATAATTATGAGACACTTCACCTTTTAAGTATGGTTGAAAAGCCATCAGACCATACTAAAGACCCTGTAACCATCACAGAACTAACTTTGGGAATCCAAATAAGTCTTGAGATCTCTAGAAAGATTAAAAATAGATATTGACTGTAATATACTAATGAACTAAATCTGATCAATGTATCTTTATGTTAGTACGCCATAAGCTTTCTGGCAGAGACAGTGGTTCCATTGTTAAAGAATGGCTATTAGAAGGCCCTAAATAGTGTTAGTTCTGCTATGCCTTGGCCTCTGTTAATTATATAACAGACATGATTTCTTATCAAGGGAAATTTTGTCCTATCTGCTAGCTTCCACCCAGTATATTTCTATTTTATTTATTTATTTATTTATTTATTTATTTATTATTTATTTATTTATTTTTTTATATATGAAATTTATTGTCAAATTGGTTTCCATACAACACCCAGTGCTCATCCCAAAAGGTGCCCTCCTCAATACCCATCACCCACCCTCTCCTCCCTCCCACCCCCCATCAACCCTTAGTTTGTTCTCAGTTCTCAACAGTCTCTTATGCTTTGGCTCTCTCCCACTCTAACCTCTTTTTTTTTTTTTTCCTTCCCCTCCCCCATGGGTTCCTGTTAAGTTTCTCAGGATCCACATAAGAGTGAAACCATATGGTATCTGTCTTTCTCTGTATGGCTTATTTCACTTAGCATCACACTCTCCAGTTCCATCCACATTGCTACAAAAGGCCATATTTCATTCTTTCTCATTGCCACGTAGTATTCCATTGTGTATATAAACCACAATTTCTTTATCCATTCATCAGTTGATGGACATTTAGGCTCTTTCCATAATTTGGCTATTGTTGAGAGTGCTGCTATGAACATTGGGGTACAAGTGCCCCTATGCATCAGTACTCCTGTGTCCCTTGGATAAATTCCTAGCAGTGCTATTGCTGGGTCATAGGGTAGGTCTATTTTTAATTTTCTGAGGAACCTCCACACTGCTTTCCAGAGCGGCTGCACCAATTTGCATTCCCACCAACAGTGCAAGAGGGTTCCCGTTTCTCCACATCCTCTCCAGCATCTATAGTCTCCTGATTTGTTCATTTTGGCCACTCTTACTGGCGTGAGGTGATACCTGAGTGTGGTTTTGATTTGTATTTCCCTGATAAGGAGCGACGCTGAACATCTTTTCATGTGCCTGTTGGCCATCCGGATGTCTTCTTTAGAGAAGTGTCTATTCATGTTTTCTGCCCATTTCTTCACTGGGTTATTTGCTTTTCGGGTGTGGAGTTTGGTGAGCTCTTTATAGATTTTGGATACTAGCCCTTTGTCCGATATGTCATTTGCAAATATCTTTTCCCATTCCGTTGGTTGCCTTTTAGTTTTGTTGGTTGTTTCCTTTGCTGTGCAGAAGCTTTTTATCTTCATAAGGTCCCAGCAATTCACTTTTGCTTTTAATTCCCTTGCCTTTGGGGATGTGTCGAGTAAGAGATTGCTACGGCTGAGGTCAGAGAGGTCTTTTCCTGCTTTCTCCTCTAAGGTTTTGATGGTTTCCTGTCTCACATTCAGGTCCTTTATCCATTTTGAGTTTATTTTTGTGAATGGTGTGAGAAAGTGGTCTAGTTTCAACCTTCTGCATGTTGCTGTCCAGTTCTCCCAGCACCATTTGTTAAAGAGACTGTCTTTTTTCCATTGGATGTTCTTTCCTGCTTTGTCAAAGATGAGTTGGCCATACGTTTGTGGGTCTAGTTCTGGGGTTTCTATTCTATTCCATTGGTCTATGTGTCTGTTTTTCTGCCAATACCATGCTGTCTTGATGATGACAGCTTTGTAGTAGAGGCTAAAGTCTGGGATTGTGATGCCTCCTGCTTTGGTCTTCTTCTTCAAAATTACTTTGGCTATTCGGGGCCTTTTGTGGTTCCATATGAATTTTAGGATTGCTTGTTCTAGTTTCGAGAAGAATGCTGGTGCAATTTTGATTGGGATTGCATTGAATGTGTAGATAGCTTTGGGTAGTATTGACATTTTGACAATATTTATTCTTCCAATCCATGAGCAGGGAATGTCTTTCCATTTCTTTAAATCTTCTTCAATTACCTTCATAAGCTTTCTATAGTTTTCAGCATACAGATCCTTTACATCTTTGGTTAGATTTATTCCTAGGTATTTTATGCTTCTTGGTGCCATTGTGAATGGGATCAGTTTCTTTATTTGTCTTTCTGTTGCTTCATTGTTAGTGTATAAGAATGCAACTGATTTCTGTACATTGATTTTGTACCCTGCAACTTTGCTGAATTCATGTATCAGTTCTAGCAGACATTTGGTCGAGTCTATCGGATTTTCCACGTATAATATCATGTCATCTGCAAAAAGCGAAAGCTTGACTTCATCTTTGCCAATTTTGATGCCTTTGATTTCCTTTTGTTGTCTGATTGCTGATGCTAGAACTTCCAGCACTATGTTAAACAACAGAGGTGAGAGTGGGCATCCCTGTCGTGTTCCTGATCTCAGGGAAAAAGCTCTCAGTTTTTCCCCGTTGAGGATGATGTTAGCTGTGGGCTTTTCATAAATGGCTTTTATGATCTTTAAGTATGTTCCTTCTATCCCGACTTTCTCAAGGGTTTTTATTAAGAAAGGGTGCTGGATTTTGTCAAAGGCCTTTTCTGCATCGATTGACAGGATCATATGGTTCTTCTCTTTTTTTTTTGTTAATGTGATGTATCACATTGATTGATTTGCGAATGTTGAACCAGCCCTGCATCCCAGGAATGAATCCCACTTGATCATGGTGAATAATTCTTTTTATATGCCGTTGAATTCGATTTGCTAGTATCTTATTGAGAATTTTTGCATCCATATTCATCAGGGATATTGGCCTGTAGTTCTCTTTTTTTACTGGGTCTCTGTCTGGTTTAGGAATCAAAGTAATACTGGCTTCATAGAATGAGTCTGGAAGTTTTCCTTCCCTTTCTATTTCTTGGAATAGCTTGAGAAGGATAGGTATTATCTCTGCTTTAAATGTCTGGTAGAACTCCCCTGGGAAGCCATCTGTCCTGGACTCTTATTTGTTGGGAGATTTTTGATAACCGATTCAATTTCTTCGCTGGTGATGGGTCTGTTCAAGCTTTCTATTTCCTCCTGATTGAGTTTTGGAACAGTGTGGGTGTTCAGGAATTTGTCCATTTCTTCCAGGCTGTCCAATTTGTTGGCATATAATTTTTCATAGTATTCCCTGATAATTGTTTGTATCTCTGAGGGATTGGTTGTAATAATTCCATTTTCATTCATGATTTTATCTATTTGGGTCATGTCCCTTTTCTTTTTGAGAAGCCTGGCTAGAGGTTTGTCAATTTTGTTTATTTTTTCAAAAAACCAACTCTTGGTTTCGTTGATCTGCTCTACAGTTTTTTTAGATTCTATATTGTTTATTTCTGCTCTGATCTTTATTATTTCTCTTCTTCTGCTGGGTTTAGGCTGCCTTTGCTGTTCTGCTTCTAGTTCCTTTAGGTGTGCTGTTAGATTTTGTATTTGGGATTTTTCTTGTTTCTTGAGATAGGCCTGGATTGCAATGTATTTTCCTCTCAGGACTGCCTTCGCTGCATCCCAAAGCGTTTGGATTGTTGTATTTTCATTTTCGTTTGTTTCCATATATTTTTTAATTTCTTCTCTAATTGCCTGGTTGACCCACTCATTCGTTAGTAGGGTGTTCTTTAACCTCCATGCTTTTGGAGGTTTTCCAGACTTTTTCCTGTGGTTGATTTCAAGCTTCATAGCATTGTGGTCTGAAAGTATGCATGGTATGATTTCAATTCTTGTAAACTTATGAAGGGCTGTTTTGTGACCCAGTATATGATCTATCTTGGAGAATGTTCCACGTGCACTCGAGAAGAAAGTATATTCTGTTGCTTTGGGATGCAGAGTTCTAAATATATCTGTCAAGTCCATCTGATCCAATGTGTCATTCAGGGCCCTTGTTTCTTTATTGACCGTGTGTCTAGATGATCTATCCATTTCTGTAAGTGGGGTGTTAAAGTCCCCTGCAATTACCACATTCTTCTCAATAAGGTTGCTTATGTTTATGAGTAATTGTTTTATATATTTGGGCGCTCCGGTATTCGGCGCATAGACATTTATAATTGTTAGCTCTTCCTGATGGATAGACCCTGTCACTATTATATAATGTCCTTCTTCATCTCTTGTTACAGCCTTTAATTTAAAGTCTACTTTGTCTGATATAAGTATGGCTACTCCAGCTTTCTTTTGGCTTCCAGTAGCATGATAAATAGTTCTCCATCCCCTCACTCTCAATCTAAAGGTGTCCTCAGGTCTAAAATGAGTCTCTTGTAGACAGCAAATAGATGGGTCTTGTTTTTTTATCCATTCTGATACCCTATGTCTTTTGGTGGGCGCATTTAATCCATTTACATTCAGTGTTATTATAGAAAGATATGGGTTTAGAGTCATTGTGATGTCTGTATGTTTTATGCTTGTAGTGATGTCTCTGGTACTTTGTCTCACAGGGTCCCCCTTAGGATCTCTTGGAGGGCTGGTTTAGTGGTGACAAATTCCTTCAGTTTTTGTTTGTTTGGGAAGACCTTTATCTCTCCTTCTATTCTAAATGACAGACTTGCTGGAGAAAGGATTCTCGGCTGCATATTTTTTCTGTCTAGCACACTGAAAATCTCGTGCCAATTCTTTCTGGCCTGCCAAGTTTCAAAAGAGAGATCAGTCACGAGTCTTATAGGTCTCCCTTTATATGTGAGGGCACGTTTAGCCCTTGCTGCTTTCAGAATTTTCTCTTTATCCTTGTATTTTGCCAGTTTCACTATGATATGTCGTGCAGAAGATCGATTCAAGTTACGTCTGAAGGGAGTTCTCTGTGCCTCTTGGATTTCAATGCCTTTTTCCTTCCCCACTTTGGGGAAGTTCTCAGCTATTATTTCTTCAAGTACCCCTTCAGCACCTTTCCCTCTCTCTTCCTCCTCTGGGATACCAATTATGTGTAGATTATTTCTTTTTAGTGTATCACTTAGTTCTCTAATTTTCCCCTCATACTCCTGGATTTTTTTATCTCTCTTTTTCTCAGCTTCCTCTTTTTCCATAACTTTATCTTCTAGTTCACCTATTCTCTCCTCTGCCTCTCCAATCCAAGCCGTGGTGGTTTCCATTTTGTTATGCATTTCATTTAAAGCGTTTTTCAGCTCCTCGTGACTGTTCCTTAGTCCCTTGATCTCTGTAGCAAGAGATTCTCTGCTGTCCGCTATACTGTTTTCAAGCCCAGCGATTAATTTTATGACTATTATTCTAAATTCACTTTCTGTTATATTATTTAAATCCTTTTTGATCAGCTCATTAGCTGTTGTTATTTCCTGGAGATTCTTCTGAGGGGAATTCTTCCGCTTGGTCATTTTGGATAGTCCCTGGCGTGGTGAGGACCTGCAGGGCACTTCCCCTGTGCTGTAGTGTATAACTGGAGTTGGTGGGCGGAGCCGCAGTCAGACCTGATGTCTGCCCCCAGCCCACCGCTGTGTCCACAGTCAGATTGGTGTGTGCCTTCTCTTCCCCTCTCTTAGGGGCGGGATTCACTGTGGGGTGGGGTGGCCTGTCTGGGCTACTTGCACACTGCCAGGCTTGTGATGCTGGGGATCTGCGTCTTAGCTGGGGTGGGTAGGCAAGGTGCACAGGGGCAGGAGGGGCAGGCTTAGCTTGCTTCTCCTTAGGTGATCCACTTCAGGAGGGGCCCTGTGGCAGCAGGAGGGAGTCAGATCCGCTGCCGGAGGTTTGGCTCCGCAGAAGCGCAGAGTTGGGTGTTTGCGCCGAGCGAGCAAGTTCCCTGGCAGGAACTGGTTCTCTTTGGGATTTTGGCTGGGGGATGGGCGGGGGAGATGGCGCTGGCGAGCGCCTTTGTTCCCCACCAAACTGAGCTCTGTCGTCAGGGGGCTCAGCAGCTCTCCTTCCCTTTGTCCTCCAGCCTTCCCGCTTTCTGAGCAGAGCTGTTAACTTACGACCTCCCAGCTGCTAAGTCGCGCTTGCTGTCGGAACACAGTCCGTTAGGCCCCTCCGCTTTTTGCAAGCCAGACTCGGGGGCTCTGCTTGGCCGGCGAGCCGCCCCTCCGCCCCGGCTCCCTCCCGCCAGTCCGTGGAGGGTGCACCGCCTGGCCGCCCTTCCTACCCTCTTCCATGGGCCTCTCGTCTGCGCTTGGCTCCGGCGACTCCGTTCTGCTAATCCTCTGGCGGTTTTCTGGGTTATTTAGGCAGGTGTAGGTGGAATCTAAGTGATCAGCAGGACGCGCGGTGAGCCCAGCGTCCTCCTACGCCGCCATCTTCCCTCTCCATTTATTATTTATTTATAATTTACATCCAAGTTAGTTAGCATATAGTGCAATAATGATTTCACAAATAGATTCCAGTGATTTATCCCCTATGTATAGCACCCAGTGCTCATCCCATCAAGTGTCTTACTTAATGCCCCTTGCCCATTTAGCCCATGCCACCAACCCAGCCCCTCCAGCAACCCTCAGTTTGTTCTCTGCCTCTTAAGAGGCTTTTATCTTTTTGTTCCCCTCACTGTTTTTATATTATTTTTGCTTCCCTTCCCTTATGTTCATCTGCTTTTTATCTTAAATTCCACATATGAGTGAAATCATAAGATATTCGTCTTTCTCTGACTGACTTATTTTGCTTAGCATAATTCCCTCTAGATCTATCCACATTGTTGCCAATGGCAACATTCTTTTGGATTGATGGAGTGTGTGTATATATATATATATATATATATACACATACACATACCATATCTTTATCAATTCATCTGTCAGTGGACATTTGGGCCCTTTCCATACTTTGGCTATTGTTGACAGTGCTGCTATAAACATTGGGGTGCATGTGCCCCTTCAAAACAGCACATCTGTATCCCTTGGATACATACCTAGTAGTACAATTGCTGGGTAGTAGGGTAGTTCTATTTTTAATTTTTTGAGGAACCTCCATACTGTTTTCCAGAGTAGCTCCACCAGTTTGCATTCCCACCAGCAGTGTAAGAGGGTTCCCCTTTCTCCACATCTTTGCCAACATCTGTTGTTGCCTGAGTTGTTAGCGATAGCCATTCTTACTGGTGTGAGGTGGTATATCATTTTGGTTTTGATTTGCATTTCCATAATGATGAGTGGTGTTGAGCATTTTTTCATGTGTCTGTTAGCCATCTGGATGTCTTCTTTGGAAAATTATCTATTCACATCTTTTGCCCATTTCTTCAATGCATTATTTGTTTTTTGAGTTCTGAGTTCTTTATAGATTTTGAATACTAACCCTTTATCTTATATGTCATTTGCAAATATCTACTCCCATTATGTTGGTTGACTTTTAGTTTTGCTGACTGTTTCCTTTGCTGTGCAGAAGCTTTTTATCTTGATGAGGTCCCCATAGTTCATTTTTCCTTTGGTTTCCAGAGACATGAAGTTGCTGCAGCCAAGGTCAAAGAAGTTTTTTTGCCTTCTTTCTCCTCTAGGATTTTGATGCCTTCCTGTTTTGTGTTTAGGTCTTTCATCCGTTGTGAGTACATTTTTGTGTATGGTGTAAAAAAAGTGGTCCAGGTTCATTCTTCTGTATGTCACTGTCCAGTTTTCCCAGTACCACTTGTTGAAGAGGCTGTCTTTATTCCATTGGATATTCTTTCCTGCTTTGTCAAACATTAGTTGGCCATACGTTTGTGGGTCCATTTTGGGGTCTCTATTGTGTTCCATTGATCTGAGTGTCTCTTCTTGTGCCAGTACCATACTGTCTTAATGACTACTGCTTTGTAGTATAGCTTGAAGTCTGGGATTGTGATGCCTCCTGCTTTGGTTTTCTTGTTCAAGATTGCTTTTGCTATTCGGGGTCTTTTCTGATTCCATAAAAATTTTGGGATTATTTGTTCTAGCTCCATGAAGAATGCTGGTGTTATTTTGATAGGGATTGCATTGAATAAGTAGATTGCTGTGGGTAGTACTGACATTTTAACAGTATTTGTTCTTTCAATACAGGAGCATGGAATATTTTTCCACTTTTTTGTGTCTTCTTCAATTTCTTTGATATATTGTCTATAGTTTTAAGTGTATAGCTTTTCATCTCTTTCGGGTTATTTCTAGGAATTTTATGGTTTTTGGTTCAATTGTAAATGGGATCGATTCCTTGATTTCTCTTTCTGTTGCTTCTTTAGTGGTGTATAGAAATGCAACCGATTTCTGTGCATTGATTTTATATCCTGCGACTTTGCTGAATTCATGGGTCAGTTCTAGCAGTTTTTTTGTGGTATCTTTTGGGTTTTCCATATAGAGTATCATGTCGTCTGGGAAGAGTGGAAGTTTGACTTCCTCTTGCTGATTTGGAGGCCTTTTGTTCCTTTGTGTTGTCTAATTGCTGAGGCTAGGACTTCCAATACTATGTTGAATAACAATGGCAAGAATGGACAACGCTGCTGTGTTCCTGACCTTAGGGGGAAAGCTCTCAGTTTTTCCTCATTGAGGATGATATTAGTGGTGGGTCTTTCATATAAGGCTTTTATGATCTTGAGATATGATCCTTCTAACCCTATTTTCTTGAGGGTTTTTATCAATAAATGATGCTGTATTTTGTTAAATGCTTTCTCAGCAACTATTGAGAGGATCATGCAATTCTTATCCTTTCTTTTATTGATGTAATGTATCACATTGATTGTTTTGTGGATATTGAACCAGTCCTGTATCCCAGGTATAAATCCCACTTGGTTGTGGTGAATAATTCTTTTAATCTACTGTTATATCCAGTTGGCTAGTATCTTGTTGAGGATTTTTGCATCCATTTTCATCAGGGAAATTGGTCTGTAGTTCCCCTTTTTAGTGAGGTCTTTGGTTTTAGAATCAAGGTATTGTGGGCTTCATAGAATGAGTTTGGAAGTTTTCCTTTCATTTCTATTTTTTGGAACATCTTCAAAAGAATAGATGTTAACTCTTCTTTAATTGTTTGGTAGACTTCCCCAGGGAAGCCAAGCAGCCCTGGACTCTTATTTTTCGGGAGATTTTTGATTACTGATTTGATTTCTTTACTGGTTATGGGTCTGTTCAGATTTTCTATTTCTTCTTCTTTCAGTTTTGGTAGTTTATATGTTTCTAGGAATTTGTCCATTTCTTCCAGATTTCCCATTTTATTGGTGTATAATTGCTCATAATATTCTCTATTATTATTTGCATTTCTGCAGTGTTGGTTATGATCTCTTCTCTTTCATTTGTGATTTTATTTATTTGGGCCCTTTCCTTTTTCCTTTTGATCAAACCGGCTAGGGGTGTATCAATTTTGTTAATTCTTTCGAAGAACTAGCTTCTGGTTTCATTGATCTGTTCTACTGTTTTTGTTGTTGTTGTTGTTGTTTCAATAGCATTAATTTCTGCTCTAATCTTTATTATTTCCTGTCTTCTGCTGGTTTTGGGTTTTATTTGCTGTTATTTTTCCAGCTCTTTAAGGTGTAAGTTTAGGTTGTGTATCTGAGACCTTTCTTCCTTCTTTAGGCGGCCTGGATTCTGGATTGCTATATACTTTCCTCTTATGACCACCTTTGCTGCATCCCAGAGGTTTTGGGTTGTGGTGTTATCATTTTCATTGGCTTCCATATGCTTTTTAATTTCCTCTTTAACTTCTTGGTTAGCCCATTCATTCTTTAGTAAGATGTTCTTTAATATCCAAGTATTTGTTACCTTTCCAAATTTTTTCTTGTGGTTAGTTTCAAGCTTCACAGCATTGTGGTCTCAAAATATGCATTGTATGATCTTGATCTTTTTGTACTTGCTGTGGGCTGATTTGTGTCCCAGTATGTGGTCTATTCTGGAGAATGTTCCATGTGCACTGGAGAAGAATGTATATTCCACTGCTTTAATATGACATGTTCTGAATATATCTGTTGAGTCCATCTGTTCCAGTGTGTCATTCAAAGCTATTATTTCCTTGTTTATTTTCTGCTTAGATGGTCTGTCCATTGCTGTAAGTGGGGTCTTGAAGTCCTCTACTATTATGGTATTATTATCAGTGAGTTTCTTTATGTATGTGATTAATTGATTTATATATTTGGGTACTTTCATATTGGGGGCATAGATGTTTATAATTGTTAGATCTTCTTGGTGGATAGACCCCTTAATTATGATATAATGCCTTTCTTCATCTCTTGTTACAATCTTTATTTTAAAATCTAGATTTTCTGATATAAGTATGGCTACTCTGGCTTTCTTCTGGTGACCATTAGCATCATACCTGGTTCCCAATCCCCTTACTTTCAGTCTGAAGGTGTCTTTAGATCTTAAATGTGTCTCTTGTGAACAGCATATAGATGGATCTTATTTTCTTTTCCATTCTGTTACTCTATGTCTTTTGATTGGAACATTTAGTCCATTGACATTCAGAGTGAGTACTGAAAGATATGAATTTATTGCCATTATGATGCTTGTAGAGTTGGAGTTTCTGGTGATGGTCTCTGGTCCTTTCTAGTCTTTGTTGCTTTTGGTGTTTTTTGTTTCATTTCATCTTTTCTCCCCTCAGAGAGTCCCCCTTAAAATTTATTTCAGGGCTGGTTTAGTGGTCACAAACTCCTTTAATTTTTGTTTGTCTGGGAAACTTTTTATCTCTCCTTCTATTTTGAATGACAGCCTTGCTTGATAAAGAATTCTTGGCTGCATGTTTTTCCAATTCAGCACATTGAATATAACCTGCCACTCCTTTCTGGCCTGCCGAGTTTCTATGGATAGGTTTGCTGCAAACCTGATCTGTCTGCCCTTGTAGGTTAAGGACTTTTTTCCCTTGCTGCTTTCATAATTCTTTCCTTGCGTGAGTATTTTGTGAATTTGACTATGATATACCTTGTTGATGGGCGATTTTTGTTGAATCTAGTGGGAGTTCTCTGTGCTTCCTGGATTTTGATGTCTGTGTCTTTCCCCAAGTTAGGAAACTTTTCTGCTATAATTTGCTCACTTAACCTTCTACCCCTTTTTCTCTCTCTTCATCTTCTGGGATCCCATGATTCAGATGTTATTCCTTTTTAATAAAATTTCTAATGAATTTTCACATTCTTATATCATGCTCTTTTGCCTTAGTTTCCCTCTTTTTTCTGCTTCATTATTCTGCATAAGTTTGTCCTCTATATCACTGATTTACTGCTCTGCTTCATCCATTCAAGATTGCATCTCAGCTTTAGCATTTTTAATTTTGTCCTGACTAGATTTTACTTCTTTTATCTTGGCAGAATAGGATTCTATGCTTTTCTCAACCCCAGCTAGTATTGTTATTATCATGACTCTAAATTCTGGTTCAGACATCTTGCTTGTATCTGTGTTGGCTAAGTTCCTGGCTGTCATTTCTTCCTGTTCTTTCTTCTGGAGTGAATTCCTTCATTTCATCATTTTGGAGGAAGAAAAACAATAAAATAAAAAATTAAAATTAAAAACAACACAAAAAAATCAAGCAAAGGATGCTAGATCTTTAGTTTGTTTTGGTCTGGTTGTTGAAATAGCTTGATAGAATAGAAGAAAAAGGGAAAGAAAAGAAAAGAAAAAAGGGAAAACGTTTGAAAATTTTAAAAAATGAATACAATAAAATAGAATAAAATGAAATGATGAAAGTAAAACAGAATAAAAAAATTATGAAAAAAGGAAGAATAGAGTAGAAAAAATTAAAGAAAAATGTTTTTTTTTTAAAGGGGGAAACATAAATGTTTTCTCTTTTTGCATTCAAGAATAAGAAAAGAAAAGAAAATTGAGCAGATGGACCGGCAAAAAGAATGAAATACGATTGAAATTACATCCAGTTTCCCCTAGAAGTCAAACCATGAAGCACTTTATAGTCTGTGAACTAAGCAGTTGGAGAAACTTGTAGTGTTCCTCTAGAGCATGGTTAGGGCTTGGTGTAATGGCTCCATTCTCCACGAGATGGAGCTGCTTATCTTTCTGGGGTGGATCATTGTGGCCCAAGTACAAGTGTATGCACATGCATGGGAGAGGTGAAAATGGCATCACCCAGCTACCAGTCTCTGGTATTAGAACTCTGTGCTCTCACTGACCAGCAATCAAGCACCCCTCCTTTGTTTCCGGCCTTCATCCACTCCCCACTTCTACTGTGTCCATGACCAAGTCATCAGCCTGCCAGTTGGCCCCTCCTTCCTGAGTTTTATTTTAGATGGGGCTGTGTTTCCAAATCCCTGTCTTCTGAGGGCCTGGTGGCTTTGACCAGCTCAGACCCTCTTACAGAGGGTCTCATCAAGAAATGGCCAGGTGCCGGCCCACCTGAGGGAATGCTTACATGACCATGCCGCTGCAGATGCCCAGAGACTGCAGCCAAGTGCCATCCTACCCCAGAAGAAGTTCACACAATCATGTAGCAGTAGTGTTATAGGGATTATGGTAAATCACAACACACTTCTGGTGCCAGGCTCACCGCCTCTTAATGTCCTTGTTCTTTTTTTTTTTTTTTTTTTTTCAACGTTTATTTATTTTTGGGACAGAGAGAGACAGAGCATGAACGGGGGAGGAGCAGAGAGAGGGAGACACAGAATCGGAAACAGGCTCCAGGCTCTGAGCCATCAGCCCAGAGCCTGACGCGGGGCTTGAACTCACAGACCGCGAGATCGTGACCTGGCTGAAGTCGGACGCTTAACCGACTGCGCCACCCAGGCGCCCCGAATGTCCTTGTTCTAACACCAGTAAATGTGGTGTTAGATGCAATCTAACACTGTTCTCTGGGGTCCACTGGGACTTTTGCCTGTGGGCAGGCTGCACAGCCTCTACCAAATGTCCTCCCAACAGGGGAACTCCCTCTCCCTGTGTGGCCTGAAGACCCCTTGGACCTGGCTGTCTGCTCCTGGGAATTCGTCCTTTCTGCCAGAGCTCCACCAGATATTGAGCTGCAGAGTTTCAGACTCTATGCTCTTCTGTTAATTGAGTCTTCATGGTACCCCAACACTCTCCTTTCTCTCTTTCTTGTTAATTCCCTTATGGGTGTTTTTACTATTTCTCTTTCTCTCCAGCTGCTTTCACAGGGAGCACTTTTCCTGTACTCACCCCCCTGTCTCCATCCTCTCTCTTCATGCAAAAATAGCTCCCTATACTCCACAGCTTCTCTCTCCACCATTTCACATCTCCACACCGTGTACCTGCTGAGTTGTATGGTTCAAGTTATCCAGATTGTTGAGTTAATCCTCAGATCAAATTTCTAGGTGTGCAAGATAGTTTGGTGTTGATTTAGCTGCATTTCTGGGATGAGAGAAGCAAATAAATTCCATGCTGCTCTGCCATTATGGCCCCCCTCTCCCATGACTCCCCACCTAGTAGGTTTAGAGAAGTAAAGATGCATTGAAAGTTCAGCTGGTATTTAAAGTTGTCAATCAATTGGGGCACCTGGGTGGCTCAGTCAGTTGCTGACCGACTTTGACTTCAGCTCAGGGCATGATCTCCTAGTTTATGGGCTCAAGCTCTGCGTTGGGCTTTGTGTTGACAGCTCAGAGCCTGGAGCCTGCTCCGGATTCTGTGTCTCCCTCTCCCTCTGCCCCTCCCCTGCTTGATGTCTGTCTGTCTCTCAAAAATAAACATTTAAAAATTTTTTTCAAAGAGTTGTCAAAGATTACACCTGGATCCCATGTCTCTTACTGATTTGACTTGTGAGCATTTGGTTATCACTAAGCTCCCTCCATGTGTAGAATGATGCCAATAGCAGCTCTGTGAGAGAAAAAAATTTACCCAATCATCTCCAGCAAAACCTGGATCTAATATTCTAAACCTTAGACTAGTGGTTCTCAACCTTGGCTGATTATAAGAACTACCTAGGGAAATTTTTTTAATTCAGAAATTCTAATTCAAATAATATTTTTCTTTTAAATGGTCCCCAGGTGGCTTTCATATTTTGCCAGGGTTGAGAACCTTTGTCTTAATCAAAACATCTCCATTTTAATTCTACTAATTTTAATAAGCATTACATCGTACATTGATGCTGACTCATAGGTCTTATGAACGGTATAATATATTTTTTAAATAAAATAACTGGGTAAAGAAAACTGGCATTTGCTAGTCTTTACCTAAAAGCTCAATTCTCCTTTCATAAAGTGGGTTTTTTTGCACTGTAGTGCGCTACATGGTTAAATTTAATGTGTATATATTTGGAGGGTCTTTCAAGAGTAGACTGGTAACCAACACTTTCACTTCTCGATTATGTCTTTCCTTGTCCTAAACTGGATGGGATGATACTATAAGTTTATCTGGCTGCAGAGTATAATTTAATCACTTGTTGCTGGTTAGGGTTCAACTAGAGAAGGCAAATATTCTGTAAGGTGGTCCTCACCCAGACCACTGACATCCTCCCTTTGGGGTATAAATTGGATGGGCCTTTTAAAGCTGGGGTGGGCAGAAATCTTCCACCAAAGATTGCACCAATACCAGCTGATAACTATACATTTAAATCTAGTCTCTCCTGGATGGGAAAAAAAGGACTGAAAAAGAGACCATTTGGGAAGTTTTGGGAGTTCAGAGGACAGTGGAATGAGAAAATGAGCACTCCTGGGAGATTAGATCTAGACCTTCCCTAAAAGTATGAGAATCCTTTTCTAAGGGTGGGAGAAATTATAATTAATGGTATGTGACACAGTGTAGTGATGCCACGTTCATGGGCTATGGAAGCAGTTGGTATTGCTTTAGAAATACTGCTCCCTTGTGCTGAGAGTGATGCATGACAACTTCAGTGCTTTGAGGAAACATGCCAGAGCCAATTAGAAGGCATGATTTTGTTTCACTATGGCAGAAGATGTTTACACAACATGTGACTCCTTTCCCTGAGAAAAATATTACCCAGCAAGTCAGTCTATCTAGAAAAGCCACCAAAACGCTTAACCAGTACGCATTGATTTTCTGCCTTTAATACCAGAAAGACAAAATCAAGATAATGTTTTCCAAGTTATGAATCACTTTATAATTACTATGCACAACAAATCCAAGGTGAAATTCTTCCACCCCTTTCACAGGGGAGTTATTTCTTTTTGAGAACTAAATGGGTGAGTATCTGGGAGTATTTTTACTTGGTAAAGATCTAAATGTTCCTATCATTCTCAAAGGGATCCACACCAAAGAAGTTTAATACAATTGTATTAATACTAGGACTCTCCAATGGGGCAAAAAGACAACAGATTTCCCAATCACGACATCCAATGTCACTAAGAATGTTGCTACTGGCTTCCTTCTCTGTCCTTTAATGGACCAGTCATAGCCTGATACCCATCTACCCCTCATCTCATTGTGGACTGCTTCTCCTACACTGAAGGAGAAACTAAAAAAAGTCTTATCTAATGGCTCTGAGATTAACTCATCATAGCAATGAGATAGAAAAAACTCAAGATGCTCTGGGCAAACCTTGCCACAGAGTTGAGTTTTGGATAGGAATAAAATAGTTTATGGGCAGAACTGAAGCCCATGTTGGAAATTATATCAGTGTGATTTCATCCCATATATATAGTAGAGACAGAAACTGAGAGATGAGGAGTGGATCTATTAAAGAGGATCTTAAAAGCAATCCACCAATCACAAAGCTTTAGGGAAGAAGCTCCACAACCTCACTCCCACCTGCAAGCTCAGGAAACACACACAAAACCCATGACAAGACTTTATTATCACTCATCTAACTTTGGAAAATTGTCTACCTGTGTTCCCCCAGTTTCTAGCTGTGAGCTCTCCAGGACTGTGGGGGCTGTCTTAATAATTTGCACATCATTAGAACTTATTACTGACTCCTATACAAAAAAGATGCTCAAAAATATTTGTTGAGTATTTCTTCTCTCCTACTAATGAAAGTATTAACATATTTGTAGAGTTAGGACTATTTAAAATGTTTATCAGGGGTGCCTGGGTGGCTTAGTCAGTTGAGTGTTCAACTCTTGAATTCGGCTCAGGTCATGATCTCATAGCATAGGATAGAAATCCAGTGCTGAGCATGGAGCATGCTTAAGATTCTCTCTTTCCCTCCCTCTGCCCCTCTCCCTGGCTTGCATTCTCTCTCTCTCTCTCTCTCTCTCTCTCTCTCTCTCTCTCTCTCTCTCTCTCTCTAAAATAAAAGATAAAGTAAACATGTTTCTCTGGTAAATATTTTAATTCCAAACTCTCCAGTTTTGAGTAAAATGGTGTCATTATAAACGATGTGGCTGGATATTGGCATTTTTTTCTATCTCCTTTCCTGCTGAACTTCCTCAGCAGAAAGGCTGAGAACAAAAGAGCAGAGAGCAAAAACTTGCAGTTTCTTTTTTTTTTTAATTTTTTTTTTCAACATATATTTATTTTTGGGACAGAGAGAGACAGAGCATGAACGGGGGAGGGGCAGAGAGAGAGGGAGACACAGAATCGGAAACAGTCTCCAGGCTCTGAGCCATCAGCCCAAAGCCTGACGCGGGGCTCGAACTCCCGGACCGCGAGATCGTGACCCGGCTGAAGTCGGACGCTTAACCGACTGCGCCACCCAGGCGCCCCAAAAACTTGCAGTTTCCAAAGCAAGGCTGAACACTGTATCCAGAACCTGCACAGGAGGGGCCAAAACCTGGTTTTCACTAGGAGCTTCTCACCGGCCTGGACAGTATCACAAAATTGAGGCCCAAGAAGTCAGGGAGTTAGAGAAACAGTTGATAGGTTGACAATTATCTGGAGAAGGAGGGGCTTCCTGGAGTACAAGGAGAGCCTAGAAAGGGTCACTGTTGCTTAGGAACACAATAGAGTCATATGACTCATGTCTGAAAAGAAATCTCCAGGGAGAGGCAGGCTAAGATGGTTTGTGGCACCAGCATAGAGATTTACGATGGCTGTACTCCCCCAAAATTCTTGCTTTTCTGGAGCAAGAGAAACCACAGAAGGCATTAGCCTGTAGTCTTTATTCATAGGATCTTGTCCAAAGGGATTTCTGCCAGGGATATGATCTGACTAGAGAGAGGCTGAGGGGAGATTATAAATTGCCAGTTGAGGGAGAGGCTCCTACCTTGTAATACAGCTGCAGTCTAGAGTGGCTCAGTCAGTACTTGTTTTGTAACTTTTGGGTTCCAGTGAAAAATGAAAATACAGGATCTCTTGTTTAAAAATTATTAAAATTTTCAAGGTGGTAATACAGAGCATGGTCCTGAGCACCTACACATGTCTCACTCCCATGAAGCTGGTGATTCTTGTAGTATGATCACACAGCTCCCCCAAACTCCCAAAAGTTGTCTCAAGAGAACTCGGCAGGTTTTAACTTCTGCCAGAGCTGGAGATAAACCATGTCAGATTACAGAGGTGTCAAAGAAAGAAGACATCTCCTGCATTTTGCCTCTTTCCCAACCCGCTAGGAGTCAGAGGCTACCTTGTGAGATGAGAAGATGAGTGGAAGTGATGAAGAGATAGGAAAATCAACCTCAAAGTTTGTGACCACCCCACCACCTCTCCCCAGTGGGAAACAGACAAAATGAAGGGAGACGGTTAAATTTGGAATTTTAAGTATTATGCAAGGTGCATGTTTTAATTACTGAAATTAGATAATTGGAGGGAGGGGTTGAAAGTAACTTGGAAATCTCTTTTAACATCTGAGAAATTATGGGACTTGCCCAAGATGTTATCCAAGGTGGTGATGGAAAAGAAGCATACCAACATAGTGGGTTTGCAGGGAAGTGATGGGAAAGAATATAGGTGCTTTATGAATGTGCCCCAAAGAATGATGTTTGTTGACTGTAATGCTTATAGCTATATTTATTTACTCAACCTCTTGTGTGTAAACATGCACACACATGCACAAACATGGAATCTGAACTACGGAGGTGAGGGATAATAACTTTAGACCAAGGAAGACATTAAAAAAAACAAAAACAAACAAACAAACAAAAAACATCTGGAGAAAGTGTTTGCAACAACATGGATGGAACTAGAGTGTATTATGCTAAGTGAAATAAGTCTGTCAGAACAAGATGAGTATCATATGATTTCACTCATACATGGAATTTAAGAAACAAAACAGATTAACATAGGGGGAGTGAAGGAAAAATAAGCTAAAAACAGAGAGGGAGGCAAAGTGTAAGAGGCTCTTAAATATGGAGGACAAACTGAGGGTTGCTAGAGGGGGGATGGGTGTCAGGGATGGGCTTTGAGGAGGGCATTTGTTGGGATGAGCACGGAGTGTTGTATGTAAGTGATGAATCACTGGGTTCTACTCCTAAAACCATTACTACACTGTATGTTAACTAGCTTGGATTTAAATGTTTTCAAAAAAGGGTTTAATTTTACAGTTGTAATTAAATCATCCGCAATATACAGACAAGAAATGTGCTTTTACTGCCCTCAAGTGGTGGTAATTTATCACTGCAGTATCTCTAACCATTTCAAAACTGAATGTTTCCATCAAATTCACATCTTAGAGGCTATTTGACCAAGGAAATCTGAAATAATAATCCTTAATTCCAAGTATTTTCTAAATCATCAATAGTAGCTTTTGAAATATTTCCATTCTATGCAGATTGTATTAGTTTTGTTTTGTCTTTTTTTTTTCTTAATGTTTATTTATTTATTTTGAGAGACAGAAAGCGTTAGCAGGAAAGGGACAGAGAGAGAGAGGGAGACACAGACTCTGAAGCAGGCTCCAGGCTCTGAGCTGTCAGCACAGAGCCCCACGCCAGGCCGGAACTCATGAGCTGTGAGATCAGGACCTGAGCTGAAGTTGGATGCTTAATGGACTCACCCACCCAGACACCCCAAGACTTTCATTTCTAACAGGTTTCTAGATGAAGTTGATGCTGCTGGTCCAACACCTTTTAGGGACTGTTCGCCTAACCCAGTACTTCCCGGAACTGTTCACATGAAGGGTATAGTGGTCCCTCCTTATCTGTGATTTCGCCGTCAGCGGTTTCAGGTACCGGCATCACTTTCCGAAAACAGGTGATTCTCCTTCTGACGAATCCTTCAGAGGGTCAGTAGCAGCTTAACGCTATGTCTCACTGCCTGTGCCATTCACCTCACTTCACTTCCACCCGCCGGCATTTGATCATCTTACTCATCTCACCTCTTCACAAGAACGGTGAGTGCAGCACAATAAGCCATTTTCACATAGCTTTTATTACAGCATGTTACAATTGGTTTATTATTATTGTTGTTAATCTCTTACTGTGCTTAATGTAGGAATTAAACTGTATCACGGGCATGCCTAAGGAGGAAAAAACAGAGTACGCATAGGGTTTGGTACCATTCGGGGTTTCAGGCATCCATTGGGGTTCTTGGAATGTATACCCGGTGGATAAGGGAGGAACTACAGTTACCTAATAAACACTAAAATTATACTTCACACGGTATGAATAAGGGGGTAAGCCTCTGTTATGGAGAATGTTCTGGGTGTATTTTGTGTTGCTTGGTCTACCACCCCACCCCCACCACCACCCCGTTTCGGGCAAGCTTTCTTCCCTCTTCATCCTGAGATCCCCCATAGAGGGGGTAGGGGTAAAACCCACAGAAGTGTGAGGGCCTACGACTATGGCCCCAGGACTTTCTCACTCTCAATTAGTCCACACAGCTTCCAGCAATTTGTAACAATTAGCATTTTGGTGTTAAGGGGCTAGTGGCTTCTGCCTCAGGTAAGGTGCTGAGCTGAGACTCTGGATTGGCCTATGTATTATTTCACTATTGCTGCTATAACAAGCTACCGCAAACCTGATGTCTTAAAACAATATAGATTTATTTATTATCTTATAGTTCTGGAAGTCAGAAGTTTGTATGGGTCTCAGTGGGCTACAGTCAATGAGTTGGGAGGGCTACATTTCTTCGAGAAGCTCTACAGGAGAAGCTTATTTTTTTTCACCTTCTCAAGCCCACTGGCATTCCTTGATAGTAAATCATTCCTACATCTTCCAAAGCGTTAACATAGGACAGGGTACTTTTCACACTGCCACGTCTGTGATTCTCTTTTGTCTCCGTCTTCTACTTTTAAGGCCCCTTGTGATTGCATCGGACCCAGCCCATAATCTCCGTATTTTAATATTAGCTGATTAGTGACCATAGTTCCATCTGCTCCCTTAATTTCCTTTTGTGTAAAGTAATGTATTCACAGGTTCCAGGGATTAGCATGTGAGCTTGTTCGGGCCGCTGTTACTCTGCCTGTCACCACCTGTCTCTCCCAGATTTCAGGGGTGGTTTGCCCGGCAGCCTCAGTTCTCTAGTGGGTCTTAAACCAGTTGCTAATTTTTTGTTTGTTCAGTGTTCTCTTATTCAAAGACAATAGTGATGACTTCTAAGCTCTTTAGATGCTGGGACTAACACCACAAGTAGTGAATACTTTTTCATATGCAGTCGAGAGTTCTTAAATACCAGTAACTAACTCTCTTACGTCTTTTGTTAGCTACATAGGTTTATTTTTTTAATGTTTTGTTGTTGTTGTTGTTTATGTATTTATTTTGAGGGTCAGAGAGAGAATCCCAAGCAGGTTCTAGCACTTAGTGCAGAGCCCGACATGGGGCCTCCAACCATCCCACCAACCAGGAGATCGTGACCTGAACCAAAAATAGAGTCCAACGCTTAACAGACTGAGCCACCCAGGAGCCCCTAGATACACAGGTTTTAAGAGAGGGATGTGGAAGGAAGTTATTATTCCTTTATCACCACTTTGCTTTAAATTGAAAGAATTTAGAACAAAGGACAGCATTTTAAAAATTACATTTCATAGGGAGTGTTCATGTAATCTTTTGAAAATAAGAGGACAATTATAGTATACACTGAGAAGACTATTACTGAATTACAATCTGAAAGCTGTGCCTTGTATCATGTTTTACATACTCTGCATTTCAAAATGTGTATTCTATTGCAGTTAATTGGATTAGTCTGAAAAATTAAAAAAAAACTAGAGCACATAATTTTAGGGAAATTAAAATATGTGCATATATCACTTAAACTACTTTCTTATCATAGTCAAAGAGTGTGTTTAAATACAACTCCAAGGGTTTAATATGAGGTTTAATACAAGGTTTAATACTAGGGTTTAATCTTTTAGGAACAGGAAAAAAGGCTTAAAAATTATCCACGTACTGTGTGATTTCCTAGACATTGTTGCTGAAATGGATGTGATAAAGGAGACAATTGCAAAATGACATACAAGTGTGCTAGGAGACGTAACATGGTTTTATTGCAATATGAAAGGCATTATTGTATTATTATGTGTGCATTATTACCAGGATCCATAATTTGATAATTATATTAACTCATTCCTAAATATTTGACAAATGTTGATATACTTTTCTTCATTTCCCTCTGCAAAACTTCTCAGAATAAAGTCTCCCTTTCTTGTCTTTTTACAGTATAACTACATAGCTGGCTGGGGACTTAAGAAATGTGATAAATTGTGAGGCATCCGGCTCTTAACTAGAGTATATCTCTCATCCCATTACATCAGAGGGTGCAAACTGGCAGCCTCAGATAAAGTTGGGTCTACAGACACATTTCTTCGGGCCATAGCTATTTTTAAAAATTAAATTAGTTTGCAACATGTAAAAATCAGAAGATTCAAGTTTTAAAATTTTGGGTTTCCAGTTTTTATATTGGAAGCATATTTTTATCAGTCAACAGAAGACTGTCCAGGGGAGGAATTCCCTTCGTGGGAAGGGGTCCAGAGAGACACGGGATGGCATGCCCCTTCACTTGGCAGAGTTCCCACCCAGGCATTAGTGTCCCCTCTAGGCATTTAGGTCTACACTGCCTGACACTCCACTGCCACTTCAGTCACCGGCTCAGATCATTAACATTCAGTCTCTTTGTGGTGGGCCTAAGGATGGAATTATCTAGGAGGGCCTATCCACTGTAATGCCAATGTACATAAACAGCTGAAACCGTTCATCAGTGTTTGTAATCATTGGTCGCCTCTAAAATTTTTAAACCCCAGTTGAAAGGAAGTGTTGCAGCCAGATACTGTCTGACTCATTTTTTGTAGTATGACTAATGATACTGTAAAAATTATTTTTTAAATCCAGTTAGGAGGGCTGTGGGGAAACAGGTTCTACTTACGTGGGTTAGAAAAAAGCTTAGGGCAGAAAGCCGATACCACGGGGCAAAAACGCCCAAGGTTAGCCGTGAGATATTGTCATGGGATCACAAATAACTTGTTATATCGCCTGCAGGAAGTTACTTTCCATCTGGCCAATGTCTACTTTTCCCCCACACCATTTGCTTCTTACCCAAGTTAATGATTACTATCTGATTGTTTTCTCTATGTTCATGTGTGTAAGATCTTGTTTTCTTCATGTTCACCACGTGGGTAATATCTTGGGAGCTCAATAAATATGGAGCCAAAAGCCCTATTCGAGGCTTTTGTCTCCTCTGGACGCTAGCCTCTTCTGTATTCAATTCTGCATCTGCTTTCTTGCTGGACAAGAGAGAACTCCAGATTGTAGAGAGGCGTGTAGGTGGCTCAGTCTGTTAAGCATCTGACTTCAGCTCAGGTCATGATCTCAAGGTTACTGAGGTTCTTGAGTTTGAGCTTCAGATTCTTTCTTTCCCTCTCTCTTTCTCTGCCTCTCCCCCGCTTGCACTCTCTCTCTTTCAAAAATAAATAAAATAAACATTAAAAAAGGTATTAAAATCCAGTTAGGATCCTTGGGGCTCATGAAACGTAAAAAACACTCAAATTCAAACGTATTTAAAACTAAAAGTCAGGAGTGAGGGTTGAAATCTAGGAGACATTTGAGAAACCGGTAGTGAGCAGCAGAATTAAAGGGCAGGCCAGGTGCTGAGCACTCTTGGTTTTCATTTTCTTTCTTTCTCTTTCTCTCTGCTTCTGCTTCTTAGTGCATTTCTTACAATGCCTATTGTTTTTCACTCACCCTTCTTTCAGTTACTTTTTCCTTCCGATTTTAACCTTCACTCTGTCACACCAGGGCCATCCCAGCCCATGACCTTTACCAGTCACCATCAGTTGTTTCTCTGAGAAAGACTCTTTATTGGTTTAGCTCACCTTTTGAAACCAGCCAAAGAATTCAGAAGTCAACGTGCAGCTTCTGGATTGGTAGCTTTTGGCTAAGAGCATATCTTATCCAATCAGTCACAACCAAAGATGTGTTAACATTATTATAAACATCATCACTGTCATCTCTTACCATCACGGTATCACTCTTGACATTTATTGGATGCTTACTACATGCCAGACAATCTACTAAACACTCTAGACATGATTCATTTAATCCCAATAACAATTTGGGAGGCAGACACTATTTTGACCATATTTTATGGACAAGGCCGGTGAACATGGTTGTGCATACTCAGCAGGGACTTGAAGGCAAGGGCAGTTTCCCTTCCAACTAGCTGAGGGTGGGACAAGCAATAATAGACGTGTCTAGAACAAACTATTTTCCCTTTGGGCTTGCAAAATAGGAGGTTCACAGAGAATTACAGGGTAATCCCTTCATTGAGAAATTACTAAAACTGGTTTGCAATTTGCTTTGTTTGCACAGTTGTGCATCTCTCTAAATGTTTTACAGGCTGGTACAGTCAGCATTTGGGACAGGACAAATCCAGGGCCAGATTTTAAAGTATATAGAGTTTTTTGCTCCCATCCCCCTTTCCATGTTCCTAGGTCCCACGGAATTCATTTTTTCCTGTCCTCTTCTCCTTTCCTCAGTCTCTGCTGTTGCTAGCTCCTCGAAGGTGGACCCATTAGTTCTCTTCTCTAAAGACTTAATCTCACTCTCAAATTTATACCACACCATGAACATGGGACAAGACAGAGTTGGGCAGTGGCCAGATTGGGGACATGCTTCAGAATGAAAGTCTGCTGCTCAATCTGAAACACCTGGAGAGGCATAGGATTTGTGCAGACTTGGTGTCTAAAGGACAAGTTGTGAATTCCAGGAATAAAGGTGGGACCTCAGTTGAGGACCAGTAGTCACAGAAAGTCAAAGGGCAGCATGATGGATGACACAGATACACGTAGGTGTCCCAAGAAGGAAGGACTAATCAGTAGGAGGTCAGTCAGAAGCCAGAGGGAGCTTTGGGGAGCATGAACATAGCGAGACAAATCTTGGTAAAAGGATGGCGTGTCACCTATCTTATAACCACACTCCCTTGAGTGTGTTGTAAATCCTTTTGTATACACCACAGACAGACTTCTTGAAGATAGCTACATGCTCATTGGAGTACTGAAGACCACATGCCCCAGATCGCCTCTCAATAAACCTCTGCTTCTTCCTTCTTAAAACAAATATTTATTGAGTCCTTCCCATGTACCAGGCACATTTCAGGTGCTGGGGATCTAGTTGTGAATAAAATAGTAACACTCCTTACCCCAAGAAACTCATATAACAGAGGTGAAGACAGGCAATAAACCAAAGTCCTCCTGGGATTTCTATTGCCAACATTTACCTGATAAACTCTTTGGACGTCAAGTCAGCCCTGACCAAAGGTTCTCCATTAAAACAAAAGTCACCTTGCAGCTTCTCGGTAAGCCTAGTGGGTAAGCATCAAGCTGCCTCACAATTCCCTCCTCAATACCTGATTCCCCCTGTTTCTCTGTGGATAAATTAAGCTTCCTCCCCAACTTCCAAGACTGTCTCTGTTTTTAAGCTCTTAGTATCTTCCTATTTTTTTCTTCTTATCCTAACCAGCCTTCAGAAATAATCTAATATCAATCATGTGTGCCTTAATATGAATTTAAATCATCGTACCTCTCCTAGGGACACGGTGATTTTATATCTTAGTTTGAAAAGTTCAATGACAGTGGATTTCCCCTACTACAGAAATTTGAAAAGTCAAAATATAAATGAAGTGACTACAAGGGAGAAAACCTGTCAAAATACACATCTTCTTCATTATGTGTAAGGCTAGCCTTCATTCAGTGTTTCGTCTGGTTTCAATTAGAAGCAGAAGGACCTTATGTCTTCTACAAAAGCTCAAGGGTAACACAGAACTAAGTGTCTTTTTCTCATATTCCTAAGCTTAAACTTACCAATTATAGCCATTTGCCAGGAGTTCATTGTTAGTACAGTGTCAGCTTCCAATAAAGGAGGGCTCATGTGTAGGAGACAGACTGCTAGAAGTCCATGAACCATTCTCACTAAAGGGACCTTGAAAAGATAAGCAGAAGGTCCAAAATAAATTTAAATAGCTGAAAAGAGCAGTGTCTGCCATAGCCTCATGTTGAAGTTAAGGCAGAGTGCACCTATTTATTCCTGACAATTTAAGGCCTCATTAAGTAGATATTGCTTAGGGCAATTTAATTGTGTCGAAAGAGAAAGCACCCATCAATGCATTTATTAGGTGTATCCCTATTATTAGAACCTTTATATTTTATACTTTATGTAGGGTGGAGACAAGACCTTGCTCTATAAATGATCAGGAAGGTGTTTCTTGTGTGTTTAAGTCAGACTAGAAAGTGTCCAACTATGTACTAATGGCAACCCAGTCTCTAAAAATAAACTGTGTCTGTTACTTACAGTGTTGGCTTCATTGAGAATCTATTTTACATGGTTTTTCCATGCCCAGAAAAAAAGAGGTGTGGTTCTTACTGCAAACACTGTTTGAAAATCTATTTGATGATTTTGTAGAACCCATAAAACGTCTAAAGATTACTCATATTGCTGGCTTCAGAGTGACTGAAATGATCGTAGTGATTGTTTTTTAACTCCCTACAGATGTTGGAAAATTACAAGTCTAGTGCTCCATAAAAATATCACTCTACCTATGCTTGGCTCCTTTATTTTAATGAATGGGATTCTTTAAAAACCTGAAATTATGCGTGTTTGGTTTCTCTAGGCAATAATTAAGATTAACTAGTTGTTCAAAGCTCCAGAAAATGAGACTAGTTGCTATATTTCATGAACTTCTATCAAAAGAAAACAAGTTTTTTTTTCTTTTTCTGCTTTCATTTTCCCCCTTTTCTCCTTATGTTTTATTGAAGGATGGATAATGATGCTTATTTTGAGGGGTTGGGCAGAAAAGGGCAAATTTTTCCCTGTTAGGTTTTCTTATAAAACCAGATTCTGTGGAACAAGTAGTAACACAAGAAGAAGGGATATAGCCTACCTTCCTGAGGTTTCCTTTCCCACATTTCACACACGGGCAACTGATGCCCAGAATGATGAAGCCATTTACAAAGGTGACGAATCAATTGGGAAAAGAGCAAGGACTAGGAAGTATGTTCTCCAGACTTCTGGTCAAGTGTTCCTGCCACTTAGAAAGAAAAATGGTGGGAGGGAGACTTTTGTGAACATGACAAAAATTTAGCAAAGTTCTTTAGATCTCTACATGATGCATAGTTTATTTCCAAAGCCTTTGGAAAGCTTACATAAAGGAGGAAGAATTGAACCCACCAGCTGAAAGAGAGAGAGAGAGAGAGAGAGAGAGAGATTTAACTAACTTGTAGTATTTTGCTGATTGTATAGAGAAAATTCTGACATTACAATGGACAGCAAGCACTTATTGGCAGAAATTAAGCTGGCTCTTAATACATTTCCCTGCTAGTGACTGAAATCTACAGCAAAGCAAACATATTCATTGGATATTCCCAGATGCCAAAAGCAAAGCTTTCTTTATTCAAGCCATTTAGCTATCAGAGTTCCTCATTGGAACTAACCAAGACTGACTCTGGATGACTTAAATCTAAAAGGAATTTCTCAAAAATCTTGCTGGATATTCAGAATATGCAGAAAATTTGGAATGTTAGGCTCAGGAAAAATAAAAAAGTAGGAACAAAAAAGACTGCCTTCCGCCTCCAATCTTGGACATTTTCAGCCATTGGCACCATTGCCATGCTGACCCTGAAACTGTTGTGTCTGCTATATGCACTAGGACAAAATCTCCTTTGTCCCCGCATCTTTGCATTACTCACTCCACAGTGGGCTTGCAACAGTAGTCGGTGGCCTGAAAGTGTCTGACTGGCAGTGTCCACTGTATATGCCTCTAACCTAGCTGCTGCAAAATCAAACACCTGCCATTTCTTCCTTTTCTGGACATTGAGAATAATGGGTAATTCCTCATTCCATTCCTTGCCCAGGAAGGAAGGGGATACATATGACAGGCAGCCAACATCACCAATAATGCCATCTTGGCCAATATCCAGGGCAAAGCGTGTTGATATTATTCAGTTAAGATGGGAAAAATGGCCATTATTCAACAACATCTACATAATAAACACTTAAAATGATAAAGAAGAGAAGGAGCTGCATGACCCAATGAATGTATAACAAAGAGTTATTCCCCATCCAAGATCTAATCCAAGCCTACCACTACCTGGTGGCATTATCTTAAACAGGATTTGTTCTGGTAAAGCAAGGTGGAATCAAGACCTCTTGGTAGGCCAGGGCTGTATTTGTTTAGGCATCATTAATATCATCACTGTTGTCATTTGCATCATCTGGCAGGCTTTGATTCCTAATGCCTCATTTGTTACTTCCAAAATATGAAGTTTCCTTTTTTAAATCCCAAGAAGCTCTGAAGATGAAGAGCAATAAAAAGAATTTTTGAAAAGAATTCGATATCCAGAAGTTACTTTCAAACTAATTAATAATGTATAACATTATGTCTATGACATAATATTGAGGGTGTTCTTCTTATGTTTCTCTGACCTCACGTCTATTTATCTTTCATTGTTTGCTATAGGAATCTTGTGATTTCAATGAAAACACAAGACCAGGAATCATGTGACTCTATATTTTTATGGAAAGTTACAAGATTTGGAAGACTGGATTCTAATTTCATCTCTGCCCCAAATCCTGAAATCCTGAGTAGAGTTTGCTTGAAAAGGCAACTCACAGTGGGCTAAAGTGAAAAAATGAAGCCAGTCTTCAGTGATGATTCTTGCCACTCAACCCTTTCGACAGATAACCAACCCTGAAATTATAGAGGGGTTCTTCATTATTAGAGACCAAGGGAGATAATTTTCACGTATCTATAGTATTTGTGGAACTGACTTCTGGACAGTGATGTGTTTTGTAAATCATCTTAGGACGGTGTTATTTTATTTTATTTTTTTTTAAATTTTTTTTAACGTTTATTTATTTTTGAGAGAGAGAGAGACAGAGCATGAACAGGGAAGGGTCAGAGAGAGGGAGACACAGAATCTGAAACAGGCTCCAGGCTCCAAGCTGTCAGCACAGAGCCTGACGCAGGGCTCGAACTCACCGCGAGATCATGACCTGAGCCGAAGTCAGCCGCTTAACCGACTGAGCCACCCAGGCGCCCCGAGGACGGTGTTATTTTAATTTTCTGAGAAAAACTCCCATCCTTATCATCAAAGCATATTTCACTATGACTATTTTTCCCAAATGTGAAATTTCTAAATTGTACCAGTCAAAACACACCAGCTTTTATGATGTGCCCAAGATCATGTGTTCATACATTAATAATCATATTCATAATACTGCATATAGAAATCATCTTCATAAAAAATCCTAGTACTATCTGGTGGCATAAATTAGAAAATACAGCACAGAATGGTTTCTAGACATATTAACTTTGAAATATTTGAAAAGATTAATCTTCAACTTGAAATAGGAACACAACAGAATGCCTTGTATCCCCTTTTGTAACTTCTCAGGCTACATGTTCTTAATGGAAGACAATAAGAAAGATATGTGGTCAGCAATATTTATGCTAATTTTTGAGGTAAAGAAGTTAAATGGGACACCTGGGTGGTTCAGTCAGTTAAGTGTCCGACTTCGGCTCAGGTCATGATCTCACAGTTCATGGGTTCGAGCCCCATGTCAGGCTCGGAGTCTGGAGGCTGCTTCAGATTCTGTGTCTTCCTCCCTCTCTGCCCCTCCCCTGCTTGCACTCTGTCTCTGAAAAATAAGTAAAATGTTTAAAAATAATTTTAAAAATAAGCTAAATAGGTGCAAGTAATTTCTGAGTAAAAATGACCATGCCTTTTCAGTCATTAGTTATAGGGAAAGAGGAATAAGAAGAGTAGAATTAAACAGCACTTTAAATATTTTAATTAAAAAAACATTAAATATGTAAAACCAAAGAGGTAAAGTATTTGGCAATCCAAGCTCTAGGAAACTGAAATTTGCCTTTGGTATTTCATATACCTGTTAAATTGTGGATAAAAACTGTCGTTTCTTTTTCTATTTTTTTTTTCTATTCATTTTTGGCATTTAGAATAGATTAGCTAATTATTGGGTGTGGATGTCTGTGGTTTGAGCTTTTCTCCTGAGAAATCAATATTTACTTAATAATTTTTAAGACCAAATTGCTGTCTGTTTTTTCATGGTGGTCCTGATACTTTCCAGTTGTAAAATAAAAACAGCTGAAATTCAAGAAATTCACATGGGTTAAAGTTGAACAGAAAATCTTGGTTCTTTAGAATTGAAACTTGGGCTGGTCAGAGCCTCTAATTACCTTTTCCCCCCTAAACATAGGGTCATTTTATTTTGGAGAGTGATCACTGTTGAATCTATGAGTCATTCCAAGACAAGTCTTAATGTGAGTTTTTATTTCCTCCTATTAAAACTTGAAAGGGTGTCCTTAGTTCTCCAATCTCTACTACCCACACAACATAATATGTTCTAAACCAAGATTAAGAAGGTGAACGAATTCAGCACTGGCAAAAATGAATCCTTTGGCCTTTGCAAAATCAAGCCAATTCATCCTGAGCCAAGATGAATATATTATTGTTCTGATATATTAGGCCAGCTTTTTTCAATTATTTTAAAAATACCCCTTTAATTAGAAAAGCACAAAATTCAACTTTAAAACATTTTTGCTTTAAAATGCCAATTCATCTTTAGAAAAGCCAAAGAGAACATAAACAAGGATTCTCACCCTTCATTTTGCAGAAGAAAGTGATAATATTCATTTACCGAACAATTATCCATACAAAATAAAGCCCTGGAAAAAAGGTTAGAATTTAGACAATCTTGGCATCTGGGGTCAGTTTAGAAAAATAGGAAAGCCACATTTAAAAAAAAAAAAGAAAAGAAAAGAAAAGTTTTTTTTAAAACTAAAAACAGACCAGATGTTGACTGCAGGATGTCAATGGCAACAAGAGAAAACAACACATGTGGATTCAATGTTCTTTCTGCAGACAGAATCTCAGAAAAACATATTTTCTGAGAGATCTGACCAATTATGTTTGACTGTAAACCACTGTCTAACACACCCTACCACATTCCTATGCCTGGAAAAATAGAAGGAATGGAGATGAGTAGGCCTAAGGGATAGGCCCAGACTTCAAGGAGAAGAGTCAGAAAACTCCCAGTGACTGAAATAAATAAAAATTCACACTTGATGGATATAACTCACTGTTAGCATCATACCATGTTTTCATCTACCTGGAGGAAAACTGATGAGATGTTTCATGACCTACATATTCATTATTGGGATAGAAATGAGAAAAATAAGTCTTGCATTTATGTAATTTGTAGAGAATCACCCAGCTGGAAGGTTAAAAATGGGTTTGATTTTGGCTGTATTTTCAGTCTCCACAAACTTGTCCCCTTTTATGTGATGATCCCTACTTTATTGGGGTCATTTTCAACCAACCAGATTCTAAAAACTGTCCAGGAAATATAAGAAAAGCCCAGAATGGATTTCTGAACCTGATACTCATCATTCTTGGTTTGTTGTTGTTGTTGCTTCATGTCTATATAATACTGAAATTAAATTCTCTGGGACTTTTTTTTTCCCCAACAGTATTCCCATAACTGGTAGTTAGATCATAAGGTCATGATATAACCTAATAAACAAGAGTGGAAACACAGAGCCCCTTCTTAGGAGGACTTCACAATCTAACACAGGAAGACAGAAAGGTAATTAACCATGATGATACAGTGGTAGGTAACAGCTGAAAGGCAGGAATGCACAGGAAACCCTGAAAACACAAATATGTGCATATCCAACCAGGCAGGTGAGGTGGGGTGGGGAGCACAGAAGTCTTCCTCTAACAGGCACCTGAGAAAGAGCATGGAGGCCCAAGAAGGCCTGGGGAATCCTGGAACCTGTAAGTTGTTGCATGAAGAGAGGAACTTTGTTTTGTTCATAGGAAAGTATGGGGCACAGAGTAGGTTGAAGGCCATGAGCGACTGAATGGATAAATCCAATTATTTGTTAACAGCCATTTTTGGCTGTTGAATAAGAAACTATTTTTTTTTTAATTTTTTAACGTTTATTTATTTTTGAGACAGAGAGAGACAGAGCATGAACGGGGGAGGGGCAGGGAGAGAGGGAGACACAGAATCGAAAGCAGGCTCCAGGCTCCGAGCCATCAGCCCAGAGCCCGATGCGGGGCTCGAACTCAGGGACTGCGAGATCGTGACCTGAGCCGAAGTCGGACGCCTAACTGACTGAGCCACCCAGGCACCCCAAGAAACTATTTTAAAGTGGCAGAAACGGAAGGAAGCAGGGAGATCAGTAGGAGGCTCTTGTGTTAGTCTAGGTACAGGATGATGGAGGAGTAGACAGGGGGAGTGATAGAGATAGAGGAATGGAGGTGTATTTTGGAAGTATAGTCAAAGGGACTTGGTCTTGAGGAGAATGAAAGGGATTGAGGAGGACTACTGTGTAGCTGAACACATTCAGCTGCGTTCTCTTCAAATCTAACAGCGTAAATGGAGGTGGAGATACATCTAAATAAACAGAAGTTATGGAGCGTTAGTACTTATGTGATTGAGGTATTTAACCGATGTAGTGTTTCTTCTAACCTTACTCTAATTTTGTATCATAAGGAAAATATGTTAATGTTTTGCTGAAACATTTTAGCAGTTAGGTGTTTTTTGTTTTTTTTTTTTTTTCAAAGACTTTAATTGTATTTCTTAGTGTTAGGCTTATGGATGATTTTTACTTCTTTATATGTTTTGATTGTCTGAATATTTCACAGTGATCGTATAATTACAGGGTGGTCACATTTTATGCAATGGATGCATCTCTGAAACTCTTGCATAACAATACTTGAAAAATTCAAGGTTCATTCCAACAAAGCAGAGCTGTTATTTCTGTTTAACACCTACAGAGGTGCCACCATTAGAAGCATAATTTACAACTCACCACCATTTTCAAACTATTATTGGGAGGTGCAGAGACTAATATCACTTTTAAATTGATGAATAAATACAGACATGGAAATAATTTTATGGTAATGAAATTCATACAAGTCAAATGCACATAAAAGGCATGCACTTACTTAGGAAAAAATCTATTTGCATTTTGAGCAGTTGTATGTTTGAGTAGAAAATAATCTTTTGCCTATGATTTGGGATTTTTATTGGCATGGTTTACATTCTTTTCAGACAAGGATGCCTTAATAAAGCATCATGGCTACTTATTAACTGATATAAAAATGTAAGCGAGTTACCTAAGAGAAAAAGTAAAGCCCAGAATCTGCTTTGCAAATCAAAACTCAAAGGGATAGTAAATGTGACAGGTACTTATCTAAGTTTCTAGATAAGTAACATATAAGTTATTTTCACAATTTTGCATAATTTTCTTTAAACAAAAATGGAATTTTAATGTACTTTTAATTATCCCTGTAGTTTTCATCTCACCCAGGCTCTGAGAAGCCAAAGAAACCCATTCAATTTGTAATTGAAAGTTGCCTGGGTAATCCCTGGGGCCATTTGTAAACCCACTGTATCTTTGGTCTCCAAGAAAGGAACCCTGAGGGCTTTTCTCTTTATCCATTGAGTTTATCTGTCTGTCTCTGTGTGTATGTGGCAGGGTGGAGGGGGGGCGTAGAGAGAGGAGGTTTCAGCATTTTCATTAAGCTGCATTGGATATAACTGAAGGAATCAAAAATATAGATGCTGAATGAAACAAGATGAATTGATATCTAGAAGTCAGAGTCCTTATGGCTGACCACCACCCTACCCTGACCTACCACACATCACACATACACACACACAAGTGGTTTCCATCTCTATTTCTTCCTTTATTTGGACAGAGGTGTTTTCTTTTTCATTCTAGTTCACAATCATCAAAGTCTTCTCTGACTCTTTCCACTGGCAAGAAACCTCTCTAGCATCTCTCAGATAAACTAAGAGCACTTACTCGCTTCTGTCTTCCAATACAATGTTATTGATTTGGGGAGTATCTTGAGACCATACATTCTCTACTTGCTGAAGTAGACTGTGGTTGATCTCAAGACAAAACACATGATTTGAAACCTTCTATGAAGAGCCACCCCCTCTACACACAGACCCCTTCATGAAATGTGGGAAGTGGGAGTCAGCAGAGGCCTTCAGAAACCTTTTTGTGAAACAGTTTGTGGAATGCAGCATAAGTACACATAAACCTAGACAGACATACAAATATATACTTGTTTACCCAGGTTGGAACCCTGAACCTTCTGAAGTCAGCCATTCATGAGAAGGTATTTCATTATTCATAAACTGGTTACAAAATATGTACTTATTTTCCAGGAAATGTGAGTAGAAAAAGACATGCCCCTGGTGTTAAATAGAACACTATCTGTGCAGAAGACATTTGTGCCTCCAAAAATATGACTTCTGGTTAGGCGCCACAGCTGGTCAAAGGCTGGCTTACGTGCTACATAAGAGCTTTCCTCTTACACTATGCTTACGTGTAGTTTGATAAATAGCACTAGGTGTCTACAGGTCTTAACTATATTATTATTTGTCATTTGGAAAATAGGACTAGTTGTATTTATTTCTTTTCATATGGCATTTTACTTTCCTATTTATCTTCCTAAATGAATCAAATTTTAGAATTTTAATATAACATGGAAAATGTACATAAAAAAGATCATATCAGAGCTCTTTGATGCTTTTCTCCTGTTCACAATCAGTGGACTCTAAGAAGAATAAATATGCATTTTGGGCTTTTCTGGGAAATATTTGTAATCATTTCTATGCCACAATGTGATTTTTAGTTTAAGTGAATGAGGTCCATTAAAGTAGTCTAGACTGATCAAAAGCAGGGATCTGAATGTGCAGTTATTTTTTAGTTTTACAAGTGCCACACAATTGTTCTTTAAGCCCCCAAATTCCTTGACTTTCCTGCTACAAAATGTGAAAAAAAAAAATTCCCTTATTGGGCCCTTAATTTTATAAAAACAGTACTTCTCCAAGCAAGCAAAACAGGAATTTTAACACAGTTTTTCTTTTGATTCCTCAATCTCTCTACTACAGTATTATTAATAATAGAATTTGAGGACAGACTGCATTGTTTAAAGTAACTCTCCATAGTATAAGGTCTCATCACAAACATAAGAAATATAAGTTGCTAGTAAGATGCCATGTTTTAAGATGGATTTTATATACTAATGAAATACCCATTGGGATATAGCCAAATATAGATATAACATTTGCTTTAAATCAAAAGAAAGCTTAACTCTAATTTATTCCTATGTAGATTTAGCTACAGAAGGCCAGTAAGGGAAAGATAAAGGGATGTTTGCTACAAATAAGAATAAATGAGTACAAATAAAGGAGTAATTGCTTTTCAACAGGAGGGGCATAGGGCTTTTAAATGCTTTTCCTCTAACATCTCAACGCCAAAACCACACACCAAAAGTCTGTGGGAAACTGTTAATGTAATGAGACAATAAACCACTTTAGAACTATGATTACAGTAGTCTACCTGTTTAAAGGAAGATGTTAAAAGATATTTTCTGTTACTGCTGGAATAATAATTGTTTGAAGTCCATTGACCTCTGGGGATTTCTTCTAGGGATTTAAGTAGTAGTCTACCATCAGCCTGTCCCAGTGGGCCAGGGAGGGTCTAAATAGTAAGATATTTGAATGCTCGAGGTATGCTAAAATAGCAAAAAATTCACAATATTGCTTTAAAGAAAAGAATCAGAAAGTATTGCAGGTGTTTGATAACTAGGATTCATGTGGGATGAACACTTGGTTTTATATTTTTAATTGGTATTTTTTTCAAGAAATCAATAAAATACAGCATAATTCTAAGCAATATCCTTCAATTGATGTTTCAATTTTGATTATTTGGATAAAGGAAACATCAATGCCATAGTTTTAGCTGCACTAACGGAAAGCTCAAATAACATGGATTTAAATCATAAGGAAAATACTTATTTTACTGAGCAATGAGTCTAAAAATTGGCTTAGCACCACAATGATATAATCAAAGTTTCTGATTATCATAATATTTTCGTTTGACCACTTTAGTATATTACCTTTTCATTTTCATGTGCATAATTTCATGGTCCCAATAGTACTGCTGAATTATATTAGGAAGCAAGACAGGAAGATGTGATCAAGAATGACAATAATAACTTCTTATGCTTATCTCTTTTTGAGTCCACCCCCGCCGCCCCCCCCCGTTTTTGCTTTCTTGCCATATTTATTTATTTTTTAAAATCTTAGTTTTTTAGAACATTTTTAGGTTCACAATAAATTTAAGCAGAGGGTACAGACATTTCTCCTATATCCCCTGTTTGCACACATGCATATCCTGTTCCATTATCAACATCACTCAGCAGAATGGTATATTTGTTATAATTGATGAACCTATACTGACATATCATCACCCAAAGTCCATAGTTTACATTATGGTTCACTCTTGGTGTTGTGCATTCTCTGGGTTTGGACAAATGTGCAAACATCCATCCATCATTATGTTATCATAAAAAGTTTTTTCGCTGCCTTAAACATCTCTCTGCTCTACTCATTTATTCCTTCCTCCCTCCCTCCCCCTGGCAACCACTGATCTTATTACTGTCTTCACAGTTTTGCTTTTCCAGAATGTTGTATAGTTGGAATCACACAGAATGTTGCCTTTTCATATTATTTTCCTTCACTTATTAATGTGCATTTAAGGTTCCTCCATCCCTTTTCATGGCTTCACAGATCATGTCTTCTTAGTGCTGAATAATATTCCATGTCTGGACGTACCACGGTTTATTTAGCCATTCACCTAGTGAGAGGCATCTTGTTGGCTTTTAAGTTTTGGCAATTATGAATAAAGTTGCTGTCGACATTCATATGCAGGCTTTTGTGTGGACATAAGTTTTCAGCTCCTTTGCGTAAATACCAAGGAGTGTATTTGCTGGCTCACATAGTAAGAGTATGTTTAGTTTTGTAAGAAACCTCCACACTGTCTTCCAAAGTGGCTGTACCATGTTGTATTCCCACCAGCAGTGAATGAGAACTATTGTTATAGGTCCTCGCCAGCATTTGGTGTTGTCAGTATTCAAGATTTTGGCCACTCTAATAGTATAGTAGTATCTCATTGTTGTTTTAATTTGCATTTGCAATGTAAACTGAGGAGTAAGGTCAGCTTTTCCTACATAGGAGGGAAGAGGTAAAGGGACTTCGCTACTGATTTTCCTCCTGGTCCTCTGATCCCAAGTTTTATGCTATATTGCTATGATTTTATGTTAAATTGCTAGGTTTAAGCCAGTAACTCTCAAAGTGGTATTTTACTAAGTACAATATCTTTAACATAGTGTAAATAGTTATGATAGATGATACCTTAAAATCATTATTTTATACTAAAACAGAAATATGAATGAGCAAAATATAAATATATAAAATAGCTTGGATAAATTTTACAAACATAACATTGACTAGACAAAAAGATACAAATGAGAATGTGCCATATGATTCCACTTACATAAAGTTCAAAAGCAGGTAAAATTAATCTGTGGCATTAAGTCAGATAGTGGCTTCCTTTGAGGACAGGGTAGTGACCCAAAGGGAATATGAAGAAGACTCCTGGGATATAGTAATGGACATAAGTCTTGATTGTGCACGTGTGTTTGTTTTGTGAAAATTTATTAACCTATAGACCAATGATCTGTGTGTGTGTGTTTATGCGTCAATATAATTTGCTCAAAACAAACAAAAATGTAATAATAAAGTAATTTGATTTGAATTGTCATGGCTTAGAATTTGCTGAAATAAGTTTTGGAGATTTTAATATTACGTTTTTGGGGGACCTTCCTTTGTGTATTACCTGTGTCAAATGAAAGGTGCATTTCTCCCAGAATTAGGCTGATTTTGTCTCAGCTGACTGAGGTAAGTGATTTGGAAAACAGAAAATAAATAGAGACACATATACATTCATATGTGTATGGCTGTCTGTATAAGAATTGTTGAGAAGCTCTGATCTAAATACTTTTAGCTCCCACAGAATATTTGTATAAAACTTGGTCCAATTTAGGTTGCATGTTTTAAATCCAAGCATCATGAACTCAGCACATGTTCTATGTACATTTTTATATGTAGTATTAGTATCTTCCATGGGAGAAATGATGGTTTCTGCCAAGTTGAATTAAATTCACAAAGCAGGAGTTTTTAGGGAACACTGTAAGTATTCACTGTAAGCAGTATGAAGTATTGTATTACTTCATGAAAACACTGGTACTTGTATTTTCACTGCAAAATATTCTTAAAATGTATTAATGACTTACACAGAAAGGGACTCATACTCATTAGCCCTAGCCAGTATCATAATAAAAGTCCATTTTTCTACCATGTTATGCAGAAGAGTGATTAATTTAAATCTTAAGGTAAACGTGTCTATCTACAGGTAGATCCAAACTAGCAAGGATGGGGCGCCTGGGTGGCGCAGTCGGTTAAGCGTCCGACTTCAGCCAGGTCACCATCTCGCGGTCCGTGAGTTCGAGCCCCGCGTCGGGCTCTGGGCTGATGGCTCAGAGCCTGGAGCCTGTTTCCGATTCTGTGTCTCCCTCTCTCTCTGCCCCTCCCCCGTTCATGCTCTGTCTCTCTCTGTCCCAAAAAATAAATAAATGTTGAAAAAAAAATTAAACTAGCAAGGAAAAAAATTTGCATGATGTAGCAAGAGAAGTAAATTTCCTAAAGACTGTGTTTGATGTGTAATCTGCACAGAAACTTGTATGAATCTTGTCTGTTTATCTGAAGAGGAAAACTCAAAGCTACATTTCCAGTTTTAAAGGCTATAACAAAGTCTTAGGGATCATGAGAAAGAAGAAAATGCTGAGATGTGAAAACATAGCGGCTTAAAGAGTCTTCTATAAAAGACAATGTGGTAGAAAATAAATAAGTAGGATTAAAATTGGTTCCTATGAACTTTCTCTGCTCAGTATATTTCTCCAAACATGAACCTAAACTCATGTTCTAATAAACTGTGCAGGGATCCCTTTCTTCTCACCATAGTCTCAAACACACCCTTGACTTATGCCAAACTTCACAAAAAGAGCAACACTGCACTGACAATTCTGGCCTCAAAAACTCGCCTTTTTATGCCTGGATAGTGTTTCCTTAAGTGAATTACCAGCACTCTAGAAGCAGTCTCCTCCTGACTTCCATAGCAAAAATAATTCACTTGTAATCTATGAACCCAGATAGAGAGTTTGGTGATGTGAAGGAGACCTTTCTATTACTATATAAATCTATGAAACAGAGAGTCCTCCGTAGGAGCAAATAGAAATATAAAATTATATTATCCACTTCTAGCAGTTGGAAGGCATACATTAGCACAATTCAATAGTGTCCTTTTTTAAAATGTTAATTTATTTTGAGAGAAAGGGGAGGGGCAGAGGGAGAGGAGGGAGAGATTCCAAACGGGTTCAATCCTGTCAGTGCAGAGCTCTATGCAGGGCTTGAGCCCACAAACTGTGAGGTCACGACCAGAGCCAAAATCAAGAGCCAGATGCTTCACAGAACTGAGCCACCCAGGCACCCCTTATTTTTTGAATTAAAAAAATTTACATAGAGTTAACACCCAATGTTACATTACTTTCAGACGTACAACCCACACTGATTTTACAACTCTATGTGTTATGTTATGCTCACCACAAGTGTAACTACCATCTGTTACTGTACAATGCTATTACAACATCATTGACTGTATTCCCTATGCTATGCCTTTAAAATTTTTTTTTTTTCACAAAAGATGAACTTGTAAATTTATTTTGTGTCCTTGCCTGGTGATACTCAAGGAAAGCAATTTTGACAGTATTGTTATTTTTTAATTTTTTATCCTAATATAAAACTGTTATCCTAACATGTAAGTTAGAATTCTATTATTTTGGGGCACCTGAGTGGCTCAGTCAGTTGGGTGTCTGACTTTGGCTCAGGTCATGATCTCACAGTTCGTGAGTTTAAACCCCGTGTTGGGCTCTGTACTGACAGCTCGGAGCCTAGAGCCTGCTTTGGATTCTGCATCTCCCTGTCTCTCTCTGCCCCACCCCTGCTTGCTCTCTGTCTCTCAAAACTGAATAAACATTAAAAAAATTTAAAAAAGAATTCTATTATTTTAAAACTGTTACAATTTATAAAACTAAGCATACCCTTACCATGTGATCCATCAGTTGCACTCCTTGATACATACATAAAGGAGCTGAAAACTTATATCAACACAAAACCTGCACAAAGATGTTTATAGGAGCTTATTTTATAATGACCAAAACTTGGGAACAACCAAGATGTCCTTCAGTAGGTGAATGAGCCAATAAACTGTAGTACATCCAGGTAATAGAATATTATTCATCACTAAAGAGAAATGAGTTGTTAAATCCTAAAAAGACGCAGAAGAACTCCAAATGCATATTACTAAGTGAAAGAAGCCAATCTGAAAAGGCTATGTACATACTTTATGATTCCAAATATATGAAATTCTGGAAATGGCAAAACTATGAAGACAGTAAAAAGAGAAGTAGTTGCCCGAGGTTAGGGGGCAGGGAAGGATAAATAGGCAGAGCTCAGAAGATCTTTAAGGCAGTGAAACTATCCCAAATGACACTGTAACGGTGAGTACATGTCATTATACATCCATCTAAACCCATGGACTGTAAAACACCAAGAGTGAACCACTGTGTAAACTATGGATTTGGGATTATGATGATGTGTCAGTGTAGGTTCATCAATTGTAACAGATGTACTACTCTGGGGGAGAAATGTTGACTACAGGGGAGGCCATGCATGTGTGAGGGTGGCAGGTATATGAGAAATATTTGTGCTTTCTGCGCAGTTTTGCTGTGAACCTAAAAGTACTCTAAAAAATAAAGTTGATTAAAAACGAAAACACACACACACATAAAATCTGTTATAACCGCACTATGTCAGATACTACTACCCTCAATCAATTTCTGAATACGAAAATATACAAGTCATTTACCATACCAATATCTTCCAACCTAAAATTAGATTTCAAGAACAGAGTCTGAAAGAAAAAAAACCTTCTTTTTATTGTTTTAAAGTTTATTTATTTTGAGAGAGACAGGGCAGGGAAGGGGCAGAGAGAGAGGGAGAGAGAGAGGACCCTAAGCAGGCTCCACATTGTCAGCACGGAGCCTGACACAGGGCTCGAACTCATTAACTGTGAGATCATGACCTGAGCCAAAACCAAGAGTCAGACACTTAACTGACTGAGCCACCCAGGCACCCCAAAAAAAACTTCTTGATCTCATTGCATAATCATTTATTCCATCAAAAGGATATCCTACATTCCAGTTAGTAGCTAAAGACTGTATATAGGATGAGTTATTGCTTCTCAAATTATAAGTTCTGATTATTTGCAGAATTGCAGAAGAGTATGGGATATCTTCATTTTATGTTTCTGGGAAACCTAATACTTCTTTAAATAGAAATTATTAAATTTTCAGAGCTCTATAAAGTTATTTCAGCAAGAAGGTGTTATCAATAGAAATATTATTTTTGGACTCACTTTTCTTAAATTTATTTGTAACCTATTAGTTTTCATTATATGTTCTATTTTATTTATTCATTTATTTAAGTTTGTTTGTTTGTTTATTTATTTATTTATTTTTGAGAGAGAGACAGACACACATAAGTAGGGGAAGGGCAGAGAGAGAGGGAGAAAGAGAGAATCCCAAACAGGCTTCACGCTGCCAGTGCAGAGCCCGACATGGGGCTTGAACTCATGAAACCATGAGATCATGACCTAGGCTGAAGGCAAGAGTCAAACGCTCAATGGACTGAGCCACCCAGGTGCCACTCTTGTATTTTAAATACCTTGGTTATTGAGGGAAAACTATTTATTAATGCAGGAAAAACGGAAGAGGATATTTCTGACTTAAAATATCCAGAAAACTCCAATCACTTTAAATCTACTACATGCATATGTATAGTTTGTTAGAACTTTGAACATTGTCATTCTTCTTTATAAAGTAACTTCTCACTTATATTTTGTTTATCTCACTCATTTAAAATGTCTTAATTCTGATGACTTGAAGGCACTTAACTAGGGATGCCTGAAAATCTGGAACTGTAAACTACCCTATAAAATATTATTTGTGCTTAGTTCAGCATATTTGTAATAAACAAAAATATAAAGTAGTGATTACCATGAATAACTTACTCAACTTACATACATATACATCATAAACATATGTTAATATGGCTCATATGGGTCATAATTTTAGTATAAATTATTTAATTATAATTAAATACAAGTATTATGTCCTCACATATTATAAATATAATAGTATATCAACATTTAAGAATCAGATACAAAAGCTAAAGGGATGTTGAAAGCTGATTATTTTTTTGAAACCTTAGTATGAAAAAGCTAATGAGGTTAAGATTTCAGTCCCATTTTTATGACAGAAGAACTTACAATTCAATGATACATTTTAGCTTATGTACCATAAAATTTAAACCATATCTATAATGCAAATTCTGAACTATAATTATTGGAGTATTTAATAACTAGTAAGGTTATTCTGAGCTCACCGATGACAACTATTTGTAGCATATCATTGTGTTTTCCTAATATAAAATCAAAATATCATGTGACTTGTTTCTTAACTACTTTAAGTGAAATAGAGGCATTTGAAGTAAGCTAATAAAGAGAAAGTACTCACAAGCCCTAGGGTTCTAACATATTAAGCATATATAATAAATAATATTACCTATGATATATGATACATATAATTATATATGATATTCCTCAGAGTTTAGGGATTTAATAATGTGTGTCATTTTTTTTTTTTTTTTACCTTACTATGAAAACTGGCTTTAAACTCACAGTAAGCTTTGGTCAAAAGCATTAGAGTTTACCTGGTGAGGGTTAAAATCATTCCTTTATTTAACTCTACCAGTGTTTCCAAAATAGGAAATGTAAGAAAGGGAAAAGAAAGGACTTATGTTCCAGTTAATGACTGTGAGTTCACAGTCTTTGAAAAACAAAAAATGCCTGTAAACGGTTGAGGAGAATGTAGAGGAAGTGATACACGGTTCCACAGTGCTGTCATAAACTCAGGACTGCTGTGTCTTCTCTGTGTAAAAGAATCAAATTTCATCTATTAGGATAATATGTCCTTGGTAAGATGCCTATTTTTTGTCATAAAAATCAGAAAGTAGCGTTCCTGTACTTAATTTAAATTCAGGTTTAATAGAACTTACATCTGTAAGGCATGATGTATCTGCTTTGAGAATACATACCAGATGTTTGAGAGATTTTCTTAATGGAAAGAGTATTATTCACTTGCTGTATATTTCTCCATTTTCGATAATTTGATCTCTGAAAAGTGTCTCATGACCCAGTTGAAGCACAAATTGAACCAAGGCCTCATTTAATAGGCTTTTAATCTTTTGATTTTTCAAAAAATAAAATGAGGAAATGGGTTTGATAACCTTTGCAGAATGTCTCCCTTGTCATGGTGAAACACCTTGGTCAGTAAATTAATCCAATCTGCCTATCTTAGAACATCTTTTACAAATATTATCTGAATCTGCTGCATATGCATAAGTGGTTATTTTTGTCTGAACGAGGGAGCTTCTCTCAACACAAGCAGAGAGATTTAAGTAAGTGTGTGTTTCCTTTATAACATATTGTAGGTATGCTCTAGAGAGGTTTTTTTAACTGCAAGTTATAGAGAATTACTGTATCTTAACTAGACATTAAGTCTGTATATTGTAAAATTGAGATTAGAAAGTAACATTTATATTTATCACTTACTCTCCTGATCTGTTTCATTTTCTATTTTTTTCCACTTAAGTTATTATATATATTTTCAGTATGCTGCCCAAGTCACCAAGCAACGCTTCTTTTTTCTTTTCATCTGGCTTCATTTTCCTTTATTGAAAATTTACCTTCATCAAGAGATTGCAAATTACCGTTTCATTGCCCGAGATGTTAATTTATTGCATCATTTTATAATGCAAACTCTTCTGAAGATTCAGACATGTGTATCTTCATCAATTTTCTTCCAACAGGAATTGTTTTCAATATAACTAAGCACTTGCATTCTGAGAGTTAGTTTGCTGTTCAGCCTCATTTTCTTTTATTTTACATAAAAAAATCTCTTTTTCCTTCTATAACTATTCTCACCTCCATCAAATATATTCTCACAGAAGCAGTAACAGAACGAAATGTCTTTTATCTGTACTTGCAGGAGCTTTCCTCTAGGTCCTAAGGGAATTTCCAGGCCAGTTAAGAAAGCAGCTTCAATTTCTATCCTGCCTCTTGAGCAGTGTTTTTTCCTACTTGATTCTTTCTGAATCTTTTACAGAATTGCTTTACAAGTGTCTTCACCCAAGTTTTATTTCTTTTCTGTTTTCTGGGATTTCATAACATTGAATTGTAAGTGATGCAAAGGTTGGGGAGAATGTAAAGTGAATTAAGGTGAACCCACAATGTGTTTGCCCTCAAAGCAGATGTTCCTAAATTGCACAAATTTTCCCCACCCTGATTTGCAAGAAACCACCTAACAGTGTACTGAAAATCAGTTTGCTGCATTTGTCCCAAGATGCATATCTTTGACTCCACACTTTCTATAAAGCTCTTGAGGTTTTCCTCATTTGAGTGCAAAGACTTAAGGATTTTTTTTTCAATTCCCTTTCCCTAGGCCTCCTCTCCTGTATTCAAAGAGCCTCCAATTCCATAAGCATTGGCCTTGTCCGGTCCCCTTTTACTCTCTGTTTCCTGTGTACCCACCTGGTTGGTTACAAAAGGCATTAGTTAGAATGACCTGACTTGGTAAAACCAGGGATTCGAATTCCAGTGTTTCCAATTAGTTGTTTGACCATGAACACAGTGGGAAGTGCATCAGTAAGGTATATATTAGGCTTGTCTTTCTCCTCCACACTCTGTCAAGCATCACATATGATTTCCTCCTTGGGCACAGTTTGGAATCACTTTCACTACTTATGGCTCTCTCTCCTCACCTCTTGCTGGTAAAGACTTTCTGATGACAGGAGTTGAAGGATTCATTCTCTTTCCCTGATGTTCTAACACTGTAATCTTATATAAACATATTACATAAAATAATAGGGCCACACAGGGTTCAAGCAAGAGTATGGATAGCCAGATCTCCCTCTCTGTTCATTGCACAAAGCACTTGACATCTGAAGACCCTTCAGATAGGGATGGAGTTATGTAAGAGAGTAGAGAGAAGCCTAGTATGAACTACTGATTAGTAGGAGGGAATGGGAAAGCATCAGTTTGGGGGCCTCAATTTAGGAGTTTTATTTTTTTGCTATCTATAGCCATATTGAGTTACAAAGTTACAAAAAAACTCAAACATTTTAACAGGAATTTTTTATTAATATTTATAGATTTAGTAGATAAAGCAAGAAAATAAGAGCCATTAAAATTTGGACTGACCAAGTGCAAATATTTATTAGCTGGCTAAAACATGCATGGTTGTAAAGCACATCACTCTAGAGTTTAAACTAGTGATTTATTTTCCTCTCTATCTCTCTATTTGGTGGATGAAGTTGCTGGATAGGCCACACTAAGGACAAGATCAGAAAAGAACCTGGAAATCTCTGAGTAAAATCTTTCTTAGAAGGACAGTACAGAGGTTTGCCATGAAGAAAAGAGGATGCCATTGTAACAGTGGTCAGTTATTAGTTACTAAGGATATGAGTCTATGAGCGAGCAAAACTTTTACAATAACCAACAGCTCCAGAAGCATGTTTTCTCTAGAAAGCAGACCCAGGTAAGAAAGGAGAGAGTAGGTTGCTGAGAACTGCAGTGTTTTGGATTCAGATTGGTAAGAGGCTGGAGGAGACTATTCCCCAAAAGAACTGCCAAAGGCTTCCTTTGGCTTCTGTGCTCATGTCTGCCAAAGTAAGGACTCAGCATCAGCCATTTTTCCAGGTATATTAAGGAACCTAAATGTAAAACACCAAAACTTGGACCTTTTTGAAGAAAATGTAGCGAAATATCTTCATGATCTTGATGGGGAATAATTTTTTTAAAGATGCTAAAGTAATATATATTCAAGAAAAGATTAGGGTGCCTGGGTGGCTGAGTCGGTTAGCATCCAACTTCAGCTCAGGTCTTGATCTCCTGGTTCATGGGTTTGAGCTCAGTGTCAGGCTCTGTGATGACAGCTGGGAGCCTGAAGCCTGCTTCGGATTCTGTGTCTCCCTCTCTCTCTGCCCCTCCCCTGCTCATTTTCTCTTTTTCTCTCTCTCTCAGAAATAATAAACATTAAATTTTTTAAAAAAGATAAAATTGATAAAGTAGATGATGCTTATATTAGAGATTTTGTTCCTCAGATGATCCCACAAGGGAAGTGAGAAGATAACTGGGAGAAGTTATTCAAAATGCATATATTCCACGAAGAATTATACACAATGTGTAGTGAACTCTTACTAATCAGGAAAAAACAAAACCTAACCAAAAGGGAAATGGACAAACGTTACAAAAAGGAAATTCACAAAATAGGAAAAGCAAATTTATGATAAACCAAATTGACAATAGCATAAAAGATGTTCCAGCTCACTGAAATGTAGGAAAATATAAATTAAAATCACAACTAGAAACTATTGCACACTAGTACGATTGGTAAAAAATTAAGCAGTTTTGTAATGCCAAACTAATGGGAATGTGAATTAATGGGAATTCTCATTACTGGTGGTAGAAATATAATCTGGGACAGACATCTACGCTGGAGCACAATTTGATGAAATTTAGTAAAGTTAAATGTATAAACATGTCTCATGAACCAGTAATTTCACTCTTTGGTATGTATTTAAATTTCTTAACTATGTGGCCAAGGAGATTTATACAAGAAAATAGATAGCATCATTGTTTGTAATTACAAACACTTGGAGAAAACCTCCTCCATATCCAACGTAAAAAACGGGTTATTCAAATAGAATGCTAGTCAGCAGTAGAAATGAAAAAATTCCACATGGATAAATCTTACAAACATGATACTGAAGCACCATGTTACAAAAGACTAGGTACTGTGTCCTAATCCATATAAAGTTTAAAGATAGGAAGATGATAAGCATATTGTTCAGGGATGCATCTGTATGAATAAAAGTCCATAGAAGTATACAGAGAGGTTGAACACATATTCATTGCAGGGAAGGATTGCAAGGAGCGTACTAGCAGAACTTTCCATAAACAGGTTTCAACTCCATCAATAATAATACTCCCAGCTTGAGTGTGGAAAGTGTGGTTTTCAATTTAGTCTAGCAGAGCTATTAACTGGATTATTGCATTTATCTAAGCTGATAATCTCTGCCTTTGAATAGGTAAATTTCCTGGGGTTTTTCCCCCTTTTTTCTTTTCTTTCTTTTTTTTTTCTTTTTCCTTGATTTTTTTTTTTTTTTTTTTCCTGCTGTTAGGACTTCTTTGGAGTGACAGTTTTCTCACGGCAGATTTGTTTGATTTTTCTTTGCTCATTTAGAATCAGTGGATTTCATTCTTAAATTCTTAGAAGATGTATTCTAACCAAGTATTTTCTAGATTTCTAACCAGATCTTTTAATTCAATGTTTCAGTCTTTCTCCTAAACATAAAAAGGGCTCTGTCATGTTTTAACTACCAATTAATAAGCCTCTTATTATTCTGTTACAAAGTGATTAAGCTATTTTTGTAAACAAACCCAACAAAGTGGAATTTTTTAATACCGAAAAATTAGGTTTATTATTATAATTTACCAATGTCTTTGCTCACTGTTTTTCTTGTATCCCAAAACTTTCTTTTGGGTTCATTTCTCCTCTTTTAATTTCTCTTGTTGCTAAATGTGTCATGTGTCAAGACCATTTCCCCTTCCCTTAAATGCAAACAGACCCTTGATTTATCCAGAAGGTGAGGAGGATGGGCAGAGGGCTGAAGGCTAAGCATCTTTTCATTTCCAAATTACAAATCAGGAAACTAATCCCAACCAATCTAAATCAGTTGGGATAATTAAATTCCCTTTGCTGGTGATTAGTCTAAAATTGGGCATTTGCGTTGAATATGGAGAGAGATGTATATCAGGATAATAATTAAGGAGGTCTTCCCCCCACCCAGATTAAGATAAAGGTCTTATGAAGAAAGCCAGTTACCTCATTCAGCATTCTTCTTGCATCCAATGTGGAAATTATTCCAGAAATCCAGCAGCCATTTTGTGGCCAGAAGGAGATATATACACACACACACATACATTATATCAAGGATTATGTTACAGAAATCTAGTAAGACCTTGGGTCCTACCAACATCTTTCAGTATCCAAATATATTCCTATCTGAAATGTGTGTCAGTATCCTTATTATGCTTATTTTATTTATTTTTTTTAATTTTTAAAATATTTATTTTTGAGAGAGAGAGACAGAGCATGAGAGGGGTAGGGGCAGAGAGTGAGGGAGACAAAGGATCTGAAGCAGGCTCCAGGCTCTGAGCTGTCAGCACAGAGCCTGATGGGTGAGCTCGTATCTACAAACTTCACGAGATTGTGGCTTGAGCCAAAGTCCAACCAACTGAGCCCAACCAACTGAGCCACCCAGGCGCCCCTTATTATGCTTATTTTAGACTTTTTCAGGTACTTAAATGTTGTTTTATCTGGACTAACTTCATACTATAGGCAATTTTGTTTGCTATCTTTTTATTGTAGCAAAATGTACAAACCATATTTATCATTTTAACCATTTTTTCAGTATATAGTTCAGTGGCATTAAGTACATTCACATTGTACAACCATTACTATAATTCATCTCCAGAACTTTAATTTTCTTCCCAAACTGAAACTCTGTACCCATAAAACACTAACACCCATTCCTGCTTCCCCCAATCTGCTGGCAACCACCATTCTCCTTTCTGTCACTATAAATTTGACTACTGCTGTACTTCATGTAATTGCAATTATACAATATTTGTCCTTTTCTGACTGACTTATTGTCCTGACTGATGTGTAATTGTCCTCACATTTCATCCACATTGTGGTATGTACAGAATTTCCTTCTCTTTTAAGGCTAAATAATGTTATATTGTATGTATATACTCCATTTTGTTTATCCGTTTATCTGTCAATGGACATTTGGGTTGTTTCCACTTTGGGTTATTATGAATAAAGCTACTCTGAACATGTGGATACAATATCTGTTTGAATCCCAGCTTTCAATTGTATTTGGTATGTATACTCTGAAGTGGAGTTCGTGGATCAAATGGTAATTCTAGGTTTAATTTTTTCATGGACTCTCATACTGTTTTCCAAAGTGGTTATCCCATTCTACATTCCCACCAGCAATGTGCAAGTGTTCCAGTTTCTCCATATCTTTGGCAATACTTGTTATTTTCAGATGTTTTTAATTTTTAATAATATAGTCATCCCAATTGATGTGAATGCTATCTTTCTTATTAGACTTCTATTGTATTTTGTAATATTCACTTTGTAGGCTCATTTTGTGTGGAAATTTATTTGAATATTTTGGGCTTATTATTGTTTTTATATTCTACCCCCATACCTCTACGTACCTGACCCTGGCTAGCAGATTTGTGGTGGCAAGATCCAAGGTTTCTCAATACACAAGCAAGTCTTAAAATGATGACTCAAGACACTATCTCTGGTTAAATTGTGGCTGTCATTCACTCTATTCAGCTGCCTGTCGTAAGAGTGAATCAGAGTTCTTTCACTTCCCAGGTCCTTAACTCTCTGTAGCTCAGAACTTCAACAAGCTTTTTTGTTTTTCTCCTCATAAGAGTGACAGACTGTCTCCACCACCCTCCATCTCCTACTTTACAGTGATCTGGAATACACACCACAATCTCTTGATTGAGTCACCATTATCTTGTGGAGTTTCTGACCAAAGGTGCATTACCTGTTTCATGTTCTCACCTTAAGCTAGGTTCATCTTTAACTCTGCTTTTTTCTTCCCTTTCTATTTTTTAAGTTTTCATACATTTTTATTTTATCTATAGCCCAGTTGTGATGTTTTGATTATATATATATTTTATATATATACTCAATAATCTATATCTATATCTATATCTATATCTATATCTATCTATCTATATTTTACTACATGTTTGACATGGAATATATTTGAGTGTGCCTACCCAATTGCAAACTTTCTGAATCACCTGAATGTGAAGTTGCAAAATTTTTTAAATGCTGTGATTCCTTATGGAACATTCTCCATGGATATATCACATGTTAGGTCACAAAAGAAGTCTCAACAAATTCAAAAATATTGAAGTGATACCGTGCATTTTTTTCTGACCACAGTGCTATGAAACTAGAAATCAACCACAAGAAAAATTTGGAAACAATACAAATACATAGTGGTTAAATAACATGGTACTAAACAATGAATGGGTCAATCAAGAAATCAAAGAGGAAATAAAAAAAAATTCATGGAGACAAATGAAAATGAATTGGTCCAAAATCTGGGATGCAGAAAAATATGGGAAGTTTATAAGAGGGTAGTTTATAGCAATACAGGCCTACCTCAAAAGCAAGAAAAAGCTCAAATATACAACCTGACCTTACATTTAAAGAAGAAATGTAGAAATGTAGAAAAAGAAGTACAAAAAAAACCCCAAAACAGTAAAAGAAAGTAAATAATAATGATTAGAAAATAAATAAATAGAATAGAAACTAAAGTAAAACAAAAACAAAGCAAAACAAAACAAAATAACAACAATGAAAAAAACAGATCAATGAAACCAGGAGCTGGTTCTTTGAAAAAAAATCAACAAAATTGATAAACCTTGCCAGACTCATTAAAAAGAGAGAGAGAGAGAAGACTCAAATGAAAATCAAAAATTAAAGATGAGAAATAACAACAACCAACACCATAGAAATACAAATGATTATAAGAGAATATTGTAAAAAAATATATATGTCAACAAAATTGGACAACCTGGAAGAAATGGATAAATTCCTAGAAAAATAAAATATACCACAACTGAAGCAGTAAGAAATAGAAAATTTGAACAGATTCATTACCAGCAATGAAACTGAGACAGTAATAAAAAAACAAAACAAAAAAACAACAAAACCACAAAACTCCCAACAAACAAAAGTCCAGGACCACACAGGTGACTTCTACCAAACATTTAAAGAACAGTTGTATCTATTCTTCTCAAACTATTTCAAAATACAGAAGAGAAAGGAAAGATTCCAGATTCATTCTATGAGGTTAGCATTACCTTGACACCAAAACCAGATCAAGACACCATGGGGTGGGGGGGAACTATGGGCCAATATCTCTGGTGAACATACATGCAACAATTCTCAACAAAATATTAGAAAACTGAATCCAGTGATACATTAAAAAAATTATTCACCAGGATCAAATGATATTTATTTCTGGGTTGCAAGTGTGCTTCAAAATTCACAAATTAATTAATGTGATACATCACATCAATAAGAGAAAGGATAGGAACAATATGACCATTTCAATAGATGTACTTTCAAAAGATGTATTTTGACAGGGGAAAACATTCACTCATCATAGAAACCCTCAACAAAGTAGGTTTAGAGGGAACAAACCTGACCATAATAAAGGCCTTATATGAAAAATCTAGACAACATCAATTTCCACAGGGAAAACTGAGAGCTTTTCCCATAAGATCAGGAACAAAAGAAGGATGTTCACTCTAATCACTTTTATTCAACATAGTACTGGAAGTCCTAGCCACAGCAGACAACAAAAAGAAATAAGCATCTAAATTGGTAAAGAAAAAGTAAAACTTTTACTTTTTGCAAAAGACTACCAAAAAACTACTAGAACAAATAAATGAATTGTGTAAATTCGCAAGATACAAAATCAATACACAGAAATTCATTGCATTTCTATACACTAATAATGAAGTAGTAGAGAGAAATTAACAAAACAGTCCCATTTATAATTGCACGAGAAATGACAATACCTAGGAATAAGCTTAACCAAGGAGGTGAAAGACCTTTACACTGAAAACTATAAAACATTGATGAAATAATTGAAGATGACACAAAGAAATGGAAAGATATTCCATGTTCATGGATTGGAAGAACAAATGTTAAAATATCCATACTACCCAAAGGAATCTGCAGATATAATACAACAGTATTTTTAACAGAACTACAACAAATAACCATAAAATTTGTATGTAACTACAAAAGACCCTGAAGACCCAAAACAATCTTGAAAAACAAGAACAAAACTGGAGGCATTGCAATCCTGGGTTTCAAGATATATTACAAGTCTGTGGCAATGAAAATGGAATGGTACTACCACACACACACACACACACACACACACACACAGAGAGAGAGAGAGAGAGAGAGAGAGAGAGAGAGAGAGAGATGAATAGAACACAGATGCAAGAAATAAACCCTTAAGTACATGGTCAATTCATCTTCAAGAAAGGAAGCAAGAATATGTAGTGGGAAAAAGACAGTCTCTTCAACAAATTGTGGTTGGAAACTGGACCAGGTTCTTATACCATATGCAAAAATAAACTGAAAACAGATTAAAAGGCATAATGTGAGAATTGAAGCCTTAAAAATTCTAGAAGAGAGCACAGGCGGTAATTTCTCTGATATGGCCATAGCAACATTTTTCTAGATATGTCTCCTAATGCAAGAGCAACAAAAGCAAAAATAAACTCTTGGGCCTGCATCAAAATAAGAAGTTTCTGCACAGCAAAGGAAACCATCAACAAAGCTAAAAGACAATATATTGAATGGGAGAAGATATTTACAAATGACATATCTGATAAGGGTTAGTATCCAAAGATATATAAAGAACTTATATAACTCAACACAAAAAAATCCACAAATTATCCAGTTAAAAATGGGCAGAAGGCATGAATACACATTTCTCCAAAGACAAAATACAGGTGTCCAACTGACACATGAAAAGATACTCAACATCACTCATCACCAGTGAAATGTAAATCAAAACCACAGTGAGATGCACTGTGAAAATGGCTAATCTCAAAAATACAAGAAATAAGTGTTGATGAGACTGTGGAGAAAAAGGAACCCTCATGCACTGTTGGTGGGAATGTAAACAGGTGCAGCCACGTGGAAAACAATATGGAGATTCGTCAAAAAATTAAAAATAGAATTAACCCGTGATCCAGTAATTCCACTACTGGGTGTCTACCCAAAGAATACAAAAACACTAATTTAAAAAGATCATTGCACCCCTGTTTATTGCAGAATTATTTATAGTATCCAAACTCAGCCCAAGTGTCCATGGATAGATGAATGGATAAAGAAGTGGTGTATATATAAATATACATATTTTATATATATATATATATATATATATATATATATATATATATATATATATATATATATAATGGAATATTACTTGACCATAAAAAAGAATGACATGTTGCCATTTGCAGCAACATGGATATATCTAGAGGGTATAATTCTAAGTGAAATAAGTAAGTCAGGAAAAAGACAAATACCATATGATTTCACTCATGTGGAATTTAAGAAACAAAACAAATGAGCAAAGAAAAAAGAGACAAAAAGACACTTAAATATAGGGAACAGGTGGTTACCAGAGAGGCCGTGGGTGGGAGGTGAAATAGCCAAAGTGGATATAGAGTACAATTATTGTGATGAGCACTGAGTTATGTATAGAATTGTTGAATCATCATATTATACAATTGAAGCTGACACTCTATCTTAATTATGCTGGAATTTAAATTTAAGTACATAAATAAAAGAAATCTGTAATACAAACGTGAGGTGATTCCTTTGCTCTTGTTAAGGCTAACTGTGGGTAATTTAGCAACTTTCTCTTTCTCTTTAGTGCACCCACTCACCTATATGTTCACTGTTGGCATTGTCTTAGAAGTGCATAAAAAGCAGGACTAGAAGGTTGTCATTAAATGCAGTTGGTGTTTGATATTGAGCCTTAAATTTGTACTATTTACTACTTTTCCTACCCTCTTGTTTCCTAGGGATCATTTAGAATCTGTTAGACTCTCATCCAAATTTCTTAATTTGCTTCCCTTCCATTTTTTTTAAATGATCTTCTAGCTGCCTTTCTGGTTTGTAAGTAACTGCTTACTTTAAGCATTAATATTCATGTCTGGGGCGCCTGGGTGGCTCGGTCAGTTGAGTGTCCGACTTTGGCTCAGGTTATGATCTTGTGGTTTGTGAGTTTGAGCCCCATGTCGGGCTCTGTGCTTACAGCTCAGACCCTGGAGCCTGCTTCAGATTCTGTCTCTCTCTCTCTCTCTCTCTCTCTCTTTCTCTCTCTCTGCCCCTCCCCCACTCACACTCTGTCTCTCTCCTTCAAAAATAAATAAACATTAAAACTTTAAAAAAAATATTCATGTGTGACCTGATTTCTGCTTTATCTTCTTGATTTATAACAGGCTTTTCATACTTTTTCACTTTAGAATTTTAATTGTATGTTTGTGTTTAGAATTTACGTTCTATTTCTGCTTCTGCTTATGAGTTTCCTAGCCTCACTTCTCTCAACTCGCTCAGTATTATGGGTAAAAGCTGATAAAGAAGTTTCAATGATAGGCCTTTCAGGAATAGCCACAATTAAAAAGTATGTAATTTAAGCAATTTTATAAAATATTCATTTTGTCTCTTTCAACTTTCTTTCACTTACAACTTTTGTTAATTGTAAAGTAATAATTTTTTGATTATTTTTAAATATAATTCAAAACTTGAGTTATATTTAAAAACTTGTTATATTTAAAAGTACTCAAAAATTACTATAAACTTGGCTAGAAAAACAGCATTTTTGTAAAAAAGAGGGGTTATGGAAAATGCATGTGAGAATCCAGGGGGATTTATTCGCTCATTAATACATATTTAATGAAAGCCTATTAATCATGCATTGTAAATATAAATATGGATAAAACAGAGTCCCAGGCTTCAAGGGGCTCATAATCTAGCACAATGACAGACATGCAAGCAGGTAATTCCACATGTAAAGTGATAAATGCATAACAGTAGGGGCCACAGTTGAGAGGGCTGCTAATTTGCCCCAAAGAGGCTGCAAAATGTCTTGGAAAAACACATTTTTCAGCTGCATCTTATGAACTGATTAGGTCTTGTCATGTATACAATGTAAGGAAAGGCTTTTCAGGAAGAAAGAGTCAGCAGGTATGAAACATTTAAGGTTTATTTTATGTTCAGAGGATGACTATGGGAATGAAGCGTCAAGTGTGTGGTATTAACATTAAAAGATTAAATAATAAATGGATGTTTGGACAAGATTATGTACTTACTGAGGGATTCAAATATTATCCTGAAGCTTTGAAGAACTCTGGTATCCATTATAGAATGGTTACTTGAGGGCAACATGGTCCTCCATGTAAGAGCTAGAGGGGGGAAGAGACAGATATAGAAGAGGAACCTATTTCAGTAATCTAGTCGCTAATGAAGAAAATGGACAGGGTGGAATGGATTTGAGAACCATGGCTGAGGTTGGGTTGTTGGCTTCTTTGATTGTAGCAATGGTGACAAAGAAGTAGGATAGTGTCCTCAGAATATCCAAGAGTTAAAAAATGTTTTGAAGATGAAAAAAAAAATCTAAGGCTGAGAAGAAATACATGACAGAGGACTAGAGAAGTCAGTCTCCACTTAACAGTTTGGTGTCATTCTCTTTCAAGTCTATGAGAATGGGGCCCCTGTAATTGGATGTGTACAACCTGCATGGCTGGATGCAGTCAAGAGTAGAGCACCTAAGGTGTGTTGAGGCTAGAGCAAAATTTTGAGGGGCTGTGGCCTATAAAAACAACTCAATTAAAAATGTATTATAAAACTCAAGGGCCCACTCAAGATACAGTGATTTATCAATGAAGAATTTGAATAAAGAGTGGAGAAGAGTACTTAAATACCTAGTTATTATCCAATCAATGCCCATAAAGATTCTTCATAGTGCCTAGCCACCACCTCTTCCTGTCAGGTCTAATGACCATCTCTATTATCAAATTGATTCATTAGTGTATAAATTGCTGTTTCTGGCTAATTTCATATCTCCCATTGTTAGAAATGAACAATGCTGCTGTTGCTCATAATGCCATGGTTCTTCCCAACCTTTTTGTATGGAAATAATAAAGATTTTCTTCAGTTCTGTAATACAAGTTTTTAAATGTTGGTTACATTTTTACTCATGGTGCTAAATCAGTCATTGTGCTTCCTGTGAATGTTGGCTCTTATTGATTGTTTCAGAGGTTGCTACTCTGCTTCTTTGATGAAGACCACAAATGTAAGTCTTACCCAGGGTTTGGTGAAACATGAATGATAATTCATTTTCTAATCATGTTAAATGCATCATTCAGAAGTTTATAGTATAGATATTGAACAACACATCTTCCAACTGTGTCTTCTCGAACTCTTTAGGCTGTCATCTCTGCATTCCTAGAGTATTATTTCTTCCATTATGAACTACACCTTTGCCATTCACACATCACTACCAGGAAAGAAGATAGGTGAGGGGTCCAGGAGTGGAGTGAGGGAGCAGTCCTCTTTGCACAAAGAATGTCCATCCTGTATGCACTACAGCTGAAGACTGATCAGGAGAATATAATGTTACTGCATCAGTCAGAGACAAAAGAGAACAATAAGAAAGGCCCATGGGCATTGAAAAGTACTTCCTTTCCCAGTCTTAAAAGCCCTTGGAGGAGACAGCTGTGGTAGCTACCCAAGAGGTCTCTCTGAACATGGCACAGAGCATGTAGTGGGGATGGGATGATCATCTTGGGTCCCAGCGATGAGGGGCTACATATTGTAAAGGGTTTTGGCCACTATTTGGGTGCTGTAGACCAGAGGCAGTGCTGTGGTGGGAACATAAATGGCTTAGAACCAACTAACAGATCTACACACAGGGCTCAAGCCTAAAGGTCAGAAATGGATGATTGGTAGCTCAGAGCAAATCTGATGTCCAACATAAGTGAGAGTCACCTCATATCAGTATGTTAGCATTGGTCTGGTATACCAATCTTGCATTATCCCATAAAGGAAATACCTCACCAGTCAAGGGGAGGTATTTTCCCATCAGGCTATCCTCTTGGCCTTTATGCATGATCCACAGAGTTCCTTGGGGTATCTACTCAATCCTGTATCTGAAGTAAAATGCCAGGGATGACCAAAAAGGGAGAAATAGGAAGCTGTTCTAGGCTTGGAACACCTAACCCAGGCTGTACTTCAGGTTCTAGGCAGTCCTACTGGAGCTACTGGAGAGGGATGTTAACTTTTGAATTTGGCTGTGTGTGACAACCAGACTCATGCATGACCAAGTCTAGGCTCACAGAACCCCCACTCACACTGCTAACCTAAGCTGGCCTCAGTCACAGTAGAGGGACACTAAAAACAATATTTGAGGAAGGCATTCAAAATCATGTGGCACCATGAGGAATGGGTTCCAGTGCAGCACCCTGCCTGCTTACATCTAAGGTGTTTCTAATCAGTGGTGCTGATTCAGAGAAGTTGAAGGTTTTTTTTTTGTTGTTGTTGTTGTTTTAGGTTTTGTTTTCTTTTTCTTTTTCTTTTATTTTATTTTTTTTTTGGCATTGGAGTCAAAGCTAATAGCTATTAAACGTTTTGGATGTGCCAAGAATTTTTTTAGACAAACTTGACTAAATTCTCTCTTTAAATTAGCCAATGATTTTATGTAGTAATATTAACTCTTTCATATGTAAGAGGAAAGTGACTTTAAGATATTGAGCTATAAAGTATCACACAACAAATTTTGGAGCCAGGAATCAAATCTGAGTCCATGTAACATCACAACTCATGCTCTTGAGAATGATTCTAAACTTCCTATTCTCTGAAGTGGGAGATAGAGTAATGAGTAATCCTAAGTGACCCGATTCCAGTCATGCGTCTTCCTTTAATCAAGCTCTCTCTTATATCAAAGACATTGGCTGTTTGACACAATCAGAACTACTCATGGAGACTAGAGCATGCTCAATCCTAACAAACAACTAAACTGAGAAACTCAGTGCCCTGCTATAAAATAGAAGGTAAAATAGATAATGAAGATAGAAATAATTTCTTTGTAGTGTTATGAAGAATCATTTTGTATTGTTTGTTTGTTTTTTTCTTATCCATGTGAACTGTGGACAGGAGTTTAAAGGCATATAGGAAGATGATGCAGAAAACAATTTTTATAATGCTCTCTTAAAATCCAGAAGATGTTACATGTCCATTTTAGAAATGAATCTTTTCCCATGCATTTAGAATAATGTAGCATCTGGCTTTGATTAAGTAAGCCAGTTGTCTGGGGACAAAGTGGAAGGACAGGAAAACTCTGGTGAGGGAAAAGAAAGAAGACAGCCTCCAGCAATAATACAAGACTCCTTCTTTTTCAGCTAGTCTCTGTTGCTCCAGATTTGTGGCTTTTGTGGATTTAACTTTTTCAAGTGGTAGGTAGTGTTTATGCATCTTCTATAGTCTCCTCCTAGGCAGTTTTATCACATTTTTTGATTAAATTTCCTTTCTGGTCTCTAGACCCTCATCCCTAGAATGACTGAGTTCATTGCCATCATATCCTTCTTAGGGCAGTATTGCTGAACTTGTCTATTAACTGTGAAAGGGTGTACCAAGAAGCTCCCAAGTAGATCGTGCAGGTGTCAAAAGCATTCTTCCATGCTCCCACTATAACTGCTGCTCTGCCCCCACCCGGTGATCAGGGTCAATTACCCCCCGCCTGATGTTGACTCCTCTTGCCTGTTGAGCACAAGGAGCTATGGAGTGGGTCCATGAAGTTCCTCACACTGTTTCGCTTGAAGCCGGACTCCTAACATGTGCTTTTAACTATCTAACTCTTCCAAACCCTGGACCTCACGTTGCTGCCATGTCAGCCTTGCTGTTTATTATTATAATTGAACTGACTTGTATTCTTACAGTTACACCTTGCCACCTGGCCTCTATTATTTCCAATTGTTATTGTCCGTATTGCAAATGATGAGCCCAGTTCTTTGAAAACTTGGCCTAAAAAGGAGAGCCTCTACTGAACTTAGTGATGCCAAGAGCACATTCCTCTGGGTCAATGTGTGGAACAGAGTCTTCTGAGAGGTTTATAGCTATACAAAGTATATCCACTCTAAAATGCATACATCTCTAGGCCTTTAAACCGCTTCTGTCATCATCTATCATGGCAATGTTCCATCTCATTTAAAGTGATCTGTCGCTTTCCCCATGTTTCTAAAAGCCATCTAGATATATGTACCATCTCCAGACCTTTCTAGGGTTTGAAATTCTGTATTCCAGAAAGTGTATGTTCTGCCCCAGTTTAGTCCATCAGCCTGATAATCTAGACCCATGAATAATCTCCGAGATCCTTCCAATACACAATATCTAGTTCCTGAAGGTTTTTCATCCTTTCCTTCCTTAGTGGACCCAGAATATTTATAGCCAGGTGATATTGGGACATAACCTTAGTTTTTGGCCTAGCATCCAGGAAAGGAGGTTGAGGAAGGCTCTAAGGCAAGGTGGGGAGAGGGGAGTAAAATATTATCTTTTAAAGGAGAGACACCTGCAGGAACTTCAAGGAGGATAATAGGAGAACTTACGAGGGAGATGTAAGACATTTCTGTAGGCTCGGTGAGTCCAGAGGAATCTTGGAATTCAAGTTTCATGTACGTCAATATAAATGTGCCCATTCCATGTACAGGACTGTATTCTTTCACAAAACAGACTGAACATGACATTGCAGGCCTACCCTGGCTATACCTCTAACCGTTTTTGGAGCTCAGCTACTCTGATATTTAAGGCCTTGGCCTCAGCATTTTCTACTTTCTCACTATGAGATGTATGAGCTTCCTTATATGCTGCCAGGAAGATCCTCTGGCTTTTGTACTTAGTTATTTTTTAAGTTTTTATTTAAATAATCTCTATACCCAAAGTGGGGCTCAAAATCATGACCCAGAGATCAAGAGTTCCATGCACCTCTGACTGAGCGAGCCAGGCACCCTTTGTACTTAGATTTTTATTGCTGGTTAATCACTTTTGACTTTTTGTTATCTTACTCCAGGACTTCAACTGAGCTTAGTAATAGCCATTTAACTCCATTCTCCTCATAGATACCACTTTCTCTGGGTCAAACACCTAATATATCACACCAGCGAATGTATTTTACCCCTCAACAGAGTTCACCGCTGGTGAACAATTGCACTGCTATATTACCCCAGGGTTATCTGTACTTCTTGAATGAATAATGAGTGCCTGTTGCCTGCTAGGCTTTAGGTGACCTAACTCCAAAATCCCATAATATCATTTGCTTTCTTGTACTATCTTAATGTGGACCATCACCTCTCATAGGTTCAGTTTTTCAGAAAGCAGACACTGAGATGGATATTAGCATATAGCACATTAATTAAAGAGTACTCTGAGGATTAACACCTGTATGAGAGAGGGAATTAAAGCAGGACTGAGGAGAGGGAGAAGGCTAACTCTCATGAAATCCCTTCAAAATCCTTAAGTGACTTCTTGGTGAGCCGATCAGCCAGGATGACCCATAAGAATCTTCATGAGTAAAAGTGAGGGGGCTGAGCACTTTTTTTCTCTGCATTGATGAGTCATTGTATGCTGACTTCCTTGGAAGGAAGTGTTGTCTTGGATGAGGGGATTTTCTTTGGCCAAGAAAATGTCCAAAGGGGATGGACCACAGGGGGCCATCTTATAGTAGCACTCTCAGGTCTTAGGGAAATAAGTGCTTCATTCCTGAAGAGCAATTTTGACAGCACATCAGAGTGTGCACCACAAAATCCAAATAAAATGTAACTGAACACTGAGTTAGGTGTATGGTCCTTTTTTTTTTTTTATATGAAATATATTGTCAAATTGGTTTCCATACAACACCTAGTGCTGATCCCAAAAGGTGCCCTCCTCAATGCCCATCACCCACCCTCCCCTCCCTCCCACCCCCATCAACCCTCAGTTTGTTCTCAATTTTTAAGAGTCTCTTATGTTTGGCTCTCTCCCTCTGTAACTTTTATTTTTTTCCTTCTGCTCCCCCATGGTCTTCGGTTAAGTTTCTCAGGATTCATATAAGAGTGAAAACATATGGTATCTGTCTTTCTCTGTATGACTTATTTCACTTAGCATAACACTCTCCAGTTCCATCCACATTGATACAAAAGCCATATTTTATTCTTTCTCATTGCCAAGTAGTATTCCATTGTATATATAAACCACAATTTCTTTATCCATTCATCAGTTGATGGACATTCAGGCTCTTTCCATAATTTAGCTATTGCTGAAAGTGCTGCTATAAACATTGGGGTACAAGTGCCCCTATGCATCAGCACTCCTGTATCCCTTGGGTAAATTCCTAGCAGTGCTATTGCTGGGTCATAGGAGAGATCTATTTTTAATTTTGTGTGGAACCCCCACACTGTTTTCCAGAGTGGCTGCACCAGTTTGCATTCCCACCAATAGTGCAAGAGGGTTCCCGTTTCTCCACATCCTCTCCAGCATCTATAGTCTCCTGATTTGTTATTTTAGCCACTCTGACTGGCGTGAGGTGGTATCTCAGTGTGGTTTTGATTTGTATTTCGCTGATGAGGAGTGATGTTGGGCATCTTTTCATGTGCCTGTTGGCCATCTGGATGCCTTCTTTAGAGAAGTGTCTATTTATGTTTTCTGCCCATTTCTTCACTGGATTATTTGTTTTTTGGGTGTGGAGTTTGGTGAGTTCTTTATCAATTATGGATACTAGCCCTTTGTCTGATATGTCATTTGCAAATATCTTTTCCCATTGTGTTAGTTGTCTTTTAGCTTTCTTCATTGTTTCCTTTGCGATGCAGAAGCTTTTTATCTTCATGAGGTCCCAATACTTCATTTTTGCTTTTAATTCCCTTGCCTTTGGAGATGTGTCAAGTAAGAAATTGCTGTGGCTGAGGTCAGAGAGGTTTTTTCCTGCTTTCTTCTCTAGGATTTTGATGGTTTCCTGTCTTACATTCAGGTACTTCATCCATTTTGAGTTTATTATGAATGGTGTAAGAAAGTGGTCTAGTTTCAGTCTTCTGCATGTGGCTGTCCAGTTCTCCCAGCACCATTTTTTAAAGAGACTTTTTTCCATTGGATATTCTTTCCAGCTTTGACAAAGATTAGTTGGCCATATTTTGTGGGTCCAATTCTGGAGTCTCTATTCTATTGCATTGGTCTATGTGTCGGTTTTTGTGCCAATGCCATGCTGTCTTGATGATTACAGCTTTGTAGTAGAGGCTAAAGTCTAGGATTGTGATGCCTCCCGCTTTGGTCTTCTTCTTCAATATTACTTTGCTATTTGGGGTCTTTTGAGGTTCCATACAAATTTTAGGATTGCTTGTTCTAGCTTCGAGAAGAATGCTGGTGCAATTTTGATTGGGATTGCATTGAATGTGTAGATAGCTTTGGGTAGTATTGACATTTTAACAATATTTATTCTTCCAACCCATGAGCATGGAATGTTTTTCCATTTCTTTATATCTTCTTGAATTTCCTTCATAAGCTTTCTATAGTTTTCAGCATACAGATCTTTTACATATTTGGTTAGGTTTATTCCTAGGTATTTTATGATTCTTGGTGCAATTGTGAATGGAATCAGTTTCTTTGTTTGTCTTTCTGTTGCTTCATTCTTAGTGTATAAGAATGCAACTGATTTTTTTACATTGATTTTGTATCCTGTGATTTTGCTGAATTCATGTATCAGTTCTAGCAGACTTTTGGTGGAGTCTATTGGGATTTCCATGTATAATGTCATGTAATCTGCAAAAAGTGAAAGCTTGACTTTATCTTTGCCAATTTTGATGCCTTTGATTTCCTTTCGTTGTCTGATTGCTGATGCTAGAATGTCCAACAGTATGTTAAACAACAGCGGTGAGAGTGGGCATCCCTGTCGTGTTCCTGATCTCAGGGGGAAAGCTCTCAGTTTTTCCCCATTGAAGATGATATTAGCTGTGGGCTTTTCATAAGTGGCTTTTATGATGTTTAAGTATGTTCCTTCTATCCTGACTTTCTTGAGGGTTTTTATTAAGAAAGAATGCTGAATTTTGTCAAATGCTTTTTCTGCATTGATTGACAGGATCATATGGTTCTTTCCTTTTCTTTTATTAATGTGATGTATCACATTGATTGATTTGTGAATGTTGAACCAGCCCTGCAGCCCAGGAATGAATCCCACTTGATCATGGAGAATAATTCTTTTTATATGCTGTTGAATTCGATTTGCTAGTATCTACTGAGAATTTTTGCATCCATATTCATCAGGGATATTGGCCTGTAGTTCTCTTTTTTTGCTGGGTCTCTGTCTGGTTTAGGAATCAAAGTAATGCTGGCTTCATAGAATGAGTCTGGAAGTTTTCCTTCCCTTTCTATTTTTTGGAACAGCTTGAGAAGGATAGGTATTATCACTGCTTTAAACGTCTGGTAGAATTCCCCAGGGAAGCCATCTGGTCCTGGACTCTTATTTGTTGGGAGATTTTTGATAACTGATTGAATTTCCTTTCTGGTTATGGGTCTGTTCAAGTTTTCTATTTATTCCTGTTTGAATTTTGGAAGTGGGTGAATGCTTAGGAATTTGTCCATTTCTTTCAGGTTGTCCAGTTTGTTGGCATATAATTTTTCATAGTACTCCCTGATAATTGCTTGTATCTCTGAGGGATTGGTTGTAATAATTCCATTTTCATTCATGATTTTATCTATTTGGGTCATCTCCCTTTTCTTTTTGAGAAGCCTGTCTAGAGGTTTATCAATTTTGTTTATTTTTTCAAAAAACCAACTCTTGGTTTCATTGATCTGCTCTACAGTTTTTTTAGATTCTATATTGTTTATTTCTTCTCTGATCTTTATTATTTCTCTTCTTCTTCTGGGTTTGGGGTGTCTTTGCTCTTCTGCTTCTATTTCCTTTAGGTGTGCTTGTTAGATTTTGTATTTGGGATTTTTCTTGTTTCTTGAGATAGGCCTGGATTGCAATGTATTTTCCTCTCAGAACTGCCTTCACTGCATCCCAAAGCATTTGGGTTGTTGTATTTTCATTTTCATTTGTTTCCATATATTTTTTTTTAAATTTTTTTCAACGTTTATTTATTTTTGGGACAGAGAGAGACAGAGCATGAACGGGGGAGGGGCAGAGAGAGAGGGAGACACAGAATCGGAAACAGGCTCCAGGCTCTGAGCCATCAGCCCAGAGCCGGACGCGGGGCTCGAACTCACGGACCGCAAGATCGTGACCTGGCTGAAGTCGGACGCTTAACCGACTGCGCCACCCAGGCGCCCCAAGTTTCCATATATTTTTAAATTTATTCTCTAATTGCCTGGTTGACCCATTCATTCTTTAGTAGGGTGTTCTTTAACCTCCATGCTTTTGGAGGTTTTCCAGACTTTTTCCTGTGGTTGATTTCAAGTTTTATAGCATTGTGGTCTGAAAGTGTGCATGGTATGATCTCAATTCTTGTATACTTATGAAGGGCTGTTTTGTGACCCAGTATGTGATCTATATTGGAGAATGTTCCATGTGCACTTGAGAAGAAAGTATTTTCTGTTGGTTTGGGATGCAGAGTTCTAAATATATCTTTCAAGTCTATCTGATCCAATGTATCATTCAGGGCCCTTGTTTCTGTATCGATACTGTGTCTAGATGATCCATCCATTGTTGTATGTGGAGTATTAAAGTTCTCTGCAATTGCCACATTCTTACCAATAAGGTTGCTTATGTTTGTGATTAATTGTTTTACATATTTGGGGGCTCCCGTATTTGGCGCATAGACATTTATAATTGTTAGCTCTTCCTGATGGATAGACTCTGTAATGATTATATAATGCCCTTCTTCATCTCTTGTTACAGCCTTTAATTTAAAGTCTAGTTTGTCTGATAGAAGTATGGCTACTCTAGCTTTCTTTTGACTTCCAGAAGCATGGCAGATAGTTCTCCATCCCCTCACTTTCAATCTGAAGGTGTCCTCAGGTCTAAAGTGAGTCTCTTGTAGACAGCAAATAGATGGGTCATGTTTTTTTATCCATTCTAAATTCTAATACCTTATGTCTTTTGGTTGGAGCATTTAGTCCATTTAAATTCAGTGTTATTATTGAAAGATATGGGTTTAGAGTCATTGTGATGTCTGTAGGTTTCATGCTTGTAGTGATGTCTCTGGTCCTTTGTGGTCCTTGCAACATTTCACTCACAGAGCCCCCCTTAAGATGTCTTGTAGGACTTGTTTAGTGGTGATGAATTCCTTCAGTTTTTGTTTGGGAAAACCTTTATCTCTCCTATTCTGAATGACAGACTTGCTGGATGAAGGAATGTTGGCTGCATATTTTTCTGTTCATCACAATTAAGATTTCCTGCCATTCCTTTCTGGCCTGCCAAGTTTCAGTAGATAGGTCTGCCACTACTCTTATGTGTCTACCTTTGTAAGACAGAGCCTGTTTATCCCTAACTGCTTTCAGAATTCTCTCTTTATCCTTGTATTTTGCCAGTTTCACTATGATATGTTGTACAGAAGATCGATTCAAGTTAATTCTGAAGGGAGTTCTCAGTGCCTCTTGGATTTCAATGCCTTTTTCCTTCCCCAGATCAGGGAAGTTCTCAGCTATGATTTGTTCAAGTACACCTTCAACCCCTTTCTCTGTCTCTTCTTCTTCTGGAATTCCTATGCTATGGATATTGTTCCGTTTGATTGCATCATTTAGTTCTCTAATTCTCCCCTCATACTCCTGGAATTTTTTTATCTTTCTTTTTCTCAGCTTCCTCTTTTTCCATAATTTTATCTTCTAATTCACCTATTCTCTCCTCTGCCTCTTCAATCTGTGCTATGGCTATCGCCATTTTTTTTTGCACCTAATTTATAGCATTTTTTAGCTCCTCATGACTATTTCTTAGTCCCTTGATCTCAGTAGCAATAGATTCTCTGCTGTCCTCTATGCTTTTTTCAAGCCCAGCGATTAATTTTATGCCTATTTTTCTAAATTTTTGTTCCATTATATCACTTAAATAGTTTTTGATCAATTTGTTAACTGTCACTACTTCCTGGAGTGTCTTTGGAGGAGAATTCTTCCGTTTCCTCATTTTGGGTAGTCCCTGCAGTGGCCCCAAACTGCAGGGCACTTCCCCTGTGCTGTCTGGAGTAACTTGTGTTGGTGGGCAGGGCCGCAGTCACACCCAATGTCTGCCCCCAGCCCACCACTGGGGCCACAGTCAGACTGGTGTGTGCCTTATCTTCCCCTCTCCCAGGGGCAGGACTCACTTTGGAGTGGTGTGGCCCCTGTCTGGGCCACTTGCACACTTCTAAGCTTGTGGTGCTCCTTCAATGGGCTCTGGCGTGTTAGCCGGGGTGGATCCACAAGGTGCACAGGGGTGGAAGTGGCAGGCTTAGCTTGCTTTACCATTGGTGGTCCCATGCGGGAGGGGCCCTGTAGCACCGGGAGGGAGACAGGCCTATTGGAGGGATGGATCCACAGAAGCACAGCATTGGGCATTTGCGCTGTGCAAGCAGGTTCGGTGACGGGAACTGGTTCCCTTTGGAATTTCGGCTCGGGGATGGAAGAGAGAGATGGCTCTTGCCAGCATCTTTGTTCCCCCCGCTGAGCTGAGCTCTGTCTTCCAGGGCTCAACAACTCTCCCTCCCAGTATCCTCTCGCCCTCCCCTCTCCGAAAGCAGAGCTGTTGACTTTTAACATTCCAGATGATAAGTCCCGCTGGCTGTCAGAACTCACAGAGTCCATCTGGCCCCACCACTTTTGCAAGCCAGACTTCGGGGGCTCTGCCTTGCCTGGTGGGCTGCCCCTCCACTGCTCTGGCTCCCTCCTGCCAGTCTGTGTAGTGTGCACAGTCTCTCTGCCCTTCCTACCCTCTTCCATGGGGCTCTTGTCTATGCTTGGCTCTGGAGATTCTGTTCTAGTCTTCTGGGGGTTTTCTGGGTTATTTAGGCAGATGTGGGTGGAATCTAAGTGGGCAGCAGAATGAAGTGAGCCCAGCGTCCTCCTATGCTGCCATCTTCCCCTCTGAGTCCCCCTATGGTCTTTTTATTTATTTCCTGGGCTATTGACATTTAGGTTATGTAGCACTTCCTAGTCCTGCCTGGTAACAAGAAATTGTGTAAAACTAGAAGAAGACTTCAGCAAGGCTCTTGATGTCATTTTCCCCTTTTCCTGTAAGTGAAGAACACATAATCCAGTGAATATTTATCTTTATGGGGCATTAGAAATAAGAGACATTTGAACTAAAAAAGATATAATATTTTTTGTCTTGGTTAAAATAATCATAGGAATATTCCCAACTGTTGATGTCCTTCCCCCCCCCCCCCAATAAGATCAATTAACCTTAGGGAAATTTAGGGGAGAATTCATTCTATTTAAGTAATATAATAAGGTCTTTTTTTTTGCCAAATTTAAACTTTGGTTAACAATTTTGAATAGATTAACAATATTATTTCAGTCTCTTATTTTTATATTTAGAGAAAAAATGTGAAAAATATTAAAATACTGTGCCAAATCTTTGTATTTTTCACTTTTGCATCAAGTAGCTCTATAATCATTGTTCCATGGCCTCATGGTATTTAATCATCTGACTTTATAGTCAGATTCTATACTGATTTAGATGATTATTAAAAATAAAATATTAATACTGAAAACAAACAAATTATGCAGTAAACAATGTGATTCATTCTGCAGATTAAAAACCTGAGATTCAATTAGGTTATCTAATTTCCTGGACTAAACATAAATATTTAGAGGTAGAATTTGGATTTAACAGGAAGAGGAGACAGAGTGATAGCTTTACCTCTGAAGGTTAGGTTTCTTCTCCTACCTGGTAATCCTTTTCAATATAGTGTTTCATATGATCTTTTCTGCTCATGTACTAATACTGTCAAAAATTAAAAATGAACTTTTGAAAGGATAATAGGTTCTTTTCTTAAATTTTGGACAACTGCCTAAACAAAAGAAATAGGAGGTATAAAATCTAAAAGGATGGTAAAATTTCCAATTACTTTATAAAGAACCACATTTGATCATGTGAAATGACTGATTTAATGGAGTATGTCCAACAATAACAAATTTAAAGAAAGGACTGAGACTTGTCATAAGAGTTATCTAGTTTTTTTCTTCCTTCCTCTCCACTTCCTTAACATTCCCTTTTTAGTAATGTGTAAAGGAAACTATTTCAGATGAAAATAGGATCAGGGAAGTCAAAAGTCCACTTTCAAGATACGCATACAACTGTTTCAGGTAAAAGCAAACATAACACTTACATTTTTGAGTTCCTTAATGAAAAATCCTTTAAGGGGGGAAAAATCCTATATCAAGTGAGATCAAAACATTTCAGACATTCATTTAACAAGAAATATTAAGTTTATAATACCCATATAGGTGCTGATGTCTTTCAGAAATAAACATTGCTTAATTATCCAAAGACTGTAAAATTCTGTTGAAGCTATAGTACAAAGAGCAAAGTAAACGTACAAGTTAATAGACTTCCTGATAACCTCCACAAATAAATATTGTGCACCTGTTTTAACATTTAATCTCCAGACTGCATGGGAACAGTAGGAAATACTATAGCCAAAGGTTGTTATCCTGTTATCCACTCTCCTTTCTCTGGTGCCTCTACCATGATCTCTCTCTTTCTCTCCCTCCCCCACCTCCTTTCTCCACCTAGTCAGATCAGATCCTGTTCATTCTCTAAGGCCTATTGTAAATCTGATCACTTTCTTGGGTCTGACTTTCCTCTGACCCTCCTCACAGTTTATGCCTTATTACTCTTATCTGGCCTTCTTTGCATTTCTCAGTGTCCCAGCTATATCAATTTGTTCTCAACGACACTGTCAACTCCTTGACGGTTGTAACTCTGCTTGAGGCCTCTCTTGGAACCCAAACAAGATCTTCCACTGTTGCCTCACATTCCCCCTCAAGATGAGAAAATACCTAAATTTCCTTTTTGGTGATAACTTTGTCTATAGCTAATATAAGGAGGTCAAGGAAGGAGCAGAGTGTTTTCAGGAGTAAACAACACCTAGGCCACCTACAAAACAAGAGCCTATGGGAAAGACATATGTTATTTTAAAATTTTATAAGAGAATATTGGGGATAAGAAGTTAAATTTATTCTAGCAAAATAACTTTTCTGTTCCTATGATCTTGGGCATCTCATTTCACCTCATTCTGTTTCATTTGACTCCATAAAACTCTGTGGTTCCCTTTCTACTGGTATAATTTTCTCTTATTATTTACACAGGATGATTGCATATTTACTCTAGAGAGGAAAGAAAATATATGTTGAAAGACTTTTGTCATTGACCCAGCTATGAAGCTTTAATCTATTAAGAGTAGCCTTTTAGAGCAGTGAATGCTTTTTATCTTTGTGTAAGTTACTCTTTGGCATGCTGAGAGCAGACATCAAAAGGATCCCAAAGCTCCCTGACAGTTAAGTAGTCAAGCCTTTTTGGGGTTTTCTGGTAATAGGTGATAAAAGATATGTCAAAAGCTAGGAGTTGTGAATATCCCAATGATAGGAAATATCTTATACTTAGGATGCTTTCGTAGAGAGCCCTTCTCCTAATAGCAGCATACCTCTGAAGTTGGATAATGTATATCCCAAGGATTGCTGCTTTATAATTACAAATGTTCACCTACATCTTTTATTATTGTTATTTGTTTGGTTTTATTGCTTCCTCACAAAATCCCCTTAGAGAACAATAAGTGAAGGATGGAAGGATTTACGTTCAGAGGTTCAGAAACCTGTTACCTAATTTGTGTTTCTCTTCTGAACATGTCAAAGATTTTCCCTTGGGGATCTATGCCTCTCTGTGCAGCTCTCCTCACCCATTCTTTTTTTTTTTTTAAGTTTATTCATTTCTGAGAGAGAGAGAGAGAGAGAGAGAGAGAGAGTGTGTGTGTGTGTGTGTGTGTGTAGGAGAAGGACAGAGAGAAAGGCAGACAGAGAATCCCAAGCAGACTTCATGCTGTCAGCATAGAGCCAGACGTGGGGCTTGAACTCACAAACTGAGATCATGACCTGAGCTGAAATCAAGAGTCAGACGCTTAACTGACTGAGCCACTTGGGTGCACCTTTCCTCACCCATTATTTAGTGCACTTGCCTCATGTTTGTTATTTAAAAGTCAAACCACTGGAGTCCACTTTGTTATTAAAAGGCATCATTACTGTATCTCCCATGAACCAGCTTCAATACTAACTTAATCACAATGTCTGTAAACTGGAAATACTCCAGGATCCAAACCTAGGAAAATGAGGTAACAAACTGTGGTGTATTTATACAATTGAATACTACTCAGAAAAGAAAAGAATGGGTTGCTGATCCATAAAAATATGGATGAATCTCAAAACCAATTATACTAAGTGAATGAAGACTTACCCTGAAGAGTATACACTGTATCATTCTATTTATATAAAAATTGAGAACAGACAAAATTAATCTATGGCATATAAAAAAATCAAAACAGTGTTTCCCTCAGGGAATGGAGGTGAAGACTGATGAGGAAGGGACATAAGGGATGATGGTAATATTCTAGATTTTACTAGGGATATGGATTTCAGAAGTTCATTCACTCTCATAACTGAACAAATGTACATTTAAGATTTGTCCATTTTATCGTGTGCAAGTTTTACATAAAAATACAAATATTCAAACCTTGTTAATAATTTATGCTGAATCTGTAGACACAAGTGTGCCATCTGATTTGAAATGCATCAAAAAGATATGTTGGATTGATGATTTTAGAAAGATGATTAGTGGGGCGCCTGGGTGGCGCAGTCGGTTAAGCGTCCGACTTCAGCCAGGTCACGATCTCGCGGTCCGTGAGTTCGAGCCCCGCGTCAGGCTCTGGGCTGATGGCTCAGAGCCTGGAGCCTTTTTCCGATTCTGTGTCTCCCTCTCTCTCTGCTCCTCCCCCGTTCATGCTCTGTCTCTCTCTGTCCCAAAAATAAACGTTGAAAAAAAAAATTAAAAAAAAAATAAAAAATAAAAAAAATAAAAAGATGATTAGTTAGGTAGGTGATAAAATAAAATGTTAATGGAAAGTATAAGTGTAGGTATATAGGTATTCACTGTAAAACTATTTCAACTTTGTGGTGTGTTTGAAATTTTTTGTGATATCATGATGGAGGAAAGGAGAGCACCAGCTGATTGTCTTGGTAGTTTATTCCTTAGTAAACCTCACTAAATTTCCTAAAATTTGAGTGCACATACTATTATTTTTTTTGGTTTATGGTAAATTTATAACCAAAATAAATTCTCAGTATCTCTCAGGAAAATCGGGATGCTAGGTATATGAATATAAGAATGTTAAATCTGTTATTTGAACTTTTGTTACTATTTAGAATGACCTATTATGTATTATATGAAAAATTCAAACTTGACTGAAATAAATCCAAATCCAGTGGTCATTGAATTACGTCTAATTTTCCTTATGGGTTAAAATTTACCAAGTAAAATGACTAGGTACCTAAATAGCTTTTTAAGACTATTAAAAATATAAAAGTTTAAAAAATAGCCTTAGAGGAGAGGGAAGATGGCGGCATAGGAGGACGCTGGGCTCACTGTGCGTCCTGCTGATCACTTAGATTCCAACTACACCTGCCTAAATAACCCAGAAAACCACCAGAGGATTAGCAGAACGGAGTCGCCGGAGCCAAGCGCAGACGAGAGGCCCACGGAAGAGGGTAGGAAGGGCGGCGAGGCGGTGCGCGCTCCACGGACTGGCGGGAGGGAGCCGGGGCGGAGGGGCGGCTCGCCGGCCAAGCAGAGCCCCCGAGTCTGGCTTGCAAAAAGCGGAGGGGCCTGACGGACTGTGTTCCGACAGCAAGCGTGACTTAGCGTCTGGGAGGTCATAAGTTAACAGCTCTGCTCAGAAAGCGGGAAGGCTGGAGGACAAAGGGAAGGAGAGCTGCTGAGCCCCCTGACGACAGAGCTCAGTTTGGTGGGGAACAAAGGCGCTCGCCAGCGCCATCTCCCCCGCCCATCCCCCAGCCAAAATCCCAAAGAGAACCAGTTCCTGCCAGGGAAATTGCTCGCTCCGCGCAAACACCCAACTCTGCGCTTCTGCGGAGCCAAACCTCCGGCAGCGGATCTGACTCCCTCCTGCTGCCACAGGGCCCCTCCTGAAGTGGATCACCTAAGGAGAAGCAAGCTAAGCCTGCCCCTCCTGCCCCTGTGCACCTTGCCTACCCACCCCAGCTAAGACACCAGATCCCCAGCATCACAAGCCTGGCAGTGTGCAAGTAGCCCAGACAGGCCACCCCACCCCACAGTGAATCCCGCCCCTAGGAGAGGGGAAGAGAAGGCACACACCAGTCTGACTGTGGACACAGCGGTGGGCTGGGGGCAGACATCAGGTCTGACTGCGGCTCCGCCCACCAACTCCAGTTATACACCACAGCACAGGGGAAGTGCCCTGCAGGTCCTCACCACGCCAGGGACTATCCAAAATGACCGAGCGGAAGAATTCCCCTCAGAAGAATCTCCAGGAAATAACAACAGCTAATGAGCTGATCAAAAAGGATTTCAACAATATAACAGAAAGTGAATTTAGAATAATAGTCATAAAATTAATCGCTGGGCTTGAAAACAGTATAGCTGACAGAAGAGAATCTCTTGCTACAGAGATCAAGGGACTAAGGAACAGTCACGAGGAGCTGAAAAACGCTTTAAACGAAATGCATAACAAAATGGAAACCACCACGGCTCGGATTGAAGAGGCAGAGGAGAGAATAGGTGAACTAGAAGATAAAGTTATGGAAAAAGAGGAAGCTGAGAAAAAGAGAGATAAAAAAATACAGGAATATGAGGGGAAAAGTAGAGAACTAAGTGATACACTAAAAAGAAATAATATACGCATAATTGGTATCCCAGAGGAGGAAGAGAGAGGGAAAGGTGCTGAAGGGGTATTTGAAGAAATTATAGCTGAGAACTTCCCTGAAGTGGGGAAGGAAAAAGGCATTGAAATCCAAGAGGCACAGAGAACTCCCTTCAGACGTAACTTGAATCGATCTTCTGCACGACATATCATAGTGAAACTGGCAAAATACAAGGATAAAGAGAAAATTCTGAAAGCAGCAAGGGGTAAACGTGCCCTCACATATAAAGGGAGACCTATAAGACTCGTGACTGATCTCTCTTTTCAAACTTGGCAGGCCAGAAAGAATTGGCACGAGATTTTCAGTGTGCTAGACAGAAAAAATATGCAGCCAAGAATCCTTTATCCAGCAAGTCTGTCATTTAGAATAGAAGGAGAGATAAAGGTCTTCCCAAACAAACAAAAACTGAAGGAATTTGTCACCACTAAACCAGCCCTCCAAGAGATCCTAAGGGGGACCCTGTGAGACAAACTACCAGAGACATCACTACAAGCATAAAACATACAGACATCACAATGACTCTAAACCCATACCTTTCTATAATAACACTGAATGTAAATGGATTAAATGCGCCAACCAAAAGACATAGGGTATCAGAATGGATAAAAAAACAAGACCCATCTATTTGCTGTCTACAAGAGACTCATTTTAGACCTGAGGACACCTTTAGATTGAGAGTGAGGGGATGGAGAACTATTTATCATGCTACTGGAAGCCAAAAGAAAGCTGGAGTAGCCATCCTTATATCAGACAAACTAGACTTTAAATTAAAGGCTGTAACAAGAGATGAAGAAGGACATTATATAATAGTGACAAGGTCTATCCATCAGGAAGAGCTAACAATTATAAATGTCTATGCGCCGAATACCGGAGCGCCCAAATATATAAAACAATTACTCATAAACATAAGCAACCTTATTGAGAAGAATGTGGTAATTGCAGGGGACTTTAACACCCCACTTACAGAAATGGATAGATCATCTAGACACACGGTCAATAAAGAAACAAGGGCCCTGAATGAGACATTGGATCAGATGGACTTGACAGATACATTTAGAACTCTGCATCCCAAAGCAACAGAATATACTTTTTTCTCGAGTGCACATGGAACATTCTCCAAGATAGATCATATACTGGGTCACAAAACAGCCCTTCATAAGTTTACAAGAATTGAAATCATACCATGCATACTTTCAGACCACAATGCTATGAAGCTTGAAATCAACCACAGGAAAAAGTCTGGAAAACCTCCAAAAGCATGGAGGTTAAAGAACACCCTACTAACAAATGAGTGGGTCAACCAGGCCATTAGAGAAGAAATTAAAAAATATATGGAAACAAATGAAAATGAAAATACAACAATCCAAACGCTTTGGGATGCAGCGAAGGCAGTCCTGAGAGGAAAATACATTGCAATCCAGGCCTATCTCAAGAAACAAGAAAAATCCCAAATACAAAATCTAACATCACACCTAAAGGAAATAGAAGCAGAACAGCAAAGGCAGCCTAAACCCAGCAGAAGAAGAGAAATAATAAAGATCAGAGCAGAAATAAACAATATAGAATCTAAAAAAACTGTAGAGCAGATCAACGAAACCAAGAGTTGGTTTTTTGAAAAAATAAACAAAATTGACAAACCTCTAGCCAGGCTTCTCAAAAAGAAAAGGGAGATGACCCAAATAGATAAAATCATGAATGAAAATGGAATGATTACAACCAATCCCTCAGAGATACAAACAATTATCAGGGAATACTATGAAAAATTATATGCCAACAAATTGGACAACCTGGAAGAAATGGACAAATTCCTGAACACCCACACTCTTCCAAAACTCAATCAGGAGGAAATAGAAAGCTTGAACAGACCCATCACCAGCGAAGAAATTGAATCGGTTATCAAAAATCTCCCAACAAATAAGAGTCCAGGACCAGATGGCTTCCCAGGGGAGTTCTGCCAGACGTTTAAAGCAGAGATAATACCTATCCTTCTCAAGCTATTCCAAGAAATAGAAAGGGAAGGAAAACTTCCAGACTCATTCTATGAAGCCAGTATTACTTTGATTCCCAAACCAGACAGAGACCCAGGAAAAAAAGAGAACTACAGGCCAATATCCCTGATGAATATGGATGCAAAAATTCTCAATAAGATACTAGCAAATCGAATTCAACGGCATATAAAAAGAATTATTCACCATGATCAAGTGGGATTCATTCCTGGGATGCAGGGCTGGTTCAACATTCGCAAATCAATCAACGTGATACATCACATTAACAAAAAAAAAGAGAAAAACCATATGATCCTGTCAATTGATGCAGAAAAGGCCTTTGACAAAATCCAGCACCATTTCTTAATAAAAACCCTTGAGAAAGTCGGGATAGAAGGAACATACTTAAAGATCATAAAAGCCATTTATGAAAAGCCCACAGCTAACATCATCCTCAACGGGGAAAAACTGAGAGCTTTTTCCCTGAGATCAGGAACACGACAGGGATGCCCACTCTCACCACTGTTGTTTAACATAGTGCTGGAAGTTCTAGCATCAGCTATCAGGCAACAAAAGGAAATCAAAGGCATCAAAATTGGCAAAGATGAAGTCAAGCTTTCGCTTTTTGCAGATGACATGATATTATACGTGGAAAATCCGATAGACTCCACCAAAAGTCTGCTAGAACTGATACATGAATTCAGCAAAGTTGCAGGATACAAAATCAATGTACAGAAATCAGTTGCATTCTTATACACTAACAATGAAGCAACAGAAAGACAAATAAAGAAACTGATCCCATTCACAATTGCACCAAGAAGCATAAAATACCTAGGAATAAATCTAACCAAAGATGTAAAGGATCTGTATGCTGAAAACTATAGAAAGCTTATGAAGGTAATTGAAGAAGACTTAAAGAAATGGAAAGACATTCCCTGCTCATGGATTGGAAGAATAAATATTGTCAAAATGTCAATACTACCCAAAGCTATCTACACATTCAACGCAATCCCAATCAAAATTGCACCAGCATTCTTCTCGAAACTAGAACAAGCAATCCTAAAATTCATATGGAACCACAAAAGGCCCCGAATAGCCAAAGTAATTTTGAAGAAGAAGACCAAAGCAGGAGGCATCACAATCCCAGACTTTAGCCTCTACTACAAAGCTGTCATCATCAAGACAGCATGGTATTGGCACAAAAACAGACACATAGACCAATGGAATAGAATAGAAACCCCAGAACTAGACCCACAAACGTATGGCCAACTCATCTTTGACAAAGCAGGAAAGAACATCCAATGGAAAAAAGACAGTCTCTTTAACAAATGGTGCTGGGAGAACTGGACAGCAACATGCAGAAGGTTGAAACTAGACCACTTTCTCACACCATTCACAAAAATAAACTCAAAATGGATAAAGGACCTGAATGTGAGACAGGAAACCATCAAAACCTTAGAGGAGAAAGCAGGAAAAGACCTCTGTGACCTCAGCCGTAGCAATGTCTTACTCGACACATCCCCAAAGGCAAGGGAATTAAAAGCAAAAGTGAATTACTGGGACCTTATGAAGATCAAAAGCTTCTGCACAGCAAAGGAAACAACCAACAAAACTAAAAGGCAACCAACGGAATGGGAAAAGATATTTGCAAATGACATATCGGACAAAGGGCTAGTATCCAAAATCTATAAAGAGCTCACCAAACTCCACACCTGAAAAGCAAATAACCCAGTGAAGAAATGGGCCGAAAACATGAATAGACACTTCTCTAAAGAAGACATCCGGATGGCCAACAGGCACATGAAAAGATGTTCAGCGTCGCTCCTCATCAGGGAAATACAAATCAAAACCACACTCGGGTATCACCTCACGCCAGTCAGAGTGGCCAAAATGAACAAATCAGGAGACTATAGATGCTGGAGAGGATGTGGAGAAACGGGAACCCTCTTGCACTGTTGGTGGGAATGCAAATTGGTGCAGCCGCTCTGGAAAGCAGTGTGGAGGTTCCTCAGAAAATTAAAAATAGACCTACCCTATGACCCAGCAATAGCACTGCTAGGAATTTATCCAAGGGACACAGGAGTACTGATGCATAGGGGCACTTGTACCCCAATGTTCATAGCAGCCCTCTCAACAATAGCCAAATTATGGAAAGAGCCTAAATGTCCATCAACTGATGAATGGATAAAGAAATTTTATATACACTATGGAATACTACGTGGCAATGAGAAAAAATGAAATATGGCCTTTTGTAGCAACGTGGATGGAACTGGAGAGTGTGATGCTAAGTGAAATAAGCCATACAGAGAAAGACAGATACCATATGGTTTCACTCTTATGTGGATCCTGAGAAACTTAACAGGAACCCATGGGGGAGGGGAAGGAAAAAAAAAAAAAAAAGAGGTTAGAGTGGGAGAGAGCCAAAGCATAAGAGACTGTTGAGAACTGAGAACAAACTGAGGGTTGATGGGGGGTGGGAGGGGGAGAGGGTGGGTGATGGGTATTGAGGAGGGCACCTTTTGGGATGAGCACTGGGTGTTGTATGGAAACCAATTTGACAATAAATTTCATATATAAAAAAAAAATAAATAAATAAACACAGAAAAAAATAAAAAATAAAAAAAATAAAAAATAGCCTTAAACCCTAAAATTGAAGGTTTGCGCCATCTGGAGTGAGGATCAATCTTATGCACTTCCCCTAGATGATAGATTAGCATAATGAGCATATTCTCATCAGCCATTATCTCCTTTAATCCATCCACAGTCTTATTAAAACCTCCCCCCCAAACTCTCTGAAGGATTTATTATCAACATTTAAGGTATCTTTTTGTAACTCATTATCTGGAATACACATTTATATTATTTTAGAAAACTAGAAAAATATAGAAAAGAATATAAGAGAATGAAATTCAAGTTTGCCAAAGAAAACCTTCAGAAAACATTTTATTTCTCCTTTTTAGAATCCATTTTTTATATATTTGAGATTACTTTTTAAAAATTTTCATTCCACTATAGTTAACATACAGTGTTATGTTAGCTTCAGGTGTACAATGTAGTGATTCAACAATTGTATACATTGCACAGTGCTCATCACAATAAGTGTACTCTTAATCCCCATTACCTTTTTCACCTATCCACCTACCAACATCCCTTCTGGTACCATCTGGTGCCTGTGGTAACCATCAGTTTGTTTGTTTGGTTAAGATTATGTATTTTTGGTTTTTCTCTTTTTTTCTTTTGTTCATTTGTTTTATTTCTTACAAACACCATATGATTTCATCATCTGTAGAATGTCAATTTCTCTGACTGATTTATTTCACTTAGCATTACACTGTATAAATCTACCACTGTTTTTGCAAATGGGAAGATCTCATTCTTCCTTGTGGCTAAGTAACATCCCAGTGTGTGTGCGTGTGTGTGTATGCATACCACTTCTTCTTTATCCATTTATCTATCAGTGGACATTTGGGAGGCTTCCATAATTTGGCTATTGTAAATAATTCTGCAGTAAGCATAGAGGTGCATATATCTTTTCAAGTTAATGTTTTTATATTCTTTGGGTAAATACCCAGTAGTGGAATTACGGGATCATATGATGGTTCTATTTTAATTTTTTGAGGAACCTCCATAGTGTCTTCCACAGTGGCCACACCAGTTTTCATTCTCACCAACAGTGCAAGAGGGCCCCTTTTCTCCACAGTCTGACCAACACTTGTTTGTTGTATTTTTGAGTTTAGCCATTCTCACAGGTGTGAGATAATATCACATTGTGGTTTTGATGTGTGTTTCCCTGATGATGAGTGATGTTGAGTGTCTTTTCATGTGTCTGTTGGACACCTGTATGTCGTCTTTGTAGAGATGTCTATTCGTGTCTTCTGCCTGTTTTCAATTGGATTATTAGTGGGTTTTTTGGTGTTGAGTTGTATAAGTTCTTTATATATCTTTGGATATTAACCCTTTATCAGATATGTCATTTGTATCTTCTCCCATTCACTATTTTGTCTTTTAGCTTTGTTGATGGTTTCCTCTGCTGCAGAAGCTTTTTATTTTGATGCATTCCCAATAGTTTATTTCTGCTTTTGTTGCTCTTGCATTGGGAGACATATCTGGAAAAATGTTGCTATGGCCATGTCAGAGAAATTACTGCCTGTGCTCTCTTCTAGGACTTTTAGGACTTCAATTCTCACATTTACGTCTTTTAATCTGTTTTCAGTTTCTGTTTGTATATGGTATTAGAATCTGGTCCAGTGTCATTTCTTTTGCATGGAGCTGTCCATTCTTCTCAGCACCATTTGTTGAAGAGACTGTCTTTTCCCACTGCATATTCTTGCCTCCTTTCTTGGTGATGAAGTGACCACATTCCTGTGGATTTATTTCTAGGCTTTCTTTTCTTTTCCATTTATCTGTGTCTATTTTTGTGTGTGTGTGCTAGTACCATTCCATTTTCATTACCATAGCTTTGTAGTAGGTCTTGAAATCCAGGATTGCAATACCACCAGTGTTGTTCCTCTCTTTCAAGATTGCTTTGGGTCTTCTGGGTCTTCTGTGGTACCATACAAAGTTTAGTTATTTTTTCTAGTTCTATGAAAAATGCTGTTGCTATTTCAATAGGGATTGCATTGCATCTGTAGATTTCTTTAAGTAGTAAGCATCGAGATTTTAACGGTATTTGTTCTTTCAGTCCATGAGCATGGAATATCTTTCCATTTCTTTGAATCATCTTTAATTCTTTCATCAGTGTTTTATAGTTTTCAGTGTATAGGTCTTCACTTCCTTGATCAAGTTATTCCTAGGTATTATTATTTTTTGTGCAATTGTAAAAGGGACTGTTTTATTCATTTCTCTTTCTGCTACTTCATTATTACTATTCATTAGTGTATAGAAGTACAATGGATTTCTGTATGTTGATTTTGAATCCTGCATCCTTAATGAATTCATGTATCAGTTATGGTAACTTTTTTGGTGGAGTCTTTAAAAAAAGTTTTTTTTTAACATTTATTCATTTTTGAGAGAGAGAGACAGAACATGATTGGAGGAGGAGCAGAGAGCATGGGAGACATAGAATGTGAAGCAGGCTCCAGGCTTTAAACTTTCAGCACAGAGCCCAACACAGGGCTTGAACTAATGAACCATGAGATCATGACCTGAGCCAAAGTCAGATGCTTAACCGACTGAGCCACCCAGGCACCCCTTTGGTGGAGTCTTTAGAGTTTTCTATATATAGTATCATGTCATCTGCAACAGTGAAAGTTTTACTTTTTCATTACCAATTTGGATGATTTTTATTTCTTTTTGTTGTCTGATTGCTGTGGCTAGGACTTCCAGTATGATGTTGAATAAAAGTGGTGATAGTGGACATCCTTGTCTTGTTCCTGATCTTGGGGGAAAGGCTCTTACTTTTTCCCCATTGACTATGATGTTAGCTGTGGGTTTTTCATTTAAGGCCTTCATTATATGGAGATATGTTCCCTCTAAACCTACTTTGTGGAGGGTTTTTATCATGAATGGATGTTGTACTTTGTCAATTGCTTTTTCTGTATCTATTGAAATGATCATATGGTTTTTATCCTTTCTCTTATTGATGTAATGTATCATGTTGATTGATTTGTGAATATTGAGCTCTACTTGCAAACTAGAAATAAATCTTACTTGATCATGGTGAATGATTTTTTGTGTGTGTGTTGGATTAAGTTTGCTAATATTTTGTTGAGGATTTTTGTATCTATGTTTGTGCAAAATTACTGACCTTTAGTTCTCTATTTTTGTGATCTCTTTATCTAGCTTTGGTATCAGAGTAATTTTGGTTTTATAGAATAACTTGGAAGCTTTTCTTCCTGTTCTATACTTTGGAACAGTTTGAGAATAATAGGTATTGACTCTTCTTTAAATGTTTGGTAGAATTTAACTGTGATGCTCTCTGGTCTTGGATTTTTTTTTGTTCAGAATTTTTTGATTACTGATTCAACTGCATTGCTGGTAATCACTGTTCAATTTTTCCATTTCTTCCTGCTTCAATTTTAGGAGGTTCTCTGTTTCTGGGACTTTATCCATTTCTTCTACATTGTCCAATTTGTTGGCATGCAGTTTTTCATAATATTCTATGATAATACTTTGTATTTCTGTGTTGTAGATTGTTATTTCTCCTGTTTCTGAATGTTTTGAATCATCTCTCTTTTTTTCTTTCTTTTGATGAATGTGGCTGAATGTTTATCAATCTTGTTGATTTTTTTCAAAGAGCCAGCTCCTGGTTTCACTGATCTGTTCAATTTTGAGATTACTTTTTATGCAAAATTTTCTTTCACTGTTTGATTTATTCCCTAAATGTTATGATCTGAATATTTTCAACATGATTTCCCTTACCACTACTATAGTTTTTATAATATTATATAATATATTCTTTATTTTTTAAATTAAGTTTATTTATTTATTTTGAGAGAGACAGAGAAGAATGAGCAGGGGAAGGGCACACACACACACACACACACACACACACACACACACAGAGAGAGAGAGAGAGAGAGAGAGAGAGAGAGAGAATCCCAAGAAGGATTCTTCGTACTGCCAGCTTAGACCCTGACACAGGGCTCAAACCCACAAACCATGAGATCATAACCTGAACAAAAACCAAGCATCAGACGCTTAACTGACTGAGCCACCCAGGTGCCTCCATGATATTTTTCATATAAATGTATTGTAATTATTTTTCTTGGATTTATTTGTTCATTCATTCATAAACATTTATTGAGTGCTTCCATGTACTATACATTACGTGAGGTGCTAAAGAAATAAGGGCCAGCCAAATAGTAATGATTCTTATCCTCATGGAACCTCCCGTTAACAGGGATAATAGACATTTTTAAAAGGTACACAGTCAGTAATCACAAATTGTGTTAAGGAAAAAGAAATTTATAAAGTTTGAGAAAGTACACTAGGGGGTCTAATATTTATTTCAGTTTTAGGAGACATTGTAAGTAACTGTGTCCTTTGAACTTTATGTCTAAATGTTTCTTGTTCTTATCTTTCAACAGAATTATAAACCAGAGGTGGAAGCTTTTAGTTTGTTATGTTTATGTCTTCATGTAACAATAAATATGGTATCTTCAACAAAAAGGACTCAATAAATATGTATTCAATAGATTAATTATTTTGTATATGTTTTTGGTTTATTCCTGGGGTTTTCTCTCATCTTTGTTGGTGTTTGTGCTGTTTTTATACTTTCCATTTATTTTTTTAAATTTTTTTAACATTTATCTTATTGAGAGACAGAGAGACACAGAGTGTGAGCAGGGGAGGGGTAGAGAGAGGGGAGACACAGAATCTGAAGTAGGCTTCAGGCTCTGACCTGTCAGCACAGAGCCCGATTTGGGGCTCGAACTCACGAACTGTGAGATCATGACCTGAGCCGAAGTCAGTTGCCTGACCAACTGAGCCACCCAGGCGCCTCAATATACTTTCCATTTCTTTCATAACATAAAATTTATGGTGAACTCAAAATCTGAGTGTAATATATATGGACAAATATTAAGAAAACAAAATAGGAAGACTGGTAGGTATTGCTAAAACCTTCCATTATTTCTTAAACTTTTTGATTTACACATTCCATTTATTTTCTATTTAATAGTTTTTAAAAGTATAAACAAATTGGCTTTCACTGGTGAAAGTGTTATGGTCTATAGTCTCATTATTTTCACGCACTGTATCTAAAAGTGGTGTTTTAGCAGTGTCTTTTTAAATAAAAAATACTCTGCAAAATTTCTTAAATTAATTACAAGAAGTCAAACCTCTAGAGAGAAATCCATACTTCTGACCTGTATTACTATTTTGTATTTTTTTGTTGTTGTTAATTTGCAAGACTACATACACACACATTCTTCAATAGCAGTGAGGTGTTTACAGGCTTTTGAGACAATCATAAGGTAAAGAAACAGAATAATAATAAACACATGACAAATATGACTGTCTTCACAATTAAGTGTCACTATTTGGGCTCTGTAAGGGACTTCCAAAGATTTAATTATCCATAAGAATAAAATTGGAATCACACTTATAATGGGCCCTACTTCAGCCTTTCTTCCTCTAAATGCATTGTTTCAATTTGATTGGTTTTCATGGTTTTAAAGGTAATTTTAGTACAAAATGTTGTGGGATAAGTAAGAAATATTAAAAACATATTTCAGCAATGTTGATTCACAAAGATATTCTAGACTTCATTTCTTTAGTAGTCTTTTGAAATATAAGGCAGTTTGATGTATAGATATAATATTTAAGCATATGGCAAAAGTCCTAAAGAAAAATGAATGTCTACATTTATTTTTAATAATAGCTTGGTATTCAAACTTCAATAATATGTTGAAAAATGTTAGAAAAAATCTTTTGTACTCAGTGACAGATTAAATCTTGATTTATCTTTACCGCAGGGGATTAAATCCTATTTGATATAAACCTTTTAATGAAAGGGACTGTGCTTCAAATTGATTTGTACCAATATTCAGTGTCTTCTACAGTGAAGATACCCAGTAATTACTGGATGGATGGATGGATGCATGCATGCAAAATGACCTTCTCCCTCATCAGTGTTCTAAGGAAATGCCGTCTCATCTAGCCTCCACAGTGCTAGTTTGTTTTTATTTTTTAAATAACACTCCCAAGGTTTGAGCAGAAGATGATCGTAACTTTATAATGCAATAAAAACTTTGAAATGAAATAAAAAGTTGGCCTTTTACTTCTATTTTCAATTGATCAGACCAAGGCAAAAGCTAGACTGCAAATCATCTCCCAATCAAATAAAATAAGTTGTTTTGTTTAGCTATTGTGTTTTCCCTCCATCCTTCTGCTGCTTAGTTGTTTTCTTCAATTAACTTGGAGATTGTAGTCCCCAGAAAGATCTATTTTTACCAACCTGAATGAATTATAGCTTAAGCTGCTTCCTGGCTGAGGAAGGTAGCTATTAAAATGCTAACCCACTGAGGTTGGAAAGTGCCCAATGGAAAGTGACTGTACAGGAAAGTGAGCATACATGCTGTCAGAAAAAGAAACATTTCAATGCATTCCATCCAGGCCAGAGTTGCCACTAGAGTTTGACTGGAAACCAGTTGTGATTCACATGGATGACTCATGAAAACCACAATTCAGTTTACTTTTCAGCTACTGCTACTGATTTAGATCACTGATGTCCTACACTGGTTGGGGAAAGTCACAAGTATCAGCACAGACAAAATCAGAACTGGCATTTTTATTGACTTTCACTTCAGCAACTTGCTCATTAGTGAAGGCAAGTCCATTTCCAAGGCTTTGGCCTTTGCCATCTGAAGAATGGAAAAATCAGATTTAATGATTGACAAGTTCCAATAAAGAGTGACTGATAGTTGTAAAAATAAGATTTTCTAAAGAAGGAGATAATTTAGACACATTTGAAGGATCCCCATTGACATGCAGGAAGGCATTGCTGTGCTGTTTAGAAGAATTCTATTTCCACACAGATCAAGAAAGGTAGTGATGCTAAAATTGCATTGGAGGTCCCCAAACACCTCCTGGTTTTCTTTATGGTAGAAACAGAACACAAAGTCTCTTTCAGCACTGGGTCCCAGTGATTTCCACTCTAATAATGGCTTCTGTGGGAGCAGTGGGACCATCACAATGTAAAAATAAGGTTATATATTTTATTTTCTTCATGGAAATCAGGTGTACAAAGTTGAATGAATCATAAATGGACTAATATAAATAGTTCATTGACAGCCCATGTCTCTATGTATGTACGTATTCACAGTTAGTTAGGAAAATGAAACTTGTAAATACTCAACCCAGGAACTACAATACTGCCCGTAACCTATATATTCATTTTGGTTTTCCTGGTCTAACCTAGATCCATATTTACCCATTCATCCTCCTGTCATAGCCAAACACTTTCTTGAGTGTTTTGTATTTTCTATGCTCTTACTTTATAAAAGTGAGCTACATTTCGTACGTATACATGCCTAAAGAATATATTGTGCATTTTTATGTACACTGTTTAAGCTACTGTGATTGCTTTTTTTTCCACCCAAACTTAGTGTACCAGGATTCACACTTAATGTTGCATCTAGTTCATTAAGTTTTCACTGCTGTATAATATACCACTCTGTGAATACAGCATCATTAATTTGCTCATTCCCTCATTAAGAACATTTGGGCTGATTCCAGATTGGTTGTTTTCCTGTGGCAGAGAGAACTGTAATCAATATTCTTGTGCAGATGTCCAAATGCCTAGGGTTAAACTGTAAATAAAATGGCTGAGTCGTGGAGTATACATATTTTGAGCTTTATAGACAATGCCAAGTTGTTTTCCAATGAAGTTGTATCAAGTTATCAACTTGCAATAGCAATGAGAAAAATTGGTTTGATCCCCATGTTTTCCATCTCTCCACATTTTAAGACTTCTTAATTTTTGCCATTCAAATATTGGATATACATTGGATTCACATATTCTTGATATTAGACTTCTTTGGGTTACATATATTACAAATATCTTCCTGTAGTTTGTCCCTTGTTTGTTTTGTTTTCCTTTTCTTTTCCTTTTAGCATTTAAAACAATCAATTCCAGTAGAGCTAACATATGGTATTATTTTAGCTTCAGGTGTACAACATAATAATTAAACAGTTCTATTATATTACTCAGTACTCATCATGATAAGTGTATTCTTACTTCCCATCACCTATTTCATCCATCCCCCCACCCCCAACCACCCCTCTCATAACCATCTGTTTCTTTTCCTTAGTTAAGAGTCTGTGTTTTTGGGTTTTTCTGTTTTTTCCCTTTCTTCATTTGTTTTGTTCTTAAATTCCATACATGAGTGAAATCATATGTTTCTTTTCTTCTGGCATATTTTGCTTAGTATTATACATGCTACCTCTATACATGTTGTTACAGATAGCAAAATTTGATTCTTTTTTATGGATGAGTAATATTCCATCATGTATATATACTGCTTCTTTATCCATTCATCTATCCATGGACATTTGGGCAGCTTCCATAGTTTTTCTACAGTAAATAATGTTGCAATAAACCTAAGAGTGATTGTATCCCTTTAAATTAGTGTTTTATATTCCATGGGTAAATACTCCAAGTGATTACTGGGTCATATGGTAGTTCTGTTTTTAATTTTTTGAGGAACCTCCATGGTGTCTTCCACATTGGCTATACCAGTTTTCATTCTTACCAACAGTGGGCAAGAGTTCCTTTTTCTCCACACTCTCACCAACAATTGCTTTTTCTTGTGTTTTTGAGTTTAGCCATTCTCACAGGCGTGAAACGAAATCTCATTGTGGTTTTGATATGCATTTCCCTGGTGATGAATAATGTTGAGCATCTTTTCATGTGTCTGTTGGACATCTGTATGTTGTCTTTGGAGAAATGTCTATTCATGTATTCTGCCAATTTTTAATTGGATTATTTGTGGGATTTTTGGTGTTGAGTTGTATAAGTTCTTTATATATCTTTGGATATTAACCCTTTATCAGATATGTCATTTGTAAATATCTTCTCTCATTCAGTATGTTGTCTTTTAGCTTTTGATGGTTTCCTTTGCTGTGCAGAAGCCTTTTATTTTGAAGCAGTCCCAATATTTTATTTCTGCTTTTGTTTCTCTTGCATTGGGAGACATATCTAGAAAAATGTTGCTATGGCTGTGTCAGAAAAATTACTGCCTATGCTCTCTTCTAAGATTTTTAGGGCTTCAGTTCTCACAATTAAGTCCTTTAATCCATTTTAAGTTTATTTTTGTGTATGGTATAAGAACCTGGTCCAATTTCATTCTGTTGTATATAGCTGTATAGTTTTCCCAACATTTTTTGAAGGGACTTTTTCCTACTGCATATTCTTGCTTCCTTTGTCAAAGATTAATTTACCAGATAATTGTGATTTTATTTATGGGCTTTCTATTCTGTTCTATTGATCTATGTGTCTACTTTTGTGCCAGTACCACCCTGTTTTGTAATATAAGCTTTGTAATATAACTTGAATTCTGGAATTGTGATACCTCCAGTTTTGTATTTCTTTTTCAAGATTGCTTTGGCTCTTCAGGGTCTTTCATCATTCCATACAAGTTTTAGGGTTGTTTGTTCTAGTTTTGTGAAAATGCTGTTGGTATTTTAATAGTGATTATATTAAATCTGTAGATTGCTTTTGGTAGTATGGAAGGAGATTTTAAAAATAATTGTTTTTCCAAACCATGAGCATGGAATATCTTTCCACTTCTTTGTGTCATCTTCAATTTTCTTTCAACAGTATTTTATAGTTTTCAGAGTACAGGTCTTTCACCTCCTTTGTTAAGTTTATTTCTAGTATTTTATAATTTTTGGTGGAATTGTAAATGGTACTATCTTATTAGTTTCTCTTTCTGCTTCTTCGTTATTATTACTCATTAGTGTATGGAAATACAGTGGATTTCTATATATTGATTTTGAATCCTGCAACCTTACTGAATTACTGTATCACTTCTAGTTAGTAGCTTTTAGGTGGAGTCTTTAGAGTTTTCTTTTTTTAATTTTTTTTTAAGTTTATTCATTATTGAGAGACAGAGGGATACACAGCATGAGTATGGGAGGGACAGAGACGGAGAGACACAGAATCCGAAGCAGGCTCCAGGCTCTGAGATGTCAGCACAGAGCCCGGCATGGGGCTCAAACTCACGAGCTATGAGATCATGACTGAGCCCAAGTCGGATGCTTAACCGACTGAGCCACCCAGGTGCCCCTAGAGTTTTCTATACATAGTATGTCATCTACAAATCATGGAAGTTGTACTCCTTACTACTTTGGATACCTTTTATTTCTTTTTGTTGTCTGATTGCTGTGGTTAGGATTTCCAGTACTATGTTGAAATAAAGTGGTGAGAGTGGACATCCTTGTCTTGTTTACAATCTTAGGGAAAAGCTTTATTTTTCATGATTGACTATGATGTTAGCTTTGAGTTTTTCATCTAAGGCCTTCATTATGTTGATATATGTTTCCTCTAAACCTACTTTGTTGGGGGTTTTATCATGAATTTATATTGTGCCTTGCCAAATGCTTTCTCTGCATCTATTCAAATGATCATATGGTTTTTATCCCTTCTCTTGTTGATGTAATGTATCATATTGATTGATTTATGATTACTGAACCACTCTTGAAAATCAGGAATAAATCTTCTTGATCGTGGTGCGTGATTTTTTTAAATGTATGCTTGATTTGTTTTGCTAATATTATGTTGAGGATTTTTCCATCTATGTTTATCAGAGATTATTGACATTTAGTTCTCTCTCTCTCTCTCTCTCTCTCTCTCTTTTGTGGGGTTTATCTGATTTTGGTATCAGGGTAATGCTGGCCTCATAGAAGGCATTTAGAAGCTTTCTTTCCTCTTCTATTTTTTGTAATAATTTGAGAAGAAAATAGGTGTTAATGTTCTTCAAATGTTTGGTAGAATTCACCTGTGAAGCCTCCTGGTCATGGACTTTTTTGGGAATTTTTTCATTACTGAATTAATTTCATTGCTGTTAATCAGTTTGCTCAAATTTTCTATTTCTTCTTGATTAAGTTTTGGGAAGTTCTATGTTTCTAGGAATTTATCCACTACGTCTAGGTTGTCAAATTTTTTGGTGTATAATTTTTCACAATCTCTTACAGTCATTTGTATTTCTATGCTTTGATTGTTATTTCTCCTCTTTCTTTTCTGCTTTTATTTGAGTCCCCGCTCTTGTGTTTTGAACAGTTTCACTAGGGGCGCCTGGGTGGCGCAGTCGGTTAAGCGTCCGACTTCAGCCAGGTCACGATCTCGCGGTCCGTGAGTTCGAGCCCCGCGTCGGGCTCTGGGCTGATGGCTCAGAGCCTGGAGCCTGTTTCCGATTCTGTGTCTCCCTCTCTCTCTGCCCCTCCCCCGTTCATGCTCTGTCTCTCTCTGTCCCAAAAATAAAAAAAAAAAAAAAAAAAAAAACGTTGAACAGTTTCACTAGAGGCTTATCAATTTTCAAAGAACCATCAGTGCTTTCATTAAAGTGTTCTATTGTGTGTTTTTTTTTAATTTCTATATGATTTGTTCCTGCTCTAGTCTTTATTATTTCTTTCCTTCTGCTGACTTGGGATTGTGTTTGTTCTTCTTTTCTAGCTACTTTAGATGTAAGGATAGGTTCTGTATTTGAGCTTTTTCCTCTTGAGGTAGCCTGTATTGCTATAAATCTCCCTCTTAGAACCGCTTTTGCTGCATCCCAGAGATTTTGGATTATTGTGTTTTCATTTTCATTTCCCTCATGTTATTTATTTCTTTTTGATTTCTTGGTTGACCCATTTGTTGTTTAGTGGCATGTTACTCAACCTTCATTTATTTGTGCTCTGTCCAGATTTTTTCTTGTGGTTGATTGCTAGCTTCATAGAATTGTGATCAGAAAAGGTGGATGTTATGACTTAGATTGATTTAAATTTCTTGAGACTTGTTTGTGGCCTAACATGTCTATTCTCGAGAATGTTCCATGTGTACCTGAAAAGAATGTGTATTCTACTGTTTTAGGATGGAGTGCTCTGGATATATCTGTTAAGTCCATCTGGTCCAGTGTGTCATTCAAACCCACTGTTTCCTTCCGCTTAGATGATCTGTCCATTGATTTAAGTGGGGTGTTAAAATCCCCTACTATTATTACATTACTATTGATTGCTTCCTTTATGTTTGTTATTAACTGTTTTATGTATTTGAGTGCTTCCATGTTGGCCCATAAATATTTACAATTGTTATAATTTCATGTTGGATTTTCCCTTTATTACTATATAGTGTCATTCTTTGTCTCTTGTTACACTCTTTGTTTTAAACTCTGTTTTGTATGAGAGAATTATTGCTTCCCCTCCTTTCTTTTAACAATACTTTGCATGAAAATGTTTCCCTATCCCCTCACTTTCAATCTGTAGGAGTCTTTTGGTCTCAGCATCTTGTAGGTAGCATATAGATGGATTTTTTTTAATCCATTCTGTAACCCTGTAATTCCGTTTTTTGGTTGGAGCATTTAGTCCATTTACACTCAAAGTAATTATTGATAGATATGCATTTATTTCCACTTTGTTACTTGTTATTGTTTTCATAGTTTTTCTCTGATCCTTTCTTTTCTTGCTCTCTTTCATGGTTTGCTGGCTTTCTTTAGTGATATACTTGGATTCCTTTCTTTTTGTTTGCATATTTTTTACTAATTTTTGATTTGTGGTTACCATTAGGTTTGTATATAACATCTTCCACATATGTAAGTCTATACTAAGTTGATGGTTGCTATGTTTGAAACCATTCTTTACTCCTCTCCCCAACACGTTTTAGGTATATGGTGTCATATTTTACATCCGTGTGTGTGTGTGTGTGTGTGTGTGTGTGTGAACCCCTTGAATAATTTTTACAGATATACTTATTTTTATTGCTTTTGTTTTTCCTACTTTTCATACTCTTACCTGTGGTCTTTTCTTTCCCTTTAACATTTATTATTGGTTTGGTTTAGTGGTCACGAAGTTCTTTAGCCTTTATTTGCCTGAGAAACTATCTATCTATCTATCTATCTATCTATCTATCTATCTATCTATCTACTTGATATTCAAAATGATAGCCTTGCTGGATACAGTATTGTTGACTGTGGATCTTTTCCTTCCAGCACTTTGAATATATCATTCCACTCCCTTTTTGCCTGCAAAGTTTTTGCTGAAAACACCATTCATAGCTTTATGGGGTTTCCTTTGTGTGTAATGGTCTTCTTTTCTCTTGCTGTTTTTAAAATTCTCTATCACTACTTTTTGCCATTTCATTTACCTTGTGCTTTGAGGTGGACCTTCTTGGGTTGATTTTGTAGTGATTCTCTGTGCCTTCTGCATCTGGATATCTCTCTCTTTCCCCAGATTTGGAAAGTTTTCAGCTATTATTTCTTCAAATAAATTTTCTACCCACTTTTCTCTCTCTCCTTCTTCTAGGATCCCTATAATGTGAATGTTATTACACTTGATGGAGTCACAGAGTTCCTAAGTAGACTTCTAATTTTGCATTTTTTTTTCTCTCACCTGCTCTGTTTGATTACTTTTTATTACTCTGTCTTCTGGGTCACTAATTCATTCCTTTGCTTCCTCTAGACTGCTATTTATTCCATCTAGTGTATTTTTAATTTCATTTCTTCTATTATTCATCTCTGATTTACTCTTTTTTATCTCTCTGTTAAGGGTCTCACTGATGTTCTTCAGTCCTTTTTCAAGTCCTGTGAGCATCTTTATAATCATTACTTTAAATTCTTTATCAGGCATTCTTTTATCTGTTTTGCTTAGATATCTTTCTGTGGTTTTGAACTGTTCTTTCATTTTGGAAATATTCCTCTGTCTCCTCATTTTGCATAACTATCTATGTCTTTTTCTGTGTGTTATGAAAGTCAGCTATCTTGCCTGCTCTTGAAAGTAATGGCCTTATGAAGATGAGGTCCTGTAGTGCCTTGCAGTGCAGGGTCACATGTTCCATAGAACCAAGAGCTTCAGGGGATGTCTCCTATGTGTGTTGCATGTGCCATGCTATTTTGTCCTGGCCACTTTTTCCTTTAGTGCAGTCATTTGCAGAGGCTATTGTTGCCTATTATAGGCTGTATTTGGTCCCTGGCTGGGGTAGGGAGCATAGTTTTATCAAGGAAAGCCTTGGGCTTTAGCAGGACCTACTACTGCCACTGCCAGGACCCAGGCCCCATAAAATGCATGGTTTGGGAGATGTGGTGTTGGCAAGATTTGTGCCAGTATTCTGAAGGAGGAGATCCATAGCTCTGAGATGGAGGCAGGCAGGTGTGATTGGAAATTGCAGATCTGTGTAAGGACAATGGTGGCATTGGAGGGGGCTTGGTGTAAACAAGTCAGTGAGTGTAGGCATTGCTCTGTTTCCCTCAGGTGACCATGTGTTTATGCTAGGGGGCAGAGGAGGGAAATGGAGACTTCCACCTCTTTTGTTCCTGGAGGAGAATCCAGGACTTGCTCTGAATTGAGTGAGTTTCTCCCCCTCCTGTATGTCCTAGGGATTTTCCAAACGGCTGTTTCTATGCTGTATCTCCGTGGGCTCATGAAGCCCATTTTCCCACTGTGTCTTTTTAAGGTCTGGGACTCAGCTTCCTATTGCTATCCTCTCCCAGAACTTAACCCACTGTTTTTTAAAATTCTAGGCTTTAAGTCTCACTGATTGTAAGAACTCAAAATATTTGACCTTCTTGCTTTCAAAGCCAAATATATGGGGACTGGTCTTCCTCCCACAGGCTTCTGATGTGATAGTCTGTTTCTTGCTCTTTGTGCCGTGGCTCTCTCCCTCCCACAGATAGCTGAGGTCACTTTAGCTTCCCACCACATCTTCATCTTCCTACCATCTTCAATGTGGCCTCTTCTCTGTTTTTAGTTGCATAGTTTGTTCTGCCAGTCTTTAGGTAATTTTCTGGGTTATTTATGCTGATGTGAGTGTTATCTAATTGTATCCATGTGATGAGTTATATTTAGGGTCCCCTTACTCTGCCATCGTCCCAGCCTCCTGTTTCACTTTCTTTAAGGCATGTTTGGATGAACAATATTTGTTGATAAAATAATTTATCAGGGTTTTTTTTCTTTTCTGATTAGCTTTTCTATCTTGTTTAAGCATGCCTGCCCTATCCACCACCAGAAAGATTTAAACTATATTTTTTTCTAAAAGTCTAGAATTCCATATTTTACCTTAATACATATGGAGTTGATTTTTGGTTGGGTTGCATATCATGAAATCAATGCTGTTCCCACTCCTATCCCCCCAACCATATGACTAAGTGTCAGCTCTATTTTTTTAATAGTCCCTCCTTTTTCAATTGATCTATATCATCAGTTTCACACCTTAAAGTTCCATTTATCTTTGGATCTTTTCTAAGTTCTACTGATTATTTTGTCTATCCCTGCATCTACACTATATTATCTTAAATACTGTAGCTTTACTTTTAGTATTTATATCTGGTAAAAATAAATCTTCTTTGCTCATTTTTCTTCTTTGGAAGTATGCTGGCAATTCGTAGCCCTTTTTGTTCCCACATAAATTTTAGAATCATATTATCAAGTTCCAAAAATATTCCTGATGTGATTTTAACTTCAGTTGCATAAGACCTCCAGGTCAACTAGGAAAATTGCCATTTTCATAATATCATCTTTCTACATAAGAACATAGGATATTTGATTAGTTACTTAGGTTTTATTTAAAGTCTCATCAAAATGTTATATTTTCTATGAATAATTCCTGCATATCTCATGTTTGATTGTTCCTAGGAACTAGTGAAAATGATGTCTTTAGGTTATATTTTCCAATGGTCATAACCATATTTTCTTGTGTCTACTTTTTTCAATTTTGAAGAATCTGGTTTTAAACCACTTGCTCTTATTTTAAGCTATAATTATAAGAATTAACCCTGCTGGATCCAAATGAATAAATTAAGCTTTTCCAATCCTCTGTACTTCCCTCTCACCACTCTGGTATCCTATTCTAATAAGACAAAGTCTTTGATGCTCAGCAGGCACTTGTTAAATGCTAGTCATTGGCAACTCTACCTTGCCAATATTCTCAAATTTTTCCTAGGGTCAACCTTAGAGCAGCAACATTTTTGCTAAAGAAGGAAAAACCATCGTTTGTCTTTTCCACCTCTTTGGGGGGAAAAGCCAGTATGAAGTGTCCAATTTCCTCATGGGCAGCATGACTCATCCTCATCCATCCAAATCCCAAATTGTACTGTGTCCCAAAAGGTGTTTTAAAAGTCCTTAGATGATTCAATTTAAAATAATACGTGGTAGAATGGTCAATTAAGTTTGAAAACTACCATTTATTATATTTCCTATTGGAAGAGAAAAGGTACAAATTATTGTATAGGAAGTTCAACCATAAAAAAAAAAGTTTATCTGTGCTTTTTCAATGTCTTCCAAACTTATTTAACAATAGAATGATTTGACTATGTATTAACATACTTTAAGATATTCTTCAAGAAATTCAAGGGTAAGAAATGAAGAGTTTCTTTTGGGAAAAATGTCCAGGCTATTTTTAACATGTATGAACATTGAGTACTTTTGGTTAAGGCATATTAACGCTAATACATAATATGGAGAACACTGAGTATATTTTACGTTAAAATAATAGAAAGTAAGACACTCCACTAGATGCAATTCTCACTATGGTGGAAAAATATCTTGCTTTCATTTTTTTTTCATTACTTCAAGAATATTAAATGCCAGTGTATCCAAGCAACAAGATGGGAACACTTATTATCTTATCATACTTGTGTTATTAAATTTGCTGTCATATTAAAAAAAAGATGTATTAAGCTAAGAAACAGCTTTCTTATATCTAAATAGAATAGATAGATAGATAGATAGATAGATAGATAGATAGATAGATAGATAATATATATAGGTCTCTAACCAACTGTCCAGTTTTGGAGCCATAACAGAGTAAAGGAGTGGAGTGATAGAGACATAGTCTGACTAGATGTTTAATATCTTCCTTAGTAAAATTCAAACGTCTTATTGAAGAAGAAAGGAAAGAGGCTGGTCCTGGAAAGAAACCATTAAGAAATCCATATACCTATTAAATAATAATTCCACATGCTCCCATCTACCCCAGCCCTTGGTAGTTACCGTTCCACTTTCTTTCTATGAATTTGACTACCTAAAGTAACTCATATAAATGGAATCTTGTATTTGTCCTTTTGTAACTGAGTTATTTTACTTAATAAAATGTCCTCAGAGTTCATCCATATTGTAGCATATATCAGAGTTTTCTTTATTTTTTAAGACTGAATAATATTCCATTTTGTGTATATATCACATTGTATTTATCTATTCATCTGTTGATGGATACTTGGGTTACTTCTAAATTTTTGCTGTTGTGAATAATGCTGCTATGAATATGAGTGTAAAATATCTGTTAGAATACCTGTTTTCAATTCTTTAGGGTATAAAGTATATACCCAAAGGTGGAACTGTTGGATCATATTATAATTCTAAGTGTAATTTTTGTAGAAAGTGCTATAACTTCCACAGTAGTTGTACCTTTGTACATTCCTACCAGCAGTGCATAAGCATTATTTGGGCAGGGGGTGGGAGGGAGAAGAGTTTTTTACTTTTTTCTTTCTTTCTTTTCTGTTTTTTTTTTAGTAGCCATCCTAATAAATGTGAGGTGATATTTCCTTGTGGTTTTGATTTACATTTCCCTAATGATAAATGATATTAAGCATCTCTTCATGTGCTTGTTGGTCATTTATATATCTTCTCTGGAGATATGTTGATTTAAGTCTTTTGCCCATTTTCGAATTGGATTGCTTATTTTCTTGTTGAATTGTAGTTCTTTATATATTCTGGATATTAACCTCTTATCAGATTTATGATTTCCAAGTATTTTCTCCCATCCTGTGAATTGTCTTTTCATTCTGTTGATTGTGTCTTTGATGCACAGAAGTTTTTAATTTTGATGTATTCTATCTTATTTGTTTTTCTTTTGTTGCCTGTGCTTTTGGTGTCATATCCAAGAAATTACTGCCAAATCTTATGCCCAAAAGATTTCCTCCAATGTGTTCTGCTATGACTTTTATTGTTTTAAGTTTGTGTGGGCTAAATTGGCATCCTGCCCAAAATTCTTTTGTTGAAGCTCTAAACCCCAGTACCTCAGAATGTAACCACATTTGGAGATAAAGTCTTTAAAGAGGTAATTAAGTTAAAATAAGGTCTTCAGGGTAGGCTCCAATCCAACATAACTGGTGTCACTATTAGAAAAGAAAACTTCGCGGCGCCTGGGTGGCTCAGTCCATTAAGTGTTCAACTTCGGCTCAAGTCATAATCTCAGTTTGTGAGTTCAAGTACTTCATCGAGCTCTGTGCTGACAGCTCAGGGCCTGGAGAGTGCTTTGGATTCTGTGTCTACCTCTCTCTCTGACCTTCCCCCTCTCACACTGGCTCTCTCACTGTCTCTCTTTGTCTTTCAAAAATAAATAAGCATTAAAAAGTTTTTTTAAAAAGGGAGAGAAAACTTGGATACAGACATGGGCATATAAAGGAAAGACCACATGAGGACACAGCCAAGGAGAAAGACCCCAGAAGAAACCAAAGCTTTTGACAGCTTATCTCAGACCATCAGGTCCAGAACTACGTGAAAATAAATTTCTGTTTAAGCCACCAACTCTATGGTATTTTATTATGGCAGCCCTGGCAAACTAACACAAGGTCTGTGGGATTCTGTTTTGTTTTGGTTTTGGATTAAACTTTATATTTTGAGATATTGTAGATTTACAGGCAATTGTGCCTTTCATTGTGTTTCCCTTAATTATAACACCTTATAGAAATAGAGTACACTGTTACAAAGAAGATCCTGATGTTGAGACAATTCAAAGGTCTTATTCATATTTACCCATTTTACTTTTACCTGTGTGTATATCTGTTTGTGTAGTTAGTTCTGTACAATTTTATCATATGTGTGTCTTTACATTATCAACCACTTCACTCGAGAAATTGAACATTTCTGTTACAAAGCTCTGTCATGTCGTCCTTTTATAACCACACATCTTTAACTCCTGGCAGCTGCTAATCTGTTCTCAATTCGTATAATTTTGTCATTTCAACAATGTTGTATATGAAATCATACGATACAAAACCTTTGGGATTGACTTTTTTTTTACTCATCATAATTCTTTTCAGATTCTTCAAAGTTGTTGCTTGTATTAATAATTTATTCCTTTTCACTGGTCCGTAGTATTCCATGTTATAAATGTACCAGAGATCATTTAACCATTCATCTGCTCACGGATATCTGAACTGATTCAAGTTTGGGGCTATTAGCTTAAGTTTACCATTTCCTTATTGTTTTTGTTTGTTTGTTTGTTTGTTTGTTTGTTTTTCCTTTCTTGCCTTCCTGTGGGTCAATTGAGCATATTTTTAGGATTCAATTTTGATTTATTTATACTGTTTTTGTAGTATATCTCTTTGTATAGTTATCTTTAGTAGTTGCTCTCTATGGCATTTTTAAAATTAATTTTCCTGATTGGTTTTCAAGGTAAGTATTAATAGTGCTACATCACACATAAGAAAACAGAGGCTCGGAAATAGTATGCAGTAAGCAACTGATCTGGAAACTGAACCTAAATCTGACTCCAAAAGCACGAGTCTTGCTACCTCTATACAGAGCTTGCCACTGATGTTGTGGCAAAATAGAAAAACCTCACCCATTCTGAATCTCTTTATCAGGGAGAAAGTCCACAAGATCAGGCAGTACTAAAGAAAAATCTGAAGTATAATATCTCAAGACTTTTGCTCTTATTCTTCTCTCACTTTGTGATGCTTCTTTTTTTAGCCTCTCTCTATCTATTGAAACCCAATTTACTAAAATATAGCCACCTTCATGAATCCTTCCCTAATGTCTTGCCTGTCTACAGTGGAATGTATTTTTTTTTCCTTTGGCTTCTCCAGAGCAGTTTGTTTATACCTCTCCTCTGGCCTGGATTCTGGCTAGCTATTTATATATTTCTTGTTTCCCTTCTTGATTGGAAACTCTTTGAGGAAATAAATGAAGACATAATTTCATTTTGTCACCTCTACAATGGCTAGCATACAGTAGTTGATGTAGCAAGTATTTGTTGAGTCCAATAGAACTAAAATAAGTCTCAGAAGCTCTGGGTAAATCTGAGTTATCTGGAAAGAGAGTCAGTATGCATCATCATAGATAATGATCATTTAGTTACTTATTTGGCAGATTATACCTTTTAAGTGTGTTATGGAAAATTTTTAAGAGGAGAAGAATTAGTTGGAAGAGGATAGATTGGATTCATTAATGGTGAGTAATTCCTTATTCCTGCTTGGAAAATTTCTCAGTCAGTAATTATGAAGTTTTCATTTTTTAAATTAACTGAAGCTCAAACTGCTGGTGCTCAAAGGAAAAAGTGAAGGGTGTTTTTATATTAATTATTATTGATCAAACACTGTGAAATATCTCAGGATTCTCTGTCTAAATTCAGAACAAGGATAAGCTAGCAAGTGTTTGCTAAGCTCAGATATTTAAAACCTACTCTAGGGAAAAAGAAGTCATTTAGTTGACATAATGACCCCTTTATACATTTAAGCAGCGCTTAGCTTTATGAAGCCATAAAAATATATGTACAGTAATATACTCATTTCTCGTTCTAAAACAACCACTATAAACCATGATTTGTAAGAGTTTTAAACATAACTGCTTTCCAAGGAGGACATGTATACGATTTATATTGCTGTACTAGTCCTTCCTAAGTGCTTCTTGAAGTCCATTTTCCTCATGAGTTATGGCTTTTCCAATAGAATGGAAGTACTATTGAACATTGTTAATGTAATTCTATTTTTAAAAGATAAGTTTATTTTAGTATGACCAGTCAAAAAAGGAACAATTGCATGAATGTTTATTTTTAATTTAACTAAGAATAAATATATGCACAATAACAATTACCCATCTCTAAGCTTAAAAATCATAAATCTTTGAGTTAGAAGAGAACTTGACTCTAGCTAAGTGCTTCTGGCTGAAATGATCGGACTGTAAACTGCACAGATTTGTAAAATGACCTACGATTCATAAGTAAAGCATGCACAGTGCCTTACATGTTATAAAATATATTTAAATAGTCATGATGGAGAGCACAGATTTGGAGACTAACCTTAGCGAAGTTGTCTCATCTCTGGGCAGTTCCGTTTCCTCCTGGCTAGTATCTGTTCTTCATGTTACCTATAGGGTAACAACATATTGTTTTCAACATTGTCCACATCTTCTGCCCCATGAAGTACGTCTGCCCCCTCTCACCATTCACCTTGTGCTTCCCTGCCCATTTCTTTATGCTCTTTTTCAAGACAAACTTACTTTTCTTCTTTCCATCAAACTAAAGCCTACTTGTATCCGAGCAGGATATGTCTCATGTCTTTTATGAAAACTTCTAGACTACTACATACAAAAAGCTTGTTCTTGAGAGTGTCACTTAGCAAGTATTTGAGTTCCCAGGCACTTTGCACCCACAGTAAGCTATATTCTCTGCCCACAGAATTTTCAACGGTGGTTTTTAATCTGTGCCCCACAGAGTTCTTGCGGATAACCTAAGGATCATTTTAGTTGGCTAGGATGCTGGTGACGCACAGCCCTTCCTTTCCAATTTAATCAGTTTTACTTTTATCAGTTTTGCATAGAGAACGCCCTAAGATACAGGGTTCTGCTGCTTTTTTTAAAGGCTGAAAACTGTTCTAATTAAGGAAATAGGAAATAAACAGATAATTGTAATTGCCTAAGTCATTATACCAACATGTACAGTTAAGGAATAACTCTGAGGGGCACAGCTTCTTATCTTTGGTTGTCTGCATACCTGTTTCTCTCCAAGTTTTCTTGAAAGTGTCTCATTAGAGGAATTATACCCTCCACTAGAATCCATGAAGGCAGGATGCTATTTTGTTTGCTGTTGTACCCAGATACCTAAAACAGTGCCAGGTCCAATGTAGGTGCTGAATTATACTGGTTGAATACAGGAATCTTACAGTTTATTTGTTTCATTTTGCCCACCATATGCAATATACATATTTGACAAATGAATATATTTGGCAATGAACATATTTGACAAATGAACAAAGGTCTTTTGAAAAGAAAGATATGTCTTAGTGATAGATATTTCAGTCTTGACTATTCTCTGCTCTTTCAGGTAAGAAGCAAGACAAAGGAATTAGGTTATATAAAATGTGTGGAGAGGACAGGGGAGCACCAAAACAAAAACAGAGGTCTTGGATGGCTGTACTCTTTTTAAACCCCTTACCTGAAAACAAAAGTGTTAATATGAAAATGAAAATTGAATTTAGTTCTTCTTTTATTGGTAATATCTTTTTATTTAATGCATTCTTTTGGTTAAATTATCACTTAATCTTAGCTTTACAGTGGTTACTTTTAAAGATGCTTTAGATAGACAAAAAGCCACATATTTTTTTCAGAGATAATTTGCTTTGTATCACCTTAAAATTTAGAACTTTACCTTTTATTTATTTTTAAAAAAGATTTTTTTAATGTTTATTTATTTTTGAGAGAGAGTTTATTTTTGAGCATGCAAGAACACGCAGTAGGTGAAAACCTGTGTCCCTATATAGAGGGTTTCGACCTAGGTATATTTTTTGACTGACTCTGGACCCACAGACAGCCTTGATAGACAAGGCTTTTCAATGCTGGCACTGTTTGGGTAGGATAATTCTTTCTGATGAGGTTTGTCCTGAGTGTTGCAGGAGGCTTAGCAGCATCCCTGGCCTCTATCACTAAATACCTGCAGCACTGTTCCTACCCCATTCCCTTGCCCCCTTATTTTTTTTTTTTACGTTTATTTATTTTGGGAGAGAGAATGTGCAATTGTACACATGAGTGCGCAAGTTGGGGGAGGGGCAGAGAGAGAGGGAAAGCCAGAATCCCAAGCAAGCTCCATGCTGTCAGCATGGAGACAGATGGGAGGCTTGATCTCACAAACTGTGAGATCATGACCTGAGCCAAAATCAACAGTCAGTCACTTAACCGACTGAGCCACCCAGGCACCCCCACTTGCCCTCTTAAATGGGATAAACAAAAAATCTGCAGACAGAACCAAATGTCCCATGCTGAGGAAATCATTCCTGTTGAGAACTCTGGATATCAACTCTAAGATCAACCCTGATGGATAAAACATAATCTCAAAGTGATGCTAGGATTATTTCACAGACTTTCTAGAATATAGAAATCAAAATAGAATAAAAACAGTAATTGTCTTTCAGCAAATCAGATCCCCAATTATTAAATTTTGGTCTGGCTTTCTAGTCATTGTTCTTACACGGGCAAATTTAGCTGAGGTTGTTCATTAAAATTGTGTACTTTGTTAATTTATAAGACATTATTCTACTATTACCTCATTTCTGTGTTTTATGACCTATAAAATATAAGATCTAGATGAGAGGTGTATACTTTCATGTGAGAATCTTTGAATGTTATTTATAGATAAAATAAATCCTATAAAATTTACTGACCTGAATTTACTGGGTATTAAATAAGAATTGTTGATAGTTTGAAAACTCCCTTTAAGAGTGTCAAATTAAAAGTTGTCGTAACTTAATTTTTATTCTGTGAATAATTTACAATACCGGAGGATCTTATAACCTTTTCAACAAATACTAAGTAAGCACCTATCAAATGCAAGGCTGAGAGAATGAAGTGATGATGAATGTGAATTTAGTGCCTTCCTGTAAAGAACTCTGTCTGAAGTCTCTGTGTTCTCCATTTTCTTATTATATCTTATGTATTAATTTTGCAAACTCCTTTTTCTGTTCTTATATATCCAAGGCTTAGTGGTCAGACCACTGTTCTTCACTGCTACAATCTTTTGTGATAAAACTCACTTTTGTAGGTTTAATAACCAAATCTCCATATTCATCCAGTTAACTTCTGAACTCTAGACTTTTATCTCCAACTCTTCACAAAGCAATTCACTTCAATTTTCTATTAGCACCCAAAATGCAGCAAATCAAAATTATCTTTATCCCACTCTTCATCCCCTGCATGTACATGGAATAGGCTTGTCAGAATTTCCAGTCTACCACATTGTGAGAGACTGAAGTCTTGATGTTTTTATCGCAGTTTCCACAGCCTTGGTCTGGAATTGATATATTACAACACTTTTGTCTCCCCAGTGCCTACCAAAATAAAGTATATCTCGATTGTCATTCAAGACCCTGTTTAGACTACGTTAAACCTACTTCTGTGTTCAGTTTTTTTTTAAGTTTTTTTTTTTTTTTAACATTTATTTATTATTTTTGGGACAGAGAGAGACAGAGCATGAACGGGGGAGGGGCAGAGAGAGAGGGAGACACAGAATCGGAAACAGGCTCCAGGCTCTGAGCCATCAGCCCAGAGCCCAACGCGGGGCTCGAACTCACGGACTGCGAGATCATGACCTGGCTGAAGTCGGAAGCTTAACCGACTGCGCCACCCAGGCGCCCCTGTGTTCAGTTTAATATAAACCTTTGACTCAAGCCTCCTGACTTCCCATTGCCTGAACCTACCACATACATTCCTGCTTTTCTACCTCTCTCACAAATGAATTAAAAAACAATTGCTGCCAAAAGGCATCCAGATTTTTGTTTATCCAGTTTAGTCTTTATCTGAATTCTGTAATTTCATTTTTTAAAATTTAACTGTAAAAAAACTACAGATTCTGTCAATCTTGCTTAAAATCTTCCAGTACTTTCCATTGCAATTAAAATAAACTAAATAATATGTCTCATGAAAACTTTTTCAAGTTTAACTGGGCATACTGTATTTTTATTTACTAAGGCTTGCAATTCTAAAACAATTCACTTGTACACTGGCCACCTTTTTCAAGGCCTCCCTCAGGCATTAGTTCTTACTGTTCTTTCTGTGTAGGATGTAATTCTACAGTTGATTACATGTTCCCTCTTCTCTTTGTTCATGCTTCAGTTCAAATTTCATCTTCTCATACAGGATTTCCTTTATTATCTAGTATAAAATTCATCCTCACCCCCCACCTTTGCCCTCTTTTACTTTCTCTCTAGAATTTATTTTTCTGTATAATTAATATGTTTGTATCCTTATTTATTTTCTCTTGCGTTAATATATGAAAAAGGTCTTTCTCTGACTCAACCTCATCTCCAGAGTTTTAAACACACTTGACACACACTGTTACTAAATATTAACAAATACATTGTTGAATAATTCAATGAAATATTTAAAAATATTTATTGACTAATTCAATGAATAATTGCATACGTGAATAACTGAATAAATATATGTATGTCAAGAATAGACCAAAAGGATTCTGCTTGCTTTCATGATAGCCTAGTAGTTCCTATTATACCAACCCTCTTGCAAATAACTGTAAGTTATAAACATCCTCATAAAAAAGCAAACAAAAAACAAAAACAACACTACTTGAGAGCATGCATCTAGTCCACGCCATACGATTCACTAGAACTCTAATAGAAAATTTCAATCTTATTCATATAAAAAACAAGATGGTAGACTTCTGTATGAAGAGTCAACATGAAAAGTGAGGGAGAAATTTTTCAGGGTGGAGGAATCTACTGATAGAGAATTTTAAATTCCTCTAAGCTCTGCCAAATTTCTGATGATTTCCTGAACTGTGAAGGGACTATCAGTGTGCAGGAAAGATGCCAAGAAGTCTAGTTTTACATTTAGCTTTACATTTCAGCCCTAGAAATTTTCTTTTTTAATTTTTCTTTCTTAATTGTTGAAATTGATGTTGAAATGTTGAAATGTTGAAATTCTCTGATACCAGTTGTGAATTGTTCATTCACTGATACCATAATGTTCCTTCAGTACTTTGAAAATATTTTAATCCTCTGCAAATATTTATATTAGGTACTATGACATCTTTTTAAATCCAATACCTGGGTACAATCAAAATCATATTCTCATGACAGCCTTTTATCCTGAGTATGAGTTACATTTTCCTGTCTCTTAGCATGTCTAGAAATTTTTAGTTGAAAACTGAATATTGTAGGAGACATATTGTAGCAACCGGATTGTGTTGTGTTCTTATGATGATTTTGGTTAAATGCTCTAATAGGCAGTTAACTAACTTACTTGAATTTCAACTGCAAATTTTGTCTTCCTCATGGCACACAGCCACTGATTTCATTTGTTCTCTTAACTTAAACGGCTTCACTTTTCTGCTGCTCAATCTGTACACTGTTCAGAAATATACTCAGCTTTAAAAAAAAGTTGCAAATTTACACATCTGGTCTCAGTGCAATTATATACTTTGTCCTTTCTCCTGAGAGGCTCTGGAGCATTAGCTGTGAATGTACAGTTCAACTTTCAGCTAGTATTTTGGGCAGAGTTAATGTTCCGATTTGAGATCTTACCTCTGTAGTTCTTTTATGGCTAAAATTATCCCCTTAAATTTATTGCTGTTGCTCTCAACCCTGTGTTGTTATCTCTGGTATCTCGAACTGATAAAGATGAGGTTTTCTACTGCCCATGCTCTGCTCCTCTAGCCCTGGAGATTTGGCAGAGCCCTCAGGCCAGACTCCTATATTCTCATAACGCTTACTCCTTCCAGGTGCATATTTTCAAGTGTAAATTCTCATGCAGCCTCTTTCTGCTTTTAGACTCTTCTGAGTTCCTTTAAATGTTTTTTTATACTTTATGCAACTTTTTAAATTGTCTGTGAGAGGTTTCACATGACCCCTTACTCCTACCATTGTTACCATATCTCCTTTCGTTTTTAATTTTGTTTTGAAATAATATTTCTGGGTCTCAGAGAAATACTTCTTTGGGAAAGTTTTGTACTTTCTCTATATTACTTTCTCTATTATATTATATACTTTCTCTAAGGAAATTAGAGACTTTCTCTAATGAAGAAATTATATACTTTCTCTAATGAAAAAAATATATATATCATCATCCTTTTAGAAATTGTTGAATTTCTCAAAAACACATTGTTCTTCATTAAATCTTGTATGTCAATATGTATTCCTTTATGTTTTTATTATATACAAATACATTTGTATTTTAGTTTTCATTGAAACTAATCATTCTAAACATAAATTAGATAAAATTTGATATCTTTTAGGTCCTGTTGATAGTCCCACAAGTTAGGGAGGTACAGAGGGAGAGGGAGGGACAGAATCCCAAACAGTCTCCATGCTCAGTGCCTAGCCGATGTGGGGCTCCATCTCATGAGTGTGAGATCATGACCAGCTCTGAAATCAAGAGTTGAGACTTAATCGACTGAGCCACCCAGTTATCCCATAAGTAACGTCTTTTAAAAATAGAATGTGGAACCATTAACTACCTTTAAAATTTCTCCATTTTTATTTTTATCTTGAGCAAGAAGAAATCTTAAGATATTTTAATAATTATGTCTTTAATACTTGATATTTGTGAAATGGGGGGAAAAGTCATTAATCGCCAGGAAATACTATCTAAAGCACACCATTGGGCAGGAAATCTATTATTTGGGTTCTCATCACTCTTCTGTTGGCCAAGTTACAAAATTTTTTTGAGTTAGATTTTCATGTACAGTAAACTAGAGCTCTGTCAATATTTGTAGAGGATATGATAGTGTTCTGTCTCAATCCTCCCTTCAGGACTTAGGCACATATTCTTCTACCCAAGAATGTTGGCTGCTAATGGCCCCTGGAGTTGCCTTCTTCTATAATTGCTTTCGTGTTAGGAAGTTGTTCCTCTTCCTAAAATCATTTTAAAATTACATAGTTACTATACTATATGTTTTTTTACTCATAATTCTTTACCTGATATCTTTCAACTATTTACATGACAGTGTACCATTTAGAAATATGATTTGTCTCTTTATATCTGATGGCAAAATGCTGACTTTCTTTCTTCTTCCCTTCCTCCCTTCTAGTTAGAGTTTATTTTTATAATTCCTAGTTGTTGGTTTTTTGTTGTAATATAAAAAATGATGCATAAATTAGGTAGACATCATATAAAGGAAATTAAATTTTAATATTTTTTAGTTTCCCAATTCACGGAATGTGTTTAATTTGAAGAATTATTTATTAATTCTGTTTAGCAGACATAATGTATTTGAAAATAGTACTTTACCTAATTCTTTTCTAGTAATGATAACTCCTTTTATAGGGGGAAAAATCTTTTTTTTTTTTTTTGAGCCAGCCAAGAGATTCAGAATAAGTATTAATGAAATTAGAATGCATATTTTTTATTTTATTTTTGGTTATGGGTTACCTGATAATGAGAATTGTTCCATTTGCATATGAACAGACCTGTAACTGGAAACAAAATTTTGGGGTGTGGTCTCAGTGCTTCCTTCTCAAAACTTTGTCCTAATTCTTTTTGTTTTCCTTTGTATCTATGTAATTCGAATGTTTGCTAGGATTTATCTAGCTATAAGTTTCCTAATTAATTGGTCTTGGCCCTTATATACCCTTTTATTTAAAAAGACAAATATTTTTCATCTTCAAAATTTTTTTTTTGAATAATTTTAGTTTTTTTTTTAAAACTCAGATTTGTCCCATTTGCTAGGTTACTTCTCTCCTCTACTGCCAACACCATGGATTTTAATTCTACTTTAAAGTTTTAATTTCCTTGAAAGAGCTCAATTTGTTTTCTTTTTATCCTGAATTTAAAAAAAAAAATTTTTTTAATGTTTATTTCTGAGACAGAGAGAGACAGACAGAGCATGAGTGGGGGAGGGGCAGAGAGAGAGGGAGACACAGAATCCGAAGCAGGCTCCAGGCTCCCAGCTGTCAGCACAGAGCCCGACGCAGGGCCCAAACTCACAGACTGTGAGATCACGACCCAAGCCAAAGTCGGTCGTTCAACCAACTTAGCCACCCAAGTGCCCCTGAATTTTCTTTTCTTTTAAAACATCTAAAATGTATTCTGATATGTATAGTAAATAAATCTGAGTGGTATCTTTTTTTCTGAATGTCATTTATGATTTTTGTTTACTTTTATCTATAGTTTTTTTCCTCAATAGGAGCATTGTTAATTATTTTTCTACTTACTCATCAGAGAACAGAGACCTATGAAGGCCCAGTACTTGCTCAAAACACTGTGGTTTTCCTCTTAGATCTAAACACTCTGTATAAATGGTGATTAAAACAAATTCACATAATTACAGTTGAACAAAAGGCCCAGTTTCCAGAGTCTAATGAGTATGCATAGATTGCAAGTAAACTGACATAAATTTTATCTCTTAAATCTCAGTTTTCCAACACTTTAAGTAAAATTTAGTAAGTGCAAAACCACACTCCCCAGCATGTATGCCAACTAAGAAGCTTCTTTTTGCCACTAAATCCCTCACTATCTTTTACCCATTGGTTTTCTGATAGCTGTGTCTTAGAAGGATGATGTGGTTTTTCTAATGCAGTGAACCAGGGTTTTATTGATCAGGAACAGTGATTTCTCAACTCAGCATTATGAATCTTTCAATGAATAGGATTACCTCCAAGACTCTTCTTTTTTTCAGAGTTGATACTTGCCCCTTTCCTTTCCTTTCCTTCTTTTCTTCCTCTTTTTTTTTTTTTTTTTTTTGGTGTGTGTGTGTGTGAGAGAGAGAGAGAGACAGAGAGAGAGAGAGACAGAGAGAAAGAGAGAGAGAGATTATTTGAAGGAATAGTGTGAAGGGCAACTTCAAGAAGACTAGTCAAATATCACTGAAGCCACAAATAATTTCTCTTGAAGAATAGGAACTTCCTAGTCAGAGAAAAGGAGTGGGAGGAGGCATCCTCATAAAGAGAAATCCACATTGAAGACAGAGGAGGGTGACACAGTGGCCATTTCTGGCAGAGAGAACCATTTTGGTGTAGGTTAAAAGCAACATATCTGGGTAGTAGAAATCCTGTTGGAGGAAGAAATGTAACTGACTAGCTGACTTTAGATTATATAAAGCTGTACATATTTATATATGGGTTCTATGGTTAATGGGGAAACACAGAGGGAGTTCATCAGAGCAGTGGTGTGGCCAGTCTATGATTTGAGCCAGATGGTAAAAGATGGATAGGAAAAAGAGGTGCCAGAATGACTAATTAAGACTCTATTACAAAAGTCTGAGTATCTTAACAAAAGTCTTAATTAAAGCATGATCATTGGAATTTGGGAGATATTTTAGCACAGAATTAAGAGGACAAATTGATGGAAGGGATGCATTTTCAGAAATGTGGGGAGGCTGTCAGGTATGAAAGAAGGAAATTGAGGTATAATGTAACTAACTGAGAAATAAAAAGCTATGGGAGAGTAAATTGGTCAAACCTTATGGAGGTCTTCAAGACTTTGTATGCTCAGTCTTTTAAATTTCAGTCATTTTTTGTGAGTATGGTGGACCTTCATTAGTTTGCATTTCCCAAATGATGAATTAGTTGAATGTATCTTTATGTGATTATTTGTTACCCATATATTTACTAAGAGAAATGTCTATTCAAATCTTTAGCACAGAGAGTTACATATTCTAGATATAAGTGCTTGTCAGTTCTTAGTTTTGCAAATATTTTCTCCCAGTTTATGGTGTACATTTTCCTTTTCTCAAGAGTGTATTTTGAAGAGCAAAGATTTTAATTCTGATAAGGTCCAATTTGTTAACTTTCCTTTTATAGTTCATATATTTTCTGTCACAATTAAGAAATCTTTCTCAAACCCAAAATGACTAATATTTTCCCTATGTTTTTCTCTAGAAGTTTTATAGTTGTAGCTTTTACATTTTGGCGTAGCATCTATTTCAAGTTAATTTTTATATACAGTATGAGGTAAGGGTCTAGTTTGACTTTTTTCTTTTTTCACACATAGTTGTTTAACTTCTCAGCATCTTTTATTGAAAAGACTATCCTTTCCCACATTGAATTGTTTAGGCACTTTTGTCAAAAATCATTTGACTGTGTATGCATGGATAGATGTCTAGATTTTCTTTTTTTTTTTTATTTATATATGAAATTTATTGTCAAATTGGTTTCCATACAACACCCAGTGCTCATCCCAAAAGGTGCCCTCCTCAATACCCATCACACACCCTCTCCTCCCTCCCACCCCCCATCAACCCTTAGTTTGTTCTCAGTTCTCAACAGTCTCTTATGCTTTGGCTCTCTCCCACTCTAACCTCTTTTTTTTTTTTTTTCCTTCCCCTCCCCCATGGGTTCCTGTTAAGTTTCTCAGGATCCACATAAGAGTGAAACCATATGGTATCTGTCTTTCTCTGCATGGCTTATTTCACTTAGCATCACACTCTCCAGTTCCATCCATGTTGCTACAAAAGGCCATATTTCATTTTTTCTCATTGCCACGTAGTACTCCATTGTGTATATAAACCACAATTTCTTTATCCATTCATCAGTTGCTGGACATTTAGGCTCTTTCCATAATTTGGCTATTGTTGAGAGTGCTGCTATGAACATTGGGGTACAAGTGCCCCTATGCATCAGTACTCCTGTGTCCCTTGGATAAATTCCTAGCAGTGCTATTGCTGGGTCATAGGGTAGGTCTATTTTTAATTTTCTGAGGAACCTCCACACTGCTTTCCAGAGCGCCTGCACCAATTTGCATTCCCACCAACAGTGCAAGAGGGTTCCCGTTTCTCCACATCCTCTCCAGCATCTATAGTCTCCTGATTTGTTCATTTTGGCCACTCTGACTGGCGTGAGGTGATACCTGAGTGTGGTTTTGATTTGTATTTCCCTGATAAGGAGCGACGCTGAACATCTTTTCACGTGCCTGTTGGCCACCCGGATGTCTTCTTTAGAGAAGTGTCTATTCATGTTTTCTGCCCATTTCTTCACTGGGTTATTTGCTTTTCGGGTGTGGAGTTTGGTGAGCTCTTTATAGATTTTGGATACTAGCCCTTTGTCCGATATGTCATTTGCAAATATCTTTTCCCATTCCGTTGGTTGCCTTTTAGTTTTGTTGGTTGTTTCCTTTGCTGTGCAGAAGCTTTTGATCTTCATAAGGTCCCAGGAATTCACTTTTGCTTTTAATTCCCTTGCCTTTGGGGATGTGTCGAGTAAGAGATTGCTACGGCTGAGGTCAGAGAGGTCTTTTCCTGCTTTCTCCTCTAAGGTTTTGATGGTTTCCTGTCTCACATTCAGGTCCTTTATCCATTTTGAGTTTATTTTTGTGAATGGTGTGAGAAAGTGGTCTAGTTTCAACCTTCTGCATGTTGCTGTCCAGTTCTCCCAGCACCATTTGTTAAAGAGACTGTCTTTTTTCCATTGGATGTTCTTTCCTGCTTTGTCAAAGATGAGTTGGCCATACGTTTGTGGGTCTAGTTCTGGGGTTTCTATTCTATTCCATTGGTCTATGTGTCTGTTTTTGTGCCAATACCATGCTGTCTTGATGATGACAGCTTTGTACTAGAGGCTAAAGTCTGGGATTGTGATGCCTCCTGCTTTGGTCTTCTTCTTCAAAATTACTTTGGCTATTCGGGGCCTTTTGTGGTTCCATATGAATTTTAGGATTGCTTGTTCTAGTTTCGAGAAGAATGCTGGTGCAATTTTGATTGGGATTGCATTGAATGTGTAGATAGCTTTGGGTAGTATTGACATTTTGATAATATTTATTCTTCCAATCCATGAGCAGGGAATGTCTTTCCATTTCTTTAAATCTTCTTCAATTACCTTCATAAGCTTTCTATAGTTTTCAGCATACAGATCTTTTACATCTTTGGTTAGATTTATTCCTAGGTATTTTATGCTTCTTGGTGCAATTGTGAATGGGATCAGTTTCTTTATTTGTCTTTCTGTTGCTTCATTGTTAGTGTATAAGAATGCAACTGATTTCTGTACATTGATTTTGTATCCTGCAACTTTGCTGAATTCATGTATCAGTTCTAGCAGACTTTTGGTGGAGTCTATCGGATTTTCCATGTATAATATCATGTCATCTGCAAAGAGCGAAAGCTTGACTTCATCTTTGCCAATTTTGACGCCTTTGATTTCCTTTTGTTGTCTGATTGCTGATGCTAGAACTTCCAGCACTATGTTAAACAACAGCGGTGAGAGTGGGCATCCCTGTCGTGTTCCTGATCTCAGGGAAAAAGCTCTCAGTTTTTCCCCGTTGAGGATGATGTTAGCTGTGGGCTTTTCATAAATGGCTTTTATGATCTTTAAGTATGTTCCTTCTATCCCGACTTTCTCAAGGGTTTTTATTAAGAAAGGGTGCTGGATTTTTGTCAAAGGCCTTTTCTGCATCGATTGACAGGATCATATGGTTTTTCTCTTTTTTTTTGTTAATGTGATGTATCACGTTGATTGATTTGCGAATGTTGAACCAGCCCTGCATCCCAGGAATGAATCCCACTTGATCATGGTGAATAATTCTTTTTATATGCTGGTGAATTCGATTTGCTAGTATCTTATTGAGAATTTTTGCATCCATATTCATCAGGGATATTGGCCTGTAGTTCTCTTTTTTTACTGGGTCTCTGTCTGGTTTAGGAATCAAAGTAATACTGGCTTCATAGAATGAGTCTGGAAGTTTTCCTTCCCTTTCTATTTCTTGGAATAGCTTGAGAAGGATAGGTATTATCTCTGCTTTAAACGTCTGGTAGAACTCCCCTGGGAAGCCATCTGGTCCTGGACTCTTATTTGTTGGGAGATTTTTGATAACCGATTCAATTTCTTCGCTGGTGATGGGTCTGTTCAAGCTTTCTATTTCCTCCTGATTGAGTTTTGGAAGAGTGTGGGTGTTCAGGAATTTGTCCATTTCTTCCAGGTTGTCCAATTTGTTGGCATATAATTTTTCATAGTATTCCCTGATAATTGTTTGTATCTCTGAGGGATTGGTTGTAATCATTCCATTTTCATTCATGATTTTATCTATTTGGGTCATCTCCCTTTTCTTTTTGAGAAGCCTGGTTAGAGGTTTGTCAATTTTGTTTATTCTTTCAAAAAACCAACTCTTGGTTTCGTTGATCTGCTCTACAGTTTTTTTAGATTCTATATTGTTTATTTCTGCTCTGATCTTTATTATTTCTCTTCTTCTGCTGGGTTTAGGCTGCCTTTGCTGTTCTGCTTCTATTTCCTTTAGGTGTGCTGTTAGATATTGTATTTGGGATTTTTCTTGTTTCTTGAGATAGGCCTGGATTGCAATGTATTTTCCTCTCAGGACTGCCTTCGCTGCATCCCAAAGCGTTTGGATTGTTGTATTTTCATTTTCGTTCGTTTCCATATATTTTTTAATTTCTTCTCTAATTGCCTGGTTGACCCACTCATTCGTTAGTAGGGTGTTCTTTAACCTCCATGCTTTTGGAGGTTTTCCAGACTTTTTTCTGTGGTTGATTTCAAGCTTCATAGCATTGTGGTCTGAAAGTATGCATGGTATGATTTCAATTCTTGTAAACTTATGAAGGGCTGTTTTGTGGCCCAGTATATGATCTATCTTGGAGAATGTTCCATGTGCACTCGAGAAGAAAGTATATTCTGTTGCTTTGGGATGCAGAGTTCTAAATGTATCTGTCAAGTCCATCTGATCCAATGTCTCATTCAGGGCCCTTGTTTCTTTATTGACCGTGTGTCTAGATGATCTATCCATTTCTGTAAGTGGGGTGTTAAAGTCCCCTGCAATTACCACATTCTTCTCAATAAGGTTGCTTATGTTTATGAGTAATTGTTTTATATATTTGGGCGCTCCGGTATTCGGCGCATAGACATTTATAATTGTTAGCTCTTCCTGATGGATAGACCTTGTCACTATTATATAATGTCCTTCTTCATCTCTTGTTACAGCCTTTAATTTAAAGTCTAGTTTGTCTGATATAAGGATGGCTACTCCAGCTTTCTTTTGGCTTCCAGTAGCATGATAAATAGATCTCCATCCCCTCACTCTCAATCTAAAGGTGTCCTCAGGTCTAAAATGAGTCTCTTGTAGACAGCAAATAGATGGGTCTTGTTTTTTTATCCATTCTGATACCCTATGTCTTTTGGTTGGCGCATTTAATCCATTTACATTCAGTGTTATTATAGAAAGATATGGGTTTAGAGTCATTGTGATGTCTGTATGTTTTATGCTTGTAGTGATGTCTCTGGTACTTTGTCTCACAGGGTCCCCCTTAGGATCTCTTGGAGGGCTGGTTTAGTGGTGACAAATTCCTTCAGTTTTTGTTTGTTTGGGAAGACCTTTATCTCTCCTTCTATTCTAAATGACAGACTTGCTGGATAAAGGATTCTCGGCTGCATATTTTTTCTGTCTAGCACACTGAAAATCTCGTGCCAATTCTTTCTGGCCTGCCAAGTTTCAAAAGAGAGATCAGTCACGAGTCTTATAGGTCTCCCTTTATATGTGAGGGCACGTTTACCCCTTGCTGCTTTCAGAATTTTCTCTTTATCCTTGTATTTTGCCAGTTTCACTATGATATGTCGTGCAGAAGATCGATTCAAGTTCCGTCTGAAGGGAGTTCTCTGTGCCTCTTGGATTTCAATGCCTTTTTCCTTCTCCAGTTCAGGGAAGTTCTCAGCTATTATTTCTTCAAGTACCCCTTCAGCACCTTTCCCTCTCTCTTCCTCCTCTGGGATACCAATTATGCGTAGATTATTTCTTTTTAGTGTATCACTTAGTTCTCTACTTTTCCCCTCATACTCCTGGATTTTTTTCTCTCTCTTTTTCTCAGCTTCCTCTTTTTCCATAACTTTATCTTCTAGTTCACCTATTCTCTCCTCTGCCTCTTCAATCCGAGCCGTGGTGGTTTCCATTTTGTTATGCATTTCGTTTAAAGCGTTTTTCAGCTCCTCGTGACTGTTCCTTAGTCCCTTGATCTCTGTAGCAAGAGATTCTCTGCTGTCAGGTATACTGTTTTCAAGCCCAGCGATTAATTTTATAACTATTATTCTAAATTCACTTTCTGTTATATTGTTGAAATCCTTTTTGATCAGCTCATTAGCTGTTGTTATTTCCTGGAGATTCTTCTGAGGGGAATTCTTCCGCTTGGTCATTTTGGATAGTCCCTGGCGTGGTGAGGACCTGCAGGGCACTTCCCCTGTGCTATGGTGTATAACTGGAGTTGGTGGGCGGAGCCGCAGTCAGACCTGATGTCTGCCCCCAGCCCACCGCTGTGTCCACAGTCAGACTGGTGCGTGCCTTCTCTTCCCCTCTCCTAGGGGCGGGATTCACTGTGGGGTGGGGTGGCCTGTCTAGGCTACTTGCACACTGCCAGGCTTGTGATGCTGGGGATCTGGCGTCTTAGCTGGGGTGGGCAGGCAAGGTGCACAGGGGCAGGAGGGGCAGCTTAGCTTGCTTCTCCTTAGGTGATCCACTTCAGGAGGGGCCCTGTGGCAGCAGGAGGGAGTCAGATCCGCTGCCGGAGGTTTGGCTCCGCAGAAGCGCAGAGTTGGGTGTTTGCACGGAGCAAGCAAGTTCCCTGGCAGGAACTGGTTCTCTTTGGGATTTTGGCTGGGGGATGGGCAGGGGATATGGCGCTGGCGAGCGCCTTTGTTCCCCACCAAACTGAGCTCTGTCGTCCGGGGGCTCAGCAGCTCTCCTTCCCTTTGTCCTCCAGCCTTCCCGCTTTCTGAGCAGAGCTGTTAACTTATGACCTCCCAGACGCTAAGTCGAGCTTGCTGTTGGAACACAGTCCGTCAGGCCCCTCCGCTTTTTGCAAGCCAGACTCGGGGACTCTGCTTGGCCGGCGAGCCCCCCCTCCGCCCCGGCTCCCTCCCGCCAGTCCGTGGAGCGCGCACCGCCTGGCCGCCCTTCCTACCCTCTTCCGTGGGCCTCTCGTCTGCGCTTGGCTCCGGCGACTCCGTTCTGCTAATCCTCTGGTGGTTTTCTGGGTTATTTAGGCAGGTGTAGGTGGAATCTAAGTGATCAGCAGGACGCGTGGTGAGCCCAGCGTCCTCCTACGCCGCCATCTTCCCTCTCTCCTTTTTTTTTTTTTTTTAAATTTTTTTTTTCAACGTTTATTTTTGGGACAGAGAGAGACAGAGCATGAACGGGGGAGGGGCAGAGAGAGAGGGAGACACAGAATCGGAAACAGGCTCCAGGCTCTGAGCCATCAGCCCAGACCCTGACGCGGGGCTCGAACTCACGGAGCGCGAGATCGTGACCTGGCTGAAGTCGGACGCTTAACCGACTGTGCCACGCAGGCGCCCCTAGATTTTCTATTCTAGTCCCTGATTCACGCTCTGGGAATTTAGTGCCCATATCAAAGAAGAAACACACTGCTCTGCAAAACTAGAAAAGTATGTACCAGTCAGGGTCCTGGCTGGAGGCAGTTGGAACTTCTCAAAGTGACTTCAGTGAGGGAAACTTTGGCAAAGACTCGCACAGGAAAGGAAATCCAGGAAAAGACATTGGTAGTATGAAAGAGAAATTCCCTTGGACCTCTGGGGTAAAATAGGCATTGATGAATTACTGCCCTCATTTTATTTAAAAAAAAATTAAACGTGTATTTATTTTGGGGAGAGATAGAGACAAAGAGTGAGCAGTGGAGAGGCAGACAGAGAGAGGGAAACACAGAATCCGAAGCAGGCCCCAGGCTTTGAGCTGTCAGCGCAGAGCCCAACATGAGTCTCAAACCCATGAACCAACAAACCGTCAGATCATGACCTAAGCTGAAGTTTGATGCTTAATATTTATTTGTTTTTTAGAGAGAGAGAGCATGAGCCAGGGAGGGGAAGAGAGAGAGGGAGACACAGAATCTGAAGCAGGCTCCAGGCTCCAAGCTGTCCTCAAAGAGCCTGGTGTGGGGCTCAAACTCATGAACTATGAGATCATGCCCTGAGCTGAAGTCAGTTGCTCAACTGACTGAGCCACCCAGGTGCCCCTGAAGTTTGATGCTTAACCAACTGAGCAACCCAGACACCCATACTGCTCCCATTTTAAACACCTCATTATAATATGCAGTAACTAATTATGAGGAAAAGTACACAGTGCTTTAAAAAGATATAACCAGGAGTTAGGAAGTACTTATTAAAAAAAAAGGTTAATTGGGTAAATGGAATTCCAAGTAGAGGGAATATGGAATATCATATGTGATGATCATCTAAAAAAAGGGAGAATAGTACGTCTCTTTAAAAAAATAATGTTTATTTCTTTTTGAGAGAGAGACAGAGCATGAGTGAGGGAGCGGCAGAGACAGAAAGGGAGACACAGGATCTGAAACAGCCTCCAAGCTCTGAGCTGTCAGCACAGAGCCTCATAAAGGTCTCTAACTGGAGAACATTGAGATCATGACCTGAGCCAAAGTAGGATGCTTAACTTAACCACCCAGGTGCCCCACATTTCTTTTAACTAAAACGTTCCAGAATGTGAGAAGGAGAGCAGCCAAAAGTGAACCTGGGGAGGCAAACAGAGGCCAGGCCACAAGGGGCCATGTAAGTGAAGTTATAGGGGTGCCTGGGTGGCTCGGTTGGTTAAGCGTTCAACTCTTGGTTTCAGCTCAGGTCATGATCTCACAATTCATAGGTCGAGTCCCAAATCAGGCTCTGCTGGAGGTATTCAGCCTGCTTGGGATTCTCTCTCTCTTTCTGCCCCTTCCCCTGCTCACACTGTTTCTGTCTCTCTCAAAATAAATGAATAAACTTTAAAAAAGATAAGTTATAGATAGGGATCTTTATTCCAGGAGTCACAAGAAGGCATAGAGGAGTTAAATGATGAGTAGTGACACAATTTGTAACGAATTTTTGTCTGATGAGCTGCATAACGTTTTTCACAATATAAAATATTGGGAGCTTATTTAGGAAGCTATTGCAATAATAAAGGTTTAGAAAGGCAACAGTGGAGAATAAAATGAATAGGATTTCATAATGGAGTTGATACAAAGGGTCAGACAGAGAAAGGTATCATGCTTATTGAAGTTTTAGGAATACTCTTGATACCTTTACTTCCTTTTCCATTGTATTGAATGTTTTGTAAGAACTGGGTCCATTCTGAGACCAGATAAAACCCCTCTAGGCCAAGGTCAGTTCTAGGTTTCATAACATTCAGATCCTTTGTTTTTTTGTTTTTTGGGGTTTTTTTCCCCTTTCCTTTTTTGTCTGTTCTCCTCTGTTTTTTTCACAGTGGCTGATCCTTGCAGACTACATTTACTCAGCTGACTTTTGTTTGGATTTAGCTAGTATAAGGCCCTTGCAGGAGAAGAAAGGGTGGGAGAATAAAGTCAAGGTAATTTTCTGTCTCTGCTTGGGTGGTGTTCCTTTCTTTCTCTTTTCTTTCTCTCTTTTTCTCTTTCACCTTCCTCTTTCTCTGCTTTGGATGGTGTTTCTTTTTCTTTCTTTCTCTTTCTCGGCTTTGCTGTGTTTCTCTTTCTCTTCTCTTTGTCTCTCTCTTTTCTCTTTCTCTGCCTTGGGGTAGAACTCCAGCCAGTTCTCTCTCTAAGGCAGTAGTTCACAGTAGACAGGGCTGATATATTTTCTTGCTTCCTCCAGTGACTTCAGCCCCTAGAATATCATAATGCCTCCTCCATTCAATATTTTTCCTGTTGCCCTCTAGAAGTTTTACAGCATTAGCTTTTACATTTGGGTGTAGCATCTATTTCAAGTTAATTTTTACATATAGTATGAGGTAAGGGTCTAGTTTGATTTTTTTTTTCTTTTGTTTCCCACATATGGTTGTTTACCTTTTGCATGGTAGGTTGATAATAGCTTCCTCCTATTTCTAACCTCTTGGTTGCCTTTATATACTCAATTTCTTAGCTACCTCATCACTTGTGTAACCAAACCTCCTCTGGTTTAAGTTCTTAGAGAGGTTTCGGTTTTCCTCTTCAGACTCTGAGTGATAAAGACCTCAAAGCCCAAATCTGGAACTAATCATTATAAATGTTTAAGATTTGCATCACATGGGCTTGGCTCTACTCTTCCAGGTCAATTTAAGAGGTGCTCTTTATGGATTAAGAAAAGCAATGGTGTAAAAAATTAAGCACTGAGCTCTTTTGTTTCACTAGGCAGCCCTTGAACTTATAGCTCCTTTTTTCCAAAACAAATGTTTTTAAAGAGTAAAAGAGTTTTTTTTATATACTATACCAGTAATGATCAATAGCTTTATGCTTGTCCTTCATAAAATCCCAACTACATACAGTAAACATGCTGAACCAGATAGATTTTTGCATAAGATTTTCACCTCTTTCAAAATATTTTCATATTTACAATTGTTTACAATTATATAAAATGAAAATTTCATTGAAATCTATATTATATCAACAATTAGACATTTAACAGTCATCTGCTAAATCAGAAGTATAATGCATGTTTTTACATACAATATTTGATTTCATATCCCTTATTTGTCACAAAAAAATTAGAGATTGATGCACAGAGAGGTTAATCAAATTGAAGGTCATTGTAATAGACCATGATGTCTCTCTTTTTTTTTTTTTTTCAACGTTTATTTATTTTTGGGACAGAGAGAGACAGAGCATGAACGGGGGAGGGGCAGAGAGAGAGGGAGACACAGAATCGGAAACAGGCTCCAGGCTCTGAGCCATCAGCCCAGAGCCTGACGCGGGGCTCGAACTCACGGACCGTGAGATTGTGACCTGGCTGAAGTCGGACGCTTAACCGACTGCGCCACCCAGGTGCCCCATGATGTCTCTCTTAAGATCTCTATAGACCATCTATTTATTTTTCACATTCTTTAAACTAAATCTATCTTGTTTTTCTGTTTTTGGTCTAGTTAGGTCAGATAATAACTAGATATCAAAGAGAAATGGCCTATTAGGTCATGCACTTGATGAAAAATAGCAATATTATAATTAAAATATTTCAACATTGGGGGCAAAATGAAAGCATCTGAGAGAAGTAACATCACACTGAAAGACTAAGCCTTCTATATGATAAAGTGTAACGTGTTGAACAGACTGAAAAACTTTCTGTATTAGCTTTCTATGTTTCATGCAGCAGAAATCGATTCTGGCTAAATTATTAAAATAAATTTTTGAAAGGGAATTGGCTTCATATGATCTACCATAAATCCAGCTTTTAAAAGCTGTTCAGTTAGACTAGGATGAAATTCACCAAAGACCCTCACCAAGGAATGCCACATCTATGAAACAAATGGGACCTGTTGTTTTGCCCTGACAACAAACCAAGTTGAAGGACAATAGGTGGCTTAGGATCTATGAGTTAGGGGATACCAAGAGTCTGTCTGAATTCACCCATCCTGGTGGCCATATTACCCCTTAGGTAAATATTTATATTAGTGTATTTATAGAACCATAATACTGGTGGTACAGAGTAAATTTGTTGTGGGTAATCATGATCCTGTGGAAAAATTTTCTGCCATCATGGCGCCTTAAGGAACTATTGTGGCCTGGTCTGGAACTTGGAAACAGCAGTGAGCAGAGCTTACCAGTACAGCAGGGACTAAGAGCACCTTTCTGGTTGTTCCGGGCTTGTCTCCTGGCTTCTATTGATAAAGATGCTATCTTGAGCTCCTGTGAGGGCGGTAGTATCACTGATTTTCAAATATGTCTTCAAACATGGTTCTAAAGCAATACCAGGTCCTAGGCATTGTATAGGAGGCCCCTTAAAGATGTCCATGTCATAACCTCTGAAACCTCTTAATAATTTACCGTAATGGTAAAAGGAATTTTGCAGATATGGTTAAGGTCCTTGAGATGAGAAAATTATCCTGGGTTACCCCAGTGGGTCCGATCTTATTATGAGTCCTTAAAAGTAGAAAACGTTCCCTAGGGGCGCCTGGGTGGCGCAGTCGGTTAAGCGTCCGACTTCAGCCAGGTCATGATCTCACGGTCTGTGAGTTCAAGCCCCGCATCGGGCTCTGGGCTGATGGCTCGGAGCCTGGAGCCTGTTTCCGATTCTGTGTCTCCCTCTCTCTCTGCCCCTCCCTCGTTCATGCTCTGTCTCTCTCTGTCCCAAAAATAAATAAACGTTGAAAAAAAAAAAATTAAAAAAAAAAAAAAAAAAAAAAGAAAACGTTCCCTAGCTGTTAAGAGTCCGATGTAATGACGGAAAAAGGGTCAGATAAGTGCAGCATTGCTGGTGTTAGTTAGAGGATGAAGACTATAATACAAGAAATGTGGGCAGCTTCTAGAAGTTGGAAATGGCAAGGAAGCAGATTCCCTCATAGAGTCTGCAGAAAGAAACATAGTCTTGCCAACATCTTGATTGTAACCCAATGAGACTAGTATCAGACTTTCTGACATACAGAACCATATGTATTTATGTAAGACCATAAATTTCTGTCTTAAGCTACTCATTTTTTACTTGTTATAATAGTGTTGTGAATTGAACGATGACCCCAAAAAGATATGTCTACTTCCTGACACCCAAAACCTGCAAAATATGACCTTATTTGGAAAAAGAATCTCTGTTAATGTAAATAACTTATGGATCTTGGATGGATTATATGTATAAGCCCTAAATCCAATAACAAATGTCCTTATAAGAGACACACACAATATGTAATAATATGTTTTTCATAGATTTGCTGTGAGGATTAAATAAAATAAGTACATTTTAAGTATTTACCACAGGGAACTAACTATAAAAAGACCTTAAAAATGTTAACAATTATTTTTTAAATTTTAGTTGTTATTACCAGTAGTTATATCAGATAATTTTAATAATCAGGTTGTGTATTTTATGCCATTTTTGTGCACCAATTCTTTTATATGTACTTGCAAGGGTAAGAGAACCTGGGAATGCAGATATGAATAAGAAATCATACGTTTAATAAGCTCAGAGTCTAAGCTTAACTTTTAATTTTTTTTTTTTATAAAATCTCAATACCAAGCTTTAATGAAGGCACACAAGGAGTATTAACAAAAACATTTGCTCATTTAACAGTATCCAGTATTTTCAACTTTTATAAGTAACTTTGCAAATTTATTTTTAAAATATTTTATTTTATTTCCTGTGATAAAAGTTTGGCAATATGGAAAAGATAAGAATCATTATTTTCAGAGGCAAGAGATTAATTAGGAGATTGTTTTGACAAAATCCAGCACCCTTTCTTAATAAAAACCCTTGAGAAAGTCGGGATAGAAGGAACATACTTAAAGATCATAAAAGCCATTTATGAAAAGCCCACAGCTAACATCATCCTCAACGGGGAAAAACTGAGAGCTTTTTCCCTGAGATCAGGAACACGACAGGGATGCCCACTCTCACCGCTGTTGTTTAACATAGTGCTGGAAGTTCTAGCATCAGCAATCAGACAACAAAAGGAAATCAAAGGCATCCAAATTGGCAAAGATGAAGTCAAGCTTTCGCTTTTTGCAGATGACATGATATTATACATGGAAAATCCGATAGACTCCACCAAAAGTCTGCTAGAACTGATACATGAATTCAGCAAAGTTGCAGGATACAAAATCAATGTACAGAAATCAGTTGCATTCTTATACACTAACAATGAAGCAACAGAAAGACAAATAAAGAAACTGATCCCATTCACAATTGCACCAAGAAGCATAAAATACCTAGGAATAAATCTAACCAAAGATGTAAAGGATCTGTATGCTGAAAACTATAGAAAGCTTATGAAGGTAATTGAAGAAGATTTAAAGAAATGGAAAGACATTCCCTGCTCATGGATTGGAAGAATAAATATTGTCAAAATGTCAATACTACCCAAAGCTATCTACACATTCAATGCAATCCCAATCAAAATTGCACCAGCATTCTTCTCGAAACTAGAACAAGCAATCCTAAAATTCATATGGAACCACAAAAGGCCCCGAATAGCCAAAGTAATTTTGAAGAAGAAGACCAAAGCAGGAGGCATCACAATCCCAGACTTTAGCCTCTACTACAAAGCTGTCATCATCAAGACAGCATGGTATTGGCACAAAAACAGACACAGAGACCAATGGAATAGAATAGAAACCCCAGAACTAGACCCACAAACGTATGGCCAACTCATCTTTGACAAAGCAGGAAAGAACATCCAATGGAAAAAAGACAGTCTCTTTAACAAATGGTTCTGGGAGAACTGGACAGCAACATGCAGAAGGTTGAAACTAGACCACTTTCTCACGCCATTCACCAAAATAAACTCAAAATGGATAAAGGACCTGAATGTGAGACAGGAAACCATCAAAACCTTAGAGGAGAAAGCAGGAAAAGACCTCTCTGACCTCAGCCGTAGCAATCTCTTACTCGACACATCCCCAAAGGCAAGGGAATTAAAAGCAAAAGTGAATTACTGGGACCTTATGAAGATCAAAAGCTTCTGCACAGCAAAGGAAACAACCAACAAAACTAAAAGGCAACCAACGGAATGGGAAAAGATATTTGCAAATGACATATCGGACAAAGGGCTAGTATCCAAAATCTATAAAGAGCTCACGAAACTCCAACCCGAAAAGCAAATAACCCAGTGAAGAAATGGGCAGAAAACATGAATAGATACTTCTCTAAAGAAGACATCCGGGTGGCCAACAGGCACGTGAAAAGATGTTCAGCGTCGCTCCTTATCAGGGAAATACAAATCAAAACCACACTCAGGTATCACCTCACGCCAGTCAGAGTGGCCAAAATGAACAAATCAGGAGACTATAGATGCTGGAGAGGATGTGGAGAAACGGGAACCCTCTTGCACTGTTGGTGGGAATGCAAATTGGTGCAGCCGCTCTGGAAAGCAGTGTGGAGGTTCCTCAGAAAATTAAAAATAGACCTACCCTATGACCCAGCAATAGCACTGCTAGGAATTTATCCAAGGGACACAGGAGTACTGATGCATAGGGGCACTTGTACCCCAATGTTCATAGCAGCCCTCTCAACAATAGCCAAATTATGGAAAGAGCCTAAATGTCCATCAACTGATGAATGGATAAAGAAATTGTGGTTTATATACACTATGGAATACTACGTGGCAATGAGAAAAAATGAAATATGGCCTTTTGTAGCAACGTGGATGGAACTGGAGAGTGTGATGCTAAGTGAAATAAGCCATACAGAGAAAGACAGATACCATATGGTTTCACTCTTATGTGGATCCTGAGAAACTTAACAGGAACCCATGGGGGAGGGGAAGAAAAAAAAAAGAGGTTAGAGTGGGAGAGAGCCAAAGCATAAGAGACTGTTGAGAACTGAGAGCAAACTGAGGGTTGATGGGGGGTGGGAGGGAGGAGAGGGTGGGTTTTGGGTATTGAGGAGGGCACCTTTTGGGATGAGCACTGGGTGTTGTATGGAAACCAATTTGATAATAAATTTCATATATAAATAAAAAAAAATTAGGAGATTGTGATAATTGCTGTAGGAGAGGTATAGGTAAAACCTTGAAAGAGAAGGAAACATTAGCTTTGCTTGTGCATTTTGAATGCTTCATTTGGAAAGTAAGTAAATTTTAATTCATCTGGTGATATTTCAATACTTTTAAGTCTAGTGATTTAGTTTATATTAGGAAGTGATTTAGCTCCATTGTTGCATTACAAATTGGTAGAAAGCAGAGGCTGAAAGATGCATAGCCTGTGTACTACTCCAGATGCTGCTTCTGCTTCTTGGACTAGAAGTCGCTCAGTATCTCTCTCACCCCCCTGCAAAATGGAAATAATTCAGTGTGTTACACTTAAATAGCCTTCATTTTGCAGATCTTCTGAATGGCAGTATTTATGTTTTCTTTTAAATTTATATTACAAAAGTCTATAGCTCTCCTGTGGGGAAAAGTCTTTAAATATCTTAAATTCATAGTTAATTAAAAACTGTCTCATTTTAAGATGAAGTATTGGGGCGCCTGGGTGGCGCAGTCGGTTAAGCGTCCGACTTCAGCCAGGTCACGATCTCGCGGTCCGGGAGTTCGAGCCCCGCGTCAGGCTCTGAGCTGATGGCTCGGAGCCTGGAGCCTGTTTCCGATTCTGTGTCTCCCTCTCTCTCTGCCCCTCCCCCGTTCATGCTCTGTCTCTCTCTGTCCCAAAAATAAATAAACGTTGAAAAAAAAATTAAAAAAAAAAAAAAAGATGAAGTATTATTGATCTCTCTGCTGTTTCTCCCGCAAAATGGTCCGCAAGTGTCCACCGCCTGGTTTACTCTGCTTCTCTACACCAGCAGTCTTGGTGTCTTTTGAAATCACATCACTCACAATCTCATGTAGCCTTTCCCACAGGGTTCTTGCCCAAAGTAGCGTGTGATAATTACAACTTTAGACTCAGATTCTAGTTCTACAATTCTGTGAATACTAACTTCACTTTCAGTGGCATTTGGGGGCTAGATGACCTCATCTTGTTCCTCCTCCTCCTCTTCTCTAGAGCGGTAAGTCCATGTCCCCCTGGTTTGTCTTTATGCAGTTTTCATGTGTACATAAATTTAGGGCTTTTTCCCCCTTTCTTTGTCTCTTCAATTTTATATTATGTTGACCTTTTAAGAAACTTTTGATATAACCTAAGTTTTCTGAGGCCACTCCAGATTGGCATTTAATAGGTTTACAATTTATAATTATAATAGTAATTCTCAGTTAATACCCTATCAGCAGATTACTCGAATCTCAGCTTCTTTTATACTGCTCCTTTTGGGATTAAGGTGGACAACCCATGGACCAATTCCTTAATATCATAAAAGCTGATATCTATCATTTTCTTTCTCCTAATTATTTTATTATCCTCTACCCCTGATTGATCAAATAACTAGTCATTGTGTTGTCTTCTTGGCGATGGCTCTTGTTATACCCCATTTTAACACTTCTTAATTTACTACGTCTGCATCAGATATATTTTGTTTTGATGAGTGTTTTGGGCTATAGATAACATTTATTTCCAAAATCCTATCTAGAATTTTTCTGGACTTACACATTAAAATAGTCTAAGGTCAACTTTCAGAACATCCTTTTGGAAAATCAGGGCATTATTTGTAATTACCAATATTCTGAAAATTTCTTATATTATATTATGAAGATTACAAGACTATACTACAAGTGTGGTAATAACATATCTGAGAATTATCATAGTAGCTTGAGATAAAGTCTTCCTGGCATTGGAATTTTCACTAATTTAAGTTGGATAGGAATCAATAACTTATTTTAATTATACATAGTAAAATAAATAAGTATAACTTGGGAAAGAAGGACTAACCACCTTCATAAGGACCTTCAAGATCACACTGGTCTTAGTAAATTTACCATCATTCAGGATCCAAACCTTAACTTGGATAATGAGAAGGATTATTAATCAGCAAACCAAGAATAGCTCAACTAGCATTAGGCAGCAATATTAGCCAATTTTATAGAAGTTAACCTGTGAAATCTGTACTCTTTGCTTCAGGATGGATTAAACATGGACACAAGAAAAATAATTTCAAAATGATTGAAAATAGCCAATATGTAGATCAAAAGTGAGGTTTTTCTCAGAATTTGGGAATCAAGTAGAAACACAGCTATATAGCAAAGTCTGAAACAGATTTGAAGAAACATATCAAAGAGACAAAATGGATTATAGGGTAGCAAGGCTTAATTCTTTTGGGCCATATAAAACATAAACAAATCTGAGTCATGTTGTTTTATTAAGACATATATCTGGACCTTTGTCACTTTCCAGTATCCTCAGCCTGGGGAACAGCTTCTTCCTACTGGTAGGGACTGAGTGAAAAAAAGGAAACCCTCACCTCTTAGACACACTCACCATGACTTTAGCCTCTCTCATTTTGGAGAGGATAAGAAATACTGGTGGCCTTCCCCTTTCTAAAGCTGTCAATCACTGTAGCCCTTGACTGGGAGCTGAGATGAGGGAGTTCCTTGTGCTAGACCACACCTGCTAGGAGGGGAACTTGCCTCATGCTGAGTTGAGATGGGAAAGAAGGAGGGAAAGGATGTATCTCAAATGCCACAGACTCTCTCTGCTTTAATCTAATTTTAATAATTTTCTTTTTTTTTTTAAATTTTTTTTTCAATGTTTATTTATTTTTGGGACAGAGAGAGAGAGAGCATGAACGGGGGAGGGGCAGAGAGAGAGGGAGACACAGAATCGGAAACAGGCTCCAGGCTCCGAGCCATCAGCCCAGAGCCTGATGCGGGGCTCGAACTCACGGACCGCGAGATCGTGACCTGGCTGAAGTGGGACGCTTAACCGACTGCGCCACCCAGGCGCCCCTTAATAATTTTCTTAAATAAATGTTTCTTTACTTATTCTACGACTTTAAAGGCTTTTTTAGAGGCTCTAATTCTTTTTTATAGATTAGCCAATTTTGTTTGTTTTAAGCATCATGGAGAGCCTCATGACACAACCCTAGGGGTTGCATATGATTTTATGTATTTTAAGATTTTGGGGAGAAATCATATAATTCTGCTAGCAGTTATCTCTGAAAAAAAGGATTGGGGTCTAAGTAGGAGGGAAACTCAATTTACATTGTATTTTCTTGCGTAAAATGAATTTGTTGAATGATTAAGGGAATTTTTTTAATGTGTATTTATTTTTGAGAGAGAGAGAGAGATAGAGTGGAAGTTGTGAAGGGGCAGAGAGAGAGGGAGAAACAGAATCTGGAGCAGGCTCCAGGCTTGTAGCTGTCCACACAGAACCCAACACAGGGCTCAAACTCATGGACCACGAGATCATGACCTGAGCCAAACAAAGTTGGATGCTTAACTGACTGAGCCACCCAGGTGCCCCAATTAAGTGAATTTTGTATGTAATTTGCTCCTTTTATCAATTTTTATACAAAAATTGTTTAAGATATGTAATTCTTGTTCCTCTGGTATTTCAGATCCTTTTATGATGCTGAACATTCTCAAATAAGCACATAGTCTCAGGAGTTAGTTAGGACCATTTTCATGACATTTACTCACTATGACCATGATACTCTCCTTATCCAAAAGGAAAATTGCACACAACTTAACCTGGAAAGTAGGGCCCTTCATATTCTAGCTACAACATATATTTCTAGCTGCATTTTATACCCAACACAGTATGATTTCTTGTGCTCCAAACCTTCTTTATGACCTTGCAAGTTCTTTCTCTGTCCAGCTCCCCTATTTCATAAATTGCTGATATTTGTCACTCTTTCCTCTGTGTTCCACACTGTACTCACTGCCACCTCATAATTTTAGCTATAGAGTAGAGATATATGTGTGTCTATTTTTCCCGCTAGATTAAACTTTGTAAAGCCTTGTTCACCTCCAGACCCAGACTAGAGCCTAGCACACAGTAAATGAGGAAGAATGCTGATATAAATGGATATAAATGGATTTTTAGAGAGTAAATATGGCCTACATCATATGTCTTTGATTGTCCTGAAAGAACTCATTTATTTTCTGCTATGAAAATTAGCTCAAAACGATGAAATTTTTGAAGAATATGTAGAAAACATAACTGAATCAGGCTATTATTATATAAAGCTGCAGGGGGAATGAACTATCCATGTAAAGATAACATGGGTAAATGGTGAAAGTCTTATCCATGTAAAGATAATATAGGTAAATGGTGAAAGTTTTATCCATGTAAATATATGTAAATGGTGAAAGTCTGTCTGTAATGATAAGGAATTACAGATATAAATTGTTCCTATCCTAACTTTAGAACACAACTGTTCGCACTCATAAAATCATCATCAAACAATTGATCCATGTCTACTTTCACTTGACTTCATAATCTAAGAGACTCTCATTACCCTTAGAGACATTGCTAATGTCTTTCAAATCAAGAAAAGTTACTCAAAATTGTCACAGAATAAAGCTATTAAGATCTGTCTTATCAATTTATTTGCAGGTATGCATGTATGAAGTTTTGTAATCTTTAAAAAGTGGGAAAAAAAAGAGAAATTCTTGGCCTAGAAATAAAGGCCCTTTCAGAAGGGTCACGGAAGAGAACATGAACGTTTTTCAGAAACCACCCTTTTTCCCATGGATTCTAATTGATTAATAAACACTTTAAAAGTCTTTATTAATAGAATTTGGAAAAGTACTTGACGTTGTATCTTATAGTTCATCAATCCTAAATCATCATGAGGGAAATATAAGAAGAAAATTAAGTTGGAAGATATTATAATTGGGCCAAATCCAAAACTTGTTTTGGAAAATGTAGAACTGAAAGACCCAGATTTAGTGAGTCTATTTCTACTCCGTATCTATATGATATTATTGTGATTTATTATTATTATTCAGTATCTTTGGAGTATCTAATTAGGGGAAGGTTATGGGGCTCTATAAGGAATAAAACAAATTTTTACCTTCATGGAACTGATGTTCCTTCCAATAGGAAGATACAGACAATGGATAAATAGAGATATGCCAAGTACAAGTTGCATGGAGACAAATAAAACAGGAATGAGGAATAGAGAGTGCTTGAGATGGGGAATTTCTATTTTAACTCAAATTATTATAACCTTAAAGGAAAAAATATTCCTTTTGAAGTTAGCGAAACTAATATTCCAATCTATGGATGTCTTTATTCCTTTTTTCCTTCCTTCCTTCTGTCTTTCCTTCCTTCCTTCTGTCTTTCCTTCTTTCCTTCCTTCTTTCTTTCACTGCCAAAATTCTTCCTTCCTTCCTTTCTATTCTTCCTTTTTCACCTGCTCTTTGGTAATCAGTCTTTCTCTTTAAGCATTGCCATTGTACAGTGGAAGAAGCAAATAATGTATTTTATTTATTGTGTATTTTTCTGCTGTTTTCCAAGAAGGATATTTAGATGGCTTCAAAAAATGTGATATATTATCAGAATATAAATACTGTAATAAAATTTGCATAAAATGAAAATGAAATGTAGTAAAACAAAATGATAACATGTCAGGAAGTCCTATACTGCTAACCACAAATTTGGCTCCATGCTTTCTAGGAAAGAGGAAAGGGAAATTAGGTATGGGATTTAAATACCCTAAGGTAAAGCAAGTCAATTGCTAGGGCGACACTTGGATAGAATGTTGCCATAGCAATAGTGTCAAGAGACCACTTTACAATAAAGTCAATAGCGTTTCCCCAACAGGATCTTTCTTCATTGGGTAGTTGGTACTTGAAAGAATCCAAGTGTGAATATAACCCTATGCTACAGGAGTTCTCAATCTTCTTAAGGGTATCCACTACACTCTCAGGAAAATGTTGCTACTTTAAGAGCTACTATAGTATATTCAACAACATTCACTGTGTCACAAATTAAAATTGCAGAGAAGTGAGAATTCCCTGTGGGCTGATATGATTTTTTTTTTTCTAGGAGAGACTTACTTATTTTAAACCTTGATTTTTTAGAACTGGAAATATAAGGAGAAGAACACAGTTGTTCTCCATGATGCAGGTGAGAATGGCAGTAGTAGAGTGTAGGTAGTTTTCAGTATGACCTGTTTGGAAGATAGGACGGAAATCATATTGACTTGATAGTAAGGAAATCATAAGCAGCTTAATTTTATGAAATAGTGGGAGAAGAGATTGTGACAAAGTTGGAGATGATCTAGTTGTAGAGAATTAAGTTTAGAAAGTTCAGATTCGGTGCTTCAAGATTTGGGTTCTAAATTAGAGCTATATAGATACAGTTCTGGGAGTATATGGACCCCTTGAAATGGCATATGATTGTGAATATATACGTATGTTGACTTATCTAGGAAAAGTGCCTGTCTTATTCATTTTCTGAAAAGGACCATAATCTTCTCACACCAACACTGCCAAACAACAACAAAGTATAGAAACATTGCCCTAAAGTCAGTGATTAGCCATGGACATTTTTTTTAACAAGGAGTGTCATCAAACTTTAATTAAAAACTTCAGGGTGGGGCACCTGGGTGGCTCAGTCCATTGAGCATCCAACTTTGGCTCAGGTCATGATCTCATGGCTCACGAGTTCGAGCCCCACATTGGGCTCTGTGCTGACAGCTCAGAGCCTGGAACCTGCTTGAGATATTGTGTCTCCCTCTCTCTCTGCCCCTCCCCCACTTTTACTCTGTCTCTCTCTCAAAAATAAATGAATATTAAAAAAATTAAAAACAAACTTCGGTGGTACTAGCATAAAGTTGTCTCTGCTTCTGATAAACATAATAAGCAAAATGTAACTAAAATATCTAAAATAATTATAAGAACATGGGCTTGGAAATCTTAATTTGAGGAACAAGCAGAGAACCCAGAGTTCTTTTCCCCTTGATCATGTGGTGTTAAAAACAACAATCCCAAAACTTTGGCAGAATTTTCCACACTCTGCTGACTTTTCCTCAGCTTATTCTCCTAACTGGTTGATTCGAGACTTTGTAAAGTGAATCCCAGTGTAGGGATTATTTGGTCACACAGAAATGTCATCCTCAGGTTCAAGAAAATATAATGGCCAATACTGTGGCCAAAACCCATGATTTTTCCAATCCAATGAAAATGATTTTCATTATTAAATTTTTCACAAAATGAAGTTATTGCAACATAATTTGCAGATCACCAACACATCTTCTACCAAGTAGAATTGAATTATTTTATTTATTTTTTAATTATTTTCCTTAATGTTTGTTTATTTTTGAGAAAGAGGCAGAGTGTGAGTGGGGGCATGACAGAGAGAGAGAGAGAATCTGAAGCAGACTCTAGGCTCTGAACTCGATGTGGGGCTTGAACTCAAGAACCACTAGATCATGACCTCAGCAGAAGTTGGATGCTTAACTGACTGAGCCACCCAGGCGCCCCTGAATTCTTTTTTTAAAATGTCTCATGACCATAAGAGATATGAAAATGCAACTTTTTTAAGACATGGGGAAGTTGATGATAGCAATAAAAAGCAATAAAGTCAATTCAAAATTAGGTAAACATTAAGAAATAAAATGAACTAAAATTATTTTAGGATTCAAAAATTTGTTTCTTTCAAACCAAAATCTCTAAGCATATAAAATCTCATGTAAATCAAAACTAATTTATTTTGCCAACTGGGTTTGTTTACTTTGGGGTATTTTACAGTATTCTTCCTCATGTTTCCAATTACCAAAAAAGCTAATTATCTTTAAATTAAGGCCTATACGACAGCTGATTTTACAGTAAACTCATGAAAACAAATGTGTGTTTTCCCATGGCAATACCATAAGATATGGAAATATCATAATATTGTGGTTATATACAACTACATGTTCCTATAACATGTAAAACTTTGTCTTTCCTAACTATACATCATTGTAAAAACTTAATTGTAATCTGTAAAATCTAGAACCAGGCTGAATACATTGGGCGTGCTCAACAAAGACTCTTGGCTCATCTGAAATTTCCTGTTTCCTTGTTTCCACAGAAGCTTGTTAAAATATGGTAACTGGATACTTGCATCAGTTCCTCAGCCATCTGAGGCCCCTGTTAGGCAGTGGCACCATGAAAGAGCTACTGGCCAGGAGGTTGTCTGTGGGACCATAAATGAATACTAGATTCTTTGCCCCTAGGTCTTGGCACTGTTAATATGTCACCCAGGTGACCCATAAAAGTGGTTGTATTCCCTATTACTATATCATCTACTACAACCCTTTTGTGTTCTGCCTAAATGATAGTTTTGCGTCCAAAGCCATTATGGTTGATGTTCAGTGGTCAGTATTACTGGTCAAGGCTCATGATGACAAACCTCAAAGGTTTCTTCCTAATGAAATATATCCTCTTCTTGATCATTTCAGTCATATTCCCTCCTTAGCCTCTTTATTTTCTGATATCTACAGAAATACACACACACACACACACACACACACACACACACACACACACACATATCCTTACACATATATATGATAGATATTTGCACACACATAGATACATAGATAGATGATAGACATTTACAGTACACTCATTCATTAAGTTCTGTATCTTTCTCACCACCCATAGACATTTTTTTTTGCCTCTTACATACCTGTTATTTTATATTTAAGGGGAAAAAAAGATCTGGGGAGGGGAGAATGAGGAATTTTTATTTCATGAGTACAGAGTTCCATTTTGCAAGATGAAAAGAGTGCTGTGGATGGATACTGGTGATGATTGCACAGCAATGCCACACTTAAAAATGGTTAAGATGGTAAATTTTATATTAAGTGTATTTCATCACAATTTTTTAAAAAAGTTTTGGGGCTCCTGGGTGGCTCAGTCAGTTGAGCCTTCAACTCTTGATTTGGGCTCAGGTCATGATCCTAGGGCCATGGTATCAAGCTCCACCATAGAGCTCTGTGCTGAGCCTGCTTGGGATTCTCTCCCTCTCCCTCTGCCTTTTCCCCTGCTTGCTCTCTCACTCTGTCTCTGGAAAAAAGAGAGAGAGGGAGAGAGAAAAAGATCTGTTTGCCAATCTGCTGTAGCCAAATATTTCTTCTATGATAGAAAATACGTTTCAAATTTAAGTAACCATTTTCAAAAACATGTAAAGGTTCCCCATGAACAGATTAACAACACAATGTAAATGACTTAGCATATCTTCCACCGGCCTCTACTCTCAATTTATTTTCTTTCTCTGAGATCTTACAACTGGCTGTTTAATCTGAGGCATAGTTTCTGGTTTTCCAAATATGTCATTACTTTTGTACTACCAATCTTAGCCAGCTCATGCTCTTCTGTCCTTTTGGAAGTCCCTTCCTTGTTTTCCTCCTCCTTATAAAAGTCATTCTCATCTTCCAAGATTCATACAAAGTATTCCTTCTGCCTTTAAGTTTTGTGCAATTCAAATAGCTCCAAGTAATAGCAGATTTCTCTATAAACCCAAATGCTGCACACATATCACCACAAATAATTTATATACCTTGCCCATCTTTCATCATCCAGTCACAGTACATTTTTCCATCTATGTCTATTATTTTTCCATCTATGTCTTTATTTTATTTTATTTATCTTTTGAGAGAGAATGCGAGTGGGGGAGAGAGGCAGAGGGAGAGAGAGAGCGAGAAAAAATTCTTAAGTATGCTAAGCACGGAGCCTGACACAGGGATCATGACCTGAGCTGAAATCAAGAATGGGAGGCTCAATTGACTGAGCCACCCAAGTGTCCCAGCCATCTAGGTTTTTTACCTTTTGGTAGAGCGTTTTACATATAGTAGATACACAACTGTTGGTTAACTTGTATAATATATCAATATTGGTAACTTTAGTACCTTTTTTTATTTTTTTTTAAATTTTTTTTATTTTCAACGTTTATTTATTTTTGGGACAGAGAGAAACAGAGCATGAACGGGGGAGGGGCAGAGAGAGAGGGAGACACAGAATCGGAAACAGGCTCCAGGCTCTGAGCCATCAGCCCAGAGCCCGACGCGGGGCTCGAACTCCCGGACCGCGAGATCGTGACCTGGCTGAAGTCGGACGCTTAACCGACTTCGCCACCCAGGTGCCCCTAGTACCTTTTTTTAGACACTACTTAGAAAGTTTAAAGTGACAAACTTCATGGCAATACAGAAACTTGAAGAACAAACAAAATAATAATAAATTGGCTCTGTCTCACCCGAAAGCATTTTAAAAATTTTTTTAAAGTTTATTTATTTATTTTGAGAGAGAGCGAGCACAAGCAGGGGAAGAACAGAGAGAGAAAGAGGAAGAGAGAGAGAGAATCCCAAGAAGGCTCTGCACCTTCAGCACATAGCCCTATGTGGGGCTCAAACTTACAAACCGCAAGATCATGACCTGAGCCTAAATCAAGAGTCAGTCACTTAACCAACTGAATCACCCAGGCACCCCTACTTAGAAGTGTTTTTTAAATCACTAGTTAAATGTTAAATTACAGAATAATCACTTTCTTGAAATGAAGGCTTTGTCAATTTCAGAGACCTAAATGATATATTTAGCAAATTTACCAGTTTTTAATTGAAGGAAAATTCCAGAATCATGGGTGGTGCTATAAAATATGACCCTCGAAAAATGGGTTAAGCCACATCATAAATAAATGGATTTACTTTGGCTCACATTGTTTGTTCTTTGCTGTTGCTATTCTGTGTTGCTCAAACTTGGGCTTTGCAGGGATATAATAAGCCAGTTTTTGTTAGAAAGTTAGATTTTAAAGCCAGTAACAGTTGGAAATTTTGGTTGGTCTCTGTGGAAACCAATGTATGTGACTGGCATAAATGTTGTTAATGAGAATGTCTGTGAAAATTTCACATTTGGTATGGTTTTCTGGCTTGACATTAACTGAATTTTGTCCCATTCTACTATTGCACGCTTATGATTGGCAATTTATAAAAATAATAATCACAGCATGCTTTCCCCTATTCCTCCTTTTTTGTGTGGCAACAGAAGAGTATGCCCATTCCTTGTGCCATGCCCTGTAGGCAAGAAGGCCAGGGATGGAATGCTTTAGTTTTTTGTTAGTAGGATATAAATAGATTCTTCTTTCCCACCCATTTAGATATATCATAGGACACACTTTTAATTTAAAAAAGAGTGAGTAGGATACTATCATTTATTTAAAATTTTTAAATTGTAGTTATTTCAATAATTACAATGTATTTCCTTCATACAAGAGTTTAAAGTTACAGAAGGGCATTATCAATAAAAATTATCCCTTTCACTTAAGTGTCATCCAAATACCTAGTTCCTCTGTGTAGCAACCCAGTGTCAGTTTCCTGTGTAACTTTCTAAAGATATTCATACACAAATAAGGAAAACATGTGTTCATTCTCATTTTTCCCTTTTGTTCATACTAATCATAGCATCTTATACACATATCCACTTAATTTTTTAAATCATTTTCCATTTCAATATAAAAAGTATCACCTCATTATTTTTTCCTTCCCCATAACTCTTTTAAACTAAGGATTGTGTCATGCATACATAAGTCATTAATACATGTGTGTGTATATAGCATATGCATATGAAAGGTATGTAGAATAATAATAAAATAGCTACTCATTTAGCTACCTCATGGCTTGATTATAGAACATTACCAATAAACTTGAAGCCCATTGTGTATAACGCTCCAAATTTCCTTCTCTCTCATCATCCAGGTTTTTTTTTAATTCAGCTTTATATTTGACCCTTTAATGTTTTATCAGAGATTTATATGTGTATATATATAATTTATATAAATTATAATTTATAATATAAAATATGCATTATATATACATATATATTTATGATTTCTTATTTTCACATTGCATGTATTTGAGCAGTAATACAATAATACTGGATATATTTTTCTACAACATACTTTTTACATCAAGTGTGTGACTCATCTGTGTTAATGCACATAATGATAGGTCATTAATTTTCATCATTACAGAGGAGTCCACATAGGATTATTCATGCTTCTATTATAAGATGTACGAATTGTTTCCAATTTTTTGCTCTTTTACATAATATGCTATTAACTTTCCTGGGTATGTCTCCTGCATATGAGGTATCTAATAGTGGAACTGTTGAGTCAGGGGTATGAGCACCATCAAATTTATAAGATAATACTGAATTGTTTCCCAAAGTGCTCATATGGATTTACACTGCCATTACCATACTTCTTAGTCTTTGCAAATCTGTGACTATAAAATTGCATCTCATTTATTTTTTTTCTATTATTAAAAATTAGCTTAGTAATCTTTTCATGGGAAAATATGTGTTTTCATATCAGAAATATGTGTTCATTTGATATAATCACAGAAGAGAGTATAAAATGTGCAGGCACAATTTAAAGAGTAATTATAAAGCAGACTCTTGTATAACTATAATTCAGGTAAGATTCAAAACATTTCCAACATTTCAGAAGGTTCTTCATGTCCATTCCCAGTATTTCTTTATTCATCTTCCCAGAGGTAACCATTGTCCTGATTTTTTATGTTAATAGTCTTCTTGCTATTGTTTGTTATCACTCATATATATATTTGTAGTCACTAGAGCTTAGTTGTGTCTATGCACAACTCTTATATAAATGGAAACATGCCATCTTGCCTTGTAAACATTTTTACATGTAATTCCAGTTCATTCCTATTTAATGCTGTATAGGATTCCACAAAAGAAACATAGAACAATTCATTTTTCCATTCCATTCTTTTTGGTCATTTTGGTTATTTCTAGTTTTAGCTATTTCAGTCCTCTATGAATATTTTTGCATTTCCTGAAACACAGAAAAAAAGAGATGACCTCAAATATATCAGGAGCAGAATTGCCGGGTCATAGCATATGTCTGTGTTCAACTCATTTAGATGATGTCAAATTATTTTCAAAAATGGTTGTATCAAAATTATAATTCTACAGCAGTCTGCAACAGTTTCTACTGCTCCAAATCTTTACTACTTCTTGATTCAGTCTGTTGTTGTTGTTTGTTGTTTTCCCAACCAATCTGGTAGGTATGTAATGACATATCACCGTAGTTTCCGTTTTTATATTCCTTTTTAGCATGACTTTTAAAAATTATTTTTATGGATTTTTGTATTTTCTCTTATGAAATGCCATTTTGAATTATCATTTTAATGACTAATTTCGGAACTATTTGAATAGTTTAGATATGAATTCTTTGCAGTTAGATGTGTTGTAAATACCTTCTCCCACTCAATCACTTACTTCTTCATTTTCATTATGATTTCTTTTTATATATAGAAGTTTTTTATTTCAATGTAGTAAAAGTTGTCAGTATTTTTATTTATATTTAGTTTTGATTTTGTGTTTTATTTTTTAAAATCCTTATTTATCATGAGGTCATAAAGTAATTGTCTTAAACTAGCATACAAAATTGGCTTTCACATTCCATCCAGAATTGATTTTTGTTTATGGCTTGAGGTAGGGATCAAATTTCATTCTTTTCCATTTGTGTACTTAATTGTATGAGTTATTTACTTAAAAGTCCGTTTGATCCCCAATTATATTCCATGTACTTCTTTTATAAATCAAGTGTCTATATTGTGTAAGTCTGTTTGGGTGTTTGCTTTCCATTTCAGTAGCCTATTTCTTGCATGTCTTAGTTTTACTGCTTAATATAAAACATGCTGACATCCATTAAGGTAAAGCCTCCCACTATATTCTTCTGACAGTGTGTTATAGCTATCTTTGGACTTTTTCACTTCCATAAATTAAACTGATACTTTTACAACATTAAGTAATCCATACATGAACATGATATATCAACTTCCCACAATGCACCAATCTCACCTTTTTTCCTCTTACATGGCTGTTAACACTGAAGTCAAGGAATAGTAAGTTCTTTAGGCAACCACTAGTTTTTTTTTGTTTTTTTTTTTTTAATTTTTTTTTTTTCAACGTTTATTTTTGGGACAGAGAGAGACAGAGCACGAACGGGGGAGGGGCAGAGAGAGAGGGAGACACAGAATCGGAAACAGGCTCCAGGCTCTGAGCCATCAGCCCAGAGCCCGACGCGGGGCTCGAACTCCCGGACCGCGAGATCGTGACCTGACTGAAGTCGGACGCTTAACCGACTGCGCCACCCAGGCGCCCCAAGGCAACCACTAGTTTTAACACCTACTTACCTTCTAAGGTTTGACTTATTTAGGTGTTGTTTCCTTTAAAAAATTGTTGAATTTCTCCATAAATTTTCATTTTCACAGTTTTGTTCAATAGGGTTTGTAGGGATTTTTTTTCTATTTTAAATTCTGTTCTTTTAAAAATTAAATACCTGGTATTCAGGATGACAATTGACAGTTGTATATTGATACTTTTTAAAGTAACCTCTTCAAATTTTCTCATTAATGCAAGTGATTTATTAGATTATATTGATTTTCTTTGTTGACAGTCATATTATCTATAAAAAATGTTAGTTTTTTTTTCTTTCTTTCTAAATAATTTACTCTTTTGTTTATCTTACTTTACTAGCTGGAACACCAAAATATATGCAGAATATAAATGACAAAGTAGGAATATTTTCCTTATTCCTGATTTTAAAGGGAATGCTTTTAATGCTGTACCATAAAATTGAGATTGCTATACATTTGAGTAGGTACCTCATATCAGATTTTTCAAATCTTCTTTTGTACCTAGTTTTCTAAAAATTTTAACATAAATTGATTTTAAATGTTGTTGAATGTTTTCTCTACATTGAGATGATCAGAGAAATGATCACATTTTTTTCTTCTGTAATTTATTAATCTTTTTTTTTAATTTTTGGAAGATATCCAACTTCCTCATTTCTTGTATCTTGAGAGGATGTACCCTCCCCTCTTTTTCTCTTCTCATTGTCAAGGTACAATATCAACCCAGAGCTACATTCAAATAAATTCTTTGCTTGAGGTCTTTTAGATGTTACTGGCAGTTAGAACTTGGGGCATGTAATTGAGTGGGAGTTGACCTGTGAACCAATTTTCTAACAGGTAATATTTTATTCTTTTATTCACAACCATGGTCAATACAGCCATGTTTACCGTGTTTACATGGTCTTTCCATCCCCTACCCAACATTTTTATTATGGTTGTAGTCATTTGGTGTCCCATTTTTATGAGTGGGAATCTCTGATTCAGCTTCCCACAATGCACCAGTCTCACCTTTTTTCCTGTCTTACATGGCTGTTAACACTGAAGTCAAGGAATAGTAAGTTCTTTAGGCAACCACTAGTTTTAGCACCTACTTACCTTTGAATTTGCACACCTACTTGGCTCTCAATTTGTGCTTTAGTTTCATTTTGACATCTAAGGCATTTACTTATTTAATTGCAAACTTAGCCAAGTATATGAAATGTTTTAATGCATGATGTTTAGTTGTTTTATAGTGGGAGGGTTTTCTTGGCTAAGGAAGAGGACACTTTTTATCTGGCCAAATGGAATTCAATTGTATGCATGTAACATCATCTATGTAGCCACACAGTCTTTATTTCCAATGTTTATGAAAACAAGGCTATAAAAGTCATTTCACAGAATAGGAGTATACAAGTAAAAAGTTTTGGAATTACAGGTGCAAAGGGTTATATGCATTAACACTGTAATATATATTGACAAATTGTTCTCCTTAGAGGTTGTATAACATTCTATGTATGAAATTACCTGTTTCTCTTCACTCTAACAAGAATATTTGTTACCAAACTGACGTTGGCCAGTCTTTAGAGATAAAAAAAATGGCATATCAGTTTTGGTTTAATTTGCTATTCTCATATTTTAAGTAAAGGTGAAGTCTTTATATATGTTTAAGGAGCATTCATAGCTCTTCTGCAAATTTTATGTTCATATTTGTGTTTATACTCTTTTCTCCCTTTCTGTTGGATTTTGGTCATTTTCAAATTGATCTATATTTTAGCTCATGGTCTGTGATATGAATTGGCAATATTATTTTTCTGTTTTTGGTCTTTTTACTTTGTTGTTGTTATTGTTGAGAAGCATTTTAATGAGATAAAATATTGCCTCTGGATTATACATCAACATTGGGAAAGCCTTCTAACTTGGGGTATTAGGAATTTGCACTTTCAGCATTACTTACTTTTTCCTTTATTTTTTGAGAGAGAGAACATGAATGGAGGAGGGACTGAGAGAGAGGGGAACAGAGGATCCAAAGGGGGCTCTGTGCTGACAGGCTGACAGCAGTGAGCTGAATGCAGGACCTGAACCCATGAACCGTGAGATGATGACTTAAGCCGAAATCGGATGCTCAGCAGACTGAGCCACTTACTTTTTTTCTTTAATCAAGTTTATCATTACTATTGTTCCTTTCCTGAAACTGTAAGTACATAGGTTCAGGATATCTATGGCTATTTGCCTCATTTTTTATAAATGTGCTTTTTCAGACTCCCATCTGTAATTTAAGAGTCCTGAATAAGATGCATGCTTACGCAACTGCACTTCATTTCTCTGATATTTAAATACACCACAGCATTCCTGGAGCAGTTGGTAGTTCTGCTTCCATTAGCATGGTCTGTCGGAGACAGAAGGAAAAAAAATGAGCACAATTTCCTCAGGAGTCTAAGTATTATCAATAGATATTCTATGAACTGAGAAACTGAGAAAGAATCCAATACAGAAAACATCAACTAACAGGATAGTAAGTCCTAAGTCCCCTCTCATTTAACATGATTGAATGAGATAGGCATTATATATACATATATATGTATATGTGTATGTATATGTATATGTATATATATATCCATCCCAATTGACTCATGACTAAGGAGTTTCATTTTTAATATTGCTTGGTTGATTAAAATTTAGCCATCTTATTGCAGAAACCATACTCATACAGCTGCATTGACATCTTCCTGTTTGGTCTATTTAAAGTGTGTGTTTGTCTGTGTGTGTGTCTGTGTGTGTTTCTCTGTGTGTGTCTATGTGTGTTTTAAGCATCTGAGTGCCAAACTCTTCTGGAATTTTCAATTACATCACAACCATTTAATGTTCCTTACTCAAAAGCATTTATTTTATGCATAGGGAATAGCCCAGTAGCTGTGATCATACAAGATTATGTAGGCATCTATCCATGTGTAATATAGTAAGAATGAAGAATGATGGTTAATTCAGTGACTTGGTTAAGTGGAATTAAATTAAATATACTTCAACTGCATCTGCCATGGAGAGTGACGGTTAATTCAGTGAGTTGATTAGGTGGAGTTAGATTAAGACAGATTTAAATTGTACCTGCCATTTTTACATTTCTTAGAAATGACAGATACATTTTCAAATCTTTTAGTTGCCTATTTTTTTAGGGCAACTGTAACATTGTAGAGTTATAGATATAATCATGTTCTGGAAAGTGAATCGAAAACATTGGCCAAAATATTCTGAGAAAATAAAATACTTTCCCCGTTATATGATTGGCACTATTTGAGTTAGGATGAGTTTTTCTAAAATGTTTTCTTGTCTTTAGGAGATTTTTAGCTATAGACAGCTTACAAAAGTTGGCACAAAGTTTCAGCTTCCTTAATTAGATGTACCACATTTCACTTGGTTTTTGTCTTACTTGGAAATCTGAGAAAAGACAACCTCATGGACTCATGAACAGCTGTTAGCCACTGGTTTCTCTGAAATAAATATACCAGACAAGTGTTGTTTGATATCTGTAAATATTATCATCATCATCCTTTTTATCATTACCAGAACTATCAATTACTGAGCATACACAGTATGTCTGTCACTGTATTCTGTGCTTTATTTGTTAATAGCCTGTAAGGGAACTGAAGAGTGTGAATTATTGTTCACATTTTGCAGATGGGGGAAAGCTCAGTTAGTTATCACTTCTGAAAAGGCAGACACTTAACAGGTGTGAGAATAGGATTAAAAACTGATCTTGTCTAATTCTTTCCTATTCAGTAGAAATTTCTCACCAACATGTTAGTTGAAAATCTGGTTTAAAGTAACAGAAATCAACTTGAGTCAACTTAAAAAATAAGAATTAATGAACAGGATATAAGTTCATCTCATGAATTAGGCAGGGTAGCCAGTCAGACTTTTGGAAGGGATTAAGATAGCAACAGGAACATCATCAGAAATCCAGTGTACGTCTTTTGTCTTTTTTGCATTCTTTTGCTTTGTTCTCATCCCATCCTCTACTCCTCCCCCGCTTCTTCCTGGGACCTCACAAGTTTAATGGCTTTAGTTCTAAGGACACACAGAAAAGACCTCTGAATCTCACTTTCTAATTCTCTGGAAGGAGAATCTAAATTTGATTGGCCCCATTGGTGACATGTCAGGTATTCACCATTAATAAATCAATGAAGGTGGGGAGGAAGGTTATATGTTACTCATGTAATGGGAAAGGGCATCTCATCCCTGGAAAGACAGAGGCAATTCTCATAAAAGAGGTACAGCAAAGACTCACTAGAGGTACTAGCAAGTAGCTCACCAAAATCTACATTTTCTTCTTGGAACACAGACTACATGTCTTAGTCTATTTTACAGCTAAGTATGGCAAAATGATAGAGTTTTTGTTATAGAATGTGACTGAAAATGGCATGTGCCGTTTCCAGGCATAGGCTCTTATAAAACTCATTTACCACCACCACCCCCCATTTAGGGCTGACTGGAACAGAGAGACCTTGGAAGCCATATTGTTAAGTTGGCAGAATTTCTGCAGCCTGAATTTCTAAGTGACTAGATGGAGCTGAGCTATCTTGCCAAACTTCCCAAACTATACAGTACTTTTACTTGGAAGATAAAAATCTTTCAGTCTATTTGAGTAATGCAATTTGGGATCTAACTTTTATACCAGTAAGGAGATCTCTCCTAAGTCACACCAAAGAGGTCTCATGGGCTGAGAAGACATCTCAGGAGACATTTTCTATAACCTCAAAACTGTCGAGAATGAAACAAAAAATCACAAAAGAACCGTAAATAAGCTATAGCAATAAAATTTCCTTGAAGTCACCTATTTAATTTCAAATACTTATTTTATCATATCTATCAAATGACTTTGTATACACAATATCACTTACTCTCATTGTGGTTGTAACTGAAATCCTGATATTATCCACTGCTGAGATTCATTTTGCTTGGTTTATCTTAATAATATACTGAGAGGATGGAGTCTACTTGTTTTCCGTTTTTGCTCTGGGCATACTTTCCAAAGCAACTCATTGTCAGGAGACTGTTCCAAAATATTTAGTATATAGTTTTGTATATAATGCTCTGCTTAACAATAGAAATACCAAGTTAATTCAGCACAGCCATTCTCCCAAAGGAGATTACTATATAATTGAACAAAAGAGACACAGAACTCTACAATGATTAAATAGCAATATTAAAAGTTTTAAATGCCAAACACAAATCTTTTCTCCATGTATTCAGTTAAAAAATAAAAAAGGTTTCAAAAGTATGTATTCTGTATCTCCCTTTTTTAAGTTAGTGTATTACATATATAACCGTACATCATAAATGTCTGGAGGATTAGTCTCCCAAATATTAATAGTGGTTATTATGAAAGAAATTGTAGGTAATATTTAATGGTTTGTTTATTTTTATTCTCTTTTTCTACTTTAACAAATTTGTAATTATGTTTAGAATAAAAATTCTAATGGAAAAATCTCTAGGCAAAGAGGGGGGAATTCTGTTCATTCCCTGTGAGTTAATTCTAAAATACTTTAAAAAGAGAGGTCAAGGAAAATGTCAAGTGGCAAGCTGTGTTTATTTTGTAATAGAGAGAAGGGGTAAAGGGAGATAAGATGGAAATTAGTGGAACAACCACACCTTAAGAACTTCTCAAATATTTGAACTAGGATACAGTCCGTGAGAAGTTATTACATTAATAAATATGCATTAAGATTTCAATACTAGGTTAATTTAAAAGATACTTTAGTCATTTGGAGCTGAATTTCCCTTTTTACAAGTCAAATGATCTTTTGTATATTATTCTGGCCCAGGAGAGGGCAGACCACCACACATAAAGAAATTTAACTTGATTTTGTAAAGAAATAATGCCTATGGCATGACCAAATCCTTACAAAAGGAAATGGCATCTCATCCTCAAAATATGCGTTGTTCTTTCTCTGTTATTTCCATTCCCATTTGTAGCCATCTTCAAACACAAGTGCTGCTCTCTGAATAAATTATTACTGTAATAACTTTGGTGCCATGATTATTCTTCCTAAAAGGTTTGCACTTATTCTGATGAGATCGTTTCCACTTACTTAGTGGATCCGTTTTAAAAATGAAAGTTTGCTGCTCTTTTAAGGAAAACAAACAAAAATACTTTAGAAATAAACTGGTCCTCTCTTTTTAAGTAAGCAAAGAAATTAATGCCAAAGTAGTTAACTTAAAAGAGAGGCATGATAGTCTGAACATGAATGATTCAGTGGAAAAAGTCCGCCGAAATTAAACTCCTTGCAGAAAAAAGTTAAGCCTATTTCCAAACTATTTAATATTATTAAATATGTTTTAAGAGTTGACTGTCTATTTCAAAAAATTTAACAGATAAATTATTACCATGTTAAATTTGTTGAAACTACCAACTGGCTTTTTAAAATATTCAACTAAATTGAATATATGATAAAATGGTTTGGTAACTATATCATATTATATTTTGGGTGCTTCACTAAGATTTGCTAAGAATTCATCATAATCTAATGTGCCCTTTTGCCATCTGGTTTAAATTGTATTTGAGGCCAAACCCTAAAGTACAAAATGTCAGGTTGATATTTAAAATAAGTTCAAGGTTTTAAAAGTTATCCAAAAACTTATTTGCCTTTGCTTTTCTCATTCTCTATTTAATGAGCTGATATTAAAATGACCTGCCATTATTAAGGTAAAGACTTAAGAATTACAGACATATGTGCAAATTAGCATAGAACTAAAACCTGAAATTAATGGGGACCCAAGGAAGAATACCTTCCAGGACATTATTTTTCTGAGGTTTTATTATCTACTCTTCTGCCAGAGAACACTTAATTAGTAACTGAACAAATTACTCCAAAGATTTTAGGATGTATTATTATAAATAGTTTTCAAAAACATTTAAAGAAACAAGTTAATATTCTCATAAACCCCCAAGAGATTAAAAATGTGCTGATGTATTTGATCAGGCCGGAATAAAGCTTTAAGCCAGTAATTATATTGACAAAAGCTATCACTCTCCAAAGATTGGATATAAATATCTGTTATGTTATATGAGACAATTTATTAAAAATCACATGTCCCATGATGTCACTCTCGAAAAACAAACATTTTTAAAATTCTGAGATGGGAATTTTTTTAAATACACAAGATTAACTTTGAACTTCAAAAAGGAAAGAATAAGCCTCAGTTCAACTATTCTCCACCTCCACGTATGGTTCAGAAGTCACAAGAAAAGTAAAGGTAGCTTAGAACCTTTGATTTATGATCCATTAGACTGTCTTTTGGTGACTTATTTATTTATTTATTTAAAAAAATTTTTTTTCAACGTTTATTTATTTTTGGGACAGAGAGAGACAGAGCATGAACGGGGGAGGGGCAGAGAGAGAGGGAGACACAGAATCGGAAACAGGCTCCAGGCTCTGAGCCATCAGCCCAGAGCCCGACGCGGGGCTCGAACTCACGGATCGCGAGATCGTGACCTGGCTGAAGTCAGACGCTTAACCAACTGCGCCACCCAGGCGCCCCTTGGTGACTTATTTAAAGCATAAAACAAATCTTTTCATTACTTTTTTTGAGTTTTATAACTCTAGCAATTAAAGGGGGACATGATATACTACTAAGGCCCTCTGAACATACTCTCAAAAGTGGAAAGCGAAGAAAACTAAACCTGGTTGCCACAGATTTACAGCTCATGAAGTTACCAGTATAAAATGTTTGCCTCTTCTGCTTGTTCATGTATTTAGGAGCTAGATGGCTTTCCCCCTGCCCTGGCTGCATGGAATTTAAAGCATATCACCTGTTCTAGAGTTTTGATTTTCCTGTGTTTATCAGCAAACAATTATACCATTTAAATCTTGAAGGAAACTTGAAGTTACACTCACTCATTTTGTGGGAAAAAACTAAAATCCTGGAAGAACACATAATTCACTCTGTGGCCAGAATCAAGAATTTTTCACATTAAAATCAGACACATTAACTCAGTCATTTGTTTAGTAATAAAGGGTTCAAGAAAACCCATTGTGAACACCGTCACAAGGACTACTGTTTAGGCTGCAGGTAGGCAGACATGGTTAGCCCCCATGGTTAGCCATCTGGTTGCCCTCAGGTCTCACCCCTGACCACCTACCTTCCCTGAGCTTGACATATGCCTTGTTTCCTGATGTAAGAGAAGCTTTGCGTCTCACCGTTGAATGGATGGTGGAGAAGGGCTATGCTCAACTACCTGTATTGGAAGTTCCACCCAAGTGTCATCCAGTAGAAATATAATCTAAGTCAGAAATAGAATTTTAAATATTCTCCTGGCTTCATTTTGAAAAAGTAAAAAGAAATAGGTGAAAATACATTTTAAAATATGTTTTATTTGGGGTGCCTGGGTGGCTCAGTTGGTTAAGCATCTGACTCTTGAGTTTGGCTCAGGTCGTGATCTCATAGTTGTGAGACTGAGCCCCACGTCAGGCTCTGCAATGAGCCTGGAGCCTGCCTGAGATTCTCTTTCTTCCTCTCTCTCTTCTCCTCCCCATTTTCTCTCTTTCTCCCTCTCTCTCTCTCAAAAAAAAAAAAACTTAAAAAAATAAAATGAGGGGTGCCTGGGTGGCTCAGTTGGCTAAGCACCAACTTCGGCTCAGTTCTCATGGTTTGTGAGTTCGAGGCCAGGGTTGGGCTCTGTAATGACAGCTCAGAGCCAGGAGGCTGCTTCGGATTCTGTGTTTCCTTCTCTCTCTGCCCTTGCCCCACTCACGCTCTGTCTGTCAAAAATAAATAAATGTTAAAAATTTTTGAAAAAAAATAAAAAATAAAATGAAATATGTTTTATTTAATCCAACATATCCAAAACATTATTGTTTCACATTCAGTCATTATAAAAAAAAATTGTTGAAATACTTTACATTATTTTTTCCCTATTTCTTCTAAACCTAGTGTGTATTTTACACTCACAGTCCATCTCAATTCAGACCAGCAGCTAGTGTTTTGGGCAGTTTGACACCATTGCCTCTTCACTTACCTACACAGGTCCCAAATAAAAAGAAATGATTGAGTAACTGTGAACAGTTTAGCAGATCCAAAACATTTTATCATGATATATACAAAGAAGCTGATGCTCAGTTTTTACATCACAGGAGTTCAGTGGTTAAGTGTGCAGAGTTCCAAACCCAGACTCATTAGGTTCAAAACCTCCTTGCTTTGCACTCAATTACATGTCCTTGGACACATTGGTAAACCTCTTTGTGCTTCAGTTTCCTCATCTGTAAAACAGCAGAAGTAGAATGTTACCAACCTCATAGGATTGTTAGAAGATTAAGTAAGTCAAGATGCCTAAGCACATAGAAGAGGGCTAGGAGATGTATCGGCAGTTGTTATTATTGTTATTATTTACTATTATTCTTCAGAATAATGATTTTTCAAGTATGTTCCTTAGACCATCAGCATCACCTGCAAACTTGTTACAAATGCAGAATTACTAAGAATCTTCATTTTAATAAAATTTCAAGATGGATTCATATGCACATTAAAATTTGGGAAGCAATGTCCTAGAGATTAAGCAGAGAAATTATAAAAATGACAAATGTGACATCTGGGAATTACAATTTATGCTATAATTTGTGAGGAGAAAAACTGGTATCTTAGGGTTCTCCAGAGAAACAGAACTCTCTCTTTCTAGAGATAGATGACAGATGATTGATAGATAGATGATAGATTGATAGATAGATAGACAGACAGACAGACAGACAGACAGACAGACGTAGATGAGGGGTACCTGGGTGGCTCAGTCGGTTAAGTGTGTGACTTCGGCTCAGGTCATGATCTCATGGTTCATGAGTTCGAGCCATGTCGGGCTCTGTGCTGACAGCTCAGAGCCTGGAGCCTGCTTCACATTCTGTCTCTCCCTCTCTCTCTCTGCCCCTTCCCTGCTCACACTCTGTCTCTCTCTCTCAAAAATAAATAAACATTAAAAAAAAGATATAGATAGATAGATGATAGATAATAGATGATAGAGATATCTAGAAAGAGAGAGAGAGAGAGGGATTTATTTCAAGGTATTGGCTAATGCAATTATAGAGGCTAAGAAGTCCCACAATCTGCCCTTTGCAATCTGGAGACCCAGGAAATCCAGTGCTGCAATTTGAAGGGCTGAAAGCTGGAGAGCTGATAGTGTAGATTCCTGTTCAAGTCTGAAGGCCTGAGAACCAGGAGTGCCATGGGCAGAAGATTGTCCCAGTTTCAACAGTCAGGAGAGAGAGAGAGAGAGACAGACAGACAGACACAGACACAGACACAGACTCACAGAGACAGAACATATCCTCCCTTTCTCTGCCTTTTTGTTCTATTCAGACAATCCCGCATTGAGGAGGTCAATTCCCTTTACTCAAACTGTCAATTCAAATGTTAATCTCTTCCTGGAACACCTTCACAGACACATCCAGAAATCATGTTTTACCACTTATCTGGGCATCCCTTGATCTGGTCAAGTTGACACAGAAATTATCTGTCACACAAGGAAAAATAGTTTAAGCAAATAGGGAGCTGTAAAATACCAAAATACCAAAAGGAAATTTGTCATAGAGACAAAAACCTAAGGAATTCTAACTGTGACAAACAACTTCAATTAAATTAACTGTAACTTTGATGATTCATCACCACCAGAAAGACTGGTTCACTATGGCAGAAGAAATAAGAGAAACAAAAGTTAGAAAGAGAAGTCTGATGTCAGTCTCTGTGTCTTAGAGGCCTCTTTGGTTATTAACAGCTCATATTTGCGGAACAATTAGTTGAGGATATTGCAGCAGATGATTTCCTCTCATATGATAAACTGAGAGACTGGAGAAAAATATGACTTTTACATGAGAGAGAATTAAATGTTGACATGACTTAAAATGTCAATCAGATCTTCATATCACATAAGTGCCTGTAGGATAATAATATTACTAACAGTCATAATAAAAAGCAGCTAACATTGCTAAGTTCCAGTTACTTCAGGATGTGGCCTATGTTAGCTCACGTATTTATCATAACAACCTAATCAGGTGAATGTTGTTTTATAAATGAAGAAAGTGATGCACAGATAGGGTAAATTACTTGCCCAAGTTCCCGAAGTTAAGAAGTCATTGAGACCAGCTCAATTTCAGACAGTCTGGCTCCTGAAACTGTACTCTTAACCACTGTGCCATACTGTCTACTTGACTTCCTAGTTGGAGCAAGGAGTTGGAGGATGACAGAGACCTAGCTGTCCAACAAGGAGCTGAATAACAAATTTCCAAATAGTCCCTGACTCTATAAAATATTACTCACGTTTTCTTTTAACCCAAAAATATTTTTAACACCAAGCTCTTTCAGAAAATATGTACTAGGTAAAGCAATATTTGGTAAGTTGACATGAAAGTTAATGTTACATAGAAAATTGAATTTATATTCAAGAAAGTGAATCTTTTAAAAGTATCAGAGGTTTGACGGAAAAATCTCGTCTATCTCAAATAACTAATAATAATATTTTGATGAGCCCTCAATTCTAAGAGTTAGATATAGTGGGCATGGGTGGTGAGAGAAATTAACTTTGCTAACTAGTGGATTTTCAGACTGTTCTGATATAGTCAGTTCAGTAACTTCAAGTACAAATAGATTATTAATATCTAAACTTCATTTTGCATGCTTAATCCTATTAATTTTTATTCTCTGTACCCACATCTTTGCTGGTGATAAGCTGGAGGTGATAAGGAGGAAATTTATGTTATGTCCAGCACATCCCTATCAGTAGCAAGAGTTTCAGCCCTCTTTTGATCATTACAGCTGACCTTGGATGCCACAGTGTGACCAATGCCCAAATCCTAGTCCTTTTTTGAGCCCTTTGTATTTGCTTCTTTTTCAGAGTTTGCACTGATGCTTTTTCTGATACTGCAAGACTCTTCCTCTCCCTCACTCCCCAGTCGATGGTCCACCCCATAGACTCTTACTCCTGGGTTATTCTCGCTGTTCCTGTGGACAGCTATTTTGTGGTACCTGCAAGATAGCTAAAGCCTCTGCTGCCTTGGGCACTCTCTATCCATAGGATCTCATAGATCCATGTTGCTTCAATCCATGACCCTGTAGATTGACTTCAGAAACTTTGTTATCTCTTCTCTACCCTACTTCTCTGTAACCTGTAACTTTAACACTAAAGTCTAGCTCTGGGCTAAGCAGCTTTCAAATTAAAAAAAAAAAGTCATTAATCCAGATGTAGTGGTAGAAGAGATCCTGACCATAACTGTATAGAAAACAGAGAAATAATTTATCCATTACCCATACTCCACTTGTGAAGGAGAAAGGAAGGAATAGTTATATGTTCTTGAGCTCTGTTCACCCCTAAATGTGTGTGCTCTCTCTCTCTCTCTCTCTCTTTCTGGTATCTTTTCCTTTTAGTATAGTTGCCTTAGAAGCACTGCTGTGTTTTAGCAAACTTTTGTACTGGAATCTAAAGTCTTTTGTTCTTAGCCTTGAACTGTTTTCAGAGAAAACCTAAAATAGAGTTACGAACTTCAGAGGATCAGGAAAAGGTTTCAATAATCTTCACTTTATCCCATTATCATAGCAAATGCCCAAATCGTAAAGAAGTAAAAATCTAACAATTTAAATATATATTAAGGGAAATGGTTTTTACTCTTCAGTAATATATACTGAATTAAAACTTATAAATACTGATAAATGAAGATCAACACTATGCCATCTGCAAAATCCTTTATTCTGCTGATTAAGAACACAAATTATAAAATTGGAGAAATAAAACTAATACTTGCTCTAATCTATCTAATCTAATCTAATCTAATCTAATCTAATCTAATCTAATGTAATTTAACCTGACAGTTGCTCTAGTCTCCTGTTTTACAAAGATTTGGAAAGAGAGGACCAAAGGAATTACAAAGCCAATGACCTACTATCAACAACTTTGCAGATTATTGTTATTATTATCCCCATTTCATAGATGAGGACTCTGAGGCTTAGAAGTAATGTTCTTGCTCAAAATTGTATGAAAAAAAATCTCTTGAATTGTGACAATAATTAAAAATATCTTGATATTGGCTCATATTAAAGATATCCATAGTATTCATATGATCTCAATTTCTTGTAAAAAGATACACGATTTTCAGTACATTTACCAAAGTTCAATGACTATTGTTTAAAAGTAGCAATAGATGTGGCTACTCATTGTGTATTCCAAGGTCATATACTACCAAGGGTATATACCAAAGAAGATGAATTCTAAAGAAAAATGAGAGGAAGCCAAATTGGATGTTTCACAAAAGAAATCAAGCAGATTTCCTTGGTGTCAAGATATTGGGCAACCTTCTCAAGCAGGACTGCTTCTCATTCTCATTTCTCTCACCTTATCCCATAGCATGTAGCCTCATAAATGCCTAAGCAAATGTCTGAGCATTAAATGATGAATTTTAAGTCTGTTCATGAGATCTAAGCAGAGATTATCTTGAAATAATGGAATGGTATTCAGGCCTTTCAAAGTCTGACTATACACTATACACTAAATCTCCTAGAATTAGTGTTGACCAGCCTGAGATGGTATCTTCCAAGCCAAGTGAACTGTAGTCCTCTGACAGCAATATCTCTTGCAAAGACAGATTCCTTAGGGAAAAAAAATTAATAATCTGTCTTTACAGTTAGCTTAAGTGGAAAGAAGAAGCGAGTAGGACAATGCCCTGTCCCGAAATTATCCTATGTACCTTATAGATATAGTTCTGATTAAATAGTTCTGATTAAATTAATTATATTCTGGCTTATATACCTCAGAGTCTTGTGAATTAGCTAGAGTGAGTAACCAGTTCTTCTGACCATGCTAAATCCAGGACAGTGGTAAGAATCTTTATCACAATTAGTATCAGGGCTGAAACTAGGACCATTTTAAGTTCTTTCTTATTTTCAAACTCATGTTGCTCATATACCAGTGGCTCCTAATTTTTTTTTTCACTTAAAGGACCCCTTTGAAAATCTGATGAAAACTAAAAGTGCGACATATGCCTAAGAAACAAAAAAAAAGTCATTTCAAGGGTTAGAACTTGAAGCTTATCCATAGACTCTCACTTAGGAACTCTCATCCTCAAGAGACTTGCCACCTGATTCAGGAAAAGATAATCACCAAATCATCTTACAGAATGCTATATTGCTTACACACACACACACACACACACACACACACAGAGAGAGAGAGAGAGAGAGAGAGAGAGAGAGAGAGAGAGAGAGAGAGAAATTCCACTCTCAGAAAGAAACTGGAGGTCCCTTTTGTTTAGATAAGCTTAGTGATGGTTAGAGGAAAATTGCACTGCCCATAAAGGAAAAAGAAATGTAAGTTGCTAAGGGAGATACCTAAAAGAAAGAATCTTGGAGCTATTGGCCTCTGTGAAGAAAGAACAGAAAAACAAGATCCTGGTAGTGATGTGGCAGAGGAAGGTCTGGAGCAGAGACAAGTCCTTGGAGGGTTGAACTAGGTTAGGTTGAGGCAGCATACAACCCTCACAGCTCAGTGCCTTACTTCTCCTAACACAATGAAAAACTTTACCACATCTCATCCCAGGGGTCTGAGCACCTACTCAGGTCACTTGCCTTTTAAGTGGACACTTGGCAATATAGGCCACTTCAAACTTTTGTCTCTACCCTCAAAACCAAAGGTTTTCTCATGATTGCTATACCTGGGGAAGAGAGAGAGTCTAAGGTCTCATATCTGCAATAAACACATTTCACTTCTTTTTCAAAAAGATTTTTAATGTTTATTTTTGAGGGAGAGAGAGACAGAGAGACAGAGAACTAATGGGGGAGGGGCAGAGGGAGAGGGAGACACAGAATCCAAAGCAGGCTCTAGGCTCTGAGCTATCAGCACAGAGCCCAATGTGGGGCTTAAACGCACAAACCATGAAGTCATGACCTGAGCCTAAGATGGTCGCATAACCAACTGAACCACCCAGGTGCCCCAACACACTTCATTCACTTCTATCACAGTGCCTTGATTGAAACTAGTCACATGATCCCAGCCTACCTAAGGGGGTTGGGAACTAAGAATTTCCACATATTCAGAATGAGAAGATGTTAGTTCCAAAAATATCTACTACAAGACATGTCTAATAGAGGAGTCCTAATTTGTTTGCTGGCAGTATCCATTATTAAACTTTTCATTTGTCTCCCCTGTGAAACCCTCAATGAAATACATAACTTTTCTCATTCTTTAGAGGGACTCAGAGAGGTGCTGAGCTCTGCATATAAGTGGAGCACAAACTAGGTATAGGAAGCCCCACTTTAGGTACAGTTAGAGTACAGTGTGCAGAAGACTGCCATCTCATGATAGAGTACCATGAGACAGGCAGTTTTCATGGTGGAAAAGAACTGCCTGGCTTCCAGCCCAGTCTACATTCTACAATTTTGGGGGGAAATTAAGTGACTTGCCCATCTGTAAAATGAGTAAGCTGGATCTTATCATGCCAATGTTAAATTGTACAGCACTGGTAATAGATGCAAAAGCAATTAAAGAAGAGAGAAATCAATTTAAGGAGTAAAATTATTTTTGGCAGGTAACCTCATTTTTTAGCCTATCTGACCAATCCATTACTACCTCTGATGATCACTTCTATTAATGAGATTTTATTAGGTAATATATATCAAAAAATCTAATTTTGTTCCCTAAATTATAGCACTCGGCATAAAAAAATATTCTCCAGTTACATCAAGTGGGATACAATATTGACTCTAAGTGCGTTTTATTTTCATTTCTATTTAAAGAAAATACATTCTAACATGGGTAAAACTTTGTACGATGTATTTATCTCAACATTTAGTAGATGCATTTGGGATAACTGCATATACAAAGGTGATCATATATCAGGGTTTGCCTGGGACAGTCACAACAAAATTATGAATAGCCCCAGTTTCCTTCACAAGTGTGTCCCAGTTTGGGTAGTAAATTATATGTTACCCAATATGTATACCATATGATTTTTAGTAACTGACTTTTGTGTACACTAAGCAGCAGGACCCTTACTTGCTACTATTATAATCAGACCCCAAATTAACTTAAGTCAAACACTTGGGGACACTCAGAATTCATGCAAAATAGCAATTTATTTTTTATCTCTTAATTGTTCAATCCAGATAGAAGGTTTTCCATGTTCAGATCCCCAGCTGAAACACTCAAAATGAGTAATTGTTTTCTCCTGATTCATTTACAAAAGGAAATCCTCCATTTGAGGTGAATAATCACTTCTGATTTCTCTGGGGTAATCAGAAGCCAGTAATAACAAGCATTATCCTGTTACATTTTGACCTTGGTCTGAATAATATACCTGATAGAGCTCTGAGAAACATGAACACAGTCTATAGATTTTTCAGTCTTCTGTCATGGAAGAGCTCAGACTATTCCTGAGAATAACTCTTTTCTAATTCAAAGTTAATTAAAAAAAATGGTTACACTACCCTTAATTTGAGCATAATAGGGATCTCCCATTTATCTTCTTTGTATTTGCTATAAACAAGAGGAATTTTAACTATTTTAGAAGAGTTATTACCTTTGTTTTTTTATTTAAAAATTCAATACTTTTTTTTTCAAATAAAAAAAAATTTTTACATTAAATCCAAGTTAGTTAACATATAGTGTTATAATGACTTCAGGAATAGAATTTAGTGATGCATCACTTACATATAACACCCAGTGGTCATTCCAACAAGTGCCCCCCTTAAAGCCCATGACCCATTTAATTCACCCCCCCACCCAACAACCCACCAGTAAACCCTCAGTTTGTTCTCTGTATTTAAGAGTCTCCTATGGTTTGTCTCCCTCTCTGTATTTATCTTATTTTTTCTTCCCTTCCCCTATGTTCATCTGTTTGGTTTCTTAAATTCCACATATGAGTGAAATCATGTAATATTTTTCTTTCTCTGACTGACTTATTTCGCTTAGCATAATACATTCTAGTTCCATCTATGTTGATGCAAATGGTAAGATTTCATTCTTTTCGATCGCCAAGTAATATTCCATTGTATACATATACCATCTATTCTTTATCCATCATCAATTGAAGGACATCTGGGCTCTTTCCATACTCTGGCTATTGTTGATAGTGCTGCTATAAACATTGAGGTGTATGTGCCCCCTTTGAATCAGCATTTTTGTATCCTTTGGATAAATACATAGTAGTACAATTGCTGGATCATAGGGTAGTTATATTTTTAATTTTTTGAGGAACCTCCATACTGTTTTCCAGGGTGGCTGCACCAGTTTACCAACAGTACAATATCTGCATCCTTGCCTACATCTATTGTTGCCTGAGTTGTTAATGTTAGCCATTCTGACAGGTGTGAGGTGGTATCTTATTGTGGTCTTGATTTGTATTTCCCTGATGATGAGTGATGTTCTTTTCATGTGTTGGTTGGCCACATGGATGGCTTCTTTGGAAAAGTGCCTATTCATGTTTTTTATCCATTTCTTCACTGGATTATTTCTTTTCTGGGTGTTGAGTTTGACAATTCTTTATAGATTTTGAATACTAACCCTTTATCTGATATGCCATTTGCAAATATCTTCTCCCATTCCATCGGTTGCCTTTTAGGTTTGATGATTATTTCCTTCACTGTGCAGAAGCTTTTTATCTTGATGAGATCCCAATAGTTCATTCAGTTCATTTTTGCTTTTGTTTCCCTTTTCTCCAGACACATGCCAAGTCAGAAATTGCTGCAGCTGTTAAAGAGGTTTTGCCTGTTTTCTTCTCTAGGATTTTGATGGTCTTATATCTCAAATTTAAGTCTTTATTCCATTTTGATTTTTTTTTTGCACAGTGTAAGAAAGTGGTCCAGTTTCATTCTTCTGCATCCACTATCCAGTTGTCTCAACACCATTTGCTGAAGAAACTGTCTTTTTTCCATTGGGTATTCTTTCCTGCTTTGTCAAAGATTAGTTGGCCATATATTTGTGGGTCCATTTCTGGGTTCTCTGTTGTGTTCTATTGTTCTATGTGTCTGTTTTTGTGCCAGTACCATACTGTCTTAATGACTATAGCTTTGTAATACAGCTTGAAGTCTGGAATTGTGATGCCTTCAACTTTGGTTTTCTTTTTCAACATTACTTGGGCTATTCAGGGTCTTTTCTGGTTCCATGCAAATTTTAGAGTTGTTTGTTCTAGCTCTGTGAAGAATGCTGGAGTTGTTTTGATAGGGATTGCTGAAAATTTAATACATTTTTAATGTTGATTATTTTTTCCTACAGTGCTGATTACTTTGTGTTCCTCTAATTCATTATGTTCTTTAGGGGTCAAAAATTAGGCAAAGTGAGACCACCAAATGTTGGTAATAACAACTCAAAAATGACTCCCAACTATTGCCAAAAGTAAAATTTGTATCATCTGTGTATTTTGCTCTACAGTGTCTTATAGATCACCCTGAAGGACTCTATAGGTATAGAGATCTGTTAGTGCTCCCTCACAGAGTCTTGGTTGCTCTGTTTCATAGGTATGTAGATTGGTTATGTTAGCATGGGCCTGATATATGGTCTGGAAAGGCAGTTATGTTTCACTTATGTCCTTGGATCAACATTAATGTAATTCAATAAAAATTTAGGCAGGAGACAATTAACCATTTCATAAATTCACAATATTTCAATAGCAAAATTGCCCTATTTATTTTATTTTTTTAATATGAAATTATTGTCAAATTGGTTTCCATACAACACCCAGTGCTCATCCCAGCAGGTATTTAGTTTATTTTAATATGCATATGTTGTTGGTAATTTTCTGTAGAATACAGAAAGCTTCATTCATATACCCTTCATTTAGAGTTTGGTATGATTCTATTAATAAATGCTAAAATGTGGGACACCAGGGTGGCTTAGCCGGTTGAGCGTCTGACTTTGGCTCAGGTCGTGATCTCTTGATTCCTGAGTTCGAGCCCCACGTCCGGCTCTGTGCTGACAGCTCAGCGCCTGGAAGCTGCTTCCGATTCTGTGTCTTCCTCCCTCTCTTCCCTTCCCCTGCTCCTGCTCTGTCTCTCTCTCTCTCAAAACATAAATAAAAATAAAAAAAATAAATGCTAAGTTTTGTTCCACTTATAATGTAAAAGTTTCTAAGTTAGTTGTCACTGAATGCAGAAGATACAATGATTCATTAAGGAAGCCACAGGTGTAAAAGAACTTGGGTTCCCTCATTCCCTGCCTCCCAGAATCAATGGATACAAAAAGTAGAAGGGAGCCTGAGATATTTGTAATTAATTGGGCAGTTGGTGGTAGGTGTATTATTTTGAAACAAATTCCAGATGACATTTTATATGTAAACATTTCAGTGTGTATTTCTAAAACAAGGATTCTTTAAAATCTAACCACAATTTTATAATACCTTAAAATGACAGTAATTTGTTAACTCTATCAAAATTTCCAAGAGACTCATTAAATTTTAATTTTTAGTTTAATTTTTTGAGATCCAAATGAGGATCATACAATGCAATAAGTTAACATTTTACAAATCTCTTAATCTCTTCTCTCTTTCTCTCACCTGGCAAATCATTTGTTGATTAAAAAAAACAGCAAGTTATCTACATTCTGTAGAACATCCTACACTCCAGGTTTTGTTGATTGTATCCTATGGTGTCAATTAACATGCTCATTAACTCCTAGCATTCACCAACACTTTAGTTAAAATTAGGTACAATTCATATAGGAAAAGTGGATAAGTTTTGTTTTTGCTTATCATGCTTTGTGAAGTGGAAACTGACCCCCTAAATTCCTTATTCTTAGTCCAGAGTCCTTTCCACTACATCTGTGGGTATCTATGAACTTGTACTTGTTTTCTTATTCATTGTTTGGATTTTACACATAGAGTGACTCTGAAAAGTATCTGGAAGGATATAATTTAAGGGATAGGTGAGAATTATAGTGTGAGCGATCACAAAATAGTTCTTCACATTGGGACATAATGAGTTAACACTACATGAAGACCTCTTAGTGACCGTGTCAATAATTTTTCATCATCATACAATAAAATACTGAGGCTACACCCAATAGCAATTTGAATAACACTCCTGAAAAGAGTGTGTTGTTCACAGTAACATTAGCTGTTTAACTTTGGTGCAGTTTTTTCCAGACATTATTTCATAAAATATGACCTCCTCAATTGATGAGTTTGTGTTTTGTTCTGACAATTTCTAAAATATGGCTGCAGAGAAAGAGAGCTAAGGCCCTCAGGCTTCAGGACTTAGAAATATTGTGGTTTGGGTGTGAAAATCTCTGATTAAAAAAATCTATAAATTCCAGTATATGCTGATTTGAAGATTTAAAGGCAGATCTTGTTTATGCCCTAGCTACATACATGGGAGTAAGGTAATACCTATCTTTGCTGTTAACTGTTTGTGTTTTTTTGTTTGCTTGTTTTACATTTTGTCAGTATATCGAGGCTGTAGAAGTTGGAAAAGGAGCTCAGAATTTATACAGTGATTTTAATACTCATTACAGAATGTGGATAACCACAGTAATAGTAGAACTTTTAAAATATGCCTCACTTGTCCTTAGCTATGCTAATCAATGAAACTAAACTGATACCATATTATTCCTTTTCAGTTGCTGTTAAATTTGGAGAAATTACTGGGTCATGTGCCAAATGACCTGAGATTTGGCCTTGATATCTACTAACTAAATTAAACTAACTGAGTAGGGCACTTTAATTCATGATGTGGTTGGAGACAATTCTGAGGGGTCTCCTGAGTTTCTGCGTCTTGTGAGCAAAGGTACTGACAGCCTTTGCTGAGCTTTGAAAAGATTATCTTTCCAAGGATGTTTGTGTAGTGAGTCGCCTTGGAAGTTAGAGGTCGAGTCTTCTCCCAGAGCAGAGAGCAAGCTTGTTTACTCACCAGTATAATAAATATGTTTTCCTCTGAGTAAAACTTGGGCAGATTGCTTTGTAACCCATTATAATATAGTAGAAATCTTTCAGCTTGGGGCTTCTCAACTGTGACACAAAACTTGGCCCCTATGGGACAAGTAGTTTAATGTAAACGTGAAGTTTATTCTTGCTGTGTTGTGAGTAATGGACTGTTTTTTTCTGACCCCTGGAGTCTGTGACTTCTACCCGTTCCCATAATACTGTGGTGGGTTAACTTGCTAGCTTGCAAGCAGAGTAAAACTTCACATTTTTTAACAGATACCATAATTTTCTTATCTTTAGAGTTAAGGAATTGGTCTGTGAGCTGGTTTAGATTTAGTTTTTAGTTCTGACTTGATGTAATGTAGAAAGAATCTTGTTTTATGTCCTCAAAGGATGACAACCTTCTCAGGCTGAAAATGTAAGGAAGTGTGGCTGGCTCTGTACCTGCGGCCCAAGTGAGACTCAATCATCCTCACCACATCTGTGACCTGGTTGGAGAGCTAAATGGGATGAAAAGTGAGAGTAAACAGCAACTGTATGCAGACATATGTTCGCCTTACCTGTTGGCAGAAATGAAGAGACTAGAGATTACTATATGCATGATTGTAAAGACCAGAAAATGAAGATAACCCCCATGGAATGGAACCTGATCCAGTGGAAAGAGGGGCTACAAGAGTATTGTCACGAAAAACCATTGAGATATGGAAACACAAGCAGAGCTGTTCATGTCTTCAGTGACAAAGCATGAAACAGGATGACAGAGATGTGAATTATTCCCACTTGGGCATAGTACATCCCTCTCCTTGGTACCATGAAGGCTCAGTATGATACATTTCAGCATTGTCTAGAGCAGCTGCATCAAAGCAATGATGCTCAACCAAAGATGGACGTTTCCAGTAGACCCATCAGCACCCAGAATTAGCCTGGTGGGGAACAGTGGATGTTACTTGTAGAATGAGCTTTTAGTGCCCACAGTCACAGAAGTAACCCTGGGTACTACAAAAAATGTTTGACAGGCAAGTCCCAGGGTACTGAGTTACTACTTGAGCAGATTGAGACAAAACCTGAGGCACTTTTTCATTGTTATCATTCATGTGACTTCATTGACACTTATGGCTAGTGAGGTGTGAGGAAACACAACTTACACAGTAGAATATGGTGAGTGTTGTACAGAGGTTAGTGTTACGAAAACACAGCACAAAATATTTGCACTAGATCTTGAGAGACAAATAGGCTTTTACTAAATTGCCAATCCAATAAAAAGAATTGTTTGCAGAGAAAACTATCACAAAGGCATAAACACTGGATAATGTATTTTAACTTCAGGTTTTTTTTGCAAGAGCCAAATTTTGAACATTTTCAAGACTGAATTGTAAGTACCCAACTAACAGTCAAAGATATGTTCAAAAGATACATTTCCGTTGTACAAACCTGAATTTCTCATGTCAAAAAATTATCTACAGCAGGAGGGTTTCATGCTTTGCAAATTCAAATTCTGTTAATAAAATAATGATTTAAGTTATGTCCTTGGCGCTGTCTGTTCCTATAGTGTGTATATGTGTGTGTGTGTGCACTCCGTGCCAGTTTGCCAACAAATATAATCTTCCTTTTTCCAAAAATATTATATATCATCATAATACCCTATTTTCAATTTGTGTTTAATAAATAGAATATAACATATACATAACCCTTTAAGAAAATGATTTCTCTCGGGCACCTGGATGGCTCTGTTGGTTAAGCTTCCGACTTTGGCTCGGGTCACAATCTCCAAGTTTGTGAGTTTGAGGCCCGTGTTGGGCTCCGTGCTGTCAGTTTAGAGCCTGAAGCCTCCTTCGGATTCTGTGTCCCCCTCTCTCTGCCCCTCGCCCACTCACACTCTGTCTCTCTTTCTCTCTCAAAAGTAAATAGACCTTAAAAAAATATTTTAACAAAAGAAAATAATTTTTCACCTATTGAATATTTGCCTCTATTTTCAGCTTCTAATCATCAACCAAGGTCAGTTAGGATAGTTTAAAGGAATGCATGTTTGATGTTCCTTATATTTAGGCAGGCATTTGAAAGCAATGAGAAAAATATCTCTAAACAGTTTCTTCATTGTATTTGATAGAGAATGTGGTGTAGATGAAAATGCTCTTGTGGGTCTTTGTGGTTTGATGTCCTACTTTTTTTTTTTTTTTTTTTTTTTTTTTTGTCTCAGAGTGATTAAAAAAATCAAAGTACAATATAGCCTAGAGAAGTGAGGCATTGCCAAGTCTGAAAAGTTCTTAAAAAGTTTCCTTTTGATTTCTCCTACCTTTTTTGATCTTTCATATGGTGGTTTGCAATCTCTTTTATTTGTTTATTGTAAGTGTCACAGCATTATCTGGTAAGAAATATAATAAATTATACCTTAAACTACATTGCTGAAATCTCTCCTTGATACATTAAATCATCCTGTTCCATTGAAATGAAGCATTTTTTTTAAAGGGATGTGACTTAAAGCTAGCTGATACAAAATATCCAGCAGCATAAACATTTCCTTTGGGTGAGACTAGTGATCAATTATACCCAGTGTTCTATCTTTGACATTGACACCTGTAGTTGTTTGCAACCAACTGCTCCATTGCTGTCCATGACACCATAATTCATGGTAAAATACGTTAGAAGATGATGACAATAATTCTCCCATACCACCTTCTCTTCTTACCATGTGGCTCTGACACTCTTCCCACTAATAGGTAAGGTCTGTGTTTATTTCCTTTAATCTGGGCAGGCTGTAAAAACAGTGGAAGTAATGCTGTGTGACTTCTGAGGCTATATTTTTAAAAGACCATACACCCTTTGCTTGTTTCTTCTGGGATTCTCACTCTTAGAATGCAATTACTATACCGTGAGGAAGCCCAGGCAGCCATACTGAGATGTCAACTGACAGCCAGCATCCACACACCAATCAAACAACTAAGTGAGCCTTCAGACCATTCTAATCTCCTACTCTCAAATCACTTCCCATAGCCCTCAAGACCTCCCAGCTGAGAATTCAGACATGGAGCACAGTCAAGCCATCCCTTCTGAACTCTTAAAATTCCACAGAACCCATGAGCATAATAAAATTTTTGTTTATGTCACTAAAGTTAGGACTGTTTTTTAGGCAGCTATAGTAACTGAAACAATACGGTGTCCCTAGAATCCTAATTTTCCTTTAATAACTCCTAACCAATCAGTCTGTATTTTTGTGCATTAACATTTTCAGTGTTTGAATTTTTTTGGTTTACGTGACATATTCTAAAAGCTCTTTTCGGGGCGCCTGGGTGGCGCAGTCGGTTAAGCGTCCGACTTCAGCCAGGTCACGATCTCGCGGTCCGTGAGTTTGAGCCCCGCGTCGGGCTCTGGGCTGATGGCTCAGAGCCTGGAGCCTGTTTCCAATTCTGTGTCTCCCTCTCTCTCTGCCCCTCCCCCGTTCATGCTCTGTCTCTCTCTGTCCCAAAAATAAATAAACGTTGGAAAAAAATAAAAATAAAAAAAAAAAAAATAAAAGCTCTTTTCTTTAATTTGACCTAAATTGTTTTTCATGGCTATGATAAGATTTTGCAATAAAGTTAAGTAAGAATATTCTGAGCAGAGAGAACTGCATGTATAAAAAACCTGAAGTACAAACAAGTCCAGAGGGATTGAGGAACCCAAAACTGGCCAATATGGCTGGAGTGTGGTGAGACAGAAGAGTGGTACAGGCATGTCAGAGACCTCTCATCATATAGAGCAGAACAGGCCATGATGAGGCGTTGGGATGCCATTCTAAAGGCAGGTTTTACACAAGACAGTCATGTGTTCTGATTCTCATTTTTAAAGATCACTGTAGCATAGAGAATGACCAGTAAACTTGAGAAGGAACAGCAAGAGAGCAACTGCAGAATTACAGGCAAAGAAGAGGGGGCTTGAGCAAGCATACTAGCAGCAAGGCTAGAGCAAATATGTTCTAGGCATATTTTGGGGATGGGAATTATAAGAATGTGACATACTGCATGACTGGGTTTGACACAAGGAAACGAATTAAGGATTATGCCTAGATATGCAGCTGGAATAACTGAATGGATTGAGAGGAAAGTTGCCAAATTGGGGAAAGGTTATAACAAAGGAAAAGAATTGAGGCAGATGTATTCAAGAGTTAAGTTAGAGAGATTTTTGGCAATTCTGCTTTTAAATTCTAATGAAAACAACCAGACAATGGGTTGATCTAATCAAAATCCAGTCCATGGAAAGAAAAAGAAAGAGAGAGAGAGAGAGGGAGGGAGGAAGGAAAGGAAGGGAAGGAAGGAAGGAAGGAAGGAAGGAAGGAAGGAAGGAAGGAAGGAAGGAAGGAAGGAAGGAAGGGCGAACCAGCCACAATCTTCCAGATAGACTGTATTTCTTGCTCTAGTTTCTCTCTCTAAAATACATGGGCTCGATGAATACACCAAGTTAATTCAAAGTGGTATTGCTATTCCAATGCTTTTATGTGTTGTGCATCTCCATTCTCATCAGCTGGATTTCCTTTCTCTACCATGTAGTAATAGAATGAACAAGATGTCTACAATGTTAAGTAATCTTAGAAAAATATGAATAAAAGGTGATTAACTATCACAAGATTTTGGCAGATTTCGAACGCTCTTGGGAAGGAGTACTTGAAGTTGCTAAGGTCAGAAGCCCTGGCTAGGGGATAAAATTGTAGACAGTGAAGAGTAATTTTTCAGTATTTGTGACTAGAATAGGGGTAATTCATAAACAGGAGACTCCCCTCTAAAGAATTTTAGTCTTGGCATCCTTTTGTTGGAAAAACTAGATACTTAGGGGTGTGCCCTTTAAAATATTAAAACCTTCCATTTGTGGAAAGTTTAGTAGTACTATTTAGAAATAATTACCTTTATGTGGAGAAAACAAATGAGAGAGGTATAGTTCTCATGGCTGTTCCAAAAGTAAACAAAACAAACAAAACTAATGATATCAATATAATTCAACTGAATGTTACTTTCTCTTTCTACAAACACACTTGCCACACTTTGTCTGAGAGGAAGATGTTTAAGGCTACCCTTTCTTTGTCATGTAAGAGAAAAATTCACTCTTGATAGCCTGATTTGAGGCTTGACCTCATGAACCTCAAGATCTTGACCTGAGCCAAAACCAAGAGTCGGATCTTAACTGACTGAGCCACCCAGGTGCCCCGCATGCTAGTTGTTTCAGCTCAGTCTCTATGTGTTTTGTATGTGTGTTCTCATATACATGTGCTTGCACAGGCATACAAAATTGATATTTTTTTAGACATCAAATACAACATGACCTAGTAACTGTTCAGGAATTAAAACGTTTTTTTCTAACTCTGCCTCTCCCAGTCCTTTAAATTATGGGCTCATAATCTAAATTTGACTATAAATTGTAGTCAGAAACTATATCTCTCTTAGCATTTAGGGGTTCCTGGGCATCTCGATCGGTTAAGCATCTGACTCTTGACTTTGGCTCAGGTCGGTCATGATCTCACGGTTTGTGCGATGGAGCCCTGTGTCAGACTCTGAGCTGAAAGAGCTGAGTCAACTTGGGATTCTGTCTCTCCCTCTCTTTGCCCCTCGCCTGCTTGTGGACTCTCTCTCTCTCTGAAAATAAATAAATAAGCTTAAAAAATTTATCTTAGCATTTAGCTTAGTTTAGTACCTAGCACATACTAAAAACCAAATATGTGCTGGATTGAATGCACTTTTTTCCTTTTAACTACTGCCTCTTTCTATTCCATTTTTCCACACATCTTGCAAAAGCAACCTTCTCTCATTCATTATTTATCCGTTTTAGGGCAACATCCTTCTCATTTTATTAAAACTGTCTATATCTAACAAAAGTGAACAATAATCATTCTTTTGCTTAATTCAGTAACTTTTTATTAGTCCTCATCCTGTTTGCCTCTGGGTAATATTTAGCAGAGTTATCCATATTTCATATTTTAAATTCCCTTTTCCTTTGAAATTCCTATGGCTTTTGTCAAACTACTTCATACTTATCCTCTTCGTATCTGCTAAACCTCTCCCTCTTTATGTTTACCATTAAATTTTGTAGTTACAAAGGTTTTGTCCTTAGGCCTATTCTCATTTCACCATACTTGCTCTTTCTGGACATTTTCATCTACTCATAGAGCCTCAGCTCCCAAATCTATGATGATGGTGTCTAATCTACAAGTAAGTCTTAACATTGTTTTCTGAATATTTTTCTTTGTATATTGAACATCATTCAAACATAGTATGAGACTATTTTAGCTTAAAGAACAAAATAACAACAGACATGGACTCTGTCTAGCTTATGCAAAATCAAAGGAAGAAAGAGAGGCTTACTGGAGTGATTATTGGGGAATTTCAAGGAGCCTACAGGATGGAAGGTATGGCTTCCACAAGAGGCCAGAGTCCTCAGAGAAACTCAGGAAATTTCTTTCTCTCACCTGTACTCTGAGTATCTGTTTATGCCTTCTCTCACACTGGCAACCAGCATTTTGTACTCTTTAACCCACATGTTGGAATGTGACAACTAATGGTCACCAAGCTTACACATTCTCAGTTTCAGATCATCCAGAAAGAGATCTACTTTGCTTTCTCTGTTCTGGAGAAACATAGACTCTTAGTGGCCCATCCTAGGAACATATTACCCCAACAAGTCCATTCTGGCCACAGGAAAATGTCCATTATATAGATGATGTCTGCTTCAAAACCATGTGGTGTGAGAAGAGACATGTGTCAGAAACAGGAGATAAGAGATAAGATTTGCTTGGCTAGAATAAATAATAGGTTTTTAATACAAACACCCTCTTGGCAGGTGAAATTAATGTCCAAACTCATTTTTATCCACCAACTACCAACTCAGCCCTATCTCCTGAAAGAAAGGGGAAGAGATCACCAGATCTCAAGGTAGAAATTGCTGAATTGTCTTTGACTTTGTCCTAACTGTCTATACTCCATCATTTTCTAGTCAGTCAGTTTTAACACTGAGCTATCTCATGGATGCATATTTTCCAGGCCTCTTGCCACCACCCTCTCATGGCCCCTCATCTCCTGCCTCCTCTCTGGGATCTGTGACTTTATCGTTTGTTTCTCCAGTCTTTGTCCATACCAGACTATGAAGCTAGACCACATCACATCTTTATTTAAAAGCCGTTGAAACCTATAGAACAGATTTAAAATGGTCCAGTTTTATGTCTGGTCCCTCCTCATCCAGAGAATCCCATCACTATTTATAGACAACCTTATTTGATCTCATAAATTATATTTATTTACTCATTCTCCTGGACTTTTGTATACATCAATGCTAACTATACTCTTGTTTATTTGGCAAAATCTTTCTTATCCTTCTGGATTTACCTCAAGACCCAGTTCAAATTTCATCTTCTCTGAGAAGACTGTCTTAACACTTTACATCACCAAGGAAATTAATCTTACCTACCTGACCTTAACTCAGTATAATACTTTTAGCACCTCATGGTTTTCCTACAGTTTTTTATTTGTTCTATGTATTAGCATTTGGACAATTTAGTGTGTTTTATATTTTCCCCTTTAGAACTTCACTTAGGGTCTGGTACAGAGAAGGAATATATGAATATTCATGAATGAAAAATAAGAATTTTTTAATATTGACTATAGACTTTAAATGGGCTCTTTTTTAGTATGTAAATTTTAAAATGATGAGAAATCTATTTAAATCGGATGTCTTAGACAAATTATTCAACTTAAAAATTATTGTGTTCTTCTTATGTGATCTATGGCATGGCTGAGATTATTACTGTGTTTTTCTTATTTGTGCCTGCTTTATACCAAGCTGTTTATGTGTGCATGCTTTACACCAAGCTGTTTACTCTGTAGAGCTGAGAATGACAAAGAAACAAATAATAATATTGTAAGTCAGGTTATAAATGCTAGAGGTACAAGAAAGTGCCTATAGGAGAAAAGAGAAAGGAAAGATTAATTTTGGTTAGAAACTCGTGTCACAAATGAAAGCATGTAAAGCAGAGGGAGACATAGTCTCAAATGGCACCCAATATGGTCAACTAAATGAAGCCTGTGTTTCTTCAAAAATTCTACATAATTGTGGTACATAGTGTACAAATTCTGTCCTCTAAGTACTAAACTATTTTTGTTAATTTACAACCATAGTCATGATTTATAATGCCTGTAAAAACCAGCCTAAGATAAACATTCTCAAATACACAAACACTTACACATACATGACTGCCAAAGGTGGTAATTTTATTGGCTGAGCTTTTAGTTCTACAGTTGAGTTAAAGGAGAAGATTAACATGTGTTAAAGTGAAGGTTTGCTAAGGCTTAACTCTGGGTGTCAGATTGCCTATATAAAGCAGTAAGTAAAATACCAAGCCAAGACAAAAGTGTTTGTTCTTCACTCAGGCTTCCAACCCCAGGCATCATGTACTTAAGAGCAAGCTTAAAGGCAAGCCTTTGGAGAATAGAGCATAATGTTGGCAAGCAAGTCATTCCCAATTAAGCAAACTAAATCTTAAGAACAAAACTACAATAAATGGTCAGAGAATGTGAGAGAACAAAACCCAAAGTGGATGACGTCTTGTTTTTCTGATTTCATTGCTTTCTTCCTCATCCCGCTCATTAAGAATTGGCATTAAATGCTCTATGGGATCTGATCAGAAGTGCACAGAGGATTTGGGCCTGCTGGAGGAGCAACTGCCTTGCAGCCTCCTTGGTTTGGTAGCAGCTGTCTGAATTGAGTAGTCTGTGATTCTAAGGAAAGACTAGTTGTTAATACACATATCAATTCATGTAGTCAACATTACTTTAGGGAATGGAAAGAATGGCATCTTGACATTTGTTCCACCAAAGCAGATTAGTTGGCCAGACTTGGGAACATTTTAAATTTTACTTCAAAAAAAGAACAAAAGGTACATCTTTTCAGGCTGTCAAAACCGACTACCAAAATAAATAATTCCCTTAGATTGATTTTGCTATCAAACATTGGACACATGATACTTCAGTTTCTTATTCAAATTCCCCATTGTTGGGGTCTATTAATTGCATTCGTATTATTTTGAAAATGCAGTTTTAGCTCATACATAATGAGTGACTAATAATATATAGATATATTCCTAACTGCTTTCATTCTCCATTATTCATAGCATCTATTCCTTATTCATCTAGCAGGATAAAGAGCTCTGAGGAATGAGATGACCTTTTCATCCAAGACCAGTAAAAAATGAAAATGCATTTGATATGAATAATCTCTCTATTTATCAAAATTCTATCAAGGATCATCCCAGAAGAATCACTGTTATTTGTCCAGTGCACACCAGTCTGGCATAGTGGTCAGCATCTGATATAAGCATCTCTTTAGGACCCTAATGAATAGTTGTAATGATCTGAATGGATATGGATAGAGATATGGATGTAAAGATAGATAGATAGATAGATAGATAGATAGATAGATAGCTGTTATTTATTCTTTTTTTAATAAACTAATTTTCAAAATTAGCTAGAAGAAAATGTGGAAGTAATTAATATGTGCACTAATAGCTTTCATTTTTTGTGCCAGCTCCTCTAACCCTGCCCTCCATAACATCACCCAAATTATCATTCTGAAATCATATGATCTTCCCTTATTTTTCAAAAGCAGACTTCACATGTCATTTGTTTTACCTAATCTGTTAAAAATATCAGTATATTTTAGTCAGTTGAGTGTCTGACTTGATTTTGGCTCATGTCATGATCTCACAATTGTGAGATCGAGCCCCATGTCAGGCTCTGTGGTGAGCGTGGAGCCTGCTTGGGATTCTCTCTCTCTCTTTCTCTTTCCTTCTGCCCCTCTCCCACTTGTGCTCTCTAAATAAATAAATAAATAAATAAATAAATAAATAAATACATAAATAAATAAACAGAGCACTTTTTAAGATAGTGTATTTTGTCATATTTAAAACTGTTTAAAATTTTTATATTTTTCACCTTTAAAGATCCAAGTGCCAGTAAGCTAAGGGGAAGGTGGTGTGTTGGTTATTCAATAAATGTGTATTGAATCTCTGCTTTGAGCCAAGAGAAACTAGAAGTGTGACAGTACATTGGAGGAAATAGTTTGAGGCCAGTGGGCTTATGACAGAATCTTGGGTTAATGAGTCAACACTTTCATTTTACTAGGATCACTAATTTGTCCATTTTGGGAATCAGAAAAGGTTGACCAAAATCCTGCCATTATGATATTCAACTTTAACACATTTTCCCACATCTCCTTTATACTTCTTCATATAGATGAAGGGTGGCGACTCTGATAATAGTCTGTTGTGTTATTTCTCAATGCACTATTTTTTCTGATGTTGACTCTTACTGAGGTACACACCATTCTGCAACTTATTAATAAAAAGCACCCGGAATATGAATTCTTACTAAAAAAATCAATGTCATCTATACTTCACAGATTGTCACTCAAAACCCAGAGACTTTACAATTTTCCCAGCATTTCACATCTGTTAGCAACAGAACTGATTTCTTTTTTTTTATTTTTTTTTATTTTAGTCACCTAGTGTTCTTCATGACAACTGCGCTCCTTAATCCCCATCACCTATTTCACCCATACACCGACCCACCTTCCCTCTGGTAACCATCACTTTGTTCTCCATACTTAAGAGTCTTTTTCTTGATCTCTCTCTCTTTCCCTCTCTTTCTCTTTATTTTGCCTTTGCTCATTTGTTTTGTTTCTTAAATTCCACATATGAATGAAATCATATGTATTTGTCTTTCTCTGACTGACTTATGTCACTAAGCATTATACTCTCTAGTTCCATCCATGTCATTGCAAATGGCAAGATTTCATTCTTTTCATGGCTGAATAATATTCCATTATATCTATATACTTTATCATCTTTATCCATTCATATACCAATGAATGCGTGGGCTTCTTCCATATCTTGGCTACTGTAAATAATGCTGCTATAAACATAGGGGTACATGTATCCCTTTGTTTTATATTCTTTGGGTAAATACCTAGCAGTGTGATTACTAGATCACAGGGTAGTTTTATTTTTAACTTTTTTCAGGAACCTCCATACTGTTTTCCAGAGTGGTTGCACCACTTTGCATTCTTACCAACAGTACCCAAGTGTTCCTTTTTCTCCACATCCTCACCAACACCTGATGTTTCTTGTGTTGTTGATTTTAGTCATTCTCACAGGTGTGAGGTAATATCTCATTGTACTTTTGATTTGCATTTCACTGATGGTAAGTGATGAGGAGCATTTTTTCATGTGTCTGTTGGCCATCTGTATGTCTTCTTTGGAGAAATGTCAGTTCATGTCTTCTCACCATTTGTAATTGAATTATTCATTTTTGGGGTGTTGAGTTTTGTAAGTTCTTTATTTTGTATACTAATACACTATATTTTTTATATTTTGTATACTAATCGTTTGTTAGATAGGTCATTTGCAAATATCTTCTCCTATTTACACAGGTTGCCTTTTAGTTTTGTTGATTGTTTCTTTCACTGTGTAGAAGCTTTCTATTTTGACATATTCCTAATAGTTTATTTTTGCTTTGTTTACCTTGCCTCAGGAGACATATCTAGAAAAATGTTTCTTAGGCCAATGTCAGAGAATTTACTGCATATGTTCTCTTCTAGGATTTTTATGGTTTCAGGTTTCACATATAGGTATTTAATCCATTTTGAATGTATTTTTGTGTATGACATGAGAAAGTGATCCAATGTCATTCTTTTGCATATTGCTATCCAATTTTCCCAAGCACCACTTGTTGAATATCTTTTTCCCATACAATATTATCTCCTACTTTGTCAAAGATTGACCATAAAATTGTGGGTTTATTTACGAGTTTTCTGTTCCATTGATCAATGTATCTATTTTTATGCCAGTGCCATACTGTTTTGATTATAATATAAATTGATTTGACTTGTAATATAACTTGAAGTTCAGAATCGTGATTTCTCCAGTTTTGCTTTTCTTTTTCAAAACTGCTTTGACTATTCAGGTTCTTTTGTGGTTCCATGCAAATTTTAGGATTGCTTGTTCTAGCTGTGTGAAAAACGCCAGTGGCATTTTGATAGGGATTGCATTAAATGTGTAGATTGCTTTGGGTAGTATAGACATTTTAATATTATCTTTCTATCCATGTTCTTTCTATCCATGAACATGAAATGTCTTTTTATTTCTTCTTTGTTTAATTTTTAATTTTTTTAATTTTTTATGTTTATTTTATTATTTTTTTCAATATATGAAGTTTGTTGTCAAATTGGTTTCCATACAACACCCAGTGCTCATCCCAAAAGGTGCCCTCCTCAATACCCATCACCCACCCTCTCCTCCCTCCCATCCCCCATCCACCCTCAGTTTGTTCTCAGTTTTTAAGAGTCTCTTATGCTTTGGCTCTCTCCCACTCTAACCTCTTTTTTTTTCCTTCCCCTCCCCCATGGGTTCCTGTTAAGTTTCTCAGGATCCACATAAGAGTGAAACCATATGGTATCTGTCTTTCTCTGTATGGCTTATTTCACTTAGCATCACACTCTCCAGTTCCATCCACGTTGCTACAAAGGGCCATATTTCATTCTTTCTCATTGCCACGTAGTACTCCATTGTGTATATAAACCACAAATTTTTTTTATCCATTCATCAGTTGATGGACATTTAGGCTCTTTCCATAATTTGGCTATTCTTGAGAGTGCTGCTATAAACATTGGGGTACAAGTGCCCCTATGCATCAATACTCCTGTATCCCTTAGGTAAATTCCTAGCAGTGCTATTGCTGGGTCATAGGGTAGGTCTATTTTTAATTTTCTGAGGAACCTCCACACTGTTTTCCAGAGTGGCTGCACCAATTTGCATTCCCAGCAACAGTGCAAGAGGGTTCCCGTTTCTCCACATCCTCTCCAGCATCTATAGTCTCCTGATTTGTTCATTTTGGCCACTCTGACTGGCATGAGGTGATATCTGAGTGTGGTTTTGATTTGTATTTCCCTGATGAGGAGCGACATTGAGCATCTTTTCATGTGCCTGTTGGCCATCTGGATGTCTTCTTTAGAGAAGTGTCTATTCATGTTTTCTGCCCATTTCTTCACTGGGTTATGTTTATTTATTTTTGCGAGAGAGAGAAAGTGTGTGTGACCAGGTGAAGGGCTGAGAGAGAGGAAGATCACAGAATCCGAAGCAGGCTCCAGGCTCCGAGCTGTCAACACAGAGCCCGATGTGCAGCTCGAATTCACAAACTGTAAGATTATGACCAGAGTGAAGTCAGATGCTTAACCAATTGAGCCACCCAGGTGCCCTGTCTTTTTATTTCTTTGTGTTGTTCAATTTCTTTCATCATTGTCTTATAGTTTTCAGAGTATAGGTCTTTTACCTCTTTGGTTAGGTTTATCCTTAGGTATCTTATTATTTTTGGTACAATTATAAATGGGACTGTCTTATTTTCTCTTTCTGCTGCTTCATTATTGGTATATACAAATGCAACAAATGTCTACAGATTGATATTGCATCCTGTGACTTTACTGAATTTGTCAGTTGTTGCAATTTTTGGGTGGAGTCTTTCAGGTTTTCAAAATAGAATACCATGTTGTCTGCAAATAGTGAAAGTTTCATTTCTTCCTTACTAATTTGGATGCCTTTTATTTATTTTTGTTGTCTGATTGCTGTAGCCAGGACATTCAGTAGTATGTTGAATAAAAGTGGTGACAGGAGACATCCCCATCTTATTCCTGACCCTAGGGGAAAGGCTCTCAATTTTTCCCCACTGAGTATGATGTAAGCTGTGGGTTTTTCATATATGGCCTTTATTATATTGAGGTATATCCCCTCTAAACCTACTTTGTTGAGGGTTTTTATCATGAATGGATGTTGTACTTTGTCAAATGTTTTTTTTTTCTGCATCTATTGAAATAATCATATGGTTCTTATCCCTTTCTCTTATTAATGTGATGTATCACATTGATTGATTTGTGAATATTGAACTACTCTTGCAACCCACTTGATCATGGTGAATAATTGTTTTAATGTGTTTTTGGATTCAGTCTGCTAGTATTTTGTTGAGGATTTTTTACATCTTTCTTCATCAAAGATATAGACATGTAGTTCTTTTTGTGTGTGTGGTGTCTTTATCTGGTTTTGGTATCAGAGTAATCCTGGCCTCAGAAAATAAATTTGGAAGTTTTCCTTCTTCTATTTTTTTGGAATAATTTTTGGAATAATAAAATTTTGCTTTTGTTGATTTTGTTGAGGGTTTTCTGTGCCTCCTGGATCTGGATATCTATTTCCTTCTCCAGATTAGGGAAGTTTACAGTTATTATTTTGCCAAATAACTTCCCTGCCACCTTTTCTCTCTTCTTCTTCTGGGATGCCTGTAATACAAATGTTATTATGTTTGATGGAGTTATTGAGTTTCCTAAGTCTATTGTCATTTTGCATAATTCTTTTTTCTCTCTTTTATTTGGCTTAATTGCTTTCCATTACTCTATCTTCTAAGTCATTAATTCATTCCTCTGCTTTTTCCAGCCTGCTATTCATTCCATCAAGCATATTTTTTATTTCTTTTATTAAGACCTTCACCTCTGCTATGTTATTCCTTATCTCTGTGTTATGGTCTCACTGATGTCCTCCCCTCTTTTCTCAAGTCCAGTGAGTATCCTTATAATCATTGTTTTAAATTCTCCATCAGGCATGCTACTTATATCTGTTTCACTTAGATCTCCAGCCATGGCCTTGCCCTCTTCTTTCCTTTGGGACATATTTCTCTGTTTTTTCATTTTGTCTAAGTCTCTGTGCCTGTTTCTCTGCATTAGAAAAGTCAGCTATGTCTCCTGTTCTTGAGGGTAAAGGCTTATGAAGAAGAGTTCCTATAGTGCCTGTAGTGTAGTGTCCCCTTTTCCCCAGGGTCTGGTGCTTCTTTGAGTATCTCCAATGTGTGCGGTGTGTGCTCTGCTGAGAACTTCATCATTCAGGCCAGTTACCTGCAGTTCTCTTTGCAGTTCAGGCCAGTCATCTGCAGTCTCTTTTGTGGGGAGTGTTTGGGGCCTGGCCTGAATATGGTGCATTTTAAGTAGATCTGCTCTGGTGTGCTTGTGAAATGAGACCTCTGTCCTCTGCCTCCAGAATCAACACCTCACAAAACTCCCATGTTGGCAGGGGTTTGGGGCAGTCTTTTGGGGGAAGGGGCTGAGACTAAGGCAAATGTGACTGGAAAGAGTGGTTCTGATGGCGGAGCAGGGCCAGTGTAAGCAAGTTAGGTAGTGAGTATCTGTGCCCACAGGTTCCCACAGGGTACTCTGTGTTTATGCTGAGGGGCAGAGGAGGGAAATGCTTCCTGCCAGGTCCTTAGTTCTGGAGCGTCCTCTCCATAAGTACTGCCTCTCTGGGACATACTCTGAGATGAGCAGCTAACCTCCCCGCTGTGTACCTTGGTGCTCTTCAGATCATTTCCATGCTGTCTGTCCACCGGCTGTTTGCCCTCCTGTCTTTTCTCCAAGAGCAGCCTCAATGCCCTCCAAGCTCTCCCAGGGCCAAACACACTGACCTTCAAAACTCAGGTTTTATGTCCCACTGGTTGCAAGAACTCACAAAATTCGGGCGCTCTTGCTTTTGAAGCCAATTGCTATGAAGATTTATTTTTCTCTGTGTGCTCCCCTGTGTGCTAGTCTGTCTCTCACCTCTCTCCATGACCTTGGCTCCCTCCCCGCCACAGTGGCCACACAGACCATGTCTCTGTACTTCATACCTTCTTTGATGTGGCCTCTTCTCTACTTTTTGTTGTGGAGTTTGTTCTGCCAGTCTTCAGGCCAATTTTATGGGGTATTTGGGATGATCTGATAGTTATCTAGTTGTATGTCTGGGACAAGACTAGGGTCCTTCTACTCCTCTGCCATCTTCCCCCTACCCAGAAGTGATATTCTTATCCTAAATCGATCAAAGACTTTACTAGGATGAATCAGAATTAATATTTCAAAGATCATTTTTTTCGTCTGCTTAGTTCATATTATTATTCACTGATTAAACTAACTATTGATATCCTTTTCATTGTTAACATAAATTTTGTTAATTTATTTACTTTACCCCATTCCCAAGACTGCATGGCCACCATGTCTGATTTTCAAGGGAATGATATTTCCTTCCTAAGTGTACCCCATGTTCATAATACTTCTTATCTGGCTATGAGCAAATATGCATATTTCTGTATCAAGGGATTCAGAGAAGTCAAGATGGAATGAAAACTTGCTAAATAAAAATTTTATATCCTATTCCCCCAAAATATTGAACTTAATCATCTATATTTTAAACAATAAGAAGCAAAATGACTGATATCAAGTATGTAATTTTCCTCCAGAACTAGGATATTAAAATTCAGAGGCTATTTTAGAATGAACACTGGTCTCAATTATTTACCAGATTACTTTAATGTATCTTGATATTACCTATTTTTGTTTTATTAACATTTTAGTATCCCTTTGCCGGAAAATGCAGTATTTTGTGTTAGAATAGCAAACAGAAGAGAAACTGGTTTCAACAGCCATTTATAATTGCTCAGAACATTACAATTAACCATATTCTATTTGTTCTCATATATAAACATAATAGAATGGACAGCTAATGACACCTAAAGGAACAAATAATTTAAAATGGTACCTAATAATGTATTGGTGTATATGGCCTAATTACAAAAGAATTGCATCTAGTTCTTACCTGAAACCATTTATCCTCTGGATTATAGAGAAGGAATATTAAAGGCAAGGGGGATCATGAGCATATGATATTGCAGGATTTCGTGGGGGATTTTTATAGACTTTTTTATTTTTTAATGTTTATTTTTGAAGGAGAGAGAGAGTATGTGAATGGGGCAGGGGCAGAGAATGAGGGAGACACAGCATCTGAAGTGGGCTCCAGGCTCTGAGCTGTCATCAGCATGGAGCCCGACATGGGGCTTGAACACATGAATAGTGAGATCATGACCTGAGCTGAAGTCTGATGCTTGATTGACTGAGCCACCCACATGCCCCAAGACTTTATTTTTTTAGTGCAGTTCTTAGGTTTATCACAAATTGGGCAGAAAGTACAGGAATTTCTCATATACCCCCTGCCTCCACACATGCATGACCTCTCCCATTATCAACATCTCCCACAGAGTAGTACATTTGTTACAATTGATGAAACATTGGCACATCGTAATCACCCAATGTCCATAGTTTACATTAGGTTTCACTCTTCATGTTGTACATGCTGTAGGTTTGGAAAAATGTATGATGATATATACTTAGTACCATACAGAGTAGTTTCAGTGCCTAAAAATCCTCTGGGCTCCTCCTAGGCATCCCTCCTGACACAATAACCCCTGGCAACCACTGATCTTTTTGCCATCTACATAGTTTTGCCTTTTCCAGAATATCATATAGGTAGAATCATATAATAGGTAGCTTTTTCAGAGTGAATTATTTCACTTAGTAATGTTAATTTCAGTTTCCTTCATGCTTTTTCATGGCTTGATAGTGTATCTCAGTTTAGCACTGAATAATATTATCTGGATGAACTGTAGTTTATTTATCCATTCACTTACTGAAGGATATCTTGGTGCTTCCAAGTTTTGGCAGTTATGAATAAAGCTTCTATAAACAAGCAGCAAGTTTTTTTGTGAAGATAGGTTTTCACCTCTCTTGGAAAAAAGCCAAGAATGATTGCTGGATAGGACTGTGGTTTTCAACCAGTGGGATTTAGATGGCTAGCGGGAGAAAGAATCATAGTTTAGGGAGACTTTATTCCTCATTGTTTTTATAAAATTTCTAAAAAAAAATTTTTTTTCTTTCAACCTCCAAGTTATTTTCCCGGAAGTCAAAATGCCATTTATAGCCACTTCTACCTGCCAGGGGTTTACCACCTGCCGTTTCTGTGTAAAGCCCTGCACATGGAGTGTTCTTCTTATTCCCACAAGTCAGTACTTCTGACGTGACACACCTATTGAAAGCTATATCCTGTGCTTCTTCCCCTTTCTACATCAGCTATGTATGTGTACAATGAGACCAGAATAATTTTGGGAAAACATGTGCTTTTAAGAGTCATGAGAGCAGTAACATTTATTCTCCAACACCATTATCTCCATTTCAAACCACAAAAGGAATTATTTTAATTTGTGTTTTAAAGATAGACCAACAAAATTGTTCACTCACCAGATAATGAATTGCTATACCCATTTAATTGATCATAAGTAATGAATAAAATTGTCAAATGTTTGTAACTATATAATTTGTAAAAGATTTGGCATATTTTATCAAATGATTAATGAGGGAAAAAAGGAAGATTTAAGAATCACTTCTCTAGGATATTATATGATTATATTTTTTCTTGTCTCTTCAAGATATAATTTTTATCTGAATTGGTGCATATAAAATAAAAAGAGATGGATAGAAAAAAAATTTATGCAGTGAAGGCCTTTTCACACACATACATGCACACACACAAATTTTGGGGGGAACTCTTACTTTTGGGGATTTACAGTAATAACTTCCTATGGTAATCCATAGGAATTCTAAAAGTTTATATGATGAGTTAAGCTCCTAATCTACATCAAAGATATGTATGTAGTTATTAGACTTTGGTATTCACAGTGAATTCATGCAAATGGCTCATTAGAATTTCAGGCCAGACAAACTTATTCCTTTATTAATTCTTTAATCCATTATTTTAATGTCTTTTATTGTGTTAGGCACAGGGATTGCAAAGCCCCGCCCCCATTAAGATATGTCAGTTTGGATTGTTATCCAGACTATTGCAACAAATCCCTAACTGGATTCCTTGCTTCTGCTCCTTCTCACTCATTGTTTTTCACATTGAAGTCAAACTAATTTTTCTAAAATATGGCTATTATTCTACTCAAACCCTTAAGCAGTAAATGGCATCCTGTTGAACTCGGGATAGAAGGTGAAATCCTTAACCTGGCCTTGTGGGTTCTTTATGATCTGAACCCCACTCCCTCTAGTCCTACCACCAGGCAATCTCCCTCTCTGCTCACTATACCACAGTTCCTGGCCTTTTAGGTCCTCATGGGCACCGTGTTCTTTCTTTCTTTTAGCCTTTGTTTTTGCTTGACATGCTCAGCTCCACATCCTTGGCTTGGCAAACTCTTGCTTATCCTCAGTTCTAAACTAAAAGATACTTCAACAAAGCAACATTCCCTGAATTGGATCTTCCTATTAGACTCATCAAAAAGAGTCTCCTTCTGTAGTGTGTATATAGATAGATAGATAGATAGATAGATAGATAGATAGATAGATATTTAATAGAAGTCTGTCTCAAGAGACCAAAACTCAGTGAGTGTAGAAATCACATCTATCATATTTACCATAGTGTGTATAGCATTTAGCATGATGCCTGACATATATAAGGCAAGTACCGAAACATTAATTATTAATGTTTGATCAAATGAGTATGTGAATGCTCCAATAGTACCTGGACACATGCGAGCTCCTCTTTTAAGCAAATTAAAATTAATTCACCGATCTTTAATCTGCCTGTCCAATTTCTAAATTGAGATATATGAATATAATTAAAAGAGGGGACTGTTCAGAAAGATTGTCGTAAAGATCTTACAACCCAGAGTAGAGAGGGTAGGTAAAACTCTTGATTTCAGCTAAGGTCATGATCTCATGGTTCTGAGTTCAAGCCCCTTATTGGGCCCTACACGGATTGTGTAGAGCCTGCTTGGGATTCTCTGTCTCTGTCTCTCTGTCTGTCTCTCTCTCTGCCTCTCTCCCCCACAAATAAACAAACTTTAAAAAAGCAAAAGATGGGGAAAAAAGCAAAGGAATTATTAGGAAAACAAGTTTAAGTATAGGTAAGTGGAGTAATAATTTTAACAGTTGCACTTATAAATGTTTGCATATTTTAATGATGTGTTTTAATACCCTGGACTTTTCGGGGAAGCTGACTGTCTTTCCTTCCAAAACATTACACAGGAAAGACCTCATATTGTATATTCCAGAGCTTCCAGGTCCAAGGCTGCGGCTAGGCTCAGTACTTACATGCCCAAGTTCACTCTTTAGACATTGAGATCAGTGCAGAATCAGAGGTCCTCCTGCTCACATGAATTCATTTAATACTTGATTCTTAATCCATTTTGCTTCTTCACTAAAAGCAGTTTTTACTTTCTTAAAGAACTTTTGAGGATCGAGGCACTTTCTTCTCATGTTCCATGTCACAAAAATTTGCACTAAAAAGAGTATATTAAAAAAACAAATTATGTGGGTGTACTAAGTGTGATGTGTTTTCTAGTTTTACCTGAATTAAAAGTACTCTATATTTGAAGTAAATACAAAAATATGAGCTCTAATTATACAGAAAAACTTTAACTGAAGATCATATCAGCTTGAATCATTATTGTTAATATATTCAATTTTACTTTCCAGATGAATGAATAAAAACTACTTTGATTTCCCATTTATAATTATGTTTAAGTTTTGCTAGTTTGGGTACTATGCAGCCAAATCAAAGCCAAAAACATATTTTTATAAATAATGCATTTAAAGATTACCAAAATGACATGTTAATAGGAACACAATAAACATCTCATAGGAAGTTAATACACATGGGTCTACTCGGTATTATAACTCACAAAGGCCAAGAAGTAATACTATTCTTTAATTATTTTTTCCTTAGAAATCTGCTAAAATGTTATGCTTTTCACTGTAGCTGATGAAACCACATAATTCTTATCCTCCACAGTACAAGTGAAGTACCAAAAAGGATAAAGTAGATAAATATTGTACAATGTTTTTAAAACTATACATGTACATCTAATATGAAAGCAATAGGGAATGGTGCTCAAGATATGATATGTAGAAGTAAAAAACTCTGACATAACAATTAAAGAGGTTTCTTACTTAACTTTGAAAGAATGCTAAAGTTTTTAATAGCAAAGAGGCATCTAGTAGAGAAAAAATCTTGTTTTCTTTTTTAGCATTAGTTTTGACTGTGAAATTAGTCAATCAATGCCTTTGATGTGTCAAGATACCACTGTTTAAAACATTAGATTGCTAAATATACTTTTAGATAAGAGGCATTTAGAGAAAAATTCTATTCGGCTGTATTACATATATTCAGTGTCGATTTGCATGGTGAAAAATATTGAAATCCAAACCCTCAATGTGGTGGTTATTAGGAGGTGGGACCTTGAAAGGTAATTAAGTCATGAGGTAGAACCCGCATGAATGGAATTAGTGCTTTCCACTCTGTGAGGATACAATGAGAAGTCAGCTGTCTACAACCTGGAAATGAGCTCTCACCAGAACCTGATCATACTGGTGCCCTGAACTTAGACTTCCAGCTTCTAGAACTGTAAGCAGCCACCTAGTCTATGGCACTTATGTTATAGCAGCCTCAACTGCCTAAGACATCAGGATAGGTTATTTCCTTTTCATATAAAGAAAAACTATTTCTTCTTAAATTCACCTATCTTACTAAGTTCTTTTTATTATATCTTATATTTTCTCAGGTATTACTCTTTGAGTTTCTAGGTATATATTCAAACTTCCTGCAAATAATTTCATCTTCTCCTTTCCACTTTTAATGCCACTCTTCTCTTTTTTCCCCACTCTTCTCTTTTCTAATTAAGTTGAACATTCTAACAGATCAATATTAAATTTATTGGTAATATTCACAGAGCTGCTTTCAGTATTTTACAGTTAAGCACAATCCATCTTTCTCAGAAATACATTTTTCCCATGTTAAGAAAGTGTTCATCTTTGTTAATTAAAATTTTGTACTAGGAAGAAAGTTGAATTCTAGCAAAAGCTTTTTTAGTTGCAATCTTTGATGACATAAAATGAAGAAAAAATGAACATATTTCCAAATATTAGCCATCCTTGCATTGCTGAGATCAAATACAATTGACTGGAGTATAACTCAATTAATATGCCTCTGCATTCTATCTGGGATTAATTTATTTACCATTGCATTAATACATGTAAGAAGAACTACTTTGAAAATTTTTTCAGTATCTAACAGAATGTTAAAATTGACATTTTGACAAAGCACCAAGATAAAATATAATGTGCTAGACATTCCTCCATTCCAAAGTAGGTGTTATGCCTCATGCAAGATTTACAATGAAATATCCCTAAACTGGCAACACAATTCTTAAAGCCCTACACCTTTATTAAGAACTGAAATGTTTGAAATTTTATATTAAAGAGAAGACTTTGTGAAAAGAAATTCTGAGAGTATTACCAACATGCTAGGAATCTCAATCCTGTAGTAGGGAAGATTTGGACAGTGTCTGATTCTTACCATGAGTATAATGGAGGTTTTGAAGGGACTACTTAGAAGCTTTATTCATGTCCCCCTAGATTTGTGGCTCATGCCTAAAAGAGCTCAAGTGATCTTTGAATGAAGGCTGAAACTGGGAAGTTACTTTTTTCTCTGAAAGTAGGTCAAATGTAGGTTAACCATGGTGACTATACATATGGATCCCAAGTAGAAATGTCATGCTGGAATTATTTGTGATCCACCCCCAAAGCATTGCCCTTTAGGATAAAAAATATCATCTGGAAAGGGATATGGGGTGTCCATCCAGAAGAAAATCCTCTGTGGTGAAGGTAGACCTGACAAAGGAAAGATACTGCCATGTCACCGGAGTTTTAGAAAAAGGCACTCCACAGAGAAATCTTCAGAAAACACACAAAAGTACCCAACATGTAAAAAAAGTTGGCTTTAAATACCTGCATTGTCCAAAATCATGATGATATCTGTCAAGCATGAGTTATCCTACTTGCCTTACCTCCTCTTTCATACTTTACTCTCCTCCCAACCCCACCCACTCTGATGGTGTTAGATTAAGAGATGCTAAATAGAACAAGAGGTTAAGTGAGAAGGAGGGAAAGACAATTGAGTGCCCTCTCTTCCTCCTGAAAGTAATCATCCCAAAGGAAACTCCGGCTGGAAGGGAAAGAAAAATCAACCTCAAAGTTTTGATCATTTTATAGGACTAGATATTTTAAAGGTTTGCGACATAAAGGAATGGTCAGAAAGAAACAGCACTTAGTTTCACTTGGTAATCCAGGGGGAGAGAAAGGATAATGCTCACTAAATCAGATTTAAAAGAATGGTGAGTCAAAATATGTTTGCTTTTATAATTACATACCAGGACTTCTTCTGGTTCCATGTGCAATCAAATATATTGTTTTTGTGAGATTTTTGTGTCCATGAAATGCCAGCTTCAAGAAAGTATTTATAAACTTCTCTTCTTTCTTGGAGACTTAACAACTATTTTGATAAACACCTAAATCACCTTTGAGGTGGTCACAGGGGATAATCAGTTATTTAGTCTTCCTCTTTTCTTAGAAACCAGTTCTGGTATAAATCACTTTTTAAGAAGGCCTAGCAGCTTATGAGATCTATAGATCTTATGAGATCTATATCTTTTTGGCCCCTCATTCTTCTTTAGCCTTGTTGCAATATCTTAACTTGGCTATTACTTGCCTTCCAAAGACCACATGAAAAGTACGGTGGCCAAGCAAAGTTAAGTATATGGTTCCTGCTACAGCAAGGGAGAACTTTACCTTGACAGAGCCTTAAAAGTGTCTCAGAGGGGAACGTCAAAGGAAATCTAAGGTTTTAGGGCCTCAGTTGGATCATTATCATTTGAATCTTGAAAGGTAAGAAAGCAGCTGTAATCAGGCAAAGTTTATGATACAATGACTTTGGATTGGTGGGCATAGCAAGTGAAGGCGAGAGAAGATTCTTTAAGCAAGTCTTGATGAGAAAGCTCAGGGTCTGATTAGTATACTGTCTTAGTTGTTCCGTACTCTTGTCTAGGAGGGATAAGTTTTTGTGGAGGCAGTAGCTAAGTGTTTTTGTTTATTCTTAGTACTGTTTACATATGACTAGGAAAGTGTGTTCAATCACAGAATTTTTAGGATGTGTGCAGAAAAATATTTAGGCCCAGTATGGTCTGAACACAGAGCAAAGGACTTGTGTGGGTTCCAGTTGTCAAATTCAGTTCTGCAGATTCAGCTCCTACAAAAGAAGTCTTTTGGAGTTACAAGAAGAAGTTCTGCATCTTCAGTGATTAAGAAAATTGAGGGGCGCCTGGGTGGCGCAGTCGGTTAAGCGTCCGACTTCAGCCAGGTCACGATCTCGCGGTCCGTGAGTTCGAGCCCCGCGTCGGGCTCTGGGCTGATGGCTCGGAGCCTGGAGCCTGTTTCCGATTCTGTGTCTCCCTCTCTCTCTGCCCCTCCCCCGTTCATGCTCTGTCTCTCTCTGTCCCAAAAATAAATAAACGTTGAAAAAAAAATTTTTTTTAAAAAGAAAATTGAAAGAATGCACAGAAATGTGAGGTAGATTTGTCTGATTAGCTCCAGAGTGACCGAAGTCTCAGGATTCCTACGATTCACAAATAGCTTTAGGAATAGCATATGATGGCCTTAGAGACTTAACCTTTTGCTCACCTTAGAGTTTATCCTTCTTACAAAAGAGCATTTGACTGAGTTGCCTCTTGCTCCCATGGGGGGCATCTGTTAGGCAGAATTATTGCCAAGCTGTTCAGGAAGAGTTGCCCTACTCTCTTTCCAGCGTAGCCCACACAAAAGCGTAAAAACTCATGATAAAATGGAAAGCAAATTAACATTAAGAAATATAATAGTCCATCTAAAATGTATGAAGCCAACTTATAAAATTATTAAAGCCAAATTATAATTCTGTTTGCTGGAATAAAATAAAAACAAAAAAACTTTACATCAAAATGGAGCAGAAAGGTATTATCACTAAATCTATTATGTTAACTGCCACCTTGATATTTTGGTGAGACTAGGCCTATGGCACATGCCCCTCTTTCTGATCCAGGCAGCTGTGGTCAGGGAAGCCATGTTAATTTCACCTACAGTGCCAAAGTTGAAGGCAGGACACCTAATAAAGAACCAGTTGGGACCATATTCTACAGAAAGTTTCTGGGAAACTGAGCCCAGTCTTCTTGGTATCCATAGTTTTCAGAGGAATCTATGTATCTATTCTGGATAGTAAGAAAACTCCCTTTCTGGAAGTTTGCTGTAAAGTCTGAATGAAAAGATACCTAATTTATGTAAGACCCAGGTACTAAATTTTACTCAAAACCCTGCAAATTGATCCTACTGAATTGTTACCCTACATTCATAGCATTATTTAAACGATGTTAGTCAACATTAATCCACCATTCATTGTAAATATGATTTAAAGTAACTTAAAGGTGTAATTTTAACTGCAATTTAATACATGTCTGAAGCCATTTTTATCTTTTCCTTAATCATCTCACTCTGAATCAAAAGTATATTACAAAGACATACCTGGAATTTTGTCCATTTACCTAGCACCGGGTTTCATAATAGCAGTACTGCTGACATGTGGGTTGGATAATCATGTGTTATGGGGGCTGTCCTGTGCATTATAGGATGTTTAACAGCACAGTAGATGCCGTAGCAACTGCTCCCTCACCCCAAACCAGTTGTGACAACCAAAATTTGGTCCAGAGTTGCCAAACACACGGGGATGGTGGAGTGAGGGAAACACTCGCCGGAGAGAACCCCTGCTGTGGTGGAACATGAAGGCTTCCCAGTTTGCACATTCTGCACCATCTGCTATCTAATGCTAGGAAGCCCATTGATTATCACTGATGACATCTAAGCTAATCGATTCTTAGATTACCTTTACAGCATATTCCATAATCAAATACATATGGCAGGAAAGAAACAGGGGGTTGACATGCCTCTAGGAGTATGCTTGTATTTGTTTTCTTCAATTAAAACGTGTTATTCTCCTGCCAGAGGATTTAGATCAATAGTTTCTTCCTCCCTTAGAGCCAGTTATGGGATCCGCATTCTAGTTCATGTCAGTTCCCGGTAGCAAGATCCTACCAAGTCCTATCTGTACAAAACCCTGTTTTCGATGACAAATTTCAGCAGTTTAATAAACTGTCTTACACAAAACAAACCATTTTGAACACAATAAAGGCATTATTTTTGAATTGGAATTTATCTTGGTTTCGGGAGAGGCTGTTATTGGAAAATCACGACTGCAGCTCACTCTAGACCAAACCGTTCGTCAGGAAGAGTCACGAATTTCCCATTTCCCATTCTCCGAGCACTTCTCTCACTCCCAGGGGAATGATTTATGCAGTGGCAGAGCGGGGCTGATATTCCTCCTGCTTCACTTTCAAATTGCAGCGTGAATAACATTATCAGATCTTTATTGGAGGTTCATGAAAATTATACTTAGTTTCTTATTTCAGGAAGATCTTTCACTGAAATGTTTAGCTTTTTAAACAAATCCTGGCATGACTTCATATTTTCAGCTTGTTCAGTAGTACTTGTATACATGGAGAGGGAGAGGGGAGTTGGAGAGGAAACAGAAAGGTAGCAGCCAAAGATGTAGCCTTTTAATGGGCTAGATGCCTCTCAACTACCAAAAAACAGAATCTACAGCATAAACCCTTTGAGATATATTTCACATAAGTAAGTGCAGTGCAATGGAAAGAAAAGTAATTGTGGTAGGCCAGCAAGAAACCTGGCTTCACCCTCTTTTGGAAACATTTAGTGTTTCCTTGTTTTCTTTATTCATAAGTAAGGGTAAATAATTTTCATTAACTTATACAATAAGAATTTATTGAACACCTAGTATATGCCAAACATTATATTTTGTGCTTAGAACACAAAGATAAATGTGAAAGACTTCTATGTTGTCTACATTAACACTAATATATTAATATTAAAAAAGAACAATCTAATAAGCAAAATGTTATGTAAATAAAGCTTGGAAGACAAAATATAAATCAAAACATGAGAGTTTACCAATTAGTGATAATATTCTGTGTATATAAATTGTATGGGATTATACAAATTTATGTGCTTAATTTCCATATGTGAAACTTGCCAAACAAACATAAAACACAGGGAGATTTTAATGCTTTGGTTATTATAGTCAGTACAACATTAATTCAATAATATTTTAGAAATATTTATTAAATTTAAAATGATTATATCCTTGACATAACATTTTCACATCTAGTTATCCTTCAGAAGTAAGTGTCAAAGTATGATAACATATGTACATTTCTATATTGTTTTTTAAGTACTCATTTATTTATTGAGAGAGAGAGAGCACACAAGCAGGGGCGTGGCCTTAGCCCCTGATGTGGGGCTCAAACTCAGGAATCATGAGATCATGACCTGAGCTATCAGATGCTCAATGAACTGAGTCATCCAGACACCTCCATTTCTATATTGTTTTGATAGCTAAGAACTCAAATTTTCATCAGTAGAGAAGCACTATGATAGACCCATTTAATGGAATAACATGAAGCCATTAAACATAATGAGATAGACTTAAACTTAGCAGCATGAAATAATGTTCACAATACACTGATAAATGAAAAATGTCAAATTTGAGAGCAGTCTGTATTGTCTGATATCTTCCTGTAAAAATAGACTAAAACACTATTAGTAATATGTATAGAAAAAAATCTGAAGGACTGGATAGCCAGAAACTAATGGGGAAATATGGAGGACTTTTATTCACTTTATTCATTTCCTTAGCATTTGGATTTTAACTTTTGCTTACTTTTATAATTATAAAAATACGGCAATATAAATTTTTATGTCACTAATATTGTCTTCATAGGATTTGACATTAAAAAAAGTATAGGTCAATTTTCTTCTGTTTTTATACCAGTTAGAACTTTTAAGCTGAGTAGCACTAACATTCTTAAACATTGCCATCCCAAGTTGTTCCTTAGTTTTTAATTAGTCATTCCTTGGAGAAAACATGAGCTGCCAATGAGTAAACAAAAATGATTTAAGAACTCACATCATAAGATTTACACTTGTGGAGTATTTGACATCTTTCCCTCCCAATTTACCAGGAGTTTAACATTTTTCAGGTTCATTTTTAAATAACTGTTTTTATGTATAATTGCGTTGTAAATAACTCTGATGAATTATTGGAAAATTTTCCTTGGCCTCTTTTGTGTTTTTTTTCCCATGGAATTTTATCTCTTTGACTTAATTAGGTTGGAAAAAGAAATGTAAGTTAGTTAACTGTGCTTAACCCACAAAAACCTCGTCTAGTTGGGTAGTTGCTATATCAGTTACAGGATATGAGATATTATCATGTCAAAATGTCCTGAAACTGAGCAAGCTGTATATATAGGCCAAAACAACTAGTTCAGAAATCTTTAAAAAATCTTTATATGTCATTAAAATGTCAGCCAAGGTATATTTCCATATAGAATACTTGATAACATCAACATTTCCTTAGCCTTTATTGCATATTTTGTTTATTTCATATTAATACATGATACAGGCTTCAGGAAACTTGGCTAAAGTTGACTAAGGACAACACTCTTTCACTACAGAGAGTTACATGTAAAATTTCCTTATGAATGTAGTAATCTGATGCATTGTATTCCAGTCTAAAGACCATACAGAGGGAAAAAATGCATGAAAGGCACTTTTTGACAAACTAGAACAAATCTAAATTATGCAAGGTAAATTGAACAAATTGTATAGTACTTTGTGATGCTCTTTACAAGCTCATTACATTATCGTCTTTAGTATCAGTCATGTTATCTTGCCATTCTTTAGCCAATTAGGTATAGAAGAGTACAACTTAAATGTTATAGAGTAAATAATAGAATGTAGTCATTAGTCATTGGAATGAAATATTTATACACTTGTCTATGTAAGGAACATCACCAATTGTACCTTTACGGTGACCCAGGGTCAAATCCAAATATATGTGCCAGTGCCATTATGTGCATTGCTAGATATTTAGATAAAGGCAAAGTTGAATTTTAGTAAAATTCTACTTTTTGACTAAAGCAATCATACTTAAACTCTGAAATGCATTGTTATTTTTCAGTGGTCACTTTTCAGTCCATTCAGTTGTCACTTTTCAGTCCCTACATTATAGCCAAGGGTCCTATTGGAACTCATTGGTAGCATAAATGTAGCTTTACCAAACCTGGTATTTGGCCAAACAGAACAGGTTCCTAGCCTGTACTTGGAATTTAAAAATTGGTGGTAGCTATAAATAAATAAATAAATAAATAAATAAATAAATAAATAAGACATTCCATTAGAGAGTAGAGCATGTAAAAAGATTTGGAATGAAGAGAAAAAGATTCAGAATGGATTGAACTCAGAATTCTTTATCTTTAATTGATTACCCTAACATATCTCCATAGGGCAAAATCAGATTACAAATTTATATTTTCATTTTGTATTTCTTGAAATCATAAGGCTCTTAGTATTATTATTTTCTCATCACTTGAGCCATTATTACAGCTATTTTTTGGAAGCCAGTAGCAAAATAACATATTGTTAATTATTACACACACTTGCTCTATGTGCAAGTCTTTTCAAAATTAGTTTATGAATTTATCCATTGATGAATGTTTTGTATTTCTAATATGAAACTGGGTTTATTCATAATTATAAGTTGAATAGCTATAAATGCTGAAAACTCATGTTTACATAAGTAAGTAGATGGGAATTGTTGCAGCATTGACATATAATTGAACTAATTTAATCTCAGTTATATGGCAGAAAACACTGTCATCAATATTTATTTTTAATGTTAAGCTAAATGCCAAGTAGATCCTGCTTCAATTTAATTAAGAGCAATTTAGATACTATCTGATTTCTGAAAAGATCAGTTACCCAGTCATTAAATACTCATTTGCCCAACACCATCATCAGTCTTCCCATGGCCACTTTGTTTGACATGGAGAAGGTTACACTTTTGGCCAAAGCCCCTTAGTAAGGTCACTGTTAGAGGAGACATAGAATTTTGTCTTTTATTATTTGGGAAAGGGTGATTATGAAAAGAGAGGTAACACTGAGAACCAGCATATGCCAGATGGATTCACTTTAAGCATAAGCATTTTTTAAAATCTCAGATATTCTATAAAAGATCAATTTTAGGAAGCTGAGAATTGGAAATTAACTACTTTAAAGCCACCCACCTCCAAATATCATTAGGAAAGCCTTCATGCATTCTCCCTCTGAGCCTAAGGGTGTTCTGGTTTGAAGGGTACAGTCATTTTAATGTTCTGGATTAAGGTCAAGATTTCATGTACAGTTCCCTTCCTCACATGAGTCCAAGGGCTTGTCACCTGCCCCAGTTTCCTACCACACAGCCACAGTACCCATTCACTTACCATTCTTGTTTTCTGTACTTTGTATATTGTTAGCACCTGAGGATCTTACTTTCTTCCCCGTGTGTTCAACTACACATTTGAAAAAATTTTCATAGTTTGCTAGCATTCCTGTATTGGGAAAATTCTTAAGTTATCTTAGTGTACCATTCCATTTTACTAAAAAGTTTGTGGGGCACCTGTGTGGCTCAGTCAGTTAAGCATCCAACTTCAGCTCAAGTAGTTCATGGGTTCAAGCCCCACATAAGACTCTGTGCTGACAGCTCAAGAGTCTAGAGCCTGCTTTTGGATTCTGTGTCTCTCTCTCTCTTTGCCCCTCCCTGCTTGTGCTCTGTCTCTCAAAAATAAATAAATGTCAAAAGGTTTTTTTTTTAAGTTTGTTTAATCTAGAAACCAAATGTTTCAGAAATCTCTGTATGGGAGGGGCTTATGGGTACAGTCTGGCTGGAATGGAGAAAGTGGTCTTTACTGTGTAGTGTGCACACTGTGATTTTTTTCTTTAGGCTGTATATTATACATCAATACATATAGAAAATTTTCATGGTACTATTCATGCTTCCATAATATTTAGAAACTATAAGAATATCAAGGCAGGGGTAGGAATGGGGGGAGGTAAATGAAGGTAAAAACACCCTACCTAAGACATTCCATGATACCTCCACTCACTATAAAATGCCAAAAAATAAAGCTAACTCTTTAATAGCTACACCAAGAATTATACAGTGAATGTGTTATCTAGAGAGGCATTTAGTAAACACTATTTGATATGGATGAATTATAAATACTATGAGTTGTTGGAAAAGAGCATGTGCAAGACAATTGATGAATAAGTTTGCTCAGTACTAAATAATGTAATAAGAATTTGCATAGCTTTATAGTGTGTATCCTTTGAGTGCAAGACAAAAGCCTTTTTAAAAATTTGTTTATTATATACCATTTATCAAAAAAAAACCAGGTGTATGGGATTGCTTAACACTGTATCCATATAGCTATTTTCAAATTACTTGATAGGGTTTTTAAAGAAGATATTCAAATAAATAAGTACACAAATGGGAAAACAAAACAAAATAAAATAAAACATAGTAAACTAACTGAAGGGAAACATCATCATTAAACTTGTTCAGTCAGAAAATTTAATCCAGCTAATTTTGCCAATGTAGGGGATATAACCAAAGTTTGGGATGGGGTTAGAAGATGGCAGAGAAAGAGATAAGCCTTTGGGCTGCCCTCTGTACTTACCTGTTAACCACAGGGGTTCTGGGATTACCCTACTCTCTCTTTGATGTGGAATTCTGGAATTCTCAAGGATAATGAAAGGATACCTAGAACTATGTCGATGGGCAGTGAGCAGGATTTTCAGTGCTCCCTGAAGCACTCTATGATTTTCATCAACTTTACCTAAGAATAAGCCCTATTTTCAAAGATCTTTTTGTGTTGTAAAGTGTGGTTGTATTTATTTTATTTATGGTTTTTGTTCACAAGCACTACGATTTCAGGGATTTGTTACTGCCCATTTTAGCTTGGCGATAATTCTTTATGAAACAAACCTTCCTTATTGAACAAACTTCTTGACCATTCTTTGTGATATGCCCACCTTGAAATCACACAGCCCCTTCTGGGTCATGATCTGGATCCTCAGGATCTCGGAATTCCATGTCCAGTGGTCCTGACTTTTCTTCCAGGCTTTATCCCATCAAAGGCAGACTGAACCATTATGTGTAATCCCTAGACCCAAGGCGGTAGAGTTGAATAGGGAGTCCACATGTACAGGACAAAGTGGGATGGTATTTGGGGTGTGATACAAAGAAAAGCGGGACGAGCTTCAGGCCAAGTGCTGGCTCCCTCTCTCCCTGCTGTGCTCTGGTACGGGACTCCCATACCAGAAAAAAATCCAAGTTTCCCAAATTTAACCTGGCCTTCCAGGTCATTACGAAGACGTATTTGTCAAGTGGAAGGAGGGTACCTATTTTATTTGATAATTTATTAGGTTGAATTGTTACCTTTAAATATTTAGATATATAGTATTAGAACCTGCTATTGGTGGTTGTTTGTTGTTTTTACTTTTTTCTTTGGCCTGGGTCCTACATTAGATAAAGCTAGGCTACAGACATCCCTCACAGCCACAGCAGCCAGAGCCTCCTGATGAATCAGGACATTCATATGCATTCACAAATAACCAAGTGCAAAGCAGCATTTTCCACATGAATATTTACAGTGCAAAGTCAATCTATGGTGGAAAAATGTCTCAGCCTGCTTACCTTCTACCCCCAAAGCAGAACTTAAGACTAAAGCTTTTGTGACACTGAATTATTTCAGAATGTGACCTCAAAAAGTAGAGAACTGAAAAAAATGACACAGAAATGAAGGGAAAGGCAATCTAAAGCTGTAGTGATGAGCTGGTTTTCTGTGGGCTCGGTTCCGCTCAGTCCTGCAAGCTACTGGGTAAAATGTGTCTCAGAACCATCCATCCAAGGAACATTACAGAGGAGTATTAGTTTACTGGCTCACAGCCCTCCAGTATATTAACTCCTTTGCTCTTTCAGATTGGTGTGTGTTAGTATGACTGAGCAGTTTGTGCAGCCTGGAGAAGTCCCACTTGGTGGAAGCAGAGAAGGTTAGGGGAAGAAAGTAAAGACATGCCCTGTTATGGAATGAGGTCCTGTCAGGTTGTGTCTGTAGGCAGCTGACTGCATAGAAATGGCTAGAGTAACAAGGTAGGGTGAGAGGAAATGAGGTAGGTGTAAGAGATTTCTGATAGCCTTCCTTCAGGGAGGAACTAGGGAGAATAGCGATTATGTTTAAACTGTGCTCCATAGAATGGGCAGACAATAGCAGTTGGAAATGGAGAATATAGTCATTTCCTAGGGCTGCTGTAATAAAACACCACACACTGGGTAGCTTAAAACACCAAAAATGTATTCTCTCATATTTCTGGAAGCTGGAAGTCCACAATCAAAGTGTCTATAGGGTTGGTTTTTTCTAAGGGTTTTTTCATGAGGGAGAATCTGCTCCATGCCTCTCACCTGGCTTTTGGTGATGGTTGGCAGTCATTATAGATACATCACTTCTCCCTGTGTGTTTGAACCTTCTTATGGCCATTGTCTTATGAGTAAGCGCACAAGTCATGCTGTATTAGTGGCCCACCTACCCTAACTAATCACATCTACATTAACCTTATTTCAAAATAAGGTCACATTCTGAGATACTGGGGGTTATAACTTCAACGTATCTTTTGGGGGGAACACAATTCAATCCATAAGAAAGGAAGATCATTGTAGGCTGAAGCAATTTAGGAAAATTATGTAGGAGCTTAAAACTATTCAGAAAAATTCAGTAAAATGCTATTACTAGAACTTAAGTGAGACAGTGGAAATAGAGAAGTTAAACAAAGCATGGATCAGACCATTACAGTTTGGAATGCACCAGTGAGGACACTGGGCTTGGTCCTACAGGGAGCCCTCGAAACCCTGTTTGCAAAGGATAGTGTGGTCTGTGTTCACTTCTGCAGGCTCAGGTATTAGGGATAGGGACTGGAGAAGATTCAATGAATATTCCTTTTTATTTTTCATGTTTTTAAAAAATAAAGTTCTTTCTTCAGCACTCTTTGTAACATTTTTTAAGTTCTAGAGTATATTGACAATGGTATTAACATTTAAAAACAAACTCCTGAATACTTCTGCTTCAGAATCGTAGATCCCCTTTCATAAAATAATGATACAAAAGATCACTACTGCTTCCACGTGTTTCTGTTTCTTAACATCAAGGTCAGCAGTGCAAAGAAACAATAATGACATGACAAATTTGAATTGTAATGTAAATGTAGCATATTAGTAGTACTAGTATATAACATTAGTATTTAAAGCATTTTCACATTTAGAACTATTAGAATTTTTTAAATATGTGCTTTATAATCTCAGAGCAAAGGCACTGAATAAAAAAGCAACTAAGAAATATCCACAGAACATGTTGTTACTCCAAATTAATTCCAGTGGGTAGACATGTGGTGACTGATTCCAAGTGCCTTGAGTATCTATAGAGTGATAGTTTGTGCTCACGACTTGCAGGAACCTGAAGTCTATGAGTTGAAAGACAGGAAAACACAATCAAACTTGGCTTCTTTGGTATCTTGGAGACAACGTGACTCTATGAGCTCGCCTCTCTTAGGCTTTCTGAAGTCAGTCTACGTGGCTGGAAACGGGAATGCCTACTCTTTATGCAGGTTCTGGCTTACAAGTACTAAACAATGAAAGCAAAGAAATGGACTTGGTGTTCAAAGGGCTAATCCACATGTGAGCTTGGCTTGCACAATAAGAAGGGAGCCATTTCCATATCATCACAGGACCAAGAACAGCCAGGCTTTGACAGGGCATCGAAAATGTCCGGCCTCTTGCTGGTACCCATTCTACTCTTGTCACAGACATTGAAGCAAGTGGGCTTGGATAAATACAAAACTGGGCCTCACGTGGTGCTCCTCCATTACACACATGTCAATATGTGGAGATTTCCGCCTGAGAGGAAACCATGGAAAATGGAAATTCAACATATGGTCAATGAGGGCTGCAAAAATCATGGAGAGGAACAGTTGCACCCCTGAGGCTTTCAGCGGCACTCCTCCGTAATTGCTTAATTGAAATTTTATTCCTTTCATTCAGCCTCGCAGCAGGAGTGAATCTACAATTACAAAGCAAGTTTTGATATTTCATTCCTGCCCTTTATACCAATGGGTGAAGAACGGGCATTAATTAAGGGATAGCTACAAAACAAATTGCTCTGGAAGGGAAGAAAAGGGAGAGATGTGAAAGTGTGTATGAATGTAATTAAAAGAGGGGAATGCAGAAGCAACATAGAACATTTTTGTTTTTTTGTTTTTTTCTTCTGTATTGGTAACAGCAACATAGGAAAATAATTTTACTGAAAATTTGTGGGTAGATTAAAAGGACATTAATTATAGTGAAAAAATGTTTTTTAATCGGTCATAGTTCAAATTTTACAGGCCAAGTGACTTGAACAATTCAAGGTCACTCCTCAGACCCTCAGATATGGTACAATGTGGGTAATAACTGCAAATTGTTATACTTTACAGGGAAAGTATGAGAATAAAGTGAGATGCTACAGGGAAAAGCATACTGCAAATTGTAAAGTTCCTGTGCTCAGGAAATTGCATGATTGATTCAGAGAAAGATTTAACCATTTGTTTATTTTCTAATAGTGTGAGGGAGGGAAGTAGGAGCTGAGAAGCAATCAGCATACTCCTTATTAGTACTCTAACAGAGTTTAACTTTCCAAAACTAATATGTGAAAGAGAAACTCAGTCCTTCTGCCACCAGTAATTAGCCACAGGAATTATAATGGGATTGAAACTTTAAGGTGCTTCTGGAACTTATTTAGATATGTCCTCAGTATGAGTAACTGGAAATAGGGTTGAATTGGCAGTGTCTTGTGCCAAATCTCTGGATCTTAAACTATTAAGAATATAAAATTATTGTTTTTATTTGTGAATAATCTAATGAGATTAGTGTGCAGCTCTCATTAGTCTCCAAATGTTCAAAGGCAACATCTGCAAGTAGTTCTGTGAGTCACGTTGGAGTTTAAACAATTTTCCCAGTTCCACTAAAAACAAGTAAGCTCTTAGGGAATGGAAAAAAGGAAAAGTAGATTTAGATGAACAATAACTGATAGGGCCAACTAGGAGAAAATAGACTCAGGCAACATAAGTCTCTTTTTTTTATCATTATAAATATAGCCATGGTTTGAAGACCATAAGAAGCAAATAAATATAAAATAATAATCAAAGATCACATTGTTCACATTTCTATCCATGGCAGAGCCAACTGGATCCCTACACGATATCCATTCTTGCTTTCTGCTTTAAGAGCAAACAGCGAGTATTATTTGGAGCAGTGATATGCCCAACAAAAATATTTTACTTCCCACTCTTCCATATATGCTAAAGGTTTCAACATGACTAAACCCTGACTAATGAGTTAGAAGTTAAAAGTTTTGGGAAGAGACTCCTAGTATGGTTGGTTCCTTAAGGGATAATATTTCCCTTTTGCTTTATTTTCTCTTCCCCTTTTTTGCTGTCTGGTAATGGATGGGGAAGCTGGGGCCACAGCAGCTGTTTTGAACAGTGATTGCCTTCAGGGTAGAATTTAACCAACACTGGGCTAAGTTCAGTTTTATTTTGGGTTAAAGAAAAACAATATGACTTTTAAAATCTTTTCACACATTTTTTTCATACAGACCACCTAATCTTAACTGATACACAACAACTACAATATAAGTTCCTTGGAAGCAGAGGCCTTTTTCATTTTGTTCAGAGCCCAGCACACAGGCAAGCCCACAGAGGTTCAAAAATATCTGTTGAATCTGAATGTCTAATACTGACTCTTTCCCTTTTATATTTTCTTGAATAATTCCTTTCTACCTCTCCTCTTTTCTACTTTTTATACCATAATTTCCTAAAATATTTCCTCCATTGTCTTTTTGCTTCCTCTTCCATCAGTCTTTGTTCCTCATATTTACCGTTGTAGTTCACGTGTTTCTTCTTGTTTAGATGAAAGTCTGTCCCAATGAAAAATGAACAAAATATAAATCCAAAAGAAATGATGATTCTTCTTTCAAATTTGGTTTAAATAGAAACCAGCATGGTGGGCTACTTTGTATTTGTTTTTTTTTAATTTAAATACAAGTTAGTTAACATACAGTGTCATCTTGGCTTTAGGAGTAGAACCCAGTGATTCATTTCTTACATATGACACCCAGTGCTCATCCCAAGTGTCCTCCTTAGTGCTCATCACCCATTTAACCCATCCACCCTCCCACTTCCCCTCCAGCAACCCTCAGTTTGTTCTCTATTGTTAAGAGTCTCTCATGGCTTGCCTCTCTTTTATGTTTTTATCTTATCTTTCCTTCCCTTCCCCTAAGTTTATCTGTTGTGTTTCTTAAATTCCACATATAAGTGAAACTATATGATATTTGTCTTTCTCTGACTTATTTCACTTATTATAATACACTCTAGTCTATCCACATTGCTGCAAATAGCAAGGTTTCATTTTTCTGAAATGAAAGCAAAAATGAACTATTGGGACATTAAAATAAAAATCTTCTGCACAGCAAAGGAAAGAATCAACAAAACTAAAAGGCAACAACAGAATGGAGGAAGATATTTGCAAATGATATATCGGACAAAGGGGTAGTATCCAAAATCTATAAAGAACTAACCAAACTCAACATCCAAAACACAGTAATCCAGTGAAGAAATGGACAGAAAACATGAATAGACTTTTCCAAAGACATCCAGATGGCTAACAGACACATGAAAAGATGCTCAACATCACTCATCATCAGGGAATTACACAGGAAAATAAGAATACAGTTCTTATTACACAGGAAAATAAGAATACACTTAAAGAATACAGTTTTATCTTCCTAAATGTAAAATAAACCTTTCCTACATCCTTATAAATATTGTATAATGGTATTATGACCAAAAGACAAAGATTCAAATTTCATGGTCACTGTGAATTTAAGAACTTCAAAGTTTGTATTTTGAGTGAGTCAGTGGGGGATAGCTCATGAGAAAATGACAAATCAAGTTGAAGAGTTGGTCTCAAGGTTAAAATTCCCAATTAAGAAACAAATGTCACCTCCTAAATTTCAAAATAAAATTATAAAGGGAAAAGATTTCAGGCTGGAAAAGGAGAAATGATTAAATGTCTTCAAGCTGATTTTTTTAATGTGACTATTTGTCATTCAAATTACCAAGCCATACACATTTATTTTTGAATTCTTTTGAATTTCTAGGATAAGGGGCATTAGGATGAATTCAGTTAGAGAAATATATCACTGTAAGAATGTAAGAAAGTGTAAGAATAAGAGTCCTTTACTGCTAGTTGGAGAAGTCAAATAATGTGGAATTTTTTTTCTTTACTCTGGCTGTTTTTAAGATTTTATTTTCCCTTTATTTTTTTCATAAGTTTTACTAAATTGTGCATAGATGTGATGTTTTGGGTATTTATAATTTTGGAGAGTAGCAGTTCTTTGTAAAACTGTGTCTTGAGGGCCTCCTGGGTGGCTCAGTCAGTTAAGCATCAGACTTCAGCTCAGATCATGATCTCACAGTTGATGAGTTCAAGTCCCATGTCAGGCTCTGTGCTGACAGCTCAGAGCCTGGAGTCTGCTTAGGATTCTGTCTCCCTCTCTTGCGGCCCCTCCCCTTCTCATGTTCTCTCTCTCTCTCTCTCTCTCTCTCTCAAAAATAAATAAACATTAAAAAATGAAAAAAAAAACTATCTTGATATCTTTCTACAGCCTTGGAAAATGTTTTGCCATTGTCTCTTCAACTATTGCTTCAGTCTCATGTTCCCTCTTCTCTCTTTTCTTCTACATATGCATTTTACCATTTCCGACATTACTTATGTCTCCTAATCTTTTTTCTTTTTTTGACCAACCTTCTTTTCTCTTTGTTTTTCAATCTGGTTATTTTCTACTGACCTACATTTTTGTTTTCTTATATCTAATCTTCTGGTAATTTACCCACAAATATTCTTTTCAGTTATTGTATCCTTCAGTTCTGGAACTACCATTTGAATATTTTATATTTATATTTATATTTATATTTATATTTATATTTATATTTATATTTATATTCTATATATGTTATATGTTATATATTATATATATTCTTATGCTTTTTGAAACTATTTTGTCATCTATTTTATTGAACATATTGATTACAATTATTTTTACATTTCTGTTTTATCATTTCACTACCTAGATCATCTGTGGGTCTGTTTCTAGTACTTATTCCTTCTCTTGTTTTTTGATCATTTGGTACTATTGTAGATTTGTTTTGAATTCTAAACATTGTATATAAAAGACTGCCAAGACAGGAAGCTCTATGTGACATTATCTTTATCAAAGAATATTTAATTATTCTAGTGAGTAGTTAGTATAAGGGCAGATTCTCTCAGTCTAAGCTAGGATTAATAAAGTTTGAGAACTGGTTTGAAGCTTTGTAGAAGCTGTAATATTTTTACTTTGCCCATATTCCTGAAAAATTTGAGTTTTACCATTGCCTCTCTTTCTTGGAAGATTCTAATTTCCAATTTGTGTTCTTTTGGTGCTGTGAGACTGCTAAAAGGGTTTTGTTTTTGTTTTTGTTTTTGTTTTTTTGTTTTTTTTTTGTTTTTTGTTTTGCCTCCTAACCTGCTTACTTCTTAGTTCTTCAGTCTCTTACACCTTGAAATATTAATGCTTGACAAATGACTCAAGCAAAAAAAGGTTGTCCTCACTTCCTTACAAAGTCATTTTCTCTAGATCTTGTTCGTTTGGGTCTGACCTACCTTTTTAGCCATTATATTTTTACCACATCCCAAGTTTGACAAACACTCTAGACAGACTTTCTGCTTAAACTCTGAGCCTCCCGCTATGAAATGGCAAATAATAGTAAATGTTTCAATGGGAGAAAGCAGCTAAACAAGTATAGTTCCCTTTAGTGTGTTTCCATTCTCTTTTTGATCTGTACCTCTAATCATGGCTGCTTTAATTGCTCTCTAATGCCTAAATAAGCTGAAAATTTTTAGACTGAGATTTTATAGTAGCTTTTGACTGGAGACCTTGTGTAATACAAACTATTTCATTAGAGTTGGGAGATTTTTTGGAACCAACTCTTTGACCTTTCATTTTCCCTCTAGGCCTGACTTCTTGCTCTGTGGATTATGTTGTACCAAGTTAGAATTCTTCTTAATATACTAGTGACAATTTTCTTATGTAACATTTTAGAAATACTGGCAAGTTTATATTCAAACTGTACTACTTAGTTGTTTTGTCCCTAATTAAAGAGGAAGAAGAAGTTGGGGAGGGGACATGGATTTATCCCTATGGGATTAGTTGTTTTTATTATTTATGTGCCCAGAGGGGAGTATAGAAGAGAATTGGTTAAAGTTAAGAATTTTTGTTTTGTTTTCCTTAAATAGCAGTCCCATTGGGATTAAATTATACTTTGGCCAGCTTCTTACATTTATTTGCCAATGGACAAGTCCAAATATGAAGGAATTTTGGTTCTATTTGGATTGATATAATTAGCCTGTCTATAAATAGATTATTTATATCTGTATATTTTAGTTGATGACTTGTCTTATAGAAGACAAATTGTTATTTTAAAATGTCCAGAGTGTTGAAGAGAAGATCCAAAGGAAGGAATGTTTGTTCCTGCTAACGTAGTGTGCATACTATACTAGAAAGATGGTGGGGCAGTGGGATAGGGAATGCATATTCATATAGTGGGATCTTAAAAATGACATACATTATCCTCTCTCTGCTCCTCCCTCCCCTCTCTCTCCAAAATAAATAAACATTAAAAATAAAAAACAAGACAGGTGCCTGGCTGGCTCACTCAGGTGAGCATCCGACTTCAGCGCAGGTCATGATCTCATGGTTCATGTTCAAACCTCGTGTCAGGCTCTGTGCTAACAACTCGGAGCCTGGAGCCTGCTTCAGATTCTGTGTCTCCTTCTCTCTCTGCCCCTGCCCCACTCACGCTCTGTGTCCCTCTGTCTCTCAAAAATAAATAAATATAAAATAAAATTTTTTTAAATAATGAAAAAACAAGATAAATCCTTTTCTAGAATTTTAGAAGTACAAGTTTTATGGATACTCTTGCATGATTTTCACTTAGATATGAGACTATAGTTTCATAAGGTTATCTGGTGTGTTTAATGCTTTACTTCTATGCATTCCAACTGAAATGGCATATCTGGTATTGTGTGACAAAATGCCCATTTTAGTTCCTGTTGCAGAAATCTTAAATATTTCATGTTGTGCTGACAACACTAAGGTACTTATCTCAAAGAACTATATTTTGATGTGGTCATTGGCCTTTCTCCTAAATAATTCTAAATAGAGAAATACAGAAATGAAACTTATTTTTTTCTTTGTTCTCATGCGGTAACTGTTAAGGTGAGTCTCAAAGAGTTTATTGAAAACATATGGTCTTAGTGACACATGAAAAAAATAATACTCATCTTCATGGTAATAATCAAATTCCAATTAAACATAGCTTAATTAACCAGTGTCTCTATGTAGTAGTTTGAAATAAGTCATTATATCTAGCTTGCATATCAATTTTATGCTCTTTTAACTTTCTAAAAAAAAACTGTTGGAGGGATTATTGCTTTCAATCTTCAGAAAATTCTAGAGGCTTCTTTCTTCATAAATCACCTGAGGATAGTTGAGAGTTGACATTCTCATGGTCATGTACAAAGTCAGGAATGTAGCTCAATTTTTAATTTATAGTCCCCTCTATTTTTTAAACTCCACAGTTTATTAATTAGCAACTGGAAATAATCAAACAAAACAGATTTTATGATCAATATGACTACACATTTAGTCAAACTTGCTTTGAAATGGAAGGATTAATCAAAATTATATGATTTCACCTTTGCTCATCATCTGTTGAAGTTCGTCTGTTGAATTGTTAGTGTAATTTTTGGTTAATAAGGAGATTTGCCTTCCTTTTGTTTTCATGAACTCTTAAGGAAAATAGAGAAGCAGAGTGGGTGATTACCTAATGTAATAGCAGCATTCAATCTACTACAATAGCATATATATTTTCTTCAAAGAGTGTCACAGGACATGTACATCTAGATGGATAAGAAACTGATTATTAAAAGAGAAATTATGAGAAACTACAAAATGCAAAATGAAAAGATATGATTGAGGTGGATGTGAAAAAGCACAGAATTTTCAATTTCATTTTCAACCAATCAGGAAAGCTGTATAGAACAGGTGGCATTTCACACAGAAAAAAAAAAAATAGGTACTTTGATCATCTGGTAAAGAAAAGACATTTTAAATGCAATTTTGATTCACTTGTAGACTTATTCCAGTTTTAGACTCTGTATTTTTTAATTTGCTGATAGAGTATAATTAGAAACTAATGTAAATTTTCTCCTGTGCTTTAAGAATCTTGACATTTAGTACTTCATTTTAACAATGCCTTTTATAAGGTGTCATTTCCTTTTATAGTCATTACACTTAAAATTTTTTCTTCTGCTTTCACAGAAAATAAAAGATAAAAACAGTATTAGGATAACTGGCAATTCAAAGGCAAAAAAGGGGCTCCAAGACACAGATAGCTAAGTAAACATAAAAGAAAAGTTATGTATTGCTCCCACGTAAAATTAAATTATAGCTGTAAGAATATAAATGGCTCAATCTGTATTATCTTTTATTGATCCAGCAGCTTGTTGCTATAAAAATACTGACAATTATAAATATAGTCCTTTTCCTTCTGCCATTGGAGCCCTCATATCTTCCTATGAAAGTCACAAGTGAGAGATAAATTTGACACCTTGGATAGGAAATTGAATAGAAGCAAGAAATCAAGTAGAAATTCAAATCTCTCCCTTGACTCTCACAGGAACATATGAAAGTGACTTCCATAATGGCAAAATTTTCCGAGAACATTAAATTAGAATTTTAAGGACATGTTTATTCCAAATCAATATGACTCCAGAGATTGAAAAAATTCATGCCTTTGAGAATAATGCATAGTGTCATTCTGAACAGGCAAGACATACTTATGAAATGTCCTAAAGAACAAAGAATAGAGCTGGGAGAAATATTAAATTTACTTTTATTACAAAACCTTCCTAGAATTTAACTTAATTTAAAATTAAAATAACTTCATCTTCATTATTTTTATAATCGTTGCCGAATGTTTATTGAGTGCCTACCAAGTACAGAACAGAGAATTAAGTATTGCCAGCCCAAAGAACAAATGATAGTCTCTCCCTACAGGGGCACACTATCTTTGGAAAAGAGAAAGTAAGTTTCTACTGACATATGTTCCCATTACTTATATTACTCTCTTGCCCTGTTTGGAACCATACAATTCTAATAATTCTTTGGGCTTTCATTTAATACAGGTTTTTATTTTTCCTTTTTGGAGTAAGTTGAGACGATGGAAGTCGTGGGAAAATCTACCTCAAATCTCACATCATAAAACCCTACTGTGTCTCAGCAGGGACTTTGGGTATCAGTAACTCCCTCCTGAAATAAAAATTTAATGGTCAATGTGTTTGTCCTACAGTATTAGAAGTCCCCAACCTAGGGGTGCCTGGGTGGCTCAGTTGGTTAAGCGTCTGACTTCGGCTCAGGTCATGATCTCACAGTCTGTGAGTTTGACCCCCATGTGGGGTTCTGTGCTGACAGCTCAGAGCCTGGAGCCTGCTTTGGATTCTGTGTCTCCCTCTCTCTCTGCCCATCCCCCACTCATGCTCTGTCTCTCTCTGTGCCAAAAATAAACATTAAAAAAATTAAAAAAAAAAGTCCCCGACCTAGCATCGTTAGACAATATGAGAAAATGCTTTAAAGAAAAACTAAGTTTTAATTTTTTTACAGCTATATCATTTGCAGAATATGAATCACACTGTGTTGTCACCTAGCAACTATTTATTTGATATGATATTTTAGCCTAAAACAGACATTTTTCCTATGACTAAATTCTATTCCAAATCTATCACATCTATTTTCACATCTATTTTCTATGTCCTGATAGAAACCATAATAACTTACTAGAACAGGCAAGTGTCAGATCTGCTAATAATGAAAGCTGCAGTGGGGCCTAAAACACAGATGCTGGGTGGTACTTGCTGACTCTGGACATGTTTAGGATGTTATTTCATGAACCATGTTCAGAATGAGAGGAAAATCAATGGGAAAACTTACTGGATTAAACCTCATAAACTTGATGTGTCTTTCTTCCTCTTCTTTTCTGGGCTTCCCTGTGATACAGTACTCTTCACATTTTATTGTAATGGTCTGTTTGTGTTTCTTTCTACCCAAACTATAGGCTTTTTAAGTGAGTAGAGCCTATTGTATGAAGTAGGCAAAGTGCTTACATCATAGTAGATGTCAAAAATGCTTAAATGGATGAATGGGATAAGGATCTAAAATGGTATTGTAGCTATCAGAGAAATAAGAAACAAGTTGTAAATACTGTCATAGGATCTTGAGGTCTATGATTTTATACAACTTGGCGTAATTATAGAATATGAAGTATAGAGGCTTGGTATTCATCACTGGCCATGATCTTATAATTTGTTGAATAAATATTTTACAAATGCTGGAAGACAGAATGAACAATTCCCAAGCAACCCTGGCATTCATAATTTGGAGTTATTTGAAGTTTTGCTCCGTCACAAATTTGAATCTCATGTATTCTACATGAGCTGGTGAGTCACTCAGCTGGTGATAGAGCCTAGCCTTGAATGTCCCAGGCAATTATGTTGTCAAAGCTGTGATCCCTGAGAGTTTGGCCCTCAGCTCTGATGCTGTAAAGTTCTAAATGTCCTGAGACCTGAGAAAACAAAAAAAAAGCACCAATTTGGTCAACTGTTCCCCACCTACTTCTCGAGGCAACTTTGATTTTTTTCTGTTCATCATTAGTTACATGGTAACCTTCAGAAGGAATTAAAAATTTCCTTTTAATGTGAAAATTGCATTGCATAAAACTCTTCATGTAAGTTTAAAAGGTGAGATGATAAGAAGAGGAACTGTACTGGCATTTAGGTGAAAGCTAGAAGCTTATGCAAACATTGTGGTATACTTAAATTTCAGGTTTCAAGAAAATTTTGAGAGTTATCATTCATGAATTTCACAAGCTTACTGTGCATGCAAGAATAAAGGAAAAAAAATTGGGAAATGGAGGAAAAGTATTTATTGAATACTCACATTCAGGTCTCCTGTGAAGCATTTGTCTTATAAAAGAAGAAGTAATTTAGTGAAGCTCAGAAAATCTGATTCTGTTCCAAATGTACAATAACAAATTAAACAAGAGATCTATTTTGGTTGAGATGAAATCAGTCAAAGAAAAGATAAACATTAAATAAACTGACACCATAACTTCTAAAAATATAAAAGTAATAAAAGGTAGAAGTTAAATCAACTTACAAGAGAAAGAAGATACAAATTCAGGGATAAAACCAAAGGCAATGAAAATGTAAATGGGAGGTGGAGTGCCATACGCTTTATATTATCTGGTAGAATTGTCCAGTGCAAACTATATCAGAAATTATCATTAGAATTGGAGGCAGATACAGATCCAATCAAGTTATAGAATTACATGCATTGTCTTCACAGGAACATTATTTTTGTACTGATCGTCAATAATATTTACAGCTCTCCTTCTGTACATTTGTCACAATTGTGCTCTTTTATTTGGATGATTATTGATATAATGACAATTTTTCCAATAGACAGGAATTTCCAAGAGGTAAAGACCGTGCCCAACTTGCTCACCACTGAATATCAAGTACATAACACAGAGTGTGACATAGGACAGGCATTTAAACACCTTGTTGAACTTACAAGTGGACAATGATGTTCATTGGTTCTGCGAGGATTCAACTGCACACGGTGCTACCTTTGGCTACCATTAAACATTTTAAATTTGAAAAGTAGAAAGATCTGTGTGTGACTCCTACACCTACAAAATAGGTTTGTGGTGAGCTAAATGGATCCAGGAAACAGGAAAGGACGGATGAGCATCTGACAGGGGTATTTCCACTGGGCTGCTCAGATGCTTGCTTGCTCTCTGCCACCTGGACATATTTAAATCCAAACCCAAATGAATAATTAAATTCAACTGCATGAAGGGATTCCTTGTCTTTTTGTCTAGGGCATTTATCTTAGTGATTCTTAAAGTGTGGTCCCTCGAGCAACTTCATCAGCATCATCTGTAAATTTGGTAGAGACGTAAAATTTTCAGCCCCCTACCAGACCTACTCAGTCAGAAACTGGTAATGGGTCCCAGATATCTGTGTTTAATGAGCTTGCAGGTGGCTCTAAGATAAAATGTGAGAAACTCCAAACACTGTGTGAAGTGAATATTACTGTATAGACTAGTGAATTTTCATCGCACATCCTTTGTTGTCATGGAGTCCACAATAAGCAATATTGTAACCATGGCTATGGTGGCTCCATCAACATGTGGACTCCCAGCCTTTCAACATCCATGTGAATAACAGTTGCAGTTGTGCTTCTTTGATTTTGGAAGAAGTAGGACAGAACTGTAAATTATTATGGATTGCATTTACACATGACACTACATCTAATAATCAATGTTGTTTTCAAATACTTTTAAGAATAAAGGAAATGCATTATAGAAAAAGGAAATATGACTTTAATAGTTCTGCCTATGACTCCCTGTGAAACCTTTGTTCTCCAGGTTCCTCTTTTTTTTTTTTTTTTTTAAATTTTTTTTTTTTCCAACGTTTATTTATTTTTGGGACAGAGAGAGACAGAGCATGAATGGGGGAGGGGCAGAGAGAGAGGGAGACACAGAATCGGAAACAGGCTCCAGGCTCCGAGCCATCAGCCCAGAGCCCGACGCGGGGCTCGAACTCACGGACCGCGAGATCGTGACCTGGCTGAAGTCAGACGCTTAACCGACTGCGCCACCCAGGCGCCCCTCCTCTTTTTTTTTTAACACCACACAATATACTGCACATATTAAAAGTATACAATTTGATTAGTTTTCATGTGTACCTACCGTGAACCATCACCACAATCAAGATCATGAGTATATCAATACCCACCAACGGATCCTTGCAGTCATTCCCACTCAAACTTCTCTGTCCCTCCTCCCCCTTCTCGAAGCAACAACTAATAGGCTTTCTGTCACTATAGATTACTTTTTATGTTCTAGAATTTTATACAACTGGAATCATACTGTATGTATGCTTTCTTGCCTCGATTCTACCACTCAGCATAACGATGTTAATATTCATCCATTTTGTAGCATATATCAATAGTTCGTTCCTTTTTCTTGCTGACAAGTATCCATTACATGGACATACCAAAGTTTGCCAACCCATTAACCTGTTGATAGGCATTTTGGTCTTTTTAGTGGAATATTACAAATAAAGCTATTGTGTGAACTTGTGCCCAATTCTTTGTAGGGATGTAGGCTTTCATTTTCTTTGGGAAAGGCTAAGGAGTGGAGTGACTAGATTATATTGCACACATATGTTAAACAGATTAAGAAACTGTCAATCTCTCAAAGTAGTTATATTATTGGACATTCCCATAAGCAGTTCATGAGATATCCAGTTTCTCTACTTCGTTATCAACATTTGGTGTGGTCAACATTTTCAAGTTTAACCATTCTAAAATATTTCCTTTTTAATGTCTCCTAACTTGCTTAATCGCATTCAGATTTTTTTTTCATCTCACACATCAAACTTTTTATGTTTAGAAGTTCAAATTGGGTGGATTTATATCTTCCATGACTCTCCTCAACTCTTTGAACATATGTAATATAGTTGTACTAGCAGTATCAATGTCCTCATTTGTTGATTTTAACATTTTATTAGTTCTAGTCCAGTTTCAATTTATTGGGGTTTTTTTCTCCTCAATGTGGCTTATATTTTATTATTGCTTTGCAAAGGTATAATGGTTTGGGGGGTGTTTTTGTTTGTTTTTTGTTTTTGCCAGTCATGAATTTTACTCTATTGAGTTCTGGATCGTTTTGTTTTTATACAAATATTCATGAGGTTTGTTCTATGATGCATTTAAGTTACTTGCAATTTGCTCTTTTTGGGTCTTTTTAAATTTTTTTTCTTAAAAAAATTGTTTTAATGTTTATTTATTTCTGAGACAGAGAGAGACAGAGCATGAGCAGGGGAGGGGCAGAGAGAGAGAGGGAGACACAGAATCAGAAGCAGGCTCCAGGCTCTGAGCTGTCAGCACAGAGCCTGATGGGGCTCAAACTCACAAACCATGAGATCATGACCTGAGCCAAAGTTGGTCGCTCAACCGACTGAGCCACCCAGGTGCCCCTGTTCTTTTTGGGTCTTGATTTTATATTTGTTAGAATCAGAGCAATTCTAGGTAAGGCTAAAGATTCCCACTATTCAGGGAAGTCTCTTGTTTACCCAGTGCCCTTTCATCATGAGGTTTTCCAGTTCAGCTGGTGGTAACAGACATTACTCCAAGTCCTTTGTGAGTGCTAGGCATTGTTACTTCTAAAACTTTCCTCACCCTGGAGTAGTCTCCATGCATGTGTTAGTATCCAGTCACATACTCAAGGGGTATCTTCCTGGAGCATGCTCTCTCTCTCTCTTTCTTTCTTTCTCTTGCTCTCCTTCTTGCTCTCTTCTTCCTGATACTCTGCACTGCAAATTCTAGCTACCTCAGTTTACACACACAGTTCCATGTCCTCCATACACTAGGCTCCTACTGGATCTCTCTTAGCCTAGAAACTTTTTTTAGAGTTTATTTATTTATTTTGAGAGAGAGAAAGAGAGCATAAGTGGTGGGGGGGGGGGGCAGGGGACAGAGAGGAAGAGAGAGAATCCCAAGCAGGCTTTGTGCAATCAGCACAGAACCCAGTGCAGGGTTTAAACCCATGAACCCTGAGACCATGACCTGAGCTGAAACTAAGAGTCCAATGCTTTAACCAGCTGAGCCACCCTAGGTGCCCCTTATCCCAGAAAGTCTTAAGGAAGCATTTGTTAGGCTCACCTTTTTGTTTCCTATTTCTCAGGTCGCACTCTCCTTCATCATCTGACACTGTTTTATATACTTTGCCTTATGGGGGAATTATCTCAAATGGGAGGGTAAATTCAGTCTTTATTACTCCATTTTAACTGAAGACAAAAATATCTCCTCATATTTTTAAAGTCACATTTGGAATAAATGACCTTTAAAGATCAACCCAGCTGTGTGTAGACCCAGTTATGTACTGCCCAATAGGCTGCACTGACATGTACTCTCCAGACCTCAACTTCCTGACTTTGTCTTTTTTTTTTTTTTTTCAACGTTTATTTATTTTTGGGACAGAGAGAGACAGAGCATGAACGGGGGAGGGGCAGAGAGAGAGAAGGAGACACAGAATCGGAAACAGGCTCCACGCTCTGAGCCATCAGCCCAGAGCCCGACGCGGGGCTCGAACTCACGGACCGCGAGATCGTGACCTGGCTGAAGTCGGACGCTTAACCGACTGCGCCACCCAGGCGCCCCTCAACTTCCTGACTTTGTTCTTGGCCTGAGCAGCCCTAGCTTTGAAATACACAGTTCTGGGGATGATAAAGTCCAACTGCTGCCATCATCACTATAGATCAAGAACCCCCCAACTGGTAGTGACCACTGTCTCCAAACCACTGGCTGGGTCAAAGCTGTAAAGGGTATGGTTTCTCTGTTGTTCTGTAGAAGAGCTAGATCATACAACCCAGGAGTGTGGGGACTTCATAGACCCTGGAGCAGATGTGACCAGTGAGAAATAGTAGAACCATCAGATGAATTACTCTTTTCCCCAAACCCCATGCCCACCTAGGAGACATGAAGCTTGTCCAGAGATATCATATATAACTAAATAATAACCGACTGCATTTTCTTGTAAAATCACAGACAACTGGATTCATTTCTCCTCCTCACTACTGCCTCATTTCCCTTTTTCCTTCACTCTCACTGCATTTGCACATAATGTTTCACCCCTACCAAAGAGCATTAATATATACATTTTGGTTCAGACTCTTTTCTGGGGTACTCAGGCTATGAGAGTGGGGGAAATAAGAGAATATAAGAAAGATAATAATCATCCCATTACATAACACCTACTTGCTCCATTTTTACACACAAAAAATGTAAAATTTTCTCTGGATATTTTAAATGAAGAAACAAAAACATTTTAATTTAACATGTTGAAAATTTAGCCCAAATTTACAGAACCTGGAGAAATATTATCAGAGACTGTTGGTCTTGCTGAAGGAAAAGTAACATAATGTGGATCCTCAGTTCTAGAATAGCTGCCGAATCAGGGAACGTAGAGAATTCTACATGCAGGTGCAACGTCACTGTGAACGCTGGAATTTCAGAGCTCTTACCTAGAACATGATTTGAAGGTTTGTGGGAGAATGATGATCTAAAAATTGAAGCAACCTGTAGTTTGCCTGCATTCTTAAATACCATGATTACTTTAAATAGAAGAAGCTGAAATGTTTTTGCCTTGGTGTTCTGTCCTGTATCACAGCTTTGTGATTTGTTTAAACAGATCTCTTCAGCACAGTGGAGTGATATTAAGCATGTGACTCCCATGCCAAAGTTACAGACTATGCACTAGTTGAAGAAAAGATCATTTGGTAAGTATGAATTTGAAGGTGGGTAAGTAAGTAAGTTTTAATAGTTTATGTAGACAGTACATTTTTAATCAGAAACCAATTACAATGTGAGATTTATTCATGAAATACTAGATTAGTACAGTGAGAGTCCTAACAAAATTATGATTTTTAACTTTCCTCCTATAAATTATTCTTGTTTATTCATAGAAACCAATAAAGTGAAATAAGGGAGTCTAATGTTCTTTTCCTTTCTAATGCAATTTATTTAAAGAATCTTAATACCTAGTATTGCGGGTTGAATTGTATTCCTCAATAAGATATGTTGAGATCCTACCTCAGTATTTGTCCATGTGATCTTATTTGGAAATAGGGTCTTTGCAGATTAATCAAGTTCAAATGAATTCATGCTGGATTAGGGTGGACCCTAAATCCAGTTACTGCTGCCCCTATAAGAGAAGGAAAATTTGGATATTGACACATACAGAAAACATGTGATGAAAAAGGCACAGATTGGAGTGATACATCTGCAAGCCAAGAATAGCCAGCGAGCAATGCTAGAAAGACTCTCCCAGAGAGCCTTTGGGGATAACAGGCACCTGCTGACACCTAGATTTCAGACTTCAAGCCTCTAGAACCATGAAAGAATAGATTTCCACTGTTTTAAGCCACGTACTTTACGGCAATTTCTTATAGTAGCTCTAGAAAACTAATGTACTTAGTTATAATTGTTAAAAGACTTTTTTTTGTTCTTATGTCATAAGTTTTATAAAAATTCAATAAAGTTAACAAAGATTTGTTTTATGATATTATTACAAATTATACTACATTAAGGAATCTTTGAGGCTTACATTTGAACTCTATATAGAAAATTTTATTGACAAAATATTTTCTTTTCCATTAAGGAATTTCCTATAACTCCTATTCAGTCCAATTTAACAGGTTGTTTGTAATTACCTGTCTGTGAATAGTACTCTGGAAGGTAACAACATTGCCAACAACTTGACTTCAGACTTCTGGTCCCTTGTTTTAAGTCACCTGGTTTGTAGTAATTTGTTATGGGAGACCCAGGAAACAAATAACAATACTGACAACTTCAGGATTTTTTGTAGATGACAAGGGGATTCAAGTCCCAGCCTTATGACCTCATTTTACATTAATCACCTCCATAAGGGCCCTATTTTTAAATATAGTCATTTGGGTGTTGGGATTTCAACATATAAATTTGCAGGGGCGGGGGTCACGATTCAGCCTATAACATTGTGATTATTTTTCTTTATTTCTTTAGATATTTTTAAAATTTTTGTCTTCCCATAAAATGACCCCTTACTCTTGTAACCTTTTACTTTTTAGAACCAAATTTCCCTAAAACACTTTGTTCATATGATTCATATGAGGGTAGCCACAACCCCACACCAGGGATGGCACATGCCATAGTCCTAGTTATTCAGAGAACCAATGAAAAACTTTGTTTGGCCTCTGCAAAAAGATAGTGGCCACTATATATCATGTTCCCCCCAGGGTCACTAGAATTAACCTTTACACAATGTGGAGTGAGCCTGCCAGAAAATAAAGGCACTCAGAAGAAAATAAGGCCAGAGAGAGAAGAGACAAGACAGACAGGTACCTGCTAATATTCAAACATTCAATGCAGTCTGTCAGAAGCTTGACCCATACATAACTTTTGAATTACCTGATAAATATCCTATATTTGCTTAAGCCAGATTACATTGGCATTCTGTTCGTTAATATTAGAGTCCTGACTACAACAATTCTGGAGTTATAGAAAACTTGTAAGTAGATATCATAATCTTCTATTGTCTGGGCAATTGTGTTAGATCATGTGATAGGTAGTTTTTAAGATAGTCCCCAGTGATCCTCATCTTCTAGTATAAGATGCAACCTCTTCTCCTTAAGTATAAACTGAATTTACTGATTCACTTTTAATGAAGTGAATACAGCAGAAGAGATGGAATCCCACTTCTGAGATTGTTACAAAAGACCGTGTTTTTGGTGTTTGATGCTTTGTCTTACTCTCTTTTGGATCACTTATCTGGGTGGAGCCAGTGACGAGACTTGAGGCCCACCTGGTGAGGGACCACACAAGTGAAATTGGAAGCAAATCTTCTCCTCATTCTCCAAACCAATTAGGCCTTCAGATAAGACCATAGCTTCAAGCTGACAGTTTGATGCAATGTCATGAAAGACTTTAAGCCAGAGGCAGCCAGCTAAGCCATGCTTGGATTTCTGATGCACAGACACCATGAGAGTATAAATGTTTGCTGTTTTAAGCTGCTACATTTTAAAGTAACTTGTTATACGGTAATAGATAATACAAATCACTTGAAAAATAATAAATCTTGGAAGCTATTTGAAAGCAGTATTATATAGTATCATATCATATCATATCATATCATATCATATCATATCATATCATATCCACAAACAGAAATAAGCTGTTGGCCATCTATGAGTTGTCTTCTAGATAAGACATATATTTTCATTAACATTGAGGGTCTCAACACTTACAATCTCAGTAACAGGAAGGAAGCATCAAAGTATAAGAACAATTTGTGTTTCACACCCTTGAATTTGAATGCTGAGTCAACCCCAACTAACTGTATGACCTTGGGCAAATCACTTAAAATCTATGTGCTTCTGTTTCCTCTTCTGTATAATGGAGATAAGAAAATCCACTTAAAGAGTTTTCTGGAGATTAGAAATAATATATGTAGAATACTAAAACCATGAGTGGGCACACAGGACTGGAGCTTAATAATACATGGTTAGTATTTCTTTGACTAGTACCTTTAAGGTGAAAGAGCAGACTGACAACAGGAATGCATCCTTTGATATTGGCATGGTGCTTGGGTGTGGACCCAAGTTGTGACCACTTGCTTGTTAGGATTAGGTTCTAACTGACTGGTTGGCCCCACACAGTTCAATTCTCATACTAAGGTTGCTTGTGGTCCTTCTTTGAAACTCACTGGAAAATTATGTTGTGTTGGGTAGAAGATACACGTATTCAATGTGTGAGCTAGGTCACTTTTTCCGCCACAGTGGGACTTTACTATTGTCAATATTTTGTCAAGTGTCCCCAGACCTCTTTAATATGTCCCTTTCTGTAAAGGTATTAAAACATTTCACAAATTTGTTTACCTGTTTATGCCATAGTTAAATCGAATGTTTCCTGTTAGTTTAAATTACACCAATCTTTATCATATCCCCAGAGGACATTTAGGCAAGCTTATATATCATCCATTTGCAAATGGGAAAACCAGTACATCTAGAGGTTAAATCCATTTATAGTGTAGAGAAATCAAAGCCTATTACTGATTTGGAAAATCCCTGGAGAATTCTGTCTTTCCTATAGTTTAGGAACTTGCAAAATAATAATTATATATTATGTCAACAAAATCATTGACCGTAGTAAACGTGAGTTTGTTTCTCAGTGTATTTAAGTCTAGTCAGATCCTTATTAGAGAAAAGTGCCCAGTTTAGGAATTCATAAATAAAGTGGATATCTCAGATAGTATTGAATAATGAAATAAAATTAATAGTTGAGTGTTAATGTAAAGCATAGCCACAGAATTGCCATGAAGGTGATACCTGAGCACATTAGATGTGGTATATAATAGAAGATTTTGTTATTTATAAACCCAGTGTTTGATGTTTAACAGGCCAACAGATAGCAGCATTAAAATTATAATTATCATTTTTTTCTGATTCCAACAATATGCATTCATTATAGAAAAAAAAGAAAATGTTAAAATTAAAAAAAATCATTCATAATTCCGACATCCAGAGATAATTTATAATAATTTGACATATATCTCTATAATCTATCTAAATGAATAGTATATATATTCATTTAAATCTATAAATTATATATTTGGGATTATACCAAAGAGTTTTGTGTGAATGCTACTTCGTTTTTTTATTTGACAGTAACATAATGTCAAACCTGGCTTAATGTTTAATATATCATTAATATGCCATGTATTGTGTATACAAGTATTGTCTGGACACTGCAAAAGCCTAAAGAACATCATTTACATAGACTATGACACACCTCCTAGGGTTGTATAATGTGACAGCCTATGTTAAATGTTCTTAGAAAACATTTGAAATGGCTACATAATTGCTCATTACGTGACTCTTCCATTCTTTATTAGCTACTAGTCTACTGTTCAATGCTAAACTTGCTTCCAGTTTTGATGTTATAAATAATGCTATGTGAAATTGTGCAAAAATATTTGTATTCTCTGCTCATTCATTTAAGGAATACCCTTGGAAGTATAATATATATAAGTCAAAAGATAAACAATTTTAAGTATTCTCTATATATACTGAAATATATAACAAATGCTTTAGACTACTTACTGGGGGGCTCTTGTTTCCAGTTTAAGCCTGTATGCCCATCAAAATTTCCTTGGTTTCAAGTAAACTTAATTTATTTCAATAAGGAATATCTATATATATGTGTATGTCTATGAAACATAAAAGAAAATTTCACAGAGTCCTAGGCACTCAAGAGTATAAAGAAATGGTACCAGGAACTCAAAAGCCATTAGGAAATTAGTTAGCAGTAAAATTTTACCTGTCTCTGAATTTGTGTATTATTCCTCTCTCTCCCCCCCCCCCACACTTTCCCTTTCCCTCTCCCTTTCTCCTTTTCTCCCTCTCCCTTCTTCCTTCTCTCCAGCTTTTGGAATGGTCTAAAATGTATACAACACAGCTGATTGTGTATCTTCATTCGATCGACCATTCCACATCAAAATAACATCTTTGATCCATGTAACATATTCCTAGGAGTTAAACCTTACTGACCTTTCTTAGGCCATTTGCTTCTTTTCATTCAGTTGATAAGAACAAACATTGAAGAGCCATGTAGTACAGATCTGACAATTATTTCCCACCACAGGAAGGAATTTCTAAAAGAACGGCAAACACTATGATACAGACACTGTAAAATATGACCACATAGTGCCATAATTAATCATCTGACTGATAGAATTGTGGATTCTAAACTGATAGAACACTGAAGATAGTCCAGTGGCTTCAAGTCATCTTTAGCTTAATTCTTAGGGAATCATGGAAGAATCCCAGATGCCAACACAGCAAGAGGGTACATGGAGACTGGATAAATTGACTTTGGGTTTGGAACCCTTGATTCAACCACAGCTGTATACTTGTATATGTTTTATATATATGCCTTTCTTGTAAGCTCCAGAGAAAAAGAATTTAAGGCAGAAAGAATGGGAAAAGGGAAGGGATAAAGGGAAGAAAAGGGAAAAGAATTCTGTGCCTAAAATTCTTTTGAAATCACTTATTTTCAACCAACTACCTGGATGAAATCACTTATTTTCAACCAAATGCCTGGATGAATGAAAGGAGAGTAGAAAGACTGTGGGATTTAACATTTTGTGCTATATTTAGTATTCTCTTAAAATATCTAAAATCAAATGCAAAATTTCCTTTGAATATATCCTTTCCTGAGAGAAGTTTTCCATTATCTTAGTGTTGTTTATTTCATGTAAACTAATACCTGAACTTATTATATTAAAGTCTATTTACCCATTGCTTGCAAGCTCTGAGTTACTTAAGAAAATATCTTCCCTTAACTGATAATGAAAACCATTATCCAAAAAATTATTTCTTACTAATCTGGAGGCTACTAATCTGGAGTTTTACTTCCTCATCTGGGGATGATTAATATGTTTAATATAGGGAGAAAAGGCACTTGAAATGAATCAACATTAAATTGACACTACAATTTCATTTGTAAAAATAGAGGAAAAGATTGTGATTGGAACTTTATTTTGAAAAATAAAACCAAAATTATAAAAATGTGATTAAATATAATCTAATATTTAACTAAATTTAGTTTACGATTGCAAACATGGTTCAATTTTTAGAAAAGACAAAGAACATTGTTTTCTTCTTGGTGCAATTTACTGACAAACTTGTACTATTGCATGATATCATATCTGCACAAAATGTGTTTTTTTTTTCAGTATGATAATAAGGAGGATTATTCTTGCAAATACACACATGCTTAATCAATCTTTGCAAAGCTCTCTCTTAAGTCTTTGATTTTTTTTATCTTATTTTACATGTCAATTTTTTTTCACAAATAATACTTTATTTTTTTATTATTATTTTTTTTTAATATATGAAATTTATTGTCAAATTGGTTTCCATACAACACCCAGTGCTCATCCCAAAAGGTGCCCTCCTCAATACCCATCACCCACCCTCCCCTCCCTCCCACCCCCCATCAAGCCTCAGTTTGTTCTCAGTTTTTTTTTTTATTTTTTTTTATTTTTTTTTATTTATATATGAAATTTATTGTCAAATTGGTTTCCATACAACACCCAGTGCTCATCCCAAAAGGTGCCCTCCTCAATACCCATCACCCACCCTCTCCTCCCTCCCACCCCCCATCAACCCTTAGTTTGTTCTCAGTTCTCAACAGTCTCTTATGCTTTGGTTAAGTCTTTGATTTTTAACAATCATTCTCTTTTGAAACCCCTGCCTATCCTTATTTTTGTTAACATTTTCTTCTCCCATTGTTTATTGCTTATTTGCCAATGACTTCACATGAGATCTAAGTATTTCTCTAATATCCTTCTCATGGTCTCCATGGAATTCTGTATCTTTTGCAAAGCTCAAAGTTTCATTTGGCAATAAATTGCAATATATTGGCCTTCCAAACATCCAAGAATAGAAGCAGGCCAAGCCACAAAGAGAAGGCAAGCTGCAGTAGAATAGATTCTACTGTTAAAACAAGATGGGGATTAAAAGATGTTTGAGGGAAAACTAAATTTCTGTGTGGTTTCTTCATTCATGATTTTTTAAGACTCTCTATGTAACCTTATAGTGCAGCTCCTTGGAAGGCAAAATACACAGATTAAAAAAGGACCTTCGAGATAAGAAAAATGAGGTACAATTTAATTGACCTTTCAAGATACTTTAGAGAATTAAGAAGACAAAACTAGTTCTACATTTCTTATTTTAATTTGTCTTTACGAATCTTGCTTTGTGTAGATCATGCAGTCACAATTCCTATGAAATCATTTGTAAACGTGATAGTTCAAGTAGTTGAATATGTCTGTATTGCCCTCTAGATAGTATTAGGGCTACTTCTAGGCAAAGCTGTGATGTAAAATGAGAAGATACTAGTGTTTATCGTCCTCCAAATTTCTGTTAGGTAATTTTCTTAGGTGCTTTGGTACTTGCTGTCCTTCTTTTCTGTCCTGCTGATCTCATTTTTCTGATTATCTATGGTTGCATAAGAAACCACAACACAACTTGGTCATTTCAAACAATAATGTATTATTATCTCTCATGATTCTGTGAGTTTATTGGATCTAACTGGGTGGTTCTCACTTGCAGCCGTATATGTAGTTTTAGGCAGATGTCAGCTAAGGCTGTAACCACCTCAAGTATATTCTAGCTGGACATCCAGGTTAGGTGTGGCAATGATTAGATACATAAGGATAATTGATAAAATAAATGATATTAAGGATAGTAAGAGCCTAGTTTCTCAGTGTCGGACTAAGGAGTTACAAATAGGGAAGGGGCAAAAACTAGAATGAACTCTATGTTGTTGCATTTAAAGTGGAGATATTAATGTGAACTCTTCATATTCTAGATAGATAAACTACATATGGATGTAAGTACAAATCTATATGTAAACATATATCTCTACCCCCACACCTAAATAAATATGCATATGTAAAAATAATAAAATATATTTGTGTGTATATGTAACATATATAAATATATTTCCTATCTTTTTCCACTGAGCAGCTTGGAACCAGCAACCTCCAATAGTAATGAGAACACCTAGCACCCAGATCTTAGTTTCTAAATATCACTGTACACTTAAGGAAAGTAGAACTCCTTGGACAAGTAACTCAATCTATTACTGGGCAGGAATATTGCAATGTGAACCTGGACAATCATGTGTCAGAAAGAAAGAAATTCTCAAAAAATGATGGAGAAATGTCCAAAGGACAAAAAAGTGCCTTCAAAGGAGACCCAGTGACTAAGTCTTGGACAAGTTTAACATTAAAGTAAATAATGAGGATATTGGACTGCAACTTATTAAATAAAACAAGAATCTATCAATCCACACTGATTTAAATAAATGAATAAATTGAAGTTTTAACGAAAAATGAGATATTTACCCAGCCTCAAATACTTGCTCCAATAAAATACTTAATTATAAAGGGGGAAAAAGTAACTTTATGATAAGAAGCCTGCAAGATACCGCCAAAAACAAGTGATCAAAGTTAACATCATCAGTAACGGAACAAACCCATGTGTCACCTAACAGGATGAAAGAGAATAATGCAGAGTCGCTTTTGTGGTATGTCTGCTCAAGTTGAAAACCTAAATTTAATCATGGGGAAACATGAGAAAATCCAACTGAAAGAATTCTGGAAAATAATGTCTATAATCTTCAAAAATGTCATGGTTGTGAAAGTCTCAGAAAGACCACAGAACTATTCCAGACTGAAGTTGTTTAAAGGATTATGACAGCTAAATAGCATGCATGATTCCGGACTGGATCCTTTTCTTACAGAGAACATTATTGAGACCATTTGAAAAACTTGAATGGAATCCAAGGATTATATGGTAGTAATGTATCAATATAAATTTCCTGGGTAGTTGTCTTAGGGTTATATAAGAGAATATCTTCGTTCTATAGTAAAGTGTGCAGGGATGATGGAGCATCGTGTTAGCCTCTCACGCTCAAATCGCCCAGGAAAATGCTATTTGGATGATTCTTAACATTTTTTAACTTTGAGATTGTTTTGAGATAAAAACATTTTTAAAAAGTTACAACTGGGGCGCCTGGGGGGCTCAGTCGGTTAAGCGGCCGACTTCGGCTCAGGTCATGATCTCGCAGTTTGTGAGTTCGAGCCCCGCGTCAGGCTCTGTGCTGACAGCTCAGAGCCTGGAACCTGCTTCCAATTCTGTGTCTCCCTCTCTCTCTGACCCTCCCCTGTTCATGCTCTGTCTCTCTCTGTCTCAAAAATAAATAAACGTTAAAAAAATTTAAAAAAAAAGTTACAACTGCAGAATCATTCAGCAACACTCAGTGTTAACAAGATAAGAGTAAAAGTTATGATTTGTAATTAGTTATGCAGCATCAGGAAGCTATCTCAGCACAAACCACAGAAGTGTTATGAAAAGGATATCACGGACCCAAACCTGGAAAGCTCACTCTGATAGGATCATTCTGTTATCAGTACTGGTACAGGTGGTCCCCAGCAAGCCACTAATCCTAAGTGTGAAGGAATTAGAAATTCATATCAGATACTACCATATAGATTTTAGAGTTTATTGTAAATTCTATGTTTTTCTCCTAAAATATGGGGTGCAGTGATTCTAAACCATATTATTTTCTAAAAAATCCTAAGCCTTCCATGAAACCCCTAGGTGCACATATTACCAGAATATGTGCAAATATATATTTCAATATAAATTCCTGGACTAGAAGGTCATATATAAGCCCCAAGTGGACAAAATTAAGAAAGTGTTTTCCCATACAGAATTCTGTCTTGCACATTAATCCTTTCTAAACTTGCTATCTATGATATTATACTCAAAAATACGTGGCTAAATTGAATGGTCTATACATATTTATGTAATACAATTCCCAAATTAAGTCTACAAAACTTGATTATAAATGAAGATCTAATATAAACATTCTTTGGATTTTAGCACAGAGTGATGCCTTGATGTACACTTAAGGATAAGAGGAAGGTAATTAATAATAAATCACTCTAACTTCAAGAGTCATAAATCTATTTGCACTTTAAAATCCCCATTCTTCTAAACTACAGCTTAATGTTTCTTTGGAAAGTGATGAAATTCACACAGAATCAAAGGATTAAGTTTCTTTGACTCACTTTGCTCTCTTGGAGAATGGTAGTTATCAGTTTTAATTGAAGGAAGACTAATTGAGCGATTAATTCCCATTTGTTTAATCCTTTGAAGATTGTTACCCAAATACAATATTATTAATATTTATTCATCACTCTCAAAAGCCAAGCCCATCACAAATATAAACTCCCTATAATCAACCTTTCATTTACAAGCGGGATGAGACTAATTCTATTAACAAAAATTGAAGTAAAATGTAAGATTCCAATAATCCCTCCAAAGGTTGCAGCAGTTAAGATCAGTGATTATGACAAATATATTATGCTACAGTCCTTAGTAAATTGTTTTATCTAGAGACATTATAGCATACAGAATATACAGAACACAGAATATATAGAATACAGAATATACCAAAATCTATGAGACTTGTTGCATCCTTATTTTACAATTATATAATATTGTTTTCCTTAACTATTCCATAAATATAGATTGGTGCTTACTCTGAATGCAGCTTCTTGAATCTTCCAAAGCTTATATCAATTAATGGAATCTTTCTTTTAAGTTGAATTTTTGCTTTCATTTAATTTTGCTAAAATTTTTTGGAGACATTGAGGGAAACGATATGCATATATGCTGGAACTTCCAAAAATAATCTCTAAGTTTTGCATTTAGATAGCATTTTTCTTGGTTTACCATGACAATAAATAAGATTCCAAATTGAATAATGGACCCTGATGTGCTCTTGTAACAGTACTGAAGGAATTTATCAAAGAAGAAGGCCAATATTACTTAAAGCACCATGCGATACTTCTTATTTTATTTTAGATGTTCATAGGACTCTGTAAACTAAATGACAATTTATTTTATCTAAGACCAAAGTGAATTCTTGGCTCCTTTAAGTGGAATTTCATATGATATCTGAATATATCTGCTAACAAACCAGTCATACAAATGTTTATTGAATGCCTTTCGTAATCTCAACTCACTGATAGATGTTGCACAGAATAGAAGAGAATTTTAAGCACATCATTGCATTCCAAAAATGATTCAAAATGCCATTTTACAGATAAAAAAGAAATAAGTTAGTATGAATTAAAAATAAATGTAAAAAACTATTAAAAAGGATAGGGACACAAGGACACAAAATGTTTTATAACCAAGTGCAAAAATGTAAACTTCCTTCCCAACCTCATTCCATGCATTCATTCTCTGATTGAATTCATTCTCTGATACACTCAATCCAGTCATACAACCTCATTATAGATTTGTCAACTACCAGTTATTTGAACTTGGTCTTCTCTTTGCTATGTTCCTCCAGCTTAGAATCCTGACCCTCTCAACTACAACAGTATTCTGTGTTTACTCTATTTGTTCTCCTCCTCTACTGTCTTCAAAGCACTTATCACTTTGGGAAATTATTATTTATTTGATAATTTGTGTATTTATTTGTCTCTGGAATTCATTAGAATGTTGGCTACATAATGACAGGGACTCCCTCTTATACTACTGTATGCCTAGTACTTAGCAAAATGTCTAGCACATCTTAGATGCTTAGCAAATATTTGTTGAATGAATGCACTAGATATAGAAAACTGTTATCATGTCACTCCCCTATTCGACAACGTTTTATATAAACATCAACAAGTTCAAATCTCTTTAAAATTGCCATGAATAATGGCTTCCATAATATGGATCCATTCCACATTCTGTATTTACCTATTGTCCTATATTTCTTAGTCATCATTACTCATATTTAATTAAACACTCTTTTTGCAGGAATTTCCTACATATACCCTATTTTTTCCTACAACATGACCTTTACTCATATGTTTTCCTCTTTCCATCTCCACCCATTCCTATCACATCTATTCTTCTAGGCACGGTGACAACGTAACTTTTGAGAACCCAAGTCACTTTGTCTTCAGGGGCTCCTTCCACCATCAAAATATTAAAAATTATTCTATTTGTACAAAAACAAGCACAATCCTGGCTGAGTTTGTTATTATATATTCATTACTGTTATATTAAATTTTTATGATATTAAAATAAGTTAAAAGTATTTTATCTATGGACTCCTAGAAGTATCATGGGTCCTAGACATTTTGTTTATTGTGTCTTTAGGATAGTTCTTCCAAGCACAGTTTAAATATCAACTCATCTTGAAAACATTTTCTGAGCACACCCCCAATACACACACACACACACACACACACACACACACACACACACACACCATGTGCCTTACATTTTCTTTCCTCTATTTTCGAAACACATTCTATGGGTTTCATTGAACTTAGTAATAGACTGAAGTCAAAGAGTGTAACTAATTCGTCTTTATTCTCCTCAAAGTTTCTGTCGTAGAGCTTGACACTTTCTAAGCAACAATGAGTGTATTTTGATTTGAGATTAATTCAGGTACTAATAATATGGATTCTTATAGTTAAGGAAGTTTTCAGTAAAGAAAACTTTATGTATGTATGTATTTTAAATGTTTATTTATTTTAGAGAGAAAGAAAGTATGTGCACACAACCTGGGGAAGGGCAGAGAGGGAGAGAGAGAATCTTAAGCAGGCTCTATGCTGCCACCGCAGAGCTTGACGTGGGGATCAGTCTCATGAACCACGAGATCATGACCTGAGCTGAAATCAAGAGTTGGACACTTAACCCACTGAGCCACCTAACCACCCCAAAGAAGACATTATTTAGATGGCCCTAAAGGCATTGTTAAGTGTCAGAACCTAGGTCATAAACTATTGAATATGTAAGATAGAAAGATTTTATGGATCACATCTGCTAGAATAATAGATGATGAAGTTGGGTACATAAACTGGGCCCAGATTATGTAGAACCGTGAATTTCTGACAAAGAATTAGGGTCTTGATTCATTAAGTCATGGAGAGATGCTAAAGATTTCTAAGCAAGAAAGCAACATGATGAGAATGGTATTTTTAGAAGATTTATCTCCAGGTTGGGCATTGCAGGGATCAAAGCAGGGAAAGTCAGAGGCAAAGAAACCTGAGAGATTATAGAAGTTGGCCAATATGGCTGGACTATATGCCAAGTTCTAGTTTAGTCTCTTCTTGCTTGGTTTTATTCTTAATTTCATTTTCATGTAAACACAGGCATTTATTCAAGGTTGTCATTTTCTAAGTTACTTCTAAGTTTATTACAAAAAATCATAAACCTATAACTGACTTGATGTATCCTTCACCAGAAACATTAAATATTCTTCATTAGATGAAGCAATAAATGTCTTTTTAAATATCAGATCCAAACAGTCAATAAATAAGCAATTTTTAAACAAACAATGTAGGTAACTCCTTTTGGTTTAGGCCATAGCAAATAGAAATTGAAAATCATAATGAAAGTAACTATTACGTCGGTGCCAATTTTCAGTAAAAGAAGTGTTAGTTACATTATTTTATGTAATTATATCAATGACTTCTTAGTATTACATTAACTTCATTTTATAGAAAAGGAAACTGATAAGTTAAGGCACTAAGAAGAAATCTGGGGCATCTGACACAGAGCCTACCTGCCTTCCATTGATCTCCTCAAAGAAGACAAAGCATATACGTGATGCTATTATATCAGAAAGTAAGAGAGCTGATGGCACAAAGTCCAAATGGCTTGCCAAGAAATAAGACCTCATGGAAAGGTTGAAATTGTCACTGAGCTTTGAAACTGTAGCTTGTTCAGAGAACATTTGGATGGAGAAAACAACATGAATACAAATGTGGAGGAAAGAATCAGCTTGTCATATGATGGAAAAATGTGTAAAGGGTAGTACCAGAGAAAAACTGGGTGTTGAGCTGGATAGAGAATTGAACTGGATCAGTGAGATATAGCAAGATAGAAAAGTGGGACATCAAGAAAGCCTCCAAGATGTATAATTAGAAAATCAAGTGTCTGGTCAAGCCATCCACTAGGAGTAGGAATACGGAAGGAAGAATGCAAGGGAAGGAGGGCTGATGAGGAAAGACACAATGAATTTAGTGTTCAATATGCAGTATTCACATGCAGTTATTCTTCATATGGAGTTGTCCAGTTGACAGCTGGTGATGGTAAAACACAGCAAAACAGGGAGACAAGAAGTTCCTGGGGTAATCCATTACCAAAGAGAATGCAGACATTTATCAGGGAAGGCTGGAAAAATATAGCCACATCTTCAGAAAAGGAACATTTAGAAAAAGAAATGTTTTATATATATGTTCTAGTATATATTCAAGTAGAGAAGACATATAAATTCAAGTATAGAAGATCAAGAAAAGACTGTGGAGCTGGTTAAAACAGAAATAAGGTGCAATGTGTAAAAATATGATGTTCAGGTTTTCTCCATCCATCTTGCATAGAAGAAACAAAAGGGAAAGATTTTAAATTTTGCTCTCGGTAGTATTTACAATAGTAATGACTACCCATGACACAGAAGCTCTTTGTATGTAAGGTGCCAGGGATGACTGGTCAAGCCTACAGTATGCCAGGTGTAGAAACGGGTCTTTGCCATGTACTCTTGACTTTTAATCCTCTCAAAAACTCATGAGATGGTTATGATTATCATCAGGTTGGAGAGGCAGGAATTGAGGCCATACTACTTGTCCACTGGATGGGAGAACCGGTGTTCAACCTCAGATTTGCCTGACCCTAGAACATGCACTCTTACCTACTATATCGTAAACTTCACTAAATTCATGGGCTATAGTACAAAACAGTATGCTGGAGTACAAAACGGTAATTAAATGGGTTCCCGATTATAGTTCACATTTCACTACAATGCAACAAAGATGAGCTCCTCTCCATTGTTCAGTAACAGCAAATTAAATACATTTAGCATATATTAGAGTAATTGAATACCCCCCAATTCCATTTCTTTTTTTCTTTCCAAACCTTTTAAAGTGACTATAGTGTGCAAGACTACACATCTTGTCTTCCAATTCTTGTCATAAGCAAGTGAGATGTAAATTGCAAACAACCAAATAAGAAATAAAGGAGTTTCTTTTTCTCTGGTTTTCCTCAGTCTCTGGGCAAATTTCATTTAAATATTTTATGGTACAGTCATTCCTTTCCTAGCTTTCAGATGGTGAGCATTTTAGTCATTATTTTACAAGGCCAACACGTTTGTTGACTGAAGCAGTCATAGAGAGGCCAAGAGCAATAATTCTTATCATTTTATTCTGAGGGAGTGAATCTATTTTATACCATCTTTGGCTACAATGTAAATCTCAGAGAGAATCAGAAGCTAGTCTGTGTTTAAATGAATTAACTTCATACTGAAGTAACCATGATAGTTTGGGCCATAAATTAAGCTGTTTTAAAAGAATTCAGCCAGAACATTCCAAAAACGGTTACGGAGCCAAGAGACTGAGATCTTTTACTTTTAAAGGAAGTGGTTCTTAAAAACATTAGCTAATAAACTTCATAGTTTTTGTTATTGGCATAACATTATTGGTGTAGTGTAATTTAGAACCCCAGCAATGAAAGAAAGCTATACGACCATTATGAGCACACTGTACTTATCTTTCTTACTAAAAGCATATTAAAAACCTTTTTTCCCTCAGTTTTTGTCAGAAGAACTGAATATATTTTCTCCTGAAATAATGAAATATAGGGAAAGAATACTTTTATATTAGAAAAAAACTAGAATAATAGCACACATATTTCTTTTTTATTTTAGGTGTTTTAGCAAAGAGCTGTCTCTTATAATTGAGATTGCATTATTCAGGTCTATTAATGAAAATGTTTTTATTAGCTCTCACTAGGTTATACAAGTATAGGTAAAGATACACATTCCTGAACCTCTTCCTATGTGCTTTTTTTTTCTATGTGCTTTACATATATTACCACATTTTCTTAATATGAATCCTAGGGAATAGATATTTCTGCTATTCTTACTTGATAAAGAAACAGGTTCAGAGGGGTCATCATTTACCCCTGTGAGTGGTCAATCAGTTTGTGAGGGGCCCAGCAAGAATTCAAACCTAGGTAAGCACTGCTTGGCAAAATTATTATGCTTACTATATTATTTTATTTTTTAAAAATTAACTTTATTGAAGTATAACTTACATATAATAAACTATATACACTTTAAGTGTACAATTCAATGAGTTTTGGCAAATGGGTGCACCATTATGGGAAGATACAGAACATTTCCACCATCCCCACAAGTTCCATTCAGTACCAATATGCCACCACCTCTTCTTCCCTTCTTCTTCCATTCATAGGCTTTCTATAACTAGATATAATTTTTTTTATTTTGTTACATGCATGTTCTGTTTAATAAGACAATATTACCACAAAATGCCAAATCCACAGTTCTTCGTCTTCCGCAGTAACTTGAAACAATACGGTACTTCTGTTAATATCAGATAATATTACCAAATCTAACACCTTACCAGATAATAGAGCAGTTAGTTTAGGGACCAAAGGATCAATGGCAATAAGGGGGGGGGGGGGGAGGAAAAGTGCATATAAATTTGTTTTGTAAAGTCAACTAAATGAAAAATTAATCCCAGAAAGTGTTAATATATTTAATATGGTCTTATGTGCACCAAAGTAATAATACCTGCCTTAGAAGGGTGATCCCTAGGTCCAGATAATCTGGACTGCAGAGTCATGGGATCATAAGTCTCCTGTTTTCCAGACATGAGACTTTCAGCCTCCTCTATTCTCCTCCTTGTCTATCAGCTTCTCTGCTACTTTCCTCCTGGGGGACCTAAGACTCTCCACACACCTTTCATCTTAGGTCATGAACTGCTTGTTCTGACCAGTGATACAGCCACCAAGTAAGAGAACCAAGTTGCTATAAGGCTTGGCAAACCAGTGTGAAATGTTTTACTCCTTTATTATACAATTGTTGTGGTTTAATTAAGAGAAACAAATAATGATTCATAAATGGATGAAGCACTTTGTTAAATAGAAAAACAATAACAATATTCAGATATTTAAAGCAAATGTAATTTTGTTTTCTATGACTGATCTGATTTTCCTTTGAGATCTTCATCTCTTTGGTAAATGAGAAAACAAAACACTTTTTTCAATTCCTGAACTATAATATCTCATTTCTTCCCTATTAAACTATCTCTTCTGGTTGATTCTGTCTTTCTCAGTTAAGGCTTCTGGATGCCCTCTCTTCCCTCATGCTTTTTGGAGACAAATAAATGAACTTTCTAAGGTTGGCAGAGGTTACAAAGAAGGATGTTCAAAAGCACAATGTTTTCAGGAAAATATCTCTTAGCCATAGATGTTCTTTTATCCTCTCATCAGGTTTTGTCATCTCTCTCCACAATCTGACAGAGCTTATAGCTTGGGCTCCCTACGTCCCCTTCTTTTCTGCATCACATCTTGCTTCTTCTGAAGGGCTTAGCCTCAAAGCAGAATCCATTCCACACACCAGGGAAGGAGCAAAAGATCTAGTCAGACCTCTGGCTCCAGATCCCTCTGTGGAAGCTATAGAGATTTGGAAATTCCCCTTATATTGCAGCAATACTAAAATTTCAAGGCTGTTGTCTTGCTAAGAATAAAAAATACAATTTGCAATGCAAAACTTAGTACTGATGTTCTCTCACTCTTTTCTTGTTTTATTCTCTGATGTAGTAATGCTAATCTTCCTCAAGGCAGAGTAAAGCAATATAAAGGATAATATATTAAAAAGAAACATCATATTAATAGATGTATCAAAATATATTACCATCATTTCATTTATAAATACTGTGGAGAAAAGAAAAAGAAAATATTACATCTTTCCTTAATATTGTTCTGAGTTTCCCTTTCTAACAGGGTCAAAACTTGACAGCCAGGCATTTGAATTTTCCACAAATTTATTCATCTCATCTTGAACTATTCTTGAGACACATGTTAAACACATGTTCCAAACACAAGAGATTAATCATTGTTTCTCTAAACAACGTTTACTTTTCTGTCTCCATATCTTTGCTCAAGCCTTTATCACTACCTAGAAGGTCCTTCCTTTTTCATTCATTTGGGCCAACTCAGATCTCATCTCTACCATGAACTCAGGCAATATTGAAAACTCTCTGTCTAGGACTCTTGCATATCTCTATTATATATTGTATCTCCATTATAACAGCTTCTTTTCCTTTTATGAATTAGAGATACTTCTTAAAGGATCTGTCTCCCACACTAACGTGCATGGCTGCAGGGCAGGAACTGTGAACAATTCACCCCAGTTTCACCCACAATACCCAGCAAGGTGCCTTATATGTATTACATGATATGTGGCTATAGTTATACATATCTGTGATGTTGGGTGAATGCAAATGAAAGGGAGAAAAATGTCTTCTTCTTAGTTATTCCTTGTAAAATTCAAAAGAAGTATGCCTGGCCTTTTGGAACTAAAAGGAACCTAATATAATAGAAGTCTCACCCACAGTATATATAATACAGAGGACTTCACAAATGACAGAGAATTTCTTCAAAAAGAAAAATACTTTTCTATCAACTAACATATTAAGAGAGTCTACTTAGAAAATTTGCTTTAAAATCTCTATGACTTTTTCAAATAGTAATGCATTTTCTTATGCCACTTGGAAAACTACATGAAAACTACATGAAATTAGGTATTCAGATCTTGATATCTAAATATTGAAATAATATAGATTATTTATTGTAACTTCAGAAGAGTAATTACAGTACTTAAAAGGTCAAGGATAGTAATTCAAAGGAAATCAAAAGTAAAATCTTAACAGACTAATTTAGTCTAAAGAGTATAGCTTAAAGTATATTAACATTCTTAAAGAGTGGGAAGGCAAGATGAGATACTGTTTTTAGAATATAACTAGGAATAACTTAAGTAGCCAAAACTGGTGTGATGGATTAGTTAGGTAGAAAGTAATGGCAACAAATTTTTGTTGGTTGGATAGGATAAAGGTCGAAAGCATATTCTGAACAGACCACATCATCTTTGAGACATACACCGACATTTATGTTGACATAGTGATAGCCAGAATGACCGAATGGACCCAATGCCCCCCAACCTTCACAGGGCCATGGGTAAAACATACGGAAAGTGAAACAAGAATTGTAAGAAATTTTAAAGAGAAATTAAAAATAGCTCGGTAGTCATACAAGTGTTAAGAACCAATCTTAAATAAATAGCAAACACAATCTCATTACACAAGAAAGGATGTAATACATATTTGTTGTAATACATATTTACCAAAGTTGTAATACATATTGACCATATTGCCCAGGAGCATAGTCCTTATCCATTACTTTACGCCATCTCTCCAAAGCAGCGTATGGAAAATTGTTGTGAGTCAGACCATTTAGTGAGAAATGCTCTCTGACAGCAGTGCCAAGGAACATTTTCTTGATGGATATAATCAGTCACAAAATCCTCTATTCCCACTCTCATGCTTCATCCCGTCACTAAATATTATCTGTACTTCTATTATGTGCAAGACTTCATTCTAATTTCCATTTTCCAGACGGTTGAGTCATAGCACCTGTTCTTAAGAAATCACAATCTGGGGCACCTGGGTGGCTCAGTCAGTTAGGCATCCAACTCTTGATTTTGGCTCAGGTCATGGTCTCACAGTTTGTGAGATGGAGTCCCATGTTGCGCTTAGCGCTGACAGCACAAAGCCTGCTTGGGATGCTCTCTCCCTCTCTCTCTGACCCTTCCTCCACTCTCAAAATAATTTTGAATAAAGAGAAAAAGAAAACACAATCTACTCTGGGACAAAGAGATACCTCTACTCTAGGAGAAGAAATAAATGCCACCAGAATTTCTTTCAGCGTTTCATAGAAAAGAGATTATCAAATATTCCAGCTCAGTGCTCTGTGCACAATCAATATTGGTCAAATAGATAAATGAATAGATGAATTCATAAATCCAGAAATTTAGCTAAGTTCCATCTAAATACATTAGAGATTTTCAGCCTATATCACATCTGAAGCATAAATTAGCTCTATATTACATACATATATGTACATAAAAATAATGCCTTGCAAGCTTCTATGAGTAACACTGCTTCTTATGATGCTTGGTCTATCACTAAATGTCTGCAACACATGCCATTTTGTGCAGTTTGATAACATGCCTCCTTAGATTTAATTATTTAAGACTTTTTAAAAAAATTTTTCAATGTTTATTTATTTTTGAGAGACACAGAGAGACAGAGCGTGAGTAGGGAAGGGCAGAGAGAGAGGGAGACATAGAATTCAAAGCAGGCTCCAGGCTCCGAGCTGTCAGCACAGAGCCTGATGCAGGTCTCAAACCCACGCACCATGAGATCATGACCTGACCCGAAGTCGGACTCCCAACCGACTGAGCCACCTGGGCGCCCCTAATTATTTAAGACTTTAAATGTAATAGTTTCCTCTTTTTTTCTTCGATGATTCTATCTCCGGCTGCCCTCCTATCCTTCTGGCTTCAAGTTTTCCATCTCCTTTGTGGCCTTCTCCTCTTGTATCTGTGTCTTTGTTCTTGCCAGGGTTCTGTCCTTGGCTTTCTATTTTCTCCATTGTACATTTTTCTCTAAGTGATAGCATCTGGCCCCATGGTTTCAGCGACACTCTTGTCCACTTACCATTCCCACATCTAGTTTCCCAGGTCAGATATATGTCCTAAGCTGAGACCCATACATCTACCTGAGTACTGGAAGGCTCTATCTGAATGGCACGACACATAGACACCTGACACTGAACAAATCCTATAAATACTAGTGCCTAAATATTTCTGGATTCCATAACCTACATATTCTGCTCACTGCTACTCCTTTGCTCGAGTCCTTTATCATTTCTCAAATGGATCTGTTCAATATCACTTATCTGATTATTCTATCTCATGCTTACTTTCTCACCAATGCACTGGGATCCATTCTCCACACCACTGAGATCGATCTTTAGAAAACTAATCTGATTTCCTTACTTCCCAACTGAAAAGAGTTCAATAATAACTCATAACTGAAAAGATAATTAGCTTGGTGTCTGCTGGCACTTAGGATCTATCCACTAACTACCTTTCTGCCTTCACCTTTGATCATACTTGTTGTTCTCTATAAAACAATTGTTAGTGACCTTGCCAGTTTCCAGAATGTCCTCTTTTGTTTCTATATCAGTACAAGTGTTTCTTTTTCCACCCTTTCTCTATCCTTCATCTAATTAATGTAAATACTCATCTCTGAGTTTTCTCTTAGGATACCTCCTTCAGAAAGCCCTCCTTAACCATTGCAGCTTTCTATATACTGCACCAAATGCAGCAGACAGAATGTCACCTGTGATTAATCCTTGTTGTAGGTATGAATGTTTATCTAACATCAATTTAAGGCCTTGAAGGCCTTTTCTTGCTACTGAAAAAACTGACTGCAAAGATGATATAGGTTAAAATGACTGTAGCCATATTTGTTAATGGTTACTGATCTAGGGGCGCCTGAGTGGCTCAGTAGGTTGGTTGAGCATCCGACTCAGCTCAGGTCACGATCTCATGGTTCATGAGTTTGAGCCCCACATCGGACTAGCTGCTGTCATCACAGAGCTGGCTTGGGATCCTCTGTCCTCGTCTCTCTCTGCCCCTCCTCTACTCACGCTCTCTCTCTCAAAATAAATAAACATAAAAAAAAGAGTTCCTGATATAAAGTTTCAACCCTACCTCTCTTAACTACCAATTTGGTGATCTTAAGTAAGTGTTTTATTTTTTGTTTTGTTTTGTTTTGTTTTGTTTAAACCTCTAAGCTTTTTCCCCTCTAGAGTGGATATAGTTCACTACTTCATTGGCTTTTTATCATATGAAATGAAATATTAAATGTGAATCACTGACTGAATTGCATGGAATTCAATCATTACATATATGCCACGGTAACTAATGAAATTTAATTTCACAGCGCTTTGTGTTAACATGAACCTCCATAGCTCATTTCTGACCTCAGGTATTTTCTTCTACTGACGATGTATACGGATTCATCCGTATACAAGTTGCTGTTGCTAGTTCAGTAATCCCTCCCCTCCCAGTAGCCTGTCCTCTCTAACTATTCATCTTCTCTATGTCCCCTGACCAAGCTTTGAAGCAGGTCATCTCATTTATTGATCAAATCATCTCAAAAGGTGGAATTTTGTCAAAGATTCAAGAAAAAAAAACCACAGTCACTTAAAATTGAATGTCAGATAGCACTCCTAAATTTCCTCAACCATTACTCTTGAGTTGGAGTTTCAAAAGTAGAATCACACTAAAGAATGCACCTTGTCTTTTCCCCAGAAGGAGAGGGGAGAGGATATGTGAAATGGCAGCTGTAGCAGCTTTGACTTCCATAAAGGTCAATTAAATTTAAAGATACAATGTAAGTAAAAGTACCATTTATCAATGTGTTATTTACACGTGATTTGTGTCTTTCCTATAAAATCAATAGTAGAGTTGCATTATCACTCACTTAATTTCTTTTTGAGTTGCATTATCACTCACTTAATTTCTTTTTTTACATGTATTTATTTTTGAGAGACAGAGAGAGACAGAGCATGAGCAGGAGAGGGGCAGACACAGAACCCAAAGCAGACTCCAGGCTCTGAGCTGTCAGCACAGAGCCCAACGCGGGGCTTGAACTCACGAACCAAGAGATCATGACCTGAGCTGAAGTCGGATGCTTAACCAACTGAGCCACCCAGGCACCCTGCATTATCACTCACTTAGAGACAAAATGTAATTACTTTTTATCCAATCCCACTAGTCTTTCTTTTCTTTTTCTTCTTCCTCATCTTCTTCTTCTCTTCCTTTTCTTTCCAAAACAGTTCAATCTTAAAGCCACTCAATGTAGGTGATGAAGGTAAATATTTGCACAGGTTTCAGGGGTAGGAAAGAAAGGGAGTCCCCTGAAAAGTAGTGTTCTAAGTCCAAGCAGGGTAAGGAGGGCATTCTTCCCAACAACAGCCAAGCATAAAGTATCACAACCCAGGAATGTAAAACAGGATTTCACATAGGGAAGAGTCTGGCACAAGAGGCCCAACAAGGTAAGAAGGGTATTTATGCAGAAAGAAGGTGGCAATGGTGATGGCATAAAGGGAGGTTGATCAAATAAGTAATATATTTAAGATAAGAGGATCCTGCTTCCGCATTGCCACAGAAGTCAGTTCAAATATAGAAAGAAAAAACATTAGAATTAACCTTGTTTTGGAATTGGTGGCATCAATGTGAAATAGTAGTCTTCCATAGGTAGATAAAAATGGAGAAATATGGATGTAAATATATGTATCATGTGTATACGTGTATATTATGTGTGCATATGTGTGTTCAAATGCATGCATATATATACTCTAGCTTGTCCACTAAGTGGTATGGGACTAGTGATACTCTTAATAGTCATGAATGTCCATGACTCCCACTCAGATCTTGGCTTCTAAATACTGTTCGCCACAGATAGGAAATAGGGCTTGTTGGAGGAAAGGCCAATTTTAGATCTTAAGGCAATACAAGATGAACACAGAATATCCTTTAGTGCCAGAAACTAAAGAATTGCTCAAAAAACAAATGATGGAAACATGTCAAAAAAACAAAGTAGTAACGTTGAAGGATATTTATTACCCAACTGAGGAAAAATTGTGCTTTTGGCATAAAAATGGATGTAGAAGTCAATGGAACAGATAAAGAGCCCAGAAATGGATGCAAACATACATGGTTGATTGTTTTTCACCAATGATGCAAGAAAATTCAATGTGGAAAGTATAACCTCTTCAGTCAAGATGCTAAAACAGTTTTGCAATATGTATGTATGTATATATATATATAAGTATATATATATATATATATATATATATATATATATATATATGTATATATATATAAACTCAACTCTTTAAATCTTCACATCATATTTTTAACAATCATAATGGACCATATACTTATGTGTAGGAGCAAAACCTACCAAATTTCTAGAAGAAGACATAGAGTAAACTCTGAGTGAACTTCAGTTTAGTGAAGGTTTTATTAAATACAAAGCAAAGCAGAGTAGTAATCATTTAAAGTTTTTGAAAACTTTGGACTTTAGAAGCAATTTCCTTCAAAATTAGGGAGAGAACTTGAGTCTAGAATATATACAGCATTCTTACAACTTAATAAGAATAAAACATCCCAAATGGAAAAAAAAAATGTGAACAGATGCTTCACCAGTGAAGATATATGGATGGTAAATGAGTACATGCAAAGATGCTCAACATGATTAGTCATTAAGGAGATGCAAATCAAAACCACAAAAAGATAATACTACACACTCACTACAATGTCTAAAACTTTAAATACTGGTCATACTTAAGTATCAGTGAGGTGGTGAAGCAATCATAACTCTTACACACTTCTGGTGGGAATTCAAAATGGTATAGTTTTTTGGAAATGGGTAGCACATTTTTAAAAGTCAATAGGGCCAAGCCATTTCACTCCTAGGTATTTACCCAAGAAAAATGAAAGCATATGTTCATACAAAGATGTGTACACAAATTTTCACAGCAGCCTATTTGTAATAGCCTAAAACTGGAAACAACCCAAATATTCCCTAGAAGGTGAGTAGATAAACAAATTGTGGTATAACCATATAATAGAGTACAGCTCAACAATAAAAAAAAAAGAGAAATACCAAAATATCTACTTAAGTTTTTTCATTGGTATCATGCCTTCAACTATAGGCATTTAGTACCCCCTGCCCAAAATAATGAATTACAGAGGCAGTTAAATCTCAAAATCATCATGGTGAGTGAAAGAAGACAGGCAAAAAATAAAAGAATACATAATGTATAATTCTATTCACATAAAATTCTAGAAAATATAAACATATCTTTCTATATCTAGTCTATAACATAATAGCCCGTCATCTACAAAAGTGCCATGAAAGGTAAAGAAAGACCAACAAACTGTTCCAGGAATGTGAAGAAGCATGGCAACTAAATATGAACAGATGAAAGCATGTTTGCTACTAAGGCATCACTGGGACAATTGGGAAGTTTGAGTGTGGGGTAAGGACCTTGTGGGAACCTCTGACAATACTTGAATGGAATCTGATTAGATGTAGTAATGTGCCAAAATCTATCTCTTGGTTCTGTTTGTATTGAAGTTACATTGAAGAATGTTCTGGTTTGTAGGAAATGCTAAAATATTAGGGGTGATGGAGGCACATATTTGGCCACCTACTCTCAAATGCTTCAGGAAAAATGAAATTGTTCTTTGCACCATACTTTCAATTTTTCTATAAATTTCAATCGACAGATGGGTAGATAAATATAGATAGGCATAGATAAAAAGATTTAAATTATCAGAATGGGCCAAAATAATAAACAAACAATAGTACTTTTTTCTATACAGCTATCTATTGAAATTTATAGAAAAATTACAGGACTTTTTTCAATAACTCCATCTCTTTCATCTTCCTTTCCCTAACAAAATGTCTCAAGATCTCCACCCTACCACCACCAAATGTATATACATTTCTCCCTGGAGGAACTCTGCCATCCTCCCCCAGCAAAGGTCTACAACAAGGTGGCCTCAAGATTTAATCTGACACAGAGATGCATTATTGGTCTACAGAATCTGTTCTTGTTTGTTTTCCCCTATGCTTGTTTCATCATCGTATTTTAGAAGCAGACAGTTCACTTTCTAGTTTTACAGGTCCAGAAATGAAGAGAGATTCTGCTCTAGGGTAGATCCCCAGAGTCTTATTTGTATCTGATTAGATGATGATATTTGGGATTAGGGGGTTGATGAGAGCTAGATGAGATTTTGAACTTGAGTTGATTCTGTCATACATGGAGTCTTTAGGGGATGTTGGGATGGAGTGGCTGTATTTCCCATGTGGGATGGATATGAACCTTTGGGGCCAGAGAAGGGACTGGTAGGCTGCAAAATGTACCACACGCCCAGACCCCATACCCTAGTTCAAAAAGGAAATATTTACAGAAAAACTGTAGAAACTATGAATGTTACATTTTTCAGAAAAAGGGCCTTTTAAACCGTGATTCAATTAAAGGTCTTGAGATAATCCTGAGTTACTGGGTGAGCCCAAATCCACTGATAAGTTTCCTTATCAGATAAAAGGCAGAGGGATATTTGAGGCAGACAAAAGAGGTCAAGATACAGATATAAAGAAAGGGTGTCATGTGAAGACAGAGTTGGAAACTGCAGTGATGTGGTCACAAGCCCAGAAAGCCAGGTCAGCCACCAAAAGCTGAAGAAACAAGTTGTCGCCCTGATTCCTCAGAGGTAGTATAGCCCTAGTGATTTCAGACTTCTGACACCATGCTGGAGCCTGGATTTATAGGTGGGCAAAACTCACAAAGCCTCTCCCTCAAGGCATTTATACATTAGTGGGGGAGACATATGAGAAATATATCAGTCATCAAATAGTGATATGTGAATTGATGGGAAATAAAGCGGGAAGAAGAATATATAAATGCTTTTTGGGTTGATGCTATTTTTGCTTAAAACTCTTAATTATCCGCAATATCCATTTTCCTGAATGATACAAGGAAACATGGCTACCTGAGTAAAACTATATTCCTCAGCCTCCTTTGTAGCTAGGCCATCTGACAATGTCTTAACCAATGGAATGTGAAGAGAAGCAATGTGTACAGATTCTAAGATACATACTTAATAAAGGATACTTTCTTTCCTTTCCCCTTCTTGGTGGAAATGTGAACCAGCCTGAACAGGGACTCTAGGGAATGGTAGAGCCTCCAAATGGAAGGAATCTATGTTCCTGAATATAGATGTTTGGAAGGGGAGGTGACTCCTTGTCTATTTCTGGAATGCTATGCAAGAGATAAGTGCAATTCATTTTTTTTAATCTCAGTATTGGGTCTCTTTGTTTCGGCAGCTAAGCCTGTAACCTAACAAATAAATATTTTAATTTAGATGGTGAAGGTAGGCCTTTCTGAGCAGAGACCAAGCAGACTAAGGAACCAGAGGTTGTAGAGAGGCAGTAGATTATGTTGAGAGTTGTATCTGCTCCAGTTTGGGTGGCTTTAAAAGCAAATTTTGAGGTAAAGATTTGGGTGCAGGTACTTGTTTTGAGGTGATCCCAGTAAGCACAGATGAAGGAGTGGAGAAAGAAAGGGGGAAAAAGAGATCAAAGAGATCAAACATGCCAATGAGCAGGTCACCCCTGAGAGCCTTGGGAGCGCCATACCATTCAAAACCCTCTGAGGAACTTTAAGGAACATGTCTCAGAACTTTAAGGAGCATGTCTCCAAGAGATGAGGGACAAGGTATTTTACCCACCATACCCAACGCCCACAGAGAGTTTTCTCTGGAGGCATTAAAGACCTGACACCTTTAAGCTTTACCCTGCAAACGCTGAGCAAGCCCCCAAACAATAATCAGAGAAAGCTCTCAGGCTGACAAGTATACATACCAGGGGCCTGTGGTGGGAAGCTCTGAGCATGTGGAAACTTACTACTTCTCCCACAGATGAATTCAGAAGTAAGCCAAGGGACCATGTGGCAGGACATTAACAGTCCGATAGCAAGGGGCACCTGGGTGGCTTAGTCAGGTAAGCATCCAACTCGATTTCTGCTCAGGTCATGATCTCAAGGTTCTTGAGTTTGAGCCCCACATCGGGCTCTGTGCTGACAAGATGGAGGCTGCTTGAAATTCTCTTTCTCCCTCTCTCTGCCCCTCCCCTGTTCATGCTTTCTCTATCTCTCTCAAATTAAATAAATGAAACTTAAAAAAACAAAAACAAAAACTGTCTGATAGCCAAGGTTCAAATTCTGGCTCTTCCACGTACTAGCTGTGTCACCTAGAGTCGGTTGCTTAGCCTCTGTGTCTCAGTTTCCTCATGTATAAAATGGAGATAATTATAGTACTCACCCACTTCAGAGGCTTGTTGTATTATATATTATCAGAGATATGATGCACAATAATTAGAATACTGCTCTTCATATGGTGAGAGTTATTTGTTAGTTTATTTTTGTCTGAGACAAGAAATAAATTTATTAATCTAAACCATATTTGGGGCGCCTGGGTGGCTCAGTCAGTTAAGCGTCCGACTTCGGCTCAGGTCATGATCTCACAGTTCATGGATTCTAGCCCCATGTTGGGCTCTGTACTGACAGCTCAGAGCCTGAAACCTGCTTCAGATTCTGTGTCTCCCTCTCTCTCTGCCCCTACCCTGCTCTGGCTCTCTCTGTCTCAAAAATAAATAAACATTAAAGAAAAATTTAAACCATATTTATTATTGAATCTTCAGTGTTTGTCACGAGCTGAACAATAGTAGTAGGTATTATATAAATGTTTATTTAATGAGTAGGCAAAAATAAATTTTTTGACTGCTGCTAGACTTTTTGGATGTATGTAGGTATGTATCAGAGGGAGACCCAGACTGGTCACTTCTCACCCATATCCTCTAAGGACTATCCAGAAGACTTGTATAATATCACCCTAAGATGAAGTCTACTGTGGGGTCAGTGATTAACCTTGCTTCATGAAGGATCTGAAGTATAATTTAATAGAGTTTCACAAGCCTCTTTTCTTGGGTAACTTCCACATTCTCTTGGGTAATTTTCACATTTCATGGGAGGCTCAGTTCTGAATAAAACTAATGAAGTTTCTTGGCAAAATAGAAGAAAATCATGGTCCTGGCCGCTGGTTTTTTAAAGAAACCCTACATGCCAACAGAGTTGCCAGTGGTTAAGAATGGTGCCACTTGAAACCAAGCTAAACTTGAAAGGTTCCAGAAGATTTCCCCAAGAAACAAAAAGCTGAAGAAAGGCCAGGGAGCTTTTGTTACACCTATGGAATGGAGAATCCAGATGTAAGTACTGAGAAAAGAAAAGATGATACTCTACACGGCTGGCAACTAGAGACACCAGTGGCCCATCGTGGAGGGTAGAGGACACCTAACAGAGATGCGGAAGAAAATGAACACGTATTGAATGTCTAATTAGGCCTCAAAACCTTGCACTTAAAAGTTACAGAAGCAGGGCGCCTGGGTGGCTCAGTTGATGAAGCATCCAACTTGGGCTCAGGTCACGATCTCGCAGTTGGTGAGTTTGAGCCCTGCATTGGGCTGTGTGCTGACAGCTCAGAGCCTGAAGCCTGCTTCAGATTCTGTGTCTCCTTCTCTCTCTACCCCTCCTCTTCAAAAATAAATAGAAAACATTTTTAAAAATTAAACAAATAAAGTAAAAGTTGTAGAAGTGTTTTCATGTAATCCTCATGATGCTGTCTTGAATAATATTATGCATTACGTCAGGTTAATCTATCTCACTCCCAAATCCATGCTCTTTGCAGGCAATTTTAAAGGAGGGAGGGTGTCATATGGTCCCTAAGTTATGAGCTGTGAACTACACCCAGAATGCTATGAACAAACTACTGAAGAATTTGCAAAAGTGCATGAAAATGAGAAAACCCTTATAACTCTATGGCTGCCAGATCTTGGTCATTTCATGAACTCAAAAGCAAGGCCAGAAACATCAGTGGGCTTCATCCCTCTACAAGTATCTTCATAGTGAGGGGAAAGCTTCAGAACATTCCACAAAACAGAGAAAATCATAATAATGTCTTACCAGATGTCCAGGTCAATTTCAGATTCCAGAAACGGCACGAGAGGTCCTGCGATGTGACACTATTAGAACTCAAGTTCTCCAGAAAGGTGAGGTGGTAAAAACTTTGAAGCCAGCAGTAATTTCATGGGAAATAATGGTCGTGAGCATTTACTCCACTTTCGTTTGGTTCAGCTTTGCACTGAAAGTACTTCAACAAAGAATCCGTATGAGCCACAAAAGAAACAGATTTTGAATTTAGGTAGACTGCACCATATAGATAAGCATCTCGGTTTTGTTTTGTTCTGCTTTGCCTTTTGCCTTTTCGGTCAAAGGGTTTCAGTTTGTTTCCGTTTTTTGTTATCATGGTTTTTGGAGGCGGTGCTTGGATAGTTGTTTGTTTTGACTATTTTCCATCACTGGGAAATACAAATAGGTTAAGGAAGTAAGATCAAGGTTTAAAGCTCTTAAAATTTCTTCAGAGATGCTGGAGAAGAGAGAAGTGCCAGGGTTTGGAGCGTGCAACTGCATCCAATAACAATATCTCAATTGTCTCAGCAAGCACAAAGGAGCAAGGGGCAGTGCTTTCCTTTCAGATACTTGGTCTGCAAAACTTCTTTGGGCGGGTTTTCTTTGTATTTTCAGGCAATAAATTTCCTGATGACATAAACCTCATCATCTTGTTTCACGTTGTGGAAACGCCAGGCCAGCCTCATGTGTTGTTGAATTAGGGAGAAAAAGAAATATTATTTGGATTTCTATTGACAACAACAAAAAGTTTTGATTGGATTGAGCTATATAAAATTACTGATACTGATACTGATAGTATTTTTTTTCAAAGCTTCAGAGCTGTATTTTTTTTACAGCTTCCAAGTTGCAATTTCCTATGACTCAGAATATTGAATCAATTTCCTATGAATCAATTTCCTATGATTAAAAGTATTCCTGATGCTTTTACTGGGAATAAGTGATTCCCCCACTAATATTTCTATAGCTCAGTAAGATTTTGGAGTATACTCTTGATTACAAAAGATAAAATACAATTATGGTATGAGAGATTATCATCTAAATTTTTGGAAATGGTAGTATTTGTAAAGCATAACAGAGTATTCTAGGCATATTTTATTAATTTCTGCTGCTTATATAGCAAGTATTATTAACCATCTACTGTAATATGGTGTTTTTAAAATATAGGGCCTAGAGTCAAAATTCATGGATTCCAATCCTGGTTTCCCCACTTTTTTTTTTTTATTTTATTTTTTTCATGTTTATTTTTGAGAGACAGAGCATTAGCGGAGGAGGGACAGAGAAAGAGGGAGACACAGAATCTGAAGCAGGCTCCAGGCTCTGAGGTGTCAGCATAGTGCCCAACAGGGGGCTCAAACTCACGAACTGCGAGATCATGACCTGAGCTGAAGTCGAATGCTTAACCAACTGAGCCACCCAGGTGCCCCATGGTTTCCCCACATTTAGAGTCTCCACACATGAAGACACTTAGGTCTTCATGTCAAACGTTCTTTTTCTATAAATGGGGGCCACAATGAAGACATCTGACTCATTGAATAGTATGAATTGAGTAAAATAACTGCACCTTACAGCACCTGGCTCATAACCACCACTCCGCAACTGTGGGCAAAACAGGTAACCCTATTATCATGGAGCTTACAGCCTAATAAGGGAGACACAGACACAAATTACCACAACTGTCATAAATGTTATGAAGGAGAAGTGCATGTTCCTATACAGGTATAAAATTACTCTGTGGCAAGCAGGCAAAACTTCCTTTGGAAAAAGAGAATTAAGCCGAGGTCTGAAGGATAAACACTAATAAATCAGGCGCAGGTTTGATGGAAAGCATTCAAGGCAGAAGAAAATCCATGCCCTGTATTTTGAGAGGCCGTTGACATTTGGGGGAACTCGTTTCAGGGCTGCAAGGCAGTACCACCAACCCTCTGCAGGTGAGGAGGCAGTGGGGGCTCCACCACGAGGTCTTTTAAACCATGTAAATTCCTTTAAATAGAGGAGTGAAGTCATTGCCTGAGTATGCTGCATAACAGAAACCTTCTTCTTTGTAAAGTGTCTGGTGTGACTTATTTGTTTTGTGGCATTTATTAAAAATAATTTGATGTGCCTTGGCTTCCCCACCATAGTTACAGTTATTTTTAAATGAGGTATATGGAGACAGAGTATTTTCTTTGGTCCAGTTTCTCCCTTTTAAATATACCTACAACTTCCAAAGGTAGCTAAAATGTGAGGTTTGAGGGCACAATCCTCTGAGTTGCCAAACGTTTCTGGGACCTCTGCACCAACTACAAGTTTGAGGGGATTTCTAAAATCACTGTCAGGTTTGGTAATTCATTAGAAAGACTCACAGGACTCAGAGCTAATATACACGTGCCTATGGTTTATTACAGGGAAAGAATAAATTAAAGTCAGCCAATAACGCATAGGACAGAGCCTGGGAAAGTTCCAAATGTGAAGCTTCTGTTGTCTTCAGAATGCATTTCACTTCCAACCCTGACATGCGACAATATGCACTCACTAGTGCCAACCAGGAAGCTCACCCAAGCTTTGGTGTCCACAGCTTTATGGGGACTTCATTAAGTGGACATGATTGATTGATTAGCCATGCAGTCACACTCAGTTCCTAGTCCCCTACTGCCCAGAAGTTGGGTTGATACCATGTGGCCCAAGGGGCCCACCATGAGTCACCTCCATAGCATAAAGTATCAGATGTGGTCCATAATAACAAAGATACTCCTATCATCTAAGAAATCCAAAAAGTTTAGAAGGTCCCTCCCAGTGGCTAGGGACAAAGGCCAGAGCTTTCCTTTGGCCAAACCAAATGATATCCTATAAAGGCTACCTCTGGCCTTTGGCCAAGTCTGTCTTATAGCAAAACAATCATATTCACCTGCAACTGCATTTAGTATAGCTTGTATATGGTAGAGACAGTACTATCATATGAATGTGCCTCACATTTGGAGGAGCCAGTATGGGGAAGGGACAGGTTTAAAGAAAAAACTAATCCATCCTAAGGGTGACTGGGTGGCTTTGTCAGTTAAGTGTCCAGCTTTGGTTCAGGTCATGAACTCACAGTTCATGAGTTCAAACCCCACATCGGGCTCTGTGCTGGCATCTCAGAGCCTGGAGTCTGATTTGGATTCTGTCTCTCTCTCTCTCTCTCTCTCTCTGCCCCTTCCGCATTCACACTCTGTGTCTCTCTCTCTCAAAAATAAACATTAAAAATTTTTTTAGGAAAAAATTAATCCATCCTATAAAGTCATTATATATATTACATTTATATTTTTACTCCTTGATTTACCATTATATATACTTTAGAGTAAACTTATGCAATGTTATTTAGCATAGAGATTATCTGATGATTGGCTAAATTCAGTTCTTCCTTAAGCCAATCATCTTCCATCAGTGTTATGGTTTGAGGAGGCTTTAGTTCTTTTTCCCAAATTGATCATCAATATCAACATTATAACCTTAACAACAAGGCCAGTGTCATACCCTATCACACTATGGCAGCAGATGTGATATAATATTCTTAATATACAAGAATATATATTCTTATATATAGGATTCTTAATGTATAAGAATCAAAACATACTGGCACATCACCAGAGTCCCACTCAGTCATTAACAGTACAGTCCATCATCATATTGTCTAACCAAAATGGCTGCCAGAGTGATGCCACTCAGCTTTGTAGGTTTCCTGTCAATTCTGTCAGGTTGCAAAAGCAGAAGTGGCCTTCACCCACTGGTGTAATTGAGCAATGATACCATATCATCTCTTGTTCTTAGCCTTTCTCAAAGTAGTAATGTAGTATTTATTTTCCCCCCTTATAAAACCGATTTATGCCCTCCCATAGCCTCAGCTACTATTTTCCCTAGCTTCATTAACTGCCTAGTTTTACCCAAACATTTTCACCTTTGGAAGAGACGGCAGGTTTGGCTGTTGAGCAGGTCCAGATTGCCAGTAGTAATACTGGTCCAGCAAGCATTCCCTGCAATGCACTCCCATTATACAGGGTAGGATTACACAGTACATAGCTAGTGGGCTCTCGGACACTAAGCAACTCGTGTGTTACATTTCCCACCAACCCCAATTATGCCAGATGGGGTAAAGGCATAATCCAACCTATCAGGCCCTTAGGAATTCTGACATAAAAGTTTAAAGATATAGGTACAGGTTTTTTGTTGTTGTTGTTTAAGGATTATCTCTGCTTTTCGGGCACCAATAGTCACAGGCCTGGTCCTAGGACCACTGCATCAGGTAAGAAAAATGTTGAGGTGATGTGAGCAAAAAAGAAACAGTGTAGTCATAACAGCATCCTCCCCCCATGGGAAGAATTATACAGTCATACCAGAATACTTCCCCACTTCCTTCTTCTCAGATTACTCAGAAAAGCAGGGGAATCTATCTGACAGAGATCCTTCCTTGGCCTCCCCTCATGTTGAGTGTGAGAACACACTCCTGAAGGTGCAGAAGCCAACTACTCTTGCTTTTATCTACCCATTTTAAACAACAACTCTTCCTATTGCCCGTTCTAATTCTATATCTAGCCACTGCTCTGGGGACACAAGCTTTCTGCCCATTGTTGGACATAGAAGCTATGAAGTGTGTTTCTTGGTCTGATGCAATGTGACTTGGCAGTCCAAACTGATGTTTCACAAGACCATCCTCAATGTCCATAATTTGCCAGAAGGACTCCTAGAAGTCTCTGAAAACTATTATATATACATTTATGGTTTATTACAAGGAAATGATACATTAAAATCAGCCAAGGCAAAACACAGAGCAGATTCTGGGAGGGTTCCAAACCCAAGACTTCCATTTTCCACCTGGCATCAATGTGTGACAGTACCTGTGGAGGCTTGACAACCCAGGGAGCTCATCTTAACTTCTGTGCCTAGACTTTTTACTGAAGTTTCATTACTTGGGCCTGACTGGATGATTGCCCACAAAGCTGCACGCGAGTCTCCAGCCGTTACTCTCAGAGCTCAGGCTGATAACACAGGGCTGAGGCCTACCATAAGTCATCATAATTAGCATAAAGTCTCAGATATGGTCAGAGGGATCCACCCGTCATCTCGCTAGCATAAACTGGCAGATATGGTTCCAAAGGCCTACCATGAATAACAGAGGTACTCCTATCACTGAGGGTATTTCCAAGAGTTTGGAGATTACCTCCCTGGAGCCAAGGATAAGGCTGGATCTCTCTTTCTGCAAGGCCAAATTCTTTACTACAAAATATATCATTTTGAAATGTGTAATGCATAGAATTTCACTTTTGAAGTTGTACTTCTCTGAAATTTACTTTTTTTTTCTTTAGCCCTCTGTGGAACATAGATGCAGTTTTCAGGTGGAAATGTGACATGCTGACCATGATATATCCATTCTGCCCCTCCCCTTATTAATAGATTAGGAAATAATGGAAATAAAATACAAATACACCTAAAAAGAACAAAGCTAAAATACATTACTATTTCTTTGAGAAAACTATCACAAGATTGATGAAGAAGAAGGAGAGGAAGATGGAGTGGGCGGTGAGGAGAGATGGGGGTGCTTAAAGAATTGCCATTAGAAATATTGGAGAGCATAACGGATGCGAAAACTTAAACAGAACATAGAGAGAGGGGTGCCTGGGTCGCTCCGTCAGTTGAGCATCCAACTCTTGATCTCAGTTCAGGTCATGATCCCAGGGTCATGAGATCAAGTCCTGTGACGGGCTCCACACACTGAGCGTGGAGCCTGCTTAAGATATTCTCTCTCTCTCTCTCTCTCTCTCTCTCTCTCTCTCTCTCTCTCTTTCTCTCTGTCCCTCTCCCCTGTTCACTCTCTCTCTCTAAAATAAAAAAATAAAAAATATAATGGAGCACCTGGGTGGCTCAGTAGGTTAAGCATCTGACTCGATTTCAGCTCAGGTCATGACCTCATGGTTCTTTTGTTGGAGCCCCTCATAGGACTCTTCGCTGACATCAGGAGCCTGCTTGGAATTCTGTCTCCCTCTCTCTCTGCCCCTCCCCGCTCATGCACTCTCCCTCTCCCTCTCTCTCAAAAATAAATAAATAAACATTTTTAAAAATTTAGAAAATAGATATTATAAACAACTTTATGCCAATAAATGTGAATATTTACATAATTGGTCAAATTCCTCAAAACCAAATTAAAAAGAGAAACATTAGAGTCCCATTAATAACAAAGTGTTTGAATTTCTAGTAAAAGATCTCACAAACCAAAATCAAAAGATATGGCTTTTCCAGCAAATTCTATCACTATCACTCAAGACAAACAACAATAACAAAACCTTCAGTCTTACACATTCTACTCCAAAGTGTGTGTGTGTGTGTGTGTGTGTGTGTGTGTGTGTGTGTGTATCACTAAAGCCCAGATTCAAAGAGATGGGGATTAGACTCCACTTCATGTGGAAGTAATAGCAAGGAATTTGTAGCTCATCTTTAATCTGCCACAAAGTGTTTTTCTAAAATATTGTGATAAGGAGGAGCATGTCAAAACCCAGCAAAGCAGAAGTGTGCCTACATACGTTAGTAGCAATTTAAACCTGTAGTAGAACTTATTTTATTAGTGATGTTTTAAAACAGAGTATTCAAACAAATGAAGTGGCTAATGCTGTATGAATCATGGAGGATAAGGAGCCAAACTAAATATGTATTAGAGGGAATGAACTCTATCACAGTACATGTCTTAACTTGTATTCACACAAATTGATTCTTTCTGCACTCTGCAACCTTTGCCTTTGGTACATTTATGGAATGTAGCAATTTGTTTTTATGAAGAATGTATGTATTTCCACTTAAGTATGCCTTCTATATATGTTTTCATATTCAATACAGTAACACAAATTCTTCTCATCTGTTATAGACACTGTCTTGCTTACACGGGCATTCAGTATTTGCTGAAATCAATAAAGAAAAGATGAGCATAAAAATCTGAGAAGACAGTGATCCGCTTTGTAATTTAAAGGAAACAATTCTGTCAAACAGTTATAATGTTCAGGAATTAGCTCACCTAAGCTCACCCAAGACCTCATAAGGGCTCTTTGCCAGTTTCCTTTCTTGTTTCTGTAGTACTTGATCTCAGTGAATCGTTCACAACCTCTGTCTACTATATTAGTTTCATCTGCTATACTAAATCAATTTTGCAAAAAAAAAATTAGTAGAAACTTTTTGCCTCAAATTCAGCTTTTAGTTCATACTAGGGTGTGTATGTGACTTTTGTTACCTCTGATATAGGGGGACTCAGCAGGTCAAAACTTAGAGGGACAGAATTCTAGTATGACATTTTTATCAATAACTGTGAAAGTCTTTTATCTATAAACTTGATGGATTATTCCTCATTTTTGAAATATTACTTTAAGAGAGTTTCTGGGGAGAATGGATTACAAGTATACAAGTAAGCCTTCTCCTATATTAGCAACTGTCTCAGATTTTATGGTACTTTTTTCCTTCTGCAATCTTTCATACACCCATTCAAGAAATTTTAATTGAACTCTTACAATGTTCCTAACACCATGGTAGGCACTGAAGGTCAAATTGTAACTAGAAAATGTCGCCAGACAAAATACAGGATTTCCAGTTAAATTTGAATTTTAGATCAGCAGCATACTTACACTAAATATTATTGTTCACCTTAAATTTCAATGTAATTGGGTGTCCTGTAATCTATTTTATTTTTATTTTATTTTATTTTATTTTATTTTATTTTATTTTATTTTATTTTATTTTATTTTATTTATCTTGCATGCATGTTAAATATGACAGCCCTAGTAAAAAATATTATACCTGATCTGTTATAATTTGAAGTCCAGTAGGCAAGGCAGATACTAATCACTGATTTGGCATGTAAATGAAAAAATATAACTGCGACAAGTGTTACCAAGGACAAACACAGAGCTATAAAAGGAAAAAATAATCAGGAGAAAATCCTGGTTGGGAAGGTGACATCAGGGAAGACTTTCAAGTTAAAACTTGATAAATGGAAGTGCAAGTGACAACGGGCCTGGGGTACTATAGGGAAGGAAACAGAGATGCCCTAACACTGTTACTTTTATTTTTTATGCTATTTATGTATTTTTCCCTCTAATTTTTTATTTAATTTTTATGTAGTTAACGTACAGTGCAATATTGGTCCCTGAAGTAGAACCCAGTGATTCATCACTTATGTATAAACCCAGTACTCATCTCAGCAAGTGCCCTCTTAAATGCCCATCATCCATCTTGCCCATCTCCCACCAACTTCCCCTCCCTCAACCCTCAGTTTGTTCTCTACTGTTAAGAGTCTCTTAGGGTTTGCTTCCCCCCCTCTTTTTTTCCCCTTCCCATATGTTTATCTTTTTTCTTTCCTTAATTCCACATATGAGTGAAATCATATGGTATTTAGGGACACCTGGGTGGCTCAGTCGGTTGAGTATCCAACTCTTGGTTTTGGCTCATGCCTCAGGAGTTCGAGTCCCATACCAGGCTCTCTGCCATCAGCTTCAGGATCCTCTGTCTCCCTCTCTCTCTAACCCTCCCCCACTCTCTCCCTCTCTGTTGAAAATAAACAAATATTTTTTAATTAAAAAAAAGGAATCACATGGTATGTATCTTTCTCTGACTGACTTATTTCACTTAGCATAATACACTCTAGCTCCATCCACATCATTGCAAATGGCAAGATTTCATGCTTTTTGATTGCTGAGTAATATTCCACTGTATATACACACCACATCTTTTTTTTTTTTTTAATATATGAAATTTATTGTCAAATTGGTTTCCATACAACACCCAGTGCTCATCCCAAAACGTGCCCTCCTCAGTACCCATCACCCACCCTCTCCTCACTCCCACCCCCCATCAACCCTTAGTTTGTTCTCAGTTCTCAACAGTCTCTTATGCTTTGGCTCTCTCCCACTCTAACCTCTTTTTTTTTTTTTTTTGTTCCCCTCCCCCATGGGTTTTTCTTAAGTTTCTCAGGATCCACATAAGAGTGAAACCATATGATATCTGTCTTTCTCTGTATGGCTTATTTCACTTAGCATCACACTCTCCAGTTCCATCCACGTTGCTACAAAAGGCCATATTTCATTTTTTCTCATTGCCACGTAGTACTCCATTGTGTATATAAACCACAATTTCTTTATCCATTCATCAGTTGATGGACATTTAGGCTCTTTCCATAATTTGGCTATTGTTGAGAGTGCTGCTATGAACATTGGGGTACAAGTGCCCCTATGCATCAGTACTCCTGTGTCCCTTGGATAAATTCCTAGCAGTGCTATTGCTGGGTCATAGGGTAGGTCTATTTTTAATTTTCTGAGGAACCTCCACACTGCTTTCCAGAGCGGCTACACCAATTTGCATTCCCACCAACAGTGCAAGAGGGTTCCCGTTTCTCCACATCCTCTCCAGCATCTATAGTCTCCTGATTTGTTCATTTTGGCCACTCTGACTGGCATGAGGTGATACCTGAGTGTGGTTTTGATTTGTATTTCCCTGATAAGGAGCGACGCTGAACATCTTTTCATGTGCCTGTTGGCCATCCGGATGTCTTCTTTAGAGAAGTGTCTATTCATGTTTTCTGCCCATTTCTTCACTGGGTTATTTGCTTTTCGGGTGTGGAGTTTGGTGAGCTCTTTATAGATTGTGGATACTAGCCCTTTATCCGATATGTCATTTGCAAATATCTTTTCCCATTCCGTTGGTTGCCTTTTAGTTTTGTTGGTTGTTTCCTTTGCTGTGCAGAAGCTTTTGATCTTCATAAGGTCCCAGTAATTCACTTTTGCTTTTAATTCCCTTGCCTTTGGAGATGTGTCGAGTAAGAGATTGCTACGGCTGAGGTCAGAGAGGTCTTTTCCTGCTTTCTCCTCTAAGGTTTTGATGGTTTCCTGTCTCACATTCAGGTCCTTTATCCATTTTGAGTTTATTTTTGTGAATGGTGTGAGAAAGTGGTCTAGTTTCAACCTTCTGCATGTTGCTGTCCAGTTCTCCCAGCACCATTTGTTAAAGAGACTGTCTTTTTTCCATTGGATGTTCTTTCCTGCTTTGTCAAAGAAGAGTTGGCCATACGTTTGTGGGTCTAGTTCTGGGGTTTCTATTCTATTCCATTGGTCTATGTGTCTGTTTTTGTGCCAATACCATGCTGTCTTGATGATGACAGCTTTGTAGTAGAGGCTAAAGTCTGGGATTGTGATGCCTCCTGCTTTGGTCTTCTTCTTCAAAATTACTTTGGCTATTCGGGGCCTTTTGTGGTTCCATATGAATTTTAGGATTGCTTGTTCTAGTTTTGAGAAGAATGCTGGTGCAATTTTGATTGGGATTGCATTGAATGTGTAGATAGCTTTGGGTAGTATTGACATTTTGATAATATTTATTCTTCCAATCCATGAGCAGGGAATGTCTTTCCATTTCTTTAAATCTTCTTCAATTACCTTCATAAGCTTTCTATAGTTTTCAGCATACAGATCCTTTACATCTTTGGTTAGATTTATTCCTAGGTATTTTATGCTTCTTGGTGCAATTGTGAATGGGATCAGTTTCTTTATTTGTCTTTCTGTTGCTTCATTGTTAGTGTATAAGAATGCAACTGATTTCTGTACATTGATTTTGTATCCTGCAACTTTGCTGAATTCATGTATCAGTTCTAGCAGACTTTTGGTGGAGTCTATCGGATTTTCCATGTATAATATCATGTCATCTGCAAAGAGCGAAAGCTTGACTTCATCTTTGCCAATTTTGACGCCTTTGATTTCCTTTTGTTGTCTGATTGCTGATGCTAGAACTTCCAGCATTATGTTAAACAACAGCGGTGAGAGTGGGCATCCCTGTCGTGTTCCTGATCTCAGGGAAAAAGCTCTCAGTTTTTCCCTGTTGAGGATGATGTTAGCTGTGGGCTTTTCATAAATGGCTTTTATGATCTTTAAGTATGTTCCTTCTATCCCGACTTTCTCAAGAGTTTTTATTAAGAAAGGGTGCTGGATTTTATCAAAGGCCTTTTCTGCATCGATTGACAGGATCATATGGTTCTTCTCTTTTTTTTTTGTTAATGTGATGTATCACGTTGATTGATTTGCGAATGTTGAACCAGCCCTGCATCCCAGGAATGAATCCCACTTGATCATGGTGAATAATTCTTTTTATATGCCGTTGAATTCGATTTGCTAGTATCTTATTGAGAATTTTTGCATCCATATTCATCAGGGATATTGGCCTGTAGTTCTCTTTTTTTCCTGGGTCTCTGTCTGGTTTGGGAATCAAAGTAATACTGGCTTCATAGAATGAGTCTGGAAGTTTTCCTTCCCTTTCTATTTCTTGGAATAGCTTGAGAAGGATAGGTATTATCTCTGCTTTAAACGTCTGGTAGAACTCCCCTGGGAAGCCATCTGGTCCTGGACTCTTATTTGTTGGGAGATTTTTGATAACCGATTCAATTTCTTCGCTGGTGATGGGTCTGTTCAAGCTTTCTATTTCCTCCTGATTGAGTTTTGGAAGAGTGTGGGTGTTCAGGAATTTGTCCATTTCTTCCAGGTTGTCCAATTTGTTGGCATATAATTTTTCATAGTATTCCCTGATAATTGTTTGTATCTCTGAGGGATTGGTTGTAATAATTCCATTTTCATTCATGATTTTATGTATTTGGGTCATCTCCCTTTTCTTTTTGAGAAGCCTGGCTAGAGGTTTGTCAATTGTGTTTATTTTTTCAAAAAACCAACTCTTGGTTTCGTTGATCTGCTCTACAGTTTTTTTAGATTCTATATTGTTTATTTCTGCTCTGATCTTTATTATTTCTCTTCTTCTGCTGGGTTTAGGCTGCCTTTGCTGTTCTGCTTCTAGTTCCTTTAGGTGTGCTGTTAGATTTTGTATTTGGGATTTTTCTTGTTTCTTGAGATAGGCCTGGATTGCAATGTATTTTCCTCTCAGGACTGCCTTCGCTGCGTCCCAAAGCGTTTGGATTGTTGTATTTTCATTTTCGTTTGTTTCCATATATTTTTTAATTTCTTCTCTAATTGCCTGGTTGACCCACTCATTCGTTAGTAGGGTGTTCTTTAACCTCCACGCTTTTGGAGGTTTTCCAGACGTTTTTCTGTGGTTGATTTCAAGCTTCATAGCATTGTGGTCTGAAAGTATGCATGGTATGATTTCAATTCTTGTAAACTTATGAAGGGCTGTTTTGTGACCCAGTATATGATCTATCTTGGAGAATGTTCCATGTGCACTCGAGAAGAAAGTATATTCTGTTGCTTTGGGATGCAGAGTTCTAAATATATCTGTCAAGTCCATCTGATACAATGTCTCATTCAGGGCCGTTGTTTCTTTATTGACCGTGTGTCTAGATGATCTATCCATTTCTGTAAGTGGGGTGTTAAAGTCCCCTGCAATGACCACATTCTTCTCAATAAGGTTGCTTATGTTTATGAGTAATTGTTTTATATATTTGGGCGCTCCGGTATTCGGCGCATAGACATTTATAATTGTTAGCTCTTCCTGATGGATAGACCCTGTCACTATTATATGATGTCCTTCTTCATCTCTTGTTACAGCCTTTAATTTAAAGTCTAGTTTGTCTGATAGAAGGATGGCTACTCCAGCTTTCTTTTGGCTTCCAGTAGCATGATAAATAGTTCTTCATCCCCTCACTCTCAATCTAAAGGTGTCCTCAGGTCTAAAATGAGTCTCTTGTAGACAGCAAATAGATGGGTCTTGTTTTTTTATCCATTCTGATACCCTATGTCTTTTGGTTGGCGCATTTAATCCATTTACATTCAGTGTTATTATAGAAAGATATGGGTTTAGAGTCATTGTGATGTCTGTATGTTTTATGCTTGTAGTGATGTCTCTGGTACTTTGTCTCACAGGGTCCCCCTCAGGATCTCTTGTAGGGCTGGTTTAGTGGTGACAAATTCCTTCAGTTTTTGTTTGTTTGGGAAGACCTTTATCTCTCCTTCTATTCTAAATGACAGACTTGCTGGATAAAGGATTCTCGGCTGCATATTTTTTCTGTCTAGCACCCTGAAAATCTCGTGCCAATTCTTTCTGGCCTGCCAAGTTTCAAAAGAGAGATCAGTCACGAGTCTTATAGGTCTCCCTTTATATGTGAGGGCACGTTTACCCCTTGCTGCTTTCAGAATTTTCTCTTTATCCTTGTATTTTGCCAGTTTCACTATATGTCGTGCAGAAGATCGATTCAAGTTCCGTCTGAAGGGAGTTCTCTGTGCCTCTTGGATTTCAATGCCTTTTTCCTTCCCCACTTCAGGGAAGTTCTCAGCTATTATTTCTTCAATTACCCCTTCAGCACCTTTCCCTCTCTCTTCCTCCTCTGGGATACCAATGATGCGTATATTATTTCTTTTTAGTGTATCACTTAGTTCTCTAATTTTCCCCTCATATTCCTGGATTTTTTTATCCCTCTTTTTCTCAGCTTCCTCTTTTTCCATAACTTTATCTTCTAGTTCACCTATTCTCTCCTCTGCCTCTTCAATCCGAGCCGTGGTGGTTTCCATTTTGTTATGCATTTCGTTTAAAGCGTTTTTCAGCTCCTGGTGACTGTTCCTTAGTCCCTTGATCTCTGTAGCAAGAGATTCTCTGCTGTCCGCTATACTGTTTTCAAGCCCAGCGATTAATTTTATGACTATTATTCTAAATTCACTTTCTGTTATATTATTTAAATCCTTTTTGATCAGCTCATTAGCTGTTGTTATTTCCTGGAGATTCTTCTGAGGGGAATTCTTCCGCTTGGTCATTTTGGATAGTCCCTGGCGTGGTGAGGACCTGCAGGGCACTTCCCCTGTGCTGTGGTGTATAACTGGAGTTGGTGGGCGGAGCCGCAGTCAGACCTGATGTCTGCCCCCAGCCCACCGCTGGGGCCACAGTCAGACTGGTGCGTGCCTTCTCTTCTCCTCTCCTAGGGGCGGGATTCACTGTGGGGTGGGGTGGCCCGTCTGGGCTACTTGCACACTGCCAGGCTTGTGATGCTGGGGATCTGGCGTCTTAGCTGGGGTGGGTAGGCAAGGTGCACAGGGGCAGGAGGGGCAGGCTTAGCTTGCTTCTCCTTAGGTGATCCACTTCAGGAGGGGCCCTGTGGCAGCAGGAGGGAGTCAGATCCGCTGCCGGAGGTTTGGCTCCGCAGAAGCGCAGAGTTGGGTGTTTGCGAGGAGCGAGCAAGTTCCCTGGCAGGAACTGGTTCTCTTTGGGATTTTGGCTGGGGGATGGGCGGGGGAGGTGGCGCTGGCGAGCGCCTTTGTTCCCCACCAAACTGAGCTCTGTCGTCCGGGGGCTCAGCAGCTCTCCTTCCCTTTGTCCTCCAGCCTTCCCGCTTTCTGAGCAGAGCTGTTAACTTATGACCTCCCAGCCGCTAAGTCGCGCTTGCTGTCGGAACACAGTCCGTCAGGCCCCTCCACTTTTTGCAAGCCAGACTCGGGGGCTCTGCTTGGCCGGCGAGCCGCCCTTCCGCCCCGGCTCCCTCCCGCCAGTCCGTGGAGCGCGCACCGCCTCGCCGCCCTTCCTACCCTCTTCCGTGGGCCTCTGGTCTGCGCTTGGCTCCGGCGACTCCGTTCTGCTAATCCTCTGGTGGTTTTCTGGGTTATTTAGGCAGGTGTAGGTGGAATCTAAGTGATCAGCAGGACGCGCGGTGAGCCCAGCGTCCTCCTACGCCGCCATCTTCCCTCTCTCCACCACATCTTTATTCATTCATCAGTCAATGGACACTTAGGTTCTCTCCATAGTTTGGCTATTGTTGATATTGGTGCTATACACATTGGGGTGCATGTACCCTTTCAATCTCTCTGTATCCTTACTTTTAAATGGCAATTTTATACTACAGGGAGATGTGTCTAACTAAAATGGTATAAGCAGTAGAAAGCCTGACTGCTCACCATGATGCAGAAACTTCAGAAAGAAAGCATTGTTTCAGGGGCTAACCAGTGTGTCTGTCTTTTTCATTTGGCATCTCACTGATGATGCAACCAGAGGCTGCAAATTTTAGCCTCGTTCATAAAGTGCCACAGGAGGGTTCAATACTCAATTCCAAACACTATGGACATTTTCTGGGATCAGAGAAGAAAAGTTGCTTGTTCCATCAGGCTTCTGGCCTTTGCTCCTGCCAGACATGAGAGGGAACATGCCTGGTGGGAAAGACTCAAGTCCATGATGCACTCACCAGGGAGTTGCCAGACAAGACTGTCTCAAGTGACCACACCCTACAGTACCTGTGGCAGGATTCAGGCTCTCCAACTTTCCCAACTGCCCAGTTTGTGATCCCTCTCTCCTTTCCAAGTTTCCTTATGAATGCAATGTAAGAAATGGTCTTGGATAGTTTGGGTTGATTATTGAGGCTTGAATATAATCATTGTTCTTCCTCCTCTTCTTCTTCCTCCCCTCCTCCTCCTCCTCCTTCTTCTTCTTCATCACCATCATCATCTTCTTCATCATCATCACCATCATGAGAATAGTCCTGCCTCAGGTTTATATATTTATTCCCATATGTTTCGTCTCTTTTAATTATCTTCTTTATCTTTATGATGTGTGCCAAATAAAAAGAGGAGTGACTTATACCAATTTTTATGGATGTAGGAACCTGAGCATACTCTCTCCAGATGAGTTACCTATGTCCTTTTCTCTGACACAGCCCACAGCAGGATGGAGTGTTGATCTAGCCTCCTAGCTGTAGCGCTGTATCAAACTGAAAAGAAGTGCAAAGCACAAAAATTGACTGACAAAAAAATAATTATGTTGAAAAATAGTCATTTAAATAATATTAAATCACAAAACTGTTGGACAATTAGATAAAACTTATTAAAAATACACTGACATACAACTATGTCAGAAATGCCACCTGTTAAATTGTAAAATGATTTGATTTCATGATTTTATTATTATGACAAATAGCACATTATCATTGGCTATAGCATTTTAGATCCCCAAAGTGGCATATGCTCTAAATGCCACTAATAAGTTATATATATTAGAAATCTGCAAATGTGGGAAGATTTAAGCTTTTCTCTAAAATTATAAAGTATTTTTTAATTATAATAGGGTAGTGTATCTCTTAAAAACCAGTGCCTGTAGGGAAAAATTGAAGAAATCTGCAATTTTAATATCTCAACCTCCTTGTATATATGGCACTTTGTTTTCTGAATAACAATATTTTTCATAATGATGTCTATATCTTACTTTATAGTAATTTAATGTACATCTTAGTCTAAAGGGTGCAAATATCAAGTGTATAAAAGATGTATGGGTTTTATAGTCATGTAATGCTAGATTTCTTTAAAGCAAAGTTTCTGTAGTCTGGTTTCTCTTCCAATCACATAAATCTTTCACCTTTTAAAAGCAAAGGCTTTGGGGCACCTGGGTGTCTCAGTCACTTGGGCGTCCAACTCTCGATCTCAACTTAGGTCTTGATCTTAGGGTCTTGAGTTCAGGTCCTGAATTCTGCATGGAGCCATATACAGCCCCCCTCAAAAAAAAGCAAAGGCTGTATTTTCTAGGAAAATTTTAGAAAACAGGATACAGGTATTGTTTTTTGAAAATCCAGCTTTTGTTTATTCAACTAAAAGCTAAAGAATTCCTTTCTTATTACTAGAAACTCAGTTATTGAGATCCTGCCTTCATGTATAGGCTTCTTTTTTATTTCTGTGAAAATGGACAGGTAAATCTCAGAAAAGAATGATTGTTTCCAGATCAGACATCAAAAATGATTTTCCTTTTTTTTTTTCCCCTTTAAAACCGCATGTGTTCTTTGGTACTGCCTTGAATACTACAGAGCAGAAGGGACTCCTGATCCCCCTCAGTCTCTCTCTATGGTCTAGGCCACAGGGAAGTTTTTATTTGTACCAGGGAAGTTTTCAAATATAAGCTGTTCCCCCAAAAGCAGTGGCATTAGGAATTGCAGGGCAGAGGTTTATCTCCCAGATGTACCACACCACTTGTAGGGCTTTTTTTGATCCGCTTATAAAATATGCCCACCAGATTTGAAATTAATTACTTCAACCTTGAGGATCCTTTTTATGGTGAATACACCTGTGACTCATGAGAATGTACTGTTATCAGATGGACTGGATTTTAAAAAGAAAGAAAGAAACATAATATTTTAGAACTACTACACACTATCTTTCAAGTCTTTAGGAGCATGATGTGAAAGATGAAGGGCACCCGAGCCCAAACTTTGTGCCAAATTCCTGGGTGCCAGCAGCTATAGAAGCAGTTCTATTAAATCTTTACCACAATCCTATAATGTTGGTATATCGGTTCCATTTTACTAAAACTCAGAGAGATAGTGTAAGATAGGATCTTCCAGCTAAGTCAAAAAGAAGGCTTTAGCATGTTTTCCTATTGCTCACAGGGCCTATCAGACATATTTCAGACAGGAATATGGAGGAGCATTTAGTTGAGATGAATGGTGAAAAGTCCTTGGAAGTAAAAGCTGACCTGATGGCAGCCTTCTGGGTTGAGGCACATAAAATGGATACTTAAAATGATAGCAGTAGTTAAGAAATGTGCCTGGGACACCTGGGTGGTTCAGTCAGCTAACGTCCGACTTCAGCTCAGGTCATGATCTTGTGGTTTGTGAGTTCGAGCCCCACCTCAGGCTCCATGCTGACAGCTTGGAGCCTGGAGCCTGCTTCAGATTCTGTCTCCCTCTCTCTCTCTCTCTCTCTCTCTCTCTGCCCCTTCCCTGCTCACACTCTGTCTCTCTCTCTTTCTCAAGAATAAATAAGCATTGAAGAGAAAAAAAAGAGGTGCCCAAAGCAGGAAATTTTGAAGGAATTTGAGAAAACACACCCTATCCTCCTTCTTCCTTTACCCAAGTCAATCCTACCACACACGCCAACCACCAAACGTTGAACTGAAAGATGACTGGGTGGTACCAAAGCAAAAATCCACCTACTTCCCAAATTTATGTAGAGCCAGTGCTGTGAGTGCTATTGAACTCTGATTTATGTGGATTTCATCACTGCTGGCTTTCCCAAACCCTGCTAACTTTGCTGTTTTCATATGCTTTCAATTCCCAAATGTCTGAGGACTCAAAAATGTCCTCTTGTGATTTGTCCTGTTTGCTATTTGGTTTTTCACTGCTGTTGTTGCTTCATTTGAATGTTTTCTCCAGGAGTCTTAGCAAAGTTGTTTTTTTATTCTCCTTTTTGTGTTACTCATGCGGAAAGATCGTCTAAATTACATTTTAGTGCAGACTCACTGTTGACTCTTTATAATAATTACATTCTCAGCAATCAGCGGTAGTATCACATTTCGAGGGCCTTGGAATTATTTCCCTTGTCATGATTCGAATGCATTTTTCAGACTCTTATCTAAAATTAAACCACTTTCATGATGTTATGGTCTTGGAATCTGTCATAGTTAGCACTACCTTTTCCCTTTCTATCATTTAAATTTAATGTAAAGAACTTGCAGAGAGAGTGACTAGATTGTGAATAATTAGTTCTTTATAGGATTTATTGTCATCTGGGAAGAATACTATGTTAGATGTTCTTACGAATCCACATGGGATTCGTAAATTCCCTACATGCGAATTTTACGTAATCTACATGGGATTACGGAAGTAACAACGCTTCTGAGTTCCAATTTTGTTTTACCTGAAGGGAGTAAATTTGTTCTTGCAATGTTTTAAGCATCCATGACTGGTGTCTCAGTTTTTCCTACATTCCTAATAATTGTCATTATTCCCAATTATATTCAGAGGACCTAGAACAAAAAAAGGTGGCTCTTAACAGAACATCAGCTGACATTCAATAAGGATATTTTGAAATATTAACTCCTGCAATGGGACAGAACCTATTGTAACGCTATACATTGGTGTCTGAAATCCTTCTTTATACCAGTCCTGCAGGTCACGAACAGTAGAGGCCTCTCACACGCAAACATCTGCTCAGCTAACTTAGTTTTTGTTCTCCTTTCTTCAACTCACATGGACTTAGTAGGAATTTGCCGAGTTACACATCACCTCACAAATAGAGTTATGTATCTTTGTACCAACACCGAAGAAACTAGGAGAACATATGAAATAGATTCTATCAAGAAAGGTACTTTGTAATTATGCAGTGTTATAATATGTCCTACACCCCAAACATCTGAACACATTCTAAGGTTGTAAGATGTGCATTTCTTCTCTGTGTACGATACTGCCATTCACACTATAACAGTAATCCTGTAAATATTAATGTTTATTCTATTGTATTGACTGTTACCTTCATCATGGTTGTCTTTTCACTCTGAGAAAAAAAAAAATTAGCCAAATAGATATTGCCATTTCACATAAAATCACGGTTTTAAAGTGACTCAAACATAGAAAGGTATTATTTATAAAACTTCTGATTTGTTCAAATGGATGGATCCCAAATTATAAAACTAGTCATGCAAATAGCACCCAATGAATATTCTGTGGCTCAACAAGAGTGTGACTTGAGTGTTTAAAGAATTAAAATAAAACAGTGCTCTCTTACATTTCTGTATCTGTTGGATTTAGTTTTTGCCAAATGTATCTAACAGAGGCAATTCTTGTGTTTTCTTGGTTTAGTGACTTAAATAAAGAAAGAAGTGGAAGTGGTGGGAGACGAGGACAGTATTGTAGAGGGAGCTTGAAACCTAATGGATAGAAAAATAATGGTCTTCGAAAATCATGCTCAAGGCCAGTAATTTTTTTTTTTTATTGTGAAGGAAAGAAATAACTTCAGTCCAGTTTCGTATAGTTTTCTAAATATTTCCATGATATAGTTGGTTTTGTTGGAATTATTTTGTTCTTTTATTTTGAGGGAGCTAAGGTGTTTGTTTGTTTGTTTGAGCCTAGGATTATATGCTAAATCTCCATGATGGTCAACCATGAGATTGGGAGAGCCATATCCAGAGCAATCTGGTTTTTATCTAATTTGCCTATTTGCTAACAGACTACCTAGACACTGAAGTTTAGCCTTGTTCCAAGGATGCAAATAGGAATCATTCTTAGCTTTAAAATTACATCTTGATGTTATGTCATGCCAGAGGTGAACAAACTGCCAATTGTCAAAGAGATTAAAAACTTTTAGCTAGGGGCGCCTGGGTGGCGCAGTCGGTTAAGCGGCCGACTTCAGCCAGGTCACGATCTCGCGGTCCGTGAGTTCGAGCCCCGCGTCAGGCTCTGGGCTGATGGCTCAGAGCCTGGAGCCTGTTTCTGATTCTGTGTCTCCCTCTCTCTCTGCCCCTCCCCCGTTCATGCTCTGTCTCTCTCTGTCCCAAAAAAATAAATAAACGTTAAAAAAAAATTTTTTTTTAAACTTTTAGCTAAAAATAACTCTTAATCATTCCAGTGTAGAAGAAGATTGGATATTGAAATATACAATTATGAGGGAACCTCAAAAACACTCCAATCAGCCCACTAAAACAGACCATTATTCCCAATGTCTCCATGCCTGTCATTGCTGCTAACATTTCTCCAGTGAGCCAGGCTCACACCAGTAAGGGTTAATTCCATTCATTGTTCAGCTTCAGAAATCATCAAGCACCTTTTTTACAACTGTTTCTGAACTAGCCTGATCTTTATCACCTTCCTCATGGCACTTTAGTTGGCTAATTCTGGGCCGCCTGGGTGGCTCAGGTGGTTAAGCATCCAACTTCAGCTCAGGTCATGACCTCACGGTTCCTGAGTTTGAGCCCCACATTGGGTCCCTGCTGTCAGCACAGAGCCTGCCTCAGATCCTCTGTCCCTCCCTCTCTCTGCCCCAACCCCCCTCTAAAAAACAAATAAACATTAAAAAAATAGGCTAGGGGCACCTGGTGGTTGAGTCAGGTAAGCGTCTGACTCTTGATTTCGGTTCAGGTCATGATCTCATTGTTCGTGGGATCGAGCCATGCATCAAGCTCTGGGCTGACGGCATGGAGCCTGCTTGAGATTTTCTCTCTCCGTGTCTCTCTGCCTCTCTCCCACACATGCACATGCACTCTCTCTCTCTAAATAAATAAACTTTTTAAAAGTATTTAAAAATTTTTTTCAAAAGGCTAATTGTGTTCCCTGCATATATTCTTTTTCACCAAAGGGAAAAATATTGCTATGTTGCTTAATGATGCTACATTGATATATATATATATATATATATATATATAGATATATATATATATAGATAGATAGATAGATAGATAGATATCAATATATATATCTATATCTATATATATATCTATATATATATATATCTATATATATATATATATATCTCAAATGTAAATATAGAAAGTATATGGCTTGAAATCTTAATGGAGTCCTCAGTCCAGTGTTCAATCCATTTTATCTCTCTTAGACCATCTGTCAAGATCCTTATGGTTGTGGTCACATCTCCTCAGGTTATAGTTGTTTGCTCTCTGCTTCCTTTCTCTGCTCTTGTTCTCATCTACTATACACCTTAGAATGTTCAGCTTCTCTCTTTACATGTAAATTCTAAAATACTAAGGCTCAAGTGGAATTAAACTTCTCTGAAGCCTTCTCCAGAAATTTACACTCAAGTATCTTGTATGTTCTGTCAGAATTTCCAGAACATTTTATGAAACGCCCAACATCTATATACCTGTTTTCTATTAGTTTCCTGTATGTAAGTTAAATTAGGGATAAATTGATACTTTTATTTTTCTCTTCCCCCACAAATCTGTTGTTTAAACTACAGGTCATGACTCACCTGGTTTATAAAATCAACTTAGTTCATTGACAATCCTCTTTAAAAAATGAAATAGATGAGGTGTGCATGGGTGGCTCAGTTGGTTGAGCGTCCCACACTTGGTTTCAGCTCAGGTCATGATCTCACAGTTTGTGGGTTTGAGCCCTGTGTCAGTCTCTGAACTGATAATGTAGAGCCTGCTTGGAATTCTCTCTGTCCCTCTCTGCCCCTCCCATGCTCATGCATGCTCTCTCTCTTTCAAAGATAAATAAACTTTATTAAAAAATAAAATAGATTAGAATAGAAAATAGGAGAATGGTGCCCAGAGTAAGGAGGAGTATTTATTGGCAACTCTTTTGTTTTAGATAGATAACCAGAGAAAGATAGCAAGATAGACATTTGTATTTTGCATCCTAATGTAAAATTGTGGGTTTTTTTTTTTTACTATGGATCATAGTCATAAATTTTTCTGTAATTTATCAAAATCATGTTTATACTCCTTCATAAGTAGAGTTATTCATTCATTCATTCAACATGTTAAGTACACCAGAAGTATTAAAAAATAATAACATTGTCTCTCTCTTTGAGGGCCTAGCATTCTCTTAAGATAAATTGGTAGGTATACAAACAATTTTAGTATGATGTACATGATGTCTAGATACAAAGTACAGATAATTCTCTGGGAACATAGAGGAGGAAGTAATAGCAAGCCTTTAAGAGTCTCTCGTTGACTCACATTCTTCATTCTTCTGATGAGAAATCAGCCTGCTAAGTTTTGGGTTTTTTTTTTTTTTTTTTAACATTTATTTATTCCTGAGAGACAGAGCATGAGCTGGAAAGGGGCAGAGAGAGAGGGAGACACAGAATCCGAAACAGGCTCCAGGCTCTGAGCTCCAGCACAGAGCCCAACGCGGGGCTCAAACTCACAAACTGTGAGATCATGACCTGAGCCGAAGTCAGACGCTCAACCGACTGAGCCACCCAGGCCCCCAGCCTCCTAAGTTTTAATTAAAATATTTAAAAGATGCTAGTCCATTTTCTTCTCTTCTTTAATGTTATATGATTATGGGTAAGTAATGGAGTATAATATAAAATTCTGTGTGGTGAGGTTGTGAAATAACAACTTACTTTTCACCAGCTTTGAACTATTTTAAAAATTGATATTTCTGGGGCGCCTGGGTGGCGCAGTCGGTTAAGCGTCCGACTTCAGCCAGGTCACCATCTCGCGGTCCGTTGAGTCCGAGCCCCGCTTCGGGCTCTGGGCTGATGGTTCAGAGCCTGGAGCCTGTTTCCGATTCTGTGTCTCCCTCTCTCTCTGCCCCTCGCCCGTTCATGCTCTGTCTCTCTCTGTCCCAAAAATAAATAAACGTTGAAAAAAAAATTTAAAAAAAAATGATACTTCAGCTTATACTTCAGAAAAGCTATTATCTATTTATTTAAAAAAATTTTAAGTTTATTTATTTTGAAAGAGAGAGAGACAGCAATCAGGAGAGGGGCACAGAGGGAGGGAGAGAGAGAATCCAGAACAGGCTCCATGCTATCAGCACACAGCTTGATGCAGGGCTCGAACTCACGAACCCTTGAGATCATGACCTGAGCTGCAATCAAGAGTTGGACACTTAACTGACTGAGCCACCCAGATGCCCCAAAGCCATTATCTATGTAGAGGAGGAAGTTGTTGGAAAAGCTTGACCTCCATAAGTTCCCCTTTATATGAAATGAGAAAACTTTCTCAGAGTTCATCACCTGTCTTAATCTTTTCTTATGTTCTTAAAATTATACTCATATTACAACATAATGTAAAAGTTTAACAGTAGTATACACATAAAATTTCGTATTAATAAATATTGATGCCTAAAAACATAATGAATCAAAAATATTTGGTAAATATAGTAGATTTTTTTTTCAACGTTTTTTATTTATTTTTGGGACAGAGAGAGACAGAGCATGAACGGGGGAGGCGCAGAGAGAGAGGGAGACACAGAATCGGAAACAGGCTCCAGGCTCTGAGCCATCAGCCCAGAGCCCGATGCGGGGCTCGAACTCACAGACCGTGAGATCGTGACCTGGCTGAAGTCGGACGCTTAACTGACTGCGCCACCCAGGCGCCCCTAGTAGATTTAAAATAATAGATACTCATACTATAATTTATCTCTTCCTAAAATGCAGTGTACTTTGGATTTATTGTATATACAGTTGACCCTTAAATAACATGAGGCTTACAAGCACCAGCTGCCCACACAGTTGAAAATCTGAGTTTAAATCAGACTCCCCAAACACTTTACTAATAGACTATTGTTGACTGTAAGTCTTACCAATAACATTACACTTGATTAACACGAACTTTGTATATTCTATGTATTGTAGAGTGTATTCTTACAATAAAGTAAGCTATGAAAAAGAAAATATGTTAAGAAAATTATAAGGAAAACACACTGATAGTGCCATACTTATAAAACACACACACACACACACACACACACACACACACACAGACACACACACACAGATCCAGGTGTAAGTGCACCTGCACTGTTCAAACCCCATTGTTCAAGGGTCAACTGTACATTTAGAGCCAAATGAAGAAATGTTTTTAGAAGAGGATTTAAAAAGCACTTGAGGGTCTCTTTGACATAGCAAAAATTAGATCTGCAGTCAGATTAAAAAAGAAGACACCAGAGTGACACTCTGCCAACGTAACCAAAACATGCTACCAATTTTTAAATAGAGTGCTTTCTTGAAACCTCATTAAACATAGTCTGAATGTGTAAACTATCTGTTTCCTTGCATTCTTAGTACATGCTTTTTGAGTAAGCGATATTAGTTTTTCTCCAGCTCTAATTAATTTCTGTCATTATTTTTCATTTGGAGTCTATTTGAAGTTTTTAAATGTTCTAGTTCCAACGCATAATTTTAAAGTTAAGGAGCTTCTCTGGACAAATGTATATGCACACCATCCTTCCCTATATTATTGCCTTAACTAGAGCTTGTTCTCTATGTTGTACTGCATAAAGCTTTTTGCGCAATACACTTCCTATGGTTAAATCATACTATCAAGTCATGGGGCCTTTTGTTTAGAGGAATCAAGGTCGAGAGTCCAAGTTGCTGAAATTTATTTCCATAGTAAGAGGTTGATTGAATGACTTAAAAAAAGAATTATCTATGATGATGGAGCCCTAGGGACTCCTTGATCTGCCTTTTGCAAGCTGGAAAACCTTGAAAGCCAGTGGTATAATTCAGTTATTGTCTGAAGGCCTGAGAATAGGGGAAACCAATGTTATAAGATCCAGGAACCAGGAACTCCAATGTTCAAGGGCAGAAGATGGATATTTCAGGTCAGAGAGAGAACATCATCCTTCCTCGGCCTTTTTGTTCTATTCAGGCCCTAAATAGATTGGATGATGCCCACCCACATTGGTAAGAGTAATCTTCACCAAGTCTACTGATTCAAATGTTAATCTTTTCATGAAACACCCTCCCAGACACACCCACAAATAATGTTTACCAGCTATATGGGCATCCCTTAGCGCATTCAAGTTCATGGTGACACATAAAATCACCAGTATTCTTAGAAGTGTTCATGATTGCTAACAACATGCTGTAATTTGCTTTTCAAAAACTTCATAGAGCCCTATTTCTCTCCAGATAGCTAAATCCTCCCTACTCAACCTCCCTAGGCTATCTGCCTTACTGTCCTCTATCCTGAATCCTACCTATTTCAGTACAGTTTGGGAAATTACAGTATTAAAAACTCTGCAAAACTCAGTGTTAAGTAAAAACCGAGGGAGGAAAAGCTAGTCAGGGAATGGATTTTCTAGAACTGAAAGGCCCTCTTGCTGGGTACTATGCCTGGGGCTTTCTATATGGTAAATCTCCTATTACATATAATAGTCTATGACTTAGGCATTTGCAACTTCACTTCAGGATGAGAAAACAGATACGGAAAAGTTAAATCCATTGCTGCCAAATTCCCTTGATATACAGGTGGGGGCCTGGGATTCAACCCAACATCCATATAGCCTGAAGTCTAGGATGTTTTCAGTATACCACTCTCTTGCAAGAGTGCTTGTTCTGAGATGTGAGTTTTCTGTAGAAAGTTGCTGAGTTGTTCAGTTTTTGTTTTGTTGACTTTCATTTAAAAGTATAGGAACACCTAGTGTTTTTTAAGCAAGGGGTTTATATTAGCTATTCTTTTCACTTACCCGAAAGTAGAAGACATGACATGTAACCATGAGCTTAGAACTTCCTTATGCAAATCATAGGAAAGGATTTGCTCTGAGAAGCTGTACAGGCTGTGGTGATCAGAGAGGACTGGATTGAAGCAATTTTTATGACAACTGTCAAAGAAGGTCAAGATTAAGCTGTTTTACATGATGTTGGCTTATGGATTAGCTATCCTCCATAGACAACGTATTTAATTCATGATAGTTTTTTGCAACCCCAGCAATAAGGAGAGAGTTTGCAAAGTATGAACTGCTGGATAAAGACAATCAGGGAAATAAAAGGCAGAGTGGGAAGTGCTTATTAAAAATTTAAATAGGTATCTATCCCAGAAACTCACACAAATTCATCTACATACTATAATTCCTAATGTTCATACTAATAGTTCATAATTCATCTTTTAAAAAATGTGAATTACAGGGGGCCTGAGGAGCTCAGTCTGTTAAGCATCTAACTCTTGATTTTGGCTCAGGTCATGATCTCACAGTTCGTGGGATCATGACCTGCGTAGGGCTCTGCACTAACAGTGAGGGGCCTCCTTGGGATTCTCTATCTCCCTCTCTTTCTTTCTGTCTCTCTGTCCCTCCCCTGCTCACACTTGCTCTCTTTGTCTCAAAATAAATAACCATTTTAAAAAATGTGAATTACTTCTTCATTCTAAGTAACAGTCTTTAACTCATATTTATTTGTTTGTTTTTAGTACATGATATTCCTGTCAGATACCTTGACTCTGAAACAATGCACATACATTAGATATAGAGTAGGGTGGGGGCACCTAGGTGTCTCTGGTAAGCGACTGACTTCAGCTCAGGTCATGATCTAACGGTTTGTGGGTTTGAGCCCCACATGGGGCTCTGTGCTGACAATTCAGAGCCTGAGGCCTGCTTCAGATTCTGTGTCTCCCTCTTTCTCTGCCCCTCCCCACTCATACTCTGTCTCTCTTTCTCTAAAAAATAAACATTAAAAATTAAAAAAAAAAAGAAATAGACTACTATGAAGTTAGGGAGATAGATTGGTCTGTAACCAGCAGTATTAACAGAATAAATCAATGTTCCCAAGTTTACAGAAAAACATATACAAGTAAATCTCATCTTAAGAAAATCAAATATATACATGTTCAATTTACACAATAGACAAATTATCCTTTATTTTCATTGTAGAAACATCTATTGCATTCCTTCTAATGCAGATAAAGCAGATTTCAATTTATCAAAAAAGCAGGGATATTTACAGCCCAATTTCCCAGGTTCTAGTGAGTATTAACTTTGAAGAACATTTATACCTGACTATTCATTTCATTTTTCTAATTGCTTTAAAAGAATCCCCTAATTCCCTTCTCCCGAAAAAGTCATTCTCCTGCCTAAATTTCTAAGTAAACTTGAAAGGTATTTTTAGATATGCAGCATTAAATATATACTGAGTCTTCCAACTTCAAGTATCAGATAAAGTGGCTCAAAACACAGGCTAGCTTGAGTACCAACCTTCAGAATGCTGGAACTTCTCCAGGACCCTGGAGGGATTTCTCTGGGTCAGGCTGTCCCTCTCTTCCAGTTAATTCTCTAGGAATTATGAGCCTTCTTTTTTTCTGTAATGTGGACATATTAACCCTTCCAGTGGGATGCTCTTAAGTAATAAAACTATACTGACTCTTTGTGTTTTGTGATTAACCTTCATTTTTCAAATGGCTAAAGGGATTGAATAAATCTTTGAGATAAAGTGGTTTCCATCAAACATCTCAATCTGCTGACAGATGGGAACCAAAAATAACTCTGGTATAAAAGTTTCAGTGGAAAAGTCAAATAGGCACTTTCGCCAACCACTTGAGAATCCCCCCAAAGGCAATACGTACCTCATAAACAATACAATCATAATGTTAAAACTACTGGTGAAAAAGAATTTTGCCATAAACTGAGGAAAGAGTACAAACATTTTAGTGATAAAACTACCAAAACGTGTTTTCCATTTTCAGATTTACATGTAAATGAAATAAGATTATGATGTTTTGGTACAAAAATTCCTGTATAGCAAAAGATCATAAGGAGCATGTTACGTAGATTAAAAATTATCTTTATATTTTTGTAAAAATTATGAGATTAACAACATCAAGGATAACACTGGGACAATCAGCCAAATGTCTGTAAAAAAATAAAGTTAGATTTCTGCCTCAGGCAATGCATATAAAAAAATTCCAGGTAGGTAAAAGAGCTAAGTGTTAAACTCAAATAAAAACCACAAACTAACAATTATAAAACTAAGATGACCCGTAGGTATATATACATATGTATAACTGTGATTGGAGAAGATTTTCCTAGGAAAAATATAAATATCAGAATTCATCACAAAAATATTCAGGATTTGTTTTGAGAAAAATTCCTTAAACAAAGTTAAGACAAATTATAATTGGGAAACAGTATATAAAGCAAATATAAGAAGGATTAATACTCAGAATATATCAAGAGCCCCTATAAATAAATATGAAAGGATAACCAAATAGAAAAATGAATAAAAGAACAAAAATACAAATGGTCAATAAATGTATGAAAAGATGTTTTACTTCCCTGATAATAAGGGAGATTTAAAAATAATGTTATATCCTTTTTTGACTCATTAGATTAGCAAAATATTTATAAGATTGTTAATACCCAGCACTGGAGAGAAAACGGACACTTATAAACTGTTGGTGGGAGTATCATCTGACAATGCCTTTTAAGAAAGCAATTTAACTAGCACATTCTTATTTAAAGAGTAACAACATGAATTATAGTAGTTATGATCCTAGGAATCCTAAAAATCTAGTTTCTAAAAATCGAGTTTATCAAATACAAAAAAGTGTATGTATTAGGAATTTTAAAATGATATTACTTATAATGGGGAGAAAAATACTGAGATAACTTAGATTGAGCATTCTATCAGACAGTCTGTGGTCCAATCAGGTGACTTTTTATTTGACTCCTTGATTTATATCTCTGTAAAATATTTTAGACTTATACGGATTAAGTAAGATTATAAAAGTAAAGACCTTGGAATTTAGAAGCAGTGAATACCCATTATTTATTAGGCTCCCTTCCCTTAGTATCAGAATCTTGGTATAGATAGGGGAAGCAATGTACTCAGTAAGAAAAGAATCATATTTCTCAGCCTTTCTTGCATCTAAGGATAGCCAGGTGACATACCACTAGTTAATGTGTTGTAAACAAACAAAAAAATATCACTGAGCGGCTGGCTTAAACAACAGATATTTATTTTCTCACAATGATGGAGGCTAAAAGTCTGTGACAAAAGTGTATGCAGAGTTAGTTTCTACCAAGGCCTCTTTCATTGCCTTGTAAGATGGATACTTCTTGTATCTTCACATGGCCTTCCTTTTGTGTGTGTCTGTCCTAGTCCCCTCTTCATATAAGGAAATGAGTCACATAAAAATAAATACAATGATCTTATTTTAACATGATAACCTTTTTAAAGACTCTGTTTCCAAACGCAGTCACATGCTGAGATATTGGGTGTTAGGAATCCAAAATACGAATTTGTAGGGGGAAGCACAATTCAGCCAACAACAGCAGGGTGTTCAGGAAAGCACCTAACAGGTCATAGGCCCTATTTTCATGTTGTATTTTTTCATTGTTCTGCCAGGGATATGGAGGAGAGGTCTGAAGCTGGAACAGCCTTTCTGTGACCCTGAAGGAAAGACTAAGAAATCACAGAATCTTTAACCCAGACCTATTCAAACTTCAATAATATCATCAGCTAACCCTACCTCTGAGCATCTTGGTAAGTGTATACTAGAGGTAAAGCAGGGGGAGGGACTTAGAACTTACCTTATTATTTGAAGTTTCTGTTACATGCAGTGGAACCCAAATACACAGAGGTGAATAGTGTTCAATAAATTCTAATTAGCAATAATTATAATAAAAGTTTTTTTAAAAAAAGAAACCTAAATGTCTATCAGTAGAGAAGTGTTTTAGGGGCACCTGAGTAACTCAGTCAGTTAAGCATCTGACTTTGGCTGTCATGATCTTGTCATTCATGGGTTCAATCCCTGCATCAGGCTCTGTGCTGACAGCTCAGAGCCTGGAGCCTGCTTCAGATTCTGTGTCTTTCTCTCTCTTCCTCTCTCTCTCTCTCAAAAATAAATAAACATTAAAAAATTTTTAACTAAAAAAAAGGCAATCCACCTTATGAAATAGTTTACAGCTATTAAAGATAAATATGAGGAAGATCTATATCAAATAACAAAGTTTTCTAAGATCTCTTATGAAGTGAAAAAGATAAGTTGCAGAAAAAAAGATGCATTTATTTTATGATTGCACATACAGTAAATATATATAAATGCATTAAAGTTCTATAGGGATACAGAAGTGTATTGTTTAAACCTTTAATAACAAATATATATTAATGTGTTATAAATGTAATAAAAATGGAAATATATTTTATAAAATTAATCAAATTACATTTCTTTGCATTTCTGTCCTTGTAAAAAAAGTGCTTCAATTAAAATGTTCAAATTACAAAAGTCAAACCAGTTCACCAAAAAGACACAAATTTTATAAAAAACACTTAAAGCTTTGATTTTGTTGAAAAAAATGCCACAGGCCGATGTGTGATTACTTGAGGGGCTATACATATCATTCTTTTAAGAACAAGTTCATAACTCAAACTGGCTTTCCGTGAAGGGATAAATCTGCTCTCTGGAGAGCTTAATCAATTATAAATGTTTTAAAATCATATTTAAAGAGAATTCCACTTGCAACATGATAGTGTGAGGAGCCCTGTGGACCCACTTTTCAGTAAAACTGGAAAAAAATATTTTAAAAGAAACAACCATTTAAAGTTTGTGGAAATGGTCCTAAGGGCACACAGCAAATGAAGAAACACTTATTCAAGAAAATCTACTAAAACTCACTAAGAACAACGAGAATCTGAGGTTCCCTCCTCCCTCTTCCAGATTAGTGGAACAGAAATGCCACTCCAGCCTGGTGCATCTGAGAACACAGTCATCCTCCTTTCTCCCCAGCTTCCAGTTAGAGTGTTCTCTAATTAACAGGGCAAAATGTCAGCATTTTACCAACCGGTTTCAAAATCACAGTGATGTTTTTTGGCAAAATGGACAATCCCAAGCTAAAATTCATATGGAGTTTCAATGGACCCAGAAAGTAATAGCATGTTTGAAAAAGAACAGATTTGAAGGATTCACACTTCTGCTTTCAAAATTTACTAAAAAGCTACAGTAATCAAAACTGTCGTTTTGGTATAAAAATAGACAAATACAATAGAACTGAGAATATAAAAATAAACTCAATGGTCTATCAATCTATGGTCAATTGATTTTTGACAAGAATGGGAAGACCATCCAAAAGGGAAATAATGGTCTCTTGAACAAATTGTTCTGGAAAACTGTATATCCACATGCAAAAGAATGAAATTAGACCTTTATCATGCACCTTTATCATTAACTCACAATGAATCAAAGACCGAATTTAAAGTCTGTAGCTATAGTATTATTCAAAGAACATATAGAAGTATATATGCAGGACCTTGGATTTGACAATGGAATCTTAAAAGCACAGGGAACAAAAGATAAAATAAACCGGACTTGACCAAAATTTAAAACTTTGGTTCATCGAATGGTACTATCAAGGGGATGAAAAGGCAATCCATTCAGCAAATGATGCAAAACAACTGAACATCTACATGCAAAAAAAAAAAAAAAAAAAAAAAAGGAATCAAGACACAGATTTCCACACTTCACAAAAAATTAACTCCAAATAATATAGACCTAAATATAAAATGCAAAACTATAAAACTCCTGAAAGATAACATAGGAGAAAATCTAGATAACCTTGGGTATGGCAAAGATGTTTTAGACACAACACCAAAGCACGATCTATGAAAGAAATAATTGACAAGCTCGACTTCATTAAGATGAAAAACTTCTGCTCTGTGAATGACAATGTCAAGAGAATATGAAGACAAGCCACAGATCGGGAGAGAATATCTGCAACAGATGCTTCTGATAGAGGACTCTTATCTAAAATACACAAATAGAACATTCAATTCAACCAGAAGAAAAGAAATAACTCAATTTAAAAATAGGCAAAAAAAAAAAAAATATCTGAAGAGACATGTGACCAGAGAAGATATACAGATGGAAAATAAGCATGTAAAAATATGCTCAGTATTATTTATTATTAGGGAATTACAAACAACAATGAGACGTCACCACAAACTTATTAGTTAGCAAAAATTTAAAACACTGACAACGACAACAGTTTGTACGGAGCAACAGGAGCTATCATTCCCTGTAGAATGCAAAATGGTACAGCTACTTCAGAAAATACTTTGGCGGTTTCTTGCAAAGCTAAACATAGGCTTATCATGAGATAGATCCAGCAATTGCGCTCCTACGTCGTATTTACCCAAATGAATTGAAAACTTACGTTGACATAAAAACATTCATACGAATGTTTAGAAAGTCTTTACTTATGATCATCCAAAACTGCGCACAACCACGATTTCCTTCGATGGGTAACAAGATAAATGAAGTTGGTATGCCATTAAATGGAATAGTATTCAGGGACAAAACGATATGAGCTATCAAGTCATGAAAAAAAAAAAAACATAGAGGGACCTTAAAGGCATATTGCAAAATAAAAGAAACCAGTCTGAAAAGGCTACTTATTGTATGTTTCCACAAGTGTATGACAGTTTGAAGGCAAAACTGTAGTGCTAATAAACAGATGAGTGGTTGCCAGGGGTTCAGTAGGTGGCAGAGAAGGTCTTCTGGCTGGGGAAAACACAGGGGAAATTTTAGGGCAGCAAAGCTACTTTTAGGGCTGTAAAGTATGATGTAATAGTGGTGAATACAAGATGTTAGACATTGTCAAAACCCACTGACTTTTATAGCACAAAGACTCCATCTTGATGTATACAATTTTTAAGAAATCGTCTCAGAGTGCGGAGGATCCTAGAATGGAACACAGAAAGCAGCAGAAGACTTTTAATGTATTACAAATACCATTTGGGAGAGATTGTAGAAAATATCTGACCAATAATCTGCAAAACAGTCAAGGGCATCGCAAACAAGAGAAATCTGAGAAACTGTTAAAACCAAGAGATGCCTAAGGAGACATGACAATTAAATTTAATGTGGTATCCTGGATGGGATCCTAGAAGAGAAAAAGGAAATTAGGACACAGTTATGAAAAAGAAAGACAAACCACAAATGGATGAAAATATTTGCAAAACATACCTCTGATAAAGAAGTTGTATCTAGGGGCACCTGGCTGGCTCAATCAATTGATGGAGCATGGAGCTCTTGATCTCAGGATTGTACATTTGAGCCCCACATTGGGTGCAGAGATTACTTGAAAAACAACAACAACGAAAAACTTGTATCTAAAATTACAAACAACTCTTAAAGTTAACAATAACAACAAAAAAGAACCATATTGAAAAACTGGGTGTGGGGTACCTTAAAACCCTTTATACTATCTTTGAAATAACTCTATAAATCTGAAGCTGTTCTAAAATAAAAGTTCATTTTTAAAAAAATCTTTAATAGTTTCATGTCCACTTAAAAACAATCCAAATGTAAGATTTCATCTCAGTATAGACAAGTTAGGACAAAGCAGTGAAGTTCATTTATGCTGCATTATTCCTGAAGGATGAGTGATAGGCTATTGCTTGTCTTATTTTTCCCTAAAGCCAAGGTGTGTGCTTTTGGTTTGGGGTGGGGAGGGGACAGTGGAGAGATCACATGAGACGTTTCTTCCATGTTATAATGCTCTTTTTCACTCTCTAAATTTCTAAAGCCAGGATATAGTCTACAATTGACGGGAACATTTAATATAGTTTGCTTGGGTTTCTTTCCTGTATGGCCATTATTAAATCAGCTGTGCAGCTTACAATCTATGGTGTTTTATAAACTGAAGAAAGATGGTGTATGAACTCCATACAAGTGTACAATAATGTCCTTCCCAAAAGAATCTTTCAGTTCCCGTTTCAGTTCATGTGACGGGCCAATTCTTCCCCCAGGAGGAAGTTCCATTTGTTTATTTTTATATTCACATTGTACTTTGTGAGCACATAGGTCAAGCTTTACTGAACAAGAGTTTGCCACGTTTCTTTAAATACTCTTTTACGTACATATGCCCGAGGCCTTCTAACTGTCACCAGCCAAGATAAAAAAAAAAAAAAACAAAAAAAAAAAAACAAAAAAAAAAAAAAAAAAAACCTCAAGCTGGTGGTAGCTGAATGCTGTCTGCTTCTTTGTTTCAAATCAGGCCTCTAGAGAATTGAATGTGATATCTGGGTAATACCAATACTGAAACCTGTCCCAAACCTCAGCAAAAGTGCAAAATAGATTAAATTTACATTTGCTGCTGGGCCTACTCTCTTGCAGATGGATGTTATCATCTATTCTTTCCTTTTTAAAGCTCTCAGCTGTCCATAGTGACTCCTTGAAGTGGGTAGCTCTCTGCACAGAAAGATTATCATCCTCAGATTATTTTCCTGATTTTTTTACACCAATAGTTGTCATTTTTTAGACTTCTCTGTATTTTCAGATATTACAGATATGATCCCTGACAGTGTGTTAATACTAATATATTTTCGCTTGTTTCACGTTTTTATTTAACTTCCAGTTAGTTAGCCTCTAAGGTAATATCAGCTTCATTGATTCATCACTGACATCCAACACCCAGTGCTCGTCACAAGTGCCCTCCTTAATGCCCATCACCCATTTAGCCCATCTCCTGCTCACCTCCCCTTCCAGCAATACTAATATGTTAATACAGGGGTCAGCAAACTCCTGCCTTGGGCCAAATCCAGCTTGCTGCCTGTTTTTGTAAATAAAGTTTCATTGGAATGCAGCCACACCCATTTGGTTAGTAGACAGTACTGTCTACGGCTGCTTGTGCTCCACAATGACAGAGCTGAGTATTTGCAACAGAGACCAGGTAGCCCACAAAGTCTAAAATACTGACTATCTGGCCCTTTACAGAAAAAAGTTTGCTGACCTTTGTATCATTGGTGTTGGGGCCTAGGCATAATTCACGTGGTAACTGGTTTGAAAGGGTCCTACTGGGTAATAGGAGGTGGCCCTATATTCTACCCCACTTTCATTTTACAAAGGCATTGTAGAAACAGCCCATTCAGCAAAAGTTGTGATAATACTTTTGAGAGGAAACTTAGAAAATGGAGAATACTGAAAGCACGGGAAATACATCCCGTATTTCAGCAAGATATCTGACAAATATATCTTGTTATCCCTAATCCCTATAATTGAGATTAAGAAATTATTATTGGCTAAATTACAGTAAGATTAGGTGACTTCCATAAATGTTATTTTCTAAATAGTTTGTGTGAAACCAGCTAATGATCTGGTGGTGTATTTCAGAGCCCCAGCTTATTAAGTAGTTTTATTAAAGGACATTGTTGTATGCTGATCAAACCTGTAGAAGAAAAATTGGAGAGCAATAGATAATATGTTGACTGAAAGAATAGTGAACTTACAGGTCAAAATAAGGGACTAACTCTGCCTATGTGCCATCTAACAGGAATTTAATAAAAAGTCCTAAATGTGGTACATTTGTACAGCTATACAATATGGGTTTCACGGCTTAGCCTGGGTAGGAAATGAATTAGGATTTAGCTGACAGTAAACTCAATATGATTCTGCTTTGCATAGCAATTGCCAAGAAAATTTAATTATGTTATTATGTATTAATCAGAAAACCTATTAAGAAGATGGCTGGATATAGGCATACAATTTCTAGATAGTGTGTCATGTTAAACTTTTTTTTACATTTATTTATTTTTGAGAGACAGAGAGACAGAGCGCAAGCGGGGGAGGGGCAGAGAGAGAGGGAGACACAGAATCCAAAGCAGGCTCCAGGCTCTGAGCTGTCAGCAAACAGCCCAACGTGGGGCTCGAACCCATGAACTGTGAGATCATGACCTGATCTGCAGTCGGTCGCCTAACCAACTGAGCCACCCAGGTGCCCCAATAATGTGTCATGTTAAATGTTGAACTTTCAGAGAAACTTTCACAATTTGGAGCATGTCAAAATTAGACCAACTAGGTGAGGAGCCTGAAATTTTCTTTTTCTTTTTCTTTTTTTTTCTTTTTTTTTTCTTTTTTTAAATTTTACATCCAAATTAGTTAGCATATAGTGCAACAATGATTTCAGGAGTAGATTCCTTCGTGCCCCTTACCCATTTACCACCCCCCCCACAACCCCTCCCATAACCCTCAGTTTGTTCTCCGTATTTATGAGTCTCTTCTGTTTTGTCCCCCTCCCTGTTTTTATATTATTTTTGTTTCCCTTCCCTTATGTTCACCTGTTTTGTCTCTTAAAGTCCTCATATGAGTGAAGGAGGAGCCTGAAATTAAATCACAAAAGTTAAGCAATAAAAGAAAGGGACCACAGGTAGTCCTTGACTTACGGTGGTTAGACTTAATTTTTTTTTTTTTTTTTTTTTTTTTTTTTTTTTTTACTGTATGATGGTGCAGAAGCAATGCACATTCAGTAGAAATTGTACTTTGAATTTTGAATTTGGATCTTTTCCTGGGCTAGTGGTATATAGTAGGATCCTCTCCGGTAATCCTGGGCTGCGAGCCACAGTACCGTCAGCCTTGTCGTTAGGAGGATAAATAACTGATACCTTTACAACCATTCTGTGCCCCATACAACTCTTCTGTTTTTCACTTTCAGAGTTACATGAGACATCCAACACTTGATTAAAAATTGGCTTTGTGTTAGATGATTTTGCCCAATTGTACATTATGTAAGTATTCTGAGCTCCTTTAAGGTAGCTAGGCTAAGCTATAATGTTTGGTAGATGAGGTGTATTAAGTGCATTTTTGACTTACGATATTTTCCACTTACAATGGTTTATCGGACATAACCCCATCATAAATTGAGGAAGAGCTGTATTTAATCTGGTGTATTCAAATGTTTGAAGGGATGAGCCAAAGTTTTAATGTTGCCTGTAACACTAATCTTTGGTTCAACATTAAACACACACACACACACACACACACACACACACACGAATAAAGAAATAAACCACTAGAGTTGTCTCAAAAGAGAATTAACTGAATTAGGTGGACATTCATTGTCACTGGAATGATAAAAGCAGACAATGAAGGGTCATTCAGGGTTTGGAAGTTAAACTAAGTTTCTCCTAAGTCCCCTTCCTTAGAAAATTCTAAGGTTCATAATTCTTTAGATTGCAGATGCTGTGTTGTTAATGAGGTTTAAAGGAAATACCTCACTAGAAAAGACCTTGCCAGGACATGCTTGATTCCTGATTTGTGGCTCCTACCCACATATCCACCTTTGTCTTCCAGTGTGCTGGTATGGCAGCTTTGTGTCTTACAAAGCTGGGGATATTTGATCATTTCTTATCCACAAAAATAATTTCATAGTGCTATATCTAATAATATAAGTTTTCTCCAACCATGCTTTAAACCTCTGGGCACTTATGGTTCCATTTCTCCCACATGAGGTAACTCTCCAGGACACTCTTCGCCTCTGCCTATCTACCTTTTTTTTTTTTAGGCTCAATTTGTCTACTCATCCACAAAGCCTTCTTTAATCATGCCAACAATCTGATTGTATCTACCTCTGCATATCTTTAAGATTTCTCACCCAGGACAGAAGATATTGCTTTTATATGGTTATCTGTCTTTGCCTATAGAAGCCCTGGCTCTTATGAGTGTCATAACACAGCCTACATCTAGCTACCATGTGCCTTCCCACAGATCAGGGCCTCAATACATAGCTTCTCACAAGGCCAAAAAGCCCAGAAGTGACCAACTACTCTGCCTCTGAATAGAACTAATCCTGAATGAAATGATATAATGAGATAATTCCTCACAGATTCTCTGACCCATGACTCACTACAGAATGTGATTATTATACACGTCTCCTCCTCTACAGTTGCCAGAGACAGAGCGGAGCTTTGGTAGGTACATGCATATTAGGAAGGCTTTTGGCAGTGCTATTACCCAGATTGTTTGTGCAGAATCATGAATTAAGCACTTCTGCCAAGGCAGGTCTAATATTCTTTTCTGCACAATGAAGTAAATCTTCAATTTCTATATTCACTTCCTTTTTCATCTTTTTCTCTCCCAGAAATTTGTTTTGCAAGAACATTTTAAGGCATTTATCTCTTTCCCTCAGCTTGTGAAATTACTCATCCCTAGGATGCATAATTGAGAGGTGTCCTATTACACCCATGGGATTAGAGGCTTTAGAATCACTCCAACATGAAAAAAATGTTTGTATAGGAAGCACTAGATTTATGTGAAAAGGGTACAAAGATTTTTTAATAACCCTGGCTCTAGATTTGGGCAGGCCTACCAGGGAAGATTTCTATACATGTAGGCTGCAAATTGCATATCGTTGGCAACATTGAAATGTGAAAATGCCCTCACGCAGGCAGGCACTTTTTAACTGGAAATTTACAGTGTACATTTTCATTGGTTTCTCCTCCTCAGAAACCTAAGACTTTGACACGTTGGAAGGGAATGTCTTTAAACCTGCCACCGGTGCATGGCAGACCTTTAAAATTGGAATTGCAATTTCCCCAAGCTTAGGGACATATGTGGTGTGGGAAAGGAATAATTATCTTTAAAGAAAAGCTACTGGGATGAGTTGCCTGAGAGTGAATATGAAATGCTCTACTCATCTTTCAGAATACCACAGTGACTTTTCAAAACTTGTATGACTTAGCTATATTTTTGCTTGAAACTAGGAGTTTTGTTTTATGAACCAGAAGCTCAAGAGTTCTAGATTCATCACAGTTGAGACATTGGGTGTGTGTGTGTGCGTGTGTGTGCATGTGTGCACACGTTCATTATAATTCACATTTACTAAAATTACTTGTAGGCTACCAAGAAAATTTTTTGAGAACTCTAGGTGACTACTTGTTAGTCAGGTATCATTGGAATTTTACTAAACGACATTTGTTTTTAGTAAAGTCCTTTTTTTAAAGTTTATTTATTTATTTTGAGAAAGAGTGGGCAGGGGAGGGGGCAGAAAGAGAGGGAGAGAGAGAGAGTCCCAAGCAGACTCCACACTATCAGCGCAGAGCCCCAAGTGGGGCTCAAACTCACAAATGGTGACATCATGAAACCAAGAGGCGGACGCTTAACCAATTGGGCCCCCCAGGCACCCAACCCTAATAAGGTTCTTTTAAATGAAATGGCTAGTACTGGCTGTAGTGTTGGGCCTCAGAAAAGTCTGGTTTGTGGTTGGAAACCCTAAGGCTTCTAGTTCTCTAAAATGTGCTCCTTTTCTCTCCATCTTCCTTTTGAAATACACTGAACATATTTACTTTTTAGAAACTGCTTTCAGGAAAATATCTGAAGCCCTTTCACATGAATGGAAATGAATCATTGAATGTAATGTGGCTGAGCCACACTGGGGACTTGAATCCCATCTAGTCCAACTCCTTTATACTCCCAAAGAAATGAAACAGAGTCCAAAGTAGTTAAGTGTGCAACCAAATTATTGAAAAGCTAGACTCATGAAAAATGTGTCCATTCCTTCCCACCACTGCCCTTTTAAGTCTATTACAGCAAAAACTTCTTCCCTGCTATGGGATGAAATCTTGGGCTGAAAGTATTGCTTTTCCAGCCACTATTAGACACTAATGAATAGTGTCACTGAATAGCCTAATTTTTCAGGCATTGTAAAGTTTAATATGTGTATTAGTCAAAGGGGGTTACCATGGATTGGGTGGCTTAAACAACAGAAATTGTTTTCTTACAGTTCCAGAGGCAGAGAAGTCTGAGATCAGAGTGCTAGTCAATTTTGTTCCTAGTTAAGGCTCTCTTCTTAGCTTATAGATGGTCACCCTCTTGAAGTGTCTTCCTATGGCATAGAGAGAGAAAAAGATCTCTCTCTTCCTCTTCATATAAAATCATCAGTCCATTCAGATTAGGGCCCCAATCTTATGACCTTATTTAGCCTTAATTACTTCCTAAAAAGCCTCTCTTCAACTACAGTCACATTGGGGGGTTAGTTCTTCAACATATGAATGGGGGAGGGGGGAAACATTCAGTCCACAGCAATATCAAAGCTTCACTCTCTTATCTACTTTATAGATAAAGTTATTGCAAAAGAGCAGCTTTGTTTGGGTTTATTTTATTATTCTTCCTGGCGTTTGCATCCCTCCCCCATTCACAAAGCTGTTCCTCTTCTCTGTGGTGTGGAGGAAGGACGGAGAAAAAAGAAGTTGTACCATGTAGCTCTCTCAGCTATCCATGCCCCTGGGTAGATCTTTAAGTTAATAGTTTTAGGGTGTCTTTAGGGTTCTTCAAAGAGAACTGCTATTATCAGAGACCCTGCTGAGACTCCATGCTGCATGATGTCTCCTCTAGTTGCCTGCATATGACATCTCCCTCCATCCCTGCTTCCAGATGTCCCACAGAGACTCTCCCTATTATGTCTATTATGTCACCTTGCCCTGTAGTGACCTTCTTATTTGGGCTCCCTTTCCAGATAACTCAAACCTAGCTTCCTTCTGTGGGGCCTCAGAAATATCTACCTCATCCTGTGAGAAAGAAGTAATAATCAAAGCTAACTCTTACTATGTGCCAAGCCCTCTTCTAAGCACTTAATGTCTTTCAGTCCATCTCATTCTCACAATGCTCCTTTAAACTATTTCCATGAAGCTACACAACCACACAACACGCAGTTAACACTTGGTGGAGGTGAGATTTGAACAAAAGCAGGAGTGCTTCAGAGCCTGTGCGCTTAATCACTATAGCGCATTGAGGGAAGAGCCTAGGGCGCTTCTTTTTTCTTCATTCGGTCTCCTCATCCTTCAGCTGAGGCTGCTCCAGTCCTTTCCAATCACGAATCAGGAAACCCAACCAAGGAGCACATGCTAGGCTCTGAAAAGATCTCCTGGGGGCCTGCGTCACCCATCTGTGTGGAAAATAACCACCCGTTCTCCCCCACGGGGCAGAGGGGAATAACCAGGATCCTAATTCCTTTAAGGAAATGATCATTGATAAATTCCTATAGAATCCACATGGTTTGTGGTTTGTTGGGCTAAAGATCAAAGAACCGATGTTGGAATTCTCTTATTTCTAACTCCTATTCAGATGGCCTAGAACCTCCCATTAGAACACAGGGGTACTTAGTACCTGGTACTTTCAGCTTGGAGGCCTCGCCTGAAACTGCCAAGAGAGGAAACACTCCACTTTTACATTTTATTTAGTGAATTGTACAGTATCACACAAATAGTAGGTTGCAAAGCCAGAAAAGAAAATTGTCACCTGGATGCAAAATTAAGTTAATGAATCTCCAAAGAAACCTGCATTTTTTTTTTCAGAGATCAGAGCTAAAGAGTGGAATGGCAATGGATATAGGTATATTTCTGTGGTGTGTGTGTGTGTGTGTGTATGCAGTCTGTCTGCTATGCATTTTCCCTTGTTGTGTGTTTGTTTTATTCTCAAATAAGTTAACATACACTGTAGTCTTGGCTTTAGGAGTAGAACCCAGTGATTCATCATTTACATATAACACCCAGTGCTGATCCCAACAAGTGCCCTCCTTCATGCCCATCACCCATTTAGCCCATCCCCCTACCCCCACCCCTCCAGCAACCCTCAGTTTGTTCTCTGTATTTAAGAGTCTCTTATGGTTTGCCTCCGTCTTTATCTTATTTTTCCTTCCCTTCCACTATGAATATCTGTTAAATTTCTCAAATTCTACATTTGAGTGAAATTATGTGATATCTGTCTTTCTCTAACTTGTTTCACTTAGCATAATGCCCTCCAGTTCCATCCACATTTTGGCAAATGGCAAGATTTCATTCTTTTTCATCGCCACATAGTATTTTCCCTTCTAATAACAGTAACCTGATTTTCTTCTAAGGAACTACTCTGCCCATACCTCATGCTATGGAATGCAGCCAAGGTTTACCCAGTCTCCACAGTTTTAGGGATGATTATATGAACTCAGTCCAGCCAATCATCAAATCCCATTTCTCTTCCCATACATAATAACTGGAAGAGAGATGTACAGGTAACATAGTTTAGTACAGTGAAAGCCTTCTTAGACTTATTCTGAAGCTTTTGGAAAGTGGGCGATTTATTAATTCTTGGCTTGCCAAACAGGTTGAATCTAGCTGGTAGTCAATTTTGCCACCAATGGAGATAATCTACCTAAGGATGAAGCCAAAACAGAGGAAAACAGTCCAAAGAAAGAGAAAGAAACATGCATGATGACATAGCCAGAAAGCCTGAATCCAGTCATGTCTGAAGCCAAAGACCTGAATTTTTCTATTACATTGAATTAATAAATTAATTTATCAAACAACTTGCAACTAAAAGATCATAATTGAGTATTGTTGCCAACATCAGTGAAAGAGTTTTCAGTTATACAGCTGATTTTCAGGCATCATTCAGTTATACGATTGATTTTCCTGATGACCCTGAAATTATATTTCATGTGCAATTGATTTCCCTGTGCCTATGCCCCAGACACTATCAAATCCCTATCTACATTTGGTAATTACATTTGTGCAGAACCATTGGCTTCCATATTTAAGCACCTGTGATTCTTTGTCTGAGGGCTTTCGGCTGTTGAAGACTATTCTGCTCCTCTGCTAGTAGGCCAGAATATCTGGGCACTTTATGCCCCCTGAGACCAGCTCTCAATTAATGACTGTCAGAAGTTGGTATATAAATACCTTAGCTACCTCACAAGTCATTTGAGATGAAACACAGCCTACCGAGGTCCTTAGCAAGACTGAGCCGCTATATCCACAGAGGTAGCCTGCTCAATAACAAACACTTATGGCTTCCTTCCCTATCCTAACTCACCATGTTCTACTGTTGTATTCATTTCTTGAGATCACCTCCCATATAAACTACTTGTACTCAGAATCTGCTTTTAGGGAAATCCATTTTAAGACACTTTGCATTGTCTATATGTCCCCCAACATATTTATATGTGCAGTGGTGATTATTCACACTATGACTGTACATGGACAGACATCACTACCTGTGGGCTTTCAAAACCACCTCAAGTATCATTTCACCCCTAATCCATCTTGCTGGCACAGGTGAAAGAGAGAGAAAACTTCATTAGTTGTATCCCTTTTCAGTTCTGAGGCTCTCAACCACTCACTACATAGGAGGGCTTTATCCTAAGACAACACCTTGTCCTATCTCCTATAACCTAGACACAGATGCCAGAACAGAGGAGTGAGACAGGTAGCTCTCCTAGAAAAAGAAATCACAGTTACCTTTTGCCTCTGAATATCAGAGGTGCTTTCCCTCTTATCTAAAGGAGGAAAAATGGGACAAGAATAGATTTTCCATAAAATCGCCTGGGTGGCTCAGTTGGTTAAGCATCCAACTTCAGCTCAGGTCATGATCTCACAGTTCATGAGTTCAAGCCCTACATCGGACTCTGTGCTGACAGCTTGGAGCCTGGAGCCTGCTTTGAATTCTGGGTCTTCCTCTTTCTCTGCCACTCCCCAGCTACGCTGTCTGTCTTTCTGTCTCTCTCTCTCTCTCTCCCCCCCCTCTCTCTCAAAAATAAATAAACATTTAAAATTTTTTTAAAAGATTTATCATGCATTCTGGGACAATTTTGAAAATAACATTACTCCATAAAAAACTTAAAAAAGGAAAGTAAAATAATTACTGCAAAACAACTGGTATAAACTGGGACTGCCACATGCACCCTGGGAAATACAGTTATCCTAGGTAAGGTCCAAGGTAAAAACAAACAAAGAAACAAACAAACAACAACAACAACAAAAACACCACACCTGCTCCTTAATACAAAGTTTAGAAGTTGCCCCAAATGCCTCTGCTAAGCAGGACTTTAATGCTTCCCACCCCTGCCAGGTCTTATATTATTAAAATAACCTTTCCATTCTCTGCATTCTTCCCATTCTACCGTCTATTTTCTATTTTCTCAAACAAGATGTATGTGCCCTAAGAAAATAACCACTTTACCTGCCCTCCAGGAACAGTTTCAGTTTAAAAGATAAGTTTGTGCAATTATGGAATGTACTATTTGAAAGAAATAGAGGCAATGTGGCAAGTAAAAGTTTTAAATAGTGTGGAACAGATATTTGGGAACAGGAAAACTTTCATATATTCTACTAAAAAAGAAATTGAACTTACAGCTCTAGATTTCTAGTGTGGAGATTTTCACTGGAGTCTCAAAATAGCTCCCTGCCTCTTGTAGATCTCTTATTGCATCCCCTGCTTTGTGAAGGGTGCCCCCTGGAGTTTCATAGGATAAGTCTCTGTCCTGGGGCCTTGTCTCTGGGACTCAGAGGGCAGACATAAACATTCTATCAACACAGACAGTTTATGTGCTGGGATTTGGGTACCCACACCTCCCCAAACATTATCTAATGTTCTAATATGGTCAGGTCTCAGAGTCATAGAGTAAGTACTTTTCCTTTTTCTTTGATGAGGATGCCACTACCTAAAAAACGTTTATAAAGTAAATATAATAATTTTATCTGTGAACTCATCTTATTGTCATAATCTCCCCCAGTTGTTACTATTTTTTTTCTATTTCATTTAACCAAGAAAACAGAAGCACAAATGTGCACACATACTTCTTATCTCTGTGCCCTTTATTTATTTATTTATTTATTTATTTACTTATTTATTTAATTTTTTTTAAGAGGGAGAGACAGCAAGCAGGAGGAGCAGAGAAAGAGGGAAACCCAGAATCCAAAGCAGGCCCCATGCTATCAAGTGCAGAACCCGATGTGAAGCTCGATCTCACAAATCCTGAGATCATGACCTGAGCCAATATCAAGAGTCAGATGTTTAAGCTACTGAGCCATCCAGGCACCCCTCTATGCCCTTTAAACATAGGTTTTCAAAACAAAGACAATTTTTTTATTCTTTTTTTTTCTTTTGAAATTTTTATTTAGATTCTAGTTAGTTAACATATTAGTTTCAGGAGAAGAATTTAATGATTCATCACTTAACATACAACACCCAGTGCTCATCATAACAAGTGCCCTCCTTAATATCCATCACCCATCTAGCCCATCCCCCCCACCTCCATCAACCCTCAGTTTGTTCTCCATCTTTAAGAGTCCCTTATGGTTTGTTTCCTTCTCTCTACTTTTCTTCTCCCCTCCCATATATTCATCTGTTTTGTTTCTTAAATTCTACATATGAGTGAAATCATATGGTATTTGTCTCTCTCTGACTGACTGATTTCACTTAGCATAATAGACTCTAGCTCCATCCATGTCATTGCAAATGGAAAGATTTCATTCTTTTTGATGGCTGAGTAATATTCCATTGTGTGTATGTGTGTGCATATATATATATATATATACACACACACATATACATATACATATACATATACATATACATGTATATACATACATCTTCTTTATCCATTTATCAGTCGGTGGACATTTGGGCTCTCTCCATAGGTTGGCTATTATTAATAATGCTGCTATCAACATTGGGGTGCACATACCCCTTTGAACATGTATTTTTATATCCTTTGGGTAAGTACCTAGTAGTATGATTGCTGAGTCGTAATATAATTCTATTTTTAATTTTTTGAGAAATCTCCACGCTGTTCTCCAGAGTGGCTGTACCAGTTTGCATTCCTACCAGTGCAAAAGGATTCCCTTTCTCTGCATCCTCCCTAATAGCTATTTCCTGAGTTGTTAATTTTAGCCATTCTGAGAGGTGTTGAGGGTAATATCTCATTGTGATTTTGATTTGTATTTCCCTGGTGATGAGTGACGTTGAGCATCTTTTCATGTGCAAAGACATTTAATTTTGATGGTCAGTCCTACACATTGGCTCCTCTGATAATGTTTTAAAATTTTCTAATGTGTTCTTTTGTATCTCTGAAAAATAAAAATAACCTTTGCCCTGAGTATATAACATATGTATAAGGGAAAATGATAAATTCTTCGCAGAAAAATTTCAAAGAGAAAAAAAATAAGTTAATTGTTTAAGGTAGGAATTGTTTGACTGCCAGTAACAAAAAAATTGATTCTAGTGACTTAAATTTGGAGGCTTTATTCTCTCATTAAGGGAAGTCCTGAAGAGTACTCTCCAGGATAGGTATGATGGTTCCATGAAGTCATCAAGAGCCAAGGCTCTTTTTTTTTTTTTTTTTTTTTTTTTTTTTTTGCTCCACCATCTTTAATAAGGCTTCAATTTTTAAGGTCAAAAGATGGCTCATGGAAGAAGTAAAAGTGGGAAGAAGTAAAGCCCCTCTCTGGGTTTGGGGTTCCTCTGAAACAGAGTATGATCTAGTAAGTAAATGACCAACTTCTCTTAAGCCTTTGTCTAATGTGGCTGTTTCCCAAACAGCCACTCTTGTTAATGCTCAGTCTTCTACAATTGATTTTTCCTCCTCCTTCTATATCTAAGGTGATATGTAATCTGCTGGAAAAAGTATATGGCTTGGGTGAGTTGGTAACTCTGGCCAGGGAGTGCAATCCCCTGACTTCATGGTAGGTCTTTGCTGACATTCACAGGTCTCCCATGCCCAATCCCTGACATCCTGTTACCTAGATATCTTGTTGACTCTCAGGGCCAAAGCTTGTAACTATTGAACTCAGCACATTTTTTGGCTATAGTGAAGCATGCTATATCTCTACCTTCTTGAGTTGGTTGCCTCTCAACTTCTACTGGATATGGACCAATGCACCATCTTCCTATCCTATCCCAAATATAGCCTCCTACCTGGCACGCCACCAATTGCCTCTGCTCTCAACTCAATGGCCATAATACATGGGAAATGAAAGAGGCTCTGGACTCACCCTAGCAATTCTATGCGTCTGACCATGGTTCTCTGCCTTCTTAAATGAACTAGGCTGCCCCCATGGTAGTGTGAGATATCCTATACAGCATTGTCCTCCTTAGGTACCAAGAAGGGAAGTAAGGTAATACCAATGCCCTTGATATTACCATCATTTATCAAACATACTGCTTCTCTCTGGGTCAAAGCTGAGAGAGAGAAGTCTAGATAGAGCATCTAACCTCTTGGAAACATTAATGTATTTTCCACTTTTGCCTTTCTAAATATGTGAACTCATAAGCTTGGTGCTAATAGACCTAAAGTATCCATCTGCTGAAGGAAGATTAGAATTTATTACAAAAGGAAACCATTTATTACAGTGAGCATGAAAAAGGAAGGAGATATCCTGCTTCTGATATGCAAATAGGATGATACAGTAGGAAAGTGCCTTGCAAGCCAAGATATTGTCTTGAAAAATGATCTCCCAAACTTTTTTTCATCTGTTTTCCTCATCCTTTTGCATTTTAATAACCAGGCCTGGAGAATCAGCTTAACCTGGAGGATCAGTTTTCACCCAGTGTAGAGAAAATACCCCTGTCTTCATTAAAGTTTGAGAGGAGGTCAGAGTTAAGAGACGGTGCATTTAGAGGGGAAAGCTCCCAGGAGATTGAAGGAAGAAGGGCAGGTGAAAGATAACAGAAGAGGAGAGAGAAGAGATATGGATTGACTTGAGAGCAATTTGACATGTTTCCAAGACCTGAGCCTTGAGTATCTACTTGATGTCTACAGGAATCTTGGCATGGAGAGGGCATGCATCTTTCCTCATCATCTTTGGTTTCTATATGATATAAAAGGATATTAACATGGTTGAGAACCTGGTGTGGAGTTTGGCAAATGGGATGGTTTGGGCAGGGACATGTGACTGAACGAGCTACAAAATAATCACATAGAGTCCAAGTAAGACCCTATCAGAGGGGTCTGTGGCACCATCAGAGACTGACGTGGGACTGGATCACTCATTTCTTTATTCCATCCACTAGACTCTTACTAAACTGTCAGAAAGACCAGGGTGTGCACCTTACCTCAGCCTCAAATTGGTATGGAATGCTAAGTAGATAAGCAGCAACAGGTAGAAAAAGGACATTGCACAGAGACTGAGGATGAGAAAGGTGGGGGCGGTACAAGCTGTGCCCAAAGATAGCGGTGCCTCCCTGTCTTACCCTTCACCCTAGATCCTTAGTTATCACTTTAGAAGAAAAGCAAAGGAAAAGGGGTGACTCAAACTGAGCTATTTCTTTTTCCAGAGAAATGGAATATTAATTACCTAAAGGAGTTATATAAATCTAATTGGGTGAAATTTAAAATTGGATTGGTGTTTAGTAATTTCTTTACCCAATCTTTGCCCAGCTGAGTTACAGTAGAAATTAGGTTTTGACTCCCATTATATTAGTTTTCTTTCTCATCTGTTAGATTCAAAATCCCATCCTATCACTTGTTCCTCCATTTCAACCTCCTGAAAAAATAAATAAAACAGGACATATTCTACAATAAAACTACTTTGAATTAATTCTTAGAATAACCAAATCTGCCTCCACATCTTCATTAGCTATACTAATGAACTGAGCCAGACAATGAAGGAAGACATTTTCACAGCTTTATTTATTTATTTATTTGTTTATTTATTTATTTATTTATTTATTTATCAGAGAGAGAGAGAGAGGAAGAAAGAGAATCTTTTTTTTCTTTTTTTCTTTTTTTTTTTTTTTTTTTTTTTTGAGAGCGAGAGAATGAGCACAGGGTAGAGGCAGAGACAGAGATACACAGAGGATTCAAAGCAGGCTTTATGCGGACAGCAGAGAGCCTGACACTACTCAAACCCACAGACTGTGATATCCTGACCTGAGTGGAAGTCAGACAGTTATCCAACTGAGCTACCTAGGTGCCCCTTCCAGCTATATTTAAATATTTAGCCCACTGGGCCAAGTCTTTCTGGCTGCTTTTTGTCTTTACAGTGTCCTCTCCCCTTGCCCTATTTATATCTCCTAAAATGTGGACTGTAATAAGCCTTTATATGACACATATGGAACAACCCATTCTCTATGTTAAAGGAAAGAAAACAAAGGTACTTATATAGGTCTAATTATTTTGTCTTTATTCCTCCTATTAAGAACTTAATCTATTTTGCCCCCCACATCTTTAAAAGGGACTCTTGCCATTGTCTTGTATGACAGAGAGCAGTGGCCCCACTTCCTCCTACTTCCACTTTGTCTTTGAGACTTAACCAAGAGCCTTCCCTGAAGATTTTGGTTGCCAACATGGTCCTCTGCTCACTACCGAAGAATAGTTGCAGGAAAATTGCATAAGAGTTGAGTTCTGCATGTGATTTTACTTTGGATTCATAAAAGTAAACATTTTCCCCACTTTTTCCATGCTTCCCAATTGGGATATGATGGGAGTTATTACATATGTGAAAGTGGCCCAGTAAGTGTGAGAAATCACCCACTAACACTTAACTCCCCAAATCAATTATACTTTAAAATACTTGAATAGGGGCGCCTGGGTGGCGCAGTCGGTTAAGCGCGTCCGACTTCAGCCAGGTCACGATCTCGTGGTCCGTGAGTTCGAGCCCCGCGTCGGGCTCTGGGCTGATGGCTCAGAGCCTGGAGCCTGTTTCCGATTCTGTGTCTCCCTCTCTCTCTGCCCCTCCCCTGTTCATGCTCTGTCTCTCTCTGTCCCAAAAATCAAAAAAAAAAAAAAAAAAAAATACTTGAATAAAAATCACTTTTAAATTCATAGGAATTTATACTTCAAAGTAATTTTATACTTGAAGCAGGCAACTTGAAGCTATAGTCCCAAACCACCCCACACTCTCCACTCCCCCGCTGTCCTCCATTCCTCCTCCATTTCCTCCATGCTGTCTCCCTCCACCGCCAAATTTCCTTGTTTCTTAGAGTTTGGAAGCTTTGGATTTCTTTAGATAGGCACAAACTCAAGAGTGATCCTATTTAAGAATAGAGTTCCTTGAGGGGAATTTTGTACAACTATAGTTCAGTAATGAAGTGAGTCAGAATTTGAAATAGTATATGACCACAATGTACATTCAACACAACCTGACCTGCAGGTTCATAATTGAAATTCTCCGAGGTGAGCAGAGTCTGGAGTATTTAGGTATGAATTACCCATAGTTAATGAGCTAAGCAGTACCAGTAGGTTTTGAAAGAAAATTAAGGAGTTGTATTCATATAAATTAATGTTATTATTTGTGTGTGTTTGTGTGTGTGTGCACGCACGTGCACACGCTCCCTTTTCCTACTCCTGAGTGACATTTGTTCTGCAAGCTACCAGCTTGGTTCAAAAGCTTTGAAAACATGAGTGCAGTTCCAGTCATAACATTTGGACCTTCATTTCAATCCCATAATAGTTAGCTTAAGTAATGTCTAAATATTTCTTTAAGCCACAATATCCTATTTTCAGCAACAGACTCTAAATCATAATACACTGTATGTGCTTCTCTCTGACTTGGAACAAGTCTCTGTGTGGAATGGTTGTGAGTTCCTTTGAGATTTGTCAACCACACCAACGTATAAAGTAAGACTGGCAAAAGGAAATATGTTTGAATCACTTCACTGATGGAATAATTTAGAAAAATGTTACCTATGTGTTCTGCACCTGATCCGATTCTGTCTTGGCATTTGCTTTACATAGATCAGAAGCACCTCCGTGACTATTAAAAGGCCAAGAGCTGTCTTTGAAATTACCATGGTGTGCAATTAAGGAGAAGCTATTGCAATTATCAACATATGATAACTCAACTGGCCATAGTTAAGAAAGTGTATAAATTCCAAAGACATGCAAAACATCTGGCTTTGGATGCTTCTCCCTTTCCATAATTGATGTGTTAGCTGTTATGGGTGAAAGAACACACAGCACATTTTAGTGACATCTGTTTCAAGTTAGGGTTAATTGATTTCCACTTGTGTGTGTGTCTCTCCCGCCTTTTTTTTTTTTTTTTTTGGCCCAAAATATATTAGAAGATACAATTTAGGGGGGTGAGAGGGAATGCTTTTGCAGATAAAACTTTGTATGTCAATACATATATGAAGAGAGAAGTAAACGGGGGATCTGGGTGGCTCAGTTGGTTAAGCGTCCAGCTTCAGCTCAGGTTATGACCTCACCATTCGTAGGTTCGAGCCCCATGTCGGGCTCTGGGCTGACAGCTCAGAGCCTGGAGCTGCTTCGGATTCTGTGTCTCCCTCTCTCTCTGCCCCTCCACAGCTCATGCTCTGTCTCTCTGTCTTTAAAAAAATAAATAAGCATTAAAATTTTTTTAAATAGAAATAAACAATTAGAAACTTTCTAGAATCTTTGGGGCGCCTGGGTGGCGCAGTCGGTTAAGCGTCCGACTTCAGCCAGGTCACGATCTCGCGGTCTGTGAGTTCGAGCCCTGCATCAGGCTCTGGGCTGATGGCTCAGAGCCTGGAGCCTGTTTCCGATTCTGTGTCTCCCTCTCTCTCTGCCCCTCCCCCGTTCATGCTCTGTCTCTCTCTGTCCCAAAAATAAATAAACGTTGAAAAAAAAAAATTTAAAAAAAAAAAAAAAGAAACTTTCTAGAATCTTTTACTATACAATGACTCAATTGTGACACTTGTCCCTAAAAGCATAAATAAGACTTACTGGTAATCAGTATGTCCTAGTCATTATATTAAGAAGTATGTTCATTATCTTTATTAATCACAACAGCAAAAACCGTATAGGGCCTGCCTTTCCATTGACACAATTTTCCCAAGTGAAAGTAACTTGCCCAAGGACACAGCTCTAGCAAAAGTAATAGCCAGGGTTCTCACCTAAGTGGTATGATACCAAAGCCAGCAGTATACAATTGCATTAATGGATCATGAAATGCCATTGTAATCAAGCCATCCTGTGTCACTGACAGTCCTATGTGCAGAGCCTGACCTGAAGTACTGTCAAAATTAGAGAAAACTTACAAAACTGGCCACCTTACAGTCCAAAGGCCATCTCACAACATTTGACAAGTAATTGGGATTGAATTTGTATTCCAGTAGACCATGTGACTTTTCACAAGTCTCTGAATCTCTCTGAGTCTGTGTTTCCTAAGGTAGGTTGATTATACCTAGCCGACAGACCCAGTAGGATTGTTGTGAAGGTTCAGGGAGCTAATCTATACTGAAATGTTTTGCATACTCTAAAGAATAACTTTTCAAAGTGTTAAATCAAAACTTCACTTCCCAGAAATGATAACAGATGTTCTGAGTGGAAAGAGTTCCCGAGCAAATTAGTTTGGGAAATTCTGCATTCTGCCTTAAATACCCCCCCATGTAGAGGACATGTGTTGTCTTTTTCAGAATCTCTGCCATCCTTTTCTGGTAATGGGATCCCCACTGTTGGGGCATTTCTCCTCCTCCCATCCCACATGCAGCTGATGAAACTGCTATTCACCCGGGGAAGACAGCAGGGCACACTACCTTCTGCTCTGGAACGTTTTAGTCGCTGCAAGATTTGTGGCTTACCAAGGTCTAAGGATGTGAGCCCAGACCTGCTGGCGGCCACAGCCTGCCTCATGGTAGAATACTCCTACAGTAGACACAACACAATCAAACTCCCTTTTAGGCTGCTTCGATTGGGACTTCTGTTTAATACACTCTTCATAAAGCTTCACTATAAAAAAAAAAAAAAAAAAAAAAAAAAAAAAAAAAAAACAGAAAATACTGGCAGACCTCAATTAAACATGGTTTGAAAAATCAAACATATGAAGTTAATTTTTCTATTTTTATTAATTTCAGCCATAGTCACGAAGAAACCACACACACACACAAAATGTCACTTACATACCAATAAATTGTGACACTGAGAAGGAGAATTACCAGACTAGAATTATAATGATGTTGGAGAGAGAAATGAAGCATTAACGCAGAAATTGCCCAAGTACGTTATGATATATATTTTTTTAATTTTGATATTCGGAGGATTTTTCCCCAGATGCTCTAGCTCATGGTCCTTTTGTTGATTCTCATGACAGTATTCTCAACTGATAGACAGTGACTATCAATTGCATTTTCTGTACATGAAGAGCCTGGCAAAATGTTCAGGATTGTGTGAAGCAACCCCCCCCCCCCCCCGCCCAAACCTATGTCCTGCTGATTAATTTTTCAGCCATCACACCATGATGATTTTGTTATCTTAATATGATGACGGATGGAACCACTTCATATTCACTGTATAATAATCTACTGGAGAAAAAAAGACTGAGAAAGGAAGTTTTCAAGATGTAAGTCATGTTCTGAAGGCAAGAAGACCATAGCTGCTTAACCCTGTGACTATACAATTTTAAACCTTAAAATATTTTCAGAAAGATGGATATTTGGAATGGTGGCATTTCAGCGTAAATCTAACTTGACCTTCATCTTAATTGGCTGCGTCTGCACATTCAATGAAAAATGCTGAATTAAATAGCATCTTCTGCTCCTAACTCACAGCCCCATTCTCAGTAGAAACCAGGAGTCCCCAAAGTGGTGATGTATCTGTTTGCATGCTTTCAATGGAGGTAAGTAGAGGATGCTATTTAAAGTGGCTTAAAGTATAAGATGATATAGTGGCTCACAAGGATTTTATCACTGACTCAGAATCTGTCCATCTTTTCTTTCTTTCTTTCTTTCTTTCTTTTTTCTGGGGGGGAAAGCAGTGGGAAGGGGAGGGGCAGAGATGGGGAGAGCGGGAAAATCCCAAGGGGACTCTGCATGGGCAGCGTGGAGACTGATGGGGGGCTCAAACCTACGAACGGTGAGATCATGGCTTGAGCAGAAACCAAGAGTCCGATGTTTAACTGACTGAGCCACCTCGGCATCCCCATCTTTTCTTTCCAATTCATCAGTTTTGCCCTCAGGCTTATCTCTTCCACCTAATTGCAAATTGGCTGCACCGGACCTAAATACTGCATCCTCGCCAGATACAAAAGGCTGTATCTTTTCCTGGTGCCTCTTATTCATAGTAATAACAATTTTCCCAGGTGCCTCCCGGCAGGCCTTCCCTTGGCTAGAAGTGCATCACGTGACCATCTCCTTTCCTATTCCTGGAAAAATGAATAGATGTCTTCAGTTAACCACTATTATCCGACAGAATAATCTCCCAATATTTCAATAAAATCATGCTTCTGTGTGAACATGGAAGGAGTAGAGGACAGCAGGGTTTTTACCACAAGTCCCTTGAAAATAAAATTTTCCGATACATAATTACAAAAAGGAAAGAACAATTTAAAAGAAGAAAATATAAATTTAAAATAATCTGAGGAAAATCAAAATACAAATTACTTTAAAAATTGTCAAGAATTAAATAATGCTACCTTTTATGTTGTTGCCAGAAATAATGTTGCGAGAAAATGTCTACAGCGAAAACTCAAAAGGCAACACTTGCTTGAAACATACACCTTTCTGCAGCTGAATTAGGGGGACGGAGAGCTATATAAATTATCACAATTTTGGTCAACGTTCCTGCCTGCCTTTTGAAATGGGTCTCCATCTGGCAGCTAGACAATGTACTTAATTAGATTCAGAGATTAAAGTTTTCTGCAGTTAATTTGGCTACTTTGTGAGTATATATATATATATATATATATATATATATATATATACATCTATATATATATATATATATATATATATATATATATATACACATCCACACAAGGTATGTGTATATAAAAATTTGTTTTAAGAACTGATACTGGTACTTAGAGAGTCAGGAGGGAAGCAGCGTCCAATCTAGATGGATCTTGTTTATAAAAAACTTTCTTTACAAGATGCTTTGTATACACACCTGTGAAATATTTCTCTCTGTAAATGAATGTGTTGGCCCTCTGCTCCACAGAATGTAGTACATTTGAAATGTATGTATGGAAATGAATTCTTCCTAACTGCTTTCATTAAATCAGATATTTCTATCACCTGATTTACAAAGAAATGTCTGGCAGGGGCTCTAATTGTCCCTCATTCCCCCTGGAGACCAATATTTTGGGGGCAGAAGTTAAAAATGAGTGCCTCCTTTCAGATGTGAAAGCACAAGCCGGGCACTTGAGAGAGCCGCTCACCCCAAGGGCAAGGATGTGGTTCACTGGGAGCAGAGGCATCAAAGCAGACCCTGTGCTGTGTGTGCTCTCCTGAAACTCGGCCTCCCCCTGCTACTTGAGCCAGATAGTCTTGCCTCCAGGCCAGAAATCACTCTGCTTTTCAGACCTCCTCTCTAGCATCATACACGGGCACATTCTCCTAGGTCTTTACAGCTCCTGGGCCCGGTATAAATTTCCCATCAGCTCACACCGCCTTTTAGAGGCTTGACAGTTAAGTGTCAGGGCTAAGGAGATACAGATAACCATAGTGTAATTTAAAAGAAGAATGGTCCGTGCATTCTTTCATTGTTCATTTAATAAGCATTTATTATCTACCAGGAACTGTGGCTAAAGATATCAAGAGGTCCCTTCACTTGGGGAGATTTCAGCTAGAGAGAAAGAGATAAAATGGTGAAAAGATACATAAATACAGAAAAATTAAGAGGTGCCATGAAAGGTGTGCAGTGCATGAGTAAGAATTCTCATGAGGAATTCTCCCTGAGGGGTTCAGAAAATAAAAGGGATGATATTTTGTTCATAAATAATATAGGTTTGCTATATTCTACCACCACAAGGAGAACACATTCTCTCAGCGAATGGATAACTCTACTATGTCTCTAAATAATCACCAAGTAGACATAATCCTGGATTTATTCAGTTCTGCTTGGTTGCATAGGTTTAAATTTCACCCGCTCTCATAACAGTATTTTTAGTCACTAATTTTACAGTCTGTTCTTAGCTCTTTTGAAATATGATAAAGTATTGCAATAATTATTAAGGAAGAGTTCTCTTTCATTATTCTTTTAACAAAGGAGGGAAAAAGAGCCTGAGCCCAAGTTCAGGGCATGCATAAGATTGTCCACCACAGTCTTTAAAAGGCTTAGGTAAGGCGTGCCTGGGTGGCTCAGTCGGTTAAGCATCCGACTTCAGCTCAGGTCATGATCTCACAGTTCGTGGGTTTGAGCCCCGTGTCGGGCTCTGTGCTGACAGCTCGGAGCCTGGAGCCTGTTTAAGATTCTGCGTCTCCCTTTCTCACTCTGCATCTCCCACACTCCTGCTCTGTCTCAAGAATGAATAAATGTTAATAAATAAATAAAAGGCTTAGGTAAAATAAACTTGGAATCTGTGCACCGTATCATCAGACAGTGAATTGAAAGATATGCTGTTTAAGTCCTATTTACTCTGCAGGCACCTTTTTGACTCACTGCTATAAGTAACTATAAAACTCTCGAGCTAAGATAGTTTAAGTTCCTTCTGCATGAAGGAGGCCATAATCTATGGATCATTGACCAGACAGATAGTGAGAAATCAGCCTGTCCTGTGGAAGCTCAGTCATAAGTGTTGATTGTAGCTTGGTGACTGGTGGATGAGCTAAAAAGCCTTCTGAATTCTCCAAGGGGCTTCTCAAAGGGGAAAAGCAAGTCAGTAAATAACTTAATATTTAACCCAGCTTTGCACAAATACTTGCCAGCCCCGAACTTGTCTGGACTAAGAACCACACTAGTTCTTTCAGGCCCCCAAAGTTACAAGACTTGAGCTCTAGAAGATCCAGTTTCAGTCGTTGATCCTTGATAACTGAAGGTCTTTTGCTGCTCCTGTTTTTTCTGCAGACTTCTATAGACTCAGCAGCAGAAGCCTGAATGGCATGTATTTCTCCGCGTTGATGTCTCTCATTCATACTTGTGATATGCAGCAGGACACAAAGAATTCACAAAATGCAAACAGATGAATGGCCTAGAGAACCATGTCTGGGACCTTGACTTATTCATCTCCTAGTGATGGGGATGGAGATTCGAAAAGCCATGATCATGAAACAGTATGCTTCAACTGATGGGGTTCTAGGAATATCTAAATAAGGCATAACGACCCAGTCAATATGGAGCTCAATTTAATATTTGAGAAATAAAACAGGAGTGCCTGGGTGGGAGCTTGATTTTTGCCCAGGTCATGATCCCAGGGTAGTGGGATCAAGTCCCGTGTTGGGCTCTGCACTGAGTGTGGAGCCAGCTTGGGAGTCTTTCTCTCTCTCTTTCTGCCCCCTCCCCTTCTCATGTTCTCTCTCTTTCTCTCTCTCTCTAAAATACAAAATAAATAAAAAATAGAAATAAGTAAATAATATGCTAGAAGACTAAACTTCTCTCTTTTTTATTTAAAAAGATTTTTTTTAACTTTTATTTATTATTGAGAGACAGAGCATGAGCATGGGAGGGGCAGAGAAAGAGGGAGACACAGAATCTGAAGCAGGCTCCAGGCTCTGAGATGTCAGTACAGAGCCTGACACAGGGCTCGAACCCACAAACCGCGAGATCATGACCTGAGCCGAAGTCGGACGCCCAACTGACCAAGCCAGCCAGCTTCCCTGTAAACTTCTTTTAAAGGAAAACTTTGCCCATTCCCTAAGCATCCATCACATAACAGAGAATCATACAGTGTTCCTGGAATAAGATAGACTCTAGAAGAAAAAAATGCCCTGCAGACCTATTCCAATTAGATATCTTTAACCTTTGAGTCACTCATTCACTCAGAAAGTCTCTATTCATTCAACATTGGCTAACTAATTTGAGGGTTTCAGTGAAGTATGAAAGGCTGGAGCCCTTTCTTCAAAAAGTACTAAGAAATTAGAGATGGTGACAGCAAAGCATTAAAGCAAGAGTGGGCCTCTCAAAGCTTAGGGCCCTGTATGGTTGCAGAGAAGCTGGCCTCATGCTCATTACCTACTGGGGATTGTACCCAATAATGAAGAGGACAAAATATGAATAGGACGTAGTTCTTGTCTTCAAGGAGCTTAAAATCGAGTAGTGGAGATAAGACATGTCCCAAGTCTGTAAGTCAAGGATATCAAGGATGGCTAATGACATTAAATGTGTCCACCGTTTGGATCAGAAGAAGCAATGGAGGAGCATACCCCTGTTTGCTCCTCAGGAAGTGTGTCTATCGAGGTGCAGTTCCCTCTCTCACGTTATGCAATGCCCACGCTTGTTTTCTGAAAGTTCTTCAATGCATATGAAAGCATGATTCCTTCTGACTAAACTGATTTCCACCTAATGTTTGCTTGGCTAATCCTGCTTCTTCCTTTCTTCACTGTATTACTAGTTGAAAAAACCCCCAATTTGAATTAGGCCCCCCTGTTTTGCTCTCATGGCTTTCTGGATCTTTCCTTCTAAGCATGTGTCACAAATTTTTAACTTTGTATTTAATTTGATAATTTGGTATTCATTTACTGTAAGCTCTTCATTTGTTCACTGACATCTGTCTCCTCCCTAGCTCGAGGCCAGGGACTGGTCACACTTAATAGGTATTTGTTAAATAAATGCCTAGTAAATAGCAATCCTAACAGAGGTGGAGGGAGGGATAATAAGCTGAGAGGGAGAAAATGTAAATAAAAGGGTTGAACAAACTTGCAAGGTCTAATTTTTTTTTTTTTTTTAATTTTTTTTTTTCAACATTTTTTTATTTATTTTTGGGATAGAGAGAGACAGAGCATGAACGGGGGAGGGGCAGAGAGAGAGGGAGACACAGAATCGGAAACAGGCTCCAGGCTCCGAGCCATCAGCCCAGAGCCTGACGCGGGGCTCGAACTCACGGACCGCGAGATCGTGACCTGGCTGAAGCCGGACGCTTAACCGACTGCGCCACCCAGGCGCCCCGCAAGGTCTAATTTTAAAACAGCAAAGAGCCCCCTCTGACTGGAGAGTGGCCTGACGGATGGCAGGAAATCAAGCAATTGAAGGGCTTGGTGGGTAGGTGGGTGGGGTCATATTGTGGAAATGCCAGAGACCTTAATGGAGGAGTTTGGGCAGAAGTATAAGTAATGGGGAATGGCTAACGGTTGTTGTTGGATTCTTTAAACCCAATCACTCTTTTTTTTTTTTTTTTTTTTTTTTTTTTTTAGCAAAATATAAGAAAATAAAAAAATAGAGTAGTATTTGAAACACAAATGCTTCTAAGCAAGCTACAGGCTTATTGGAGTGGGCTTTTTGGAAGAGGTAAATGTCTAAAGAGCAGATTTTTAAAAAGGTAAGGCACAAATCTGAATGGAGGGAGAGGATTTGGGGAGGGCATATGGAAACAAAAATGAAGACAAGAAAAACACTTGACATTTTGTTAACAGAGTGAATTTAGTCATCTAACGTGTCACTCTTGAGAAGCACTTCTTAAAACGAGCATTCTCCTTTTTTCTAACCCCTGGTTGAATTAATAGAGAAACTATTAACTGTAGTACATTTGCCTAAAATAAGGAACTTCAGTTGAGAAACATGTGTGAGCTCAGTCTACAATAACCACATACAAAGTTTCATTTTTAGTCATTTTAACTTACAGAACTGCAAAGAGAGACTGAATCCTCAATACTGTCACTTTTGGGGGAAGGTTAATTTTATTTTATTTTTTTTTTTTTTTAAATTTTTTTTTTTCAATGTTTATTTATTTTTGGGACAGAGAGAGACAGAGCATGAATGGGGGAGGGGCAGAGAGAGAGGGAGACACAGAATCGGAAACAGGCTCCAGGCTCTGAGCCATCAGCCCAGAGCCCGACGCGGGGCTCAAACTCACAGACCGTGAGATCGTGACCTGGCTGAAGTCGGACGCTTAACCGACTGCGCCACCCAGGCGCCCCGGGGGAAGGTTAATTTTAAATGGATGATGGAAAAATTGCCATCCACTAGAATTCGTATTACTCCGAAGCATCGAAAGATGTTGTGAAATGGAAGCTCAAGTAGAAAAAAATCCCACCCCTCCTCTAAGAAAAAATAATTCAGGACCCAACAAAAAATTGTAAAAATATGCCCATTCTTGGAAAAGACTTCTGTATTTAAATTAGATGTGTGACGTGGAAACCAAATAAATCATTTCTAAAATGCACCAAAAATGGGGATTCCATCAGCTTCTATCAAACATATTTATTGCAGTGCTTTCAAGTGTTGATGTAAGGCAAACACACACCCACTACCTCTGCTAAAAGAAAACAAAATGCTAGATGAATGAGGAAGAGAAATTATATCCCTGTACTATCCATGACAGGCTGGCATTTCACATCTTGACATATTGCTACCGAACGTGGCGCGTGAGGTTGGATGATAGTAAAAGGATTGTTGAAATTTAATGATTACAACACATGCTTTGAAACTCAAGGCTTCTATTACTGGGTTTATGGCTCAGATGTCATTCCTAATAGGGTTATTTTTTTTGTTGCTGTTCAGTTTTTAAGCTCCTACTAGTTAATCTATGGAGATGAATCATAGCCTGGTGCAGATCCCTCATCCATTTGAGACTTTCTTTCAAACTACCCAAATTATTAATCAAGCCAATGTATATTAGTAATTATTCACTCATGATTTCAACATGCATTAATTGTCTATAATGTGACAAGAACTGTGCCAAGGGCTGAAGATACAAAGAATAATACGATGATATACCCCGAAATAATTTTCAGTGCTCTGTCGTCTACTTTGAGCAGTATTTGGAAGAATATCGAACCCTTGGTTGGTCTGGGTATGTGAGGTAACGGTAAATATTTCTTTCCTCACACCAAGAAGCTCATGGATTCTATTTCTGAGGTTTGAATAAAGCAAAACAGGGACCACAGATAACATAAACAATATTTCTAGATATCTTTTCATAGCTCTGGAGGGAAAAGATTGGCTTCCTGCAAGCTAGTGAGGAGAGAACGGAAGAATAGATATCCTTCTCCAAAGAGATTGTCTAAACGGTAGTAATTGCATTGCATTCACTTTTTGCATTTAATTTTTATTAATCTATATCTAAAAAATTTGCAAAATGTTTCTAAATTCCCCCTCAGTTTCTGGTAAAAACAACGAGGCATAGAAGGTATAAGGTCTGTTCGACCTTAGAAGAAATATTCGTGGTTAGATAAAGGAGAAAATTTGTTGAAAGGAATGAGTAAACGTTCAGAAATTTTAATGAGCACCAGCATCAATGATAATGCCATCAATCTTCAGACAAGGTGAAACAATTTAGCTTTTGACTGCTTAGTCCACAGTTTGACTCCTGTTTCCCACATCTTTTTTTTAAGTTTATTTCTTCATTTTGAGAGAGAGAGAGCAGGGGAGGGGCAGAGAGAAAGAGAGAGAGAGAGAGAGAGAGAGAGAGAAAGAGAGAGAGAGAGAGAGAATCCAGGCTCCTCACTGTCAGTGCAGAGCCCCATGTGGGGCTCGAGCCCACGGACCACGAGATCATGACCTGAACCAAAATGAAGAGACAGACGTTTTACCCACTGAGCCACGCAGGTGCCCCAAATTTCCCACATCCTTAAGAGGCAGGTTGGAATTTGGGGCAATAATGTTAACAGCTTCCCTGACCTGGAAAAAAATTGTGCAAGAGAAACAAAACCAAGGGGAACAAAGCAACGTTTATCAATATTAACCTAAATGAAACATAGTCTCCTATCATTTTCTATTGTTTTAGGAGGATATTCCTATTCATTTCACAGTGACAAGCCACGTTAGAGGTTGAAGAAGCTTGGCCACTTTGTGCCGCTCTGCTCTGTCAGTCAAAAAGTGGTTGACATCAGATATGCTTGTGTGATATAGGCATCCGCCTCAGTGGTGGTCTTAAGTATTTACATACCGTTTAAATTCTCTCCTGCTTTCAGGACTTGGTTTTAGGAGTTTCTGTTTGTTTGCTTTGATTGTTTCAGTTAGGTTTGGCTTTTGTTTTTGTTTTGCTTTTATTTTTTAATCTTTAAAGTGAGTCACAGTTTCCTTAAAACAGAGAAGATTAAATTGTTAATGTTTAAAAATTATTACACACTCTGCTCACCTCCCTGGAAATCTGAAGGGTGTGGTACACAGGGAACAGATTAAAAGGAAGGTCATCAAGGTGTAAAGACATGCTTCGCATGTCATTTTTCAAGATTATTGCAAAAATTACCTCTCCCTCATAGACTAACCTGGAAGATTACAAAGGTGTTGAAAAACCCTGAACAAAGTAATGATGTCAAACATGCAGTAAACCAAAGCTGGATCTGTGGGGGCTGGGAGCTGGGTTATTGTCGAGAAAGCCAAGTGCTGGCATTGATCGAGCTAGTCTCCGTAATATATATTCTCAAAATGTAGCAAGTATTCCTGAATGACACATTCAAACATGGATGGCTGGGCCCCATCTGCAGAGTTTCTGATTTATTAGGTGTAGGGTGGGGCCCAAAAATTTGTGACAAGTCTTTGAGCGACACCCCTGTTTCTCACGAGACCACCACTAAAAGAGGGTTTGAATGAAATCAGGGCCACCGAAGGAAAGTGAAGGTAGAAACAGCCACAATAGGAAGTAAGAGAACCCACAGTAGAGAGGAATAACACTCTGCCTGCAGCCTTCAAGTTGGAAAGGAAATAATGAGTGTTGTTCTAGCTAAACTAAAAGGATATGAGCTTGGCTCATCCTGTTTGCTTCTTGAATTCAAAGATCTTTTAGGGTCCTTCTACGTACTATTTGAGATTCTAAGAACTCTAAATACAAAGTCTATTATAACTTTTTTTTTAATGTTTATTTATTTATTTTGAGAGAGAGAGAGAGAGAGAGAGAGAGAGAGAGAGAGCAGGGGAGGGCCAGAGAGAGAGGGAGAAAGAGAATCCCAAGCAGGCTCCCTACTGTCAGCGCCGAGCCTGATGTGGGGCTTGAACTGTGAGATCGTGACCTGAGCCAAAACCAAGAGTAGGACAGTTAACTGACTGAGCCACCCAGGCACCCCATGATTATGGCTTTATTAAATTTCATGGGTATATTTTGATAGCAGAAAACTGAAGTTCATGAGAAAATGAGAAAGCAGTAATAGGAAAACCACAGTGAAACATCTCAACAAGGGGGGTGGGGCTTTAAAAAAAATTACATGTACTTAGGAATCTAGGGATGGGCTGCCACCAGCTAATGGAAGCTTGGGAACAGCTAATAAAGGTCTGCGGCAACGAGTAGTGTGTTGTAATGTGTGTCCAATGGCTGGGACACAAGGCAAGGGGAACCTTTTATTGGGAGCCTACTGTGTGCTATGATCTCTTCTAAGTACGCTTTAACTGTTTTTCTCATGTAGGTACAGCTGCTATAAGATGATATTATTAATTTTTTTTTACATTTATTTATTTTTGAGAGACAGAGAGAGACAGAGCATGAGCAGGGGAGGGGCAGAGAGAGAGGGAGACACAGAATTCGAAGCAGGCTCCGGGCTCTGAGCTGTCAGCACAGAGCCCGACGCGGGACTCGAACTCACAAACCTCGAGATCATGACCTGAGCCGAAGTCGGAGGCTTAGCCAACTGGGTCACCCAGGCGCCCCAAAGATGATATTATTAAAACAATTTACAGATGAAGAATCTGAGACTCAAAATGGCTAGCACACCTGCCCAGATGTCACATATTTAGTAAATGCAGGATCTGGGAACTGCGATCTGGTTTCGTCTGATGACCATGTTGTTTTTTATTCCATCACTGCCTTTCCCTCAGCTACAGAATTGACGACTCTGAGAGGTCTGTCTCTCTATCAACCCCCTCCCTTGTCCTACTTGCCTATCTGAAAATAAAATGATTGAAGTCCCCTTTCTCTTACTGTCAAATAACACAGCCATTACCGTCCTAGAAGAGAGATGGTATGTTTAGTTATTTCATGGAAATTACTCTGGAGAAAGTGGGGTGAAATGCAAAGAGCTGAAGTTTGGGGGGCCAACTAACCTCAATGTACATTGTGGTTTCATTAATGCTGTCACTCTTTTTCTGGGTGACATACCAGGGTGAGGTCAATCATAGGTAATATACAGGAGAATAATCAGACCAATGTGACCCAACTGGGAACCAAGTGACATAGGCATAATCACTGCCATATTGCAGAGTTTACAGAAATACTAGTTTCTTCTGCTTTTCTCTGAGTAATATCATAAGCCAAAACACTCAGAAAGTGTTTTTACTACTCCTTAGCAGCTCTCTTTTGTTTTTCTCAGCAGTCCCTTATCTTAACTCTTTTACTTTTGTTTCCTGTTCTGCTGGTCTCTTCCGCTTTGCAATGCTTCTAATCTTTCAGTGAGTAAAAAAATGTCTTTTGTCTCATTGCCTCCTTAGAAAATACACACTAGCCGAGATCGTAACACTCTCTGGAGGAAAGATGCTGTCTGAATGCAAAGTTTAAGCAGCCTGAAATTGTACATGCACCCTCATATTCCATAATTTAGTTTTTATGTATCTATTTCTGTGAAATTAGCTTTAATCTTTCCTGATTATAGAAGTAAATATGCGAATTGTAGAAAATCCTAAAAATACAGACCTTTATTTTAAAAAGGGAAAAGTCCTTCAAAATCCTGCAATCCAGGAAAAATCCTACATTATTAATATTCTCAAATATTTTCTTACAGGTTTGCATTCACTCTGTGTGTGTGTGTTCATAATTAAGTTCTTGTGGCTTATTTCACTTGAAATTATATCATATTCTTTTTCTCTGGTCATTATAATTTAATGACATAATAGCATAATATTTATCATATAGCTATCCCTGCCTTTTATATTTATTTGTTTATAATTCCCACATGAAAGGAGCCACAATAGAAATACCTGTTGAAATTACCATTGCTTGAAAAATAGCACTCATGAGAAAAGACATGGTGGAATGCACGTTCAATCTCATAATTGTTTACTTAATAACTTGGAAAAAGTGTAGGGTGTGCAGCTATGGATTTGGCAACAGAAGAATTAATTAAAGTCTCAAAAATTTAGTATCACTCAGTGATTCAGGAATGGTTTTAACAATTCATGTTATATGTTGTTATTATGAAAATGTTCACTGACATGCCATTTTTGTTACTCTTTGGAAGGTCATCAGTTTCTGTAAATATCTGTTGAGGCAATTGAAAATAAAGATAACTTTTGTATGTTCATATTTCTATAATATAAAAAAAATATTTTTAAAGAAGGGAAATACCAGTTCCTAATCTTTTTTTGTGTTTATTTTATTTTTGAGATGGGGCGAGGCGGGGGATGAGAGAAAGAGAAAGTGAGGGAGGGATAGAGAGAGGCGGACAGAGAATCTGAATTGGGCTCTGTGCTGACAGCAGGCAGCCAGATGCAGGTCTCGATCTCAGGAACCTGACACTTAACAGACTGAGCTACCCAGGCACCCCCTTTTTTTCTAGTTCCTAATCTTATACAAAATAATATAAATGATAGATGAATAGGGGCTTTTGACTCACTGAAAGAAGAGAATGTCAGATTTTAGATTGTAATTATTTTATTATTTCATAGTCAAATTGCTCTATCTACTCTGTATTCATACCTGCTATATGAATGCAGGCAATTTTTCATTCAGTGACTCTCCACTTTCCAATCCACAAAATGAAGGCAGTTGAATCAGGTGATTTCTTAGGCCCATAATATCCCTCAAATCATGAATTTCTGTGTTCTGAAAGGCCAATTAATATGATTTCTAATATCAAAGCATAATTAAATTCTATTAGGTGCCTTGCTTTTGAGAATGGAAAAGATTATGCTCAAAAAGGTTTATTTGCGGGGCGGGGGTGGGGGGGTAGTGCTTGGTTGGCTCAGTCGGTTAAGTGATCTAAGTGATCAACTCTGGGTTTTGGCTCAGGTCATCTCATGGTGGTGAGATCTAGCCCCCCATCAGGCTCCATGCCGAGCATGCGGTCTGCGTGAGTTTCTCTGTCTCCCTCTCTCTCTGCCTCTCCTCCTTTGTGCATGTGCTCTCTCTCTCTCTCTCTCTCAAAAATAAACATTTAAAAAAAGATTTATTAGGTTCTTTTCAGACTCACTTATATATTAGCTATATCAAAACTTTAGAAGTTAAAAAAATACACAAATATCATGGTTAACTATAGTGACTGATTATATAGAACTATAATGTGGGTGTTTCCATAATTCATTATAATGATCATTATTAAATATTTATTGAGTTCTAACAAAAAGCTCTAGAAAAAGTATAAATCTACCTGGCCAGTTATCAAAGAAGTCTAACTAAATAGCTCTAATCTAATACACCATCTTACAATCAGGTATAGGCACAAAACATGAATTAAAAAAGAAACAAAAAACAAACTTGCTTAGTTGAAAAAAAGAATCCTATTGTCAGAGCACTGTTAGGTTTAATAAGACTGCGATTTCTATAAGGAACAATTGAGAGAAAATATTCCTTTATCTTGTAAGATAAAGGATTACATAGGAAAGTATGCATTATCCCAGAATTTTAATCGTTTAAAGTATTCGATAGTATAGGATTTTTTGCCTTGGCTCAATACATACATTCCATACAAAGTTATTTTGGAGGAGTACTTTAAGAGTTGGGATCTTTATCACACGAAGGCAAATTATAAAGTGCATACTTGCCTTTGACTCTTTCACCAAAATCAGTTTTCATTGTCTTTGTTTATATCTGAACAATGCAGATGAAGGCATCCTTTGTGGCTTACCTTTGTCCTGTGAACACAGCAGGGGCCTGGAGGCGTGGTGAGAGTAGTGATGGAGATAACCAGAGAATCACTTCAAAGGTGATTCTGACCAGAATGGCTTCTGCTCTTGACTCCTATTTTAAAGATTGCTCAGACTTTCTCAGGAAATGTGTAGAAACATGTGTGAAGCACAGCATGCTTCTCTTATTTTGCTGGTAAAGAGTCTCTGGCGTTAGCCAAACAGACTTCTTGGAACAGACACCATTTTTAATGGCAAGCTACCTTGTCCTCCAACAAAAATCGCCCTTTCACGTTTTTTTTTCCTAAGCAGTTTGCTGATTTTCATGTTAGTGTTTACTTTTTTTTTATATAAAAGCCTAAAATGCCTTGCATTTTGGCAAAGTGAACTAGTTTTATCTTTTGGCTTCTTAATTATTTAAAACAAACAAAAATGTTGACTTTCATTTTCACATTAATTGATGTTCCAGACCTTCTTTTCATAGGAGCTAATGTTCCTGAAGGTATAAAGAGGCCACTTATTTCAGTAAACAAGAAAGCCTGGTCATTTACTATTTCCAACTAACAAAATGTGTGGCAAAGAGTCAAACGTGCATATATCCAACCAGCAAAATAGCTGTAGTTAAAATATAAGCTGTTTAACATTAAATTTAATGTTAGCAACCTCGCAAATGCCTTCTCTACAAGCCAGGGCCTTGCAGAAAGCCATAAAAGGGAAGGAATATAATTTTGTTTGCTGGCACTTACTGAAAAGCTAAAATAGAATAGTAACAGAAATCATATTTGCCAGCTCTAACCGAAGGAGTTGTGAAACATCATCGCAGAAGATTGTAAGTTATTGTAAAAATGTTGTAGTTACTGTGTTATTAACTATGCTGGATAGGAATTGAAGCTTTTATTTAGCTGAAAATTATTTAGAGCAAAAACAACTAAGTAGCATAGTAAGATCTAAATACGTGTTTCAAAATGTATTACATCCGGTGAGATGGAGAATTGTAAAATTTAGCTTTAAGTTGATCTATGGTAATTCATTTTTTACTCCCTGATGAGAATTAGACTTTTTCCAAAAGTCTAGTTTTCAAGTATGATAATATGGTTTTCAAGTAATATCTTTGAAATAATTCACTTAGTTTTCCAGTGGATAGACTAGAAGGCAATAAAACTGTATGTTGCTGATTTCATAAATTCTGAATTTTTTAAAGCAAATGTTAGCATGTACAAGTTAGGTAAAGCATACTTCTAGTAAGAAATGGCTTGATTCATACAGTGAATTATTCTTTTTAAAAGTGACTCATTGACTGTGGCTTTAGTAATGTAACCCTTTCAAATAACGTGTATGTGTTTATACAGATTGCACATAGTTTGCAAGATTCACAAGCTTTGAATTACAGATTTGTATGTGGAATTGTGAGGAAAGTTTGAATAAAATGTCACTTTGCTAGAACCCTAAAAAAAATTAGTGTCAGCCTTGGTTTTTTTCCCTGATGCTGCACATTTCAGTTCGCTTTAAAAAATGACTCTTTATACTGACTACTAAATTATGTCATTACATTTTTCTGGATCTTAAAGTGTAAATGTGAAAGCACTATGGAATTATTTTTTGTTTCATTTCTAATTATAATCTTTCAATCTGTGTGATATCCAAGGGCACATAACAAGAATGCAAATCAATTTATATCTCTGTAGGTTCTTTTTTTAATAAAAAGAAACTAAAATGTTCTGACATTTTTTTTTCTGGGATTGCTTGCTTATACGATCTGAAAAACAAATTTATCTTAAAATTTAAATTCAAATATAAAGCCTTTTGCCAAGATATGCATTTAGCACTTTTTTTTTTCTTTCAGAGAACTTTGTTCCCTGTAAGAACAATTTCTACTATTGAGGCTATATGTCCCAAAATAGTTTTAAAGTGGGAAAAGTAGTTTTAAAGAACCTTTCTGTGTTAACTGGATTTACTAATGTCTCTCTTCTCCTCTCCACTACCCTCACTCACATACATTTCAACAAGTCCTCTGATCAACAAACCCACATGCTATATCCTCCCTAGATCAAGTGTCTTGCATTTGCCTTATGGGTTGTTCAAGGCTAAGGCAATATAAATGTTATGCAAACGAGTTCTTTGGATACATGTTAATAAAAGGTACGGATGCAGTGCTATCAACCAGCTGGCTTCTTTGTCTCCAAATACTTTGTCTCCCAATACTGTCTCCAAATTACATGTTTGTGGAATAGGTTTAGACAATGAGTAAATTTGTGTATAGCTCCATGTTCTATAGGGAAATATAGTTGCTTGAGAATCAGAATAGCAAAACTTGGCTCTTCTGAACCTAGAAGAGAAAATCTTGACCTTGCCTACTTCCTTATTTTAGCGGTTTGGCTAACCAAAGGCAAACACCCTTTAACTATTTGGGGAAGTACGTTCTTTTATGGGTTTGAGGACTTCTCTAGACTTCTTTTCTACAGGCTCTCCAGTTTTAGTCTGGAGATATTTCCTGGTGTCTTCAAACACCTGAAAAGGCAAGACCTCTGCTTTCGTTTCTGTAATAGCTTCTCATGCTAGGAATTTCTCAATCTCAGTTGCTCATGATTTTTTTTTTCATTCCCTTGGCTTTCAACCAATGGTATACCTTAATTTACTGCTTTGAATTTCTGTATTAAAGACCATCCATGTCCTGTGTATTTTCCTTCTCTACTGCATCTATCAACTCATCAGATGCCTATGATTCCTAAAAAGATGAGAGCATATGATATAAGTAAACATTAAGGAGTTGTTTTAAATCTCAAACAAGAGAATTATTAGTGTTACACCTAGCTAGTGTGAATCTACATACTCAAGTATTCAAGAAATTGCCCATTCTTTTATGATCATAATTATTTTAAAAATTAGTTTTGACTCAAAGAACTCTTTCCATTGGGATGACAGGAAATTCAACCACAGGCACTACTGCCTGCCTTGCCTCCCTTCATTCCACCCTGGTTGTAGAGTAGAATTAGGGGACAGAAATCAAATGAGATGCAAAGGCAGTAGTAACATGTAGCGCCTTTTCAAGAATTTGTTCCTCCCCTACCTAGGACCAGCTAATTGTTGATCCTGCTTTGTTTTCTATGTTTCATGTTTCAACAGAAGCCATAAAACCTAATTTCTATGTGAGTTCTCCCAAATGTGTACTTAAATGATGCAGGTTAAGTGAAATACAGCGTTGAGCCAATTCAGCCCAATGACATCATTTTACAACCTTTATCCTGGATTTGATAAATATCCTAAGGGCACTACCATCAGGATACTTCTGCTTTCTGTTCTTCCTGATGGCAGTTGTCAGTCTAGCTACCCATTTTTTAACTTTTCAGAACAAAGAGGCTCTGTGGAGAGGTTCACTTAGATGGCCTGCACCCTAACATTTGGTGATCGTAACTTACTACCTACCACTTTGTGCTTCCAGATTTTTCTAACACCAAAGGATATGCACATAGGCACAACGATAACAAATCAATTTTATCAAATAATAGGCATTGCATGAGTTCTTAATTTAAAAAGTCTAAACGAAGCAGAGTTAAACCATACTGTGATGACATTGGTTTTACTATCAAAGTTATAAAAATGGAGCACGGCCTGAAGCTATTTCTAAATGCTCCCATAGCCCAGCAGTTAGGCACAAATTTCAGTGGCTTCTAGGCTCAGATTGATATACATCACATACCAACATTTTGAGGGAGCTAACTTAGTGGTTTATTTGAAGCAGTAGGAATCTTGTTTACGCTGAGTTAGTGCCAGCAATGAGCAAGTCCTCTGATTTATACAGGTGACACGTCATAAGGATTAACCTATCCCATGTGGTTAGAGACAAAACTACCAAATGAAAGTTGAATTCAGAAGAGGGAGATACTGGCAGAGTTTGCATATACAGCTAAGACATGTTTTACTGTTCATAGTGAATCGTGCTCTTAGATGCAAATGTAAAATAAGATAACAAAGCACCAGCACCATGGTTCTGAGATAGTAGGTACTTAATAAAGACTTAGTAAAAGGAAAGAAACGCCTTCTGATATCAGGTGGAACTGGAGAAAGTGTTTGGCATATTGGTTTATTCTTTGCAGACTTTCCATAGCACCAACACTGTGGGGAATATATTAGTACGGGAGAAACACTAGAGGCTGGGATCCCAATGTATGATGGCTTCAAAGACCCCAATGTCTAGGCAAGAGCTAATAGGCGAGGCTTAATCTGGACATGGAGGACGGAAGCAATGGAAATCCAAATTGCAGAAGATGATGCGGAGTAAAAATATAGCAAAAATAAAGAGAGGGATTGGGGAGGGGCAGACTAGACACAGATGTCTAAGCGTTAAAGACTGAATGCTGAGAAAGATAGAGTCCCTTCATTAAATTTCAGTAAATGAAGAGTTTCAGAGGATCTATCATCTGTTCTCTTTTGTACAAGTCACATCTTGAAGTTTTACTCTAAAACTCTGTATTGGCTCAGTCGTGGAAACTGATACCAATGGGAGAGATTTTTTTACCTCTTCTACTTGGTCTGAAAAGTCCTTTAACGTAAGACCTCAAACTGCATTTCTAGTCTCTAGACAGCTCCCTGCAGGCTTGATGTTCGACATCTACTGGAATATACTAAAGTGTCTGCCGTTTCCAAAGCAGGCGCCTCGGGCGTATGTGTCTGTCTACAGTGCCCGCCTTCGTCTGAACCTAGCAAACACGCACCAGACCTGGCACGGAGCGAAGATGCCACACTGGTGAAGCTGCTCCCAGCTCTCCTTGGCAGAGTTGCCCACTCCTTTTGTTCTCTGCCACAGTAGCTCTTGCTTATGACTTCAGCAGTATGTTCTATCTCTAGTTTGTGGGCTTCTTAAGGAATGGGACCATATAATATTTATCTCCGTATTGCATGTACTGCACAGCAGTTTAAATAATTGTTAATAAGATGATTTGGACACTTGAGAAGGAGAGTGGTCTGTGGTGTTCGATGAGAAGTGAAGAGTAGTTTAGGGAGAGACACCAGATAAGGGCATTTGCGTGCTTGTCTGGAGAAAACTGCTCAGTGCACCAGTGAGGGCAAGTCTAGACTCTGAGTTGCTGGAGAGAGAGAATGCCAAGGCAGGAAGAAGGAGTGGAAGGAGGGGCGCCTGGGTGGCTCAGTCGGTTAAGCGTCCGACTTCAGCTCAGGTCATGATCTCGCCATTTGTGAGTTCGAGCCCCGCGTCGGGCTCTGTGCTGATAGCTTAGAGCCCGGAGCCTGCTTCGGATTCTGTGTCTCTTTCTCTTTCTCTGTCCCTCCCCCACTTGTGCTCTGTCTCTGTCTCTCAAAAATAAATAAGTGTAAAAAAAATTAAAAAAACAAAGAAAGCACGGAAGGAGCAGACTACTTCAGGGGAAATTAAAGGAGCTGGGAGACAGTATGCTTGGGAGATGAGAAGAATTAGACTAAAAAATATAAATGATAAGGTTTATCAAGGAAAATGGAGAAATCTCTCTTCCTCTGAAATAAAAGCAGAAGGAAAAAGTCAGCTGAGATGAGACCATATGACGTTATTAGGAGACAAGTGGAAAGCTCATTTTTAACAGCCTAAATCCTCTCAGTGAAAGGGCTATAAAGATCACCTGCTGACAGGGAGACAGTCAGGAGTAAGTTTTAGGTAGTTAACAAGTAAGGGCAAGTTAATAGAAAATAAACCAGTAAAATCACAAAAATATTACTGAGAAACACTGAAAACCCAGTTGAGGTCAGGGAGCATAAATTCATAGTCCCTGTAAGACATATCACTTTGTGACATCCTTGAGCAATATGCCACCTTGGGATGGGAGTGAAGAAATAGATTGTGTAATATGTCCAGGATTGGGGAATAGTGTGAAGGAGCTAAGGAAAGGAGATCCATCATGGTTGACCGTGGGATCTTTAACTGGGTAATAAGACCAAGGAAGTGTTTTTTTTTTTTTTTTTTTTTTTTTTTTTTCATACCTGAAAACAGTTCAAAAGGATTAGAACCCAAGAGTCATGACAGGAACAAAACAACAGATTCCACAGAAGTATAAAAGCTTGTGATGTGAGGAGGAGGACATTGTGGACTGAGAGGCAGGTTTCAGAATTTGCTATCTTGAAGGATCACTTTTGGGCAATGACCAGGGTGTCTCTGCTGGAGTTGACCAGTTGGGCTGACAGTTGGGAGGACTGCTGATGATGGCAGAGGTAGGGGTCGGGCAAAGATAGAGTTCCATCCAAGTGTTAAAAGTTCTAGAAACTGAGTCTCCTGGAGGTCAGTAAATGGGCGCTATAAGGAAAGCAGTAACAACACGAAGGTTTTAAAGGAGAAGGGCTTGGTGAGCACTGGTTGTAGAGCCAAGAGCCTGAATGAGAGTGGGGAGGAGGAATAACTTAGTCTCCTGCTTCTGCTTTGGGACAGTAGGACAAGTAGAGACATCCTTTTAAGAAGGGAAATGGTATCATAGAGGGAAACCAATAAAATCAAAAGGAAGAGGGAGCATTCTAGGCAAAGTTTATAAGGTGAATGAATTTGCTCACTGTAAACAAATGTTAAATATGTACCAAGGGAATATAATACTGAAAGAAATCATTTCCCAGTCAGAGGTTACCATTTTAAGACGTAAAGTGTTTAGAAAGCACAGTATTTGCAGCTAAATATACTGCTGCCATTCATGGAATCCTGTAAAATAACTTTACATCTCAGAAAGTATCCTATAACCAGTAGGTCCTAGCCTAGGATTAATTTGATTATTGACTTATGCTGTAAGTTAGGTCATAATATTTGGATGCTAAACATTTCCTAGATTTCCTCTAACGTAAAATGAAAACTGTTAACAGATAATAAAATGATTCACAGTAGTTCAGTAAATTTAGCAGTTTATTAAATTTTGCTGAGTATAAAATACATACGAGGTACTCTGTGGATAGAAGATGCTGAGAAGTGTCATCAGAGAATAATCCCTTTTTTTAGGAATGCTGAAGTTTCAAACTATTTTTAATTTTGTCAAGTATGCAAATAATAGTTCAATATAATCAGAAAATTTTGCGGCATTTAGAAATAGATTACTTTGAACCTTAACGTTTTTTAATAGGCATATTTAAGTGGTTCGAACAAAATAATTTTGAAAGATTATGGCACTATTTTAAAACATTAAAATATAGTGAAACTAGGTTGTCTATGAATTCTTACACATAAAAGTCTTAAATCCAAAGCACTTCATTTTGAATGTAAGTATTTATGCTCTGAGAAGATTTGGAAAATATAGTTTTGGGTCTGTCATTTTTGTAATTATTACCGTTTTTATAAACTAAATAAATATTCAGAAATTAGTTCCTTTGGATAGAAGGTAGAGCACACCTCTAATGTATGCAACTTCTATAAATTTTTTGTGGTTTTCATATTATCTGAAGATTTAATGTATTTTCAGCTTCCAGAATATTATAAGTTAAAAAACAAAGTCATTGAACCACCAAAGGAAAAACAGTTCTGAAATGTATTCCTTTATTGTGCTGAATATGGAAAGCAATCTTTGGCTCATACAATTGTCCTATTGGGAAGAAGCAGGAAACCGGTTCATGATTAAACAATGACCAAACAGCTCATTAACCCTTTTCTGCCTTTCTGGAAAGTTACAGGTATGTGGCTAGCAAATCCCAAAGAGGCACAAAGAGGTATAGAAGCAGTGGTGAGGGGCTGTGAAGACTGCTAAGGAAGCTCTTTCATTATTATGTGGGCTGCTGGTTCTGCTAACTGGGTCACTGTAAATTGAAACTACCATGTTTACAAATTCTGTCTTATAAAGCAATATTTCTCCACACAGTGAAAGAAAATTGCAAAACAAAAATGCTAATTTTTCATCTTCTGTGATTCTTTGATCACCAAGGTTCCTCCGGTTCCAGGTATTCATTATTAAATTGGCATAACAACTCTATTCACATCCGTTTGTGCCTAAACGCTCTCGGTTTTAACTCTTGCCTATACGTATTTTCCCCACCCAGGTCCTTTGAAAACAAATTGAGGCAGCATCCAGATTTAGCCTCATTCAATAAGATGCTTTTTTTTTTTTTTAATCTGATAACTGAATTTAAGGAAAAGGGACATTCTCTGCCATTTTTACCAGTTGAGTGGCTTTGAACAAGTGGCTTAACCTCTGGAAAAAAATATTGGGATGTTTATTTTGAGCATTAAATGAGATCACGTTTGTACAGCAGACACTCAACAAATGTTAGATTCCAATGAACTGATTTGCTGTTTGGCCAAAAGGAAATTCAGGCCGCGAAAGTACAGAGAACTGAAGGATATAAGAAAAAAAAAAATAAATAAAGAGAAAATACAGCTAGTTGTATTGGACCAATAAAGTTCCTTCAGATGTCTTTTACCCAGAGAATTAGATAGGCTCTTCCCAGAATATTTTAAATATATGTTTGTTAATTTAATAGGTGGCAGGCATATATATTTATTTAATAAAAGATTACTTCAACGGAAGAATTTGGATAGCCTATGGATACATTATAATAAGATTTGAGTCTCATGTTCTATTGCATTGGAAATTTTAAAAGCAAGTAGCTTTCCTTGTCAAAAATCATACTGAATGCTGAATTTTTGCATAAAGTAAATTTATTCCTGACAGCAAATGAGGGGAAGAGGGGTAACAAATGTGCTTAAGGAAATACCTTGTATTTTTATGCTTCCTAAAAGATTTCTTAAAAGTGAACTACGAAGGAGAATCATTTTTTCCTGGGTTTTGAGAGAATAGGGTGGAATGAGCTTGGCTAGGAGAATGAGTGCTGTACTTCCGATGTCTCAGAAACACGGAAGAAGGGAGAAAAGGAGAGGCTATGCATCCCTTTGTCAGGATTTTTACCCACAACTCCCACCCTGGATGTGCTAACCGCCTGTTTCCTGTCCTGCCGCTTAGTACTCCGGCTGATGTGACCATTTATTGCCAGAGGCATCTTTGTTCTCATTTATCTCTGGCTTTCAAATTGACTAAAACCTGTCCTATTCCATTCTCTTTTCCCCAAAGATATTCTGTGCTCACGTCCAGCCAATGACTGTCTCATGCTCAAGGTCATCCGATACATAGTTATGTGTCCCTACCTCGACTCTGTCTGGAGAATCGGATCATCAAATCCTCCCATTTATACCTTCTCCACTACTGTGAACCCCTCATTCTTTCCACAAAGCCGGACGCTCATAAGAAGGGTATCTCTAGGAAAGATTGTTGATGGCTACGGACAGTTCAGAGTTATCTCTCTACCTCAAGGTAGGAGTTAATTTACGTCATTTCAAGCAGACTAGCGCTCTCTCCCTCTCTACCCCACTCTTCTAAAATATAATGTCTAAAAGTGATCTGTACTTCAGCTCTTGCACTAAGATGGGCATTTATAGTCACAAGATAGAGGGTTTAATTACACAAGATAGAGGGTTTAATTAACTAAGTCTTTGTGCAAAAAACCTTGGGATGAGGAAGTGCTTGTATCGATAAATCAGTCAGGGTAAAGTTCTTCAAAGGGTCTGTCAGGAGGACGCATCTTAGAGTGGAGGTTGCCAATGAAGGCAGTTAATTTGTTCCTGCCCTTCTCTTGACTTTTCGCTTCTCAGAAAGATTCAGAGAAAGAAGTCACACAGCTTTCACTGTCATTCATGCCAGTGCCTGCCCTCGTCTTGCGGGTAGGAAGTTTAGTCTTTTAAACGTCCATCTCCTTTTTTCATATAGCCACTTCTGTCCATTTACCTTTTTGCTGAATTCATGGCAGCCATTCAGTCGCCCAGTGCTCCTGCCTAATTAGGTCTCCCATAGTATTTGACGTGTTCATTATGTCTAGCCTCTTCATTTTGCCTTGCTTCCTTAGGCGCAGTCTCAAGGATCTCATCATTATTCAGTTTTCAAGATCTTCACTGTAGTCATCTGTGTCCCTGTCTGTATCAATTAAGGATTTAGACTGCCTGTATTAACAGAGGCTTAGAAAAAGATTCTTTTTTCATTTTATCATGTAACAGGGAAATCTGAACATAGTTATTAGTACTGGTTCATTGGCTCCAAAATGTTAGGACCTAGGTCTCTCTGATCCTCTTGACATTTGTGATCACAAGATGTCTGCTCTAGCTTCAGTCACCAAGTCCAAGTTCCAGGCAAAACAAAGGAAGACAAGGAAAGGCTAGGTGTCCACAGACCAGCAAAATCAGTTCATCTATTTAAAGAACTTTTCCAGAGGGGAAATAGAAGGGAGAGGGATGGGTGAAGTAGGTGAAGAAGATTAAGAGTACACTTACGGTGATGAATACTGAGTAATGTACAGAATTGTTGAATCACTATACTATGCACCTGAAACTAATCTAATACTGTATATTAGTTATATGTCAATTAAAAACAAGAAATAAAGTTGAACAATTGGTTGGGTCAAAAAATAAAGAAAGAAAGAACTCTTCCAAAACTGCACCCAGTAACCTCTACTTAGATTTCACTGGCCAACAATTACTCTAGAAGAAATTAGAAAGCTTGATATTTTAGGTAGGTTTATTGGCTTTTCCCCCAAAATTGTATATTTTGTTAGGAGAGCGAAAAGGGGAATGAGTACTAGGTAAGCAACAAGCATCACATACTACACTTCTTTCTCTTCTATTGGATCCTAAGCCTTTATTCATAACAGAAAGAGCATAGGTTTTGGATTAAGGACCCTGTGTGTAATGGTTAATTTTATGTGTCAAAAACAAATGTGGCCTTGTCTAGGCCACAATACTCAGATATATGGTCAAACACTAGGCTGCATGTCACTGTGAAGGTACTTTTTAGATATGATTAACATTTACATCAGGACACTTTGAGTGAAGCAGATTACTTTCCATAATATGGGTGGGCCTCATCCAATCAGGTGAAGGCTTTCATAGAAAAAGACTGAAGTTTCCCCCAAGGAAGAGGAAATTCTGCCTCCAGACTGCTTTCAGATTCAAGCTGCAAAATCAACTCTTCCTTGGGTCTCTAGCCTACCAGCCTGCCTTACAAATTGTTGGTCCCCGCAGTTTTGTGAGCCAATCCCTTAAATAAATCAAATAAATCTCTATTTCTCTCTCTCAATATATAGATATAGATATAGATATAGATATAGATATAGATGATATAGGTACAGATATAGATACACACACACACACACACACACACACACACACACACATACACACACACCCTACTGCTTTTGTCTCTCTGAAGATCCCTGACTAGTGTACTGGGTTTGAGTTTTGGGTACCAGACTTTTGAATGACTTTGGACAAAGTATCTGGGACTCCAAATTAGTTTCAATAAATCAGGGATGTCAAAGCTGTGCTCTAACAACGTTGAGTAAGTGTGTTTCTGGTGGGGGGGAACAGTGTATGGGGGAATCTTAGACCTCATTTTTGTATTATTGTTTCAACCTCACCTTCACTTCTCTTTAGTTGTATTTTTTAAAATTGAGACTTACTGTTCAATTCCACTTGAAGAAATAGGTCTACTGATTCAAAAAAAAGACAGTGATAAAGTGATAAAATTTCATTCCAGTTCTAATAATTAATTGTTATAATTACATGGATTCATCTCAAAACATGCTGGGATCTCCTCCTGATGGGCCAAGTGAGGACTATGGCTAAGGGAACTGATTCTCACAAGTAGATGAGCTCCCGAAAAGTATTCAGTGCTGCAAAAAAGCAATGCCCTGAGAGAAGTTGCAAACCTAGGCCCGATCAGTGTGGATATACAGGATTTTAGTCTAGCGTACAGGGAACAGCAGTAGGAGTTCCAAGGCAATAGTGACAGCCGAAGTCACCTGGGGTGTGAGGTCATGGGTCGAAGCCATAGTTTAGTTTGGTCTGAAGCTGCACAAGTAGTTCTCTGCCTCTCCACCTGAATCGGGGGTGATGATCCTGATCAGATTGCTTCAGGAACAAAGCGGTCAAGCTTCACATGTGAGTCTCTTATCATGGTGAGCCTGGCTGGAGCAAGTAACATCTGACACTAGACTAGGTGACCTTTTTATTGTCTGAGACCCTTTGCTCCCAGGAGATAATAAAAAAGATGAAATATAAATACATCCTCTGTAACACTGCAGCTCCAAATACACACCCAAAGGTCACCATAGTGTTTGAATATAAAAACTACCATTTCCATGTTCTTAAAGAGATGTTTTCACTTGGAAGATTATCACTCCTCTCCCTCCACCCCCAAAAAGAAAAAAAAACCACAAATCCCTGTTTTTCCAATTGTAAGAACATTTCTGGAGAAAGGCTTTAACTGGAGAATTGGTGAATGGTGTCTAGACCATTTTACCACACTACATGAAAAGGTTTCTACAAGAAGAAAAACATTTTTATCATAATATGGTGAAATATAATGCAAGCAGAGTTTATTGTTGGAACTGACTCTATGATTGACCCAAACTAATTCTCTGTGAAATTCGATCAGCCTACTTTTTGTACTTCATTCAGTTTATTCTCTAATAGCTTTAGGAGAAGTAGTTTTGGCCAAAAGGGTATCAGATATGGCTTAAAATTAATAATTGAAAATCTGTGACAGTATAAGTGGTTAGGAGCATAATTTTTTTATTATTTTTTTAGAAGCATCTGGTTTCAAGTCTTGAGTCAGAATACTTACTGGCTGTGCGACCTTGAACAAATTGCTTAATCTCTATAATTCTCAATTCTCTTACTTGTTAAGTAAGGGTAATAATAATAGTACCTATTGCCAGGAAGTTCATCTAAAGTACTTAGCCAAGTGCCTGGCACATCACGCAAATTCAGTAAGTGCAAGTTCTAGTTTTTCCATTTTGAAACAAAATGATGGCTAGTTGCAAAAGATGTAAATCACCTTTAATCTTCTAAATAGAAGTGAAATCTTGTAAGTGGGTAGTGATTATCCAGCGTTTCTTATTTTCAAATTAAAAACATTATCCGGATAGTATCATGGTCTAACATGGCTCTGCTACTTTGGAGAAATGTTCCCGTGAAATGAAAAGTCATACTTCAGATCAATCGGTACAGGATCAGAGAAAAGATGAGGCCAGGAAAGTCAGTATGAAGGATGAGGAGTGGGAAGGGAGGAATGGATGAGAAAAGGAGGGAGGGAAGAAGAGAAAGAAAGGAAGAGGGGGAGGAAGGTTTTGCCCTCAGCCATGGAGCTCATTAACGATTGTACCTCTGCCCCCTGCTCCCCCCCCGCCCCCCCCCCCCAGACCACCCTGCACTGGGCACTGCTATTGTTCAAGCTCTTTTCTTCCTAGTAGTACCCCCAGGGCTGTCTCAAGGTGATAGTCACATGAGGGACTTTCAAAATATCACAGCTACTGCCATCTTACTACTTATAATTTAGCAATCCGAACTCTCTAGGATCACAATTAAAGAAGAAAGGACAAAAGTACAAGTTATGAAGTTTATTAAGCTTGCTTAGGAACTGCCACAGTGAAAATTTAGCTCAGTGACCTATGGGTAAGTTTTGAACTGCTAAGTGTTATCAAATGAGGCCACTCGTTTTGAGCCAGTCAAAGGGCTTCATGCTAAGACTGAAATCAGAAAGACTGCCAAGTAGGAGGAGAAGGGAGAAACAGGACCAACAAAGGATACCTGGTTGCATGAAGGGAGAGGCTGGAGGTCTCTCAAGGAGACTCTCTTTGCTGGCATTGGTTCAAAAGGCAAGCAGGGGTATAAACTACAAGTCGGAAACTCTCATACACTCCAAGAGCATCTTGATCAATACTTCTGCTCCATTCTGCTGTGATAGGAAGTTTGTCTCCGTCTCTTAGATGATTTAGCTTTAGCCATACTCAATTAGCTGTACTAGACATGCTTACAAATCTTATTCAACACTTGCTGTGTATTTTTTCTCTTCATTCTTTTTTTTTAATGTCTATTTATTTTTGAGACAGAGACAGAGTGCAAGCTGGGGACGGGCAGAGAGAGAGGGAGACACAGAATCTGAAGCAGGCTCCCAGCTCCCAGCTGTCAGCACAGAGCTGGAGGTGGGGCTCAAACTCACGGACCGTGAGATCTTGACCTGACACTTAACTGACTGAGCCACCTAGGTGCCCCTCTTCATTCTTATTCTACCATTAGAAGCAGCCTAAGTTTTGGGTTCACATCTGTAACTATGAATATGAACATTTCTTTTTTGTTGTTGTTGTTCCTTTTGTTGTTACTTGTACTGATGGGAGCTTTTCATCTCAGCCAGGAAGAGTGAAATGCTCACTAACTGAGGAAGGCAATTTTCAGTCCAAGTGGGTGTTTTATCGTGGGAAACCCTCAAGCAAGAATTTTGTAACAGACATGAAAAGATCTCAAGCTCTATGCATTGAATAATAAGAATAATTACACGCAAATCTCCTTGCAGGAAGAATTCATACATATGCCATTATTATTATTATTTTCCTTATTTCCATTCTGAGTGATAGTGTGATGAACTGGAAAGAACATTATTTCTTGGGCCACACAGACAGTGTTTGAATTCTGACTCTCCCATTTACTCTAGTTGTAAGTAACCTTGAGCAAAAGACTTAGCATCTTGGAGTAGCAGTTTTCTCTTCTATAAAAGCAAGATGCTACCCATTTTAGAGAGTTATTAGAGTGATAGGAGAAAATAGGTAAAAGATCTATCACATGATAGGTTTTCAACAAATTGTTTTCATTATTTTACCAAAATCGTGAACTTTTTTATTTTATTTTACCCAAATCGTGATTTTATTTTACCAAAATCGTGAACTCACTCTAAAATATTAGTGATGTTGTGTTTGTGCTTTGAAGTTATCATACGTTACATACTTCCCTAATTAAAGAACATCTGTCATTGGATAAGGCTTTTCAAAAGGTAGCACTCATAAAGCATAGAAGGTATGGACTTTGTATGGTGGTGATGGTGATCATTTTCAGAATCTTGGACCTTAATTCTTTTCTTTAAATATTTGATTATCGGGGCGCCTGGGTGGCGCAGTCGGTTAAGCGTCCGACTTCAACCAGGTCACGATCTCACGGTCCGTGAGTTCGAGCCCCGCGTCGGGCTCTGGGCTGACGGCTCAGAGCCTGGAGCCTGTTTCCGATTCTGTGTCTCCCTCTCTCTCTGCCCCTCCCCCGTTCATGCTCTGTCTCTCTCTGTCCCAAAAATAAATAAACGTTGAAAAAAAATTTTTTTTAAATATTTGATTATTTAATACATGCAAAATAAGACAATTCCTGCCTTAAAGAAAAAATGAACCTAGCATGGAGTGTAGGTGAAACCGAGCAGGAAACCCCAGCGGGTGCTGTAAATGTGACACAGAGTAAAGAGAAAGTTGGATAGATGCAAGGAGCAGCAAAGGCTCTGATGGCACTGGAAAGATTTAATGTGGGGACCTGGAGAATGGGATGAGGAGGAGGGAATTTCTGGGAAAGAACCAGCATGGCAACTGACACAGGAAACTGGCATGTTTGGTGATAAAACGATACCTATAGTGGTGAACATTTCATAATGTATACAGTTGTTGCATCACTATGCTATACATCTAAAACTAATGTAATATTGTATGTCAACTATACTTCAGTGTAGCATTTAGGGGCACCCGAGTGGTTCAGTCAGTTAAGTGTGACTCTTGATCTCAGCTCAGGTCTTGATCTCAGGGTCTAGTGAGTTCAAGCCCCACATTGGGTTCTGTGCTGGGGTGAAGCCTAATTAAAAAAAAAATGGTAGCATTTATAGAGAAACTTTTCCCAAACTCTTTTAGTAAATAAAAATAAAGGAAGAAAGAAAATTTTATGCATAATCCTACTATGTAAAATATTTCAAAGTAATCACTAAAGTTATTCTATAAATTCAAATGTAGTGCAGTTACTCCTATAGTGCTCTGGTCTAATGACACGTAGATAAGGAAAGCCCAGGATAATGAACAATAGTTGCAGTCTCAGCGCCCACTGCACTTGGACCAAAATCTCATGTAACTCCCGAAGCACCTGTTTGGATCATTAGGATTCCAGAGAATTCATTTGAAAAACTACTGGGATAGAGGCATCTGAAATACAACCTGACAGGGGTCTTAACTCAGTTAAAAATGGGAGCCTTTGAAGATTTCTTACTGTGAAATGACATAGGATAGCACTGGTCTAGAAAGATGAATCTTGCCAAATGAAATTTATAAAATGATAAACTGGAAGAAGAAAAGGTTAGAGACAAGGAGATCTTTTAATTAGCGGGCTGTTGAAATAGTGCAAAAGGGGCTGAACCCAAAATTGGGGGAGGAGAATGAGGTATTCATTAACACTCTAGTTAAATTGGAATTTTATTTTCTGATAAGAGAACCAAGAACCCTATTTTAATTTCACATTCCCAACAGTCCTGTTGCTATTACTTCTACATTAAACACACAAATTTTGTTGTCTTTTTAAATTTGAACTCTTTGAAAATTAACTGTCATGTAAGAAATGGAAACTTTGTAATTGTTCTGGGAGGTAGATTTTTAGCATAGCATGAGGTTGGAAAAGCTGATCTGAAGGGTTTTTTCTTTTTTGTTTTTCCTTTAGTGTTTTAGTTCTTCACCCCTTGCTCCATAAAGACTCTGAGGTCACTCTTTCCAGTATGAGATAAATTAGATATAAATCACTAGTCACTCTTTAAATGTATGAAACTTTTAGTAACTTGGTTTAAATGAGTTCAGACCCTTTAATTTCTATTTCCATTTTCTGTCACATGAACTTAATGCAAGATAGGATCTTAATTTTCCTTAAAATCTTTCCTAAAGTGTAGATTTTTCATCTGACATCAGAACCAGAGTTTAGAAAGAAAAATTTATAATCGCTTTGTTGTAAGGCTTTAGAAATAAGAGGCAATATTTTGAAGACATAAGTACTGTGTCTAAAGGTTTTATAACACCTCATTTATCAATCGTCACCAATAAAAGTAATATTCCATAGATGAAAAGCAATGGAAACTTACCGTTTTTGATGCCTTCTTTTTCCATTTCAGTCACTTTGCAGGAAGTCTTTTAAGATGCATTCCACGTTGCCTTGCTATTGGAACAATAGTATTATTAACACAATCTTCTTAATTCTCCTATTCAAAATTTAAATTGCATTCTGGCTCCTGTTTGGCCATCACTAGCTCCAAAGTGTCTGATTTCTTCAGCTCTCTCATTTGCTGCCACTAGTCAGCCTTTATAAAACATCAAAACAAACAACAAATGAACAAAAAAGCTTTTTACAATTGCACATGAAGTAAAAGTCAAAAATAAATGATGATCTTAAGGGTTGCTTTGTGACAGCTCTATAGCAATCAGAAACACCTTATGGGTATTCTTCATGTTGACTCCAAAAGGGTAAGGTTATTGAATGTTGATTACTGATAAGTGGAATATTGCTGTCATTTTCTGAGACAGTCATAACTTAAATACTTAAATTTGATTCTAGGTGATTTATGTTAGAAGATATGATAGGAAGGACAAGGAAAAATATCTCAGTAAATTAAATAAGTTAACCATGGTTTTGAGATTCGTGGCTGCATGGAGTGACATTTGCTCAGCGTTGGATACTTTGCTAGCAGTTAAAGGGAAGTTCGTTTTTCTGAGCAGATACCCTGTGCTCCCATTTCACTCTACACTGTCCTATATCATGGTTCATGCATTTTTGGGTAACATTTCTGTTTAAAATCTTTCTGTCCCTCTAGATTAAAAAAAAAAAACTCAAAAGGGAAAGATAGACCTATTTTATAGACACACATATTTACCCAATATGCACTTATTTTCCGTTTGTAACTGAAAAGAACATTTAAGGTCAGTGTAAAGCCAGACAGATGCAAGAAACTGAGACAATGAGGAAGAATTCACTCTGGCTGGCTTCAGTCATTGAGGGAATCTGCTAGATTAAAAAACCAACAAACGAACAACAAAAAACGACAACCCACAACTTCCACCAAGCCCTACCTACATTTTATCTCTGTTCTAACTTTCAATCTCCTTATTCAGTCTCCTCTGGAACATGATTTAATGATTCTCTGCTCCCGGTAGGCCATTTCTTTGTGTTCATCACCACATAGATGAAGCTCTGTTACTATGCCTTCTTTGAGATCTTCTGGACTCAGCCCCAGATCTGACCCACTGACTCTCAAGTACCTAGGGCAGAAAGTGTGTGCCTTGTACACAGCTGCACCTCGGGTACACATCCTTTCTTATCCTAAGTTACTTTTTGACCCGTTTTAAGGACAGAAAATCAAAGGTCAGAGAGGTTAAGTCATATGTCCAAGGACGCAAAAGGAGAATCTATAGATCCAGTATCAAAGGCAGGTCTATCCTACCTCATGGTGCTGGACCCAGCGTCCTATGTTCCCTGGCCTCATCTTTTCTTGCAAGGAACTCTACATTTTCAAAAGCAAGCCGGCATTTTCATGAAAGGCCCTGCTGACACACTTCCTCCTCCCTAGTTACCAATGCCCCTTTCCTTCCAGGCTGCTTACACCTAGGAGGGTTAACCGACCCGTTACATTACAAAGACCTGCATGTTGGGGGGCACCTGGGTGGCTCAGTCGGTTAAGCCCCAGACTTCAGCTCAGGTCATGATCTCACGGTTTGTGGGTTCAAGCCCCACATCAGGCTCTGTGCTGACAGCTCAGAGCCTGGAGCCTGCCTTGGAGTCTGTGTCTCCCTCTCTCTCTACCCCTCCCCTGCTTGCTCTCTCTCTCTCCCTCTCCCTCTCTCAAAAATAAATAAACATTAAAAAAAAATCAACAGAGACCTGCATGTAGAAACCAGACTGACACACGGCAGCCAGGAATTTGCATTTTAGTGGCAAACTTTGGAAAAACTAAAAAATTTCAGTAATATGCTGGGATTTCAAGCACTGAGACCAGATTCTTGGAAGGTATTTGGGGGCAAGAATATTCCCTGGAGATCCATCAAAGGCAGAAAGCTATTTCCTGAGGTTTGTATAATCCAATATTTTCTAGTCACAGAATGACAATTTATAGCCAATATTAGTGACAGCGGAAAAGTTGCTTTATTTAGCAGGGAAGAAGGATATGGATGGAAATGGTAGATGTCTCTGTATTTAACGTGCAGATTGAGCAGGAAGGATGAAACATTAGAAGTATAGACAGGAGGAAATGACAACTGAAAGAAATGTCAGAAGGAAAACAAACACACCAGAAAACACACCAGATTTTCTTTTCACAGAGTAACAGTTTCCTTACCATGACAAGAGACAGGGAAAGTAACATTTCATGTCTATAGCTGATAAGCAATTTTCTTCAATTTGTGGTATTTCTCTACCACAGTGCTATCCAATGGAATTGCTGGAATGACGTTAAATCTTTACATCTCAGCCTTCTAATAAAGTATCCACTAGCTACATAGGGCTATTGAGAACTTGAATGTAACTAGCACTACTGTGGAATGGATGTTTAAAATTTTTTTTAAATTTTTTTATGTTTCTTTATTTTTGAGACAGAGAGAGATGGAGCATGAATGGGGAGGGTCAGAGAGAGAGGGAGACACAGAATCTGAAACAGGCTCCAGGCTCTGAGCTGTCAGCACAGAGCCCGATGCGGGGCTCGAACTCACGGACTGCGAGATCATGATCTGAGCCGAAGTCGGACGCCCAGCCGACTGAACCACCCAGGCACCCCTAAAATTATTATTTTTTTAATTTAAATAGTTTCATGCAGCTAATGGCTACCATGTTGGACAGTGCAGCAGGCAAAATAGAAGTTGGAACCATTTCCTTCCCTTCCATTTCTGTCAGATAAATTTTTGTTCAGTTTTTACTTCTTCTAAGTATTATGAAGAATTTGAGGCCAGGGGCCACCTTAGTGGTTCAGCCAGTTAAGCATCGAATTCTTGAGTTTGTCACAAGTCTCGATCCCAGGGTTGTGGGATCCAGCCCCATGTCAGGCTCCACACTGAGAGTGGAGTCTGCTTGGGATTCTCTCTCTCTTTCTCTCTCTCTGCCTCCCCTCCCCACTTGCATGTACAATCTTTCTCTCTCTCTCTCTCTCTCTCAAAAACAAAATTGAGGCTCGATAACTAGTAGTAAAACTTAGCTTTTATCTGTGATAAATCTAAAGCAAATGGGATGGATCAGACTTCCAAGCCTAGATCCATAATTTCAGCTGTCAAAAATAGCTCTATTAAAAGAAAAATAAATCAAAAATGTACATTGATAATGTCTATTCAAAACCTATATAAAATAGCACAGGGTATTAATGACACAGGGTAGTAAAGTAAATGATAAGTAAATAAGTAAATAGCACAGGGTATTAATGACACAGAGTAGTAAAGTAAATAATAAGTAAATAAGTAAATAGCACAGGGTATTAATAACGCAGGCTATTAAAGTAAAAATTATTTAAAATGGTAGTTTCCTCTGTGTCATGGGAGAATGTGCACTCTAGGAAAACATCAGTCAATGACACGGACCTCCTCCTTCATGGTTGCACATTGAGAGAAAAGACAGAATGAATGAAAAGAAAGGTGTGGATACAATGCAGGCTTTGCAAACGCACATGTCTGCAGGGTCCAGGCAAGGCCATATGTAAATATGTGACTTGCAAAGCCATGCTATGAGTGAGAGAGCTCTACACCCTCCCCCAAGGTATTTTCCTGCTCTGGTTATGCCAGGGAGACACCTGCTCAGCCAATCTGCGCCAACACTGCTATTATCCCCCCACCCACCCACCTGGGGCAGCCACCTGGCCTCTTTCAAGTGAGTTTGAAAGCCACTGTACTAAGTGATTTCTAAAGTTTCTTTCAGTTCCAACTCCTTTTGATTCTAGGATTATGAGTCCATATCTTAGGGAAGGAGGAGTGCAAAAAGTGAGTCTCGTTTTAATCAAAATGCCATAGCTTAGAGTTTTGACACATAAGGATAATTTTATAAGTACTATAAGTATTTATGGGTTGGGGATTTGGAGATTTTATATGCTTTTTTTTTTCCTAGGTAAAGCACTATCTACTGTTTATTTGTACACCAACTCAGAGCTTCCCATTTAGGGGACCACCATGGGATACACCTAACTAGCATCATGTATGCCTTTTATATTTCATCTAAACCACCATAGATGCACCTGCCAAGAAACCTAAGAGCACAGTAGGTGCTCAATGAATGCTTAATGAATGATGCACAGATTCCCATAAATGAATATAATCAAACTTTTACACAATAAAACTATTACTCTATATCTTCAGGCTGAAAACTTATAAATATTTTGATAGTGACAGCTCCTGAAATCACAACGCTCATTTCAATTTGTGGTTTTGATATCGTTTATGGTTTATTATGCAGTGGCTTGATTGCTTCTTTTACAACATGTTGCCTGGTTTCTTATTTGAGGGCTCTAAAGTAAAACTAAGAAGTGATATTTTTAAAATTTAAAATTTGAAAATCTTTAGGAGCCAGGAAAATATACTTGGTAATTTAAAAATATGTCTTTTTAGTGGCCCACAATTAACAAATATCATTAGGAATATATTGGTGTGTATGGGGGAATGGTAGGCATTACATATTTTTAAAAGTAAATATTCCAGGGGTGTCTGGGTGGCTCAGTTGGTGAAGCATCTGACTTCAGCTCAGGTCATGATCTCACGGTACTTGTGAGTTCCAGCCCCACCTCGCGCTCTGGTGCTGACAGCTCAGAGCCTGGAGCCTGCTTCGGATTCTGTGTCTCCCTCTCTCTCTGCGCCTCCCCTGCTTGCATTCTCTTGCTCTCTTAAAAAATAAGTAAAACAGTTTTAAAATATTAAAAGTAAATATTCTTAATGAATCACACTAATCATAAATTCACTAGTATCTTAGAATTACTGAGTTTATTAGATATCTTCCTTTAAGAGAAGAAGAAAATGGATAAAGCAGGTTGTCCTGTCAATGTAAACTCAGGGAAGAAATCTGAAAAGAAAAACATGGCAAGTAGGGTGGGGGTTTGGGAGAGAACATACACAGTGTCCTTGACTTGTTTTCCTAGGGCTCCTGCTGCAAATGTGCAAAGAAGAAATCAGGACAAAAGAGAAATGAGAAATGTAGACAGAATATACATCCTGTATATCCTTTGGACAATCTTAGTGCATGGTTGATTTAAATGTCATATTTTGAAAGTTTTGAAACCTGGATGTTGGTTATATGATTTTCTAGGTTTGTGAAATAAGTTAGAAATTTTTTTAGAAGTTCAAAAAATATCAGAACTGATGGAAACCTGGGAAATAATTAATCCCGATCCCAACTTTTATAAGTGGAGGAACTAAGCCCCACTGGTTTGAAGTTGCTATGGCTGGTCAATGACAGAAACTGATGTACAGCTCAGATCACCCAGTTCCCCCACCCAGGGCTCCTTCTACTCCATCAGATGCCTCAGTCACAATTAATACTCCAGGAGATCCCACCAGAGTCTGAGATGGCAAGAATAAATATACTCAAATGAGTAATGAGACCATATGTTGGGCACCTGGGAATATGTAAACCTCCAAGTTCTTTTCCTTTCCATCCAAGGAAAGGAAAGTATCTTTCCAAGTTACTATATTGAAATATGTCCTATCTTGAATGCACTGCCCTGCTCCCAGCTGTCTGTCTCTGGAAACCACATCCTACTTCCTACCAAGAAGTAAGCATGACACCAAGTTTGAGCCAGGTGGAAACACTACATGAAGATAGAAGAAATGACATATATCAGGGATATACATTCTAAAATAAATACACTTTCTTGAAACTTTCCTCTATGTCTTTTAGGTTTTTTTTTTTTTTTTTTAATTTTCAGTTACATTAAATAGTTCAGATAGGATTGTTTTTCATAACTGTTCCAACTTAGAGTTAATTTTAGTTATTTTAAAATGACATTTTTATCAAAGATATGCTGAGCCACTTAAAACTCCCAGAATGTGGATTATTTCAAGCATTATTTTATTCATCCAATTAACATATTTTGAAGGCCAACTATATAGAAATAGTCAACTTCCTTCTTTTCATTAAACACAACGTTGGGGTTCTCTTGATGGCTCCTGTTGAGTCTAGCTAGTGAACTACTAATCTTTTCTCTTGATGTTGTAAAGGCTTTGTAATTCTCCCTTGCTGACATTAACCCCTGTCTTCTCCACTTTTCATCACAATGGATGCTCTGTCTCTGCCACGTCCATACTCAACCCCTAGTTTATCTGTTCACTGTGACAGTACATTCCTACCTCAGCTCTCATGGTGTCCTCATGACCAATGTCCTATCACCCCAAAGAGAAATGAAGAACCTTGGGATTCATAACTGCCATTTGTCATTGAGGGAAGTTTGGCAACCGTAATTCAAGATATCTTTGTTGAAGTATACCACAGCCCCGCAGTATATTCTTTGGTGACCTGTCGCCTGTAAACTCTGGGGAATTAGGCCATGGTTCTTTATTCTGTGAGATCTTTCCAACTATACATACATTTTATCTTTTCACCAAACTCCTGTACTCAACTGTGAGGCCCAGTCAGAGTCTGAATCCTTAGGATTTCCTTGTATTTCTCTCTCTGATTCTTTTATGCCCCCTAAAAGATCTGGGATTGTTCTTCCTGTTGGGTAAAATTTCATATCCTCTCTCTTCTTTTATTTTATATCATGTCTTATCCTTAATAAAGAACAGATGAGGAGAGAGAAAGGTAGAGAAGAGAGGATTTACAGGATAAAATTGCTAATTGAGAGGCCTTGAATATGAACGTAATTCTAAAGGAGCATGGCATTATTCTGCAAATACAAGAAAGACTCCCCTGACAGAGTAACTAAAAATTACAATAAGTGACATATGGTCCATAGCTTCCCTCCATTCTACTCCTCTGACCTCACCCACACTCCCCATCTCTCCAATAAATATTTTTGGCTACATGTAGTATGTAGATTTTTATTAACTGTATGTTAACTATCCTCAATTTTGTTCACTTTAAAAAAATTTTTTTTAACGTTTATTTATTTTTGAGACAGAGAGAGACAGAGCATGAATGGGGGAGGATCAGAGAGAGGGAGACACAGAATCTGAAACAGGCTCCAGGCTCCAAGCTGTCAGCACAGAGCCCGACGTGGGGCTCGAACTCACGGACCACAAGATCATGACCTGAGCCGAAGTCGGCCGCCCAACCGACTGAGCCACACAGGCGCCCCTTTTGTTCACTTTTAATGACAAACTAAAAAAATATGCCAATAATTAAAGTCAGTGTTAAAAATTTATCTCTGAAACGGGAACCCCCTTGCACTGTTGGTGGGAATGCAAACTGGTGCAACTGCTCTGGAAAACAGTGTGGAGGTTCCTCAAAAAATTAAAAATAGAACTACCCTATGACCCAGCAATAGCGCTACTAGGAATTTATCCAAAGGATACAGGAGTGCCGATTCACAGGGGCACATGTATCCCAAAGTTTATAACAGCACTGTTAACAATAGCCACATTATGGAAAGACCCTAAATGTCCATCAACTGATGAATGGATAAAGAAGATGTGGTTTATACATATAATGGAATACTACTTGGCAATAAGAAAGAATAAAATCCTGCCATTTGCAGGAACATGGATGGAAATGGAGGGCATTATGCCAAGTGAAATAAGTCAGTCAGTGAAAGACAGATATCATATGTTTTCACTCATATGTGTGTGGAACTTGAGAAACTTAAGAGAAGACCATGGGGGAAGGGAAGGGGAAAAACATAGTTACAAACATAGAGGGAAGGAGGCAAACCATAAGAGACTCTTAAATACAGAGAACAAACTGAGGGTTGATGGGGGGAGGGGGGCAGGGGAGAGGGGAAAATGGGTGATGGGCATTGAGGAGGGCACTTGTTGGGATGAGAACTGGGTGTTGTATGTAAACGATGACTCATGGGAATCTATCCCTAAAACCAAGAGCACACTGTATACACTGTATGTTAGCCAACTTGACAATAAACTATATTTAAAAAAAAAATCTCTGCCTGCTTTCAACCTTCAGAGAGTGGCAATGGAATGCTTCAGTTATCTGGGCTTTTCTCAGTCATGACCGTAGCTCCATCTTCTTTCTTTTTTTCAACCCATCTTCATTCTCAAACAGCATTTTTTAGCAATTTGTTTGTTATGTGTTGGGATAGTTTTCTTTGTGTTTGTTTTGTTTAGGGATTGTGAGCTTCATGAATCTGAAAGTTTATAGTTTTTAACCATTATGGGAACTCTGCTCATTATTTTTGTTCTCTGCTCCTCATTTTGTTCTGGGTCTCCAGTTACCTATAGACAAGACTGTTTAATATTGTCCCTTAGAGCACTGGTGCTTTATGTCACTTAGTCTTTGTTTTTTGTTTTTGTTTTTGTTTTATTTCATTTTGGGTAACTTCTTTTGCTATGTCTTTACGTTTACTGGTATTTTCTTCTGAAATGAATATACTACTGTTAATTTTTATCCAGTGACTTTCTAATTTCAGATATTTAATTTTCATTTCTGGAAGTTCCATTGGTTTCTCTTTTATATCCTCTATTTGTGTCCTCATTATGTTCATGCTTTCCTTTATGTCCTTGAGAATGTGAAGCATATTTATAATAGATATCTTAGAGTTCTTGTCACCAATTTTATCATCTCTTTCATTTCTGGAATTACTTCTACTGACTGATTTTTCTTTGGATTATGGATCAATATGTTATCCTTTGTATCTCTAATAATTTTTTATCAGGTGCCAAACAGTGTGAATTTTAGGTTGCTGAGTGCTGGATTTTGTTATATTCTTTTAAAGATGGTTAGATTTGGTTTACATATTAGAATTTTGATCTTTTGAATTTTCTTATTAGGTCATTTTAGGGAATATCTAGAACAAAATTTACTCTGTGCAACTTTAGCCTCACTTGTAAAATGCCCAGGTTCTCCTGTAGATTCTACTGAATGTTTTATGTATTTAAGAAAGCATCTTTTCTCTGGCTGATGGGGACTGATAACTCCCAGCTCTGTGTGGGTTTTGGGAATTGTTCATCTTACAGTTTCAACATAATTTTTCTTTCCTTGGATGACGTTCCTAGTCTGGACTCATGGGTTTCATATTACTCATATGTATTTGGTATTCAGCCAAAGAGTCACAGGCTAGAACTCCTTCTCTACATAGTTTCTTTATCTCAGATACTTTGTCCTGCAAACTAACTTCAGCATCCCCCTCAAATTGGAATATCTCTCCAACTCGATTGCCAATATCATTTTGGTTTCTCCATTTCTATACTACAGACTGGAAATGACCTCCAGGCAGGAAGCTCAACTCATTTGTTTCTTTTCTCAGAAACATTAGTTGTACTGCCTATGTTCCAGTTTCTTAAAATAGACTGCTATCTATATTTTGCCCAGTGTTCTACTTGTTTATGGATTAAGGTTAATTCTAGACTCTGTTACTCCCTCATGGCCCAAAACAGAAATATCCTTTTTCAAACATGACTTCCTTTTATGATTATGATTTTACTTCAATTGCTTTTAACACATAAGATCCTCTGTCACCACTGTGTTTATATGTATACAAAATAAAAAGTTCTTTGGGGTGCCTGGATGGCTCAGTCAGTTGAGTGTCCAACTTCAGCTCAGGTCATAATCTTGCTGCTGTCAGTGCAGAGCCAGCTTCAGATCCTCTGTGCCCCTCTTTCTCTGCCCCTCCCTCCTCATGCACTCTTGCCATCTCTCTCTCTCTCTCTCTCTCTCTCTCTCAAAAATGAATAAACATTTGTATATAAAAATTCCTGAATAAGTGAGTGTTTTCTCTTAGGTTGTTGCTCTTCTCTTTTCTCAAGAGATTCTATGATATTTTCTGTCTAAATTTTTGACTAACTATATGAAACTACTTTTGGGACAAGAGTCATTTCTACTCTAGATGGAGAGTCAGGTGGAGGTGCATGGGAGGACAGAATTGGGTTCCATTCACTCTCAGTATCCGGGGTTGCAAACTGACATAAGAATGAATTTTAAACACCATGAAAATAAAATTATGATATTACAATAGCTAAATTATGGAAAGAATCCAAATGTCCATTGACTGATGAATGGATAAAGAAGATGTGGCACATACAATAGAATATTAATCAGCCAGAAAAATGAACGAAATCTTGCCATTTCATTCATTTCATGGATCTAGGATATATTATGCTAAGTGAAATAAGCCAGTCAAAGACAAATACCATATGATTTCCCTCATATGTGGAATTTAAAAACAAAACAGATGAACATGGAGCAGGGAGAGAGAGAGAGGCAAACCATAAAATAGACTCATATGTATAGAGAACAAACCGAGTGTTGCTAGAGGGGAGGTGGGCAGGGGATGGGCTCAATGCATGATGGGTATTAAGGAGGACCTTGTTGTAATGAGCACTGGGTGTTATATGTAAGTGTTGAATCACTAAATTCTACTCCTAAAACTAATATTACACTACAAGTTAACTAACTAGAATTTAGCTAAAAATTTGAAACAAAAAAATACTCAAAAAACAGTATATTACATAGATTTTTATCATAATTAATTATAAGATAACAGAAAGGAAACATCCCCTTAGTGGTTGATTTCCTATTCTAGATGTTCTATGTACCTCTATTTTTTTCAGTGAAAATCAAAATGATTTGACAGAAACCTGGTTTTAAATGTAGCTATGAAGTTAGACAATTATTATTCATTCCAAGTCAGGAAGAGGAAGTAGCTACAGATCTAGTGAGACAAAAATCATCATTTCTTTTTTACCCTAGAAGATGGAAATATAGCACTATTACCAAAATTGATCTTAATGTAATAATCATCATGAAGTGTTAGTGAACATATAACTTACTAACTTTGTTCTGTTTGAATCAGAAAATTCACAGGTTTTTTGAGATGCTAATGGAGCAAAGATTGTATTGTATCAGTGTTTTTATATTATTACTCATATGTCCATAATACAATTTAACTGAAAATAAATGATCTTTAGGTGCAGAACTAAGATATACTATGAGCCCTAGTGGAAGAATAATACTCAGATGATTTTGGGTATTGACCTAAACCCTTATTCAAGGACATCCAGAGTTTAATAATAATGTTGGGTTGTATAAATCTTATAAATGCATAGAACCCTATTTTCAAATATACTCATTTATGAATGAAAGTCAAACTAAGTAAAATTACTAATTTATTCAGGTAAACAGCAAAGACCTTTTTGCAACATATTTCAGAGTGCAATAACCCTGTGATTTTTTCAAACTTCAAACATTCGGCAGCATAAACAGTGGTAAGTTTGCCTTAGACAATTTGGAAGACTGCCTGGAAAGAGTCAGGGTGCCACAAATTATTTTATTCAACGTGAAATCTCTGAATTGGAGAGCTGTAAAGCACTGTGCGTAAAGTACCACCACATTACCATCTCCCTTATAGTTAGTTATAGGACTTCCTTATAACAATATCCCTTTCAAATATAACTATTTTAATGGATGGTAGTTCATTGATTCAGTCACATTTCTGGTCTTTTGTAATGCAGTTTAAGATTTTATTGTTTTCTTGACCAAGCTAAAATAAAACAGATGCAGGCAAATCAGACAAAGATGTGAACTTGGCATGTGAGTAAACAGAGACTAGAATTAACGTTTCTTCCTTGTTTAGTTAAGCAATATTAAACATATTCTGTTATGCTGAACAATGGGTAATCCTTTCACAGTAAAAATTGCTAAGTTTTGGTAATTCTGAAATATGAAATAAATTAAGCATTAGAAAAAATAAGAGAGAAATGGGCAGAAATATGATACCAAAATCTGGGAAATCTACTAAATAGGAAGGCCTAGTAGTCTCAACTTAAAGTCTTAAGTGCTGATGCTCATATTAATTTTTTAAAAAAATATTACCTGAGAACTTTATTCCTTCACCTTGAGTACCTACTAAGTTACCAGGATAGTTCATTCACTGAATCACTCATTCAACAAATGCATATTGAATATATGTGTGTATAAATATCTATATCTAGATCATAATTAATGTGCTGATGTGATGTGGGGCTGCAAATTACATTTAGTCAAAATTCATCCATTTTAATATTCACCATGAGGTAAGAGTGAGACACTATCAATATATGACAAGCAAGATTTAACTCTCAATAAACTTACATTTGTGTTTTGCAAGAATAAAGAATAATTTCAAAATGTACTGATATGACCAATGCTTAAAAAATTAATGTATCCAGGGGCGCCTGGGTGAAGTGTCCGACTCTTGGTTTCAGCTCAGATGGTGATCTCTCTATTCCTGAGTTCAAGCCCCGCATCGGGCTCAGCACTGACAGCACAGAGCCTGCTTGGGATTCTCTGTCTCTCTTTCTCTCTCTCAAAATAAATAAATAAACTTAAAAAATTAATGTATCCATAAGTTTGGATGTTTTCTAGTAGGGCAAAACGGTTTTAGCCACAAAACAGTCAATTGATGCTTAGGTCCATGAACTGTGATCTTCTTGCTTAGCAAGAAAATCTAGATATAGTATGAAGGCAAACTGGCAAGATTCTGGGATTAGTTACCGAGCCTCTATGAGAGTTTAAATGAGAAGATAAGAAGCAGACGCCATTTTCATTCTAAGAATGGTATTTTTTTTTTAAGTTTATTTTATTTTCAGAGATAGGAGGGGGAGGGGAAGCGAGAGGGGTAGAGGGAGAAACCCAAGCAGACTCTGTGTTGTCAGCGAAGAACCCCACATGAGATTCAAACTCATGAACCATGAGATATGAACTGAGTGGAAATCAAGAGTCGGACGCTTAACCGACTGAGCCACCCAGGCACCCTATAATGGTATTCCTTTTTAAAAAACCATACCCTAAACAAATATTTCAATATTGATACTGTACCCAAAACTTTACCAGGATATATCATATCCTACTATGTCAATTTTGCTTTTATGCTTAACTAGACATTATATATAGTAAAATAGTAAAAAATCTGAATTTTAGTTAATTTTCATTTTTTTCTCTCAGAGAAGTAACTTGAGCTATTATATTTAAAATGGTGAAAGAATTAAAGTGTTTTAATATAATTCCATCAACAAACCAAAAAACCAAAACTAATTACGTGCAAAATCATTTTAAATTAACTGCCCATGTCACCACATCACTTTCTTATCCTTCTAATCTGTTTCGTTAAGTTCTTGAATAATTTAACTGCTGCCTTCTCCTTTGTTCCAGTTTACATATAATCAAAGAATAATAATTTCCTGATGGTTTATTCTAAAACCCCTCATTTTACAGAAACAGAAACTAAATTCAAGAAACATGATGTGATTTTTTTCTTTACATTTGAAAGTTTGAACCTGTAGAAAAGTTGAAAGAATATAACAATAAACACCAATATTATCTTCACCAACTGTGAACATTTGACAAATCTGTTCTCTTTCTCTTCACACACCTACATTTGTGTATGTACGTATATATGCCAAATATACATCAGTATGCTACTGATCATGTCTAACTATTTTAGAACACACCCCAAGTTTGACATTCTCCTATAAAAGTATAATACAGTTTTTAACCTCAGGATTATTTACAGTAATTCAATTATAACATCACCTGTACCATTTATATTCAATTTTCCTTCTCCTACATGTCTTTTATAACTATTTTTTTTTCTTCAAAGCAGGATCCAATCAAAGTTCATCTATTCTACTTGGTTCAGTCTCATTGGAGTCTTTTAATAAAAGACAATCCCTATGCTTCTTCATTTTTGTTTTTGATGACACTGAATTTTGCATGACTTCAGGTCAGGTGTCTAGTAAACAGCTCCACATTTTGGATTGAGTGATTATTTCCTTATGATCAGTTTCAAGTTAAATTTTGGGGCAAAATATTAGGTGATAGCATACAACTCTCATTGCATTAATCAGGAGTCACATAAAGTTACATTGTGTCACTAATGTTGATCTTAAATTAGATTGTTCCAGTAAGGTGATAATCACAAGGTCTTTCCATAATAAAGGTCTGTTTTCCTTCTATAATTAAAAAAGGCTTTCTGTGTGATGCTATTTTACAACTGTGTGAATATATTGTTTTCTAATAAACTTTCACTAAGTTAGATGCATATCTCCGATATCCTCATCTAAATTTCATGTTACATTGGGGATTGCATAATAGTGATTTGCTAATTCTATCATTCTTTCTACATTTATTGCTAACTTTCCTATATATGGCATATAATTCCTCTTTTTCAAGCCTCGTTATTTCCTTACTCATTCCAACCATTGGTAGGGCTCACTTGATCACAACTGTCCCTTTGGCCAGATATCTCTATCTCACACATACTTCTCATCTTCACCATGGGAAATGCACTAGTCCTTATCCATGTGCTAACATCTAACATTCTTGACATCCCAGATATACCTTGTGATGTACTCAGTCTCAATTTCCTTTATGGCTCTAAAGGACTGAGGAATGACTGGACAAGAAGCCCAAAAGGAAAAGAAAACCCAGAAGAAAATCCAAGCTATTAATGTATAGTCACAAGATAGTTTAAAGGCATCAAAATTTGGGTCTCAGGATTAAGGCTGAGGGACATGGTATTTATTTACTTATTTATTAAAAAAATGTTAGTGGATATTTTAAACATAGCAGAAACAGAAAGAGTGGTAGAATAATTCCCTAAATGCCCACTACTGTTTCAATAACTCAATATTTTGTTAATTTTATTGCAGCTATTTCTCACTCTTTTTTGTGTTGTTGTTGTTGGCTTATTTCAATACAAATCCCACACATCATGTCATTCTGTCCTCACATATGCCAGTATGTATCTTTAACTGATAGGGCTTATGGTAAGTAGAATTCTAAGGTGGTCCTCCTAGATTTGGGGGCCCGTATCTATATACCTCTTCTCTCAGTTATGCAATAAAACACTAACCTAAGCACTACTGTAATGAGTTTTGCCAAGTCATTAAGATCCTAAGTCTTAAAATAGGAAGATTTTCTTAGGTGAGTCTGGCCTAATCACATGAGTCTAGGTCTAGAGGTCAGAGTCAGAAGAAGTCAGAAATTCATCCTATGAGAGTAGTTAGACATGCAAGACAGTCTCCATTACCAGCTTAATGATAGAGGGGGCCCAACAGCAAAGAATGTGGTCTCTAGAAGCAGAGATCAACCTCTGATCAACAGCAAGTGAGAAAATGGGAGTTCAGTCCTAAAACCACAGGGAAATGAATTCTGCCCATGACTTCTGTGAGCTTGGGTCCTATGACTCAGATGAGAAGAGCAACCCAGAATGTCACCTTCATTTCCACAGTTTGACACCCTGATCAGAGAACCCAGCCATCCTGTGTGAGACTCCTGATCCACAAACACTGTGAGATCGTAAATTTGTATTATTTTAAGTTGCTGGGTTTCTGGTAATTTGTTATGTAGCCACAGAAAACTAATCTTTTTTTTTCCCTAAATATAACCACCATCCTATTATCACATCTAACAATCACTACGTACTATGTCTGTGCATGAAGGATCTTAAAAGAACAGGTAATCTTGGCTGCCAGGCTATGAAAGTAGGCTTTTATGAACCCGTTGGGAAAGTTAACAACAAAGTACGATCTCATAACTATGGGAGGCAAATGCAGATAATCAGGATACCAGGAAACTTTCGGATCATATTCCTATAAAACTCGAAACCTGTCTGTATTTCTGAACTTAATCAGAAAGAGTTGTCATCAAATGACTGTGGAGACCAAATTGCTCAGAACATGTTAAGTCATGTCATCCTTAACCTCTCCTCTTTGATGAGTCCCTGCGATTTTAAGTAATTCCAGTGAGTCATTCTTCTAAAAGATTTTTGAGTATGTGTCACTTACATTCCATAGGAGTTATTTCTCCCGAAGGTGTTTTCCTTTTTCCAGTCTCTTTGCAATATCCCCAACACTTCAACTCAACTACTCCTTGTGCCCCAAGGTTTGGTTTTTAAATATATAAGAGCTGGGGCGCCTGGGTGGCGCAGTCGGTTGAGCGTCCGACTTCAACCAGGTCACGATCTCACAGTCCGTGAGTTCGAGCCCCGCGTCGGGCTCTGGGCTGATGGCTCAGAGCCTGGAGCCTGTTTCCGATTCTGTGTCTCCCTCTCTCTCTGCCCCTCGCCCGTTCATGCTCTGTCTCTCTCTGTCCCAAAAATAAATAAACGTTGAAAAAAAAAATTTTAAATATATAAGAGCTATATAAAGAAGAAAACACATGACAAAAAGATATCCAGATCCCTTTTTTATTCTGATAGTGGGGACACACATGTTCATCATATTGTTTTCTGAACTTACCTTTCTTTAGAATTTTGTTTCCAAATTAAAAAACAAAAAAAAAAAAACTTTAATTTTCTAAATGGCACTTCTGCTGCTTCGAATATAAATTTCTACGTGAATTTTGACCTCTTGATCTTTCACAACACAATACTCACCGGATGTTCCTTTTAGATTTTGACTACACATGTACCTGAAGCTTTCATTTGCCTAACTAACCTCCTCAAGTATTGTAGTTCCCTCTTTTAAGACTTTCTAGATCTTATCTCTTTTTATAAGTCTTCCCAGGTTTGGGGGAGAAAAATTATTGATGTATCTCGTTCACCTTTCGCATAAGAACCACTAATAGCTAATTCCTGAAGTCACATAATTACATAATCAGACAAACTGATTCCCAAGCTCTTCTTGTGCAAGTTGAGGCCTATCCGGATTTGTAGCAAATATTCCATGAGTGTTTGTTGGTACCAACAGAAGCTCTGGCAGTTGAAATTGCTTTGAACGTAGAGCAATCAAAAACAGCCACACATGCATGGCTAGTTAAAAGATTTCAAACCAGTGGTTCTAAATGTGTGAGATATATTTTTATGAAAAGTTTCCAAATCATACATCCACATGTATTTCAGTACCCTGGATATATATATTCTGTAAGAATATGTGCTACTATCATTCAAATGTATGTAGGTGATGATGTGAATAAGAAGTATTATTGAATTGATAGTAAATTTGTTATATATTTTCCCACTCTGTGAATAGTAAAAATGAAAATGCAGTTATATATTATATAGGATTCTGCTTTATTTCTTTTTTTTTTTTTTTTAATTTTTTTTTTTAATTTTTTTTTTCAACGTTTTTTTTTTTATTTTATTTTTGGGACAGAGAGAGACAGAGCATGAACGGGGGAGGGGCAGAGAGAGAGGGAGACACAGAATCGGAAACAGGCTCCAGGCTCTGAGCCATCAGCCCAGAGCCCGACGCGGGGCTCGAACTCACGGACCGCGAGATCGTGACCTGGCTGAAGTCGGACGCTTAACCGACTGCGCCACCCAGGCGCCCCTCTGCTTTATTTCTATGTAATCCATTTTTGAAAAAATATATGTATAAATGAATCTGGAAGGATGTATATAAAAATGAAATAGTAATAATCCCCAATTAATTGAATCAAACAGTGATCTTTATTGTCCTCCTTATAGATTTATGATGATCACATATTGCTTCTACAACTCCCATCCACCAAAAAAAACCCATTTATATATGTAGTATGTATATACATGCACATGTAACATTTGTGTGTGTGTGTGTGTGTGTGTGTGTGTGTGTATCCAAAAAAAGGGGGGTGGGGAGAGGATTTCCAGGCAACAAAAGCATATCATGTCCTGACACTCAGAAAACCTTGCAAGCCACTGATTTAGTTGAGCACACAGAATAAGAGATTTGAGCTTTGATATTTTTGTAAATTTTCAGTTACTGTGAAACGTAAGTGACTTCATTTGAAGCCTTCTAAAAGCTGTGTAACTGCTGGTAAAATTGGCTTTCAGGAAGAACAGAATGCATTAAGGCTCATGCAAATGTTTTACAACAAAATAGCACATTGTAAAGCTTTTCAGTAATGATTACCAAAGGGCTCATTGGTAATCAACTGGACATCCATACTTTCCATCACTTGTCAGGACTGGTCTTCAAAAGTCAAAACTAGTTACGTCTATTGACAAAGACAGCTGCCTTCAAAGAACAGAAGTTAAATCCCCCCTAAGAAATATCATTTGTCCATACATTTGTCTTTTGTGATGCTTGCAGTCTCACAAACTGAATCCCCACAACATTCTGAAATATGCATCTCATCATCGCTCCAAACCAACAGAAAGCAAATAAATGAAGTGAATATATAATTTTACGAGAGCTTCCAACATTACCGGACACCCTTGTTTCCTAGAAGTCTTGTTCTAAAAGCAGTCACATGTAACTCGTAGCAGCTACGGTTAGCTGTGGCCACCACCAATGGCTATTGCGTTGCATTCTCTAGGTTTGGGTGTGGCTGCTCTGTAGCAACTTTCCTCTGAGGACTTTTTTCCTGACCTGACCCCCATTTTGCTCCTCCGTTGTAGCAGTTGTATGCTGTGGAAGGAGAACATATCCTTTCTTTGTTTCACCACAGAAATAACAAACATAGCCCTCGCCCAGTTGGCTGAAACAAAATGTTTCACTAATCGTATAAAATGCCTGTGTTCAGGAATTTAAAACATTCGTACAGAAAAAGGGTGTTCCTTATTAAAAAAAATGTTTGGTAACGTGATTAATTTGCCAGGACATGAGATTCTTAGAGTTGATATAATCATTTGATTGAAATTGCGATGATGTTGCAGGAATGAAAGGTGTATCTTTAAATCATTTTACATTTATAAAGAATAGAAAGAAAATGGAATGTTGATCAGAAAAACTCAATCAAGGAGTTATTCAGATATGTTAAGTAGATTAAAAAATTAAAAACTATTTTTTTTTAAATTTTTTTTTTAACGTTTATTTATTTTTTTGGGACAGAGAGAGACAGAGCATGAACGGGGGAGGGGCAGAGAGAGAGGGAGACACAGAATCGGAAACAGGCTCCAGGCTCTGAGCCATCAGCCCAGAGCCCGACGCGGGGCTCGAACTCACGGACCGCGAGATCGTGACCTGGCTGAAGTCAGCCGCTTAACCGACTGAGCCACCCAGGCGCCCCGAAAATTAAAAACTATTTTTAAAGGGCTCTGTTTGTTTTATATTAGTTACCCAAGAAGAATTGAAAGACTCTTTTATTTTACAATTCACTAGTTCCATTAAACAAATATAGTTTAAAAAAAAAACCTACTACGTACGGGCAAGAAACTGGGATGGAACACCAGCAAAGTAAGGCCTATTTTCGCTCTTTGGAGCTGATAGTATACAGTGTATTTTCTTGATTCTAAGATTTTTGTCGTTTCCTGTTTGAATAGGTCTCAAGTCAGGACTGGTCATTTAATTCATGCATATGTTAAAAAAAAAAAAGTTTTTTAATCATTTCTGCACCTAACATTTGATTTCATCATTCCACTGTACCTGATCACGTACAAGCAGGAATCCGAAACTGGCACACTATGTAATGTCATGGGAATGTTCCACATCTCATTAGGGACAAAAGAATGCATAGGCAACGTCTTGAGAGAATCTTGCTCAACAACAGATTATTTTTCTGGCTGCCTTCTCAAAATGGATAAGTGTTTCTGTCCCTAGAGAGTCTGACATGTGTCCTTATGACTCTGTGCAAGAGGATTATAGAGAAAGGCATCATTAATTTGACTGGGAAATCAGGAAAGCTTTGAAGATGCTATAATTGCCAGGTTATTTTTATTGAAGCATTCTTTAGCTTACATCATTTCCCCGCTCAAAAATATTAAATAGCTCCCCACCCTTCATTCCTAAAATTTGACCACAGGCTGACTTTCAAAGGGACTCCTGTCAACTCCTGTATGTTAGGACCTAGTAGGGCTGTGCTGTTGGATGCTGTTGAGCCCTTGAAATGTGGCTAGGACTGAATTTTTAATGGTATTTAATTCTAATTAGTTAAAGGTCAAATTTAAGAATTAAACAGGATACAATTATCTATCTTGACTACATATTGAAACAGTAATATTTCTACATATTGAGTTAAATAAAATACTTCATTAAAATTCATTTCACCTGTTTCTCTTCAATGTAGTAACTAAAAATTGCTTGCTTGTTTTTCTTGATATTGACATTTACACTTCAAATAAAACATGTCTTTTCCTCCATAGTTTTCTTCCTGATGTAAAAGACTTTTGTGGCTGTAAGTGAGAGAAATCTAAGAATTTATGGGCTCAGTAAATGAAAACAACAGTGACAGAGTGCCTGGGTGGCTCAGTCGGTTAAGCGTCCAGCTTTAGCACAGGTCATGCTCTTGAGGTCCGTGGGTTCGAGCCCCACATCGGGCTCTATGCTGACAGCTCAGATCCTGGAGCCTGCTTTGGGTTCTGTGTCTCCCTCCCTCTGACCCTCCCGGCTCATGCTCTTTACCCTCCTCTCTCTCAAAAATGAATAAACATTGAAAAATAATTTTCTTTTTAAGAAAAGAACAGTGATAAGAGTTCAGACATACTTGGAGTCAGGGACTCTGATGATGTCATCAGAACTTGGTCTTATAGCTAGCCAATTCCAGCAAAAGCAGAGCCTAAAGTTTCCATAAATAAGTCTCATCGGCTAGTTTGAATCCCCTACCCATCTTTGAATCAATCATTGTCCCAAAGAAAAAGAATTACACTTATTTCCCAGACATTGGTCATGTGCTAACACCAAGTTAGAACGTGAGGGAAATCAATGCCTCCTTTTACGTGAGCTGACACCAGAGATGTTCCTCAGAGAAAAATCATGAGGCTTATTACCAAAAGAAAGAGAGAATTAGTAAAGAGTAAGAAAAGTACAGATAACCCAAAAGCCCTGAATCAGCCCACACTAAAAGTATTTTATGCTTCTTCAGGGATCATTAATACCATGATCTTCATCATCTTCTAATGCCTCCTGTCTGGCTTATTCTAATACGTACCTTCACCACCCACCTTTCCAAACCTCCCAACATATGCTTCCCAAATAGCATACTACATGCAGTTCCATGACTAGGATGTTCTTTCACTGACTTCTGTTTCTTTTTCTAATTCCCTCCCGCCCCCTCCACCCCACCCCACAAACCCAGCCCTGCTCAATACCCATGAAATCCTACTTATCCTTCAAGTCTCAGTGCAATTGTTACTTCCCCTGAACTGAGTCCCCCAATCGACATCTTTTATAATGTTCCACCTTTGTGTTTCCCTGGAAACTGTATACCTCCCTGTATGTCACTTTCAAAGTAACACATATAATTTGATTTAATGACAGGACTAACGTAGAGTAAGATCTACCTGAAATAGTGCGTTTAACGAAAGGATTATTGAGGGGTGTTGAAATGATTAGGGGTCAGCCAGGTATGGTAAAGCACCATAGGTGAGCAATGGTGGAAAGCTGTTACCACCCATAGACCCAAAAGGCAAAGAAGAGCCATGTTACTGGAACTAGATCAAAGATATAGCTGCAAAAGAGAAGCAGCCAGGGACGCCTGGGTGGCTCAGTCAATTGAGCATCTGACTTCAGCCCAGGTCATGATCCTGAGCTTTGTGGGTTTGAGCCCCACGTCAGGCTCTGTGCTGACAGCTCAGAGCTGGAGCCTGCTTCAGATTCCATGTCTCCCTCTCTCTCTACCCCTCCCCGGCTTGCACTCTGTCTCTCTGTCTCCCCAAAATAAATAAACATTAAAAAAGTTAAAAAAAAGAAAGAGAGAGAAGCAGCCAGTGAGGAGCCATGGCTGTGGGGATAGCAATGTGGCCACTTCCTAAATCATGCCCTGACAGGATGAAGGGGATACAAAATCATACTCCCAGTTCTCTTTTCCATCTGTGCTGATGTATCCATTGGCTAGAGGTAACCAGAAGGAAGAGGGCAGAGGAGGCTAGTATGTGGTATGTAGAGATGAGCTTCTAGGCAAAGAAGTGGGGCAAGAAAGGGCAACAACGACTAAGTAATCTGCAAAGTCCAATTATTCTTTTGGTATCCCCAGCCCCTAGTATAACTCCTTACATATATCAGATAATAAATTTTGAATGGATGAGTGAGTAATTGACTCTCCACAAATCTCCTGTATTCCTGGTTCTTTAATTCACTTTTCTTAACAAACACAAAGAATGTACCATAAATGTAAAACTAGATGTGATTTAATTTGTAAACCTTTGTAGTGTTTACAAATAAATAGGTTGACAAATTGAAAGGAACTTTTTTGTCCAACTGTGTGTTTTCAAATTAGATTTGGAATTATCAGCATCATACTTATCAGGAAACTTAACCTGCTTGGCCTTTTGCCTGTAATAGCCAATTAATGCTCACAACACCCCAGTGAAGTTGATATTCTCATTCCCTTTCACAGATAAGGGTGAAAGGTATTTGAGAATGATCAGACAGTGCTGGGACACCTGGGTGGCTCAGTTGGTTGAGCAGCTGGCTCTTGGTTTGGGCTCAGGTCATGATCTCACAGTTCATGGGTTCGAGCTCTGCATCTGGCTGCCAGAGCATAGCCTGTTGAATTCTCTCTCTCTGCCCGTCCCCCCACCAAAAATTAATAAATAAACATAAAAAAAAGAATGATCAGACAGTGCTTTCCTCTTCAATTCTCTAACTGCACAAAACAATTATATGCATGCTTAAATATTAAATCCATGTATTTAATAAATTAAAACTAAAATCAGTGAATGAGAGTACTCCTCTCACCACTGAGCTATGCAGATAGCAACTGAAAGGCTGCCACTTCAGTAGTTTTAAAGTGGCCATGAAATAGGTCTTGGGAAAAAATGGTGGCTAAAACCATGAATGTATTTATTTTAATTGAAATCTTTTTTCAAGGACAAATGCAAAGATGCTTGCTTACTTTTAAGTGGTAAGTGCATAATAGCAAAAAAAAAAAAAAAGGAAACAGATTGAGAATCATAATTATAAATGTGAATGAAAAATATGGAAGCTGTGTAATATTTTTCCAATCTACATGATTTTTGAAATTTCTTTGGAGGGTATTTTAAAAGGTCAAAATGAAAGACATGAAAATTACCATGTTATTGCCTTTCTTTATCAAGATATCCTTTCATAAAATAGTGCCCAGTTTTTACTTAAAAGAAAATATTTTCTTGCATCAGAGATGTTATTCTTAAGTTACTTTCATGCAAAATATGATGCAATGTTAATGCATGCTATAAACTAGTACATGTTTAAATATACATTGCAAATATATACGTATCACATGTAGAAAGAGCTAACAGTATGTTGATTAACTGCTAATGCTTACAATAACCTAGTTTATTCCTAATGCTGATGATAACCTAGAAGCACCACTAATGTCTAAATTGTGGTCTCAAAAAACCATGTCCCACTAAAAGGAAACAAGATCCTTTCAAGAAAAGGGCTAAGGTCAGGTCTGGAATAGGAAATATAACAAAAGGAGCCCCGGGCCATCTAGTTGTGAGAGAATGCAAGGATTTTATCAAAGAACTTTGGGATCCTCTCAAAAAGCTACAGTAGCAATGACTGGAGCGTTAAAAAAGAACAATGATTACAATACATTAAAACAGAAGGTAAATTTAATCCTACAAATCAATAAGAAGTTGACATTTACCCAATAAACAAATGTCTGGAATGAATGAACAGGCAATTTACAAAACAGGAAATATAAAAGGGGATACAAACATTAAAATATGTTCAATTGCCATAGTAATCGGGGAAAAACAAATTAAAACTATGAAGATACCATTATTTTATTTTTTTGCCCATCAGATTGGCAAATCTTCAGAAGTTTGATTATATCGAGTAGTGGCAATAGAGCGGAAAAACAGGAAGTATTGGAAGTTCAAAATGGTAAAGCTTTTTTTGACTGGGCAATTTGGCATAACAATTAACATTTCAAATGTGTACACCCTCTGGCCCAACAATACTACTTTCCTATGCTTACCTTAAAGAAAGACTTGCACAAACTTAAAAAAAATTATTTATTTTTGAAAGACTGAGAGAGAGAAAGAGAGAGTGCAGAGGAGGGGCAGAGGATATGAGGCAGAATCTGCATGGACGGCAGATCATCTGTTGCAGGGCTCGAACCCATGAGCCATGAGATCATAACTTGAGCCAGAGTCAAATGCTTAACCAACTGAGCCACCCAGGTGCCCCAAACTTACACATACTTTCAAAGAGTCATCTATAATGCTGTTGACTGGCTACACTGTTTTAATTGTGAAGAAGTTATACAAATTTTATCCATCGGGGAATTAGATATATGTGAATCAATTCAAAAGAAGAACTTGGCGATATCTTCAAGCTATACTGGTAAGTTAAAAAAAATCACAGTGAAAGTATACTGTGATGATTATATATATATATTTAAAACCCCATGAGGTACGTGGGTGGATCAATTGGTTGAGCATCCAACTCTTGATTTCTGCTCAGGTCATGATCCCAGGGTTGTGGGATCAAGCCCAGCATCTGCCTCTGTGCTGAGCATGGGGCCTACTTAAGATTCTCTCTCCTCTCTCTCTCTCTCTCTCTCTCTTTCTCTTGTTCTCCCCTTTGCCCTTGCTTGCACTTTCTCTCTCTCTCTCTAAAATAAAAAAAAAAAATTAAAACCATTGTTAAAAAAACCCACAGAATTATTCATTCAATGTGTCATATATATGTAAGGAGAATCACAATAGGGAGAGAGAGGATTAATTTTTGCTTTATCTGTATTTTTACACTATAAACACAACAAAGTAAGTATTTTTATTTTATAATTTTTGAAAGTTAGGTAAATAATTTTTCAATAATCCTCCAAAGTGGTTGTTTATGGCCCCATTTTACAGAGAAGGAAACAAGACTTAGAAATAATAGCTGGGGCACCTGGGTGGCTCAGTTGGTTAAGCATCTAACTCTTGGTTTTGGCTCACATTCATGATCTTGCAGTTTGTGGGTTCTAGCCCCACATCAGGCTCTGTGCTGACAGTGTGGAGCCTGCTTGGGATTCTCTGTCTCCCTCCCTCTCTGTTCTTCCCCAACTTGGGCTCTCTCTCTCTCGTTCTCTCTCGCTCTTTCTCTCTCAAAAATAAATAAATAAGAACTTAATAAAAGAAATAATAGCTGACTTGTCCAAGACTAAACAATAGAAATAAAAATTAATTCAGGTTCATCTTAGACCTTCTATGCAGATGCTTTTCTCTAGATCATAAGCCCAAATGATCTTGTATTTTGTACTGGTGAAAACTTTCCTGGGGAGATACCTAGGTTGGAAACAGATATGGGAGCTATAAGTATTTGCCAATTGATGCCATGGAAGTATACTGGAGAGAGTGTCAATAAGAAGAGGACCAGGCCCAGAACAGAATCCTGAGAAGCAGAAATATTTAATGGATGAACATAGTTAAGGCACCCTCTAGCAAAGTCAAAGGAGAAATTGTTACACAATCAGAAGGAGAGAGTGAGGAACTCGAGCACAGAGAGCACTTCCATAAGAAGGAAGTGGTCAACAGTGGCATATGCTGCAAGGAAGTCAAGTAAGGGGGCTATGAAGTATCATTTGGATTTGGTAACATCCAAATGACCAAGGTCATTTGATGACTTTGGCAAGAAAGTCTTGGTGAATAGGAGAAGCAGAAACCAGAATGCAGGGAGATGAAGCATGAGGAAGACAGAAGAATTTCAGAGTATGCCACGTCTTCAAAAATTTACACATAGAATCATGATATGGTCGAGCAATAAAGAACACTTGCATCCAGCAATTTCTATGTATGGGGTCTATACCCAAAAGAATAACCCCGAAGAACTGAGATATTTGTATATCCATGTTCATAGCAGGATTATTCACAAGAGCCAAAAGGTGGATACAAACACAGATGCCCATTGAAGGATGAATAAATAAATAAGAGGTGATATATACATATAATGGAATATTATTCAGCCTCGAGAAGGAAGAAAATTCGCACACATGCTACAACCTGGGTCCACCTAAGTGAGATAAGCCAGCCACAAGGACCAATGTCCTAGATTCCACTTATATGAGGTATCTAGAGAAGTCAAATTTGTAGAGACAGAAAGTAGAATGGTGGCTTCCAGGGACTGGTTGGGGTTGGGGGAGAAGAGGAATGGGAAGTTATTGTTTAATAACAGTAGAGTTATTGTATAGAGTTTCAGTTTGGGAGGATGAAAAGATCTAGATATGGATAGTGGTGATGCTCATACAATAATGTCATATACTTAATGCCTCTGGACGATACACATGAAAATGATAAAAATTGTCAGGGCCCCTGGGTGACTCGGTCAGATGAGCATCCGATGCTTGATTTTGGTTCAGGCCATGATCCCAGGGTCATGAGATTGAGCCCTGTGTTGCTGAGCCCTGTTGGGCTCGAGCAGAGAACCTATTTGGGATTCTGTCTCTCCCTCTATCCCTCCCTTCCATTTGTGCTCTCTCTCTCTCTAAAATAAAATTTTAAAAAAGATAAACATTGTCTATTTTATGTATATTCTACCATACGCATACACAAACACAATATACACGAGTATACGTGCGTGCGTGCATGCACGTGCACACACACACACACACACACACACCAGGACTTCAAGGAAGTCATTGACAACTTTTTCAAATGGGAAACTAATAGGGAGGGGTAGTCAGAGGAGAGCTGTTTAAGAAGGACCCTTGAGCATAATTAGAGAAACAGAAATCCACATCCACCATCCAGGTAAAAGGAACACAAATACTGGGCAAGGACATTAAAATCATCTGCGGACATCAGCACTACGCTTCAATAGCGAGCCTGGGTCTTTGTTGGGCAGATGGGCCTCATGGTTTATAACAGAACTCAAGTACGATCATATTGAACAGTTTTCAAAACACATAGAATCTAAGCAATATTAATCACATCAGTAACTTTTTCTTCAAGGATTTTCTTATAAGTATCTCACTAAAGAATTCAAATCAAATTTTATATTGATGACACTCTGGCGTTTTGCTGCTGTTGTGGTGGCAGCTTTGTTAATATTGTTTGTTGTTTTATTTTTACTTCCTGCAAATTCACATCAAGCAGGAGTTTAGGTGAAATGGAAAAACGTTTCCATTTTTAATCATCCCCTAATTGCTCTTTACTGCCCTTTCGAAACTATGGTTAATTAAAAAGCAGAGTGTGATACCCCGAGAGCATGATAGTTTCCAAAGTCCAGAAAGTGGTTCTTGCAGCGTGTGGAGGTTTGACAATTTACAGTTATTCTTGCAATCCGCCAGCCGCTTCCTCTTCCCTTCCCCAACAGCAAGGGAGGGTGGGAGGGGCTGCCACATACAAATTGCAGCTATTCATTTGCTTCCATTATTCAGTAACCTGCGAGAAGAATGTGTATGAGTATTTCGTTCTATTTGAAGTTGACGGTAGTACTGGCCTTGATAAACTGTTTTTATGTCCTTTTTCTACCGTTGTCCCTACTACCCCGTAAATATTTTCAATTAGCGTTCCAACCTGTTAGAAACTTAACCAGTGATGTTCAGCATTGCAGGACCAGCACCTGCTTTTTATTCTTGTGGCCGAACTTTAGACAGACCATAGCTTATGGATAAGCAACAGTTTCAGTTTTGCAATTCTTTATCTGTATGTAACAGGCAGCTATTCATGAGAAAGGAAGTTTAAGGCCTGTAGGTAAAAAACCACTACCCAGATTCCAGGAAAAAAGTCCGTTTACTGAAGTTTTTTTTTTTTTTCTTTCTTTCTTTCTTTCTTTCTTTGTACAATATGTCTGCACTCAGATTAGCATTGAGGTCATACTCTGAAGAGTTTAAATTAATTAGCCTTATAAAAGCAAGTTAATCCCTCATGTATCAGCTTGACAGTTTTTGTCTGCATAGAGCAGAATTTTGTTTTTCTATGATTATCTTTTGGCCGCAGAGGAGATGTTTCCTTATGTAAATGAGCATTACATAATCAAGTATAGATTTCAATAGCTTAACTTTTCAAAAACTTGCTCACATATATACATTTGTGTGTATGTTAATTATATATGAATACACACACAAATTATAGTCTGTTACCATGATTCCAAATGTGACGTTTGTGAATAACTCCATTCTCCATAGAATGTATAAAGCAAAATGACTCTGGTGTTTCACAACTTCCTCTTTTGGTAGACTGTCCTTTTGCAGAGAGAAAAAAAAATTGACTAAAAAGAGCTAAGCAGAGAGTCAGAGCCCTTTCAGATGGTGGTTAACTCAACTATTTAAGGAGCTTAACAAGCAACTGAAAATAACACAGCGGTAAGAAGAAAGTGTTAACTTGCTATTTTTTATTTTTATTATTTGGATTGCTGTTTATGGAATAACAATTTAAATGTTGGCTGCATTATAAAATAGGTTAGCTTAATCTGACAATTCTTACGGAAATAGTCCATATTTTAAATGAAAAACTTTAGTAAATTTACAGCTTCAACCGCACATTCAACCTTTTAAAAAGCTGGAAGATTTTGAAGTTCTTATTGATCTCCAAATTATTTTAACTGAAAAGTAAAAAAAAAAAAATTATTTATTTTCATAATTTTGTACACAATTTAGTGCCAAAAGAAATTTCATACTAATGTAAATTTTGAGAACTTTTTCTTCCCTTAGCTCTAGTAAATTCCTAACATTTGTAAGTTATCCTAGTTACATTTGTTAATTTTGCATAGTATTAGTTGGACATTTTCCAGGATAAAGATATTTTTGCATTTGTTTCTACCCACTGTGAAAATATAGAGAATTATTTAAAATGTGACATTTCAGTCTTTCATATAATCACATTATGATGATATTTAAATACTTAGGAAAAAAGCAATTCGTACTGTAGATAGTAGTATTTAAAAAAGTAAATGAGTAAATCAAATTTTAGAAAATTATGTTTGTCTTAAGATTAATTCCCAGTTATAATGCTTAAAAATGGAGTAAGAACCAGAAGTCAGACCCTTTGAATTCGTAATTGCAGATCAAAATAAGCTGAAACTAATTTCATTAGGAAATTCTAAAGTAATCTAAATCCAACAGAATTTTTTTATTTGTGCCAAGCCAGAGTAATATATATGCATATTAACTATTTAATATAATTACATTTATCACGCAGCGATTTGTAAATCTTTTTTAAGCAAATAATATATTTGAATGCTTACTTAATTTGGTTTGCTTTCTTAATTAGAGTAATCAGGTGGCTTCTGAAAAAGAAAGTACACATTGTTCCATAAATTAATGGATTTAATTTTAATCAATTTGGGTAAACAATGCTGTCACACTGGTTCTATTACATTACCTAGAAAATAGGGTGTTGTTTTTTTTTTAATTATTTTCATGCAATGTGCTATGACAGGAGTCACTGTCTTTCGGTTATAGAGAGAAGAAGAACAGATTGTTAGCGTTAGAAATTCAGGAAATGAACTGTTGACTCAAGTTTGACATTCTTAACCAGATCAAAAATTTACCATCAAGTTGATAGTTGTGAGAAATGCATTAAAATTGTGCACGTCCGTCTTTATGTATCACACGCTCGTTACACACAACTATTTCCATCAGAACTTGGTTGTGTCCTTTGCAACAACACCAAGTCTAATGCCCCTCTCTTTAAAAATAAATGATGGAAGTATTCTTAAATGTCTGGGATTTTAAATGAGATATTTTGATATCATAAGCTATTAAGTGTTGTGGGTTTGTTGTACGTAGTGTGGTATTACGCTGAATAGCTGATAACAACCAAGCAAAAACATAGTCAAGGAAATTATGGTCTAAATTGATCAACACTGTAATTCAGAGTGGCAAATGAAGGCCAAAGAAGTACAGAAAATTCTATCTAGCTGGCGTGATGGATGTGTTGCTGTGGTGGTGGTTGTGTTTGTTGGGAACTCTTAGTCTCCGAACGAACCGTCTAGTCCTAGATTCTGGAGAGTAAGTTTAGAATTTGTTCCATGACAAAATTATATATACCAAAAAAAAGAAAGAAAAAGAAAAATGAGTGCTACCTGGTTGAGTTTCCATGAGCTATATGGATTGTTAAAGGAGAAGTTCTTGTCATTATTGGGAGAAGAGCAAAATGCATTGCATAGGCTTTTTATTTCACATGGTGTCATAAGAAAAAGCATTGAGTCCACCCCCCAAACCCACATCTTTAAAGTGAAACTGATATAATATTGTAAGTAATTTATTACATAAATTTTTACTTTTCAACTACAGACATAAATTGTACTGTGTTTCATTAAGATTACATTCATATGACACACTGAGACATAAATCTTCACTGAATCATAAAAGTTGAAGCTGGATGACTGCTGTATAGCGCTGCAAAATTTTGTATCTGTCTTACTAAGACGTGGTTGTCTATATGATGTGTGCGTGTTCTTACAGGGTGTCTGTCAGACTGCTGCCATCCAGGGTTGATCCAACGAATCTCACAGTTTTGTTGGGTGTCTGTCCCCTCCTTCAGAGTGGGAACTTTCTAAAGCCGCCCACCTGGGCAAGAGAATGACCTATTTCTAGAGGGCTCTATCCCACCTCACTAATATGTTACCTTTCAAATAATAATTTCGCTTTGAAACAATAAGGCTATTTGTTCTTAACATAGATGACCGGACTCCCAAAAGAACTTTTGAAACATTGATGTCCTTGTTTGGTTAGTTTTCCTTTTGTTTTTTGTTTTTTGTTTTTTGTTTTTTGTTTCTTTGTTTTTTGGCCATTGTCTCATTTGCAAAAGTAAAGATGAGAGCTTTTGCTGGAAAGATTATAGTTTGAGGGCAGATTCAGAGGGATGGCGTGTTTTGGATTCAGAAACAAAAATCCTCTAAATCTGGATAATATGGCTTTTTCAGCCTTTTTAAAAGCCAATTGTGTCCACTTACATCCATTGATTTTCTATTTATTTTTACTGGATGGGACTTCCAAATAAGTGCCACATGTAGCATATTCATATTTCTTCTATTAATGAAAAGATGTGTTATATGGGAAAATTATTGTGTTCACAAAAATATGTGCTTTGGAAGTACATATGATTGTAAGAGGGAATATGAATCTCATTTCCATACAAGAAAGAATCTCTGCAAATATAAAGAATAAAGGCAAATTCTTTTATATTTCTGAGCATTTCCTTTAAAAAAGAAGCATTATATGCGGTCTAATTTATACATCTGCATTCTAGAAAATAAAAACACTGTTTAATGCTTAAATCTTTAGAGCGTAAATTATGTGTTGTTTGAGAATTACTATTACATTGCCAATGCTTCCCTAACATCACTGATATTTTTACTATGTTATATGAACTAGAATTAGGCATTTAGATTTGATGTCTTCTAAATACTTTCCAGCTTTGTCTTTTCATCATTCTACATGTGTGCAAAATGGGCTTCCATTCTCCAGTATTGCTACGGAAAACAATAAATTTGTATTTTTAAATGCAAATTTAAAGAAAAATAGCATTAAAACCATTAATTCATAATGGAACCATGGACAGTGAAGCAGAAATGAAGTTAGATTACTGTTCTTACTCCATGAACTAGTATAAAATGTCCCAGCTCATTTTTATAGAAATTAATCAGTTTTTTCCACATTTAGTGGTTATCACAGTCTAAAAATTCTTTTCACTTTGGAAACAAACAAATAGTAATATGATCTTGAAAAAAATCACCACAGTTCTGATTCTGGAAAAAAAATAAATTAGCAGCGTTTTTCTTTAAGCATACCTCAGTTCAATTTGTTTTCACTTTGCATAAGAAAAAAAATTGAAGCAGAACGCTTTATGCTCTTCCTGTGTTGGTGAACAGATCTGAATTAGAGGAGAGGCAGGAACATCGTCTAGGCAATTAGGCTGCCTTCTGAGTAAAAATCATATATCTAACGCCATTGGAGTTTTTAAATGCTCACTAGAAATGCTTATTATACTTCGTTTACTTAATTTTTGTATTGAGAAATAATTTCAAGCTCAAAAGAATTGTAAAAATAAGAATTGTATAGTGGACACCTACATACCCTTACCCAGGTTTGCCTAATCTTAATATTTTACTCTAGTTGCTTCATAATTTGCTCTCATTCTTTCTCTCTCCATATCTTTCTGTCTCCATTTTTTCTTTCCTGAACCACTTGAGGGTAAGTTATAAAAAACATGACCCTTAACTTCAGCTTGTAATTACTAAATATAGAGGTAGTCTCTTATGTAATGGTCGCAATATCCATTTCATAAATTTACATTGATACCATACTTTTATCTATTATTGGCCCATATTACAATTTGCTATTTATCTAATAATGTCCTTTATAATTTTCCCCCTCCAGTAAAGCATCCAGTTTAGAGTCATGTGTTTACATTTATTTGCAATGTCTCTTTAGCCTCCCTTAATCTGGAACATTTCCACATCATTTCTTTGTCTTTTTATAAAATTAAAACCTTAAAGTCTACCCACCAACTCTTTTTTTTTCTTTTTTTAACATTTATTCATTTTTGAGAGACAGAGCATGAGCGGGGAAGAGGCAGAGACAGGGAGACACAGAATCTGAAACAGGCTCCAGGCTCTGAGCTGTCAGCACAGAGCCCAACGCGGGGCTCGAACTCACAGACCGCCAGATCCTGACCTGAGCGGAAGTCGGACTGAGCCACCCAGGCACCCCTCCTTTTTGCTTTTTAACCGTGTTGCTCATTTTGTATTTGACGTTTCCTCACGATTAGATTGTGGTTTTGCAGTGTTTGCTAGAATACTGCACAGGTGATGATACCTAGGGTCACAGGATGCTCATCTATCCCCCAATGGTATTGTTAATTTTGGTTGCGATGTCAAAGTGTTGCCTAATTTCTCCACATTGTAATGACAACTCCTCATGAAAAATTTCCTCTTGGGTTAATATTAATCGATGTTCTCATCTTATGCAGTCTTGACTGTAATGCATTACAGTTATAAAATCATGATTTTCCAGCTCCAACACTCCCGGCACGTTTCAGTCAGCCTTTTGTATTCTAATGTAAGCAAAATCTCCCCCTCTCTCCTGTATTTAATTACTAATTTGTATATCTGTTCCTGGTATTAACTCAGGAAATTTTGTCTTTCCAATGGTCTATAATTCTTTACTGCCTTAATTGTTATGGTGCTCAAATTGTCCACATCTGACCAATGAAGACCCTTTATTTTGGCTTCTATGTCCCTGTGGCCAGCTTCCCTCGTATTAGTACACACTTTCTTACTTTCTGGCATAAAAAGATGTTCTAGGCTAATCTGGTACCTAGCACATCCCAACCCTGGAATCATTCACTTCTCATTTCTTTTAATGGAAAATGGTCTAAACGGCCAAATCTGGGTTAGGTATTCTCACTGCCACTGGAGTGCTTTTCTTTTTTGACCCTTCCAGCAAAAATATATTAATGCAAATACACACATACAGACACAAACATACAAGTATGCATACAAAAGTGCATATGCATGCATTCATAAAAATTTATATCCATACACATATGTTTTGGACATCCTGCATTCACCTGCTATTTCCAATTCCAATCCGTTCCCAGAAGGTTCTTTTTTGCCCTCACCTATGCCATGTTTGTGTGTCCCTTCTTCCACAATGTGAGCCCTGGATCTGAACATCAACGTGTTTACTCATTTACTTAATTCTATAAAGCATCTAAGAGGCATCTGGGTGACTCAGTCGGTTAAGCTTCCCACTTTGGCTCGTGAGTTCAAGCCCCACATCGGGCTCTGTGCTGACAGCTCAGACTGGAGCCTGTTTTGCATTCTGGGTCTCCCTCTCTCTCTGCCCCTTCCCCGCTCATGCTCTGTCTCTCTCTCTCTTTCAAAAATAAATAGAAAATTGTTAAATAATTTAAGAATTAATTTACCCAAATCACTACAATAAACCCACTAAAAAGAATTCAGGGTTTGTGTGCACCTTCTCCCTCCACACACTCATTCCCCACCAAACACTGTGTTTATTAGTTACTTGGATGAATTCTTTTCTTCCTTCCTTCCCTCTTCCCTCCATCCCTCACACGTTTTCTTTCTTTCCATTTCAGGTTATCATAGTATTCATCTGAAATACAATTAGATTGATTTGTTTCTGTTTGTTTCCAGTTTTAGAATTTTTTCCCTTTGCATTCTTATTGGTTTAATTTTATTTTTTACTTGATTGACTTTTAATTGTTTTTCCTAGCCATGGAGATTAAGTGCTTCTTGCCCAAGCCATTTCTGTTAAACAAACCTGAGAGTCCTATTTCAAATGTTATGATACAACTCAGAAATACCTGTGTGAGTTATTGGTTAAACTTTTAGCTTTATATTTCAATTCTGTTTAATCTACATTTAGTCTGAAGCTAATTATCTGTCACGTATTCCAAAAAGTGGTAATTTCCATAAAGAAAGTAAGTTCCAGTGGTCTTTGGTCAACCTTATGAATTTATTATTCCAGAAAGGATTTTTAAAATTAAATGTGCATATAGCATCACACTTACAGAAAAATAGGCAAAGAAAGAAGCAACCATGAATTTGTATAGTCCATAAGCACTGGAAAAATTCTCACCCTCTTCTATGAGTGATTCTAGAACATTCCTGTCCCTTGTACTCTCCCATATTCTCCTCATAATGATGGACACATCCTGATATTTGTGGTAGGAAGAGAGAGTTGGTGAGTGCCATGACTCATTTTCAATTTCCATTCTGTCACTTACTGCCTGTGAATCTTGGATGGCTACTTCTCTCTCCAGATATCTAACCCCATAACTTTAAATTAAAAAAAAAGTTATACCTCCTTAAATTTTGCCAGCTTATGAACTCATACCTCAAAGTGATTATTGAACCTCAGATGTTAATAGGCATCTTAAAGTTAACACGTTCAAAATAGAGCCCCTCATTGCCCACCCTTCTCTCTGCTCCATGCCAGTCTTATTTGGTTAGTAAATGACATGATCTTACACCCAGTTATCCAGGTCAAAAGTGTCACTAGTTTCTTTCTTTCCTTCACCTGCATCCTACTTATCAGCAAGCCTGTCAGTTCTGTTTCCAAAATATATCCCAACATTGACCAGGCTCACCCCTTCCACCATTTTGAGCACAGTGAAAGACACTATCATCTCTGTTCTGGACGTTTCTCTCTTTTTCTACTCTCTCTGTCAAGACAGAGAGCTTGCACAAGTGGTGGAGGGGCAGCGGGAGAGGGAGATAGAGAGAATCTCAAGCAGGCTCCGTGTCCAGGGTAGAGCCCAACGCGGGGCTCGATTGCCCAAGTGTGAGATCTTTTTCTACTCTCGCATCCCTACCAGCATGACCTTTTAAAATAGAAGTCAAATCCTGTGACTCCCTGCTCAAAATTCTTCAATGGATTCCTATTTTAATTATGAAAAAAAATCCAAATTCCTCACTATTGCTTATATGTATTATCCTCTACTTACATCTCCTCCCTCACATCCTTCCTCTTATCCCGTCATTCACGATGCTCTGGCTCCACTCCTTATTTTGCTTCTGGAGCTTCCTAAACTCATTCCTGACTCAGGGACTTTGCACATGCTCTTCCCTCTCTTGGCATGTTCTTCCCACACATTACTGTGCACAACTCTTCCTTCTTTAGATGTTCAGATGATCCTCCTAAAGGATGTCTTCCATGACCAACTAAATATTTTATTATAGTGTCCCTAACCCAGTCACTGTGTCCTTTCACCCCCTTTTAATTTTCTTGATAGCACTTAATACCACACAAAACCTTTGTTTCTTTGTTTAATTATTTATTCCCTGTTCCTCCCACTGACAGGTAAGTTCCATGAGGGTAGGGTTTGGTCTGTTTTGTTCATATTATATCCTCGGTGTCTAGAAGAATCCCTGGAACATATTAGGTCTTCAAATGATGATTAAGCAAAAGGCCTCAACAGTTTTGAACCTTAGATACAAATAAAACAAGCATGATAAAAATAACCACTATCTCCCAAGGTCATGTGGAGGAGGCCATGATTACGGTAGTGTTCTAAACTGCCATGCGATTGTCAGGTGGGATACTTCTGTTAGCACTGAGTGAAAGGAACTGAAACAAAAGAAGTGGTCCCTGGGGACAACAAATAGACCGAGAAGTTCTCTTTTTTGTGTGCACTGGCTCTCTTCCATGGAGCTAAAAAGAGACTGGTTCACAGTGGGTGCCACTAATCTCTTAGAATCCTGGGGGCAGTCACTCTGCATTGCCGCCCCACTGCCTTTGCACTGGTTCTGCCTCTGCCCTCACCCCCAGGGAACACATGTGCCCGCCCTTCCTTGCCAGCTAGGGTTCATCGCTTCCCTTAAGCCAGATGGAAGACCAATCTCCTTCCAGAATTCTTTCCTGATTCACCATCTGCCTGTTCTGGCCTCATGGCTATGCATATAGTTCACATATTGTTGTGTAATTATTTGCTGGTTCTATTTTTTGATCTTGGAGTGGATTTTAAAGGCTATTTTAGGAATATTGTTTGGAGTTGTTTTGTGTGTGTATCCAACATATCAAGTTTAAGGTTATAAACCTATGACTCGGTTCTTGAGATTATTAGGTCCTAAATAATGATGATGATGTGGTGGTGGTGATGATGATGATAATGTTAATAATAATAGCTTTACCATTATAGTTTTTAGTACTCGTTTTTAGCACCATTACGTATCATTTTTAGTACTAGGTTTTAGTACCATTTTTAAAATGCCATTGTATTTAATACCATTGTGCTTCACAGGATTAACTAACGAATTTAATACCCTCACAGACTTTGTGAAATAAGTACCCCTAGTACTATTTTACAGATTTAAGGGGGAAAAAAGACAGGTTCAGAGAGAGTTTGATAATGGTCACAAAATTGGTCCCGGTGTGTCTGTCTCCACAATGGATCTTTACCATGTTCACATACTGCCCTGGTATTTATACTGAGCCACTTTTTTTTTTTCTATTCTATGGTCCTCCCAGAGGAGGGATGTGGTGACCCTGCCTTTGTGGTTCTTCTCAAGAAGTGGGTTATGCGAAGAGACAATTTTAATTCTTGTGAGAGGCCTCTGTTTCCATTTTGAAGTGCATTTATTCGTGTATTCATCTATCAAGCATTATGCATGAAGCACTCATCTAGATGCTAGGAAAACAGCGATGACCAAGCCCAAATTTCTACCTGAAGGAGCTGAAGGAGTGGGAGGCAAGACAATGACCAAGCCGGTAAACAAGTAAATGTTTACGAAGGGAATTTCGATGATGCTAGATAGCAGCATGAAGACCATTCAACAAAGTAAAAGGATAGACGGGCAGAGAAGCAAAGTTCCTCTACCTAGCTGGCCTTCCAGGTGGCCTCTCTGAAAGGGACATATTTAAGCTAAGACCTGAATGATGGGGACTTTGAGAGTGCCATGCAGAGGACCCTGGGAAGAGTGCTGGGCGATTGCAGAGGAGGCAGGAATGAGTTTGGCATATCTGAGAAGCAGAAAAGGAGGAGTCCAGGTCCCATGCGGGTAGTGAGAGATGATACTAAGAAGCTGGGGCTGAAAAAGGGCCAGGTTCCTTAGGTTGTAGGCTAAGGCAAGGAGTTGTACACTGCGAGCAAATATTTGCAGACATGCACATGTGTGTACTTGGGAAATGAGTGCAACGGGTGACCCTTTCGCTCTCTGTGTTTAACATAGGCCAAGAAACACTGTTGCTTGAAGAGAAGCAAGGATTACTACATAGGGCAAAAGCTTTCTTAGGTGGTAAGTTATTATATTTAGATAAATTTCAATGAGCTGAGTTTGTCTTCAGAGGTTAACTACATTTTCTTGCCTTCTCATTTTTATAATTGGTATGGTTTTGATGAAAGTGAAAGGGCTTAAATATTATTTAAATGTGTCAATTTCAGATTTTTCAGTAAAATTCTTATGGAATAACTGACCTTCGTCATGGCCATTGAAAACAGGTACCCTGATGTCTGGTAATGGGGTCACCAGGCATGTTAGTTTCTGCATGGATAAGAAGCAGAAAAGACTAGAGAAAAGGCTGTTTTCTAGTCTCTGAAGACAACAGATGTTCTCCTATTTATTCTTCTCAAATCCCAGCACCAGTGATGGTAGGGACCCTTACAACATCAACCAATTCCTATTATAAGTAGCGATTACTTACTCTGCATTTCCAGAATAATTATAAATTTCCTCTGATTTATTTTTATTATCCCAAGAGATCTAAATCATCCAATTATTACCTTTTAAATCCCAGAATTAGATGGATACAACTTTTGCAGGGGGAGTTGGGTGGTTGCATATGATTTGGGAAAGGAATATAGAATATCTTACTAAAAAGGACTTCTCCTCCTCCCTCTCACCCTCCCCCTCCTTTTCCTTCTCCATCTTCGTATTAGTATTAGTATTATTTAAACAGACCTAATATTTATTAGGGACAAGAACGAATGGCCTCCCCACATACTTAAGAAGTTAATGACAACTAGTATGGCTGTTTGGCATTGGACTGGGTGTGGCTAGAAGGATGACAATGGGTGGGGTAGAGAGGAACACAGTCATAATTTCCCCAAGGCAGGCAGACATGATATTGTAGGAGCCACAAGCTGACTTATGAGTGTTCCTGTCAATGCCCAAAGAGAAAACTATTTTGTTGGTGGTATTGGGAAGTATGGAGGCGCACAGGTGACTTGTGTGCTATTTAAACCATGCAGTCCATTGAATCATGTAAATATGTGGGTATGATGACTCACCATATTGTTGGATTATTGCAAAGTGTGAGGTGGTGTGTGGTTTCCAACTGCACGCATGTGTAAATGCATGAATATCTGCAGTGTGTGAATATTTAGGGAACACCCCTGAAACATGGAGCCGCTTCCTGACCTGCTGCCCATAGGTGGACAGATTAGTTAAGAAGCAAATATATTGAAGTATGAGAGTACCAGGCTTTTTACAATAATAATAGTACACATTTGTTGACATGAACTAGATGCAGAAGGGAGCGTAGAAGAGCATGTGGGTTTGGGGCATGATTCCAGAATTGGATGCTAAAGATGCCTTCTCCAGAACCAGGAGGCCTCTCCTCCTGCCTTATTTGGCTTTGTTCCTCTGGTTGGTGACCCATCACATTGGAAAAGAATCTCTTTCAAAAGTGTAAATGTTCCTCTTTCTGTGGGCGATGTCATCATTCCTGTGGCCCAAACCTTTGTTACTAAATAGTACTTAGCAACACAAAATCATTATGTTCTCCGCTTAAAGTTCTGAGGGTGTCTGTTCTGATGAAATTGAGAGATACATTTTTTTCAGCGAGGAAAGAGTAAAAGCTGAAAAAGAGGGAAGCTATGCCTGGAACAATCTCTTGACTAGTGTTACTTAAATGAAGCAAGTAGACAACTAAATTTTTATCCCGTGGCAACAGCTCTGACCGCATAAAAAAAAATCACATATGGTTCCAAAGGATGTGGTTTCCATGCAACTGTGCATTATGTACTCTTTTTTAAAGTGGAAGATGCCTTTTATTTGGCTTGGCTTGTCCTTCCCATGTTGTCTTTTTTTTTTTTTTTTTTTTCTTGTAAAGTGGGTGGGGAAAGTTGGACAAAAGAAAGCTGTGCTCTGGTCAATTAAAAGTGATGTTTGAAAAGTGCCTGTTTATCACTCCAGGGAACATCTTGGATTCCCTTTTGATTACATCCTACCTGTCCATTCAAAAAACTGTAAGAGGATTTGTCTTTTATCTTATAAACAATAGCTGTACATTTCCTAAACTTGTAATTTGATTTTAATCCTCATATCTTGAAGAAATCTGCCGTTTAACATGAGCTTATTTTTAAAATAGCCTATGTTTTTTGGGGACGCCTGGGTGGCTCAGTCCATTAAGTGTCTGACTTCGGCTCAGCTCACGATCTCATGGTGAGTGAGTTTGAGCCCCGCATTGGGCTCTGTAATGACAGCTTAGAGCCTGGAACCTGCTTTGGATTCTGTGTCTCCCTCTCTCTTTGCCCATCCCCTGTTCATGGTCTCTCTTTCTCTCAAAAATAGAAAACAACCCCCCCACACACACAATTTAAAATAATATAAAATATTATTATTAATATTAAATATCCCATTTAAAATAATAATAATAGCTGTGACCTCTGTTAGGTCAATTCCCATGAAATCATTATCACAATTCTATGAGGGAGATAATTTAAGTTAGTAGGAGACTAAGAGTTGAAGAGATTGATTAGAAATTTGTGCCTAATGACAGACTCCAAAGACCATCTTTATTTCATAGGAGCCAAGGCATGCATGGGCAGAACAACAGCCTTTGAAGTAACACCTCTTATTTTTTAACCTAATTCTTCTAAAAAGTGAGGCGCGTACATAGGCCATTGTACCAGTTGGGGTGGGGGGAGAGGTGGCTATGCTCTTTCCAAGAGCAGCCAACAATACTTGCAGAAGGACAAGGTTGTAGCAGGCATGACTCTTGCCATTGGAAGCTGGCCCATGTGTCATATTTGGCACAGGAATACCTATTGCCGATAACACCAAAGGAGACAGTGTTTTACCCCTAGTCACCTGGTAATTTAGTCATAAATGAAATAGATTTAGTTCAGGTGGCTTCTTGCATCACAGTAAGGAAACTATCCAGACTTGTACCAAGTGTCATCCATGCACTCCTTTTTCTTAATAATTAATTTTGGCTATCTCAAACAAGTTGGATATTTGGTGCCAGATGCACCCTTTTCCACAAGTTCAAGTCTAATCTAACAAAGTTAATACCTCCCAAGGCTCACATAGAGCTCATGGTATTTAGGGAACCTGACCAACTATTTACAGTTTCTTCTGTGACAGACCTACCAGAATATCGTAAGAAGAAACAGACTTCAAAGTCCTCAAAGAGGAAAAAAACTGTTCTGGCTAAGTCTATAATTTAGAGTATCTTCAGAGAAGAATGACTTCATGAAAAGAGAGGCCCAGAGTGGCCAGCCTCTTTAAACAGTTAACTTGTTCTTTATTTAATTGTGAAGACTAAGTGACAGGTAGGAAACAGCTTTTGTAGGAACGTGGGAGTCTTGAAGCTATAGAAGGAAGTTACACTGTGCATGGGAGTAGCATGTGGGTAGGAGTTACAGACTACTGCTCTATTGCTAGTCTAGAATAATCATGCATAAACATCTTTACAATGGCTCCCGAACAGAATTAATAAACTCCTATTAAAGGCACTTGATACGTTATTTTGTGAAAGCGCATGCTACCTATTATATGCAGGAATGGAAAAAAATAATAATTTTGCATACAGGAACAAAGATTTAAAAAGATCCTTTAACTCTGACAAAACAAAAGATAATACATTTGGATTTTCATATATTAATTCCAAAGCTGACATGCTCTACTCTCTGAAAGTATGAGAGAGAAGCTGGCTTTGTCTTGGAGATGTCATAACCTTAACAGATTAAACCCAGGAAATGGACAATAAACACCAAAGAACAGCCAGGGTGGCGTAGTAATGATCAGTCACAGATTTCTCCAAACCTTGCCCTTGGGGGGCTGTGTGGTAGACATCCTGCATCTTAACAGAAAAAGGGTCACTATTTCATGCAACTAGTAATAGAATTCTGTCTTGCAAACTAAAAGGTACTGAAGACATCCAGTTTAAGTACTGTGGTGGTTCTCACATGGCTGTAATTCTAGACATTGAATTGCATGAAAAAAGAAAGAGATCATAAAGGTAATGATAACTGTCTACCTTTTGAGTTAGGTTCACCTGTTCACACTCTCATTCCCTTACGCTACACTTTGCGCATTTATGTTATTTACTTAACTGATTACAATTATTTACTATTGCATAGCTATATCCTGCTGGACTGCATGTTTCAAGGGTTTTGAGGGTCCAGTTTTGCTCCTTCTATAGCCTCAGATTCTAGGAAAGGCTGGAATTATGCTAGGTGCTCAATGACTATTTGTGAACTGGGTAGGAAAGTTGACAGCAAAAAGAGCGAAAATGCAGCAGTTACTGGTGAGCTGGTGACCTACGGTCAAAAAAGTTTGAAAAGGGAAAAGAACGTTCAACATTGTCTAAAAATACATCAGTACTGGGAAGGCTCAATGGGATCAGGTCCTGTCAGTAGTTCCTCATTGCTAAAGCTGTGGCAGAAATACGGGCGTTCAGAGCCACCCAGGTGTGGCCATTGGGACCAATGACACATTCACAAACACCATAAATTAGGACTTCTAATGTTATCTGCAAATGAGAAATGTCCTATTAATGTATTTGTATTTATGATTTAACCATGTTATTTTGTTGAATGAACTCATAAAATAGATAAGAATTTGTAAAACTTTTTATTTTCGAGAAAGTTATACATACAGATACACCTGTATACACATATATGTATATATGCACGCTTTTATGTGATATGCACACACACACATACATATTCTATAGTCTTAATATTAATAAATCCGAAAGGAAGTGGCCTAGGACACTTTTGATCTCTCAGTGGCCCTAATGTCATTCTCAAGGGGCGCTCGTGATCACAGTTTCTTAGGAAGAGACAGGATATGGAACTTTAAGCAAACAGCAGCCTAAGCATTATAGAACATGTAGGGTTATGTTCTGTGTGGACTTGACTATATCTTGTTTGTTTTTAAGCGCACGGACAACCACTGATGCTTACCTGGTATAAAGTGAAACATATTTAGTTTGCGTGAGAAGCACCGTGTCCCATCAGGTACATGGCAAAGCTGTACAAGCTCTCGACAACCAGTCCTGATGCCCACATATCTAGATGCCTATGTGCACCAGTTTGCCCAAAGCTAACTATTTGAAACAGAGTCTCCTGCAGAGAACACTGTTTCTTTTGTGCCAAATAGACCTTATTCACCAAAGGAAGAAAATGGAGCAGGTCAATGGATTGCCGCTGATTCTGGATAATTTCATTTCCTAAACTCTAGCTCAGTGGGAGGAAACCTTGGTGCACATTGGAATCATCTGAGGAACTTAAAAAAAAAAAAAAAAAGTACTGATGCTTGTGTGCCACTCCCAGAAATTCTGATTTGATTGGTCTGGATTGTACTCTGTGGATCCAAAGTGAAGCCAAACTCAGGAAACACTTCCCTACTTTCAGTCTTCCCGTTTCTAGGACGGGCTTATAAATGCCACCTCATTTGCCTCTTAGGAGAGGGCAGAGAGACATTATGTGTGATTAGAGTCCCTAATGTTCCTGAATTTACTAGTTTCCTTTCTTCCTTTATTTCAGGAGGGGAAATAGAGAGGGAAGGATATAATGGTGGGTGGGCGGTGGGCAGCTTAGAGGGTGAGAAGGAGCCCTCTAAACTCTGCCAGTTAGCGGTTCATTAGGGTTAACAGGCTATCTTTTGTCAAAGCAATCACTTTTGAAGGATTAAGCCTCAGTCTCACCTTAGTGTGAATGACTTTAATCAGATAATCTCCTATCACCTAGCTGAGGATCCCCTATTGAAGGCCTGGGGGGAAGCAAGGAGAGAGTTGCAAGGCCAGCCTGGGACTCACGGAGGGCAAGGTGAGCAAGCCTGCTGTCTGGGAACTAGACTCCACCTTGGTAAGCTAATAGCAGCAAAAAATGAAGAAAAACAAACTTTGTTTTTTAAAAACTTGTAATTAATTCATTTACTGAGAGAGAGAGAGAGAGAGAGAGAGAGAAGGGGCAGAGAGAGACGGAGAGAGAGAGAATCCCAAGCAAGCTCTACATTGTCAGCACAGAGCCCACTGCTGGGCTTGAACTCAGAAACTGTGAGGTCATGACCTGAACTAAAATTGAGAGTCGGACACTCAACCGAGTCGTCCAGTAAAAAACAAACAAACAAACAAACAAACAAACTTTCATTGCCAGGGCAACGATTTGTTATGAGCGTTTATACGATCAAGTTGCTTGTCTGTCTTACGGCCCTTTATGTCTTTTCTAGCTTTTTTTTTTTTTTAAATGTTTATTTACCTTTGAGAGGGAGAGAGGCAGACCACAAGTGGCGGAGGGGCAGAGAGAGAGGGAGACACAGAATCCGAAGCAGGCTCCAGGCTGAGCTGTCAGCACAGAGCCCTACGTGGGGCTTGAACTCATGAACCGTGAGATCATGACCTCAGCCGAAGTCGGATGCTTAACCGACAGAGCCACCCGGCGCCCTATGGTTATTTTTATTTTTGAGAGAGACAGAGCTTGAACAGGGATAGAGGGAGAGGGGGACACACAATCCGAAGCAGGCTCCAGGCTGAGCTGTCAGCACAGAGCCCAATGCAAGGCTTGAACTCACAAACTGTGAGATCATGACCTGAGTCAAAGGCGGACACTTAAGCGACTGAGCCACCCAGGCGCCCCTATGTCTTTTCTTTCTTTCTGCCATGAAGCACTTACCATGTGCCAGGTAATTTTACCATTTGCCAGCTGCTTGGGAGTCTGTGAGGAGCGAGGCCTGGCGCAGCCCTGTTGTCCTTACCATCTGCCTGGCACATGGTGAGAAGGGTTTGTTGGATTTAATTGAACTGTTTCATTGGCTACACTTTTTTCCAAGAGTGTGAGGTTTTTTCCCACATCTGCCTCCCCCCACCCCACCCCAACCAGCTAGACTAGGCTGTGAGTACCTTGAAGAAATCATAATAATCTCTGTATCCCCAGTGCCAAGCAAACTCTTGGCGTATGATCAGTGCCCAATAAATATTTGTTAAATGAACTAAGGAGCAATAGCCAGCATACTGATGCCTACATTAGGATATTAGAATTAATGTAAGACTACTGCTCTGTTTCCACACTACTGGACAAGGCAAAGAGGGGAAAAGGAGAAAAAGAATTATGAATCCCCCATCATTCATTAATGTGACAAAAGTTGTTCTTTTTCAAAAATCCTTTAGGACATCTCTTGAGAAATGGTCTGAAGGTAATTTCAGGAAAGACAGGTAAGAAGGAATAAACGGAGTGGATAAGATCCAGAGAGAACTCTCATAGGAGTCCAAAGAAAGGAGTCCAAAATAAAATGCGTAGATAGATAGACATTTAGGAAAGGAAAAATCAACCTTGCTATTGGCATTTTCAGAAATTTGTTTGCATTTAGGAATAGATAAAGCAATGGGCATATTTTCAGGTGCTTTTATTATACGTAGAAATGTTGGGATTGCAGTATAAAAATAGTTACACTAGAACATTTATAAGACTTATTAGGCACTATTTTTAAAAGATTACAAGAGGACTCTGGGCTAAGCTGCAACACACAATTTTATGAGATGGTAGAAAGCATTTCATAATATTACATGTAATTATATCCTATAAACATATATGAGTAATATATCCACTCTGACTTTCTGGCTACCTGTTTCATATTTATTTGTAACTGCTTTATTTATTAAAAGACCACTGTTGTATATTTCCTTTTCCTTAGTGACAATTCTCATTAGAAGACAGGTGTATGTCCCAGGTAGAATGTTTAGAAATATATTAATTTTAGACACATTAATTCAGGATCTGGGATATAGGTTGTGAGACACTACACTGTGGGGCAGGAGTCTTAACCCTCATTAGCCATGAGGTTTTGGTCAAGGGCAATTCTCCAGTCCCCATTACCTCATGTGATAAATGAAGATTAAAATGTATGACATGAGAGATGTCATTTGTTTTATAAAGTTATACTATGAGATTAGGTGGGAGAGAAAATGGAACACAAAGTTGCATATATAGTATAATATCAATGTAAAAAATGTGTTGAGAGAAGCCTGAAAGGAAATAAACTGCAGTATTACAGTGACTCTTTCTGGGAATTGGAATCGCTGCTGATTTTTATAAAAATATTCTATTTTCAGTACTTTTGAGTTTTCTATACTGTGTTGACTTTTTTTTTTTTAATTTTTTTTTTCAACGTTTATTTATTTTTGGGACAGAGAGAGACAGAGCATGAACGGGGGAGGGGCAGAGAGAGAGGGAGACACAGAATCGGAAACAGGCTCCAGGCTCTGAGCCATCAGCCCAGAGCCCAAAGCGGGGCTCGAACTCACGGACTGCGAGATCGTGACCTGGCTGAAGTCGGACGCTTAACCGACTGCGCCACCCAGGTGCCCCTATACTGTGTTGACTTTTAATTTTTTAATTTTATTTTTGGGAGAGAGAGAGTGTGTGTGTGAGCGGGGGGGGGGGGGGGGGGGGGCGGGAGGAGGGGCAGAGAGAGAGGGAGACACAGAATCCTAAGTGGACTCCAGGCTCCGAGCTGTCAGCACAGAGCCTGATGTGGGGCTTGAACCCACGAGCTGGGAGATCATGACCTGAGCTGAAGTCAGAGGCTTAACCAACTGAGCCACCCAGGTGCCCCTATACTGTGTTGACTTTAAGCAAAAGCATGTGCGTGCATGCACACACACACCCATCCACTATAAATCTTACTTCCCTGGGGGCATGGATGTGGTCATCTTAGAGATTCTTTTTAGCTCTGAGATGTAAGATTCTAATGTTTACTGTAACTCACTTCCGCTGGCCCTCAGCCATTCGCTGTCCCTGTGGTACACTTCCTGCCCCTTGTTCTGGGATTAGACCATTAGCCTCCACATAGCAGTCAGGACAGTACTTCAGTTCTTTCTGTGAAAAGCAAACTTGGATCATGCATCATCCCACCTCTAATACAAGGGAACACTTCAATAGTTGTCACTGACCACAAGCATCATGGCTGTAGTTATACATTTTGAGTGTGATTAATTTGATTGGGATTCATTGTTCTCACTTGACTGTAAGTTCCTTGAAGTTGGGTACCCCATTCATTTTTATTCACTGTTGGTTTTCTAGCCTTTGTGTGAACCTGGAATTCAAGACTCTATACCTGCAGTTTCCACCTCTTTGAATGGTCTTTCAAGATGTTCTGCCCCTCCTTGAGGTCTCTGCCCATCTCTGACCACCTCAAACCTTGACCACGCTGTTTAACATGCACCCCCATCCCATTAATCTGCTTTCTGTTACTTCATAGCACTTATCTCCATCTGAAATTGCTTCCCATGCTTATCTGTTTCTTTCTATTTATTCTTTACTTGTTTAGTGCCTGGTTCCCCATAGCAGGCTCTAAATTCCTTGAGGATAGTAACTGAGCTGTGCTAATTTCTCTAACTGTATTGCCCAGAACAGGACTTAGCATGGTGGGTGCTCAATCAACATATGTGAAAGGAACAGAACGATTATGTGAAAAGTGTTTTCTGATAGAAAAAAGGAAGGAAGAATGGAAAAAAATGGGAGGAAGAAGAAAAAAAGAAAAAAAATAGAGGTTGAAAATTGTACTGAAATCTAGGGTGGCCCTTCTTTCCATTGAACGTGGGGAAACATGATGTCTATATTAGATATTGTTATGGCCCCAGTGTTTTTAAGAAAAACAATGACAATAAATGGTCTGAGAGAGTCAGAAGACACTGATGCCAGTTCTGCTCTGTCATGGGGCCAATTTACTTCTACAATGTTCTCTGGTCTAACAAAGGAACAGGGCCAGACCGTCTCTAATGCTCCATTCCCAACTCAAATTCTGTGGCTTTAAACTTTTAATTCTGAAATGTATTTGTTTTATACTGCCCTATTGCCAGATGCCAAAATAATTATATTGAAGATTTAGATTCAACTTTTAGGTAAAATAGCTTAATTGAGACATGCCCAAATCAAATTAACATTTTAAACCCAGCTTTAGTCTTTATAAACATTTTAAGACAAATATGTTGATTTTATATAATATTTTCACACCTATGTGATTTACACATTAAGTGGCATATGTATTACATATACAATGTGTTGTATTACATAACATACTATATATACATAACATGTAATAGAATATAAGTTATATTTAAATACTGGGTATAATTTATAAAACTTACTTGGCAAGTAAAATATTAAAGGTCCCTGAAGGTAAACTAAAGTCATGTAACTCTATCAGTATATTTATTCAGATACTTGAACAAATTTGAATCCAGCCTATAGAAGAGTGCCTCCCTCCTCCACTGTGAAATTTAATAGAGATACATTTAATGTATCTGCTTAAAATGGATTCTCCATACAAAAATGTTTCTAACTCTTCACTGCCTTCCAGAAGCTTCTTCTCTCAACCATATGTATTTAAACATGAGCTAGAAAGCAAAGATCTGCATCTGGGTCTCAGTTTTGACAGTATCTTGCAATGGATTATTTTTATCCTGGTATAATAAAAACAGTATTCCTAGATCAGTGATTCAAGACCTTTTCATATTTCAATTTTTTAAAAAAACATACCTTTTTGGGGTATTTTCACTGAGTTTTTGTTTTGTTTTGTTTTGTTTGGCCAGGAAAGGCAAATCACATTTGGGAGGCTATGAGAACTTACTGAGCTATAAATGTGTATGTAGGACAAGGAAGATACAATTCATACACATGCTCACACATTTACACAGGTGCTTCACAGACTCCCATCTGAGTGAAAAAGATAAATGCTACCATTTCCTTTATCTGCATTATTGGTGAACCTGGTAGTTGATATTATCTCTAAAAACCATATTGCTTAACTGCATTTCTATTGGGATTCATTGGTATAATTAAGACTTGAATGGTTTGAAATATTTCAGAAACCGGCAGTGAACATTCTTTCCTTTATCTAAAACGGTAGTTCTGTTTCATCTGAAATTGTTTTCTATAATTTCCCTCTCCACCCACAAATGACCTTCTTTTTATACTTATGGATCTACTCACTCATGAGCCCATGAACTGTCAGTACACTTCACAGAAGCATAGGAAACCATACTGCTAATGCTCTCCTGGCACCGAGGGACTATCATTGGTATTCTAAATGGGAAACTAGTTACTTTTTATTACTAATGATTTTTTAATAATTTCCACAATTTAAAATGTGGTTAGAATGCTACTGGTAGTTGAAAGCTAGCAACATGATTTAATATTTTTAACATGTGATCTGGTTCTTGTTACAGTGCTTCAAAATTTTCAATATCATTACTCATGTTATAATATCATCTGTAATAATATATTAAGCAAAGTCACTGGCAACGAAGTTTTATATCACAATTTATTTTGACACATTTTTGAGTCCTAGATTGACCATTATTTTATATGAGTTTTGTTAGCCATCCCTTTTTCCTTCATCTAACGTAAAATAACATTTTTTTCTCTTCTCAGTCATTTACGAGGATGTTTATTTTACCGTTTCTAACATTCAAGGGTCTTTCTTGTATTTCTTTGTATTCTGTTCGGTGGAGCAGAAAATCTGTCTCAGTTTCAATTTCTCTTTTGTTCCCAGAACTTCCCCCCTTCTCCAGTGCCGAAGTGGAAAAATAATTTCCCTTCTTGCACCATACACAGGTCCAAAGTCCTGTTTTTCACCATGTTGCTCCAAACAGCAAATTTTCTAACCCACAAGAAAAGAGAGCACCAAAGTGCTAACCTGGAAGTCTACAAGGGTCTGAGAACAATTGAAAATAAATTCCCACAATGGGGATTAGTCCTTAGCGGTCCACTGGACATCCTGAGGTGTGTGTGGAAGCCAGCTAGGGCACCAACCTGTTAGCAGACGCATAGGTGGCCCAGCTCAGAAGTCATGGGTTCGTTGTCATGGAGAATGAAAGGCAAATTGAAGACATTAAAAGGCAAGTAGCAAACAATCCAGTAGGCTAAGCCAGGGATTTGGGAGTCTCCCAAGGTTCCTCCCTTCCTCATTCCCTGCGTGAGTCATTTTTCCAGTCTGTCCACACCCATTCACCCTTCTTCTATGGGCCGCCACCCCGCACTCCCATTCACCCTCAAGCTGCTGCCACAGGATCTTTCTGAAATACAAATCCAAACTCTACCTGCCTATCCCCTTGCTGTATAAACTCTTCCATTTCATCATGGTGTTCAGAGTAGAGACTCCTGGGCTTAACGCAGACCTGCTTTTGGCTCATCTCCTGCCACTCCCCTACACTTACCCTTCCTTCACCTCTAACAGGAAGGCTGATAGGCCCGTTGTATTGACCATGCTCTTTTCTTCACTCGTCCAGCCCCAACTCCCTTTCCATCTCGCTAATTCCTATATCCCTTTCAAGGCACCTGTTCAAAATAACTCCTCCAGGAAGCCTTCCCTAACCTTCCTCAGGCCCCCTTGGGCTTGCCTACACCATCTTAGCATTCACCCCTCAGGCAGAGTTAATTGGTTTGTCTCTTTCCTAGTAGAAGTATCATCCTTGACTGTGTAGGGACTGTGTTATCCATTCTTGTAGCTCTGGCATAGCAGGCATTCGATGTAGTTGTTGCAGTGAATGCCGAATTAGAAGGAAGGAAGTCCTCCCAGCTACTAATTGGCAGATAGAGAATGCCCATTCCTGTCCTCTGAGAAAGTGTCAGTGTCCTCTTAATCTACTTCAACTGTGTGTGTGCTTGGGTACTTTTTAATGATTAACACTGATAAGTAGGGCCATCTAATTAATTAATTAACTAGTTAATTAATTAATTAATTTGTATGGAAGGGAGCAGTGCACAGTATCAACTCAGTGATTTGTGGATCTAGTCAAGGGTCAGAACTCAAGTCTGTTATTAGTGCCTCTGGACTTATTTCTGAACCTTAGCACCTTTCGTGATCTTTTTCCTTCTCCTCTGGAAGCCAGCCGCACCCTCTTTAACACAACTTAATAAAGTTGTAGGAAGAACACTGCACCTTACCTACCATTTCATTCCAGATTGTGTCCAAAACATGGAACCAATGGTTTAAATTAGATTCATTATTGAACAAGTTATCAAAACTCCTTAAATCCAAAGGAAATTCTGCCCCCAACTCCAAAACATTATCACATCACATTAACCCCAAATTCTTTCCATTCAAAGGGAAGCCAAGTTACATCTTACAACACCCAATGAATTATGATTCGGGGCTGTGGTTTCTTTTGCTCCAACAATAATATGACTTATGTGCCTTAGAATATTCCAGTATTTCAGAAAATGGCATTTTATTTTTAAAGAAGGGGCTGTGCTTTTCTATAAATCATGCAATGCGGAGTTGGGAAGAAAGGGTTTTACATTCCAAATATTATTTACAAGCTAGACGGGAAGCTGGAACAGGAGTTTTTGTGCTTGTGTGACAATCAGTTTTACTAAGGAACTGCAAAACTGCGCACACGCCGTTACTTGAGGCAGACACACACTGGCAGCCTTGCAGATGTTTTTCCCGCCTGTGAGCCATCCAGGTTCAAAAACTGTGTGGTGCATTTTAAGGCGGCAGCCCCATCCGATCCTTACCGTTTCATGCCGATCGGATTCTCACCTTCAACCTAACCTTGCCGGCTTCCTTATAAAAGACCCATCCACCGGCCTCTTAAAAAAAAAAAAAAAAAAAAAGAACCTATTTGTCCGCCCGGCTGGTCGGAAGGAGCAGAAAGTAGTAGGGGTGCGTCCCGTTTGCACTATAGCCCGGCTGCAATAATGTTCAACGTGTAAGATGGAACATACCACCGGTTGGCTGCGGGGATGCACCTCGCCAGCGCCGGCTGCGGTTTCCTTTTGCTCGGTGCGCCGACCCGCGAGCGGCCACGACCACCCCTTGCGGACTTTGTTCGGTTGAGGGGCGCCAGGGCGGCCCGGGGAAGGGCGGGAGGGCGGCGGAAAGTTGAAGAGCGTTTTTTCGCGGCCGCGTGCGTCCGGGAGCTCGACGAGTCCGCCCCGGGCTTCCTGGTGGGGCTGGGCTGGCGGGGGAGGGGCCGCGCAGCAGCAGCGGAAACCAGACCTCGGCGATAAGAGGCTGCACAGCGACATGCAACAGTCTTTCCACTGCAGCTGAATGAGTTGTGGCGCTCACAATGCTCCCGTGACCGGGAACTGACAAGTTCAATTTTAAATCGCGGGCCTCTTGGAATCAGGACTCCCACAATGCCTTGGGCACTCGGTCGGCAGTCGGGCTGCCTCTGAAAAAAAATGTGAGAGGTAAGTTTCCCTGTTCACAGTTTCCTCGCGCTGCTCCGCTGCTCTGCATTGTTTGTACTCTTTCGGGGCTGTACATGGCTGAAGGAGGAAGTGAGAGGAGGCTCCGGCCGGCCGCGTCTCGTAGCGGCAGCGGCTGGCTCGCCGCGGTGGAGGCTTCCCTCTCGCACACCAGCTCGAGCTGGAGGGAGAGCGGGAGGTTGCAGCTGCAGCCCAGCTCCGAGCCGCCCTTCCCGGGGCTCTGCGGACACTGTCAGAGCGCAGCCAGCTTCCAGCTTGGCAGCCGAGGCAGAAAGAGCAAGAAAGAAAGAGAGAAAGAGGCGGGGGGCGGCGGGGGGTGGTGGTGGGGGGGGGGGATGAAAGAAACAGGTGCGTGGAAGTGTACTTACAACTTAATGACCTTCGTCAGGAGGAGACGCGAGCCCATCAGACGCGAGCCACGGTGTCTCCCAAGAGATCCCGCATCCCTGTCCCCGGGGGCTGCCATCCAGCCCCGGTTTTCATCTGGGCCAAATATGTGCACGCAAAGGTTAATTCTCTGCCTGCTACCCATAAATTACGCATGACATGTTTAGCTGGGCTTCCTTATATGGAGAGTGCTGTATTTCAGTCCAGTTTGCCTTTTGCCAAGTTTACAGGGCGGAAGACGCCCTGCATGAGAGGGCTCCTCTCCCCCCCCCCCCCCCCATCGTTTTGTAGTGCGTCACTGAAAAACTGTAAGAAAAGTAAGTATAGACGCTCTCTGGGTGGAGCCGCAGTTGGTTGAATTGCTTTCACGAAAGGTTGAGGAGGAAAAGTAGTTAGTACTTGGGTTCTGGTTTTTAGACAAAAGCAGGACAAATATGTAGTCTCCCCCCAACCCCCACACTTTTTTTTTTTTTTGAAACGGAGCCGGAATCTGTTATTGGTAGTAATGTGTCATGTGAGAATACTTTGATTCCAGAGCTTGTAACACGAGCAGGTATATGGTGGAGCTTGTGTTAGCCCCTCTCACGGCACTTTACAACTACAGGGGTGTTGCTACAAGAGTCATTGTGTTCTTAAGTCTCTCCCTGGCCCTCCCTGAGAGTAGACGGCTGCTGCTGGGATTTGATGGTGTGTTTCCGTGGAGTGTGCTTCCCTGGGATTAAAACGGAGTAAGAAGCTGCCAGAAAGGTTATTTGCCAGTGTCTTTACTTTGTGTGCCCCACCAGCACAGGCACAAGCGATAGCAGATGGATGGTAAAACTCTGCCGTCCTCTGAGGCGTTTCTTAAACAAATTAATACACCCAGAGAGAAGTCATAATTAATGCCCTTTGGATTTGCAGGCCCTCTGCAAGGCGCTTTGAAATCCTACACCCGTGGACGCCGTGTTCCTCCCTCCTGGGTTTGAACACAGTGTCTGTTTATACACAGAGGGTGTTTAGTACATAACTAGTCTATACCCGCATAAGTAATCCACTCCATGTTGTCTGTGTGGGTTCCTGAGAGCGTTGGTGTCTCTCCTTGTCTTGCTGTTGAGATAGGAAAAAAAAAAAAAATCACTGAGGCGGTTAAAACGGAAGTTCAAGGACTGTGAAACTCATCTTGAGAATATTTAGTTCAATACTTAGAATGCCTTAGATGTAGAGTTACAGCCAGAGACACTGAATAAAGTTACTTTGTAGCCTGAGAAAGCACACTGTTGACACTTGTATCTTTGCTTTCTTAAAGTCGGTGGGTGACAGCTATAGCTAGAAACTGTTTTTTTAGGAACCTGACAGTGTTCTGATTCTCATTCATGTGGTGTATTTGCATGGCGGTGAAATTCTTTTGGATTATTGTGTTGGTAGGGCTTTTTTTCAAGATGTAGACATAGTTTTTAGTTTTATTTGTTTAATGGGGGGTTTCCCTCACGGAGCACTAGAAAAGTTTGCCTTTTGTGTTTGAGGGAACAGGTTAGGTCAGCACCAGAAAACCTGTTCATCCATCCGTCTATAATTACAGTGTCACTTAAGACATAATAATCAGGTTTTATTATTACTAAGAGACTCAGAAAAGCTCGCATGTGCCTAGTTTAATTTTTTTTTTCTCATGTTACTAAGAACAAATTTGTGTGCAGATACACATCGAGTGTGGTACTCAATGCAGCCATGCCAGTGGAGAATCCAAAGTGTTTCATGGTTTAAAATATTATTGCTTGTGTTTACATTTCCACATTTGAGGCAAACTTAAGACTCCAAGTTGAATTCATTAAATTCTGTTTCCAGCATTCTGTTCTTCCTCTGGGCACAGAATTCCTATGAAATGAAGCACTGGGTTCTGTTCCAGACCAAGAACAGACTATCCCAAGGTTTCTCCTGGGGTGAGGGGAAGAGTCAAATCATATTTCTCATTGAAGCAGGGCGTGTTACTTTATTATATAAAATCTCCTATTTTTATTGTAAGCAAAAAGGTTGCCCTTGGCATTTATCGGTGTTGCCGTTACTTAGACCTGTGTTTGATATCTCTTATTTATGAAAACAGAGAATAGCCTTTTGCTGCACCTTCTGGTTTTCTGCTTGGTGACTGAAGATGCACAGGTTCGAGAACATCTCAGATCTTGCTTAGAAGAAGCTAAAGAGAATAGGTTGCTGGGGTTTCTTACACCCTTAAGAGAAAGTCATCAGGGTGTGCAATAGAAAGGCAGGGTGAGGGGAGTGAAGGAAGGAAGCAAAATGTATTCACTTAAATGTTTGGCTCAAAATAAAATCCTAGCAGCAATGCTGATTATAGAAGATGTTACATAGGAAGATTTTGAAGTGATGGCCTTATTAGGTTCAAGAGCTTCGTATTTTTGGAAATCCAGAATTGCCACCCAATGCGGTAGCCACTAGCCACATGTGGCTGTCGAGCATTTGAAATGTGGCTAGTTGGGACTGAGATTTGCTCTAAGTGTAAAATACCTTCTGGATTTGGAAAACTTTGAATGAAGGGAAGAATGTAAAGCATCTGATTCGTATTTTTAATACTGATTATGTGTTGCAGTGATAATATTTTGGATAGATTGGTTTCAGTAGAATATTCAGTTAGATTAATTTCACCTGTTTCTTTTTACTTTTTTAAAATACGACTACTAGAAAACCTAAAGTAACAAATGTGGCTTATATTACATTTCTATTGGACAGTGCTGTTGTCAAATAGATCAGGGGAGCAGAATTCTGAGAGAAAGCCTCGCGAGTTTGCTGGTTAAAATAATAAAACTGACTTTTATTTTCACAAGCTAAAAAAAGTATATTATACACACAAATACCTTGTCTTTCTTATCCATTGTAACCAAAATCTAAGAAAACACACTACCTAACATCTATTTTTATTTCCTCAAAACTACTATTTAGTTTAGAGATTTAATGGTGAGGTAGTAATAACAGAGAAAAGGCTTATAATTAGTGGATGAGTCCTAACACCTCTCAAAGGCCAGAATAGAGTATGATTGCTACTTAGGAACATTTTAGAGACACTATAGCTATCATTGTCCTGAAGTTACCAAACATAAACGAGTCACTAAAACTTATTTTAAAAATAGAGTTTTTGGTAAATAGCAATTATCCTCAAATGCTTAATATGTATTTTCCTTCCCTATGGCTTTCCTTCCTTAGAAAATAAAAACATCAAGTAAATCCAAACAAACTCCTGACCAAATTGTTAATTAATAAATTCACAAGAATGAGATTTTCACTTGTATGGTATAAGGCATTGTTTTGAATATTAGGAAACGTAAAAATATGTTTCTGTGGTAATACGGGCTTTCAGGAATTTCTATACACGGAGACATTGTCTTTATAATTTGGACACATTCTTGAGAAAGCATCTGACTCGCAAACAAAGCACAATGGCATAGGTCCTGGAAACATTCCCCTCAGATATTTTCATAACTGAAGTCCATTTTGCCATACACAGTGAGTGTTAAGCTGAAAAAATGCGCTTCTTTTTTACCATATAAAGCATGCTTACTTTTATTTCCTTGAAGGATGCCAAAGATATAGGACAGGATGGATGTAGTGGGTTCTTTCCATGGGCAGGGCAGGTTTTAGAGAACCTCAGAAGAGTTGCCTCCTGGCTTGGTGCCATTTTGAATCTGTCTCCCACTATATGAGGCGTAACTGCCATTAGTGTCGATGCATGTAGGGAGTGTGGGGGGAACCATGATCCCCATTAACTTCGCATATCATTTCTGATGAGTCATGGAGCATATTCACTAATGGTTGGAGAGATATTGATTGCAAAGCAGAGAATTCAAGAACAGCTATTGACATGTGGCATTAAGTGTCTCTAGACGTATTTTATATTTTTAGATTTGAGATAGGGAAATTGATTTTTATGTAGTGTTTTTCATATTATGCAAATATATATTTATATAAACATTACAGCTATATCCTGGAAAAAAACACGTAGCAAATACATGTTTATAGGTTTTTATATATTATTATTAGTTTTTAATGACTCTAGTACCTCTTTTATGGACAATTCTTTACGTTTTCCAAGAGACATCTTAACATGGGTGCCTGTGACATCCATAAAAATGAAGAATCTTGAAAGCATTTATGTTATAGTATTAGGCATTATATAGTTGACACTTTTCCCACTGTTTTTGAGGTCTTATTCAGGTTTCTGTGATTATCCTTTGCTAAAACAGTTCAGGATGTAATAATCTCATGATGAAAGGTAGCCATCTTGCATGGAGTGAAGAATTCCTTTTCCACTGAGATCAACTCTTTTAAAAAGGAGATGTTTCTGAAATAACTGTTATGCTTCCAGTAGTATGTATACAGCAAAACAAAAACTGTCATCTCCATGGGCGTTGTTTTAAAAATTGAGAAGTATAGGGGTGCCTGGGTGGCTCAGTTGGTTGAGCGTCCGACCTCGGCTCAGGTCATGATCTCTCAGTTCATGAGTTCGAACCCCGCGTCAGGCTCTGTGCTGACAGCTCAGGGCCTGGAGCCTGCTTCGGATTCTGTGTCTCCCTCTCTCTCTGCTCCTCCCCTGCTCACACTCTGTCTCTCTCTCAAAAATAAATAAAGATTAAAAAAATTTTTTTTAAATAAAAATTGACAAGTATATCTTTTATATATCCAAAGAGGTGAATAACAGTTGATGAGGTACATACTCACGCATGTGGACACAATTTTTATGTGAGTGTTTGTGTGAAAGCTAGGTGTGCCCGAGACAATGCTAATAATTTATTCGAATAATCTGGATGTTAAATAACATCAAAGTATTAAGAAGAATTGTGCTAAATAGCATATAATCTAAAGTCAGTGCAAATATCAACTCCTGTCCCTCTTTAACTGATACTTCTTCCTCCAAAGAATTTTTAAAAGGAACTTACATTTAACAGTATATTTTCATTTTTAAAACAGCTTGGGAGCTATTAAGAATGAACTTGTTTTAAAGAGCTAACAAGATTCGAGGATCATGGGAACAAGTTTAATCATATGAAATAAACATCACAGTCGATTTGAGAGATTTTATTTTGTATTGTTGATTTATAAGTGAATATGTGTTGTGGCAAAAATAGCAAGCTAGGCTCAGTGAAATCTACCAAACTTAGCCAAAGTACACTTGTTCAAAGAAGTAGCAGTCTGATAGCAGAAGTTAAGAGTTTTGAAAATAACTGTAAGTAGAAAGTGAGATTTCATAAACAGTGGCTTGGTAGCATGGTTTTGGAAGTTCAGATAAGGAAAACTAAGTCTTAATGTAGCCCTGACCAATACATATAATAAAGGAAACAGTCCTAACGCATAAATAATGGGGAAAAAAGCTATTCTTCATTTTCCAACCATACAAAAATATTCTATTAAGCCAGTTTTAATTCTATATATTCAGTGAATATTTCCGTATTTCTCATGCATTTATACTTAGCATCCCGACACGGGATTTTTGTATGTGTTCTAGTCCATTTATCTGGTTCATTTTTTTAGTAGAAACATACGGATTTCCAAATGTCCTATATGAGAATAATTGATAGCTTTTGCCATCAGTTTTACTGTTGAAGCACCAAATAGTTACTATGTGTCAGGAGACCAGCGTGGGTAATGAATTTGAACAGTGGATGGAGAGAAATTGCCAAAGACTAGGTTGAAAGTAAACTGACAGTGACAGTGAGGTTGTTTACAATGAGGTTGTTTTCTAAAAATGTATATATTAAAGTTAAGAAGTGGAAATAATGCTAAAATGTATTGAAAAAGCAGTGATCTCCTTTTGGGAAAAGAGATGCATAAAGCGTGATGAGCAGCATTGAGAGAAGTATATATTAGCCAGGAGATTTTAATCAGAAACAGTCTGAGTATCCAGTCTCATGTGACATTGAATAAAAGAGAAATGAAGAAATAAAAGCAGAAGGTACTAAATGATGGTTTCAGACACAGGTATAATTGTCCCAATTAGGAGTACAGTTTTGTGGGTTTTGAAAAATAATAAATGCTTTAAGTAGGTAGTCTGTGGAATGTGTGGCAACATCATCTATACCTTCTTATTTGAGTTCGCAGCATACTAACATCTGTCTACAGTGATTGTGACTGAACAGACTCTTCCAGAAAATGCTAAAAAAGTGTGGTAACAATGATATGTGCAGTGGGAGTGTGAGGAAATATAAACAGAGACTTTACAGTTTAATAGTCAAAACACATCACAAGCATGTTAAATAGCAAGAATGCCAAAATAAGGCATTATGCAGTTCATATTTAGAACATCGTTAAAGGCATTTTTTGAACTTGATTTAGAGTTAGAACTTACAAGACCAGTCAGAGCTTATAGTATCTACAATTTGTAGTCCTGTGTCTAGCAATCTGTTTGCCAGCATTGTTGATGGTAGTAGTAATGAGACATTCACATTTTATTTGTTTCTGCCCTTCTCTGATTGCAAGAAAAGAATTACTTTTGCAATGACCTTTTAGCACTCCATGTGAATGGGTAGCTCTTATCCTAGCAGAAAGATAGTCTGGGGTCGGTGGTGGTAGTCTGGATAGGTGACAGATACAAAGAAAGGAAGGCATAGAGGCCTGCTGTCCGGCAAAAGTTGTTGGGAAAAGCTCTGAACCATTGGCTGGACTTGTGACTCAGCATTCCTCAGCCAAAGGCCCCCTCATTGATATTTCTCTTTACCAAATTTTAGTTTCAGGAAGTAGTGTACGAAAAGATACATCAGTTCTTATAAACAGCCTCTAAGTTCGTTTTGAAAGCCCCAGTGTTTGTTGTAGTGCAAGCAGAACAACAAAAACAGACCTCACTGGGGGAGAACTTTTGAAAAGTGGAACACACTCGGCAAATGTAGGAGGTGATATCAGTGTTCCTATTATCATTTTAAAATTTCCGGTTCTGGATATACTTACTGCATTTTTGTCTGTGTTTTGAAAGGAACAAATGACTTTGTTGGTTGAGGGGGGTGGTGGGTAGGCATAGAGAAGCTTCACAATGTATAGACTTTATTTTATACCAGATCTGACTGGATATGTGATCTGGGAACAACCATTGACTCCTTCCAGTCCTTAAGTTCTGTATCTGTGAAGTTCTAAACATATAAATAATAATTAGGAGAAGTTGTACTTTGCTGTCCATTTCCTTATAAAATAGCTCATTTAATCTTTTTCTGCAGCTGTAAAATAGGCCTTATGACCTTTATCTTCAGGATTAAGTAGCATGGCTAGACAGCTCTTTCTGTGATTTGTAGAATTATGAGGCTTGTTTTCTGTCTTTATTCAAATGTCCAGTTTTTAACCAATTGGAAATGGTCTATAAAGAATAGTAATGAGGGTAAGAACTGTCATGGTGATTGCTTACATTTTGGACTGCTTCCTATGTGCCAGGGTAAGATTTACGAATCAATTCATGTATTCCTCAGAACAACCCTGTGCCATGGTTACTGTCGATATCTCAGCTTCGCAGATGGGGAAACCGAGGCACTGACGAGTTAATAGTCCCAAGTGGCGTCGCTAATAAGTAGCACAGCAAGGAGTTGAACCAGGGTGGCCCAGTTCTAGAAGCCATGTTTGTACGTGAAAGAATGAAAGCAGATTTAAAGAATGCTTGTGTTAGTGTGAATGGGAGATCAAGACCGCAGACATTTGGAATACTTTAGCAGAGTCGCACTTGCTCCAGTGTTTGGTGAGGCTCGAAAAGAATGAACAGAAAGAGGATAGAGAGAAAAGGCATAGGGGGAGGTGGGCAGCATATAGAGTAGGGAGAAGGGAGGAATTAGGTGGGAAAGGAGGGTGGCACTATGCGTTGGGGGGCATTGAGAAACAGGTGGTACGAGTTTGACACCCAGCTGGGAACGTGAGACGTTTGGCCAGGCGCGTAACCCGACAGGCACCTATTCTATTGACAATTTAGAGGAAGGATAGGACGCACAGGATGAAGTAGAGATTGTAGGAAAGAGATGAAGGACTGAGGGAAATGTTGGGAAGTGACAAGGAGGACATGTTCCCTGGGGGAGAAGTGACAGGCATAGGGTCCATAGGATGTAGCAACTGACTAGATGTGGACGTGAAAGGGAATGGGAGGTGTTAAAAATGATTCTTAAAATATAGTAAGAATCGTTTAAACTTTCCATCAGAAAAGTTTTACATACAAATTTCAATCTTTAATGTAAATTCTGTTCATTATGTTGCTACTTGTGAGCTCTTTTATGATCAGGAACTTTATTCTAAATATCAGTAAGATAAAAACACTTGATATTGCGTTCTGTCAGGAACTCTATAACTCGATTAAGTGGACGCTGCGTGTTAACTTCTTAAACCATGCCATTTCTGTGTCCACCGCTTTTAAATAAAGCACAGGATCTGAGGAGCTGTAGAAGGTCGCCAAATTCTTCATCCCAAATTGGTAATTCTGAAGTAAGCATAATTTCCTCTTTAGGCGTATGTTGTTATTTGCTAGGAAGTGTTGCAGTGTTGGCCAGGTACTTCTGGTCCCTCATTAAAGGAACACCGGTGTAACCTGGCCTCTGTGATAAAGCAGGTGTCACGCAGATACATGATAAAGTAAGTTTGCAATGTGCTCAATGCCACTGACATTTCTGCTTCTCAGACCTTGCTATTTTAGGGAACGTATCAGTATAACTGTGAGATTCTCTTTCCTGGAAATAAAACTCCTTAATAATCAGACACTGTTACAAACAGAATGATGTACATATGGGAATAAGTAAGCAGTTACACTGAGTTAACAGTTTCTTGGTGTTGTGAGGATAGTTATGTTTTGAATAGAATAGAAAGCTTTAGAGGCATTCTCACAGGCCATTTTGCTTAAGGTCCTTACATGCTTTTTACAAGTAAATGGCTTAACATAGTTTAAGCAGAAAATGTCAGAACAATGATAGATTATGTTGTATTTAACATGCATAGACAGATTCCCATGAAATCAGGACAGTTTTCAAGGAGATTCTATTTATACCTATTTACCACTTATTATTTCTTTGGATGGGTATTTCCATGAGAAATAATAAAAATTGCTTTGTTTATGTCTTTATAGCATGTTTACAGAGAGCTAGAGAAAATAATGTTAACAGTGCTTTATTTCAGCTTTTGTTTTTATGCCTCTTAGTATTATGTCAGAGCCACACTTAGGATGTCTTTTTCTATTATTAGTTTATCTGATTTTTGCCTTGTGCTTATAAAGATAAGATAAAAATCTGTTCAGTTGCACTGTTAAGATAATGTTCACAAAATGTTCATTTTTTTAAGTAACTAAAATTAAATGGTGTTAAAATTAGAAATTCTTCTTTGCTTTCTCTGTTCATTGGGCTAATTTTAACTAGACAAATTTACTCCAAATTATTTTGAGTCGTTATTTGAATTTCATTGCTCAGACATTTCAGGGAAAGCTGCATTGTCAATTTAGTGGCATTAGATAATATTTGGTTTTAAATGCCCCATCCAGAAGACTTTGAGAGATACGATGAGCATAGCAAAAGTGAACAACAGGGAATACAAGCAGATCTTTGACCCAGGTATAGAGTCTCTCTGAGGTATTGCATGACCTTTTCAAAAACTAATTTGAAATATCCAGAAGAATTGAGACTGTTGAAAAATCTATCCTTCAAGCAGAATTGTGCATGATGCTTTCTGGGGGACCTACATTTACTGAAAATTGCATGTGGGAAATGACTCAGAGAAACAGAGTTTTGAGGATGCGTTTTGAAAAGTAAATATTATTTTGGGAGCAATTAATACTGTGTTGGGAGAAAATATTGTGTCTGTTTCTCAGTAATGGATCAAAGTTTGCTAAGTGCTGAGGTCTTTTCACGTGAAAAGCTATTCTACTATGTTAACCATAAGGCCATACAGGGAAATCAGTTCATCCTTTGTGTTCTGCTAAATAACCAATTAACAGACATACTTTGAGTACCTTTTAGAGTCAAGGGATTATAGTAGGGCAGAAGAGGATCCAAAGGAGAATTACTTAGTTTCTCTTCGTTGGCGTCTAATTGAGCTGAAGATAAAGACATGAAAAGTGAATAGTACAGTTGAGTATTGGTGCTATACTATTGAGTACCAAAGGAGGAAAGTCAAGGAAAGAAGAAAATCCAAAGAAGGAAGTCTTAGTGGAACTTAGTAGTCAAGGTGTGCTGTGTGGAGGAGAAATTTGTCTATCTGTTCAGCGTTTGTAAGGAAACGGGATGAACAGGGGGAAAGTAAGGAGGCCAGCTGCCATATCCGAGTGTCTTCTCTGTGAGACACTGCCAGCTTATATTCTTTTTTGAAAGAATCACCTGGTAATGGTGTTAAACAGGGAACAGGCCTTCGTGGCAGGAGCCATCATTCTCTTGATAGAGGTGAGGAAACAGAGACACAGAGAGGTTAACCTGCTTGCCTGAAGTCACACAGCTGGTGAGCAGCCAAACTGAGCTGAACCCCTGTCTCTTCTTATTTCGTAACAGCATTTTTTGTTACCCCTTGATGATTCTGCTGGGGATGCAAGGGGTATAGTTACGATACAGTAAGTTTAAAACTTCACCCATACCACAAATGACACAAGTCAGGAAGGCGTAAATTTAACTTAAAAGGCTGCCAAATAAACTTTTGTCTTTCTGCTTTGACTTTGGCTTATAGTTTGACAAATGCTTATAATCTCTTTCTTAGATTTATAAACAAAACAAAACACCCTAGGCCTCCTGTCTTCAGCAGATATGAAAAGGGCTTGCAACGGTGTGACCTGTTACAACATTGCGTTTCGGGAGGCTCTCCAAGGAAGCTTTGTGAAGTTTCAGGAGATAATTTACTTTCACACCAATAATGGGATGCCATAAAATTTTCACTGAGAAATGATAGGGGTAGCTCCAGAGCACACACTAAATTCATTTATCTTCCTGATGTGGTTATTTCATGCTTTCGTGTTGTATCATGTTCACACAGCAGTCTGTGTGCCCTCAGCCACTGTGTGGCACAGCTTAGGATTTCAAGAGAGAAACTATTAACTGAAGACGTGTTCTGTTGGAGACATGTCACTCTGCTAACAAATTCCTCTCTTACAGAGCTGTTTAGAACACACAGCAAATGAAATTGTATAATGTCTAGGGAAGGAAAATGGTAGGCTCATGCCATTGTTTTGGGCCTCAAAGGAAAACCCTCTCACGTAGCAAATACCGATTGAGTACAGTGTCCACGTGCTGCTTGTTGTACCCCTTTATCCTGTCCCGGGCAGAGGTAAGACATGCTCTGTTCTCAAAGTAGTTTCCAGTGTAGTGATTGAAATGTTCACAAGTAATGTACGGGCAAAAACAAAGTGGGCACGGGAGCCAAGAATAGGCTGCTTGTGGGCAGAGTGTGGAATTTGCCTAAAACCGTCCAGTAGACACGTTAACTCTTTACGTGCTCTGTATGTTGGAGGAAAGACAAAATCGACTCACAATTCCTTTTAGTTAATGTGATTCAACGCTTAAAGTGCTTGTTTTTCTGTGTAAGGATTGGATACATCAGCATGACCCGAATGTAGTGGCATCCTAGATGAGACAGAAACGATGGCTTGATTTCTGATGTTGGCCCTTTGGGAGAAAGATGGGGACACATAGTTCATCCGAAGCTTCTTAGTGCTAACTCCTTGAGTAGGAGGTTAAATCACTCAGTATTGACAGTCCAGTTTCAGAGCCTGCGACTTTTATGTTAACAGAAAGGAAAAATCTGTAAGAGAGAGGTGTGTTGTATTTTACTTTAATGACAAAGGGTTTTGGATATGCACACGATGCTCTTTTTCCTCCAGCTTTTTCTTTGTGTGCAGGAAATAAAGCTGTATTTTGTAGGCTAGCTTCCAAACTTTCAAATGGTGAAAGTGCAACTGTGCGTATTTTGTGCGACCCCATTCAGCTGTGAAGTGTTCATCCCTTGTTTCCAGGATTTAATCTGCAGGCTGGGTTAGAAGACTCAGAATTTTCATTTCATGGCTTACTACTATTCATTTTTAATCATAAACATTTATTTAAAGCCCGCTGCATAAAAAACTCCACCGTGAGATTTTGACTGGCATTTTCAAGAGAAATGAAGGCTATGGTTTCTGCTTTTTTGAAGCTGATAGCCTGGAGAGAAAAGTCCATTTTTAGTGAAATAAGAAAAACAACCAAAATCACAACAGGGCCAGACCATTAGCGACCGTCATAATTACAAAAATAGCCACTTACTTGGTAGGCACTTACTCTTTTACATATGTGACCATGTATGGTTCTTTCCCGGCACTGTGAGATTTATGCGGTGCCTTCCCTCTCTCTAGTTCACAGGTGAGAAAATGGAGGCTTGGTGAGGCTGAGGTCAGGTAATTTGCTCAGGGGTCACGTAGGAAGGTACCGCGAGTGCTGAGATCTTAACCCAGCAGCTTGGCTTCTTGTCTGCTTGTTTGTTTCCCTCAGTATGCTGTGAATGAAGTACACAAATACTGACAGCAGTAGAGATTTGAGGCCTAACCCAAGTTTGTTCTGGAAAGACCTAACGAAGAAGGGAAGATGTGAAAGACAGGTTTTGAAGCAATACGGTCAGACAAAACAGCAGAGACCGGGAAGTGGACTTTTGGAGTTTTGCTGGCTTGGGAAAAAGAGCTAGATCGTGTGGTTTGCATAGTATTAGTTCTACTCACACCTAATACCCTTTGCCCCAGCACTCACCAAGATCAGCGAAATCTACTTTTAGACTCAAAATCATTAGCACCTGTGAAGTTTCTGATGTCACTTCTGAATGACATAGCACACTGCCAGTGGCTCAGTTGGATGGCTTTAAGGGGCCCATTTTAAGAAGTGTCTTGAGCCCAAAGACAGTATTGCAGACACTCTTCCAATTTATTCAGCTGCATTATTGAAAGCATTAGGGAATTCACTTCATTTCTCTCATCACTAAAATACAGAAATCTGTTGCCAACCTTAAAATAATCACAAATGTTATTGAAAATTGACAGTCATTTGAAGACTGATTAATCTTCTGATTAAATCTTCTCATGTTCCCTCAAATCCCTATCAGGGTAACTAGAGTGTGTGCATGTGTGTGTCTTGTGTGCATATATGTGTGTTAATCCATATGTACATGTATATTCCATAAAGGATTACAAAGTAGCACAGACGTTATAGCTAAAAATGGAATAGAATAAATGTATGAGGCTAAGGGATACATTCACCAACTAATGTTAGTTTATGAATTTGGCTCTGAAATATTTATTTAATATCATTTTGTGGTTCTCTGCCCTGGCTACAAGGAAGACTTGTGAAAACATAGGAGGAAATGGAAATAAAAGATACTCTAATATACATGTATCATTTTGAATACATTATCACTCCAGTAGTTTTGAAGGCTTGAGATTAAATAGTTGATAGATACTATTATTAAGAACCTTAATCTGTGTCTTAATGAATTGATTTCCCCTGCTCTTTTCATCCACTGCTGTTAAACTTTAACCTAATCCCACAGCAACAGTTTTCTGTTTATAAGTGACCTGACATTCATGTATTCAAAAAATATTTTCCCTTTGTGTACCAAGCATTCTCAGACATATTTTTAAAGAGAAATATCCCATGCTGATGTACTAATTTTTTTGGCAAGAAAATTAAGCACCTGTATTTCAGCCCAATAGTTCTATGATAAATGAAGAATAATTAAATGTGAAAGATTCTGCAACATTCACTTAAATATTAATTTGGGTTCCTTTATATTCTAGGCACTGTGCTAGGCATTGAATACATAATGGTTAACACAAGCAGATGTAATTATGAAAGTGTAATTATAAAATTTAGACATCTCTCAAATTTCAAATTGGCCATTGCAGAAATAATGACATTATAGTTCTTATTGCCACAAAATTTAAATAATCTTTTTAGAAATTAAAAAAAAAATTATTTATAGATGTCAATAAATATTTATTTTAAAGCCTCTATCCGTGTTAGGTTTCCTGTGTAGAAGTGAAGTATTTTCATGTAAAGAAAAGTACCGTTTTATGCTTAGAATGCTGTTTTACAATTACGCAAGGGAAATGGTATCACAAAGTAATGCAGAAAGAGAAAACTCAATTTTGAGTGGCAGCACAATATTGTGAGTTTAAAAGGTCAGGCTCGTACAGGAGGCTCCAGTTTTGCCACTCAATATCATGCAGAATGCTGTGACAGCCAGGGCTGATACAGCTGAAAATATCTGTAGCCTTGGAAGCCTTGTAAGTTTCAGAAGGTCATTTAGGCATCTGGTGCGAACACTGATTCACAGGGAAGGTCAAACTGGACAGCCAGGCAAAAAAAAAAAAAAAAAAAATAGGTTATTGAACCCAACAGTTGTAGATTTTAGAGCAGTTGTCAACTGCAGACATTGGGTATCCTAATCCAAGGTGGCCATCTTTCACTGAAATATTTTTAGAAGCGTGAGCTATGCTTGATGGTGAGTTTTAACTTCTCTTTTCTCTTCTGAAACTTTTAACCTTAAAAGTACATCTACAACCTTACCTGGTAGCAGGACAAACGTTACTTTAATTTTATTTATGTGTGACGCATGCTCCATCAAAAACGGATGTGAGTCGGCTTACAACAGTAAAGTGCACATAAAATAGGACTGTAAAAAAGAGACATAACAAATCAATTAGAAGGAAAAGAGATGAACCAAGTGCTTGAGATGAAATTGAGCACTAAATTTATCTCTCAGCTTGCTGGCAACCGAAGCAGAAGCTTTAGGAAGTAGAAGAATCCCGAGTTTATTTAATAAGATCTCTTCGTATCCCGGTGTGCAGCCTTATTCTTAGCCCTTAGAGTAGTTAGCTAAATATTCCGACTCTGTCCTTGGGTGAAGTCTTGGAATGGATGAATTCCAATTAACTAAGAATCGAAGGCCAAATTCTGCAGCTTGGCCTTCAAGGCCCTCACTGATTTGGTTCCAGTCCCCAAATGCAGCTTTATCTCCTGCCAGGCCCGTTGCACATGGGTGCTGCATATAGACCACTTCCCCCAGTGTTGGTGTTCTGGGCCTTCCCATGGCCCTGTCTTTGCTCTGTCTGTTTCTGCAGTCTGGATTGCCCTTCCTTTTTGTCTCTAACCCAATGAGACTCCTCCTCCTGTCTTTCCATCACAGATGTCTTCTCTTATCACCAAACCACCCCTGACCTCTCTCTCCTTTAACTCACGAGGCTTTATTGTTATCTCTGCTGTGTACTTCTCACTTTCTTTTTTTTTTTTTTTTTTAATGTATAGTTATTTGTGTGTTTGTTTCATGTTCCCCATTAAGCAGTAAATTCTTCATAGCTGGGTCCATGTATTACCTCTGTGTCTAGGTTACATATAAAAGGTCGTCGATAAACTGTTCATATAATCAATACATAGATATAATTTTATGTAGGTATTGTTTATTTTTGATGAATATATTTATTCATTTAATAAGATTATTATACGTGTCAGATGTATTTGGATTTCTTTAGGGAAAACATTTCTGTTTCCAGGATAGCAGAGAAGAAAAAAAAGAGAACTAAAAATAAATAAATGAATACATGTTTAAAAAAAATAAATAAGCAACTTCTTAATTGCTTTGACTTGGTGCTTTCAGATTAGAAAGCAACTTAATAATTACCATTTCTCTGTGCTGTAAGGTAACTAATATAATACAGAACAGGTTTGTTACATGTGAAAGAAACATATCATTAATGCCGTTTCAAACCCTCAGCACTTTTTCTCTAGTATACTTTTCTATGATTTCAAAAAAATCTATCTGACTCTACATGGCTTAGAAGTGTTTTAGACAGTTACTCTATCCCCTTCACTGGTTTTCAAACACTGTTTTAGTAGTGGATATAGATCAGCCTGGCTATATGCATACTTGCTTAGCACATACTCAGTTTTATACTTAGAGCGGCATTTCATTTTACTTATATGGAAGGTTTCTGCTAATACGTTTTAAGTTCTTCTAATGAAAGCTCTGAAGAAAATGTAGGCTCTTCTTGCTTAGAGGGCAGACAGATAAGAATAAAATCATGCTCAAAGACCTCTTCCTTAACAATTAACTTCAAATCAGTTACTGAGCACTTACAACCCTGTAATGTATTAATTACTAGATTAAAATTGATTAACAGACTTAAGAAGAAGCTGATAGACGTGGTGTATAATTTTCACATCCCTAAGTGTGCGTTATTAGTGTTTGGCGCATACCCCATGCACATGCAAGGACAATAGCATCCATGTCTCCACTCTGTAAGGGACCATGTTATCTCCTTCAAAATCTGTATGCAAGGCTTTCTCCACCTAAATACTAGCACAAACCACAGGTGATGCAGTCGTGACTGCTCTGCCATATCCCTCTCCAGTCCCAGTCTCTCTCTGTTCCTGTTATATTCACAGTCATTATCATTTCCACAAAGCTTGATTTTAAATTGCTAGCATGTGTTGTGAATGCAGTTTTAAATCTGGAATCAAAAGACGTGATTTGGGGTCCCGATTCTTCCATTTAATTGGCTTAGGGGACTTTGGTGAGTCAGTCACTTAACCATACAAGCTTCAATCTATTTGTTCACAAACGGGCAAGGTAATATCACCATTTCTTAGAGTTGTGTTGATCAAATGGCAAAAGCCAGACAAAAAGAAATTGTATACCAATATATAAAATATTTGCTCTCTTGTACAATAATAGAATGTTACGAATTCTGGGGTGGGGGTAGTACCTTTCTCTACATGGCTCTTCCAGTAGAAACTTGCTTAAAGAATCAGATGAATACCTTGCAGATTTTATATGTAAATCAAAAAGAAATGTAGCATAAGCCAACTTCTCAAAAGTTCATCTCTTCAAGGGTTATTACTTACCAAAGGAGCACAGCTCGTAGTTTTATCCAAAGTAAAGTGGTTCTTATTGCAAGAAGATTAAAGAATTTCTTTTTCCTCCTATTAACTTTAGTACCACGTTTTTCCCTCAATTTAAATTAAGACCTAGTGTTTCGTTACATACAAAGAAAATGATTTGACTGATTCCCAGATAAAAAAATTTCCATACTCTTTGGATACACACACACACACACACACACATACACACACAAACCTATTCATATATTAATCCTCATTTCACATTTATCTGTATACTATTAACAGTTGATCTTATACTGCAGTGATAGAATAGGTGCTTAATTTTTAAAAATCTTTTTAAAATTTTACTTTTTAAATTTTACTATTCTAAATTATTCTTATTATAAATAAAAAATAAGGAATCTAAATATTACTATCTTTAAAGAATTTAGCATGTGTGTGTTTATATGTAATGGTTTGACATCTAAATGATGGAACCATACGAAGCTTTAAGATTGCTACATGATTCCTCTTTAAATGTATCCAATGTATTCCTTCAGATATACTGGGGAGAATTTTTTATAAGCCAAGTAGCTTTTGGGTACTCGGAGTGAACTATTGAAACAGGATTAAAAAACGTAAGTGCTTTGAGACATGACGAGTGGTAGGATATGGTGAATAGTATCTTACAATGATGTTGAGGAGCATGTATGGTGCCTGATTTAAAATAGTATTTTAAAAAATGAATACAACAGGAATTTTTTTTTTTTTGGTATAACATTTTGCAGGTAGGTCAGCTTTCTGAAGTAGTTGACAGAATATATTCAAAAAGCATGTTATCAAATCTCAATCTATCTTTTTCCAGGCAGATACTCTGAGCTTTAAGGAAATTATTTAGTACAAAGGTAGTAAACAGTCTTTGGTGGAAGTAATATTTTAGCTTCAGTTGATTATAATTGCCAAAATTTAATGACATTAAGAATAACCTGAAGGAGTTCAGTTAGAATGTAGATTACTGGAGTTGTTGGGTGTTCAGTCAGTTTAGTGTCTGACTCATGATTTCAGCTCAGTTCATGATCTCACTGTCATGAGATGGAGCCCCATATTGGGCTGTGTGCTGACAGCACAAGACTGCTTGGGATTCTCTTTCTCTCTCCCTCTGCCCCTCTGCTCACTCGCTCTCTCAAAAATAAATACATTAATTAATTAAGTTAATAAATAAATAAAGTAAAGTAAGAGGTAGATTCCTGGTCTCTCTCCTTAGTACGTCTAGGGTAGGTCCTAGAAATATATATTTATAGCAGTTACCCCCAGGTGACTGATTCAGATAGTGAATCTTTCTGGAGCATCAGAATCCCAGGAAAAGAAGGTGTTGCTGGTAACAAATGTTGGCAGTTCTGAGTTTATTAGCAGCTGTCAGTGCGTTGTGCTTTCCCATGGAAAGGTGGTCATTGCTTTTTAAGTGCATAGGCTGCTGACAGAAACACATGCAACTTTAATCACGGTCTTATTAGAAGGGTGTAGTCGGCTCTTCAGATTTCCTCATGTGTTACAGCTTTTTTTGGGATGTACAGAACCTTATGGGCAATTAAAGTACCTAAGAAACGGGTGTCCTTTTTCTATTTAGCAAAGGAACCAAACCTCAGCTGCCACATTAGCTTGTTGATAGTGTGTTCAGTACATATGCTCTTTTCGAAAGTACAAAATCCTAACAATAAAATCTTTGATCTCATAATAGAAGCGTGACAATTATGTATACTCTGACAACGTGGTAAAATCACATTGTCAAAAGAATAAAAGCACTGGAAATGCCTACATTTTGCCAGCGAGCCATCTTACATCTTCTTTATCGTGGAAGCTGTTATTTAACAACTGGGGAAGAGTTTGAGGAAGGCAAAGTGAGGGGAGAATGTTTGATTATCTAACAGGACCTTTGTCCATTGGCAAAATCATGCAGGAGTATATACTTACCTTGTTCGTTTTAATTGCATGGTCGTGGCACTTCAGGAGAACAGTCTGATCCAGGGTCAGAAATTACTACATGAGGCGTGCCAAGCTCTGGGGAAATGACCACACGGGAAACTGTGTTTAGGCCTACATGAGTTCACCAGAGTTCTATTGTGCCTTAGCTAGTTTGATAATGCTTTGCCTTATTTATAGAAGTTGTCAGAAACCATTTCCTTTAGTCAGTTCGTGTCTAAAAAAGGAGAGGGGGGAGCAGGATATTTCTGACATTTGTAGAAATAATGTGTAAAAAAACCAAAAAGCATTCCCTTAATCACATGACATTGTGCTGTCAGTGATTGTCCAAATATAACATGCCTTGCAGACTCTTCTAACTACACGTTTGTTTCTATTAATAAGAAAAGAGTGGGGGGCGCCTGGGTGGCGCAGTCGGTTAAGCATCCGACTTCAGCCAGGTCACGATCTCGCGGTCTGTGAGTTCGAGCCCCGCATCAGGCTCTGGGCTGATGGCTCAGAGCCTGGAGCCTGTTTCCGATTCTGTGTCTCCCTCTCTCTCTGCCCCTTCCCCGTTCATGCTCTGTCTCTCTCTGTCCCAAAAATAAATAAACGTTGAAAAAAAAAAAATTAAAAAAAAAAAAAAGAGTGGTAAACTATATATTGTCCATTTCGATACTCCTGTCAACCCAAACATTCATTCAGACTCCCAGTCCTTGTTCTTTAGCAAATAATTGCAAAATATAAACATTATAATTGTTTTAGCAATGAAATGGTTTATTTTGAAATAATGGGAGTTGAAAAACTGATTTTACAAATGTCTCATTGATTAGCTGCCATCGAAGGGCTAACAGTTGGAAATATTTTGCAAAATAAAAAGACAAGGCTTTAAGTTCTATTTGTAGGAGAAAAGACCAGTCATACCTTTGCCCTATTCCCACTATAGAAATTTACAATCTAGATTTAGGGATTGTATCTTTTTAAGGACTAGATTTAGGGAGTAAGCAATATAGAAAAGCAATGTTCATTGTTGGTATAAGTACATACTGGGAAACGTTTTCTTGGACGGAATTTGTTTTTCAGAGTTAATATATGCATATACATTATGTTCTAAGTATGTTATTAAAGCCACTCAAAACCTAAGAATAGCTTTATACATACATTGCAGCATTGCTTGTGAAAAATGAGCATTAACTTAGGTGGCTGCTATTAGAGAATGACATAGAGTGGAGCAGTACATAGTTGTTAAAAAGTATTTACATCAACGTGTGTGTTGACAAAGAAAAGTCATTATCGTATATCATGGAAAGCAAGCCTCAGAACAATATGCTTAGTATGTGTTCCTTCTGTAAAAATGATAAACTGTATGAGTGTGTGTGTGTGTGTGTGTGTGTGTGTGTGTGTAGATGTGTATGTCTGTATGTGAATGCATGAAGGACTAGGTATACCATACCAATAATAGTGGTTACCTTTGGGATAATAGGAGGTCTGATTTGGCAACGGAGCAAGGTGGGGGGGACTTCAGTTGGACTTTCAATAAAACCCTTCTGTATGGTTTAAATTTATTACAATTGAAAATGCATTCATTTAGCAATGTCTAAAATCAATGGAAGGAAGGAAGGGAGGGAGGGAAGACAGACTTGATGTATATAATTCATGTAAATTACTTGCTAGAGATTTTTGTACACCATTTTAATTTGTATTTTACTATCTCTTCCATTATTTAGTAACATCTATCTCTATATGGAGAATAGCCTTATAATTTATACCATACGTCTCAGTATGTCAAAAAAAGCAGAATCATGGTTATGAGTGCAAATTGTTATATGACTTTCAAATAATTTAGATTATTGTCACTAGAGGTATGGAAGTCTAGGTATGGAGGGAGAAAAGAGGCTCAAAATTTAAACAGTATCTGGTTCAAATTTTAATTTGCTCCTCAGTCTTTACAGTTCTAAAATGACAATCCTTGATTTTCATAGTCCTAATCACAGCACACGATATGTTTTTACTTTATTGGACATCTCTTTCTGAATGTCAATTCCATGAGGACATGACATTTTCATGTATGTCTGCAAAAGTTCCTGTGAGTGAGTGACTCAGGAGATTCTAGGTCTGCGTTATCATTTGATGCATATGTAATGAGATTTAAGTTCTTAAATATGTTACAAATTCAAGGACATTGAGTGACACAGAGGTAAGCAATGTATATATAGATGTAAAAGCAGATATCATGGAAACAAATTACCTTCTTATCCAGCTAACCTTATGTTTTCAGATTTCTAGGTTCTCAGTGTGTTTCTCTTTTTTACAAAAGTTGGTGTATTTATACACATATATATGTTTGCGCACATGGGTGTGTACACACACACACACACACACACACACACACTGGAATATTACAAGGCCATAAAAAGGATGAGGCTTTGCCATTTGCAGCAACATGGATGAACCTTAGAGGGATGTTACTATCCTATGTGAAGTAAGTCAGACTGAGAAAGACAAATACCATATGATTTCACTCACATGTGGAATCTAAGAAAACAAATGAATAAACAAACAAAAAGTAGTATCAGACCTATAAATACAGAGAACAAACTGATGGTTGCCCAAGAGGAGGGAGTAGGAAGATGGGCCAAACGGGTAAATGGGAGTGGGAGATACAGGCCGCCAGTTAAGGAATGAGTAATTCATGGGAATAAAAGTATAGGGAATACAGTCAGTGATATGATAGCATTGTATGGTGACAGATGGTAGCTATGCTTTGGTGAACATAGTATAATGTATAAACTTGTCGAATCACTATGTTGTACATTTGAAACTCATGTAATGTTGTGTGTCACCTACATTCAAATAAAAAAATTTGTAAATGAAGCCTTATGCAAAATGTTGAGATAGGCATGAACAAAATATGCCTGCCTATTACCCGTCTCTTTTAAGGAACTATGGAGCTGCCTTTGGAATTCTAGGCTTCTACAAAATACAGTATGAAGCTCTGGATTATTACATAGCCATCATAGTAATATGAGCATAATTTGTAGTTATGCTTATCTCAGACCTAGTCAAGGTTGTAAGTTATATGGAACCTTTCTCAAATGATACTTAAGCTACATTGCAGTGAAAATATGAGTTGTCAGTGCATAAATCTGTTTTGTCACATGTCTTCCTCCTTTAAATCAGGGAAAAACAACTGGATCTTGACTCCCTATTTATTAAGGCAAATACAATTCTTATCTGTATGTTAGTGTGTGTGAATTTGTGATTTTTTTAAAAAAGCTCAAGTTAAACAGATTCTAATATTTTATTGTTACTCAGAATAAATGCATTTAACATTGGTATATTATTAAGAGTAAACTTGAGATTATTTGTATACAAGGCAATTTTTAAGGTCAATAGAAATCAATAGAAATATCCATAGGATGATAATATTAAACCTTTATGGCTTGAGTATTTGCAAACTTTGCAATAAGAGATACATTCATAAAATGATAGGGAGTTTTGCTGATGAAATAGAAAGGAGATATTTATGTATTGTGTTGTGTCATGAGAAGTCCAGTAATTCATTTAATTGGATACACTCATGTAATACCAGACTATATTTATAATTGGTTTCATTCATTATAGTCTGAAGAATAATTATTTTAGATGTCTCTATAAACATACATTTTATTTAATTTTCTCAGAATGATTAATAATTAAGCAACGTATTTTGGGTAGTCTTCAGTAGAAATAAGTCAGTGAAATTTCCCGGATTGAGGCCACTATGTTAGGTTTTAAATCAGACTTACCTGGAAATTCAAGATTTATCTGCTAAGGTGAAGCTGTTGTACTCAGATATACTTGGTAGTATTGAGAGCTATTGCCACATTAAGATTTTAAAAATTCTGGAAAGTGTGACAACTATGATTAAGGGTTCTAATAGGTATAGTTTATTTTTGGTTCTCTCTTTATCTCTGTCTCTCCATATATATATATGTATATATATACATATATATATACACACACACTCTCTCTCTCTCTCTCTATGTATATATATTCTCTCTCTCTCCCCCTCTCTCCCTCTGTGTGTGTGTGTGTGTGTGTGTGTGTGTGTGTGTATGCAATCTTTTTTTTTCCTAATTAGGGTGTAGTGTAGCGAATTGCTTTTGGAATCCTAATCTTGGGCAATAGTGTCTATCCTAACCAACACTCCATATATATGTGTGTGTGTGTGTGTGTGTGTGTGTGTGTGTGTGTGTGTGTGTGTGTGAGTGTGTGAGTGTGTATGCAATTTATTGTTTCTTCTCATGTTTATTTTATAATTTAGCTCAAATAATTGAGCTTGCTCAAATGGAAAACAGGGGCAGATTAATTATAGAGAAGACCTTAATGGCCACCAGTTGTAAGAATGAGTTTTGCCCTGCAAGGAAGGTTGGGACAGTAGGATGAGGAGGTGCACATGCAGCAGTTGTCACTGATGTACAGGGCGCCATGGGAGGTATTTCCTCAGCTTTCTCCTTAATCACCTTCATAGTTAGTTTTGAGTTGTGCAGTAACACTGTTACGGGACCCTATAGATGAATTGGCTACCATTTCTCATGCAGTGAAGGTCACATTTAAAAATGTCTTAGGCAGAGGTACCACCAGTCTTTTAAGAAGCTAGGTGATGTTACTCAAAAGATGTTAAAATTTAAAACTAAGATTTTGGCCCGCAGTTACTATGTCAGATAAATATAACTCATCTGAATAAACTTTAGAATTAAAGTTCGTAATTACGGCATTGCAGGGGAAATAACAATATCAGTTTTTGGCATTCCCAGTTTTGTCAGGTTAATTTCACATTGATAGATTCCAGTTGAGTCAATGTACCATTCCTCCTGAAAATTGCCAGGATGGTAAGATTTGTTTTTTCTACTGTTTAGCTCCTGAGCACATACCAGCATTATTAATTTTCTTGTAGTTTGTGTTCTGATTTCCTGTTTATTATTTTGAGATATTAAATGATAGGGACAGATCAGAAATGACTACCTAAGGCTAACAAGATGACTTCTTTGTGTGATATGTAGAGTAAGCAAAACACTAAATAGGCTTAGTGTTTTTTCCTGAAGAACCGTAGAGAGGCATTTGTAGTGTTATGTCATTACACTTTCTTGTAGAATAGAGGGAAATGTTAAAAGACTGCCTGTTTGAATATTATCAGGAACAAAATGCAGATTTTCTCTTCTTTTGCCAGAACTGAAAACTGATTCTGTCAGAAATTCACAGATAAATTATTTAGGTGTTTTAAATTTGCAAAGCCACATGTAACTGTTTCAGATTATTCTGTGGGTGAGAAAATCTTCCATCAAGTTCATAATTGAGGAGTTATATGAATACAGTTTTGTGTTAACTTCACTGCCTGATGTTTTCTTTCCAGTGAGTGGAGTTTGAGGCTGGTTTCATTCAGTTATAAAGGTGACATTGCCAGTGTATCATTTGGGCATTGTAACTTTGTAGATCATAGTTGTAAACTAGTGTCCCGGTAGGTTGCTGGCTTCTGAGCCAGGCACTGTTTTGGTGCCGGCTATTTAGGGGAGGACTGGCTTGACAACTGCCTGCTCTCGTGGAGCTTAGATTTTAATGCAAAGGTAGAAAATAAGCAAATAGAAAGATAGGCATGTAATATTACACCAAATACTGACAAGTGCTCTGAAGAAAAATAAAGCAAGGCAAAGATCTGGCAAGTCTGGGCTTGTATTGAGAAGCAGGGAAGTTTTGATAGTGACTTAAATTGATAGTGGCTGCAAAAGCTTCCAGGAAGATAACTTTGTAGTAAGGACTGGATGAGGATCTAATTAGGTACGAAGCTAGTGACCATGTACACAAAGTACAGCCCACTGTTGTAATTTTTATCTTCTGATGATCTTAAGCCTTTTCATTTTTTTAAAAATTTTGCCTGAAACGGGAATCAAGTCAAAGTTTGCTTTTTAATTGCACAGAGGCTTCCTGTTTTATTTGGTGGTCTTATATATAAAATGCAGAAGGGACAATAATCATTTCCTAATTTGAGGCAGTTTAGCGAGTTGCTTTTGAAATTCTGATCTTTGGCAATAGTGTGTTTCCTAACCAGCACTCCTTCATTATCCTTCTGGTAAGGGACCACTTGATGATTAGGGAATTGAGCCTATTGGAATTTTATTTGTTTATTTATTTTTGAGAGGGGAAGAGAGAGAGAGAGAGAGGGAGGGAGGGAGGGAGGGAGACAGAGGGAAGGCACACCTGTGCACTAGCAGGGAGGGGGCAGAGGGGAGACAGGGAAAGAATCTTAGGCACTACGCTCAGCATAGAGCTTGACACTGGGCTTGATCCCATGACCCTGGGATCATGACCTGAGTGAAGTCAAAAGTTCCACGCTCAGCTGCCTGAGCCACCCAGGTGCCCCGAGCCCACTAGAATTTTAAAGGAATGCTTTGACAGACAGTAGATGACTTATTTGAGTTAGTAAACTTCCCTTTCTTTGTGACCCTAAGCCCGTGCAATGTCAGACCGGCAGACCATCTTGACAGTAGGCATGCCATTCCAGAGGATGTGTGGTTGAAAGTTACCTTTTTTCTCGGCAGTCTTTCTAAAACTTCAGTTATTTGCGTATCTCTTTCATGATGTTGTCAATATATTTACTTAAGCTTTTTTTATAATAGTCTCGTAAATTACTATATTAAATGTTAGCTTCTTTCTAAGTTATGATATGCATGTAATCACAGGCTCATGAACTAGTTTTTGCATTCTGATGCATCTATTAAAATTATGTTGTTTCTGCATCACTTAAAATTGCCATGGGTGCTACCAGTACTGTGCTTACCCCTTGCTGAGAAACACTGATCTCAGCTTTTTGTTATATGGAGTTGAATACTGCTGAAGACTGCATTAACCCATTCAGACCATAGTTTTCCCCATGTAATAACTTAATGGCCTTGTTACTCTATTTAGTACCTTAATGAGTAGAGAAATGGCTGTACAGCTTCCTGAAATGATTAGTTGGTTTGTATACTGAAATCTCTGTTAATATTTGGGGCAAGCCCTGGGCAAAATTGTACCAGGAGTTAATTCCCTGAAGTAATGCATTGCTAATTATGGACTTGTTGACATCAGTGATCCTGGGGTGGGGGGGGGTGGGGAGTTATGGTTTGGGGCAAGGGGCCACTTCTTGTCACCTTTGAACATTAGATGATGAAGTTGGCTATCTTTTCCAGTTAGATTAAAGCTGTCTTAGTAAATTAAAAAAAAAAAAAAAACAAAACCCTCAAGTAATTACTCTGTTAACTTCCTCAATATGTAAGCTGTTTCAAAATCAAAAGCTGGGGCGCCTGGGTGGCGCAGTCGGTTAAGCGTCCGACTTCAGCCAGGTCACGATCTCACGGTCCGTGAGTTCGAGCCCCGCGTCGGGCTCTGGGCTGATGGCTCAGAGCCTGGAGCCTGTTTCCGATTCTGTGTCTCCCTCTCTCTCTGCCCCTCCCCCGTTCATGCTCTGTCTCTCTCTGTCCCAAAAATAAATAAACGTTGAAAAAAAAAATTAAAAAAAAAAAATCAAAAGCTTATGAAAAAAGTCCCCCAAATTCCCAGCTAACTACTCTGGGATGCAGTAGGACCAAAGTGCCTATATTTGGTTCAGAAGAACTGAAATGATTGTTACACATATATGACTAAGAAATTTAACCATGCTCATAGAAGCCATCCAGTTCTCCAAAACAGAATTTCCTACTCCTGCCTTGTAAGTGTCTGCTTATCCTCTATTGCAGTATGTATACAGCCCTTAAATAGATATTTATATGAAGCCATCCGCTGTCAGTTTTCATGCTAATATGCATCAGTTGCTGTGAGATTCATTATTACTAATTTCCCACACTTTTTTACTTTATCCTTGGTCCTTTTCTTAGCTTCCTTTCCTCTATCTTTATATTTTCTTCTTTTCCTTTCTATTCTATTTCCCCCTTCATAACTTAAAGTAGAAAGTATACGTGATTTCTGATAATCACTCAAGGAGAGTGCACTGTTCTTGGTTATGGCAGAATATACTTATTTGTAGGACGTGTTGCATAATGAGAAGCTCTTTAGTGTTAGGAATTTGATCATTTGGTAAAAGAGGGCTTATTATGTAGGTTTTAAAAAAGTTTGATTCTTACAGTAAAACTATTCTCCAATCTTTTTTTTTGTTGTTCAGGGAAGTTTATTATAATATGTCGAAATATAGGTCAGAAATTTACCTCAGAAGCAATTTATCTGTTAGTAAATATCTTTACCGGAGAAATATTTTCTTTAGTAATTATTTACAAACAACACATTTTTAGAGCAAACATGTTTGTAATAATTCTCACAATCTGGACATTACCCACATACTTTTAAACATTGTCTCTCTCTATAGAATAAAAATCCATTATTAGTTGAAACAGCATTTTGGAAATTTAGTATTGATCCAAATCCTATACCCTCTTAATTTACCAAAACCTTCAATTATGAAGATTTCCAGTCTTCCCTGAAACCCTTCTGTTTGAATAAAGAGAAAGAGTACAAGACCATAATCTGATATCAGCAATTTAGGTATAATCTCAGGTCATACCCCCTGGTGGTCTGTATCAAGGACTGGAACCCACATTGGCAGGTGCAGCTACACTAATAATGCATAAAGGTTGGTGTCCATTTTGATTGCTCAGGCTCTGTGCCTAGATAACTATAAACACTTTGATTATCACATTTGCCTATATATTTTACAAGTAAGTAGTATTTTCAGTTTACCAATACGTATATATCTGTAATTCTGTTGATAACCCTTTTTGAAGTGACTAGAGTATCTCTGCTACAGAAAATAAAAATATCCAGAATACCCATTTGCAAACATTTTAATTAAAGGATATTTTATGCTTGAGTGAGATTAAGCCTGTAACATATCAAAAAGGAAAAATAATCAACTTTAGAAATTGATTCTGTGGTTGTCTTTAGACATAACCACCAACCAGCAAAGGTATTTCTGAGGGTACCATTATCCTTTCTCATGTTGTTTGGTCCCCATAGATTATGACGAAATATTTCCTTGCTGTTAGGGACATGTCCTTTATATACATGTCTATTCTGTCAATTTGAATAAAATATTCATTTATCAAATATTTTAAACACAACTATTATATTCCAGGAACTGGGATAAAAAAAATGGCAATAGATCCTGTTGTCAGGGAATTTATAACTTTGGGGGTAAAAGCACCAGGAGATAAAAAGTACTGAGAATATCCTGAGATGGATCAATGTTTGGCATAGTTGGCCCAGCCTTAGAGAGAAGGTGATATTTGAATAGCAGCTTGAACAAGGAGAAGAGATTTACCAGGTTGAAGGGGTGAGGACGTACGTGTCAAACCAAAGGGCTAGCACGTAACAAGTCCCAGGAGCCCACAACAGCATGGCATGTGCCAAGAACCTTCCCCAGCTCCGGGCAGCTCCTTTCTATGTGGGAAGATACTAGAGGGGCGGCAGTGAGAGAAACCAAAAGGACAGAATGTGTCAGTTCAAGACGAGAGGAAACCTTTAACAGGGAGCTGGTGGAGGTCAAGTAAAGATAAGGACTAGCATAGTCTTTGGATTTGGCTTCATTTGGAGTTTTGTCGGCCATTGCTTAACAGTAAAGTAATGAGTGTGGAGGTCACAGTGATACAGATTCAAAACGGAAGAAGCAGAAGAACGGCATGTGTAGATGGCTCTTTAGCCCTTGGTCTGGGAACAGCTGATTAAGAGTATTAGGGAGGGGAGGATGCATAGCTAGGCGGGGTCCCTTTCTCCTTCCCTGCCGCCTCTTCTATTTTGGAGCTACTTCAGCATGTTGAGGACCGAGAGAAAGAGTTGAGGTAAGGCAGGGTCATTTGAAGGTAGAAGAAGGAATGTGAAGAGAAAGATGTTTTGAGAAGGAACGAGTGAAGGTGGAAGCCTGACCATGTGCAAGGGGAGGGACAACTGGGAGACCAAAAGAAAGATGCAGAAAGATAGTGTAAAAATGGGTGACAGGAAGGTGACAGGGAGTTCATGCCTAAGGGCTCCTGTTTTGACTATGAAATATTTGTTTCACAGAAGATCATTGTCTGCTGTTAGCAGAATATCGAAGAGAAGGGGCTTGAAAGTGTTGAAGTTTTCAAAAAGCTGTCCTGTGGAATGTCAGAGGGAGCTGTCCAGGGCTGGGGGAGGATTCCTAGACAGTAGGAGGGTCTAAGTGACCCTGGGATATAGTAATTGATAGAGACACTGATGGGTGTGTGTGTGTGTTTTCAGGTGTGTGTTTGTGTTCATGTGTGGTTCATATGGTTGTTCATGCATGTGTTTGCATATTTTTGTGCCCTAGAGGTCATTCCAGTACAGATATAGTAATCAGTCCTTTAATTACCCAAGTTATGGAGCTCCATACATTTTCCATCCCTGTGCTGGGCATTGGGGTTATGAGGTGAGTGGGTTTATTTCTGTTTGGGGAAACATATAGTTTCGTGGGTCATACATATAAGCAAACAACACACTGTATAGGGATGCCAAAGTAATTCAGAAAAGACATGTTAATGATGAGTGGGCAGGGATGGATAAAGCGACATTTTGGAAGTTTCTTGGAGGAAGCGATCTCTTAGCTGGCTTCCAAAGGAGGTGTATGGTTGCAGGTGAAGTGCTTGAAAATTTTAGCAAGAAAGACAACAGGGGTTGTTGACCCAGATGGGTACATGCTGAAGGTACAAAATAGTTGAGAAATTCTGAATGTGGAGCAAAAATCCAGAAGGGTGGGTGAATCTTTGAGTTTACGACTGACTCAACTTTGTTTTTGTACAACCAGAAATTAGAACCAGAAAGTTTTTTGAAAACAAAAGTACTTCTTGAGCATTGGTATGAGTTGGTTTTTTAGAACTTTTCTCAAAAGTTGTAGTCTTACTACAGTATTTCACCTACCTGGTATCTGTTTTTTTTTTTTTTTTTTAATTAGTATTAAGAGTGGCTGTATTAATCCTAAAGTAAATTTTTAAAACTTCTGCTAGATATCTATCTGTCTATATATATGTTCTACGTTTCTACATTCATATTCTATATTCCAGTTTCCAATTGACCGTATTTGGCCTTTGAAGAAGCAAATGTGATCAAACACTATTTATTATATTGTGCCATTGCCTCTTTGGAGTGTGAAACTTTTGGAGTTATTAAAGCTTTGTTTCCTTTGTTGGTAACACTCAAAAGGAAAAGAAACGTGTACTTTTGTTTCTGTAACTACTAAGCATTTTCTGAAAGTTTTTCCATCCTGACTGAAAAAGAAAGTAAGTTGTTAAAAGCAAAAATACCCTGCTATAACGAGCAGTCTTGTACTTCCCAGTTCATAGATCATTAGGCAACAGGGGATCCCCCAGCCCCCAACCTCTGGCTTCCTCCGTACCTCTGAAGTACATCACGCTGCCCAAATCAAATTGCTCACTTAATATTTAATGTTTCTGCGATGGAATCACTCTCCCCCCTGAGGTTGACTTCACATTTGCCAGACACACTGACAACACTACACTCCTTTTTTCCCCCACATGACCTCAGCTTCTGCTTAAAAAATGTTCAAATAAAGGATGCTTTTGTTCCTATCTCGCCCGCCTGTGATATATTGACAAAGTGTCTGCCGGCTGAATGGAATAGTTTTACAGTATGAGTGCTGCTTTCAGTGGAGGGGCAGGACTTGGGCTTTAGAAGGAAGTGAATTGGATAGGTCAGGAGAATGTACCATTTGTAAACACCCCTTTCCTTTTTTATTCACGTGTCAGGACAGCAGGAGCAGGCTGTTCAGTGCCCGTCCCTGCGCAGAGCCGGAGGGAAAAGCAGCTTGGAAGTCAGCTGCAATTTTTAAACCTTGCTTTTTATTCCCCGGCGATGATCTTCAAGTGCTTGGACTTGTCTTGGAAGCTGTTTGGAAACTAACATGGTTTAGTCCACTAACTGCATGTTGGGTAAATTCAAAACCCACATGCTCGTCCTCTTGCAGTGGAATAAGTCACATCTGATGGACATTTTCTGTGCTTATAGCATAGTAATGAACGTCTGACAGGCGCGACCTTTCATAAGACAACCCACACTATTGGCTTTCTGCCCAGAATATTGCTGCAACACTATCTGTGATTGGTTATCTCTCTATCATGCATTGCTTCACAAGGGGAAACGGCCCCTTTTTTTAATAAATCTACGATGGCTGGCTGCAATATGCCTCACTGTAAGTATTGTGTGTGTGTGTGTGTGTGTGTGTGTGTGTGTGTGAGAGAGAGAGAGAGAGAGAGAGAGAGAGAGAGAGAAAGAGAGACAGAGAAAGAGAGACAGAGAGAGACAGAGAGAGAGACAGAGAGAGAGAGAAGCTGACTTGAATATTACTTAGTCTGGTAGCACATGGCAAGGTTGTGATACTGTAGGACATCAGTGAAGTGCTACTTAGTAAATCTTAACCTATCTCTTTTTTCTACAGGTTGGTACTAAGAAGTGCCTTTCCTGACGTCTCTGCTGCTTGGACCCGCTTCTAGAGCAGTCTCTGCTTTTGCCTTGCTTGCTGCCAGCTAGACTGTGACGACAGCACATCCACCCTCCACTTCTAGCCCAGACACCCCCATTTCTACTTATAATCAAGACAAAAGCTCTAAGTATCTGGCATTGCCCTAGGCTGCTTTAGTTTTAAAAGAAAAGTTTGCTGAAAAAGTCAGATCTCTTCTGCCAGGAAATCAAGGAGGAAAAAAAAATCAGTTTCTCGATTTGCTCTAAACTGCTGCATCTGTCTATGCCAAACTAATCAATACCGATTGCACCACCAAACTCCATTGCAAATTCAGCTGTGAGGAGATTCCCTTTCAGACAACTTTGCTGAAAGCAGCTTGGAAATTCGGTGTCAAAGGGTCTGCCACGTTTTCATGCTTGCATTTTGGGCTCCAAATTGGCACTGGGAAGGGGTTACTGAGAGCACAAGGCTGATCCGAGGCCCTACTTTTAAACGTTCATCTACTTACGATTCTAGTATTTCTCTGTAAACCAAAACCTCTTGAATTAACAGTTTCATGCTGTGAATTTCTAGTGGGAGATCTTTTCCTTGATATTGACAACACAGTTTTCCATGTACTTTTAAAGCAGGGAGTGGGGAAAAAAGTATTTTGGAGGGGACATTTTCATCAGCCTTTTACAGTCTTATCAGTTCAGCTTTTTGAGGTTTTTTTTTTTTTTTTGGTGTTTTTTTTTTTTTTTTTTTTTTGGTTGTTGCTGGGTTTATTTTTATTTTTATTTTTTTGTGGGGGGCTGGGTCTGTTGGTTTCACTGCAAAATTTAACTACCTGTAAAATCTAAACATGGCTGTTAGTGTCACACCAATTCGGGACACAAAATGGCTAACACTGGAAGTATGTAGAGAGTTCCAAAGGGGGACTTGCTCACGGCCAGACACGGAATGTAAATTTGCACATCCTTCGAAAAGCTGCCAAGTTGAAAATGGACGAGTAATCGCCTGCTTTGATTCATTGAAAGTGAGTAAATATTATATTATTTTAAGGATACACAATGATTGAATCAAGGGGATATGGATGCATAGTCCACTGAGTTTGGAATGATGGATTGCTTTGTTAATAGTTTAGTTCTATGGTGTCTTCTTATGGATGCTTTTGGGGTGGGGGACTTTATTGAGAAGCAATGGCACCAACCCTGGCCAAACTTTCTTTGTTATGAATAACTTTATCAGTCCTTTGATGTAATGATGTTTTTCTAAAACAGAAGGTGTCCACATACTTTTAACTTAGTCATAGCAATGTCGATGTCTATAGGAATAGTAAATGTAGATAAATATGTGTGTTAGCATATGCATGGTCTATACAGGGCCATGGCAATAGCTGAATGAAGATGATTTGTTTTTCCTTGTTTGTAAAGTTGCTGTTACCTTTGTAAAAGAACAGATTTCCTGGCAGTAAAACTTGGATAGAGTTTTTATATTAACATTTTAATATTATGGGTCTCCTTTTTATTGTATAAGCATATTATTTTAAAGCCAGAATCAATGCATTTTGTGGAAAATATAGAAGTAAGGTTCTGCTGCTGTTGCTATAGTACCCTATCTGAGGCATAAACTTGGTTGAATGTTGAGTTTTATAAATGAGTGGAAACTTTTAAGTAGTATTATTTGGAGGCTTTTTTTGTTTTGTTTTGTTTTAGTTTGTAAAATTCTAATGTAAAATAACTTAGTTCTTTTTTTTTGGATCCTGATTATTTTAAAATTTGTAACTGTCTCAGCTAGAAGTGTTAAAAGTTAAGCTTTTGTGGGCACCATAGTACTGAGAGATCCACTTTAGTGTATCTTGACATTCAAAAATGTCATTGCTTCGTAGTTCAGGTGTCAAGTTTGAAAATGGGCTTTTTAAAAGGTAGCATGATATTGTATCCTTATTCTGACATGCAAGGTCAAGACTAGAAATGTGAAGATCCCTGGGTACTTTCTACTTACTTGGTTTAATTGAATTGGCTTTGAATACTAATGTGTCAGTATAATTCACTCTTTGAACCCGTGAGAGAGGAGTCACGATCATTTCTGCATCTGTAGAGAAGTAAAACTTTCATACATCCATCTTGTCTTTTGCAAACAAAACAAAACAAAACCTCCTATTGTAATAAAAATGCTTTCTTTAATAACATGGGGTGAATTAACTGATATAGTCAACACAAACGTTAACTCATAACTCACCCTGATGTGTTATATGGGTTAGCTTATGAGTTGACTATTGCAGTTAATTGCTTCTTGGCTCAGTTGAGCTGCTTACTTTGCTAAAGTTTTCACCAAAGACTCAAGGATATTATCTTCAGAGTGGGATATCAAAGGAGGCATTCACAACAACAAAGATATCTTATAGTGTTATATTATTGTTAATGTCATAGTCCTAAAGATCAATAAGCCAGAAGTTATAGATTACCATGAGGCCTTTTTCTTTCCTTTGAAAGGCATCAATGAAGGGCACAGTGGTTTGTACCTTTGTGACTATGTATTCCTAAATTCCTGCTGACTGAATTTAGGTGTAATTAGAGACGGGGACCCGTAAAACGAGGGGCAAAGGGCTAATTACCCTTGTCGGTAACCAGCTGTGTCCATAAGTAACCCTGTTTTGACCCAATTACTAGTAAATCCAATTTTTAATCCTACAGACAGTTGATGGTGCACTCGTAGCTACAAAATGAAGGACATTAAACTTGGCTGTGACATTGAGTGGTTTCACAGAAGACCTGCCTCCCCAGCATTTGGAAACATTGTGAAACATTAAAATTCAGTTGCTATTTTTCCATCTCAAAATATTTTTTTAGTGGCTGCTCACTTGTGGACACAGAACAGGCTCCCTTTGAGTAAAACGGCAGCATTGCTGTGTGGTTAACAAGATTCAACTGCCACATCAAGGACTTTTTTTTTTTTTTTAATAGCAAGTAATTTTAAGATTTAAATTTACTTATGAAATGAACGCACTATAGCAGCTAATCAATGCAAACTTTGTCCTCATTCTTTGTTTCTATGAGAAACTAAAATTTAATTTATAGTGTCTAAAACTTGGTAAAATATTTTGATTTGAACAAGAGGAAAAACATAAACACAACTTTGTGTGGAGGTTCATAGCAGGAACAATAGCTCCTGAAATGTTAGTGAAATGACTATATTAAGAATTCATTTAACACATTTTGAATATGTAATTACGTATTCATGTTTCCAAACCCACCTTTGGTAGACATGTATTTATAACTAGCACATTCTGTGATTCTTAATACAGTATTTAGAGTCCTGGCTTTTAGATAGCTGTCTTGCTGTATTCAATTTGGTGACTAAAATAGATCAAAAACGTATTTTAAAATAGTTAAGGTAACTCCATGACTCGTGCTTGAAGTTCTGAAATTTGGAAGCCTTAGGAGCATAATTCCATGCCAATAACCACGAGATCATTTGTGTTGTCTCGGAGAGTAAACGGAAGGAATTTAGAAAACATGTAATATTCTCACTTCTTTAATAAAATGTGTTGTATGTATGTCTACAATCCATAGTCCAGCCTTTTGTGACTTCTTGAGCCGTGAGATGGAGGTAGCCTGTGTAATCTACTATTTTTAGCAAGTTAGGAAAGCAAACCAAATACTCTCTGAGAGGACCCTGTGAAATGGCTGTACCCTTCAGCTGTGCTGTTTCAGACTTTGGCCAGGCTCCCAGGTGACTTACGTCCATAGCAGACTTCTACTTAGAAGAGGAGAATTTGTTTCATTAAAAACAGAAGTTGAACAGTTCAAGACAGTATTTATGCAAAAGAAATAAGTTGGCATATTACTAAAGGTAATAGGAAGAAAATTAGCTGATGGTATTTCAGTGGCGTGTTATTGATTTCAAAGTTTAAGTAATTAGATTAAATTTACTACATGAAAACAGAATTCTTTGTCATAATAGATGTGTTGCTAAGTAAAGTCAGAATACATGATAATTAGGAATATATGTATATATTAAGTATGTTGACAGTAGAATGGTAACAATAAGAGAGCAGAAGCTGTAATAATGTGTGTTAGTTTATAAATTAAACAATATTTTAAGTGCTTGATCGTTCTAACTTAATTTTGGTTCTATACTCGCAATAACAATTTACAACAGTCTAAGAATACATTCAGATTGAGAATTAGATTGCTTACACACTGTAGATTTGAGTGTTTTGGCTATTTCAGACACCCTGAACATTTGAAAAGAGATTATTTTATGCTGGAAAGGATTTTTTTTTCCTTATGACTTGTGAAAGGGATACCAAAGAGAAAAAAACTGAAAGAAAAATGTCAACCCTGCAAGCTGCCATTAGAATATTGTATTTAAGAAATGATTCAAATAACAGTAAATTGGCAAGTTACCTATTTTCTTCAGTAATAATGGCTCAACTAAAATATAGGTAGTTGATTTAAAGAAACTCTACAGAATGTATTTTATTGTGATGTCAAGTAATTTATGCTATCACAAAAATATGTTTTCACCATGTGATCAACTCAAAATGACTATTGCTTACTGAATTATTCTTTTTTAAAAGTCCATTCATTTTTCAGATGTTGGAGGAAGGGCTATATAACCTTTATATTTACTGTCTATTTTCTGAAAATCTAGCATTTTTTTTTTTACCTTTGAAAACTTTAGTCACTTGTTTGCTTATCAAATTACGCAGTTTTGTTTAAGATAATTAAGGATTCATTTCACTATTATACACGTTTGTGTATACAGGTAGCACAGCCAATCAGATTTGTTGTAGACACATCAGGGGTCAGATTCCACTGCAGAGCAGCATGGAATCAAGGATCCTGAGTGAACACATTTAAAGAGCCTCTAACGACCTAGCAGAATAATTGAATTCAGCTATTAGGAGATATACAAATACGTAAACATCCAGGTAAATGAGCAACTAGAAAATTTAGAGCCAGTAAGGCAAATCAAGTGTCTAGTTGGTCACACAGGGACAGGGTGGCATAACTGGACATTATAAAGTGGTCCTGAAGGTTTTTATAGTTATATTTTAGGAGGTCCTCCATCGTGAGCACAGTGTATTTTCAGCGTGCCAACTGCCTGTGTTGCTGCTGCTCTAAGTTCCTGGCATAGTCTTTTCATCATATCTTTTAAACTGGCTTACTTGATAATCCTGCCAAAGTGATTTTTGCGAAGTTCAGACAAATTTCAGATATTTGCAAATTTTGAATCAAAACTTTGATTTAGTAGGCTCCTAATTGGTGTAACTTTTACCAAGCGTTTTGTTGTTGTTACTGTTTGTTGTTCTGTTAATGGCATCTCCCACGTGATATGAAAACTTGGATGGGTGATTATGTATACATGTAACTCTATAGGTACATATTCAGTGTGTCTTTCAGTGACAGGTTGACACAGGACTATCTTGTTTCCCCTTATAACTTAGGAGATGAACTAACTATAAGGCATAACGTGTGAAGCCATGCGTATCATGTACGAGTTCAAATTATATTCCCCGAGCAGAATCTTCACAGCTTTGTAAAGAATACCCTGTGAATGCACGGTGATAAGCATCTTTTTTTAAATGAAATTCTCAATAGCTATAGCTGCTTTGATAGTGCTTACAATTTTATTCACTTACCTATTTATATTCTTATAGTTAGAATTTTTTTTTAGAAAAACATTTTTTAAATGAGTTAAGATTTTTAAACTTGGACAAATTTCAAGTCATGTTTTGAGTCATGCTATTTTAAGGCACTAATTCTAAAACTAGTTATTTTTTTCCTTTCATAAGATTTTGGTACGCTGCTTCTATTTTTCTTTTGCTCGTTAAACCTTCCTTCAGTTCCTAGGTGTGACAAACAATTAAAACCTAAAGCAATGTGGCACTTAGAATTGAGTTCAATCTTTGATTGTAATTTAGATTTCTGAACTAATGTAGAATTTTGAGTCTCCACAAATAGCCTCAAAACAATTCCATGTATAAGGCTGTGATGGACTTAAAACAGTCCATGTGGCATGGGCAAATCTTCCATCCAGGATGTGCGTGACGTACTCACAGTTCACGCGAGAGGTGAGAAATAGAATGTTTCTCAGTTCCAGCACAGACACCTAGGGACCTCGTTTGGGAAGCTTATCCTGTCATTTTCCTTGCCAAGGATAAGTAGAGGATTTCAGCTATCAGCATCACTAATCTGTTACCTTTCATGCTGAGCAATGTATCTGCCTTCCCACAGTCCTAGACAAAGTTTATTTTCTTACAAAGACATAGCATTGAGGAAATTTTGAGTTTTTTTTTTTAACTTTGGCAAACACACATTCCATGCTTTTAGATAAGGGACCAATTTTCTATGTTAACAGGCCAAAAATTTTAAGTCAGTGGAAGTGGATTAACTAAAGAGATGGTTTTTGATTTAGCACTAATGATAGTTGTTAATATGCAGAAACTTTGGTAAAAGCAACTAAAAGCAAAGGCTCCTTAGAATTACTTAGCTGTTTGAAAGTATAATCAATTATTAGAATAGTGATTTCCTTGTGAATTGCACTATAAACGAGTAATTCTGGTGAGGATATCTTATTCTAATAGTCATTTATTTTTTTTAAGTTTTTTTTTTTTTTAACGTTTATTTATTTTTGGGACAGAGAGAGACAGAGCATGAACGGGGGAGGGGCAGAGAGAGAGGGAGACACAGAATCGGAAACAGGCTCCAGACTCTGAGCCATCAGCCCAGAGCCTGACGCGGGGCTGGAACTCCCGGACCGCGAGATCGTGACCAGGCTGAAGTCAGACGCTTAACCGACTGAGCCACCCAGGCGCCCCACTAATAGTCATTTATAATAAACAACTACAGAGTTTTCATCTAATATATATTTCTCATGCAAATAACCTGAAATGCACATCACCTACAGCATGATTCATTCTCTTTTGGCACATGTTGAAAGATTATCACTTTGAAGTAAAGTCTGATTTGTTGTTTGAGATAAAACCTTCTATATTATAAGAACTTGGGTTTTGAAAAATACTGATAGTTACAAGTCCTCCTGGATTATAATTTGATCTAAAGGCTGTCTCTTGGATACCTTTGGGCCTTGGCAGTCTCTGGCTTTTATTCTCCTTGTGTTATCTCTGGTTCTTTCCAGCTTCCTAATGGTCCAGCTTCAGAACTGTTGGGTCTGATCCTTCTTTATATTTCTCTATGGAGTTATGGAGAAGTTACTTGGATATTTTGTCTTTAAGGAATTGTGTCCAGCATTGAGTAATAGAGGCACCTTTCCCTCCCCGGCGTGTGACATAAACAGATAAAGGGTTTATTTTTTAGTCGGTTGTGCAAGTCTATGTGATGACTCCCCAGTCACTAGAACTGGGGTGTCTTCACCCTTAAGTTGTGAGGAGCACATGGGTTCCAACCTTAGGATTATTTCAAAATTATAAGATGTCCAACACAGTACCAGCCATCATATCTTCATTCCAGGAAGCAGAAAGAGGTGAGGGCAAAGGAAACCACAGCTTAGCCTCCCTAGGTTTCTTTGCACAGTGGCCCTCAAGCTTCTCCCAGTGACTTATTCTTGTCTCTCAGTGGCTGATTTTGGTAGCAAGGATAGCTGGGAGCTATAGTCGGAGTTTTTTTGTTTTTTTTTTTTATTAAAATTTTAAATTTTAATTGCAGTACAGGTAACATACCGTGTTACATTGGTTTCAGGTGTATAATATGGTGATTCAACAATTCTATATGCTCATCATAATAACTGTACTCTTCATCTCCTTTACCTATTTTACCTGTCCCCTCACCCTTCCCCCATCGGGTAGCCATCAGTTTGTTCTCTATAGTTAAGAGTCTGTTTCTTGGTTGCCCCTCCTCTCTTTTTTTCTTCCTTTGCTCCTTTGTGGGAACTATAGTCTTTTACTATTGTCCTGATTAAAATTGTGCCTCTGGGTGGATAAGGTAGAAGGGGAGAATGGACGTTCAGGAGGGCAGTCCCTGGGATGGAAGAGTTACAGAATTTTTTTTTTTCCAGAAAAAATCTGGAATCAAGTAACTCACACTGAAAAATACCTAGGTATGGGGGGTGGGGTGCTGAGGGGAGGCCACCTCTGAAGAGAAACTTATATATTCATATATTGGCAAACCTATCATCAGTCTACTGTCCTGGGTAACCAGAGTTGTCTCCCCCCCCCCCCACCTTTGAAGTCATGCTATTTTTAGTCAATAAAACCTGGCATATCACACATAGATTGATTTTTACTTACATAGAAAAAGAAAATTATTTTTTATTTTTGCTTTGCCAAGACATATTTTTATATATTGTTATTTATAACTGAACCATAACAGGAATGCATATCATAAGAACAGGTCTCAAGTGATTTTATTTGACAGAAGAATCTGTAGTTACTCTAATATCTAATTCTGCTTCTTCCACAAATATATTTTATTTTTACTTCCTCTATGAAATTAAATGAAGTAATATTGAAAATTACTATATGCTGGTCAGTGTTTTCAGTGCTTTTTATCTTTTCATAGTATTTAGTCCTCACAGAAAACTCTTTTGAGACAGTTACTAATATTCCTACGATTTTACATGTGACCACACTAAGGTACAGAGAAGTTAGGTGATGTGCACAAGGTCACTCAGCTAGTAAAATGTGAACTCCAAGCATGGTAACCTGATTTCACAGCCTGTACTTTTGACCACTTTCCTGTAAAACTTTGCTTCTTGATTTACATATCCGTATCCCTAAGGATCCAACAAAGGAGTGCATAAGAATAAAAATTAATGTTTAAGGCAGATTTACAATATATACCCTAAAATGGCAAATACTAAAAAATAATTATATTTTAGGTCAAAAAACAGATCAATGAGTGAGTATAAGATAGCACAAGATAGCAGATGCCCCCACCTTTCAAATATTACATGTTCCAAATACGTGGTGATATAGGAAAAAGGTTTTAAATTAATCATCTTAAATAAGTCGTCATTGTAGAAACTATATAGCCATCGCCCAGTGTATACAAAAAATTTTAAAAAAAGCCATATTCCAAGTTTTCATTGTTTAGAAAGCATTTCCCCATAGAAGCAATGCGGTTAAGTGATCAGGCCAGCCCTGGGAAGCCAGGTAACCCAGAGGATGCTCCAGTTATAGTCCAGTGCAAAGAATAGCCTGGAAAATACGGTTATTAAGAAAACCCAGGAAGCTCCACAGAAGCATTATGAGGGCCATCTTATCAGACATCATAAGTACTACCAGTATCAAAGACTTCAGCTGCCTTGTCAAACTGTTTGAATGGGAAAGATACATTTCACGTTTCAGTTTGGTGCTCCAGAAATTCGCTTGGGCCTCATGCAGGAGAGATGGTTTTCCCCAAACTCCTGGGACACTTTCTGCAAGGCAGTGCAGGAGGCTCCCCAGCTCCATATTTGGGCTGCTCCTGTTCCCCAGGACTGGCTTTCAGCAGGGCAGTGGCTCACAATCAATAGGGACTAAAGATGGTGTGGGATGCGGAACTATAGTCCAAAGTTTATTCGGGGTGGGAAGACTTCTTTGTCAGTGTCTTCCAACTAGTCCTCCCCCCCCCCCTGCCCCCTGCCCACTCTAAAAGCTCAACTTGTTTTCTTTTCAGATGCCCAGCTTGTTGGTTGTGAGTCTGGTCCACTGTGGAACTTAATGTTAGTGACCAGCTACTTCCCTTTCTCTTTCTTTCCTGAAATTTTGTAAACGGTAGCCGTTGTTTTGATACTGTTGCTTTATAATGACCAGTAGCATTGGTGGATCGCGAAAATATCAAAACTAAAAAAAAATACATGTATTATATTTTGTTTTCTAGCTGTTTTATCACAGAGTATAGTGAAAGGATCAGCAATAAAGACCCAGATATGAGAAGAAAGGCATATAGCAGGTCTGGGGACGAGTATTTGAAACACTTCTGTGTCAGACTTTGGGAGAGATGTGAAAAAGTCCTTAAGGGGCTAATTGCTAACAAGGAAACCAGTATGTTAGTGATGATGGAATTTGGAGGGGGAACTTCTCCACAGCAATTGGAGGGTCTGTGAAAAAGGAACTAAGGGGAGGGAGACAGAAATGTCTCTGGTGATTTATCTTTCCTTTTACCCCTCCCTTCCCTCTCACAACTACTAACCCTCAGACCTCAAGTGGGAAGAGATGAATAGAAGAATCTCCATTAAGAGCGTTCCCCCAGCCATGGGCTACCAAACTGGGACTGCTGTTCCTGGATCATCATTGGCCAGTTGGGAACCACCTGTATTTTAGCCCCACATTACTTAAAAAAAATTTTTTTTTAGTGTTTATTTGTTTTAGAGAGAGAGGGCTGGGGAGGGGCAGAGAGAGAGGGAGACACAGAATCCAAAGCAGGCTCCAGGCTCTGAGCTGTCAGCACAGAGCCCGACGCGGGACTCGAACTCATGAGCTGCGAGATCATGACCTGAGCTGAAGTCAGACGCTTCACTGGCAGGGCCACCCAGGTGCCCCAACCATATTTGCATTTTAATTTCTGTTTGTGTTAGTTTGAGATTCACTGTTTGTTGAGACCCAGTACTCTGTTTTCTTAAGACCCCACGGGACTCCAGGTGCCTTAAGTTAGAATTTCTTTTTTTTTTTTTTAGACTCTAACATTATTGAAGTAATGCTGATGGTTTTTTTTATTTTACTTATTTTTATTTTCTGTTTATTTTTAAATTTTATTTAAGTCCAAGTTAGTTAACATATAGTGTAGTAATGGTTTCAGGAGTAGAATTTAGTGATTCATCACTTAAAACCCTATAACATCCAGTGCTTACCCCAACAAGTGCCCTCCTTATTACCATCACCCTTTTAGCCCACCCCTCACCCACCTCCTTTCCAGCAGCCCTTAGTTAAGTTAGAATTGATCTCTCTGCATAAAATTCAGGCTTGTTGTGTAAGGCTTCTGGGTTTCAGAATCACTTATACTTATGTCCAGGCTGTTCTCAAATAAGGCAAGAAGCATCTGCTGTTAATAGTTGACAGTAAATTACACAAAGTAAAACATGGAAAATTAAAGTTAGAAAAGCTGGGGAGCTTTTCTATCATTTTCAATTTTCTGCACAAGCACGGACATAATCAGTGTTTAGGATCTGCTTGTGACGGATAAATTACATCTGTAATTCATTCTTTTCCATGTTACTGCATTCAGACGATAATTTGCTTTCAGATATCTTTGCTCATCTAATATTCTAAAATCGTTCATAGACTGAAAATAAGTCTAGTTACATCTCCCAATCCCATGAAGCTTTTAAAACTAAAGAGTGTTGGCTTACCAAATGGGCCAAATTAAAAAAAAAAGGGGGGGGGAGGGGTTGAGAAAACATAGCCAAATTTATCGTGCCAGAAATAAGATTCCACTTTGGTAGATGACATTGCTTTTCATAAAACAATTCTCCTTTTCTCCTTTAAGGGAGACAACACAGAAATGAACCATGAAGAAAGAAGTAACTAAAGAATTCATTATTTATATAAAGAATCCTGTTGAGAAAGATCTGTATTCTGAATGAACTGTCTTTCTTCACATTATCTCATATCTCTTCATGGTTAAGTGGAAACTCATGAAATCTAAATCTAGCTATGAAAAAAGATTATCATCCTGATTTTATTTGTTGAACTTTTCTTTGCTATTGTGAACTTTTACTGCAAGACATTGCCTTCCATGATCACAGCAGAGTAGTAAATTGAAAACAAATGTCCACATAAGAGAATCCAGTATATTTAAACACACACACACACACACACACACACACAGGTCAGCTTACATTCAGATGAACTAACGAGTCATTGCCTACACTGAAGAAGAGTCATCTACATTGAGGTTTTTGCCTGGTGGAGTTTATTTAGGTAGCTCCCACAAAGTGTTTAAACTACAATTAACGTATAGTAGCTTAACATGTAACGTACGATGGATTAAGTATGTGTAGTGAGAAATGCAAAATTGTTATTTTAAAAAATCTTTCTGAGCTACTCTTGGCTTCTGTATTTTTCACTAAGGATAAATAATGCTGGAGGAGAAATGTTTTTTCAGAAACATATTTTTATACTGAAAGTTTACGAATTTAAAGAAATTGCAGACCAAAGTTTTTGCCACTTCTGCATATCAACCAAAGGAAAACAATCCATTCTTCCTCCTCATTTCGTCATTTATAGCCTGCTATGTAGCAGACATTATGACGGGCAATCCTGCTGCATGGGTGAATGACTCATAAGCCCCCCCTGCCTTTTTGGGTGTTGATGGCTTTTGAGCTTCAGAGAAGTACAATGAAGATTAAAATTATCATAGAATAATAAAACATTCTTTTAATTCTTCTGTTCTTTAAAATTTCCCAGTAGACCACAGATTTGCCCATGTAAAACATACGTAGACAGTAAATGTCTTCATGTGTGTCTGAGGAGGTTTGTTAAGAAACACATTGGAAACTCTTACATAGTCTGCGTAGGAAGAGCAGATAAGTTTCAACTATGGTTATGTGTGTGCAAGAGGAACCGTGTGTTTGTATTAAGCAGAATGGGTTTACCACTGATTTTTACATGGATCCATCATCAGGATCTATCATTTACCAAGATCAACTAGAGTCAGATTGATTTTTAGGGAACACATACAGACATGGTTAATTTTACTTCCTGATTTGATCATTATGTATTGATTCGATAACATGCGGAGACCTCAGAATGATTAAATAATCTGTCCAGAGTTGCACAGTCTGGAAGCAGTTGAGCTGGGATTCCGCACAGGTAGCCTGTCTTCAGAGGCTGAGCTTTCAGCCTTCACTCTAACTTGAACTTGTTTATGCTGGCAGTAGTATGAAGCACGGCACCGTGATCTCATGTGTATGAAATACAGCGTTTGTTATTTGTGAGTCCACATGTTAGAGTGATAGACATAATTGGGCAAGTATTTGTTGAGTCACTGTAATTGCTTGCATTTAAGACACCTCTGTTTTTTAAATCATGATCACTCACACTTTTTCGTAATTCAGAAAGCCATCCCTGAATAATCACTAATAATATTTTTTCACCTAAGATGGGAAATTTGTATTAGAATTTTAACTAGAAGTCTGATAATATAGAGAACATAAGCCTTAGATCAGGTAGAATTTTGTAAGCCCTGCCAGACTGATACCAGAATAATAGGATGCTTTGGGAAAAAACAAATGAGAATTTCAGGATTCTAAGACAAAGCTTGTAAGGTTTTCATTTCATAACTGTCCTTTCTCTTTGCATAAAATAGAATATGCTTTCTTATTTAAAATAATAGTATAAGTCATAGTTTTCTAATATATGAGACATTGTTTTGTGAGAGGCTGAGATTTCATTCCTAAGAGTTTTACTGTGCATTTATGATAATATTGGAAACATGCAAAAAATACGCTTAAAAGCCTTCATGAGTCTTTATAAGTTATGCTCTATAAAATTAAAATCTAGAGGAAACCATTCACCTGCGTCTTCTGCAATGGGTTGTGTTGTAATGTCTATATGTTTGATGTGTCACTTAAGGTATTTATAATAACTTTTTTTAAAAAAATAATATTTTGAAAATTAGCTAGGAATGAAATTTTAGTAGTCCCTTTTAGTTTTTTGTATATTTACCTGATACCTGCCATGTTAATATGGCTGAACTATTTAGATCCAATGAGAGGAAGTGTTTTCATATGAATACCTTAATTATTTTTAGTTTTTTTAATGTTTATTTATTTTGAGAGAGAGCACAAGCGAGGGAGGGGTAGAGAGAGGGAGACACAGAATATGAAGCAGGCTCCAGACTGAGCTGTCAGCACAGAGCCTGATGCGGGGCTTGAACCCATGAACTGTGAGATCATGACCTGAGCTGAAGTTGGATGCTTGTGCCACCCAGGCGCCCCTGTATACCTTAATTGTAAAATATTTCACAGTATTCTTTTTAAGATTTTTGCATTCTGTGTAATTGAAATAAAAATGACTTTGTGAATATTAGGACCACTGATTGCATTTTGTTTGTGATATGGCAGAAAGCATGCTTGCTCTCAGGAAAACATGGATTTAAGAATGTAAAATGCCTGGGCTTACTGGGCATTTAGTATATAACAGTTTAAATTGTAATCCTGGACTATTAATAGATGTATGTATCTTTCTTTTTAATGTTTATTTATTTTTGAGACAGAGAGAGACAGAGATGAGCAGGGGAGGGGCAGAGAGAGAGGGAGACACAGAATCTGAAGCAGGCTCCAGGCTCTGAGCTGTCGGCACAGAGCCTGACGCGGGGCTCGGACCCATGAACCGTGAGATCATGACCTGACCCGAAGTCGGATGCTTAACCAACTGAGCCACCCAGGTGCCCCTAAGAGATGCATCTCAAATATTAGTGTTCATTACATTGTTTAAAAGGCTCTGTGGGAAATACATATCCTCACAGAGCAGTTCAATTGGATGAATGATAGCATGGAGAAAAGAAAGAAGACACCTTTCTTTTTTTAAGTTTATTTATTTTGAGAGAGAGAGAAGGTGCAAGTGGGGGAGTGTCAGAGGGAAAAAAGAGAGCTAGAATCCTAAGCAGGCTGTGGCCTGTCAGGAGCCCCGAGATCTTGACTGGAGCAGAACTTAGAAGCTAAACTGACTGAACCATCTAGGCGCCCACAAAAAGACAACCTTTAACATCAATGGCTAGTGTTATAAGGATCTTTTCCTTAGAGAAACTCCAGGCCTTTGGGCTGTTCTCTTGAATGTATGAATTTAGTCAGACAGCCAATTAGAAAGATTTTTGACAAAATTGTCTTTGATATATAAATTCAAACTTGGCGTAAAAGTCAAACTTATTTTGTGTCTAGAACAAAATTGATCACAGGAGAAAGCAGTATTTTTTGTCCTTTGATTTTATTTCTCTAGGCGTTTTCTTCATGAATTGACTTTAGTGTTGGCTTGATTGATTGTTTGATTGGTGTTTTCTGAATGTCTAGATTGGCCTCTGTGTTCTTTTCCTTGGGGTGAAATTTATAATGAATATTACTTTATAGCAAATAAATACTTGTGCCAGCAATAATGAGAATATGGCCATTGGTGGTTTTCACTTAGTCCCAACGTTACGTTGGAATTTGAATCAAAGTGGGATCTTTGGAATAATTGTAAAAGCTGTACACAAAAACATTTATGGCAAAGAGTAAGAGCTGGTTAAGTGCTCAGAGTGTGAATTCAGCTGGATCTGGGTTTGGTTTCACCAGTTACTTCCTACTGACTTTGTGTCAGTCATTTTGCGCCTCCTCTGTAAAATGAGGCTAAGAATACCTGCTTTGAAGGTTCGTGTGGATTCAGTGAGATTGGTTATATAATGCAGGTCACTTCATGCAGTGTCTCGCTCTGTGTAAATTCTCTATAAGTGGTAGCAGCTAGTGTTGTTCTGATCTCGGTGCTGAAATTCAGTCTACGTTACCTTCCCCCCCTATTAAGAGGAACTGTGCCTCTGGTCAGAATAAAATGTCACCCATTTTGCATATTGTACCAAAGGTATCTATCCATTATTTGATAAAAAAAATTAAAAATCAGTGTTTATCTTGATGTATAAATGTGCATTATCACATACTAGGTTTTTCACTTACCTGTTATCAAGAGAAAATACCCCTTAACCTCTCAACATGTGTATCACTTGACATTGAACTCAGTGGGGTAATATTAGTAAAATACAGTGTTTGTATCATTGTCTGTGCATATAAACCCATTTCTAAATGCAGTTATCCATGAATGAAAAAGTGGTTGTAACCAGCTGTTCCAAATTTAATTTCATTTAAAACTAATGCCTCTTTAGCTCTATGCTGGTCTAAAATAAATAATTCACATTTGATATTTCAGACACTATATTATTTATGTAAATTTCTTCTTAAAAGACTCACCTAAGACTTTTTTTCAAAAATAAAATTGATGTTTATTCAATAACGTACCAGCACAGAGTAGCAGATTAAATAATAAAGCCCCATTTTTTTCATGATTTTCACTATCCCTACTTTATTCTTTCTATGCCCATATAGAGTTGCTTACTTGGTAAAATATCTACCACTTACTTCCTCAAAGGTGTAAAGAAGTAGCCAAGTCCATGATGTTCTAGTTACCACATCCTCATTTTCCCCCTTTCACTGCGACTCAGAATTGATAGGGATCCAAATCAAGCTCTGTAAAATGGTCTCTTTCTCTGTAAGGTTTTAAAGGTGCTGGCCTAATTCACAAGCTTGGGACTTTTGACTTTGGTTTGAAATAGGAGAGTGTACACTTTTTGCAGGAAGAAGAGAAAAACCCAGCCTCCTGATTTTACTGGTTCTTCAGGAATAATATAGCCTATTAGTTTCCTACAAGCTAGCTTCAGCTTTTCCTTTGCAGTAGTGTGTGCATTTTTATTATATATAATTCCGAATATGAATTGTGCATTTACAGTTTGATTTACTAAGCCGTGCCACTGCCTTCTTGTTAAGGATATCGGTTATTACCCATTCTATTCTGTGCATTGATTTAGTACGTGGCAATGAGTTAGTTGTATTACTTGATGTTGAAAAAGGATCAAATACATGTTCAAAGGAGATGCTTCCAGTCTATTTGAGTTGGCTATTTAGGCTTTTAACATGTGAAACAATCAGGAAAAAGTACAGAAGGGCAGGAAAATAAAATTTGTTTTCAGCATTTTAGAAGATGCCAAAAATTATACACTGAGGCCTTCCTGGAATTAAATGGTCATCTAATATTTAGTGAGCAGATGTGTAAAACCTGGGGTTTTCTTTTAAAAATTAAGGGTGGGGTAGCACTCTCAGATGTTCAAGTTTTATTGATAAAAATTTACTTCTCTTTAAGAATGGTTTCATGAAGAAACTACATATTATTGAATATAAGTAGAAGTAATAAGTAGGATGTATGCCTGTCTGGGGTACTTACATTTTGGGAGGATTGTGAAGAGAGAAAGTTAAGTGAAATAATCAAGCTAGGAACCAATGAGTTTTTTTGTTTGTTTTTTTTTTTTTTTTGGAATCAAATGAGTTTTTTTAATCTACTGTTTCATGTTTCACAGTTAAAAATATTTTTCGGTGTATATAACAGCATGTAAGATAAGGCTGATATTTACTTAGTTTCTTTAACATAAATCGTTTGACTTTTCTAAACTTTAGACAGCCCACACTTAATGTAAAAAAAATTAACCCTCAGAATGAGATCATAGTACCATGGTTCTCTGATGAATGTTACCTTTTGTTTTAGCAGCTCAGTTGGCTCTAATCCATGGAAAAGTTTTTATTTCCCATCAGCTTCCAAGGTAGGAGCCAAACCAAAGTTAAAGAAACATTTTCCAGCAGACAAGTCTCTACAGATAATACCAACAGTCGAAGAGCATGCACTTGTGCGTTCTCTCTCTGTCTCTGTCTCTCTCTTTTTCTCTCTTTCTTTTACAGAAATATTAGGTCAGGAAACAATACTGAGATACTGAAAATGAAAGTGACTTTCGTGTCAATAAAGGTGCTCCTTATTAATCCTTCCTAGTCGCATTATGACCTCAAAGTTTGTTTGCTTACATTTTCAGAATATATTTACTTCAGAACGATTGAAGAAGGACCACTCTGTCCCTATGTTAATATCTTCCAGGGCTTTTGATCTACAACCTTTTCTTACCTCTGGTTTATTTGGCTAGCATTTGATTTTTGAAGAATGAGGAAACATAAACAATTATGATTTTTTTTTTAAAATGCCTATTAAAATACCGGCCTCAAAAGACCTGCAAGTTCACAACTTGTTAACAGTAGAAATGTGAAAAGCTCAGCATTGAATGTAGAGAGTGTATAGAAGATGGTGCCAGTTGGACCACTTACCCTTCAAATACCTATAGACCCAAACCTTTCCCCTGCCTAGTGATCGACCATACTAACAGTAGGATCCCCTTAATTGCATGTGAGTCAACAGCTTACGTGGCATGCCCACTGTGTGCCAAACAGCATCTCGGGTACTTTTCCAGGCTTCCGGCACAAAGCAAAAAAGACTTGGAAAAGTATATTCCCCCTTCCTCACCTCCTCCCCCCACCACTCGCGCTACCACCTAGACTTACTCAGTTGAAATCTCTAAACCAAGAAACAGAGCCAGATATATTTTTACATAGCTCTATGTTCCTGGTTAACAAACACTCTTTTAACGTTGCTGAGAGATTCAGGGAACGTCATAGTTTTGCCATGACTTCTCAATCTACATAGAAGATGTGTGGTTTTTTTCCGAAGGATAGAACCATCTGGAAACCTTTGCATGCTCCAGACTCTCTCACACACAGCTGGCTTTTACTTTCTGATTTGCACCATAGATAAATTTTAAAACAAGATTGGTAAAAACAAAATAATCCCACCTACTTAGTAATTTCTTATTCATAGTTAGAAAATGGAGTCACTTCATTTCATTAATGTCCCCATTAGGTTTCAGATTCAAGAATAGTTTTTCTCTCTAAATGACATTCCCTATGATCTCTGTTCCCTAAAAAAAATGCTATTTGATGTATGTTGATTACAATTAGCAGGTTTCCATATGTTGTGTATTTTTCATGTTGCTATGTCTTTTATAATAGCCACTTGGTTAAAAAAAAAAAAAGTGTTACTTTTAAGCCTTGTAATGTTTGTCCACAAATGTGGAGTTTCAGTGATCACATGGTTGACTTCATAACCTTTTTTGGTACAGAATTTCGTATTTCTTACGTATTTTATTTATTACCTGCAAATAACTCCAAACAGAGTAATCTCCAAATAACTCTTATGTGTTCTCTTTGAATTTCTGATTGATAATTATTTATAGCACTGAAGTTAAAAGTGATGATAGTCTGTTATCACTTAGGGACCTTCTTTTGTTCATTTGACCTTTTACCTTTGAGTAAAATGGATTTAAATGTCTGAAACTTTTCTTGCATAAGTGGTAGTCCTCAGACATAGCAAATATGTTCTGCGTGGATATAGTTTTTCAAATTAACAATGCATGAAAATGGTACTAAGACCCCAAATGCTGTAGCTTTGGAACTTCATACATAAATTGCATGTGTTGTTGTAGGAAATGGAAAATGGATGGTCAGCCTTAGCCTGTAGTATATTTTGACAGCATGAATGAGTCAAGCAAGCAATTTTCCAGACTGTTTAATAGTACAAAGGAAAGGGCTTCTGAGGAAGTTATTCTTATGACTGGCTGAAAATATTTTTCTGAGTAACTGTTCTAGAGAAAAACAGGTCATCGTTGGAAGGAAAATGAAATCTCAAGTTATCAACATTCTGAAAGTGATTTGATCACTAAAATGTGTTTCTCTTATGACAAAACTCCTTAAAAGGATACTGCTTCATACATTTCCAATTATTTAATGAATAATATCTTGAAAGTCAACAAGAAATTATGCGACATCATTATACATTTTAGCTCAACCATCGTGGCAGAACATTGGCCATTCTATTTCTTGAACGGTTGGTTTTTTTATTCTAGTAGCACAAATAACACCGCATCATCATAAACTTAAAGATCAAATGTTTTAGGTTAATAAAATTACTGCATATTTATTCCACCATGTGGTTTTAAACTATATTTGAATGAAAATAGGGCTTGATCTATGGAAAATCACTCTTCTAGGTGGTTTGAAAAGATGCATTGTCCAACAGCAAGTCTTCACCCGGTGACAGGGTTCAGTGTGAGCTTGAATGGATTCCAACCACGGGGTTTATCATTACTGCATAGATCTTTGAAAGGACAGGCTGCAAATCTGGTCTCTAAGCCATGACTAGCTCTTATGTCAATTTGAAGAATAGAAATAAAATCAATACAGATTAAAAAAATAAAAGACACTCTGCAGTCATTCACAGACTGCAGCCAGCTTTCAAATTATAATATCCTGGCTAGTTAAGTACCCTTGATTATTGTGATTTTTCAATACGAGGTTAATGTTTAAAATTTGGCATTTAACCTACTAATCTCATTTTTATGTGTACTGTTAGAAGTGTTTCTAGTATTTTTGAAGTCACTTGAAAGAAAATCGAGATTTAGCCTTAGTTCCACGTAGAGTAAGTTTTGACCAGAGAAACTATGTGAAGGAAAATCACTCTGTAGTCAAGACTCCACTGCAAGTGAAGCTTTATAAAAAATTTAAGAATGAAAACCTCAGCTGCTAGGTTTTTCCATGGAAAACCTGACTATTTTTGTTGCCTAGCAATTTAAGATTTTTTTTTCATTTTAAAGGATTGTTTATGTAATAATGTTCAAGGGTTTTGCTTGATATTTAGAGGTAAGTTGTTTTTTCTTTGTCATTTTCGCTATTGAACTCCAGTGATGCCTAGATTCTTAGGATTGCAGTTAGAAGAGTCTTTAGAAACAATGTCATACAATTCTTTTTTTTTTTTTTTTTTTTACTGATTTGGAAACTGAGGAGCCATCAGTGAGGTTAGGGCTCAATTATAGTCATAAAGATCCTAAGATCATCAGGAACCTTTAAGTATGACTAGTCAATAGGTCATAGCAAAAACTGGAATATCTTGTCTTCCATTTCTCACAAATGGCTTTACTGACACACCTGATTGATGAAAACTGCTATTCAGGTCAGGTCACTGCTTTTTACTGCTATTAAGGTGGATAACTTTCTTGACTATTCTGATGCCTTGATGACTGGTGTCATTAAAGGTTTACCGTGTTTGCTGTTTAATAGCAGGATCTTCAAAAAAAAAAGTATGTATGTATATACCCAAGTTTGTTCTAAAACTAATAAAAGGATATACAGGACACGGTTTAAAATTATAGTAACATATATAATACTCTATGTTTTAAATTCTACAATAGCCAGTGGATTCTTCCGGATGCTTTTTGTTTGTTTGCTAACCTCTTGCATCTGTACCCAGCCTGTGGTTGCAGTTGACAGGTGAATTTAATTCTTCCTCTGTGCTCTTACTTCTAAGAGGCTCTCATTGTACAGTAATTATCAAAAGAGACATACTCTATGAAAGGACTAACTCTTCTTCTCTACTTTTCCCTAGCATTCTATGTATCATAGAATGAATCACATTGTACCTGATTTTACAGTTCATTTGTTGATGTTTCTTTTTTTCCCCACTAGCTTTTAAGCTCTTTAAGCATGGGAAGCTTTATTAATCACCTCTGTATGTATGGTGTTCTGTATAGCCTTGGCATTTATTAAGGGTTTCATGAATTGAAAGCAATGTTTCTTCCTGACCATGACCAATAATTTTGAGCAGACTTTATGTGCTTTTAAATTCAACTTTAGAGAATTTTTTTTCTTGGAATGGGACATTTGTTGGATAGCAACATATACACTGTTTCTGTAAGGAATCCTTCATTTATGGTGGGACTCAAACAGTTGAGTTGCTCTGGCATTATAGTGGATTGTTTGTATTCTCTTGTAAATTTCTGAAACAGGCCTTTATTTGCCCTCATGCCATGTTTTGTATGTTATCTTGTACATGCAGAACATAGGGAACTGCTCAGGCTTCCTGAAACATGGCTGTATATACAGCCCATGTCCCTAATGGAGAATGATAATTGGTTGGTGCAGTGGCACAATACAGTTATTTTTCTAACAATATTAGCTCTCTGTTAGTAAAGTGCTTTGTTAGGAAAGTGTCAAGTTTATGTAGAATATTTACCCTTCAAAAGTTGCACAGGGGAAGTGGTATTACCAGGATAGCAACATTATCAGTCTTTTCTTTCTTTCTTTTTCTTTTTCTTTTCTTTCTTTCTTTTCTTTCTTTCTTTCTTTCTTTCTTTCTTTCTTTCTTTCTTTCTTTCCTTTCTTTCTCTTTCTTTCTTTCTTTTCCTTCCTTCCTTCCTTCCTTCCTTCCTTCCTTCCTTCCTTCCTTCCTTCCTTCCTTTTTCTTTCTCTTTCCTTCCTTCCTTCCTTCCTTCCTTCCTTCCTTCCTTCCTTCCTTCCTTTTTTTTTTTTTTAACTCTATTGAGAATACTGAGAGGAATCTTGGTTAGTGTTCGTGCTTATTGTGAGAGGAATATCCTGGGAACCAGACTGCAACTGTAGCAACTATAATAGTTGTTATATTATGGAACTAATAGTAGCAAAGATTTTTGTAGGGAGATCTCTATATCTCTGTTGCACTTAAATTTCGACACTAATTTTAGAAGAAAAAAAAAAGTTCTGTCTTCCGAGTGCTGAAAACTTTACAGTGTTGTAGATTTTCAACCTGAAGCAGAAAAGACCGTCTGCTTCTGAAAAGTATCAATGCCTACGCCCTGCCTCTATGTTAACCTGCTCATTACTTTTCCCCTCCAGTAGTTATTTTAGGAGCTGTATGATATAAGCTGTTTTAGAAAGAAATGAAAAGTTCTAGAGGGTCAAAAATGATTTGGATTATGTGTTGATACCAATAGTCCTAGCAATTAAATGTTTGAGAAGAAACCTATATTTATCCACTGCGAAGAGGGTCATCAGGGGGGATTAAAAATTTAGTACTTTAGGCTCATTAAGGGTTAGAGTGGAGTAATTATGTAGCTGTTAACAAATGCTTCAATCTCCACTTGAACATTAAGATATATTACTCCTTGAGACTTATTGGCCCTCTTCAAGGAGCTTCGCAATTTTGTAAATGTCATCTACTTTGAGAATAAATTCTGCTGATCCATTATTTTAGATTTGGCATGCTTTTCTGCAGAGGGTTTTCAGAAAAGGTAAGGTCTTGAAAATAATCTTAAAGAGATACGGGCTGTATAGAGTTTCTCCCCTTGGCATGAAGCAGTACTTACTGTCTGGAACAGGGAGCCTCTTCATACGTTGCTCAAAAGAGAGGAATTTAGAGAAGACCTTCGTGCAGCATTTATTTTGTTTGCTGATGATTATGAGGCTAGTCTGATTTTCTAATCTTGCAAGTTGGGAAACAATTAAAATGTTCCGGAAATAGCAAATTGAGCCCAGTAAGCCTTTCTTCATCGTGCAAATTGCAAGGAGTAGTACATCAGTAACTGCGCATCTATTTTTTCAGGTTAGGCTTCCTATTTGTATAGCTAGTCAGTAACATGTTAACTTCAAAACATGTTAATTTCAAAATGTTATTTTTCAGATCCACTTAGAAACTAACTGGAAGAGATAGTGATATTTGTTTTCTCTTGACTTTTTTGTTTTGCTTTGTTGTTTGTTTGTTTAATCTGGGCAGATCACTTTTCACCTAAGGCAGTCTTTTAATCACTAACCCAAAGCCTAGTCACTCATATGCTTCTAATAAGTTGGGTAATATTACTATTATATAGAAATATGAAAACTCATACATTAGTTACAAGGTTATTTTACGGCGTGAAAATGCAGTGACCGTAGACGCACATTAGAATTCTACCATACTCCTGGCATAGACCATTGTAGTTAGTTTTAACTGCTGTGTTCCCTGTCTGGAAGCTTTTAAAAAGCAGAGGTTGTGCCTTGGTCATCTATGAATCTTTGGTGCCTGCCCATAGGTCTAACATGTGGTAGACTTCCAATAAATATTATATTGCTTTACTATTATGAAAATGGAACAAAATGTGGAATACCAGTTGAAATCTTAGCTCCTAATTTATGCCATAACCTTCTTAACCTTACTTCCAAACTTTACAAAGAAACTATTAAACTAATTAACAGATGTTACAGTTATAAATTAGACCATACATTTCATCACAAGTTGACACAGTCACCTCTTTAAAAGTCCTCTTTCATTCAAGGAAATGAAAATTAGCATTGTGTACAGAACACTAGAATTGTTTTACTTGGATTTTCACTTCTCAACTAATGGTGATATCAAAAAGATAAAAATACACATCTGGACTCTCATCTAAGTCTGATAACTCGACTGGAAAAAATGTCAGTTTAGTTAAGTAACAATATTGGTTGGTTGAGATATTTTATGTACTAGAAAACAGTGTTGTTGATTGATTTTTTCATTTTTGAATATGTATTCTGTGAATTTTTCTCCCCTATGGCACTAGACTGAAAAAGTGGTATTTTTCTGCCATTGGTAAGCATTATGAGTAAAAAAATCAATAGTTAAATTGACCCAATAAAAGATGTCTGGGACTTACTGTTGAGACAAGATCATCAGAAGACAAAGTATACAGACTCTAACAAGGCTCAGAAGCATCTTTTGCATTTGTTTTGCATATGTATTAAATAGCATCCAGGTGCTAATGAATTGCATTTTTTTTTCTTTGGAGTCTGTTTAAGCCAGGATTCTGTTAACTAATGGATAGGCTGCAGGTTCCTTAGAGCCAGAGTCAGTAACAGGTCAGCAACAGACTTCCCACATGCCCAAAATGGAGGCATCTGGTTTAAGGTTGCTAGACCTCTAAAGAAATTTGTATATAATTTGGCTTTTTTTGCTTTGCTGATCACTAGTTGCTTCTCCTCAGCACTATATTTGCATTCTATGTGAAAAATAGATTTAATATTTCATTAATATTTTATCTAGATATATTGATTTATCAGACACTGTTGTTAAATGGTAAAGGGACTTCATAAGGAGATAGGATCAATATGGTAATATTAATAATTCTAACTCTCTTTTATGCACATATAAAATTCATCTAACTATGCTTATTCATTCCATGCTATTGTTAAATGAGTAACTCAAAGGAATTTTTTTAAAGCAATGGTGTAAATATACACATATTAATCATTTGAACTCCATTTTATATACATATATCTGCATATTCTTTAATTTTTTTAATGTTTATGTTTGTGTGTGTGTGTGTGTGTGTGTGTGTGTGTGTGTGTGTGTGAGACCGAGAGAGAGAGAGAGAGAGAGAGAGAGAGAGAGAGAGCGCGCGCGAGCGCACAAGCGGGGAGGGGCAGCAGAATCCAAAGCAGGCTCCAGGCTCTGAGCTGTCAACACAGAGCCCGATGCTGGACTTGAACTCATGAACCACGAGATCATGACCTCAGCCAAAGTCAGATGCTGAACCAACTGAGCCTCCCAGGCAACCCTGCATATTCTTTAAATATAAATAAGACATACATATATATAAATCCAGTTTTATTATTGGCTTTTTTTTCTCTCCTTCCTTCTGATCAGTATCATTCAACACCTTGTATATGGCAGGAAGTCTATAAAACACAGGGAACGCAAAAGTAATCTCCCTTTTTTTAGTTGCAATGTCTGTTGCTGACCCACATCAAGTAATTTCCTTCAACTATATTTTCATTTTTAACTTTTCCAGTTTGAAATAAATCCTCTTATGTGTTACCTGAGGGAGGAATAGTTTAGCAGGAAATCACTTACTAATCACAGTTCATTAATCACATAGAAAGAATACTTTTTTAAATGTCAACTCTTCACTCACAGAAAACGTATGTTTCCTTGTGGAATCTCAATGAATTACTGTTTGCCCTCATTGCCTTTCATACGTTATATTGTATTCCTTAGGTGTTCATGAATTGCACATACAAATTGGCTATTACTCAAGTACAGAGTCTTGTAATCAGAGATAGCGGGTGTACCTTTTCTTTGACTTTCCTGTTATCTTCTTGACCATATAATCAGGATGTTATTTCTCTATCTGAATAGCTTATTGAAGGCTATGGCCAGTGGTATGCTGGAGCTGGCTCACATAAGACTTCTTTCCAACTCCAGGTTAAGTGATGTCATGTTGGCATCTTGAAATTGGCCATGGTAGGAGTATTTACACCATGGAAATTGACAACTCAGGGTCCTTCCTTCTCCAGAGAGCCACTTAGACACTTAGCACCACCCACTGTTTTAGTGTCATCTCTTCTTCTTTAAATCATTTGACCATGTAGAATTTTATTTCCAAATATTTTTCCCCACATTTTTTGCGACGCTCAGAACATTTCTCAGCATACCACTTGCTAACTGAGTGAGCAAGTTACTTAGGCCTTCCGTGTCCCACTGTCCTGATGTCTATGTTAGGGATAATAATAGTACCTACCTCGGGATTGATGTGAGGTTGAATGAGAAATACATTTATCTCAGTATATTAGCAAAATGCCTGATGCACAGGCACTCCATGATATGAGCACTCCAATAATACTACCTGAACTTGTCTCTCTGTACCTTAACTAATAGATATTTATTGATCCCATACTTAATACTTAGCATTTTGTTGAGTCCACTGGGTTATTGATTGAGGCCCAATGCCTGTAACAGTGAGTATTGATGATAGTGCCCTATTGCAAAACACTTCCTCTTTTGCTATTCCAACCTAATGTCTTTTGTCCTTTCTGTCTTTCGGCTTAGAATTTTTTTCCTCCCCTAAAATAGTTTTGTGTACTTTTTCCATATAACCGTATCCTCACCCCAGCCCTGGCCATGTTATTGTCCTGTCTCCTTGTGTCTGTGGTATGCCCCATTCATCTCTGTCTGTCTTCGGCACAAGAATTGTAATTATGTACCTCTCTCCCTCTCTCAATTTGAGCACATGGCTTGTGACTTACCACTTTGTGTTCTTACCATTTAGTGAAATACTGGATATGTAGTACACCAACTAGAAACACATGTTCACTTATTGTTGACTGAAGAAATAAGACGGACTTTGCTCATAAAGACCTTATTACTTGGTTGAAGAGGTAATACATATACATGGGGAATGAAGGTGAACAAGAAAGCATTTTAACGATGGTATCTATGTTTTTAGGTTTTTTAAGTTTATAATTTATTTTCCGATATAGATGATTTTTGTAAGTAGGTTTAAGTCAGTTGTGTTTCTGTTACAGATATAGATATTTATGTTCACAGATATAAATGAATTGTTAGGTCAGCCAGATCAGATGGTTAGAAGCAAAGTCTAGCTTGTCAAGTAGGTTTTGTGACTTTGGTTCAAAAATATAATACGAAGTTCACTTATTCTTCCAGGTAGTAACTGTCTGTCTTTTGTTTTCTGTTTGTGGTGTGGTTTTGTTTTGTTTTAGTTTTGTTTTGTTTAGCTTTTAAAAATTATTATGGCAATTTTCAAACATATACAAAAATTAGAGAAAATATTGTAGCAACCTCTATGTATGTATGAATCAGCATTTTGTATGCATGTATCCATATGTGCATCAGTCAACATTTTGCCCTTTTGTTTTGTTTCTTACCTCTCACATACCTTTTATCCCTGATGTATTTTAAAACAAATTCGGACATCCTATTAGTTTACCTATAAATTCTTTAGTATGCATCTGTCTGTGACAGATTAGAACTTCTTTTACATATCATGCTGTTTCCAAATCTATCAAAACTGACAATACTGTCATTGTATTACTTAGGACCCACGTTATGTTTAATTTCCCCCTGTTGTCAGAGCAAGATCTATTTTTACAGGTGGAGTGATCAGATGAGCATCTAAACAAGATTTACACATTCCATTTGGAAGTGAGGTCTTTGGACATTCTTTTAGTCTGTGATAGTTTCTGCTCCTTTTTTCTTCCCATGCCTTTATCTGTTGAAGACTTTAGTCACTCTCCTGAAGAAGATTTGAGATTCTGAATGTAGCTAGTTGTTTCCCTGTGTATTGTTGACCATGTTCTTCCATCTCCCTGGTTTTCTGGAGACTGGAAATTAAAGCTATCATTGAGTTGAGTTGTAATGCTATTTATTATTTGGTGTGAATACCTCCTGGATGGTGCTGTGTACTTTCAATTGCATCTCACCAAAGGGGCATAATTTCTGTTGTACTCACATTTAATGATGCTAAAATCTGTCGATAAGTTCAGGCCAGCCTAGGCCAATCCTATAAAGTTCTTTATCAGACTTGGATTAGTGTTTCATCTCATTGTTCATTATTGCATAGCTTCATGATTTCTTTTAGGGATTGCCAAATGACCTTTCATTCTATCATTCCTGCTGCATTCATTACCTGTAATTTTTCTATAGAGAACTTTTTTTAGTAACTAATTGGCACCTTCGTCATACAGTTTATATTAGAAAGGTGGAGAAAAATGCATGAGTTTTATTTATCTATTCCAGAATATAATTTCTTAATGCATGACCCAAATATAGTTATAGATACATTCAAAGTATTCTAACAAATTTTGATAAAATTTCCCTTGGGGATATTCTTTGAGTTATTTCTCTTAATCCTCTTTTGTTGATTATTACATTTTGAGAATATTCCTTCCCTTGTGGTGACAGGAAGTCTCTTCTCCTTCCTTTTGTGTTTACCATAATATACCTCTATATGATTGAATTTATCCACTTAGAAGATACTTATTGAGCATGTGTTTTTGGGGGGAAGACAGGTAAGCACTGTGCGAGTCGCTGGGCATATGGACACAAACCCTGCCTTTTTCATAGAGTTATATAGTTTGGATTTATTTTCTATGAAGACAAATATGTATATGAATCTGGTTTTGGTTACTATAATATTTTGATGTCCTATATTATAAATATGAACCAAGAATGCTTTAACTGACTTTAGAGTTCCTGGGCGTAGAGTCCAAAATAGGGATAATAAAGAGGTTTAAAGTTAAGTTGTTGGTGCTGACCCAAAGAAAAATGACATGTCTCCATATAGGGCATTGTATGCGACAAGGCAGGAAATTTTAATTCTTGTTATTTGAAAAAGTAAGAAGAGGGAATGATGGGGATTCCCCCCCGAAAAACTGAAAGTAAATGGGAAGCTCTTCTGCTATTTTAACTTAAGCAAATGTACTTGAACTTTATTTGACTTTTATTTCCAGAAAGTGAAGGTGACATTTTAGGGATGTATTTATCTCCTGTAATTAAAGTCTGTTTTGTCAGATTTTTAAAGATGTTTTTGGGTTTTCGAGAATGTACAATTCTTAAGACCCTTGTGAACATTTTCTTGTGTGAGTAGCCAGTGTAAACAGGAGTAGTAAGGTACTGCTCTCTCTATGGGATCCTATGACTATGAGGTCATATAATATTGGATTCACCAAAAAGTGGATTATGTAAATCTGAGGTTATGATTAATATTTTGTTAGGCATGCCATATTAGCTTATAAACTTTGGGTATATTACTTAAATATTGTAATTTTAAAACGCTTCTCAGAGGCTTTCTCTGAGATAAAAACTCTACTCCTGTTCAGATAGTATATAGCTATATAGTTGTTATGATTGTTTAAAATTAGGGTAGAAGTCAAGTTCTGGGCATGTAATTAAAATAACTTTTTGCAATTGAGAATCAGTAGCTGGGAAAACTTTACATTCTGCTTGTAAGTCTATGCTAACATGTTTTATGATGTTATGGAGAAGTGCTGGGAAGCAAGAGAATTTTAAGAGAAGTGGCATTACGTTTGCTTTGCTAGCACTTATCAGGAAATTTGCAAGGAGACAAAAAGCTAAGCCCTTTAATTGTGATGTCTGGTAACTGAGGATTAGACTGAATTTAGCTTTGAAGATCAACAAATGGGCATTTATATTATGTCGATTGAAAGAAGAGTTGCATTTTTGGCGTGAGGAGATAGCTTAATCTCTATAGCACAAAAGCTGACCCAAAAAAGTGGGCTAATATCTAAATATTGACTATTTTAATCTGTTGAAAACGGAAGGCTAGCATCAAGGGTACAGTAGTAAAATTCTAAAAGGAGTTGTTGAAAAGTAAATGTTACGCAACATGAAAAGAATACCAGGGGAAAAACTGACAGAGTAGAATAACAGGAAGATTAGTCATTTCTGGAAGGGAAAAAAAAAGGTGGAGAGAGGGGGAAGAAATATTTTAAACAGGAATGCAGAACTGGAAGTGCTAGTGCTAAGAGACAGATAGGAGCTAATTTAGGAGTGAAACGGAGCCTAAAAAAGGAAAAATACTGGTCACATTTCATCATGCAATACAAAGTTTATATGAACAAATAAAAATAAAAACGGGGACCATTCTCTGTTGGTAACTGAGAGAACCCTGTAAAAGTAGTAAAAGAATGATGTTTACTTCTTAGCCTATTTGACTTGGCTGAGGTCAGCCAGCAATGCCAAATGCGTATAAAGAAAATGTGTTTCTTTAAAAACACATTTAATGTCCTACTCTTTTCAGGGGTTGGATAAAATGAAAGCATCCTGGACATTTTAAAATACGTGTGCTATTTGGCTTGACATAATTCTCACTTACACATTTCCTTATCTGACTACTGAAGGAGTAGCAGTCTCCCGAGTATTTTAAGAATTATTTCTGGAAATCCTCAAAAAATATAAATTGCAACTCACTATGTATCTTAAAAAATATATAACAATCCTTATAACAGAAAACAAGAAAGTAAACTTCACAAGTGTGTGTGTGTGTGTGTGTGTGTGTGTGTGTGTGTGTGTGTGTGTGTGTAATCCCATTAGTCCCTAGTTTCTACCCAGGTAGCAGGGGCATTTGTGGAACAGATTTGGCTGGGCACATTTTCCAACTGCTCTGAGTGTTCTCATCTGTCAGATGGGAACAATAATATGCCTGCCTTAAAGTTGTGCAATGAGGATTAACCGAACTAGTAGACATACTCATATACCTAACACGGAGGTGGCGTTTTGTTCTTTTAATTTATAATCTTGTCCCCAAGGCATGGAACACAGGCTTGGATGATACATTTCCAGCTAACACATGAGAAGTTGGACCGGTGCAGGAGAGGCTCTTACTCATGCCCTTGACAACTTAAGCTGTTATTTGATAGGTTACATATGTATCCATACTTGACAAATGTAAATGAATTATTTCTCTTGGCCATTGCTTACTAACTCCAGTAAACAATGCACTGCATAAATGTATTAAAGTAGATCTCTCTAGTGTTATATAAGCACGATATCAGGACAAAATCTGCTTATTCTTCTATTAGGAAAGATACACTAGTATTATTGAAATGTAGAAAATGGCTTAATGTATATTGAAATAAAGATAAATTAATCAAATTTAGAGACCCAAGACTTCTGTTATTTTATGTAACTATATGTAATATGTCATCCTGTGTTATTGAATTAATAGAAATGTGATATATAATCAGGAAAGCATTTCCTGTTGATTTTATGACAAATTCCAGTTCTTTCATAGCTCATGTGCACATAACTTGCTGAGATAAATTCTAACTCCAGGACAAAATTTGGTATTGTCTGAACACCAAATACTACTACAAAATCTTCCTGTTTCTCTCTCCTTGTCCTCTCTTTCTCTCCCCTTTCTGTCTTTACCCACACATACTGACACACACACACACACACACACACACACACACACACACACACACACACACACACACACACACACACACAGTCCCTGGGCATAACCTGCATAGGAAATGTTTATTTTCCAGACTAAAGGAAACAAATGTTATCTCGAACACTGAAAGTCCTTCCTTTTCCTGGTTTGGAAACACTAAGTCACACTGAGTTGCTTGTAGATTTTCTTTAGCTAGCATTTAGGTTTATTTAAAGCATAAAGTTGTGAGGACAGAATGACTCAGGGGTTTGTAATGCACAATTAGAGCTTTTCACTTTTAGGTCACCATTTTATATTTGGCTGACTTCGTGTTAGTTAAGAATTGGTAATAGTGCGTTGTTTACTTTCAGGACAACCTGGGGAGCTCACTGCAGCCTTACCTGTTTTGATCAAAGTGTGGCCTAGAGTTGGTGCTTATCAATCCCTTTCTTTCCAGATAAAGCCAAATTCAAGGAATTAAATAAAAGAGAGTATACCCAGTAAAAGCTGATGAATAAAAAGCTGCTAAGTATTCATCTACAGATATGACTTCTGTTGTTTGATATCTTTCTAAAGTAAAGTCTTAAAATGACCCAAACTTATATTTCTCTGTTTTTAATTGCACTGTCATTAACATCAGCAAGAAATAATAATTGTTGGTGCAGTAGATAACTTGAACAGTCAGAAAAATATATATATTCAATATCTATATATCTGTATCTATGTATCTAGAGATAGAGATATACAGATATTTAATATTAAATATCTAATCTATTAAATATCTAAATATTTAATATTAAATATCTGTATATCTCTATATGTAGATATATATCTGTATTTTTTCTATATCTAGATATCTAGAAATATCTATATATAGATATTTGAATATATATTTTTAGATAGAGATATATAGATATTTAGAAGATATATAGATATCTGGATGACTGCATAAATGAGTCATGATCTTCCTAGTCTATCACTTAGTAGTGCCAAGGTCATAGAAATCATTTGTTACGATCTGTCTTATGTAAAAGCCTATGAGGTTACTTTGTTTTCCTCATCCAAAAGATGTCAGAATGTGTTGTTTTTTTTTTTTTTAGAATTTTTGAATAACTTTTGTGTTAATTTAGTGTTAACATTGAAGACAGATAAATTTAAATCTTGTTGTCAGCCAAAGAGTGAATCAAGCTTATGTGGGTACGATGTATAATGCCACCACTCAAGGAACTCTGCAGAGAAGATAATTGTCTAGAAATTGGGTAAAGAATTGTTACCTTCCTTCTTTGGAAACTTTTGATTTCAAAAATAATCGAGAGTAAATAGACTCTAATGCATCACCTCAGGCTGTGCCACATGGGCACCTAAATTTCTTCTTGCTAAATGCCACCAAATGGCTGTATTTCTTACAGCTTATGGCTAAATTCTGACAGAGGGTATATGACTTCACCATAACTGTATTTTCTCTCTGAAGTTTTCATAGTTTCTTGTGCTAATTTATATTAGGTTAAAGCCGAAAAAGCTGAAGCTAGCCAAACTTTGTCCAGAGGGTTGGGCCTGCTGCCAAATTAAAGAGAGAGATTGGTTTCCATATTCTCCATTGGTTTCGCAGTCTTATATTTGCAACTGTAGGTGCTCGATTTGAGCTGTCTGCGATTACCCAGATGGCTTTGTGTCCTCAAGAGCTCATTCAAAGACGGTCATTTCACCTGCTGAATATTCAAGGAAGTACCTTGGTCCAAGGTTGGTTCAGCCCATATCTCAAGGGATGATCCTCAGATTTCTGAAGCTTCCTCTGATCTCACAATTATTGTCTTGGTCCTGCATACAATTAAATGTATAATTAAATGATGCGAATAAAATAGAAGTATGGCTGCCAGCAATGGTAATCCCCCAAACACGATGACCAGTACTGTGATGATGATAATGTTACTGCCCTGTTAGTGCTTCTGAAGATAAGATACACTTGGGAAAAAATGTGACAACTGAATTTGTCCTCTCCTTTTTTTAAAAAAAAAATTAGATGTTCATTTTTGATAGAGAGAGAGAGAGAGAGAGAGAGAGAGAGAGAGAAAGAAAGTGGGAGAGGGGCAGAGAGAGAGGGAGACACAGAATCTTAAGCAGGCTCCAGGCTCTGAGCTGTCAGCCCAGAGCCTGACCCGGGGCTCGAACTCATGAACTGTGAGATCATGACCTGAGCTGAAGTTGGACACCTGACTGACTGAGCTACCCAAGTGCCCCTGTCCTTCACTTTTATTAAAATGTGAGAATCACAGGTTGCATTTAATTCCTTAAGTTAGTAAACACCATTAAGAGAAGTGAATGTGGACTTGTGTATCATATGAGCTGACATACTTGATGCATTATTAAGTTTTTCAGAAGAGACAGAAATAGCCAAACGTCCTCCCGCCAGGGTTCTGGTCAGTCCTGACGTTTCTTACTCCCTTTCTTTAAGGATAACATGACATCAGCTTTTGAGAGGCAGTGGAGGGTAGGCATAAGGGGGAAACCACAACTTCAGGAGCTGCCTTCCCTGGATCCAGAGTTGACATTTGTTCCATAGTAGTCATATGAGTTTGGCAACTTCCTTAGCACTCTACGCCCCTAAATCTTCCAGAGTACCCTGCTAAATGGGAGCATATCTGCCTCTTTGGGGTGTTGTGAACCTAATAATACAGGTCAAGGACTTAATGGAATTTTCATGGCCCATAATATCTACCATCATGCATGTTAACTATTATCAAATCATAATTTTATGTAAACATGTTCTAGTGTCTATCGTATTAAAGGTACATTTGCAGTACAGAAAACTGTGAAAACAAAAGTGAATGTTGGATTTTAGCAAACTGTTTAAGGGCCCCACTTCTGGAACTGGGTGACCATGGGTTCAAGTCAGTTGTGAGCTCTGTGACTTCGAACATGTGATGGCACCTGGCTGAGCCTCCCTTTCCTCATTTGCAAAATGGGGTGGTGATTACATCTGATCTGTAATGGTTCAGAAGGTTAAATGGGATAACTCTTGTAAAGCACTAAGAACAGTGCCTGGCACTCCTGGAGCATTCAGTAAGTGTTAGTGATTGTTCCTGCTATTGCTTTGAGGATGAGGTGAACACGTGAAGTAGTAATATGACAAGAAACATATACTAAGATTCTGTGAATGCAGGGTTTCACTTTTGCCACTGAGAATTTGTATTCTCTACCGTGCAGAGAACAATGCTTCTGTATTCTCATATTTATGACTCTTTAATTGGTGATTATTTTCTTAATACGTAAATAGCATTTACTTAGTAAGTAAAGTATTTTTACTTTTATACTTTATGATAATACTTTATAAGTATTATTTACCTAGTAAGTAAATAGCATTTACTTACTAAGAAAATAATCATCTGTTTTACACTTATCCTTGGTTGAGCTATTTAAATTTTTTTAAAGATCTCTAGGTGCTTTTTCTATCTATAGGATTTTGGCTCTGGATAAATCAGTTTAGTAAAGTAAATGCCTTGTTAATAATGTTATCTGCTTGACTCTGTTGTGCAGCCGTATTCTAGCCACTCGTTAAGTTGAACAGTACTGGAAGGAAAAACAACTCATCAGTAACATCCAAATGGGAATGAAATATAGAAGCAAAGAGAAGTCATTGTTCCTTCTGTAAAATAAAGAGCATAAGACCCGATATTTCCCCATCTGTTGGGAGGGTTGTAAAGATTATGAAAACATTAGCGTTTGCAAAAAGCGATTCTATGCCAGGAAGGCAGAACATTAGGAAAGAAATGACCAAAATTGCACGATGGCATTTATTTTATATAGTAACATCCTTTCTTTCATTAACAGGAAATTTTAGGGCAATCCACTTGCTTATTAGAAGCGAGGAGGGTGAATGAATTCTTAAAAGGATTCATCAAGGCATCCTCATAATAAAGTAAACCTTTAAGAATATGTTTTCCATAGAATTAGAAACTTAGAATTTCATAGTAACAGTGTATTTATCACCTTGTTTGGGGAGCAGATTTTTAAGCATGATCACAGGAAAACACCTGTTTTGACACTCTGGGAAAGGTGCAAACATACGGGCAAACTCTGTCTAGGTGTAGAGTAAACAAGAGTGCTTTGGCTAGCATCCTGCAAGGAGCTGGGTCTAAATGGTCTGCTCCTGCTTCTGCTGCTGCTGCTGCTGCTAATACTGCTGGGAAGGAAAAGTGGCTGACCTGGCATATCCTTTACTCTTGGTGCTGCAGCAGTCACTCAGGAAATGTTGTTTAAGGGGAACCTTCTGGATCCTTTTCATGGCACCATGGCGAGAAGAAGCCGTATCTTATCTATTGAAGATAAAGCATGGAGTTGGCTAATGGATGCTGGTGAGTGAATAAGGCAAATGGGGAGCCAGTTCGCAAAGATCTCTTTTGGGAAGGGCTGATCTCTCGAGGACTGACATGGCGCCCATTGGAAAGTGGCCTCGGATAATCTGAACACCAGAATGTTGTTTTAGAGGGGAATCATAGTTCTACCACTGGTGACCTGATCTGTGACCTTATATCCATTCCATAAATGAAGTTCTTATTTGTTCCCAGCTTTACTACTTGAAGATACTAATCCTGAGGTTTGTTAGATACCTCTGTACATGGAACATGGTTTCCAGTGTAATTTCCACTATTTTATTTTTGCTCTTGTTTTTCTCTTGACCCACAGTGACTTAAAAAAAAAATGACTTTTTAGTATGTGAAAGCAAGTTTTCCTCCTTTCAATTCTAAATGAGCACTTCCTTTTTTAACAGCAGTAGACTATAGAATTTTACCTTAAGAAATTATTTAGTATGCATAATTCTTGCCAGGAATATTCTTTTCAATTCAAGATAATTATGTAAGCAAATTAGTAAGATATTGGCTATATTTGTCAGATAGTTGCACAAGATTAGTCTTTAACATTGCTAATGTATCCATGTACCAATACAAGGTAGTTTCTTTGAGTAAGTTTCTCTGTTAGTAAAGTGAATAATTTGAGTGAGGTATCTCACTTGTTCTCGCTCTAAAATTTTCTTTTCCCATTTTGCCAAAAACTACTACATGACTTAAAATACATGTATTTCTCTTCCATCTTATAATTTAGAACACACATGAATATATGCCAATTCATAGTTTACCTATGTCTTTCATTAAACAATTGGAAGATATAGAAAGAAGTTTTCCAAAGGTGAAGGCCAAATTTTCCTAGAATAGTTAATCTATGTTTAATAGGTTTTCCATTAAAAAAAAAAGTAGACAGTTAAGTTTAGGAATTTATAGTAGCGTTATAAAGGCTCTGACAAGCCATGTAGGAAGATAACTGTTAATTAAGAAATTTTCTTGATCACGGTCCTCCTAAGTGCCCTCCTCCTGCCACATTTTTGATTAGTGCCTTTTCACATGTGGTACCACCATTCAGCCAATGAATCGTTATTGAGCACCTGCTGTGTTTCCAGGCTAACTAGGTACAGGGATACAATTGTGAGCACATTTGTCAAAAATTTCTCACCTTGTGATGCTTAACAGCAGGGAAAACACAGGTTTAGATGATTTGATCTTATTACTTTAGTAAGATACTCAGTAGCAGTAGAATATATATTTTTAAATGGCTAGTACTGATTTTTCTATTTCCACTGAAAATAATCCTGACATACCATGTAATCTAAAGAGTTTTGTAAATGAATCCATGTTGCCATTTTGCATTTGGCAACATTTACTCGCTCACATTTTTTTGTTTTAGTTATTGTTGGCTAGATTGTTGAAACTGATTTTCATGAGTGGGGTTGACAACATAGGTCAGAAAAACAAACTGTAATTGATGTTTTATATTTATTCAAAGTCAGACTATACATTTTTTTTAAAGTCCACTTCCCTTTGGTTTCCACCATTATGGCTCACTCAGTCTTTCCTTATCCAAAGCTATCATACTGAAAATACTGTGTTTTAAAATTTTTTTTTTCAACGTTTTTTTTTTTTTTTAATTTATTTTTGGGACAGAGAGAGACAGAGCATGAACGGGGGAGGGGCAGAGAGAGAGGGAGACACAGAATCGGAAACAGGCTCCAGGCTCCGAGCCATCAGCCCAGAGCCTGACGCGGGGCTCGAACTCACGGACCGCGAGATCGTGACCTGGCTGAAGTCGGACGCTTAACCGACTGCGCCACCCAGGCGCCCCGAAAATATTGTGTTTTAAAATATTAAGTTTTAGTTCACACCAACATCTAAACTTAGAGGCACTGTTTGTACAATAAAAAACATTTTTAAGGGGAAATTCAGATTCTCCATCCTTTTCCTTCATAAATTCTCAATTCTCTCAAATTTAAAGTACTAGCTGCCTGGGCAGTACTTAGTATTATGTAGCCTAAGGGTTATTTCATTTTATAAAAGTGGTGGACCCTTAGTGATGTAGGGGATGTAAGTAAATTTGCCCAACAAGAGCTGCTTTTATTGTGTGTGTTATTAACTATATGTCTATATCTATATGGTGAGGCATGGAAATCAACCTTTCCTAAAACAGCATGATTTCAGCTACTTGATACCCAGGTAAAAGATTATTATTAATATTTTGGCTAACTTGAATTTAAAAACATATGTAAGTCAATATGTGAAGTCAAGAATTGCATACATGTAACCGCCATCAAGCAGCAGATTTTCTTCTTATTTAATTCTGAAACAAGCATAAAATGGCACCCATGGTTAATTTGTTTCTAGTCTTGAAAAAATGATAGCTCCTAAATTAACCTGATTATTTTTATTTTGACACATATTAGGAATTATTAAAGTTCTGTCAGCGTTTATATTTCATTCCTTATTTGATTTTATCCAGCTCCTCGAAGCAGAATTGTCTTAGGGTCTGTCTCTTGTACCTTTTTGATATTTAATATTCAGCGGGCTCCTTTGGATGAGCTCCTGAGGGCTTGTGAATCATTGAAGAGCTGTGAAAAGTGGTTAAGAAGCTAGAAGGAGCTCTCTGGAAAACAGAACATGATCAAGTCCAGCTTCTGGAGAGTCTTAGCGAGTGGTTTATGTGACCATGCATTAACACCTAGCACATTAATCACACTTTCCTGTCTTCCTCCTCTGTTCTTCCTCCCTCTTCTTCTGTGCCTTCTTCTTTTAATTTCTGAACACTCCGTGTCCACTTCTTTTTCTTCATATTCTTTTTCTCTCATCTCATTGAATTCCTCCTTCAGCCTTCCTCATCTCATCAGGATAGGAGGTGGTATATTTGATAAAGCATTTGTTGTTCTTATTTAAAAAGCAATTTTATTTCTCAAGTTAAAATCAGGTTCAGTTTAAACTTCGGTTACATTTTGTCCTCTGATAATGGACAGCTTTGCCTTTTAATTTCTGCTGCCTTGTGGAGTAGCAGCCTGTGATTTTTTGTATCTGTGAGTTTTCTTAATATGAATGTTAGAACAACAGGATTTAGGAATTTTATGTCACTTACTAGATTGTTAAGCTCAAACACAGTAGGCATACTGTAATATGTCTTCCTTCTCTTTCTAGACTAGAGCTCCATATCTCCCCCTCAACTGTGTTTTTGGCTCTCTTATGGGATGCTAGAATGGCCTGTCTTCATGTATTTTGTTGCATTTCGCCATTGCTTCTTGTGTTCTGTCGGGGAATTTTGGTGATTCTTTTCAAGCGCTACCTGAGCTCTGTGCTAGTTGTTCCGTTCCCCCAGGGTCTTGTGCTGTGTGGTCATGTCTCCACTTCCTCCGCCCTGTCCATTGACAGAGCCTGGGTTCCCTGATGGCTGCCTCTATACCCTTGTGAGGGCGGGAGTATTCCTTCCCCTGCTGCTACAATTGAGCCCGTGCTGGGTACCACATTGCCCTCTACACTTGCTTTCAGTTGTTAAGGCTTCCCAAGCTTTGGCTGTGGCTCAGTGATCCTGCTGTCAAAACCCTGAAGCTTTTCTAGCATCGACACTCAGTGGTAGCAGCAGGTGTTGGGATTTCTCCAAGCCCCTAAGACCCTGGGAGCAAGAGAATGGCCGTTTGACATAGACCTCAGGACTTTTCAAAGCACCAAGAAACGTCTGCAGAAGATATGTAAAGGTAAGATTCTGATTTCTCTAGGAAGCTGTTCTAGAAGCTGAAAACCTACAGCCATGGATTTAATGTAGACTAAATAGCTAAAGAATATCCTTGGGGAACTCTGTGCTTGATGATAGAGCCAGAATATGAGTCTTCGGTTGGGTAGCTACGTATTAAAATGCCTCTTTTGGGAATTTGGTATGATAGCATTTCTAATCTGTTTTATTTATATTAAACTTGGCATTGAATAGATTAAAAAATGTTTTTTCCATTCTTTGAATTGGAATCTATGAAGCACTCTTTTCTCGTTCACAGTCTACATTGTGTATTCAGTAAGAGAAATCTTGAGAATTAAAACAGTTAAAACAGTAAAAAATAAAGTACAAGTTATTTGTTTCCAAATGCCTGTATTTTGTTTACTTCTGTTAATGTTTAAAACTAGAAATATTAAATTACTATTTCCTTAATTTCTTTACACTCAAATTTCTAAAGCCATAATTAATTCAAAAGGAATGGGAAGAGGTGTTCAGATCACGGTACTTCAAGGGTACAATATTGTCCTTTGTCAAACATTACTGCTTAGCACTCTAAATGTAGCATTTCCTCTTCTTTTAGGGCTTGATTTTCAGTTTTTTAAAGGGGAATCATTCCCCGCCCCTAATTTTTGGGAAAAAAAAATCACTCCATATGGGTGTAAATAACCTGGATGGGGGGGGGGCAGAGGGAGAGGGAGAGAGAGATCAGCAGCATCTTGGCGTGAACAGCACAGTCACCTATCTCTTCAGCATTATTTATAACTTTTATTCTTTGCCCTGCCTCCATTCATAAGCAGCAATCTATGAAGTGATATTAAGACAGCTCTTCTCGTATGAGATCCTCAGTGGCCTTACTTTTCATTCATCTCTTTTTTGTCCTTTGTTTTCTTTTCAATGTGGACTCAATCTGTTAATTGATGCCCTGTAGTTGGAATCAAGGCTATTAGCTGTCACATTGGAACTCCTTCATCTCAATAACTGAATGTGTAACTGAGGTTTTAAAAATGAAAAAGAGTATTTACTAATAGCCATACAAAATGAAGCAAGGTTTCTCTTTGATAGTGCCTATTTAGAATGCTTGTTTTTTTTAAACTAAAAGACGTTCAACAAAGTATTTTATTTACACTTGAAAATAACCCAGTTTTATTTCCTCGAGACCTCGAAAGTATAAGTGAATGGAATGTCTTGAAGTCTTTCTGGTGCATTAAATCGGGTAATTGATTTCATGTGTAAAAACAGAAGAGGACAGTTGTAATGCTTTAATTCTTAACATTTATAATGAGTTTATAGTTTTTGAAAATATAAGGCACAGTCTCAAGCCGGGAGGTTGCATTATTCTCAGGTTGGCTTCTGAAATACATTTTCCTTTTTCTATTTATTTAGAATTCTTATAATCTTCTAGGACAAGAATTGAAACAATGTATGTACTTAATTATCATTATATATTATGTTATAGATTGTATTATAGATTATATTAAATATTTATTAATACATAAAATGTTATTTATAATGTTTAATAAATAAAATAGTATTTATAATATTTAATAATAAATAAAATATTATTAAATATTATATTAAGATAGAGTGAAAGTATTGTAGACATTTATAAAATTACTTTAAAACTTTAAAAATACTTAAAATATTTTGAATGGAACATAATGAGTTAGTGGTATTCACTGAATTTAATGTTTAATGGACAAACTAACTTCACATAAGCTGAACTCAGTACAGTAAGACCTAAGTGATTTCTTTTTTAGGATGTACAGAAAAGGTACATCATATAAAGTATTGGTGCCATAAAGATCTTAGCAACTACCTGAATAGAAAAATCTATTGAATAAATAATAGGATGACCCTTTTGCAGATAAGGGAACAGAGGGCTGATAATTCACAATTTTTAAGCCTAGAGCCAAGACCAGAATACAAATCACTGAATTCTAACCCAGGGCACTTGACTCTAGGCAATGCTATTTACTGAAGTTGCCTTACATTTCAGCCTGCCAGTGTTTGCAGAGCAAAGAATGGAGTGTAGGAGTTAAAGTGATTTTCCTCAGTATCAAGTGTGTCTGATCATGGCTGATAAATGTGAGCTCACTTCTGCAGTGTAGCCTGAATGTGGCCTTTCGAATTTCCTTTTTATTTCTGCCTTGTGTAATGTGGCTTGCCTTACTTATATTAGGATTTTCAAAAGTACAGTGCAAGAATCATTAAAATATTTTTGTTCGGACGGACTATTAAACTTCTGGCATGCCATTTATTTCAGTGTGTGATCCTGTAAATTTGGCAGTTTTCTGAAAATTTAAGTTCTTAAAATTGAAAAGATTACACCTATGTGTGTGTGTGTGTGTATGTGGCAGTTCATTTTCTGTTTCTAAGCAGAAAATTTTTAATTGACTGCCACTATTTCCAAAGTTGAAAAATTGCTCAGCTTGCATCTTTAAAGGTATCTGTTTATGTGTGATATCATAAAAGTGAATGGGTGCACATTCTCTGTGCTATAATAATTATATGTAAGTGAAATTATTTGACATGTTTGTTAATTTAAATGCTTTCTGGTTGCCTGACTTAGAATTATTACCTCAAAATCCAGATTCTCCCTGACTTTACTGAATATCTATCATCATTTAATGGGGCCATGCCCAGGCTCCCTTTATGCGATTTTTTGGGAGGTGTAACTATAATCCATTACCCTTGAATGGTGCCCAAGATGGACTTAAGTCCCAATATGGATGGACCTGAGAGTCAAATGTGTGCAAAACTAAGAATGAAAACTCTGAATGCTCTTTTTAGGAAGTTCAGTTTGAAAACTAGCTGGAGTACTTTTGGAATAGAGATTTATAACACTTACTTTGGAAAAGATGTGAAGTACTTACTCACTGAAAGTTTAGTCCTGAAGTCTTAGGCCAGTTCTCAAAATAAGGTTCTTAACCCCAGTCATAATGATCCCTGAGTATTTCTTCCATCACTCAACTCATAAGACTGGTACCTCTCAATTTCCACTGTTCGCTCTTTCCTGTGTATTCTTTATCCTTCCTTGGAGAGAATGAGAACCATCTGGACTGGTGGACAATGAGCACAGGTCCTTACTAGTTGTAACACCTGGCCGTAAGTGCTAGTTCCCAAATTCAGTCCTAACCTTTTCATGGCACAGTGCCATCAAGATGTTCTGCCTAAGCCTCCTTCCACTGCGGTCTGTTTACTCCTTGGCTATTGGACCTTGGAAAGGCTACTTACTTTGTCAGTTGTAGTCTTACCCACTCTAAAATATGAAGAATATAATCTCTTGGTCAGGATTTTTATGAAGATTTAATTTAATGAGAAAGTGTATGCGAAGCACTTAGCACAGTGGCTAGCATGTAGAAAACAACCAATAAATTGTTGTTGTTATGTAATTTTCCCAAGATTTTATAACCAGAAAGCGATTCAGACCCAAGTCTGTCTGATGGGAAAACCAAATGAAACAGGAATACTTACACTCTTTCCATAAGCAATAGCATCAAGAACCACAAAGCAAAAACTCATGCTTGTCTCTGAACTCTGACACTGCTTCTCATACCTACTCATATGACCTACTCATACCTTTTATGATGCATAAATCATGATGTCATGTATGCTGATGGGGAAAGTTGCATAGTTCAGTGGTTTAGAGAAAACTCTAGGAGTAAGGCTTCCAAGGATTAGAATTTCAGCCCTGCCTCATAGGAACTGTGTGGTATTAAGTAAATTGCATACCTCTCTAGGGTTCTTTGTGTACGAATCACATAATAGTCTATTATATCGCATTGTTGTAGACAGTAAGTGATAGAAATTAAAGAGCACCTCCAATAAGTGACTTTTATTATAATTGATAGAGATGTAAATGTTTCTTTAAAAACAATAGCATGTCCACAAAATGAAATACATGGTTTGTGAAAATCAGAACCCCATAAAATGTTAAAAATGGATAGGATCTCGGTGACTAGATGACTTTCCATTCTCCAAGAATCCATATGCTTTCCTTGTCAAAGCCATTTTCTCAGTGGCAGACCAGTGCAGAAAGGGGGAGAAGGCATCAAAGGTCAGAATTGACCCAAATATAGAGTGGTTGTACCATCCAGAAGGTGGGTGAACTCTCCATCTGGGTTGATGTCAGTGAGTGGCATCAGAGTAACCAGGTGATGACAATAGTCCTGGTTAAGCAGAGGTGGTGGGATTGTTTTCTTTCTTTTTTGAAGCAGAACCCAGACCAGCAGCTGGGGCTCAATTCTGGGGAGAGTGAGTTAACCTGGGCTAAGCTGAGTATCACGGGTTGGCCTTGAATGCTAGTAAGACCAGGGACTTTCCTTCCTAAATTCTCAAACTTCTTGAAGTCAGAGATGTTCATCTTAGTTGTTGGCAGTGCCTCACATAGGGTGTAGGAAACAGTGGGCACTTGATACATGCTTGATAATGAAAAAAGGAAGAACTCATTTAAGGGTATCATGGCCAACCAAGGGATTGGAAAGCAGGGCTACAGTGCAGGAAGAACAGGATGCCTTGGGGCTCCCTCTGGGACAGAGGGAAGAGTTGAGGCAGATCTAGGGGTGGGCCAGGGAGCTGAATGTACATAGTCTTTGTAATGACTGGTTTAGGGACATGGCAGAATTGAAACTGTCAGTGTAGTCTGATTAGTTGATGTAGGCATAAAGTATTCCAAGTTTTTAAAACTTTTCAGGCAGAGGACCTAGAGTTTAAAGAATCAAAATCTATTAGAATCCATTTACATTGGTTTCTCATGCAGTTAAAAATGATGTTTCTGGCTTTAAAAATCCAACTTTGGTGCCAGAGAATTGAGGAAAAATGTATCTGTAAATAACATCGTTGATATATATAAAACCTTATATTAGGAAATTATCAAAATATGGTTTTCAATATGTCATATTGTAAAGTTGTAATTTGTAGTACATGGTCAGAAAACGAAGAGTTTATGCAGATGATGTGGGAAGTCAGTGTCATTCTAAAAGCTGAAATATTTGTGGGGGACGGTGGGTAAAACTTTGAGGCTTTTTCGTTACAAATTTTTGCTACTCTTTTGATACGTATTCCCTAAAATAATAAGATGAACATATCTTCCAATCAAAGTCTATATTAAAAACACAAAACTTACTAAAAAAATTAGCTATGCTTATTGTTACACCTAACCATTTTTGTTAAAATTTAAGTTGCCATAAAGGTTTTTTTAGATAATCCAAGTAAGAATTCCAATTACTTTGCATAGTGTATGGCCAGATACATTAGCTCCTTGTCTTTAAGGACAAGGATATTGTGTGTTGGCACCTGAAAGATAGCTGTTTGGTAAACCTCAAGTGAGCAGGGTGCCCGGGTGGCTCAGTAGGTTGTGTCAGACTCTTGATCTCAGCTCAGGTCTTGATCTCAGGGTTGCGAGTTCAAGCCCCGTGTTGGGCTCCTTGCTGGTGTGAAGCCTAAAACAAAACAAAATAAAACAAAACAAAGTGACAAAACTCCTAAGTGGGAGTTAACATCACACCACATGTTTCCATGAGCATTTGTGTCTCCTTAATTTGAAAAAGACCGTATGCTACAGTCGTGCTTCTCTAATATTAACATAGTGGGGAGCCGTCCCTGGTATCTCAAGAACGGACTCTTAAATCAAGTGCTAAGTCATTACATATTAAAACATTTTTGCTTGGCAAAGTACTCATTGATACGAAGCTAAACAAAAAATGGAGTACACAATGCCAAAATCACACTGACATACATCGTGTATTTTATAGGAAGCGGGGTCTTTCTGTGTGTTTCTTTTCCAGTGTGTCTATAAACTTGCCCTCTCCCTCTTGTTCTCCCTTCTTTCCCGCTCTCTGCGCGTACACACACACACACACACACACACACACACACACACACACACAGATGGAAATGCACACACACAGGCTTTTGCTTTTACCATAAAGGATTTACACCAGAACCAGGAATTGGATGATATTAACTCCCTATAATCCTTTCTAATCAGTTGCTTTTATGGCTTTGTGTCCCTGAGTTATATGGTGGGTCTAGCATACTTTGTGTGTGTGAAAAACTGTGGCAGGTGCTTTTATTTTCTTTTCCTGGTATTTCCTGATGCCTGATTTTAGTTTATTTCGGCAGTTCATCATGTGAGTTTTGATTAGGTAATAAGCTAGAGACATTATTGAAGCAGTATGTATTAACCAGCAAAAATTCAACTCCCCATAAAGTGCTGTACACATGACATAACTTAGATACTTGAATACCAGTTTTTTTTTCTCCTCAGCCTTGCCCCGGATATGCTCTTGGCAGTTTTAATCTGTTCTGTTTTACCTTTTAAAAACATAAAAGGCAGTGGTACAAATAAAATCCATGCAGTCTCTCCCTGAGGAGAATTTTGTCATTGGAAATAACGGTGTCAGCGCTAATAAGAGAGAAAATGTTCTAAATAAAGTGAGTGGTGTTTAGTCATTGTCACCATTCTTGATTAACCGTCTGGAAGCCTCGCATCTAGCAATTACCACAATAGTTAAGGTAAACTCTGTTTTAGACCCCACACCAAATATTTAAACAAAATGACTTTAAGACTGTAAGTAATCCAAATTTTACTTTTGGAGTCCAGGATTGAGGAATTGAACTTATACTTTCTTTTATGGTAATTTTAGTTTTGAAACTGTGTTGATAAATTTGCAAACAAAATTTAATAAACTCTCAGATGACAAAGGAGTACCTACCTAATTGTACCATATTAAGATTGCTGCATGGGGCGCCTGGGTGGACTCTGTTGGTTCAGGGTCCGATTTCAGCTCAGGCCATGGTCTCACGGTTCAGGAGTTTGAGCCCCACATCGGGCTGTGTGCTGTCAGCACGGAGCCTGCTTCAGATCCTCTGTTTACATCTCTCTCTGGCCCTCCCCTGCTTGCTCTCTCTCTCTCTCTCTCTCTCTCTCTCTCTCCCAAATAATAAACATGAAAAAAAATTAAAAAAAAAAATAAGATTGCTGCAAGGAAGTAGAGCCCTTTAAAAAGGACATCTCAACTCAGAGGAAACTTTGATTTTAGGTTCTTTAAAGAACCAGAATTGTTTTTAACTACCTTCAGTGGATTGAAAAGTAACAGATTGAAAGTAAATTATTTAAAAAATACTGATTGAATTGATACTTTAGTAACAGAACCTCAAATGGAGTTAAAATTATTGTTTAATTTTAAGTAATAATGTTCCATTTCAGAGATATTTTAAAGTTAGATTTCATTTTTAAGGCCTCCAACTGGGCCATTTTTCTGCCTATCACTCAAATCCACCAATTCTTAGGGAATCAGGTCAGTTTCTACTTAAGGTTTGTAATGTTCGGGGCACTTTGGATGGGAGTCAGGAGCTTTACAAGAGTAAAGATGACGTAAGAAGGCTGTGGACAAGGCGCTGGACTTTGGCTTGGTTTGGTTTCCTGAAACAGGTCTGCATGGAGTGCCCTTCGTACTCTGTGTGTCCTCTGTCCTCCAGACCATGCCCACCATTCTGCCCCCTGGACTGAATGATACCTAATGGAGATAATGCACAGCACAGCATGGTTTGTAAACTCTGCTTCTTCTTGTTTGTGAAGTAATTCATTTATCCAGAAAGTACTATAAATCCAAGTTTAAAACTTAACTGTGAAAAGTAGATGTTTTCCAGAATCCTGCCCACCCATCACACACTTCTGTAGGGCTTTCATGAACACTAAAATGGCAAGTAAAATTGTTGTTTCTATAGTATAACAATTGTATAAATTTTAATCTACTTAAAAGAGTAGTGGGGTTGAGGGGAGGGGTGGGGAAGAGTCCAAACTCTCCTTTTCCTCCCAGATAATCATAAATTATAAAAGTCAAGGTCATATTTAAAATTTATTCTAGGGGCGCCTGGGTGGCGCAGTCGGTTAAGCGTCCGACTTCAGCCAGGTCACGATCTCGCGGTCCGGGAGTTCGAGCCCCGCGTCGGGCTCTGGGCTGATGGCTCGGAGCCTGGAGCCTGTTTCCGATCCTGTGTCTCCCTCTCTCTCTGCCCCTCCCCCATTCATGCTCTGTCTCTCTCTGTCCCAAAAATAAATAAACGTTGAAAAAAAATTTTTTTTTTAAAAAAAATAAAATTTATTCTATAATTTTGAGACTGCTTTCAGTTGCCCCAAATGATTTTCCAAGAGAGAAAGCACATGTAATGGGAAGAAAGGAAAGGTACAGAAAACAAGCACCTTCCCCTGAGGAGAAAATGTATTTTCAACACTAGAGAATATAGAATTCGCTGTATCAACAAAGTATAGTATTTCACCAAACAGCTGGATAAGCCAATGTGTATTTATTGAATAAATGAGTGTTGGTGAAAATCAAAGAGCGAGTGGATGAATGAATGCATAGGCTTATTGGTAACACATTCTTCCTATTTATTATTTTTAGGGAAAAATACTTTTTTTGAAATACTACAAAGAACCCATTGACAGCAACTGGGTGAAATTCCTCATTTTCTTTTGTGGTAACAGCCAGTTGTTACAGGAGCATGAGAACTTTCTAGGTTATAAGATACTGTTTTTGTAGTTTGAATTACCCTACATTTATAGAGCTTTGGGGAATCAGGAGATGAGAAAACACAAATCATAAGCAAAAGGGCAGTTAGTACTCTTCTAAAAATAAACATTGATCCGTGTAATCGCATTCTAAATAAAATAAATAGAAACGGATTAAGAAAATTATAGTGGCTTCGAAGAATTTAGTGTGTTTTCTATCCCTATTTTCTTTTGGATTTTATGGCAATTGTTCTTAAAGGAGCACACACTACATATTTTGAACCCTTCAGCCAGCAGCAGCAACACTCAGAAGTATATTGGGTGTCTTTGCTGTATTAAAAAAGCTCTGCACTTGACATTGTTGTGGCAGATTTTTAACTGCTGGAGAAAAAGTTTAAGGGAACAGATTAAATATCAGCATGGAAATGAGGCTTTTTGGAAATCTTGGGACATTATGGAGAACATAATACACCTTACTACAGCCTGGTAACAGAAAGAGGGGTTACAGAAATAAGCTGGGGTGGGAATTTGAAGAAAAAGGAGGAGCCTTCGCTGACAGAGAAGCAAGCTCACATCAGCCCAAGTACTGGCTATCATGCCCTCTCGTGGGGCTCATTCCCCAGGAATGTATCCCTTGTGCTAAATAGAGTACTTATGTAAACAGACACTGTAGGCTTTTGAAAATACTCCAGTAACAGTTCTTCAGGGCTTGCTATCTAATTATTGCTAGCTGTTGCATTTACTTGTCTTGGTACTAATTTATAGAGCTAGTTTTTGACTTGAGTTACCTACGGTGTCTTGTTTCATAATTTGGAAAAGTACACAAGCACTATTTAAGAAAAATGCAAACATCAGTGGCTTTGTTAAGTGAGTCAAACAACTGGCAACTTGTTTCTTATTATTTTGTAAGTGAACCGCTGAATGTAATGTTATATCTATGGCATGTTAAGAAATGAAAAGAAAAAGAATGGACACTTGCACGTCTGAATGAACAGCTTATCAAAACACTGGCTTTCGATTTTTATCTGAGCTTGCCTCTAGAAAGTTTTTACTATTGCTACAAAGCCTAGAGGCAATTACTGAACTAGAAAAGCTGAATATCGTTTCTGACTAATCTGTTAGTCAGCCTAATAATAGGAAATTATTCAGTTCCTATTTCATAGTAGCCCATCTTGAACAATAAAATCATATAGCCCACTCAAAGATATTTCAGGAAAATTGATGTGATGCTTTGAAAAAAAATAGTACTTAAAAAGTGTGCACCGTATGGGGCGCCTGGGTTGCTTAGTCAATTAAGGGTCCGACTTCGGCTCAGGTCATGATTTCATGGCTCATGGGTTCGAGCCCCGTTTTGGGCTCGGTGCTTACAGCTCAGAGCCTGGAGTGTGCTTCAGATCTGTGTCTCCTTCTCTCTCTGCCCCTCCCCCACTCATGCGCGCGCGCTCTCTCTCTCTCAGAAGTAAATAAACATTAAAAATTAAAAAAAAATGTGTGCACTGTAAATGTTTTGTACTGTGCTGTTTTATCCCTCATTTATCAACAGGAAAGCTAGAGAAGTTTGCTGAAAATGACTTTGAGGTTCATAGTTTGGATGATCAGGGAGGGGGCATTGCCATTTGCTAACGTTTGACGTGTTCTCTCTCTTTGGAGAAGGAATAAGCAGGGAGCAGATAACGGATTTGGTTGGGTAGTTGAATTTACAAAAAAGCATCTGAAAGCCATTCCCTCAGCACTGTTAGTGCTGTGTTGTAAGATAGTGCTGTGTTATATTCAGAGAGACAATGGACAGAGAAGAAAGGATGCAATGATAAATTCTAGTGCATCTCTCTATAATCAGCAGGCAGAAAAGAGACAAGTCAAAGAAAGTGACAGGGCACAAGAAGGGCAAAAGAGAAAAGAAGGAAATAGTTAATGCTGCAGATGCTACAGAGGGGACAAGAAACCAGAAATGATATGCTGACTGGCAGTGAAGAGGACAGCAGTAACCTTTGAGAAAGCAATTTGAGTAGAATTGGAAGGGAGAAGGTAGAGTCCTCAGTGCAAACCAGATTCCAAGAAGATGAGTCACTCGTAAGTTGGAAGACACGCATGAGGACTCAACAAGTTTAGACAACTCTATAAAGAAATTCAGTAACACAAAGAAGAGAAGTTGGTGTCAGGGAATTCAGCAGAGAAGAGAGGGTTGTTATAGAAGACTAGAGGTGTTCTTCCAATGGAACCATGTTTTGTTCCACTAAAGGAAGGTGCAGGAGTCATTGGAGAGGAAAGGAATGAAGGTTCCTTAAAGTAGGGATAATGGAGGGTACCCTATGTCAGAAACGTTGAGAAGGGGTCAGAAAAGTGGGTAGAGATGCTGACTTGAGGAAGATGAGCCAAACACTTCCTTCGGTCACATTGAAGAAGGTCCTCCCCTGTGCCTTCAGTCCATCCTGTTTGCTGTGTGGGTGGCTCACTGCCTTGTGTCTGCACTCTTTTGTATATTGCTTTTTAAATTCATTAGTTTAACTTTACTTCCCCTATAGTCCCACCTTGATTGTATGTTTGGTGAGGGTGGGAACATGTTTTATTCATGTATAAGTAAGCATATACGTTGCTTACTTAATGTGACCCCGTTCCATGTGATCCCCTAATGTGTTTCAGTAACCCCACCAACCCGTGCTATCAGGAAAGGTCTTGCAGCCTGGCCTTCCATCAAAGTACAAGGCTGAAGGCTATAATTAGCTATCTTTGTGAACCTCAAAAACGGTTTCTTTTTTTTTTTTTAATTTTTTTTTTTAACGTTTATTTATTTTTGAGACAGAGAGAGGCAGAGCATGAACCGGGGAGGGGCAGAGAGAGAGAGAGACACAGAATCTGAAACAGGCTCCAGGCTCTGAGCTGTCTGCACAGAGCCCGACGCGGGGCTCGAACTCACGGACCGTGAGATCGTGACCTGAGCCGAAGTCGGATGCTTAACCGACCAAGCCACCCAGGTGCCCCTCAAAAACGGTTTCTAAAACAAATTCTTAATTTTAAATGAAGGGGACGGGTTATTATATCAGGCTTTCTTTTTTCCTGGTTGGGAAAGTTACAATGTAACAAAATGTAGCTTACAACTCAAAAGTGGATACTTTATAAAGGCAGACAACATTTTTAACCATGCTTTATTATAGAAAGTGGAAACGTTTGACAGATAAACAATTTGAAAAGACAAAAATTTGCAAAGCAAATGTTTGCTAAGTGCTGTGGTTTATACAGCTGTTTGTATCAACCAAGTAAGATTAGGTTTATGTCTTTAACTTTGTTCTGATCCACACTCTAGGCACAGATCCCTTAATTATAATAGTCAAATTATGTTTTTGATTCTTTCTTAACAAAAATAATTCTAAGCAGAAGCAAAACAATGAAAGATTGTCTTTGCCTCTCGTTTAAAAAACATAGAGTACATGTTTTTGTTTGCTTATGGTATGTTACTATTTGTTTTAGAGTAACTACTAATCAACTTTCTTTACCTTTTACATAAATAATCAGTGATCCACTTATTTTTTGCAGTAGAGCTCCAGAGATACAGAAAGATTATGAACTGGTTTGTGATTTACGATTTTCATGGTTTTAGACTCCATATTAGCCTGAAAGTAAAATATTATTTCTATTTAAATTTCCAAATTATGTAAAGCTGTAAAGTTTATAATGTAAGCCACTTGATTGTAATTCCTCCTGAAAATATTTCATTTTATATCTCTTCAAGATAAATGAAGAAGGAAAAATTGAAGGGTGTGAAAATAGATCTAAGTGAGTAAAATGTAGCGAATGGCAAATTTCATGTATTCATCTTTTCGTGTTTTTATTATTGTCCCAAACTTTGTAACACACTGATTGATCATGACTATCATGCAGTTGCACAGACATCTTACTGTCGTCTAGAAGCACCCAGGAAAGCATGAGAAGGTCCTTCCGTTACATTGGAATTCTAAGTCGAAGCACCGTTTTGCCCTAGCCCACCTCGCTAGGGCCACCTTGAACCACTCACTCTTCAGTTTAGGCTCTCCTCTCCAGCCTCCCTGGAGTTTTTCACACACATCTCAATGGCCTCACATTCGTGCCTTCCCATCATTCTATCTTCTCATAAAAAACAAACAAACAAACAAACAAAAAACACCAAAAACTCTGCCACCCTTCTTTTCTTAATTAACCACTGCCTGTCCTTTTAGGCTCAATACCAGTTACAGCTCCTGTGGGGAACCTCCTTTGGTCCTTTTGTCCCCCAGGCTGTGGGGTATGTCACCATAGCACCCCACGCTGACTCCTACTATCATTGTTTACTGATTTGAGTCCTCAGGGATGCAGCAGGAACCATGACCCTTGGCTCCGTATCCACAGTGGCTGGCACCATCATGAAAACGCTCTTTAGTGTGGCTTGGATGACTGCATGCACACATATCTGTCCTGTTTTGGATGTTAATCTAGGTTTTATCTTTATTAGGGAGGTGTGTGGACATACAATTCTTGCATTATGTAGTATGTCACTAAATCAACTAGCTTAATTTGTTTTTTTTTATTTAAAAAAAATTTTTAAGGTTTTATTTATTTTTGAGACAGAGAGAGACAGAACATGAACGGGGGAGGGGCAGAGAGAGAGGGAGACACAGAATCGGAAGCAGGCTCCAGGCTCTGAGCCATCAGCCCAGAGCCCGATGCGGGGCTCAAACTCACGCAAGATCGTGACCTGAGCTGAAGTCGGGTGCTTAACCGACTGAGCCACCCAGGCGCCCCTCAACTAGCTTAATTTGTAATGAATAGTGTACAAAAATATAAAAATAGTACTTGTAGTACTATTTCAACTTTGAGATTTCAACTTTGAGAAATTTATATATATATATATATATATATATATATATATATATATAATTATATATATAATTATATATATAATTGTTTATTATTAGGTATTATTACATATATATAATTAGATATCTATGGGTATATAGATACATATTTTTTAATTTTCAATTTGAGGATATCAGGATAGGCCAGTATTACTAACAGTCCTCTTATCCCTCAATTTTGGCAGCTTTCCAGTAAAGATTTACACCTTGTTCTTGCAAATTCAGTGGTACACTCCTTTATTGAGTGACTCAGGGATTTAAGGTTTCTCCATTTTCTTCCAACATGTGACTTCCGAGGTAGTTGAAGCTATGACAGAGAAAGATGGGGATGGAGGGGACATTGACTTCCGGTAATTTTTTTCTCAGGAGCTAAACGATTCAGGGTCCCTAGGCTGGAATTAGTTATTATTCTTAGCATCAACTTAATTATTAGGGCCAACTTAATCACAACAGAGGCTAGAAAAGGAAGCTTCCAGGGTATTTACACAGAACAGTGCACAGAAATTGACCAAACCATTGTGTACTTTGCTTTGCATTTTATGTTCTTGTGTTGTTTTTTTTTTTTTGGGGGGGGGGGCGCGATGAGACAGGTAGATGGGTGAGAGGTAGATGCCTCTAGGTGAATTCAAGTGGAAAATATTAATTCCATAGGTCTTTACTGAGTCCTTGTTATATCTTCTGTGTATTAATTCCTGAAGAAGATTCTATCCAAATACATTCTAATCTTTTTTAGCTTATGGTTCATGTTGAAAATCTGATAGAATTTCCGAAATACAGTGCATATGAGGACTAACCCTGAAATCTGGCAGGCAAATTCAGGGGTTTACAAAATCTCTGCAGCCCACCCATCATAGCCCTGTCAGTATTCAGAGTACCTGGCCTATGCCATATAGATAGGAAGTATTGGAGAAGATGAGACCTCAGCGAGGAATAAATTTTAGCCACCTCTGGGTGAACACTAGGGATCTTTTAAAATTAAATCTTCAGTCCCCGATTTGAGTGAAAGAAGTGATTTGGTTGCTACCTAGATGTAGAGTCATTTGATGAGAGAGATGTAAACAATAGACAAAATTGTTGATGAAAAGCATAATTGAGAGGCAGCTGCTTGAGGGATGCACAATAGCTTTTATTCATAGTATCTTTGCCAGTCTGTACAGTAGGAAGCTTTAATGGTAAGTGAATTAAAGTTTTCATTGTTTAAATTGTTGCAACGCAGAAGAAGTCATTGCTTTGCTATGAAAGCATATACTTCAGGTATGTATTCAGTTGGAAGATTGTACAGATTAATGAAAAGACTATAAGATATCTCCGTAAGTCATTTCTGTACTCAAGTTCCCTTTATTCTTTAAAATTATAAAGCATAGCTCTTAGATTGGAGTTTTATATTCTTAATGACTTCACTCTAATTTTACATTTTTTACCATATGAAAAATAAATATCTGCCCAAAGCCCTTCATTGATGGAGTGAAACAGGGCATATTTTATACGTATAAAAGATGTTGTTACTAAGTTGACATGTAATTTAATCATGGTTTTAGAATTATTTCTCTTCAGAATTAATACTCGTTGTTTGTGCCTGTTTTACAGTTGAGGTTGTTGAGATTCAGAGTTTTTAAATGACGATCCCCAAGCCTTTGCTTCTATAGGAATTTTTGCCCGTCATTTCAGCAGTTTTGTCACTAGGATTTAATTATTTCTTCAAATTCTCTGCTGCCACCAGACTTGGGACATGCTAAAAAGCATAACTTCTCTCTTACTTATCATTATTCCCCCCAGACCCTGGCACTTACTGGGGTACTCAGTATATGCTTGTTGAGTGGAGGAGTGAGCAGATAACTAACTGAAAGTATGTACGTCACCAAAACAAAGAATGGCACCCTGGGCCAACTGTTGAGAGACCAGACAGCATCAGGGTTGGAGTGAGGACATCAGAGCCCAGCTTTCTTGGTTCACCTACCAGCTCCATCTCCTGCATCAAGGAACTTGACAATGACATTTCCTATTTTATAATGTTCATGTGAGCATTAAATGAGTCCATGCCTGTCCATCTTAATTGTGCTTTACAAATTTAAATTCAAGGCCCCAAAGATTATGTAATTAGCGCATTAATATTTAAAATTTTTGATTAATGTAAGAAATCGGAGTGAGTATAATTTGACATTGACTGAATAAGAGGAAGCAAAATATTTTTAAATATGGCTTATTACTGTGCATTTGATAGTCCTGGAAATTCAGACTAAATTTACATTTTAGCTTTAGCATGAAATATTTAAGTGTGCATTATTCGAGATAGTATGAAGTTTTAAAACATTTAAACTTTATGAGATGATAGAATTAACCTTTTCTTCCAAATTTTATTTTCTTTCATTGTTAAATGAGCATTCAGTCAGAAAAGTAATTTATTAGTGATTATCACGGAGGTTGTGGTCCTGCTAGGTGAGCTGTGTTATTAGATATAGGCCAAAATTTAGACTGTTATACTGAAAATGGGTATTCCCCTGTTGTTCTATTAAAGACTGTGTATTTCAAAACCAATTTAACATGAAAATTACCCCACTAGGGGTGCCTGGGTAGCTCAGTCAGTTAAGCCTCTGACTCTTGATTTCAGCTCAGGTTGTGATGGCATGGTTTGCGAGATTAAGCCCCGCCTGGGGCTCTGTGCTCACAGCCTAGAGCTTGCTTGGGATTCTCTCTCCCTCCCTCTCTGCCCCTCCCCACCCTCTCTCTCAAAATAAACAAACATTAAAAAAGAAAATTATCCATCAAATGTGACTTCTTTTCCAAGAATTCTTTAATCCCTTTCTGGTCGGGTCCAGTATTCACATACACTTCATTAAAGGCACAGAGGGGAGAAACCTCACAAGGCGTCATGTATTTTTGCCGTGTGTTGGCTTGAGCCATTCCCGAGCATGAGGGAGTCACCATGGAGCTTGTCCCTTTAGCCTAACACTTGTCAAAGCGAATTGATCAACAGCAATGATAGGAGTAGCCATGATGGTTATGCAGCTCACCAAAGCTCAAAGAACAGAGCCTGTCTGGGTCTCATTTGTTTTTCCCCCTAAGTATACACAGAACTGCTTTGGGGCCTCAATTTCATATCATGTTGTTTCTCATGGGAAGAAGCAAGAATTCCAGAACGGTGTGAAGTGGAAAGGCTCTGCTTCCGTTTGTTATGCACCTTGTAATCTGGTGCGGCAGAACGGCATGGGTTGATCACCATGAGGCAAGCGTCTGTTTTCACGGTTTGATGGAAACTTCTTTCTGATTCATTAAAACGTGTGCTAAGAAAGACAACAGTCTCCGAGAATTATGTTTTATTATGCACAGATACAATTTTTATAGTCTCATACTAAAACAGATATTCCAGCATACTTTTTATATATACATACTCCCTGAAGAATTTATTACTCTGCTCTTCTCTGAGGTCAGTTAGTGCCCTTCTTACTGTTGTGCTACTGCCACATTAAGCTGTTGTGCGTTAAGCCTGTTGCCCCTTTATAAAATATCTTGACTGGTATATCTGCTCCTTAAAAGAAACAGCTGAATCCTAGAATGTGCATCGAGGCAAGAAAATTTTAGTAACCCAAAGGTTTGCCAGACGCCTTTAAAAGATGTCCTAGTTTTAGATATTCTACAGATACCTCTCCCCTTTTGTTCTGTAATTTTTTTTTTTAAATTTTTTTTCAACGTTTATTTATGTTTGGGACAGAGAGAGACAGAGCATGAACGGGGGAGGGGCAGAGAGAGAGGGAGACACAGAATCGGAAACAGGCTCCAGGCTCTGAGCCATCAGCCCAGAGCCCGACGCGGGGCTCGAACTCCCGGACCGCGAGATCGTGACCTGGCTGAAGTCGGACGCTTAACCGACTGCGCCACCCAGGCGCCCCTTGTTCTGTAATTTTTAAGGATTAGAAGTTCAACTGATCATGGTATCTGGTCTAGGAGAAGTGGAGCCCTCCAGCAGGGCTACCTGGAAAAATGAAATTATTGTATGGAATAAAATAATGTTACTGTACTTTTCGGAACACTGGATTTATTATAGAAACGATTTTTTTTTTAGTTTTTAAAATTATAAAAATACTTCAGTCGGTTGAGCGTCCGACTTCAGCTCAGGTCACGATCTCACGGTTCGTGAGTTCGAGCCCCACGTCAGGCTCTGGGCTGATGGCTCAGAGCCTGGAGCCTGCTTCCGATTCTGTGTCTCCCTCTCTCTCTGCCCCTCCCCCATTCATGCTCTGTCTCTCTCTGTCTCAAAAATAAACATTAAAAAAAATAATAATAAAATAAAATTATAAAAATACAGTTATTTTTTCGTTTATCCCAAAGGAGGTGTGTGTGTGTGTGTGTGTGTTGTGTGTGTGTGTGTGTGTGCATATAAGTGTTTGTTCTTACAGTTCCCCAAATACATTTTAACACAAACTCATACATTTCCCCTTTGATATTACTATGCTTATTGTCCCAAATAGAAAGTCATGTGGTAGGGAGACAGCCAAGAAAAGAGAAGACCTGGTCTGGCCCCAAATTTACCATGTACTATTGATGTGCTTCTGGCTTTTACTTTCCACGTTTTCTAAGCGGAGATAATACAGTCCTGAATTACAAAGTATGCCTTGTCTGTCTGTCCAGGCTGCTGGGAGAATGGGATTGTAGAGAGCCCAGGACAGTGCTTTGCCCACAGAGGCTCTCAGGAGTGGAATCTGGGATTAGTTACATCATTTACTATCCTTACAAGCGACACTGGAAGGGGTCAGCAGACCTGGTTATGGTTAAGACCTTTGCTCCTGGGGAGCCATTTCACATCTCAAAGCTGGTTTCCTTACCTCTGAAATAGAGCACAGCATCTGCTTGGATGACTTCAAATGACTGTTGTGAGGGTTATAGAAAATAATAATGTGTTAGGTAAGCGTAAACAGTGGTAGTTTTCACACGCTCTGGTGCTAAGTTCCCACCCCTGAGAGGGAGTCTCAGAGGAGGAGGGGAGTCACCCTGCTCGCATGTGGGAGGAATGCTTAAAGACGACTTTTGTTTCAGTAATGTGATAATTAGGGTTCTGGGAGGCTGTGTGGTGCTCTATTTGCAGGGGGCGGGGTGTGGAACAGGAGAAAGGATATGTGGAAAACAGTGTCAGAGAAATTGAATCTCAGTGGTGTCTTTCATTTAACCTTCTCATTCCTGCTTCTTTATGTTACTGTTCCCATAGGATCCTGATTATAGGCTGACGTTTGAACGAGAGTGACATTACTGATCAGGGAAAGCTGAGCTTCATTTAGATAACAAAAAGTGATCAAAGCAATGAGATGCAAAGAGTTAGAAATAAGCTTGGCCCATGGCAGGACATGTAGGGATGGTGGCTGAGGAGCTAAGAGAGCTTCTGTCGGAATTAGAAATATGGAGATGCGGAGGGTCCATGAAAACACCTGAGAAATTAAAAATAAGAAATTGTTCATGTTCAATTAGCATTCTTCTTAAAGAGGTGTGTTTGTATGTGTGTAAAGTAAGGAGGGAGAATTTTGGTAGGCTGGACTTAAAGGATTTGTTAGCTTAGAATATTCACCTTCATCTGCCACATCAGTGAGGATGGCTTCTGGCATCCCACGAAAAGTTAAAATGTGCCTCAAGGAAGAATTATAAAACTCTAAAAAAGATTGTGATTCAAGGAGCTTCAGAGTCCTATACAAGTTTATATTGTGATGAGGGTTGGATGTTGTACGGAAGTGATGAATCACTGAATTCTACTGAAACTAATATATATTAACTAACTAGAATTTAAATAAAAACCTAAAAAAATCATATACAAGTTTATTCACTACTTATAAATATGTCCTTGTCTCTGATTACCAATATGTTTGATTAAAGATACTTGTCATTTATTCACATTTAAACACGTGTTGATGAAGATTGTAAGCATAATGTTGAGAATTGTATGCCTGACGTAAAGTGGGGGGAGAGACAAATGATTGAGGAGAAAAGTAGAGTGGAAAATTACCTTTTGGGATTTAAGTGACTCATTATAATAAAGGATAGAAAAGACCTTAAAAGCTATTTGAAAAAAAATATGTGTCTCATTCACTTTAAAATTTTTTTTTTCAACGTTTTTATTTATTTTTTTTGGGACAGAGAGAGACAGAGCATGAACGGGGGAGGGGCAGAGAGAGAGGGAGACACAGAATCGGAAACAGGCTGCAGGCTCCGAGCCATCAGCCCAGAGCCCGACGCGGGGCTCGAACTCACGGACCGCGAGATCGTGACCTGGCTGAAGCCGGACGCTTAACCGACTGCGCCACCCAGGCGCCCCTCATTCACTTTTAAATATCCATGTTCTGTTAGTTTCCTTCTTAGTAAATAGGTGTCTTTCCTTTGCTCTTAGGGATGAAGAGAATGAACTGAGATATCCAAGTGGTGGCATTTTTGTTCTTTCATTTTTCCTTTTATTGACACTGATAGAGCATATTTTACTGTTTTTCCTGACTATGGATTGCCTAAGACTGAACTCGTTTAGCTGTCCTTTCTGTCAAAAGAATTGAGCGATCCACACTGGTTAGTCTCCAAATTATAAAAGGTATCATCTGCTTTAAAAAAAAAAAATTTTATGTTTATTCATTTTTGAAAGACAGAGAGACAGAGCACAAGCAGGGTTGGGCAGAGAGGGAGACACAGAATCTGAAGCAGGCTCCAGGCTCTGAGCTGTCAACACATAGCCCAACGCGGGGCTCGAACTCACGAACTGTGAGATCATGACCTGAGCTGAAGTCGGACGCTCACCCGAGCGAGCCACTCTGGCGTCCCAGTATCATCTGGCTTTTTAAACGAACACATACATATGGTATAGAAAGAGATCAGTCGCTCAAAAGAGGGAAAACACTTTGAATCTCAAAAATTAACAATTGGTACTTACGAACAAAGCTGGGTTATTCTCCTGGAGATCACAGTCTTCTATCCCAAGAATAACACAGTTTAAATTTGTCTACCCGTTTTGTCATTTGGCTTCAACTACATGTATCGGTGAGAAATGGTTTTTGCTTCCTTCTTGGTTGACATTAGCAGGACCTATATTTTTTGATCTAGACACTTGAGCAGGACAAATGACAATGCAAACTTCAAATCGTCTGATTTACAAGAGGGACCCAAACTGATTGGCTTACTAACAGGTTGCTGAGTATTTTTAGTTAACTATCATTTATCATGTAGTTGGTCTTTAACTGTCTACATGGGATGGATCTAGTGGTATGCTGGTAACTTTAACAAGCTGCTCTTGGAGGAGAAAGAAAGAACCATCTTGGTCTGTCATGTTTGCTGATTTTTGTAGTATCATGACTAATTTCAAGCTATCAATATGAGGTCACTGAAAGTGGGGTTGAGAGGAGATTCCCATGATCAGCTCATGCCCTAGCTCTAGCCCTCCCTGAAGGGGTCAGCATTTCCAAATCCCTAAATTTCCATTCTAGGGTTTGAGAGAGGCATGGAGTACAAGACAAACCATGCTTCTAGAGACCTCTACCAGATGGCGAATATGAGTGCTCTCTGTGAGCAGAGCTCTGTGCTCCAGGTCCCTTCTGAGATCCAAAGAGCAAATTCTTTAGTGATTCATGGCAAATTAAAAAAGCCAGAAGAAGGTTCAGACATTAAGTAAAATACCCTTGTTGTACAGTACCTACCTTTGCATCACTTGCAGTCAGACTGGACTCATGTTGTAAAACTCAAGACAGAGTAGTACCCACAGCATATTCCCAAGAGAGAGCTAGAAAATTATAATCTTATTGCCTCTTGAAAACGTTGGCCTTTTCCCTCTTTGTTCACCTTCTCCCAGGATACCTGCTTGTCAAGTTTTCAGTAGCTTCTTTTGGCTTTGTCATGGCAACCAAGTATCTTGGCCCAGGGCCCTAATGATTTCCAAATGTTTAATTATCTCTAGTTTCTGATATGCTTCTCCTGTCATTTTTTAAAGTATCTTCACCCTGACACTTCTCGAATAGATCCTTGGTTTGTGCTTATAGTCAGATTAGTATTCTACTACTTCTCCCCTCCTCCAATTGATTTTTCATATTTGTTTGAAGCAAAGACAGCCCCCATATTATACTGTCACATAATAAAACTCTAAGCCCCACGCCCATATCCCAAACCCTGTTGGTTAAGGTTAGTGGTACCTAAAAATTGTACATCCATTCAGTAATCATCTGTAGTAATATTAACTCACAGTCAGTTTTTTTAATTGATAGAGCACAATGATGAAACACTTCTTCCCTGCTTTTGCCATTTAAATCATTCACTCATCCCTGAATCTCCTTCCCTTCTCCTTTTCCTTACCCCTCTCCTTCAAGATTTATCTCAGGAATCACCCTTGCTATGACATCTTCCCAAATTGGCCTCCTCTGCTCCCAGACCTGAGTAGGGATTCCTCTCATTCTTCTTCTCGGGGATCCCATACCACTCTGTTGACCCTTCTGTAAGTACCTCTGCATTTATTACAACTAATAGGGTATTTTCCTCCCCAAATTTTATTCTGGAAACTTTCAAACACAGCAAAATTGCAACACTGGTATTATAAATATGCATATACCATTCAAGTGGATTTGCCAAGTATATTTATGTGTTAATGTACATTTTTTTTTTTCCTGAATCCAGAGGGAAATAAGTTGCATGTATCCGCTCCTTTGGCTAGTCAGCCCTGACTGAGATGCTTCTGTCCTTGGATTAATTATACTCAATAGCTTTTTAAGGATTTATTTCTTGATTTGTTCATTCCTCACATATTTATTAAATAGCCACTATGTAACAGACACTGAGGCTGAACCTTGAAGGCTTCGGGGAGTAGATGGCTTGACTATAGAATATGTATGTAATTGAGGATGGTTAGATCATAAGGAGAGGATAAAATGTTACCACTGTAAAGGGAGAAAATAACCCATATACCCAACCTATGAAAGTACCATCATTCGTTGATTTATGGTTCGGTCATTCAGTCACCAACGTTTAGAATCTGTTCGATACCAGGTACTTCCAGGGGCTCTGAGACTTCACAGTTGAGGCTTCTTAGCTTTAAAGATTCAGTCTCACATACGAGACACAGAAGGTCATCAGAACACGTTTTGGAATATGTTCGTTGATGGAGGTCCCCAGGATACTATGGAAACAGAGGAGAAAGAAGGCAGGGCAGGCCTCCTGAGTAGTTCCAGTGATATTTGGATAGCAAGCCCAGGGATGACGGCATAAACCAGGCAGACAAAAAGAGATTAAAGCACATTTGAGATGAAGCGTTAGTACCTTTCAAGTTAAGCATTGCAAAAGTATGGAGTGGCCGAGGAACTGCTAGCAGTTTCGTGTGACTGGAATGGCATTTGTTAGGGGGCAGTTATGAAAAAAAGGGAAGGCACAGGGCTGGAAGCTAAGGCCCACATTATGAGGGACTTTGTGAGTTCAACTGAAGAGTTGAATGTTTACCTAAAAGCTATGGGAAACCATTGAATTGTTCAGGTGGAGTAGTGATAGCTACCAGATTTGTGTTTTAGTAAGCCCGGCCTGAAAACAATAGGGAAATGGATAAATATTTGTATTTTTAACTTGGGGAAGCCAAATATTGCTGTAACAGAAGAATTAACTCAAAGAATAGAAGTGATCTAATGGCAGGGTTGGCTAATTATTATGCATTTGATACATTAACCAAATTACTGATATCTCCACCAATGCCTCTTACCCAAGAACCGACTTTATTTTCGTTCAGACATTTTTCTCCTAAGATAACTGACAAGTAAAATGTTAAAATGTAGCTCACAATAAGGAGTTAGTAGTCTCTGCAGCTAATACTGCTCCCAAGAAGAAGTGAGAGAGAGACAGAGAAGCAGAAGGAGAAAGAGAGGAGGGGTTGCTCTAATTAGACACCTGGCTTTGCAGTGTACTGGATGTGATTTAAAGCATTTTATTTCTTGCTGCAAAACTCTTTCTGTTGAGTAAATGAGTAGGAATTAATCAATGAAAACATGACAGTGGTTTTGGAGATTTTATCATTGATGTAATGTTTTTGTTTATTGGGCCAATTAAGCCTGATTGACTTGCAGATTGCAACAGCTCTAACAAAGCACCCACTGCCCACATTTCAATTCTCTGTTCCCAGTGCAGTGAGATCCACTGGCAGGGTTGTGTCAGAGATGGCAATGAGAGGGGTCACTGATGCAGATGTGTAAAGTCTGTGATGTGGATTCAAAAAACTTTCTTAGCCATATTACTTTAAAATATCACCTTGTGTTTGTCTTCCACTCCTACAGATAGCATAGTTCTTACTTTAAGGTTAATGCCACAAAAGCATATGTCAGTTTCTGAAGGACATGCTATTAAATTGACTTTGATGTGGACTAGGGTTGCTCAGCCTCAGCACTATTGACATTTTGGACCTCATAGTTATTTGTTGTTGGGGGCTGTCCTGTATAGTATAGGACGCTCAGCAGCATCCCTGACCTCTACCCACTAGATGCCAGGAGCACTTTTTTTCTCAGCCTTTAGTTCTTACAACCAAACTTGTCTCCAGATGTTGTCAAATGTCCCCTGGTGAGCAAAATTATCCCTTCCTCAGAACTATGGGTTAGACTTTTACGGGTTAAAATAAAACAAAGATAGTAGTTCAGTTAACCTTTCCACGAGCTAATTGCATGTATTCATTCCTCAAAAACAAATCTATGTATTTATATAGATACAGAAAAGATGTAGATAATGTTTTTGGTACTTTGCTGAATGCTCGGATTTACAAACTATTTTACAGAAGGAACAGGTATGAAATACCTGTGGAATTGTCTAAATATTTGTGAAGTTTCCATATTTTTGGTGGAAAGGAAACTGCATCACAGAAATATATATCGAATAAAGTAGGTAAATTTCCATGAAAAATTCCAATTTTTGCATATTAATAGCAGAATTAGGACTAACTTTGTAAGAACATGATAAAAGATAGTCCTTTTCAGCCATGTTTCTAATAGTGGAACTATGCATTTGATTTAGAATTTCATTTGCATCTAAAAATTTAATGTCTGTTTTACTTCTGAGATGTTATTACTAGCATCTGAAGATAGCATTGAGAGCTACAGATTTAAATAGTAACTGTAACTTATACATACCTTCCACACCAAAGAGCCCAATCTTTACTCAAAAATGTTAACAACTCAATTGTTAATTTTATAGATTGAGGCACAAGATACCAGGATAAAGGGTGTTGCAGTAAGGATTTAGTTGGGGTATAATAGTATCATTAAGTTAAATAGAAGTGTTAGAACTCTTCCAGCTAAATTCATAGATCAATAAGTTTCAAAGAGGAGTAGGATAACGGTGGTAGTTAAAGGAATAAGCCCAATGAAATTAATTTCTGTCTTAGCCCAGTATTAAACTAGCATTTTTTTTTCAATAAGCTTTTACCAAACATTGCCTATATGTCAGACATTGTGGTGACTGGCCATGTGCTTACACTTACGTGATTTTATTCATTCTGTAAACAGCCCACTGAGGCAGGTATTGATAGTTCAGCTTTCCAGAACACTAGACGTTACATGCTTAAGTACATGTCATGTAATTGGTTAATTTCAGCACCAGAGATTGGGCCTAAATGTTACCATCCTTTCTTCACTGTATCTATTCACCAAGCACCTACAAGGTAGCGGGTAGTTTGCAATGCAGAACACATACGTCAAGTCTTGCCCTTTTGTGGATAATAGTCCTCAGCAGATCTCTCTCACACTTCATTCTTTTTCATGCTTTTTTTCTCCCATAATCGAGAGTGAGATCCATCATTCACGCAGCTGATAGCCCCAGGGAACATAACCTGTGTTGATACAGTAGCCATGTTCCATCAAAATCTTTCTGTAGAGAGAATATCTGTCAGGTGAATTTTTTGCTCCCACAGTACATTATAAATTCAGGATGCCCCTATTCTTCACACAGAACTTCTGGAATAGAGTTGCTTCTTTCTCTGATTTGATCAAAGTTATGTAATTGATAGAGACAATAATACCATCTTTGTTTAGTAGTGCCTGCATCTTTTATATTTAAAATTCCTTAAGACAAGAGACATCTGTGTACAATGTAACTATAGTGTGACTTACAATAACTTTGTGTTTTTGTTATCTCAGCAAGAGATCACTTGCCGGGGGACAATGCGTTCTTTGTGATTTCTAGTAAAACACTGTTTTTACATGTCCAGCATATGTACAGCATGGCAGAGGTCAGGAAGGATAAATTCATTACATGCCAGCCATCCCTCCAGAAATCCACCTCGCGTCAGTTGATGTGGAAGCTGAAACCCGTCTGACATCCCAGATGATGTAGTAATCAGATAAGTCCCCTGAACTGTAAAACGGAAGCTTTAACTGCACTACATATTTATGGCCTAAATTGACCACTTAGCGACCAGATTTAATTTGAAAGTAAAAATCTAAATATCTTAAACATTTTATTTGGAACATATTTATAACTTCAGACTCTTTTCCAAACCCAATCCTGCCCAACATGATTTAGCTTCTCATAAAATATTTTAAAGTATTCAGGTTTTGACGGAAACCTCCAACCTGGAAAAAAAAAAAAAAAAAGAAGTCAGGCCTCGTGAGAGATTGCAGACGAGTAGACAGATCTGTTTTTACAAAGGTGCAAATGAATCCAATTTGTTATTTTTTTGACTTGTCCTGCCTTTGACTAGGCGTAACCACTTTTGAGGTTTAAAGAAAGGTCCAGGACAGGCCATGTTAGGACCTTGGTTACGAATGTACTAGAAGCTCCACGGGAATGGACTGCTTTGCCTGAATGCTGCAGTGTCTTCTGTCACACTGAGGTTAGCCTTTTATAACTGGTGATTCTTTTGGGAAGTTCTTCAGAGAATAGCAGTCACTTACCGTATGCACTGCCACACATAGGATGGTGGCAGGCGGCTTAGGTAGCCAGCACTTAAGTATGTTAGAAATTTGAAATACCTGGGTGTCATATCACCAGTGATCTTAAAACCTACCAAATATGTATTGAAATAAATTTTCCAAAGAGTAATCCCAAAAGTGTGTTGTTTAGCAGGGTGTACATTTTGAAATCGAAATGTATATGTGGCCTAAATAATTTTCTGTTACTTTTTATAGTTCTGAAGTCTCTTCTGTTACTTGATTAGCTAAGCGAAAGTAGCACATGACTTAACTCTTCAGGTCCCAGCAAACAAAGAGATAAAATGGTTGAATGTTCGCGGTTCCCACCTTGCTTCACTACGAGCCAAGATAGCTCGCACATTAATATTGTCATCTTTTGTTCTCTGTGTGAAGTCGTAAAGCCTTTTTCAAATTTTGAGATCTCAAATTGGATGGATGTAACTGAACCTTTCAGCTCAGTTTATCTTCCCTAATATGGAGATTGCCAAAAAGACGTATTAGAGTTTATGTTGGTGATGTTAGGTAGTTAATTTTTTTCTTTTAAATACAGCTTCTGAAAATAAAATTTAAGCTTTTGCTTAATTTTACTTTGTCTTAATAGCAGTTTCTTAACAATTGATATAGCCTTGAGTTTGGTGTAACAGGGCAACAGGACTAAATTATTTTAATTATGCAATTCTGTTAAACACCTTTTACAAGGCTGAAAGTCTGTGTGTTTTATTTTTCCCCCTGAAAGTTCCAAGATAGTTTCAAGGGACTTTCTCTCTTCAGAGATATTCTGTCAGCTTAAGAGATACCTCTCTTATATATACACATACACATATAAATCTTTGTGTATGTGTGTGTATATATATATAGTAGTGGGTAGGGAGAGGGAAGATAAATTTTTAGACTCGGAGATACAAAGGAATCTTTCAAAAGCTCAAACAAGGCAGCCTGTGTCAAGACCGACATGTAGAGGAATGCTAAGTTTGCTATAACCTAGGAGGACGGCAAGAATGACCTTCCATGAGTCTTCATTCTTGATCTACAAAATTAGGTGGTTGGCCAAACACTGTTTCTAAATTCTCTTCCATCTCGGGCGCCTGGGTGGCTCAGAAGGTTAAGCGTTGGTTCTTGGTTTCAGCTCAGGTCATGATCTCACAGTTTGTGAGTTCGAGCCCAGCATCGGGTTCTGCACTGACAGTTGTGGAGCCTGCTTGGGATTCTCCCTCTCTCTCTGCCCTCCCCTGCTCATGCTTGCTCTCTCTCTCTCTCTCTCTCAAAATAAATAAATACAAACTTTTAAAACACTTTAAAAAACAAATAAATTCTCTTTCAACTCTTAAGATTCCATAATTTATTAACTGCCAAATTAAAATTGGGGAGGGTGGGGGGAAGAAACCAGTAGTCTCAGTGATCACAGTGGAGCTAAAAGGCTGTTAACTGGGTCTGTAATCCTAGCCAGAGGGTTTGTTGTTGTTTGAATATTGAGTAACAACTTTCCAAACTTGAATTTCATTACCATCAGAAGTGTCTTATTCTGGTCTGAAAGACCAATATATCTCTGATTTCAAGATGTAATTTTCAGGGAAAGTACAAATCTTTATCACATGTAATTTTTACCGGTTGATTTTTATAGCACTTAATTTTATTCCATTTCAATCCATTTTTCTTTTTATTTTGCTGTGTGAGTCATCTCGCTGAACTTTACAGAGTATAATGTAATATCCTCAGCACCTAATAAGCTGGCAGATACATTTCCATTTGAATGTAGATGCTATGGAAAATGTAACTGAATTAGGCTATAATGCCTCACTTACTTTTAAGTGGTCCATGTTGCAAGATTAATGAAAGAATTGTAACAGTTTATTGTTATATTTTAGACATGCGGCAGTCTGATGCTTTGGGAGGGTAGACTATGACAAGTTGCAGGGCTGAAATTTAAATATGTAGGCATAATGAAAAGACAAACATTGGAGCCAACTAGGAAAGTGAGCAAGCAATTGAATGTCATTGTCATTCTTTGTTGTTTTACTATTCATTATGAAAATGAGGGACATCAAAATAATTGCTTACTAATGTCAGTTTAGATGGTGAATTAACACAGATCTTCTTAAGGTACCATCTCATTTGCCCTTAACAGTCAAGAAATACTTCGCAGAATATTAGACATTAAGAGTTGGATGTAGCAAAGATAGCCTGAGTAATAGTGTCCCTAATTTTATAATGAAATTGAGAATGTATTATGTATTTATTTAAATTAATTAAAGCCTTTATTCTCAGGGAAAAAACATTAGATATAATTTATATTTGACTCTCAATTGGTTTGGTTAATTTAGGGAAAGTAGTGACTTAATGCGAAACTCCATGTTTATAGGTTTCTAAGTTTTTTAAACGAGGATTTTCAAACAAGTGGAGAGAATGCCATAATGTACCACGATCCAGTGTTGACAGTTTTTGGTATTTGTTAATCTAGTTGCTTCTATCATCCCAATTTTTGGGGTGTGGGGCACTGTAGGGTCAAGTATTTTAAAGCAAATCCTAAATGGCATATCTCGTGTAAATTCTTTAATATGTCTCTTCTACATATAAAGAATTTTTTTTTAAATAAGGATCTCCTTTATCTTTTCTTCTTTAGAAACATTTAAGTTGAAAGTAACTATGAATTAGGAGAAAAGAGTAGCCCGACTATAGAAGGAGCACTTATAAAAGTCACCTCTTATTATAAACCATGTTCTTTCCTTTATTGTTTGAAAATTCTCCGATTTTTAAAAGCCCAACCGAAGACATGGTTAGTTTTGTTGTTAGCTTTTTTTTGTTTGTTTTTGTTTTTGCAAGCAGAGGGGGTTGAATATCCCTCTTCATTTTTTGCATAGCAGGCACATGCAATGACCCGATGAAATGAGATGCTCCGGGCATCTTCGCTGGGAAAACATCTGTACTGCTTTCTGTAATCGGTGTCAGCCACCAGTGTCTCCCAGCAGCACTGCCAGTGGTCACTTCCCAGCTCTATTATAAATCATTAAGTAGCCCCACTACAGTGGCTTAAACCCATAGAGCTGACAGATCGGCCCTGGCATTTCCCTGACACGCCGTGACCATTCAAGCAAGGGTGTCAACTGGGCGTCGAAGGAAGCCAACTGAAAATGGGCAGGATGTGATTGCCAGGAAAGTGAAATTGATGTATTACTTGTGGAATAATCTAAATAAAATTTGCCAAGCAAGAATGAAGTGTTCAGTGTATATCTGAACATGGAAAGATAATTGAAAAAACAGAGGAGGACTTTAGGGGTGCTGGAATTGTTAACAAGGCAGATTGCCACCCCGTCGTCTCCTGCCTCCAGCCCACAGATCCTCTGCACTCTCATGACAAGGACAAGTCTCAAGAAAAGGACTTGTCATTATTTTTCCCATGGACAAGGAAAAACTGACTTCATCGTGTGTTGCTTCTTGAAATATGTCTGTTATTCTTATATCTTATATGGCAAAGAAGATATCTTTGAAACATGTACATTACAAGGAGTTAAGACTATTAGCTCCTTTTGAGAATAGTTATATATTGCAGTGAATAAAGATGGGTTTGCCCAAGAGGACTTTTTTTTTTTTTTCCTCCTGCAAATAAAGCCTCGGTGCTAAAAGGCTCCTCTTGGCAAACGGTTTATAGCTCTTTTCACAATGAAGTGTAGAGAATTGAAGATTAATTCCATTGAAATCATAAATGCATTGCAGTCTGTAGATTATCAGTTAGTCAAGATAAACACCACTGATTACTGTTGAATTATGAATACAAATATTTACAACATTTTGGGTAATGAATTCATAAAAATAAATAATAATTATAATAATAGAGACCTTGTACTTAAGTTCCCATATATTTCTCAAATCCTTAGAGGAATTTCCAACTAGTTAATGCTATTATATAATTTAACAAGGGTTAAGAAGTATTTTGCAATGCAATGGTAGCCACATTTACTTCGCTTTAGACTAAAAATCCAAGTTTAGATATTAACCCTTTGTTTCCTGGAGAAATTTCTCTATATTTTTATATTCTTGCTATAGGACACATCAATATATTCATAAATTAATAGTAAAAAATTTTTAAGTTTATTGTTTTTGAGAGAGAGAGAGAGAGGGAGGGGCAGAGAGAGAGGGAGACACAGAATTCCAAGCAGGCTCCAGGCTCTGAGCTGTCAGCACAGAGCCCAATGCGAGGCTCGAACTCACAACCGCGAGATCATGACCTGAGCTGAAGTCAGACACTTTACCGACTGAACCATCCAGGAGGCCCCATAAATTAATAGTTTTAAGTATAATTTGGAATTACAGTTTACAAAAGAAGGGTTTTTTTTTAATTTTTTTCAGCAACACTGTTTAAATTCATGACTGAAAATGTAAAAGTAAAAATGTAGGCCCTTTTTTAAGACTGTATACAGATATTTGACTCAAATGTTCTCACATATTGTCTTGAAAGGATATTGTCTTGAAAGGATATAAACTGAACTGTACCTAAATTGTTTATATCAACTGTTTCAATCTTTTGTTTAATACCCCGATACAGCTCTGTCTTCCTAGTTGGGATCTCTTAAATTAGAGATTCTTTGAGAGTGCCATTGTAATTTGTGGTTTATACCTGAAATATGAAGCTGTTTTAGAAGCAGAAAGAAATGTTTATGGCGGATACGACTTGCTGACTAATAGTTGTTGGAAACTTTCCATTTGTCAAATTGTTATGCAGATGATCGTATATTAGATCTAGCTGAGAGGAGTGTCAAAGCCCAAGGAATCTAAAGTAACATTTTACTGGGAAACGGTGTGTTTTTATGAACAAGAGCTTGTTGTGAAAAAGGCAGAAGCATTACACCTTTTGTCCCAGCTCCATCTCTTAGCAGAGGATCTGAGGGGTACGGTCTGGGGGTACAGTCTGAGGGGTGTAGTGTGAGGGGTGCGGTCTGAGGGGTACAGTCTGAGGGGTGCAGTGTGAGGGGTGTGGTCTGAGGGGTACGGTCTGAGGAGTATGATCTGAGGGGTACGGTCTGAGGGGTGCAGTGTGAGGGGTACGATCTAAGAGGTACGGTCTGAGGGGTATGGTCTGAGGGGTACAGTCTGAGGGGTGCAGTGTGAGAGGTGTGGTCCGAGGGGTATGGTCTGAGGGGAGCAGTCTGAGGGGTATGGTCTTAGGAGTACAATCTGAGGGATACAGTCTGAGGGGTGCAGTGTGAGGGGTGTGGTCTGAGGGGTACGATCTGGGGATATGGCACTCTCTGCCTCCCAGGGAAACTGCTGCTCTGCCTCAGGGTCTGCGTTCAGTTCCCCATCTTCTCCCGGTTGTGTTTCTCTCTTCCTCACTACCTCTTTTTTTCCTGGTCTTCCCTTTTCCTCTCTTTGCCTAGACTCAGCATGTGATACGGAGTAGAGGTTGTGGTTGGTGTTTCACATGCTGACTTCCCGTTGCTTTAATACAAACCCCCAAAATCATGGTAGTGAGGAAAACAGCGCTCACAGTGAGGCTGTTCCAAGTAGTTGGAAGATATTCATTGTAAGAAGCCATTAATAATGGTGATAGTCATTCCTGTCTTCAGAAGTGTCTTCCTTTTTGATAAGATGGCATTTACTATTTTTAATAGAATTATGCTGGTATGAGGCTCTGTTAGATTGGCCGAGTCTTTGTTTGTATGTGGGTTCTTTCAGTCTGGTTGGTTTGTTGTACCTACTTGCTGTTCCTCTGCTAGACCATCACCTGTGCATAGTATAGAAGAGACACTGTAGCTTGGGATGGTAGAGGGGTTATTGAGCCCAAGTTGAGAAGTTCAAACCCTGACTCCTCCCCTTGTCAGCCGTATGACTGTGTTTCCGTTTCATCAGCCTGTCTTTGAGGGTGATAACAGTACCTACCAAATAGGATTGTAAAGGCTTAAATGAGTGAACATGTATGCAGCCCGTAAAACAGTGCTCAGCGCACATTATATAACCATAAATGTTAGTTGTCATGCGCCCAAAGACAAATGATTGATAGAATTAAAACCTACGCTTAGGACGCACGGGTGGCCCAGTTAGTTAAGTGTCCAACTCTTGATTTTGGCTCAAGTCCTGATCTTATGGTGTGTGGGTTTGAACCCTGCATTGGGCTCTGGGCTGAGCAGAGCAAAGCCTGCTTGGGATTCTCTCTCTCCCTCTCCTTGCCCCTCCTACCCACTCCCCTCAATAAATAAACTTTAAAAACAAACAAAAAACCTATGGTGCTGTGACACCCCAAATATTTGGATTTCACATTCATGATTCAGAATCTTTGGCAGTTACTTGTTTAGAAATCTTTAACATTGAGTAAACTATTTTCTATAGTACCCTACATTTCTTTTATAATCAAAATTGTCACAAATTTTAAGAGAACTATACATTAGTTAATTTATTGTTCAATAAAATGCACAGTTGTTAAGTGCAGGGGCACAAGAACAGAGTATTAAGAATATTTCATCTGTTCTTGCTTTTTAAATAAGCTGGTAGTGGACATGTTCCTATATTTATTTACTATCATAAATAAAATTATATTATATATTATAAATAATATGTTTTATAGTATATTATGTATTATAAAATATTTTATTGTACTTTAGTTGAGCTAAGCTCATATTTTATTACTATGACATAGACATAAGATATATACTAGGTACAAAATAATGTAAACTTGTTTTCAATGCTGTAGCGTCTCTGAATTTGTTTAAATGTATTCCCACCTGATATTTAGATAATAACAAGAGTTTTTTTGGAAAAGTGTTGTTAAATGTGCTTATGAAAGATTTCCTCTTTAAGGATGTTCAAAGCTTTTTATAATTCTGATAATACCAAGAAATCAGACCCTATACTATGTTACATCATTATTAGGAGTTTTAAAACTCCTTGTAGTAGAATGACTACTGTATCAACTATATTTTGGTTTATCATGTGATTATTCGTCATGTGTAACATATACCGAACATCTTAATGTGGGTTGAAAACAATGATAGTTAAATGTAAAGACTTGTGTAAGTGGGTACTGCTGACATTTCTGATAATTAACTTTGAGGGTTACTTTTTGATCGAAGACACTAGGAAATGTGCAGAATATACACTGAAGCAGGAATTCCTATACATGTAGGATATGGTTATTTCTGAAATATTTTATCAAAATGTGTCATCTTGGCCAACTAGCGATCATTAATAACGAGTAATTACATCATTTTCCCTTCCCAAACCAACCACCTGTGGATGCATCGTGGCTTTTCTTAGAAACTTAAGTATTTAATCATTTCAGCTTTTCCTTCAAACTATTGTTTTGATTGTACTTTATATTTTTTGGCAAGATGCCTTTTCCTTTCCTGGGCCCATTCCAAATTGCTCAGAGTTGTCTTCATTAAATTTACCGGAACACAGATTTTTCTAAATGACATTTTAATAATTGCTGCAAATAAGTGACAGAGAACCAGGAGGTTGTAATAAGGTTGTTAGGGTTTTTGTTTCTTTCTTTATTTTTGTTTTTTTGATTGTTTTGAGTGTTTAAAATTTGTTTTATTTTGGCTTTTTGTTGTTGTTAATTGTTTTGGTCAAAGATTCAGACGAAGATGGCTAAGTATCTTGCCTCTGCTCCATTTGAATTGGTAAAGGTCCCTAATTTCCTTGAGATAGACTGAAGCTAATGACATAGGATGCTTACGTTGTAAGGGAATTAAAGACCTTCTAAATAGGTGTCATTTCTAAAAGGAAACAGAGCGTAAAAACCACAGACTGGTTTTTATTCCCAGACAGGGTGAGTTAATATTAATTCTAAACAACAATCAACTCATCTTAAAGATTTCTAGGTGTGAAGATTTTTATACTATTGGTCAGTGGCACATATGTTGTATAACTTTGAGGTGAAGAGATTCCTTCACTATCCATCGCTTACTATGTTCTCTGTGTTTGAGAAGATTCCTTTTGTTACACACTTGAAGTTTAAAAGATGTGTCATAAAGTATAAAAATAGGAAGTGCCCACAAAATCCAGCATTAACAGTTGTAGAACATATTGGTCCTTGAATACATAAAATACAGTGCCTGAAATGATCAGAGGAAGAAAGAAAGTAGGATAATTTGAGAATTTGACACTCTCCTTATCTTCCAAATTGCTCAAATTGGACTTTTTCCTTGCATCTAAATTCAAAGTTTATCTTGAGGTCTAAGTGACACTGAGCCAGATAGAACAAATGAGGGAAAGAAGATAAGGGGAATGAACAGGAAAACAAGAGTGTGGATGGGGGACCTTTCAGATTATTAATTGATTACTAGGTGTAAGCCTCTAAAGAGGTTTTGAAAGAGGTTTTATAGCTTTGTCTCATCATCCTTGCCCCAAAGGCTTGGCTAAATGTATGCAGAATAAGCACTGTTTCTAATACCTTACTAATATTATATTAAGCCCTTCTTCATATGGGAGTTACTACATTTTCATATGCTGTATTTTCATATGGCTTTTACACATTTTCCTGTCTTGAGGTTTTTTTTTTTTTTTTTAAGTCATTTATGAGCGTTTATGCCCTTCAGATGTGTATGTATTCCCCTGCTCATTTGCTCCCAGCATTGAGGTACCACTGTTTTTCCGTTTGAACATTGATATGTTTTTGTTTGGCATTACACAGGAAGATTCTTTGAATAGTCAAATATTCATAAACCAATTTCAAGTTTTTAAAAATATAGAGAGATATATAGATAGATATAGATATTATAGCAAGTTCTGATGCCATAGCACTTGAGAAGTACACAGTAAATAAAACAGGGGTAGAGGTGAGATATACTAAAGTGGCTTTGTATCAGAAAATGTTTCCCTGCTTTTAGACATATCCAAATGGCAGAAGTCTTACATCTTTTCCCAAACTAAGATTTCATAATAGATGTTTTCATCATAATAGGTTTTACAGCTCTAAACTCTGCCCACATTCAAAATTATTTTTTTACTGTTTATTTATTTTTGAGAGAGACAGAGTGCAAGCAGGGCAGGGACAGAGAGAGACACACACAGAATCCGAAGCAGGCTCCAGGGCCCGAGCTGTCAGCACAGAGCCTGACGTGGGGCTCAAACTCACAAACTGCAAGATCATGATCTAAGCCAAAGTTGGACGCTTAACCCACTGAGCCACCCAGGCACCCCCAAAATTATTTGTTACAAAGCCTGGACTGAAAGATGAACACATCTAGACTTGTGGAAATATATACAAATACGGGTATATGGGAAGGTTGCAGAAGTTTATAGGTTTCCTTGTTCAACTACAGTGACATATTTTAGGCAGGGTGTAGAAAAATCCCAGGGCATGTTGAATTAGTATGTATCCTTACTTGCCAGAAAATAAAAATAAAAAACCCTGCCTGTACATGCACACTATTGCTTTAATAAAAATTCCTGCTGATAGTTGGGATATTTAAAATTTTGATACTATGTAAAACTATGGATGCATTTTGATTGGTTACTTATTGGAATTTTATAGCAGAAGAGGGGAAGACATGATGGGCTATTTACTGGAAAATCACTTATCAGAAAATTCATTTTGGTGTTGTTGATTTAGCATATTCAGTAGTTAGCAAAATTTTATTTCATTTCATTTTTCTACATTCATATTTTAATGAAAATGTGTCTTAATTCAATGGGCAAGTGATAATTTTTTTTTCCTTTCACAGATGATAATTTCCACATGTGTTTCTATGAGAGGTGTGTTTTCATTTCTTTGATTTAAAGTGTGATCTAGTTTCGCCGTGTAACTTAGTAGAATGAGAAAAGACTCAAATCCGCGTTTCTCTAAAATGCTTAACTTTATTTCAAAGTGATCAACCCAGAGTTTGAAGGGTTTAGTTATTTGATGTCAAATAATTGTTTGATTGACTTATTACTACTTTAGTTTTCAACTGCTCTTTGATACCCTAACCTGCTTCAGGACGGGGATCATATTTTTTTGAGGCTAGGGACATATTAAGCATTTGGTGTATTTGTCAGTTGATTTAGAAACCACTTTAGTGTAACAAAGTAGTCATAACATACTCCCTAGTTACCCCAAGGAAGGTATATTTAGATTTGTTTAGTAAGCAGAGGTGGTAATGTTTAATCAAGTAAGCAATATAAGTATGACACAGTTTGCCTTTAAACCCACTTGGCAGTAGAAAGAGCCAAATGGAAAACTAGCTGACCATTCTTCCCCTGCCTGTCTTACGCAGTAGTTAAGCTGAATGCCACTCAAGACAATGATTTATTAAGGGCAAGGAAACATTTTTCTTTCCTAAAATCATAATGTGAACTTATGAATGTAAGAGCACATTATGAATCTATGATAGAATCCTTGTCCCTTGCCATACAATTTTAAAACAGGGATGACAAAAGCTGGAGAAAGTAAATTGTGTTAGTGAGAGGATCTCTAGGGAGATGATGGAAGTAAGACTTTACTGTACCTTCTTTGAAGCCTCAAGTAATTTGAAATGTGAAAGAGGAACTAGAACTTTGAAAATCCAAAAATAACGGGAAAACTGTTTTTCTGGAGGCTCATTTTTATTTTTATACCACTTCTTTTGTCCGTGAACGTTACTGGATATGTATCCCAGGCAGTTATGCAGAGTGAGTTATGTCTCTTCGATTTCTACACGGTATTGAGTCTCCTGGTAACCTCTCCTTCAAGGAGTGGTTCTCACCTGAGAGATAGTCAGGCCACCCTTCCGATCACACTCAGAAAGGAAGACCTGCATGATGCCACCTCTGGATTCTAGAAGCCCGTGTAACAAGGCTTTCCTGTCAGGTGGTGTCAGTGTTCTGTTTCAGTGCAAGTTTCTACCAAATTTCTCTAAAATCTCTTCCTGTTATCCACTAAAAGCCTCTCCCTCAGACTACTTATACATAATAATTTTGTAGGGCACCTGGGTGGCTCAGTCGGTTGAGCATCCAACTCCTGATTTCAGTTCAGGTCATGATCTCCTGGTTTGTGGGACTGAGCCCTGCATCGGGCTCTGCGCTGACAGTGTGGAGCCTGCTTGGGATTCTGTCTCTGTCTGTCTCTCCCTTTCATCTCCTGTTCCTCTCTCTCTCTCCCCTCCCCCATGCTCATGCATTCTCTCTCTCTCTCTCTCTCTCTCTCTCTCTCTCTTAAAACAACACAAATAATGATTCTGTACAAACCAACTTGCTTTTGGCTGCTTAGACAAGTCCTCCCACTTTCTGCAACAACCACTGCAACGGGGTACAGAGTGGCATTCCCCCTTAACCCGGGGATTCTTTTGGAGTTCACAGAACTCCTAAAGAAGTTCTTGATTTCAGTGCACATATCGAAAGGCCCCAGTGTTTTATTTTAATTGCACATGCACAGTTTTCTGGACATTGAGAGCATGGCACAGAGAGGTGTCTGTGACCCTCCACGGCTTAAGAGCTGTTTACATGTTCTGTATAGAGCCAGAGAGTATTCTGAAAATAGCATAGATCTGAAAACTTTTGGTTATAGAGGAATACTGTTTCATGAATAGAGAATACATTAGATGAAATTAGACGAGCTGGTGTAAAGGATCCATTGTAACGAGATCAACAAAGGTTTGTTATCCCTGTGGAATAGCTGCCACGGGACTAATTCCCGAGTGACCACTCCCGAGTTGTTTTTGGAGGAATCCTCTGGGCAGTTTTGCACTGTACTCATGCGGAGGCTGGAAGATGAATGCTAAATTTTTAGTTTGCAGATGTGGTATGATACACATCGGGGTTCTTTTACCTTGAAGACTCTTGCTGTCATGTTGGAAAAATCACATGAACGAAAATGATTTAGAGAGTGTACCTTTAATTGGTGACTAAGAGAAAGTGGTTTTACCTTCACTTCCTTCAGATTCCCTTTTTATGTGACAGCCGTCGAGCACATGTGTATTGCACTCATAGCACCTGAGTAAATCCAGGCCATTAAAGGGGGGTTTAGATTTATTATTTATTAAGATTTATCATTTAGTTAGATTAAATGAGAATTGGACTTTGCAGCCTGTGTTAGTTATTTGGGAAACAAAGCGACAAACATTTTCATATCACTTTTAAAAATGTAAAACGTACGTCATTTATATTTGAATTACTATAGACACCATATGCTTAGTGTGCAAGAGAAGTTTATAATGTTTTATTTTAGGAACAGTTACACTTGAGAGGGGGCGGTGGATGGAGGTCCGCTCTAGCAAACTCTGAGAAAATGCTTCTTAGTGGAGTAGCTACCAGTCATGGTACATTTTGTCCATATATCAGGGTATAGTAAAAACTTTTAAAAAATTACCTTTCATATGTAGAATAACCCTTTATCCCCAAAGAGCATTGCTCCCAGGTTTGTTTGTTTGTTTGTTTGTTTGTTTGTTGTTGTTGTTGTTTTGCCTGGCTAGAGAGTTATAGAAAAATAATCGAAGACAAAATGTATATGGTTTGAAAAGAATACGATTCAAATGAGTTTTAGAAGTTACCTTTTTTAAAATTACATTTCATTGTCAATTTAAAACCCATTAAACTGAATGACAGTAATGACGGTACTCTACAAGCAACACATCTTAGAAAAAAGAAACTAAACAACCAGCAGATTACAGCCTGAGTGTTTAACATCCTTTCAGGCAGCCTGGCATGGTGCTGGTTGTTGAACCACATCAGGCAGGCACTGAAGCAGGTTGTTTTCAACGCTCACGGGCAGGTGCAGACTTTATATGATGTTTGCTTTCCAACTTTTGATTTTAAAACTTGAAATCTAAATCTGTAGAGGGAGGACCTTCTTGCGCGATAAAACAGACATTCTTTTGTGTTGCTTGGGAAATGTCTAATTGTATAAGCCCATACTGTCCGGTGTTTATAATTCTGAACTTTGTACCAGTAGATAGGCTGTTTCCAGAGTTGCCCAATTGTTTATCTGAGTATCGCTTGCAGATTTGATTCTTTGGTGGGCATGTTCTCATACAGCTTATTTAGTTAGTTGTTATCTACTCTTTAGGCCTGAAAGGAAGACCAAAGAGTGATCGTGTAGTTTTAAGAATTACTTAATACTTTTTTAATGTAACGCAAGAGAGGTTATACATCTCTAGGAGAATCTGAGAAAGAGAACTCTTCCTGGTTCGCAGCAGGCAGTACTTAGTTTCAAGATGTGATTTGCATCTTTACTCTAATTGGAAAGGTAAATAGCTTAAGGCTTTTTAAAAAATGAATTTGTAAGGTATTTTAAAATAAATGCCTTTTTTTTTCAAGAATATTTCTTCTTGTATTTAGGTTTTTCTTAGGTTAAATCTTCCAAGAGCCATTGTTGCTGTAAGTAAATAAAGTCATCTCTAGCCCTCTTTGGTGCGGGAGAAAATACTCACAAAGGGAAGGCAGAGAAGAATTTATAGGCCTGGAACTCTCACATACCTTGTAATATTTTAATTCAGGTGATCTTCTATGATTAAAAAACTTAAGCTCCTCTTTCCTAACTACTCTCTTTCATCTAAAACTCAATTAAAATCTGTTATAAATAATCATACCATTGCTGAATAATCAATGGCATACAATATTAATGTATTAATTAAGTATTCTATCAGCTCCTTTCCCCCATGAATGGGTAATTCTGTGCTCAACTGATGAAGGAATAAATAATTTTTAATTTTCATCAGTCATAGGATGACTTCATTTTATACATAATGAATCAAGTCACATCATAATAGATTGGGCCTTTCAAAAGACAAATTTTCAATGTGTCACTTGCTTTTTGTGCAGTGATATTGAAATGAGTACAATCTGGGAACTGCATGTTAGAATTTCTACAAAACATTAATATTTATCTTCTGGGTCACCACCTGAAGACTGATAGCACTATGTCCAGAATTCTTGTCATGGGCTATGTTAGTAAAACAGTAATAAAAGTGATAAAGTAGTTCACTATTTTATATCCTGTGGCTGGTTATGGTCATCTGGCTAGAGTCTAACCCATATTAATCCCTTGAGTCAACAGTCAGGAACATTCAATGATGTACTTAAAATACTTTTTAACATGTGGTATTTAGAGTGTTTAGAATGTCAAAGGATCCTTTGTAATGATCTTCCCCTTGAGTAATTCAAAAGCTATTTTTAAAGTTATTTTTCAAAGAGCACAGTGTTTGAAGACTTTCAGAAAATATAAATCTAGGAGAGTACTTTGGGGGGAAAAAAAAGCTGAGTTTTAGGAAAAAAAAATCACACCATACACTGAAGTGATATATTACTCAAATAATCTATAAAAAATTTCGAGAAAACAGTGTATGTGTTCATTTTTGGTTGAGAAAAGGAACTTTTCTTTTTTTACGAACAAGAGAATGTGTTTGATGCTCCCTTAGGGAGCTACACTCCTCTCTATAATTGTGTTTTTCACATTTTATGTTCAAATGTAAATGACTAAAGAGAAAGCATGACATGTTCATATTTTTCATAGAACATATTAAAGCCTGTTTCTATGGCAACAACTTTTAATTGGCAAATCCCATTCTGTCACTACTCTCAAGCTTATTTTTCTTGGGTACACTGAATTGTTAGAAATGCTTCACAAAGTACAAGTTAGATTTGGCATTGTTCTTTGGCAAGAAAGGTGTTCACAGTCAAGGGTGTATTTTGTTTAATAATTTAGCTATAGTATGTTCTTGTGCTAGGTTGCTGTAGAGATGATACATCTATCCGGACAGCCTGTTGTGTATCAAGGAACCTGGGGAGGATTGATACAGACACTCGACTTGGAACTTGTGTTATTTCACAGAGGTGAAGTAGGCAACTGTCTCACCTGGCAGAAGGAACAGAGTTAGAAAAAAAAAAAAAATTAAAATCTTTTCGGGCTGTATTTCAGATGTTTAAAACAGTATAGCTGTGGTTCCTTATGGCCCTGACTTTAATACTATAGAGTAGATTGATTTATTAAAAACAAACATAGTTTGCTGCCTGTTTCTCATAAATTTTATCTCTTGAATCAATGCGGTGCAGAATGTTGAAGCAGGTATTTGGTATGTTGGTTTCAGCTACCGCAGTGTTATAAAAATAGATTAAGTAAACAGACACAGCAGGCCAGTGCAGCTTGGATTTTGAACTCTTCTGAGACCCAGTATAACTTTAATAGTGTATCAGTGTGGGGAGAAAGAAATATGAATCCCCAATGTAATTTTAATATTATATAATGAAAGAAGAATGATTTTTACAGCATGGAATCAGGTGTTGTAACTATTATAATTCTTTCAGAGAGCTTTATCTGAAAGCTTCAATTTTTAAGCTATTCTGGTCTACTATTCCGGTCTGCTGTGTATTTTTTTTTTTTTTTTTGCCTTTGCTATTTTTATATCACTGCAGTAGCATAACCCTGCACCAAGCACAAGACGGCATTGCAGTTGGTGTCGAATGTAAAACTGTTATTAAACGAAAGCTAAGAAAGCAGATCCTTGGAAAGAAGGGAATTGTCTACATTGAAGACTCACAATATTAAAATTAAATTTGTCTTCAAAAAATTAAAATATGAAAAGAGTAAATGACAGTGTATGTTTCCTCCTTCAAAAGTCGTGATTTCATATAGTCAGGCACTAAGATGTGTTTAGTCACCCCCTTTTAATTATTCTTCTCTTGTTGCAGATTTTCAGTAAAAGTGTTCCTTTCTTGTATGTGCTCTTTGTCTCCTAAAAGTGTTCTCATTGCATTTTTCATTAACAAATGACTGTGTTGTTTCATCAGAAGTCACAGAAAGCATTTATGTCTGAATAGTTCAGCCTCACCTTGGTAAAGTACCATTGTACCCTTCTAATCCACATATGTTTCCTGTGCAATTCTGATTCTCCTAATGGTAAAATTAAATATATATAGGAAACAAATAATGAATACTTGCTATCTGTGTGTGTAATAGGTATATGCATATACCTGCTCGTTTGTCTCCCGTAGCCTCAGAAAGCTGATTAAAGGTTACTATTAATTTATTTAAAGGCTGGTAAATCAACTTACAGGGCCATTCCCGAAATGCATGAGAGAAGTTAACAGTAAGAATAGAGATTAGGTGGCCTATAGCTGCCTAATTCTCTGAGCTCCATTCTCTGAGCTGTTGGCATTCAATATTGTTTTATAGGCTAACAGGATTTCCCTAGACTCTATACATTCATGTAGTTTTTGGATATTCAGGAACAATCCCTGTATTTGATTGTGTTGGTGCTTGGGAGGAAACTAAAGCCCTGTGCTCTGAGTAGGCTTGGTGACTCAGCTAGGGAGGGCACCTAATTGGCCACCCACCTCAGTACATGATTGTTGACTGTTCACATAAACAGCAAGTCTGATGAAGGGGGCACTTCCAAAGGCCTGGGGGACATAAAATTTTAAAATATCAAGGATCTTTTCATACCAGTACTGTACAAACAGGATTTGAAAAATGAAAAAAAAAAAATAGCAAAGATTAGTGAAGGCTTTTAGATTCAGCTTTCATAATCCTAAAAGTCCCAGTCTTGTAATTGAGTGGAACCACGTTCCTTCTATCTGCTTTCTACCCCCAGTTCCTATACTGAGAGCATCCGTCTAGGTCATGGGTGCTTCCGATTCCCAGTTCAGGTCTTACGTCTACCCACCTGCATCCAGTCCGGGGTTTATGTCTTTGAAGATGTACGACTAGACACCCTATGAGAAAAAGGTAGGGCTGAAGGGGGCGTAGAATCTTGTGGGAAATGGCCAGTGATTCTGGTTCAGAGACCTAGCAGTTGAAAGTTAAAGCCGGAAATCTGGAAACGTTTCACTGACAGTGTTTGGGAGGTATTCACTTTAGCACATCTCATAGTCTACATGTATATTACTTACATAGGTATATAGGTAAATGAACTAATGGAAACAGTATCTTTACTTCGTGAATCATGCTCTAAAATGAGGGAAGGGAGGAAAATTTGGTGATAATGGAGTCGTTTCTGAGTTACTGGAAAATATGAACGTAGACCTTAATAAAGATTAATAATAAACCTTTTGTGGTTTAGAGCCTAATTCACTTTCATTTATCCTTCCGAGTTCACATGAAATATTTTATAGACCTTGAATGGGGATTAATTTCCGCCCTTTATTTATCTCTGTGAATTGATCTCTTTGTGTACACATACGTACACAAACGTCCATGTCTCGCTCTCTGCACACACACAGACACACTCACACAGACACATACGTATAAATGGATGTAAATGGGTGGTAGTCCTCTGGTAACTTGGTCTGAGTGGAAATTAGGCATTTTGCCTTCTTTCTTGTATTGGTGCTGTGGAACAGCAGTGCAGGAGCTGTGACTGTGGAAAACCACCTCCCCGCCGCCACCCCCCCTCCCCCACTGCCACTTACCAGAACAATAAACCAAGGCCATCAAAATGCACTTATGTAAGAGAGAGACTGGAAAACTTTCACCTAACACATCCAGATAAACTTATAATAAGAACAATTATATTCTAGTGGTATTTTCTAGGTGCTAGGAATTGGCTTTATACAAACTTACATTTAACTCCTCATAAATCACATAGCAGGTAGATAGTATAGTTATTCCCATTTGATTGATGAGGAAACTGAGGCCCTGAGGTTTATGAGGTATTCATGAGGTCACAGGGTTGGTAAGTGACAGAGTGGGATTTGAACCCGAATGTATCTTTCTGCTTTTTGAGCACCCACTATCTAAGTACTGTGGAGGAATTTTGCAGCGTTTTACATATACAGGAAATCTTTCTTGGAGAAATTAAAGAATTTCCTAGAATGGATAATGATGGTCCCAAATTTGAAACACGAAGTCGTCACTTCTAGGAGCAAATGTGTTATGTAACGGTGTAAGCTTCTGTTCACAGGTTTCTGACATTACCCTTCAAACTCCTGACCTCCTTGCCACATCCCCATTTTTTTCCTTCCAGATCCTCATACCTGTAAACCTTCATCCTTCTGACCTTGTCGTTTGCATTTGAAAACTTGGTTCATACAACTTTCCCAAAAATCACACATGAACTGACAATGCTTCTTACTTACAGCTCTAGAAGACTTCTGAGAGGAAAGTTGATAGTATTTGGGGGCGTAATTTTGCATGTTTTTTATTCCCCGGGCATTTAGCTCCTGCCTGACATAGTTTGGTTTAGCATTCTGCTAAACATACACCAGGCATTATTTCAGTGGTGTTCCTATATAAAACACCTTGGCATAATTCACAATGAAAAACAGGGTATATCTGAGGGAAGAAAAATCAGATTTGATCGGCCAAGTGCTGACATCCTAATTGGAAGCAGTGAGAAGTAGCATACAATTGCCTCAGTCATGCTGAATCAGTTTGTCTATCCCCTTTCCATCCCCAACTCACAGGGAAGCGTATTTTTAAAATTCTGATGAATTCTGATTCTATTTTGGGTAGAAAGGCTAAATTTGCAGGGAATTGGTAATAAAGGATTGGCATTCTCTTAGCTTTTATCATCTGAATGAATTGCAAATGGTTCTTCAGAGTTTCTCTTACTGAGCATGGGTTACAAATATAGGGAGCATCAGTAAGTCCCTTCATTTGGTTAAAAAGAAAGCATGTTTACATTGTAAATAGCAAGTAGCGACACTGTGTGATAGAAATATCAACAAGAGGTCTTTAAAGATGGGCCTTATTTTTTAGGATATGGTTCCCTCCTTAGGTAATTCTGTATCCATATTAACAAGTAGTTCCCTTCTTACTGCTGCAGGATGTTTCTATTAAACCTTTCAGAGCTTCTTTCTGAGACAAAAATTGAAAGCTGTACTTGATATAGATCTAGTGCAGTGGTGTTAATGGGGGCAGAGTTGAAGTCATTGAGTCCATTGTACATATTTACATTTTGTGCTATTTCAAAACTCAGAAAACGAATGGAATGCTTTTGGAAACCAACCAGGCTTACACCTACTTTGCCTCTTTGAATAAACAACCACCCTAGAATTTCTGCTTTTGTTAAGCAGCAGCAAGAAATACAAAGCATTCAAAGTGTTAATCTTTAATTTGTGACTAATGTATGTTTGCTTGAACATTTATTCTTACCCATTCCCTTTCTGTTTTTGGCAAAATGACACGAGATACGCAGCAAGAAGGAACATATATTACCAAAGTAGCCTTTCAGAATATTTCAGCGTTCCACCAATACTGTCACATTCTTCTGGAAGGTTAGCTGCTCCCGCTTTTTGCAGTAACGTAAAGGAAACTTCATATAAGATGCAAGAGTATGCCTGATAATTCATCCGAGTTGAAAATCCCAAGGCCCTTTGTCTGCTTTTACCAGGAAACGTGCCTGTGCAGATGGCCTGTTGAATTTTCCAGCATTTTCCTGTGATATACAATTTGTTGCCTGAGATTCTAAGTTTCTAAAGTGCTGTTATCTTGTCTCTTTGAGGTACCTCCTAAAAGGAGTCCAGGATGCCTCGCCTAGATGTCAGAGGAGGGTGACCAAAGTCCTGTATGTAGTAAACGAGGCTGTCCTTCCAACGCAGCTCTTACTGGGCTGTCTCCCTGTCCTGTGTCATTCCTTCCTCAAATCCGCTTTATGTGAGCCTGTTTTCTTCATAGCTCTGAGATCCTACCAAGCAGTGACATTGTATTCCCAGTAAAGTAGGTATAGAAGGGGCTCCTGGACATTGAATGACTTGTAAATCAGTGACATAGATTACAAACACACGTTATCTTGCAGCTAGACTCTATCCTAGTGGATTGTTTGATCCAAGGCTGATCCCAGGTTCCAGAACATTTTTAAGGGGCATGATTATTCCAGTCCTTTCGTTTTCTTAGGGTTGAACCTACCACAGAATGGCAACAAATAGCTAGAAGTCTCGAGAACCATACTGGACTACTAGGTAAGAAAGCCACAGACTGATTTCCTTTTTCAAGAGAATGAATGGGTGGAATACAAAATCCTCTCCAGATCTGAAAAAATTTCCTTTAACTATTTGAGTCCAACTTTATTCATCCCCCCCCCTTTTTTTTAAATTTTTAACCATTCCTATTATTTATTTATTTATTTATTTATTTATTTATTTATTTATTTAGAGAGAATGACTAGGGAGAGGGGCAGAGGGAGAGAGAGAATCCCAAGTAGGCTCCACATGTGGAGCCTGATGCGGGGCTCAATCCCATGACCCTGGGATCATGACCTGAGTCAAAGTCAAGAGTCGGATGCTCACTGACTGAACCACTCATGTGCCCCTATTCCTTCCTCTTTTTGAGGAAGTTTCTCATGAAGTGAGATGCCACTGATGCCTCCCACATCTGATCTCTTTACTAGTGGAAATTGCATTTTGTGTTTCTTTTTCTATCTTCTGTCACCCAGCATAGTGATAAGCTAATAGGCAATGAATATATATTCATTAATAGATAGATGTAAAAACAAGGTATTAGCAAAATTGTAGATCTAGTTTCCTTTTTTCTATGTATGTACAACAGTTGGTGCAGTAAATTTGAATGTTACTTGCAAAGAAACGTCAGTTATTTGTAGAAATTGTTTTCTCAAAAGAATCGTTTTTTTTTTTCTTTTTTGGCCTCAATTCTTATAAGTACCACTTGTAGTAGGAGGCATAAAATGATTTTAAATATTGCTTTACCTGGGGCTCCTGGGTGGCTCAGTCGGTTAAGCGTCCGACTTCGGCTCAGGTCACGATCTCGCGGTCTGTGAGTTCAAGCCCCGCGTCGGGCTCTGGGCTGATGGCTCAGAGCCTGGAGCCTGCTTCCGATTCTGTGTCTCCCTCTCTCTCTGCCCCTCCCCCGTTCATACTCTGTCTCTCTCTGTCTCAAAAATAAATAAACGTTAAAAAAAATTTTTAAAAAAATAAATAAATATTGCTTTACCTAAGAACCTCTCTGAAAAATGGTGCCTAATTTATAGAGCTTTAACAGTTATTGAGAGTAACCAGTTTAGTATGAATCTGTTTTTATTACCAACATCCAGTTCATCCTACATGGTTTTCTAAGATGAACATATAGCTTTTAAAATCAAGAGTATCAGATAGATTTTCTTCACGACATCATCCAAAGCGAGAACCATTGACATCTGCTCTTATTTTTATAGTGGCAACACTAATACCTTGGGGCAAAATTGAGTTGTTTTTTTTTTTTTTTTTTCCCAAAGGGTAACAAAGACAACTTTGTTTATGGATTTCACACGAATTGACTATGACATATTGATATACAGTTAACAACAACTGACATAGTGAATTCATGTGAAATCCATAGTGTAACATAATGTGTATTGTGGCGACAGCTATGAGAAGTCTGACTGTGTTTATATATAATGAAAAGGGTCCTCAGAGATTGTTTTCTTAACTGATGCATTTTAAACACTACTGGCTATTTGAATTTCAACTTGATAGTATCTTTGTTCTAAATATAGCCTGCCAAGTTTGTTTATACAGTACGTAGAAATCAGGCTGATGAGTCTCCATTGTTTTAATTATTCTGTGACTTTGTACAAATTACTTAATTTCACAGGCTCTCAGAATTCTTGTCAGCAAATGGGAGAAGAGGGTAACAGTATTTATTTAACGCTTTGGCTCAGTGTGAGCTGAGAGAAACCAGGCTTTACCCTCATGGATCTTATATCCCTAGTGGAATCATTCAGTCAGTAAGAAAACATATAAATAAGCACCATAAGAACAGGATGACCAGTGCTCTGAGGGAAATACACAGGAGCAGTAGTCCGATGGAGTCTGGTTCTGGGAGGACTTTAGCTGAGTAGATTCTATCTACTTCTCAGTCTGGAAGCACATAGACAATGAATGATACTGTCTTTTCCCTTTATCATCCACAGTTTATTTCTTACTTTCTATGTAACCATTGTGTTCATAATTTATAAAACAAAAAATATGGATGGGTAGCTTTTATTTTGTTTTATAAATCTAAGATTTCCAAGCAGATACTTAATGCTCCAGGGTTAATAAGAGTGAGTAGGTACATTTTCATCTCTTCACAGGGTAATATGAATTATTGTAAACTCAGGTATCATATGGCAGTCCTGATTGTTGTTGAAGTCTGTTTTTCTTCTCTGCCCTTTTGGTATATAATACATTTCACGGAGCACATTGGTGTGCTAGCTTACCTTTAACCCGCTTGAACAGATTAGTGCTACTGTTTTGTCTTAGATTGTTAGGTACCATAAAACCACAGGAACCGCCATTACTCTTGAATTTGTTTAATGAGTGCAGATCTTTCTATACCCTTATGACTTAGGTCATCTTTACCATGAGTGTCTTCCTGAAATTCAAGTAGTCCTCAGCAAAGACATCCAGTGAATGGATTAACCTTGCTTATAAAGTAGATTTCCAAACTAGGCGTTTAGATTACTTCCGCTTACTTCGCTTTGTCAACCTTAAAAATTAAACAATGAAGGTTACTGAGCAGCAAATTAGTTTATTTGGAAATAGCAAAGGAATTTCAATTCAAAATAGGCAAACTCTGGCGAACCGTTGGCAAGTCTGGAGAACAAAAGGAGGAGAGCATCCCTTTATAGAGGGAAGGAGGAAGTTGGGAGGCGTTGTTTTGAACAAAAGTTTATTGGAGGAAAATGAGAGTTCCTAATGATGACGGCTTCTCATTGGCAGCAGGCGAGGGCAGCTTACTGTTGCCAGGCAGAGAGGAAATCTTCCTTCTGCCTCCTGAAATATGCAGGCTGACCAGGTGACAGTGCAGGAGAGCTCCCCCTTAATGGCTTCCCGACTCCATTTTGAATGAGGTTTCCTTTTCTCACTTTCACAGCCTGAACTCTCTGTGAATATACCTCCCCTGAATAAAGCATTCATCTCTCTTAGGCCAGTGAGAGAGTGGCTGTTTAGCCACTGGCTGTCGAATGTTCTGAAATCCCACCCGTGTGCTATTTACCACTTAGACCCTCTGGCTGTTTGGATTACTGGGAAGCCGCCTGTGTTACAGAGGAAATAATCCTCCAACTTGGTATCAGACCTAAATTTGAGACTTAAACTTTTTTTGCTACTTCTGTGATCTTGGGCAAGTCATTTCACCTCTCTTTGGGAGCCTTAAGTACTTAGCTACTCGTTTGATCATTGTGAAGTTAATTGAAAAAGCATGTGAAAATGATTCCCAGAGTGTTTTCCTCTGCACGTTGTCCACTTCGGTTCACTTCACAGTATGAAGGACACTTCATAGTATTGATCATATGTTCTCTGATGGTTACCTTGTGTTAGGCTTTATGGTCTGGCCCACCCCACCTTTTCTTCTCGTACGAATTTCACATTTGATTTTTGGGTTTTTGGGTAGGCCGCCAGGTAAAAGAGAGAGAAGTGGATTAAAATTCTCAGAAAGAAAGTTTGGGGATTACCTGTTTGTTTAAATGAACCATCTGTTCATTTGTGTGAGCAGTGTGTTATTTATGAAAACGGAGGTATAAGAAATGATTTATGGTAAATTGACAGATGTTTTTGCGTTAGTGGACCCACAGAAATATATTGAAGAAAAACGTGGAGAATAGGGAGGGGTATAACATGTTAATAAATGTATCATTGGAAAGACAACAAAAGGAGAAATGACAGAACGTTTCCCACAATAAATAGTGAGCTGGCAGGACTATACAAGGAGGAGATACAGTCAGACAGTGCTGTTAAGCCCATGTAATAGAGTATGTGATGTACTGTTAAAAATGGATGATCTCATCTGAAAGTTTCCCCAACTTTAGAAAATCCGGCAGATAAGAACATTGCCATTCGTTTTTATTTTTATTTATTTTTAATCTATTTATTTTGAGAGAGAGAGAGAGAGAGAGCTGGAGGGCAAGCACGAGGGGGGAGGGGCAGAGAAGAAGGGAGAGAGAGAATCCCAAGCAGGATCTGTGCTGTCAGCATGGAGCGCGACGTATGGCCATATGGCTCAAACTCACGAACCGTGAGATTATGACCTGAACCAAAATCAAGAGTCGGATGCTTAACTTCCTGAGCCACCCAGGTGCCCCAAGAACGTTGTCATTCTGAGAGCTGTTCAGTCTCAAATGATTGATAAAATGCTGTAAACATAAATAAGACTGTTGATAATTTGTAAAATTTTACTTGAATTGTTTTAAGGTATTTCTTGGTCCTTTCATGGTGCTCTGTTTAATCTTTCCTTAAAATAACTCCATTGATGGATACATTATCAGTCTTTTCCTGCTGTGTGCTGCATGGGCGCCAGTAATTTCATCACTCCCTCATGGTCGTGGGGGCAGGGGAACCTACCCCCTGCCCCATGTAAGCTAGTATACTTCAGCAAAACCCTGGCAGTTTATAATGTAGAATATGGATTGTAAATAGAATTAGTTTTTGTTTGTATAATCAGTCCACTTGATTATCAATTTTATTCTCTTCCAGAGAGTGATATTAAAAAAAAAAAAAAACCTCCCTTGCTAAATGGTCTTTGTCAGAGCACAGTTTATTTAAAATATAATCAAAACAAACCAAAAACAGTTGTCCTAATTACAGTACAAGAGAAATTTATTATAAATTGGGAACCACAACTTTTTAAATGAAATCTGAAATTATTTTGACTTTTAGGTAAGTGCTAACAATGAAATGAAATAAAACAAAACATAATCTTAGAAAGAACTAAAAATAGTTGCATGTAGAGACTTAAACTTGTTTTGGATAATTTGAAACTTAATCACATGATTATGACTCACTGGAATAGTTTTAGAAAAATTGTGTAGAAGGTAGGCATATATACTGATTATTCTTTTTATGTTAGTGCATTTACTACACCGATTTAGAAAAATTTCTTTTAATTTTAAAAAGGCTTTCATATTTGGTTTTGTGATATTGTAAAATTATCTTAGGGTGGGTAGCATGATTGTTATTTTAAAATATTAAAGATGAATATGGCACATTCAGAAAACCTACATTAAAATCATCAATATCAGCTACTGGGAGAATAAAATGAGGCAAATGTGAACTTTGTTTTTTGTTGCTTTGGTTTTTACAAAATCAGGAAAAATGTAATTCTGAGCAGTGCTTCAGAATTTTTGTCAAGCTACCTACCAAATTCACACTTCTAAGTGACCTTTCCAATCTGAGTAATTACTATTTACTCTTTCCCGATGTGATTGTAGTGTGGAGTCCAGTTTTTATCTTGGTACAACAAAACAGTGAAACAGAATGATGGGCTAATGATTGAACCAGAAATTTGCTATTAAGCTGCAAGAAATTGTAAAATAATAAAGCTTAATTTGGCAGTTGGTCAATAAGCAATTTTCAAAACATTACCAGATGTTGAAAAACGCACTGTTCTAGATGTGTTTGGAAGTTAGACATATAGATAAGGTATGTTACATGTATTTATATTATGTCTATTAAGCATGTATTGTATGTATATTATGTAATATATATTTTGCTTTGTAAGACTCCTATCTGACTTAACACCTATTATGAGCCTGACACTATTCTAGGTATTCTTATTTTGGGAATGCAACTTGGAAGATAAAGTCTTGATTTTACCTTCATTGAGCCTGGTCTGGTGAAGGAAACAGGCAGCTGACATTTAATTGTGATAAAGTGTAATGAATGCTGTGGAATCAGCCAGAACATTAAACAAAGATGAAGTTAAAAAAGAAAAAAGAAAAAGAAAAAAAAGAAAAGAGAAACTTCCTGAAGGAAGTGACATTAACTGGAGACTCTTAACTCTATAACTAGAAGTTAGCCAGTCCAAAAAAAACCTGGAAGGGCAGAGTATTTTAATAACTGAATCTGCATGGTCAAAGTGATGTCCTGTGACAGTCACTGAACTCAGTTCAGTTTACTGTGGTTGGGAGGGGGGGGTGGGGAGTTGGCACGCATTAGAATAGGAGTGGGGTGAGAGATTGTGAAAAAAAATGAGTCTGGGAGATTATCTGGAGAATGGTCAGTTCTGTGTCAAGTCTTGCCTGGACTGTCAAAATAATTACTTAATTGGTGTCCCCTCCTCGGCCACTTCAGGAGCCCTTGGACTCCTATCTGACGGATTCATGAAGTACAGCTTTGCTGATGCGCTGATGATACCCCTGGCCCGTCAGTGGCTCTGCTTGGCCCTTAAAAGGAAGTAGACAATCTGTAACTCAGTTTTAAAAACTGTCCTCAAACTAGAGTCAGACTACTTTTCATACTTATTTCTCACTTAATAATGCATGTATTATTTGTCATTGATGCTTCAGACTATTCTATTTCCTCTACCTGGATATCTTTTCTAATGCTTCATGTTTAAATTCCACCTGTTCTTCAAAGCTGTTATCTGATTCTTCTAAATGGAAGCATTGTCTTTTTTTTCCCTCAAGTTATGAGAACTCTTTATCTGAATGTTCCTTATCACCCTTTCTGTCTTCTATCCTTACCTAGTTATTTACATACATGTCTTATGTCCCTTCATGGAATATGTCTGATTCATTTATTGTCTCCGCTGGCCCATAGCATGGAACATATGAGAGCTGTCAGCAAATAGATGGTGAATAAATGTTTAAATGAGTTATTCTAGAAGATATTAAGATTTAATATGAAGTATATTCAAAGTAACACTTTGATAACACTTGACAAGGCAACAGCTTGCCCTTCCTTCCTCCTTCCTTCCTTCCTTCCTTCCTTCCTTCCTTCCTTCCTTCCTTATCCATTCATTTCCTATCTTCTAGCTTACTCTTCAGTTTGATTAGGAGACAACGATCAGTTCTCCTTTTTCCTTTCCCTTTCATTCGTGTCCACATATGTGTGTCTGTGAACATGAACTATATTTCTTATCAAGATATAAATCTAGTTATTTTAGAACAATTTCATAGACCTTGTATGCTCTGTTATGTTTGCAGGAAACACAAAGAAACCCTTCTGTTTAACTTTTGATAATTTCTAATGGGGGCAGCACATATTAATTTCCAGTTTCTATCCCTGGATTATAGTAAAATCATGTGTTGTATCTGCAGGCAAACAGCAACAACAAATTAAAGTTGCCCCCAGGCCCTAGATTGTCTATATCCCGCCTACCCATTGGGCGGATGCATGCTAACTCTGACGTGTCTAGTACTTCCTAACTTCACCACTTCACATTGGTGGGGCCTTTCATGGGATATTTAACCTCTGAGAGCTTCCGTTTCCTCATTTGTCATACATAGGAGGCTAAGAAGAATCACTTTTGGGATTGCCTTGAGGGTAAATGATGGGTATTATTATGAAAGTTAACAACAGACCCCTGAATTACCCCTGAATAGGACACAGAGGAGGTCACCCTTACAGAAAGGATTCTATCCATTGTAATGGTCTTCCAAAGCAAAATGCAGTAATCCTGTGGAGACCTCTTATCTTCTTATTTGAAAATTTATGACATACTAGTTTACCTTCATAAACCTTTACTGCAGCTATAAAAACTTTAACATAGACGACTTATAATTGAGTCACAAAAGCGATACTGTCAAGATAACATAGGAGCCGCCTAAGACCTCTAGCCTCCAAAGGATGAGAATGAAAGGAAATGTCTAGGACCATGCAATCAATATCTTTGGTACACTCTTTCCTTAGTGTACCATCAATGTTGAGAATAATACTTAAGGGCTGCTCTCATGGATACATTGATGATGTGGATCCCTTTGACCCTCTTTTTCTTATGAGCTCTTTGCTTCCTGTGAACAAGGTGTTCAGAAACAGGTGGTGCTGGTTTGAGGCATCGTCCTACGACTCTATGCCCAAGGGAACAAAAGACAGCAGCTCCTTTGGTGCAGTCCCTTGTCCTTTCTACCACTGAATAGGAAAGGAGCTGTGAAGAAAACAGTCTAGAGACAGAAATATCAATTAAGGAATAGTCAGATGACATTAGCAGTTGTCCTGGAGTTATTGGCCAATACCGGTTTTACAAGAACTATGGAAAAGGTTGTAATTGATGTGTATATGAGAATGCAGGTTGGTATATATAGACTAACCAATGGTCCTGAGAGTAGCAATCATTAGAATCATCTGAGAGCTTGCCTGGGATCCAGCCAAGATCAATTAAGTCAGAATTTCTGGGGGTGGATGCTGGGTATAGAAATTTATTATTTATAACGTGCAGCCATGATTGAGGACCAATGGCCTAGGCCTTACAGTATTGTCGCAGTGAGATGATAGCTGGGACATCGGAAATGCCCTCCCGTCTCTTAAATTGCTTATTCATTCTACAAACATTTACTAAAAATGCTTAGGTTGCTAAGTTAGATTTAGCCCTGTCTTTAACAAGTTCTTAATCTAAAGGGGTAGACAGACTTGTAGAAATTACCTGTAATACAATTTGACAGGTGCTGAATTCACTACAGTGAGTTTATTCTATCTGGCAGGAAAGTAAAGAGGAGGAAGGGAGGGACAGTGAGAGAGAAAATGTCCCCAGAAAGTGACATTTGAAAGGGTCACCTCTCATAATTAAATTTAACTTAGGAAAATGATTCGCTGTTATTACCTACTCCTTTTAAAATACAGATGCCCAGTCTCCTAATGGTAAGAGAAATGAGCAGTAGTTGAATCTTACCTTGGGCATTGGGAAAGCTTTCTCATAACCACCCAGGAGTTATGTTAGTTGGATACAATTTCACACATGAAGGCGCTGTTTGGGCTGGAAGTTGAGTACCTGCATGAGGTCACATAGCTAGTGGGGGGGGAGGTCCGGTGAATCCAGGTCTCCCTGGCTCCCCTGGATGTTTTTGGGCTGGACTATACATTTGCCATCTTCAGCCATGAGAGGCTTAGTGTGAGTTCTTTAGAAGAGATTCTGTCTCGATGGTGAGCTGAAGGAGTATGGAAAAGAGGAGGTTGAGGGAAGAGAAAGGATGTTTTCAAGCGTGTCCAGAGATACGGGCTGAATAGCAGGAAGCAGGGGCTGCAAGGTTGTAAAGAACGTGCTAGGAGACTGAGAAAGTAATTTCTATTTCCTGAGTACCAGAACACAGTCGAGGCCCTTGTGTACATTCTCTCCTTTAATACTTACAACATGCCTAGGATGGTATTCTTATCTTCATTTTTATAGAAGAGGAAGTTGAGGTTTAGTGAGGTTGAATAGTTAATGCAAAATCTCACTGCTAATAAATATCAAAGTTGACATTTGAACAAACAACTCTGATTTCCAGCTCATGTGATGTTAACCATTGAGCTGGGGCTCAATTGCTTTTTTTATGTCAAGTCCTGGGACATTTCCTGTGTGCAGATCTCTAAGGCCTGTAGATGAGAAGCTTATGCCTAATGAGCCAAGGACAAAGATAAATCCAACAAGTGCAATATCTTATCTGGGTGGGAGCAGAGTACAAAGATGTGGTTTGGTAACGGTAGTAAGAAGTTACCTGAAAAAGGAACAGATGGGAGGAGACTAGGGAAAAAGGGAAATATAAATTGATGAAGAGAAAATGGGACTGTAGTTTGCGAGTTGAGAGAGGTCCTGGAGAAGATGCAGAAGAAATCTTTGAGAACGTTATTGGACAGATTATCTTCTATTCTGAAATATAGGCAGGACTCATTCACTTAGCAAACAGTTGTTGGGCTTATTGGCCTGGCCTAGCTGGTGGGCACAAGGTTGAGTCAGGACATTGCCTTCTGGAGGCAGTGGGCATGGGAAGAAGGTGTGTAAAAATGCAAAAAATGCACAGTAAAGCCGTGTGATACTGTTAGGAGAGAGGCATGTACGAAGTGCCAAGGAAGGTAAACATCCATTGCTACTAACCACCACTTGCTTTAGCCAGGGGTAGCGCGTAAAATCCTTGCATACGTTGCTTTACCCACTGCACCCAAGCCTGGAGTTTAGCAGATCTGGGCTTTCGGCCTAAATGTTGTTGATATGATAGCAAGAGAAAAACATCATGTGACAGCAGCCTGTGCTTTTCCCTCTTAGGTTCACATTCCGGCTTATTAAAAACCAGTGTTGCCATGGCTGACATTCCTGGGAGGCCCAACATCTCCATACTTTGCATCTTAAATAAACACTTAAGAATACGCTTTGCAGCCTCTGATCGCCTTTTAAAACAGAGCAACCTTGTGATGATTAAGCTTTTTCAAGGGCCTGCGTTTAAGTGATGACTTCAGTACCCTTTTGTCTTAAAGAGTCATCTTATAGACGTTTGTAAGAGTTCCATAGTTCCCAGACATCTCTTTTCACTTGTTTGTTTATTGGTAACATGCATCCGTTCTCACAAAGCTACCGAAGGATACTAGAACATGAATTCCTTCTCAAAATTCTTTCTCATAATTCTCTCCCATTGTATCCCCAGTGGCAATTTTTAAGGAACTTTTGTTGAGTGTCGTTTCTTTATAGATATTTGGGGACCTGCCTTAGAAAGCCAGTGGAATTCGGTGGGGGTAGAAGTAGGGTGATAGAAGAAGACAGGCTCAGATCACCTGTGTGGTGATACTGCTTTTTTTATTCAAGATTTTTTTTTCGCCCTTCCTGCCTATGCTGCTGCAGTCAGCATCCAATAGAGATGTGTTTTGGGCTCGTGAGCCAATTGTCTTTCTCCTCGCTGCAGCCTGAAGTCTGAGAGAGGGCTGATGGCTGTGCACAATTTTAGCAAATTGTCATGGGGACGTGGGGGGAGGGGCGTGCTTCACCCACAGGAACAGAGCCAGTGTCATTGAGCACATTTTGTTCAAGTACAAAGTTGATCTGTCTGAAGGAGACAGTGGTCAGCAGTGGTAAGGACCTTTGTCGCCTCACCTTTTCTTCGTTGCTCTGTCATTGTTGTTTATGTGAAGAAATAGCATTTAATCGCTGGACTTGAAACCAAATCTGTGAGGTCAGCAAACGACAGCATTTATTTTCAGTTAGGGAATCCCAGAGGTTACAGAGGAGTCTGAATGAAAAACTGGGGAGAGAAAAGGTGTCTGATATTTGGCAAAGACAATGACATCTCTGAAAGATTAGAAAACAGTATAGTGCAATAATTTCTGCATGTAATTGACAAACAAAATTTCGGACATCTGTTACAGTTGAGAAAATTATCTAAGCACTCCTCATATGCGTAGTATATACTCTCCCAACTAGTGGACACGGATGAAAGATTTGCAAAGGAAATGTTGAAATGGGACTTTGAAAATATCGCATGATATTGTTCTTTAAAGTTTATCATAGCTAATAAAAATGTTATTTAGATATGTAAAAATATATTGGTAGGCACGTATATCTAGAAAGTACAAATATAGCAAATGCCTCATAAATACAAGGTAGCGTTGTTATTATTCTTGAGCTGACTTCACCAAAATGTTTTGCCTCTTTGATTTCCTTTAGTTTCTGTTATACTGCTGAATAAGAAGACTTGCCCCTTAAAACCTGCCATCCTTTCAATATCACTTATGTTTTTCATTTTATATATATGTAAATAATTTATATATATAAAAATATATGTGTACGGTTATATATGTTTAAATATACATTTATATATTTAAAGGTATGTTTATATAAATATACATTTATATATGTGTATATGTAAATATATATATTTATGTATATATGTGTATATATAAACATATATTTATGTATATTATGTAAATATGTATTTACACGTTTATACATTTATGTTTTTATAAATATACATTTATGCATTTATATTAATATGCATTTATACATGTTTATATGTATATAAAGAATATATACCTTTTTTCTATATAAAATCACCTTTTCGTTGGGGCGCCTGGGTGACTCAGTCGGTTAAGTGTCCGACTTCAGCTCAGGTCGTGATCTCGCGGTCTGTGGGTTCGAGCCCCGCGTCGGGCTCTGTGCTGATAGCTCAGAGCCTGGAGCCTGTTTCAGATTCTGTGTCTCCCTCTCTCTGACCCTCCCCCGTTCATGCTCTGTCTCTCTCTCTCTCAAAAATAAACGTTAAAAAATAAATTTAAAATCACCTTTTCGGGTCACCTGGGTGGCTCAGTTGGTAAAGTGTCCGACTTTAGCTCAGGTCGTGATCTCGCGGTCTGTGGGTTCGAGCCCCATGTGCTGACAGCTCAGAGCCTGGAGACTGCTTTGGATTCTGTGTCTCCCTCTCTCTCTGCCCCTCCCCTGCTCTCGCATGTGCTCTCTCTCTCTCTCTCTCCTCTCAAAAAAATAAACATTAAAAATTTATTGAAATCACCTTTTCTTTATCTGTGATATATCCGATATCCATTGGTATATCCATTGATATACCCAAACATCCATTTGCGATGTATCCAAATCACAGAGACCCATCAGGGGACTCCATAGATAATCCAAGAAATCTCTTGCCTCTCTAGGTGTCTAAATGAAGTGGATAGCGTGAAGTAAAATTTTAACTTGTTTGGTGTTCACTTGTTTACTACTATTGATTCTGTAAGTCCTGCTGAGGGAGAAAAAAAAAATGAATGACAGATGAACTGAAATTTATAAGGGAATCTCCTGGTTTCCGTTACACGGAAATACTGCATGGATTCGTCTTCTCAGAAATTAGTGGTTTATACTGTGAAACAACTTTTCCTTTGTAGAACTCAAAGGGGTTTGAAGCATTCCTTCAGTTCTGACATATTCTGGCTAGAGTCATCTATGTTTTAGTGTCAGCGTGATTAGAAAAACATACATACGCACATACATACGTACTTGAGCATGTCAAAGTGGTCATCAGTATGAAGGCATACTTCCAGCATAGTGGTGAAGAGTGCCAACTCTATGGTTAGACTGCCTCCGTCTAGTTATGTGCTCTTGGACAAGGAACCGTCCCCCTCCCAACACACACACCTTTGGAGGGGTATTTAAAGATGGGAACTTCTGCTTTGCCAGTGTAGCAGGAACTGGAATAGGTCTATAAAGGACTGCTCAAACAAGTTTTCCAACAGATTGTTCAGGAAAAAGTCTAGGCATTTGACCTAAGAAATTTATCTTTTTTTAACCCTCAGGAAATCCGTAGAAATATAATAAATACATACTGTCATGTTGTAATCCACATAACAATGGTATGATGAATTGGGTACTATTTGTAAAACATTTTGTGTTTCTCAATTGAAAGGCATGCACTACAAATAGAGCACTAAATTTTATTATGTAAATGCTAGGGTTTTTAATTATCAGCCAGGATTGGAGAGTGCCTGATTTGGAGGCTGTAAAACTTCAGAAGTGTTTCTGCTACAAATAGTTTAGAAGTCTGACAGTTGCTGCACGGAGAAAATAATGAAGCAATTGAAAAAATAATAGAAACATAGTGATCTGGCATTTCCAATTTTATGATGCCATAAAAAAGCAGCCAAGATATGTTGGACTGTTTAATGATGCTGGCACCTACCAAATGTCACTGGGCTTTCACAAGGTCATGGAGACTCTGGTTTGACTCAGGGAGGTTGGCCAGACCCATGTTGGGAACGCAGGAAGACCGTGGAATAGGTGGAGACAGTAGGTGCCAATTAAACCCTTCATAGCACTTCATGCAGTAAGTTACACACTTTTGTGGGAGTCTGTGCGGTGGAGGAGGCCCCGGGTAGAATGAAGAAGCGAGCCCATTTCTTCTTCTGGCATGCTGTCGTAAGCATTTCTTCACAGGAGATCTTTGTGGGCCCTCACTGGGGAGGCTGAAGTTTCTCCAGAGGACTATTTGCTAACACTGTGCGCTTGTCATACTGTTGCTGTCACAGTTGTACGTATCCGTGATCTCTCACTGACAAAAGCTGCTTGGAGAAAGGAGTGGTGTTTTTGTAACAAGAATGTGTGTGATTGTGTTTCCTTTTTCCCCTTTTCTGCCTCCTCTGGCTCCTAGGCATTACGTAATACTTCTCTAGATGTGTAGAGTTTCAGTTAGGCCGTTTTCAAGATGATTAATGGGAGTTGTGCAATTAAAGCTCGTAAGTTCTCTGGGAAAAAAGTCATAGTATCCCGATGTTTGAGTTAGAGTGCACGGAGTTTGCGTCAGCATTCAGGATATTTTGGGATATTGTAAATGTCACTATTGGTTTTAATGTCCAGGCATCTCCAGCATCACACTTAGGAATGTTCTATGAAGTAGTGCCTAGCACACCCTATGAACATGAGCTAGAAGTGTCTAACCTAAAATTGCTGCTTTGAGTTCACATTAGACTTTGATGAAAAGGTGTTTAACACAAGTGAAACAGTCTGTTAACATTCTTCCACGTTCTTTGAGGCCGTGGCAAAATGACAGATTTAAACTCAATAGATTGTGTATGTACCTGTGTTTGTATTTTTCTTTCTTTCTTGTTCTGGCAGTCTCAAACGTTCTTAAGCCACAGTCAGTGTGTATGTGAACATGAGCTTTCAATGGGATCAAGAAAGGGAAAAATTTAAGTTGGCTTTCTGTTGTGTTTCATTTGAAAATATGTTGTATATGGGGTAAAATAACTTAAAAGAAATTGAGAATATTTCAGTAAAAATACATGCATAGATTTCTGCTTTTCTCTCTCACTGATAAGAGAAATTTTTCCCAGCTCTTGTGTTGACCTGAGCTCAAAGCATTTGGCCTTATGTTGATTGGATGAATGTAGAAAGTTAAGCTTCAAATATTGATTAGTGTTGTGCTGTTTACGTCATGTTAAGTTTAGAAGACTACTGATTAAATACCTAGGAAAATAAAGGGAGAATTGACTCCTTTCTTCATGTTCTCTGAGAATTCTAAGCATTTGTTCCTGGTGTTACCTGAAAGTCCAATGAGGAAATTCAAACAGGAGAAATAGTGTTTGGCTTAAGAATATTTTCTTGCCTTTCCACATGATAAAATCTGAAATAGATACAGGGTGAAAAAGAAATCCCATTTTGTTTTCTGGATTAAAGCATGATAATATTTGAGAATAAAAAGTGAATAGGAAAATTACTCTTAATATGTGAATATTATATATTTACTATTTAAAATATACTACTTGAATATAGTAAAACATAATATTGGTTTATTAAGAGTATATATACTGTGTGTGTTTGTAATATAGTATAGTATACTCTTTATGAAACACAACACAATAAAACAATAACATAAAATCAGTAAAAATCTTCATGGAGACATTCTAAGAAAAACAATGAAAATATCCTTTCGACTACATTAGGAATTTATACAAATGATAGTTAAGTGTCCCTTTAGGTTTTATTCTGTCACTTTCTAAAAGTCCTTATGTGGGGGCGCCTGGGTGGCTCAGTCGGTTAAGCGGCCGACTTCGGCTCAGGTCATGATCTCGCGGTCCGTGAGTTCTAGCCCCACGTCGGGCTCTGTGCTGACGGCTCAGAGCCTGGAGCCTGCTTCAGATTCTGTGTCTCCTTCTCTCTGACCCTCCCCTGTTCATGCTCTGTCTCTCCCTGTCTCAAAAATAAATAAACGTTAAAAAAAAAAATTAAAAGTCCTTACGTGTTTTTCCAAGTAAAACATGAAATACAAATTTTAAATCTAATATTCTATGTTTCTTAAATTTGCAACAAGAGCAGAATTGCCAGTTTGTAATACATATGCTGCTTTTAGAAATAGGTACATAATTGCAGTGAGTATATATGTGTGTGTATATATATAATGATTTACGTACATGTGTATACATTTGCATAGGACTAAAAACAACATTATGCACTGGGTCCACCAGAATTCAGGTGGTGGTCAGAAATTGTTAATTATTTTTCTGAGTTATCTGGCTACTTAATTTATCTTCCTCAGTAGCTTCTTTTTCAAAGTAAGGGGTATATGTCTCACTTTTATTTATCCTGAAATGACTTTCTGTAGGGAAGTAAAACTTTAAAAAATATACGTCAGCCTATCTGGTATTGTAGTTAACAGGTGAATGACACTATTAGTATGATTTTGGAATATAATTATTTACTTTTTTTTTGTATACCACAGTCTGTATTTGCTTCCATTTAAAATAAAAGACAAATAAACACTGAAATTCACATATTCATACCTTGAGAATTTTTAGAAGCTGCAGCTATTAGAATTTGGCAAAATTAGAAGGAATAACTGGTCAACCACCCACTCTTTTTGAGTCCAGTTTTATAGTAAAAATCTATTATCTTATGTTTGAGAAAGCTTCCAGACACTTACATGTAAGTATGAAGATATTTAAAGCTAATTACAAATAGCTTTGGGTTGGCAGTTTTAATTATGTGTGTTCCTTTTCTGGACTGAATGTTTGTGCCCCCTTAAAATTCTTATGTTGAAGCTCTATTTCCCCTGTGGCTATATTTGAAGATGGGGCTTCTAAGGAAATAATTAAGGTTAAAGTCAGAAGAGTGGGACTCTGATCTGATAGGATTAATGTCCTTGTAAGAGATGCCAGGGAACAAACTTTCTCTTCTTGTGCATGCATCAAGGAAAGGCTGTACGATTAGAATAGCAAGACGATAGCTGTCTGCAAGCCAGAAAGCACTCTTACAAGAAACTGTGAGAAAATAAATTCCTCTTGTTTAAATCAGTTGATCTATGGTATTTTGTTGTTACAGCCAAAGCAGACTAATGTAGCCCCCAGTAAATTCCATTAGGTATAAAACAGTGGTTGACTTTTTACTGGAGATGGTTTTGCATCTCCCTCACCCCCCAGGAACATTGGCAGTATTTAGAGACGATTTTCATTGTCATAACTGAGGACGGGAGTGTGACAGGCATCTAGCAAGCCAGGCATGCTGCTAAGCATCCTACAATGTACAGAACAGCTCCGCAACAAAGCCTATATGATCCAAAATGTCAATAGGGCTGAGATTTGGAGACCTTGAGATTCCTTTTAGGATGTATTTGTTCCTGTATTTGTTCCTGTAAGCTAGAGCAAGTCCTTTATGGAGGCAAGTAGATTGTAAGGAAACATACATCTAAGACCAACACAACATACCTGTGTGTTAAGTACAGTTATCTTATTTTCAATATTTTCAAGCCAGTAAATTCATTTCTAGAGTTAAACTCATATTCACCTAAATGAAAACAAAACAGTGTATATGGGTGTACATGCATGTGTGTGTGCGTATAATTTTCTCTCAAAACTTAATCATGTTGTAAACTGACGTACAGGCGCTTGGGTGGCTCAGTTGGTTAAGTATCTGACTCTTGATTTCAGATCAGGTCATGATCTCATGGTTGCGGGATCAAGGCCCCCACATGGGGCTCTGTGCTAACAGCATGAAGCCTGCTTGGGATTCTCCCTGCTTGTGCGTGCTCTCTCTCTCTTTCCAAAATAAATAAATAAGCATTGAAAATAAATAAACTGCCATAAATTTCCTACCATAAGAGGCTTATAATTTTAAAATAAATAATATATATGTAAATTTATTCACCTTGCGTTAGGATTGATAATTACAAATTAGCATGGTAGAATCATAAGAAACATTTTTGGAAATGCATGAAATGATATTTCTTGACTGCCAATTTTTTCTCCTTTGGCAAAATTTTTGTGAGATATTTGTATCATCTTAACTGAAAAAAAAAAAAAAAACAGTAAAAATTTTCAATAGGAAGCTACCAAATTCCTTTGCCAGAGTTTCTGGCTAATATCTGAGCAATGAATATCTCTGGAAAGTGCTTCAGATACATTGGTTAAAATCGTTTGTCCAAAGGAAATACTGATTTTGTTTTAACAATTGAAATAAATGGTTACAGTTTGAACAGTTTTTCCTGAAAACCAGTATTTCCAGTGAAATTTGGAAAAAGACTTATGTGTATTAGCTGGTACTCCTATAATTTTTTCATTGCCCCTTTATTTCCAGAGTCTACCCAAATATGACCCAATAATTTTAATTCTACCACATAGTTACCATTTGGCAGCTTAAAAGATGTCTTTTTATATTCTGACCTCATAATCACAGTATTCCTTTTATTTTAGATTGAAGAAGTATAGTTAAAAATAGAAAATTAGTTCTAGTTTTCAAATAGAATTTTGATTTTTTTGTTTTAAGTTAGCCAGCTTTTAAGTAAGATGTTTCATTTTTTTGTTGTTAGCTACTTCTTAAATATTAAAAATAGCTGATAGTTTCTCATATTTGAATTGCCATCTGTACTTTCATTCAATTTTGTATTCTTCCATTCTATTTTTATATCTCACTATATGCAGCATATAGTATATATACATTCATATCATTTTAGGTATGTACCATATATGCTCACACTATTAATATTTAAAAGTGCACATATTATTAAACTCTAATGTTTAATCAGGCAGTAATTTTGAAGCTCACACAGTTAATCTAAACATAGGCTTTCTTTGTTATTAATCACAAAATTGTGCCTATTTCAAAAGCTAGTGAGAAAATCCTTAAATTCACAATTGAACAGTTTATAACTTCAGATATTAAAGACTTGAGGAGGGGCGCCTGGGTGGCGCAGTCGGTTAAGCGTCCGACTTCAACCAGGTCACGATCTCGCGGTCCGTGAGTTCGAGCCCCGCGTCAGGCTCTGGGCTGATGGCTCAGAGCCTGGAGCCTGTTTCCGATTCTGTGTCTCCCTCTCTCTCTGCCCCTCCCCCGTTCATGCTCTGTCTCTCTCTGTCCCAAAAATAAATAAAAAACGATGAAAAAAAACCAAAAATTAAAAAAAAAAATGACTTGAGGAATTGATCTCTTGAATGATCATTATCGATCTCATCATACAGGCTTTTAAGATTACAAGGGGAAATTTTTAACTTTTTTGGAAAGATTACTTTTAATTTAAAGATGTAGAAAAATTATTGGAGAAAAATGGACTCAATCTGAATCGATATTTTACTGAACTTCCTCTGTTCCCTTAAAATACACCATATATGCATTACAATGATGTCTTTGAAATCTGTGTTTAGTTAACCTATAAAAAGCCTCTTTGAACGGCGTCTAAGGTATTTATGGCATGGACTCTATAAAGTGGCCTGCTAGCCAGCTGGACAGCTCACTGAAAATAAAATGTCGGTGTAGTCAACAAAAGCAAACCACAGGGACGTAACAGTGTAAGAAATGTATTAGAATGGCATTTTTTCCATACTGGATGTGGCAAATACAGAATGATCATTAAGGGCCAGGCTAATATTGTATTATTGATGATTGACAGGCATTGTCACTGGGTTGTGCTATTTGCATTATTTTTTAGTACTTTTAATGGAGACAGTGTGAAATTAAGCAACTGCTGTTTGTTATTAGCTTGAGAACTTTAAAAAAGAGAGAAAAATAATTAACATTTATTGACAGCCTGTTAAATCAGGAACCACGTATGAAGTTGGCCCACTGTCTTGCTCGACCCTTATGTATCACCAATGAAATCAATGGTATTGTTGCAATTCCACCGGAAAGGTATGGCCACTCAGAGAATTTAACTCCCACAGGGTCACACAGCATGTAATTAACAAAGCTGCTCTTCTGCTCTTTGAACCAAGCTATGTTGGATAAAATGTACAATTATATGGCAATAGGTGAAACTGCATAGAGCAATCAAAATGGAATAAAATCTACTTTATATGTTGGCATTAATCCTAGCAGCCCAATTTAATGTATCTTGAGGTGAAATCTCTTGATGACTTAGAATATAGTTCCTTTATAAAAATTTGCATGTGTGAGGGCTAGATGCGGATTAAATTTCTGCTCTTAGATTTTTAGAATGTATTGTCACTGTATAGATTTTAGACACTAAATACATGGAATCTCTACACAAATCTTGTTTCATCTCTGGTGAAACTTATAAACCTTCTGTTACCTTTTGTCCCTTTATTGTGGCAAGCTTTATGGGGTGTTGAAATTACTGGCCTCTGAATAAAAGCATCATTAAATTAGTGCAGCTAAGAATCAGTTTGGTGTTAGAGTTAGTTTTCATTCTGTTATTTTCATTGTCCCAGAATCGAGTTAGAGTAGAATTCATCTTTAAGGATTTATTGAGAAGTGTTCATTCATTCTTTTGTGAGTGCTTAGTGAGGTCTGTTGCTGGGAACTCAGAGATAGATGAATCTGGACAGGTACCATGGTGTACTTACCTTAATTCTTTTTTTAAAATATTTTAAAGTTTATTTATTTATTTAGGGGGGAGAGAGAGAGAGAGAGAGAGAGAGAGAGAGAGAGAGAGAGAGTGAGCACAAGCTGAGGAGGGGCAGAGAGAAGGAGACAGAATCCCAAGAAGGCTTTGTATTATCAGCACAGAGCCTGAGGCTCTAATTCATCAACTGTGACATCATGACCCCAGTTGAGGTCAAGAGTCAGATGCTTAACCAACTGTGCCATTCAGGTGCCCCTACCTTAACTCTTTATTAAAGATTTTTTTAAGGTCTATTTTATTTATTTTGAGAGAGAGAGAGAGAGCACAAGCAGGGGAGGGGCAGAGAGAGAGGGAGAGAAAGAGAATCCCAAGTGAGCTGTGTGCTGACGGCTGACAGTGACTGATGCAGGGCACAAACTCAAACCACAAGATCACGACCTGAGCCAAAACCAAGAGTTGGTCACTTACCGACTGAGGCACCCAGGTACCCCCCCCCATTTTTTTTCCCTGTCTTAAATCTTAATGAAAGATTTCTTTCTCCAAAAATTCATTTCACCAGAAATGCTGGTGATGTTCTCCAGAGTTTTAGGCAGTCCTTTAGAAGAGGATGTTTATTCTAACTTTTTCTTGACCTTTTTATTTGTCAAACCACAATTATGCAGCAGCCCAGTCAGCATTAAACACGTTTTGAACTCTCTAGGAAGCTGAGTTTATCTAATGTCAATTGCAGAGGCTACTCTGTTTTTTTTCCACACATGTCAATGAAAAATTCATGTGGCTTTGCAGAATTGTGTTTTGTAGTGGTTTTTGTTGTTGTTGTTGTTGTTGTTGTTGTTTGGTGTTTTTGTTTTTGTTTTTGCTACATCAGAATAACTTGGAATACTATTAAAATGCAGATCCCTAGGCCCCCCAGGTCTATTGCCACAGACTCTGGAAGAGGCTTGCTTGTCTGTATACTTTTTCACAAAATATCCTCAGTTGACTCTTAGGAACATAGCTTTTTGAAAGTGAGGTTTTAGTGCAATCGAATCAAGCTGTGCATAGAAAGGTAGCATATGTAAGAAATGCAATAGAATGACATTTTTCCTGAATGTAGTAAATAACAAAATGCAAACCACAGGTCTGAGCTTCTTTTAAAAGGTTTGACCTCTACTGACACGGAATATATATAAAGCCCATACGATTTCTCTCCTTCATTATTTCAATCTGTGCTGTGTTTAGAGGTAGAAGGGGCTGGGTGGTTTGTGTTAAGGGAGGCGCTCAGAATGAAGAGTTTATGAAGATTAGTGTTAGTATTGGCAAGGCCTGATTCAAGGCCCAGGGCTCCCTCTGTGCTTTTTATGGAGCTATAGAAACTGATCTGAGTGAATTGACAATAACTAAATCCTCAGGGTGAAGATAACTCTGCTTATTTTCACTTGTAAAGATCCAATATTAGTAAGAAATATGACTTGGAGATACTGAGAACCAGAATTTCCCCTCGAGCCAAGCTGTTCTTTGTCCTGAAAAAGCGGGTTTTCTCTAGAACACCTCACCTGGAGAGCCCTGAAATCAATTAAGTGTTTGTTATCCATGAACTGATTTATGTTGGCCAGTCATTCTCTGTGGTCAGTCTTGTGACTCAGTGTGTTTTTGGGTTGTTTTTTGTTTGTTTGTTTTGTTTTGTTTGTAAAAGTTATTTTTTGTGCAAATGCTTTCAAGCTGATAATATACTTGTGATCTCAATCAAGCATGATTTCATACAGAATAAGTCACAGATCTATAAATGTTCCTTTGTGAACATATCAATGTGCATAACGAAGAGATATTATAAAAATGACCTTCATGTCAATATTTTGTTTTTCTTTTGTTGGATATACAGTTAAAAATGTGGGGGTGCAGATGGCAATAGCACCTCCTGACCTTTACCTAGCTCACAGTGCCATGCAGTACCAAGGGCATGACGTATGCGTTATCTTCTCTGGTCTTCATAATAAACCTGTGGTGTAGGTTATATAGCAATTTTGAAATGGATGAAAAGCCTGAGACTTAAAGAAAGTTTTTTGTGCAATTCATACTGCTGATGTGTGAGAGACCTCGGCCTCTACCCCAAGTCTTGAGAACTGTACGTTCCTTGTATCAACTACTGTCCTCTACTGCCTTCTGGTTTAAAAAGTATTATTAGTGATGCTTTATTGCGTAAAGCTTGTTAAAACATGAAGCAGTATCCTATGACATTAGCCCTGTGCAGAAACTTACTCCTAAAAACCTGAATCAAAACAAGCCAGAAATAGGTCATTCAAATTAGGGTTGTAACAGATTTTTATCACAAACATAAGCATGCTGAGTCAGTGTACAGTTGAAGATCAAATTATGGTAAATGGATTTTTCTTAGAAAAATCAAAGAAGGCTCAGCAAGGTGGTTGACGGCTGCAGTTAAATAATGCTTTGACACTCACAAACAGTTCCAATTAGATTTATTGGTGAAAGAAGTTGTCAAGGTAATAATTGATGAGACCTGTTACTATAAAGACTTGACAACATATTGAAATAATATGGAAAGAGTGAAATGAGGATAGTATTGAAATAATATGAAACAAATCCCTCACAGTATTGCATATTATAGACTTTAATATATATTTTCCTTTTTAGAAATTTTTTGTAATGTCTGTTTATTTTTGAGAGTGAGACAGGCGACGGGGTGGGAGCAGCAGAGGGGCAGAAAGGGAGGGAGACACAGAATCTGAAGAGGTTCCAGGCTCTGAGCTGTCAGCGGAGAGCCCGATGTGGGGCTCAAACCCATGAACCATGAGACCATGACCTGAGTCAAAGTCAGATGCTTAACCAACTGAGCCAACCAGGCGCCCCAATTTAATACGTATTTCCAATGAGAAGAATCATCCCCAAAGGAAGGGTTTTTTCACATTTCTTACTTTATAGCAACTTATTTTGTTTCTCCATTTTACTTTGTAAATCTTTTGGAGGGTAAATATGTCTATTTCTTACTGTTGTTTAGTTCTTGGGCAGTGGAGACAAGACTTTGAAAGGTTAAACAGGCTATATTTTCACCAGTGTTTCATTGTACTTAGCCATCTGTATATACAGTGAGAATATGTGGGAATTTTTTTCTTTTCACCTGTAAGTTTCTTAATATATGGGCTTGTAAAGCTTACTAGTAATTTAATTTGGTTATGAGATACTTGTAAAGGTATTTAACTGAAAAGTCAGTGTGCCTTGAATCCTCCCAGTTCATTTCTTTGGAACTCAATACGAGTAAAAATAGATGTTCAAACTTCATGATTCTTTGGGTTCGTTAAAGTTAACCAGAAGATTTGCGAAGAGCTAATATTCTTTATTTGATATTCTTTATTTTAATATTACCCTGGCAGTTTGTAGATTTTTAAACTCCAATCTAGAAATATCAGGGCTAATATTAAAATAATTTCCTGTAAGGTTCAAAACTTTTTCAAGTGTCCTAACACCTCAATTTGATAATACATTTGGGTGAATTCATTACTTATTCCAGATGTACTATAAATTGATATGGACAGTGCAGTGTGTTAGCAACCCATGGCAGATCCAAGTGGTAGGTTTGCATAATTTTTATTTTTTAAGATGTGTCATTGTAATCTTTTTTTTTTTAAGATGGTATTTTCCGCTTTTGTTTTTTAGGGTCGTTGCTCCAGGGAGAACTGCAAATATCTTCATCCACCCCCACACTTAAAAACGCAATTGGAGATAAATGGGCGCAATAACTTGATTCAGCAGAAGAACATGGCCATGTTGGCCCAGCAAATGCAACTAGCCAATGCCATGATGCCTGGTGCCCCATTACAACCTGTGGTAAGCATGTTTTCAGTTCTCATTCATTAAGTTTGTAATTCCAAGTGTTCAATTTCAGTATAAAGTAATGACTGCACTTCATCAAGTGAACGTAGGTAACAGTGTCAGTTCTCCAGCATTTTCTAGCAAAATTATCAAGCAAACCCGGAACCAGTTTTCACACTGTGAAGTTACTCATCTTGTGGCCAAGTCATGTGGAAATTTACATTAGAGCATGCTTTCCCCCTAAAACTCTCTTTACGTTAAATCTTATGATTGGCAGGTATTAAAATGGTCATCAGACTCACCAGTATAGTCTGTGCATTTGCAGACTATAACGGCAATAATAATTTTAAAATTTGGTATAGATCATCTTTAATTTTGAGAAAAATCTTCCTTTCCTTCCTTCCTTGAAGAGTATCTGTTGCATAGCTTGTGATTCTTTTAAACTCAGATTGCAATTATTTTGTAGTTACAAATGCTAGGAGAATTCTGATAGTGGTGAATCAATATCATACACTTGCAAGTCTCATTAAAAGAGAACTAATCGGGAGAGAAAGAAACTCCCAGGGCTTTTAAGCAAAGAGCTAAATATTCTAAACTGTAGGTGATCATAGAGATTTAATGTTTACTGAGCTGGATATGTGAATAACTTTTGATTCTGAGCACATATTTATTTACTTGGGGTTCGGGGGAGTATATATATGAAAAATGACTTTAATAACCTTTACCCACATTTACTCATAAAAATGTAAGGTTAATATCCTAAGTAATTTTAGATTGCAAAAGGAGTCCTGATATTAATTGTGATCTAGTAATTCTGTATTTAAATGCATGTTAAAATCTGAAATGATGAGAATATATCTTTCAGTAATTTATGTCACTAACTTATATGCAATATTAGAGGGTTATGGAAATGTGAAGACCCATGGGTTTCTGATATGCTAATTGTAAACATGTGTGCTAACTAATTTTTTTCCAAATACATTTTAACACCTGAACTCAATGTAATTCTTATTCTCTCTTAGAACTTAATGCACCAATCATTCCAAAAAAGAGGGGGGGATTGCATTTCGAGGTGGGAGGGATCTCCATATCACATCGGCAGTAATACCAATTATCAGTACTATGCAGTTGAGGTGAGAGAATATTATAATTCTGTGTCTGTTTTAACCTGATTTTTTTTCCATTATTGGGAACTCAGTTAAAAATATGATATCTTAAATTTATTTTTGTGATATCTGCTAATATTATATCTGTACTGGGATAGCATGAAGATTTGGTTAAAGAAGTTTAGTTATGATCATTCTTGGTAGCATAAAATATAGGATAAGAGCTCTCTTTTGCAACTGGCTCTCTCGCACAGTTTCAAAGATCTGATAAATCCTTGGGGTGGCTCCTACTTTAGCTGATAGAAGATCTCTCATTGATGTGAGACACTTTGTTCCACTTAAACATTTAAAGCCTGCTTAGCGCCAGTCTCTATCCTCTCTGTGACCGGGAGCACCTCGAGGTCAACAAGTGTAATTCCCACGCTGTGGAAGCCAATGCTGGTCATGGCAGTGAGCAGCTCACTGTGAAGCCTTGGCCCATCTCCTGAGTTAGTCCTTGAGCTTTGCCCTCAAGGCCATTCCAGGGGCATCACGTGGGTAATCCTGGGACGAACCATAAAAAATGTTTATGCTCATGTCTGTGAAATACAGTAACAAACGTGGTGTTTATGAAATCACGAAATCACAGTTTCTGAAACCATCAGAAAAATCACATTTTCTGGTGGTTTTGGTGGAAAGTTCTCTACTTCAACAAAACATTTATTTATATTAGTTGTGAGCACATTCAGGCTTTGTGTTAGTTTTCCCTGATATGACTAGATTTGAATGTGGAATTACCCTTCTGCTACAGGCATCCTGAGATCACAGTCTAAAATAGACTCTGTTCAGGGTGACTTTTTTGGTAATAAATATAGAAGTCGTTTTAATTATTCAATTTTAAAGTATTTGGGGCTTTAATGACTGTGGAGAAGGCTTTGTTCCAGGAAATTTGCCTTCAAAACCCCACCTGAGACTTTGCGATTCTTTGTGTAGTCAGCCCTATTTTGATGAGGGTCATGATACAGAGATTCGGAAATAAATGCGATGGTCATAACCAGCTGCTTACTGGAACTTTAATGCTGGGTCTACAAATAGGGATTATAACAGGGTTGGAAGCAGCCAGGATGGCTGCTAGGACAGATGTTAGTGTTTGAAGACAGAGCACAAATGTGGATCCAACCCAGGTAGTGGTTCTGTCAAAGATGATAACTGTGAGCACATCCTTAATAGCAGGAAGAGTAGGAAGGTCTGAGTAGTCTCATGATTTGTAGTCAAGTAGGTGAAGCATCTTAGTTTTCTAGGGCTAACCAGTTTGGCCCCCAAACCATAGCCTGAAGGACCACGAAGAGAAGGAGCTGGGAAGCTCTAATCAAATCCAGAAGCATCTCCTGTCGTGCCTGGCATATAACAGAGATCAAAAATTTCTTGATGAGTGAAAGAATGAAGTAAGGAGTTTCCTTCCCCAAATACAAGGAAGAGAGCAGAGGTTTGTGTTAGTTTACCTGCCCCTGTGATTCCAAAGGAATCATGAGCAGGAGCCAGAGTACAAGCCCAATTATAGAGACTGTGGCATGGAATGGGGCATATGGTCGGATATGTATTAGCAGAGGCAGCCAGGGGCTTGGTGAGAGTACCACTGAGACCAGGCAATAGCTACTATGTCCCTCAATTGGGTTTTCCTCTTTTCATAAATTTTCAGAGACCGGGTCTCTCAATTTAAGATCTTCAGAATATGACCTTGGGCTGACTTGGGGAATTCAGGGATTTATAGGAGAGTTTCCTGTTTTTGTGGACTTTATGATGTTGTTATGAAATGCGCCAAGCCAAGAACCAGAAAGAGGGCTTAACATTTTGGGAGCAAAGACAACACTCTAAGGGCATTTACTGCACTCACTACTTTTTGTATCAAAAATCCTCACAACCGTCCTATGAAGTAGATATTATTCTCTCAACTTCAGCAATAAAGATACAGAGGTTCCGAAAGGTTAAATAATTTGCAAAAGGTATTTGGCTCGTGTGTAGCACGACAAGGATTTTATCCCAAGCTGTTCAGGTTCCGGCATCAATGCTGTAGAAACACTAGTGGGAGACATCCACCAACCATAGCTCTGAGTCCGTGGTTGATTCATTGGAAATCTCTGGCCTTCTTCAACATACAGTGAACGTTTAAAATATATTTTCTGCAAATTCCTAACAATCTTCTAACACAATTGTTCCCATTTTGTAAGATGAGAAAATAAGTAGTTGAAAATGACAAATTGAATTTATCTCTGTCTCCTCCCTAAAATTTGCATAATAAATGATTAAATAACTGCCGTTAATTCTATTATCATTTCTAAGCCCCTAATAAAAATGTCAAAAGATCATATTTCTCCTTATTATATTGATATTTGAAGATAAATGGAAGACCTGTAGGACTTGATTACCCAAATTTTAAAAATTAAGTATTTGTATTTTTTTCTAACTACTACTTTAAAAAATGATTGCATTGCCACGCACTGTCCTATGTAAAGATAATCCAACAAGAAAACCAAACAACCTAACCAAATATAGACCGTATCTTGTGGCTCACAACTCGGAAGCATCTGGTATATTCCTTTGGTCCATCCCAGAAAGGTGTCTTCAGAAATTCTGTTGATTCCAGCTGTCATTGCCCTTGAAGAACTCTGCATAAGTAGTGGTTATGGAGAGCTGTATCTGAGCTCTGGAGTCCCACCAGCAGTGACCTCATCTGCTTTTCTCTGTGCTCTCCAGGGATAACGTTGGCCATCCATAATTTCCAATGGCAGCTTCCCTTCAGGTACACACACCTAGCCGCCTTGAGGTACATAACTCAAGTTGAATTACTGTGCATTTCATGAATTTGAAGTAGCCTAGGGATAAAGAAATTCTGAGTTACTGCACTTAGCCAAAATCTTGGAAGCTTCCTTGCAGTACCCGTCGCCTCACCTTTGCTGTCACGGTGTTTCTCTGTCACAGCAGCTGGCAGTTGAGTGCTGAAAGCTTTGAAGTCATCATTTGTTACATGTCCAGGAACACCTAGAGTTCTTAAATTGGCTCTTAGTGCTTTACCTTCCAGTGAATTCAGCTAGTGATTGAGATAAGGCCACTTCATGACCAAGTGTTTCTGGTAAAATGTTTTCCACGGCCGTCATCCTGAGTCGTGCTCCCTCCACCTGCACTTCCAGTGCCTGTTTTGGTCAAGGAGTCTGTGCTTCCTGGAGCACCTTGACATTGGCCCAAATCTTAGGGACCAGGCCGTATGTGGTGATACCTTTTTACTTGATGGGCCAGACGTCAGTCTTCTTTATTTAAGTGTTATTACTTCATTAAAACTGATTGAAGGGTAAGGTAAAATTAAAGCTAGGTGGTCATTGTGATTTGCCCAGTCAGCGAGTCCGTCCAGAAGCGGACTTTAAATGGTATTTCTTATTTTAATTCCAGTCATATGTTGCCTTCTTATTTAAAAAAAAAAAAAAAAAAAGACATCGCAATGTGAATTTGTTGAGAATTTCCATTAGCTTTTGGCCATTTATATGCAAAACAATTGTTTACAGAGACTTCTGTAGCTCCTGTATAGGATTGTGTATACCCAGAAACATGGTTTCATACACCTTGATTGTGTGCTGTCGAGTAAAAATAAAGGTTTATTCTTTTACTGCTTGCAGGATCAACCTTTACAAAGACACATACACACACACACACACACACACACACACGCACGCACAAGTAAAATTGAGAAAAATCTGACAAAATTTGTCTTCTGTAAATTGCAACAGACACTGATTAGATATTATTTATTATATGCACTCCATTAACTTTTTGTTAAAAGTCACAAACATTATATGCAAAATAAACCGTGATTCACATCATGTATTAAAATAAGTTAGGGCCCCTATGCTATTTGCCACATTACAGCATGGTAATAATATATTACTGAAAAAAACTTAGCTCAGCATAAAAAAATAAATCATACTTTTCAAACAAGCATACGAGATAAATTAATGATTAAATTTTCAGGTGCGGAGGAAGTAACATGAAATCTCTCCTTTTTTTTTTTACGTTCAAACATCTATACTAGAAAACATTTAATGCATTTGCTGATTAGTTTGTGTGCTGGAGAAACCAGTTAGTAAATCCATTAATACAGTCATTGTGTGTAGTCAAATGTGTGTAGGGGACCTGCGTAGATCGCAGTCACAGGCTGGATGCAGAATGAAGGCAGCACATTGCATAAGGCAGCAGTCTGAGTGCCTGCAGGGTAGAAGAGATGGTTAAGTAAACACATGTGGTGATCATTGCCAAATTCGAGTGCCGAGGAGTTCTGTGGTAACAGAGGGTAGGAGAAACCTCGTCAGAGTTGGAGATGTGGGTGGATCAGGGGAAGCTTCAAGAGAAAGAGTCGTGATTCTTGAAGCATGATTAGGAATTAAACAAGTGGACTGGGCAGGAGCAACCTTCAATGTAGAGGGAAAAACCATGTTAAGAAGGAAGCCGTAAGAAAACCTGTCTCCCTAGAGACCTTACGCAGAATCAGAAATCTGAATCTATTTCTGTGTTTAAATGGTAGAAGACCACATAATGTATGGAATTGAAATTACCCAAGAGATTTGAAAAGTACTGCAGAGAATGTGATGAGTGGGGAGTGCCAGGGCATTCGGGGGTTGAAGCTCTCCAGAGGATTCTAATGGCCAGCCAGCACTGAGAACCTCAGGTTTCAGAATCACCTAAAATCAGACACACCTGTATCCAAATCCTAAGTCTTACATACACTCATTTATGATTATGGACACATAATCTGTGTGAGCGCTTTTCCTTGTCTGCAGAATGGGAGGGAGTAATGAAACCACCCCCCCCCCCCGACAAGACTATAATTTAATTCGTCCACGTATTCATTCATTCACTCATTCATTCAGTGTATATTTATTGAGTACTTACTATGTTCTAGGCAGCTAGCTAGATTCTGGGGATTTGGCAGTGAACTCTACAGATATCTGTGCCACCCGCCCCCCTCCCCCAACTCCAAACAGAAACAATGGAGGTTTTTTTTTTTTCCTTTGCCCTATGGCGTTTATATTTTACTCTTATGAGAATTAAATATAATAACATAGGTAAAGCACTTAGCACAATGCCTGGCACACAATAAATAGAGGGAAGTCTAGTAATAATCATGTCTGCTCACATTTAACTAGGGTCATAATGTGAAATTGAATAACATTTTAATTTATAATAAAGCCTGATTACTTTAATGGAATCAAAATGTCTCATTTAAAACAAACAAGTGATTAGCCCATAAATGCACTGACGTTATAAGATTGCAGTTTGTTTTTTCTCTGCTGAGGGTGTTCACTGCCAAAAGGCAATCATAAGTCAACCTTCCTTATGCCTTCCAGGAACAAAGATACCTGTAAATCATTATTACAAGAATGTAGTCAGTATCAGATACACCAATTACATAGTTATATGTTATCCTGTGGAGATTTAAGAGAAAATAGGGTGCACTTGATAATACCATAGCATTAATATCCATCCCTGCGACTCTGCTGAACTGTCTGCAGGATGGCTTTGGGAATGGAGAATTGGCAATGAAGCAGTTCCCCAGCTTGACTAATCTGATTAGGGCACTGATAAGACCAAGCAGTGACCTACCTCCAGCAAGGTGCTCTTTGAAAAAGGAATGTAACAAATGTGTAAAACCTCAAAATAACGGAAGGAATGTTGCACTTTTTGGGAGCAGCCTTTGGAATCAAGTTTCACAGTATAGAGCTATTATTATCATCGATCGGCTACCTGTTTAGCAAATAGCTCTACTTATCTGGAGAGAGAACAGAGAGAGCGCTTGCTGAATAGTTGATGTTTCAGAATTTTAAGAAGAATTTTTTGAATATTTATTTTTGATACAGAGACAGAGCATGAGCAGGGGAGGGGCAGAAAAAGAGGGAGACACAGAATCCGAAGGAGGGGCAGAGAGAGAGGGAGACACAGAATCCAAAGCAGGCTCCAGGCTCTGAGCTGTCAGCACAGAGCCCAACGCAGGGCTCGAACCCACGAGCTGTGAGATCATGACCTGAGCCGAAGTTGGTTACTTAACCAACTGAGCCACCCAGGCGCCCCTGTTTCAGATTTTTAAAGCTGCTAGATTTTGCATGGGGACAGTGCCCTAAAATTCTTCAGATTTGAATTTGCTCTGCTGAATTCAGTCAGAAAATCCATTCACATGACAACTCAATAGAAACAATCCAGCAGGAAAATTGTTGCCAGTTAATAAGATCAATATTTTTAGTTAGAAGTATTCTTTTATCTGTAATATGTAACTGTTGCATTATATGCATTGTGGATTATAAATTTATGCAGTGAGATTTAACAGAGCTGAATTTTATTCATCCCTGGTCTTACTCTCTTCAAGTAAGAATGCTTTTCTTAAAAATAAATGATTTTTCTTGCCGCCAAATAGCTTTGTAAATTTGACCTCTGCTTCTAAATAATTCTGGTAGATTCTGTACAGGGACATAAACATCTCAGTAACTTTCCAAAGTATGCATTCATTAAGAAGGTTCTACCTGAAAAATACACGTTAATTCATAGCAATAGAATACAAAGAGGAATGATACAGACTGTTGTCCGTATTTTAAACAGGTCTTCTGGTCTTCTGTGCTTGGTTGCTTATAATTCTTAAATACCTAATAAGAAATTAGAGTGTTGGTCTCATTGAAATTACAATCAGTGTATATGTAACAGTGTATGTTTAACCTGGATATTTCTGAGTAGAAGTCCAAGTTCAGCACATACTCACTGTACAGGTCAACCCTTGTCCTGGCACTGCCTTAGCAGCCAGTAGACAGTGGAGCAGTAAAAAATCAGCTGCTATTCAAGTAACTGTCGATGGAGAGAGATTGCTCTGGGCCCCAGTTTCTGACAGATTATCTATTGTTTATATCTGGAATGCTCAGGTGGTTTCCTGTTGTCAGTGCTTTGGGCAGGGACGGGGCTGAGGACCAGAGGTATTACTTTAGGCCACTTCATTAGGCAGGAGCCAGCGACCTGGCAGGGCAGCTAACCATAGCATTCAAACCAACACGTTTGGAAGCATAATTACAACTTGAAAATATGAGTGGAATGTATGGTATATTGTTTCTTCTTCCTAGTGAATCAGATTATGTATGAAATATTCTGTTTTCCATGGTCTTAATAAGAACGTGTGCAGTAGCTGCAAAAATTCTGTCCTAAAACAATTTGTGAAGTCGAGAAAAAAGTGCATCCCGTAGGACAGGGATTTTCAACCTAAACACTACTGACATTGGGGCTGGATCCTTCTGTGTTGTGAGGGCTGTGCTGTGTGTTGCAGGCCACTTAGCAGCATCACTCGCCTCCACGCATGAGACGCAACAGCGCCCCCAAGCTGTGACAATCAAAAATGTCTCCAGACATTGCCAAATGTGTCCTACAAGGCAAAATCACCTACGTAATTGAGAACCACTGCCCTAAGAAAAAGAGAATTCTTGAATTCCATTTTACCCTTCTAAATATGGGGCAAGTCAGGGCCAGCCTAAATAAGGGTGTGTGTGTGTGTGTGTGTGTGTGTGTGTGTGTGTGTATTTTAAACATTTCTTTTGAGCTATGGGAATTACCCTTACATCTTAATTATATAAGACTTTATTCCAAAACTCTCTTGAATACTATGTAAACTCAGGGTTCATCTAACTTCCTATTTCTATAGGAGGGAAGAATTAGCTACATTCTAGTGTCCCCTTCATTCTAAATAATTTGTCCACGATTCTGTTCCTTATACCACAGGGTAAAGAAAATTAATTGTTAAAAAAAAAGTCCCTTAAAAAACAGGATCCATTTTGTCCGTGAGTTTTTGTATTTTGGAGACAAACGTTATTATTACACAAAGTATCAAACTTCAAGAATTGAAAATCTATTGAATTAGGAAGCTAAAAGATAACACCCACGGGCAGAAAATTGTTGAGCTAGATTATGCTTTAAAAACTGGAAAAGCAAATCACTAAAGTAGATTTCAAGTAAATTATTTAATTCTACTTAAGAACAGATATATTTTCTGATATGCAGATCTTCATATCACATCCTCCTATATCTATTAAAGCATTTCTGGCAGAAATTCTGTCTTGTCACAAAATACCATGTGTATTTTTTTTAAACCGTGTAGCATTTCTTTAGAAGTTTTCTGTTTCAGACTTTCAGACATTCAGAATGGCTTCTCCCTAGTAAGGTAAATTCTTCGTTAAATGTTTCACAGGAGTGTGATAAACTGTTGGAATATTTACAGTTTCTTTGGAAGAGCCTGCAACAAGTGAATATGCCGAATAGTTTACCTCGTGTGTTCAAGAGAAATGGTGTCATCATCATCTTTCACATGTCCCATGAGATTTATTTCCAGTTTATATTGACTGTGAAACTCTGTTATCCGCTGGGAGTTCTGCTTTATTTATTCCAGATAATAGGACACTTGCAACCCATTAACAGTTGTAAACAGATCTCTCAAGTTCATCTGACGTAGCAATTATGAAATGTATTTCTTAGACAAGTTTCTAGGATTATATCAGGATAAAAATGGAGATTAGGTGACCCCAGGAAGTTTCTGTATTGAATAATTGATCTATTATTCAAAAAGAAATTACAAGCATTATGGACACCAAGTTTCAAAATCCCAGCAGAAAATTTAATGGGTAAATTACCTATTGTATTCTAGAAAAGCGTTGATTTGAGGAATGCTTATTCAAGAAACATTCTTATCCTGAATGAAAGTAAATAAACATAGAATTAAATGAAAAGAGGGAGGGCGGAAAGGAAGGATGGATTATGGATGGATGGATGGATGGATGGATGAGGGATAGATTATATAATGTAGAATATCAAATTTGAGCCAAGACCTGTATATTAAATTTTGCTTTTTATTTTATTTTTCAGCCAATGTTTTCAGTTGCACCAAGCTTAGCCACCAATGCATCAGCAGCCTTTAATCCCTACCTGGGACCTGTTTCCCCAAGCCTGGTTCCAGCAGAGATCTTGCCGACCGCACCAATGTTGGTCACAGGGAATCCTGGGGTCCCCGTGCCTGCAGCTGCTGCGGCTGCTGCACAGAAATTAATGCGGACAGACAGACTTGAGGTAGGAATGCTTCACTGGTTCCTTTATGTACTCCGTTCTGATTTTCAGAGTGTGCTGCTTGTTTACTTCTTCCACGGCCGTAAAGGTTAAACAATATTTGAAGCAGAGATCTTGGTTTGGTGTTTGGAGCATTTTGCGAGAATTTAGGTATGCCATATTTGACCAGTGAAATGATTACGAGAGCCACAGCATCTGTATGTATAATAGCGGATGGGAACTTGGACTCTGGGGTTAGACCACTCGTTACTTCATTGGGCCTCGGTTTCCTCATCCTTAACATGGAGATAATAATGGCCCTTACCTCCAGGAGTGTCTGACACACGGCAAATGCCTGCTAAGTGTTGGTTGTTGTTGTTGCTAGTTAGAACCACCAAGGGGCGCCTGGCTGGCTCAGTCCGTTAAGCGTCAGACTTTGGCTCAGGTCATGATCTCATGGTACCTAGGTTGGAGCCCCACCTCAGGCTCTGTGCTGATGGCTCAGAGCCTGGAGCCTGCTTTAGATTCTGTGTCTCCCTCTTTCTGCCTCTCTCCTGCTCGTGCTTGGTCTCTCTCTGTGTCTCAAAAATAAATAAATGTTAAAAAAAATCTTTAAAGAAAAAAAAGAACAACCAATTCTGTTCATCCCCTGACACTTTGTTCTCATAACGATTTGCTCAGCTACTATCTATAAAGCATTTTAGAATTTATTATTGGGAATTTCCTCATAGGCCTCACAGTATTTTGGTTGGAATAATAGCAAGGCAGCTTTGTTTGTGAAATGTGCTCTTATAAAAATGGTTTAAATTGGAAAGCGTATGATGCTCCAAGTCTCAGAGTCGAGGATGATCAGATCTATATGCTTTGCTGTTGCTGCATGAAAAAGAAATTAAAGAAGTAAATCTTACATTGAAGTGGTTGTTTCAGAATTGGAGCATGGCTATAAATTAATGGATTTGGTAAACTTCAGATGAAGAAAACAAAATGGCAACATTATTGTACATTGAAGCTCTAAAACCCGGCATTCATGTCTAACTAAGGAACAAAGTGACTTTTTCCTTTTCCTCTGGTTAGGATGAGGCAGTAGGTAGTTGGGGCCGAGAAGTTTTGGTGTTACTAGTTACTAAGAAAGAGGCAAAATAAGGCTGTTGTGTGACCCTAACTGACCCTAAATCAGTTTAGCAGGAATTTATTTAATAAGCACCAGTTTCTCGTTGGTAGGGCTTTACTGCATTCATTGCAAAAGATCTCAGATTTCAAGGTAGTGGGAACCGCCACCACCTTTTTTGATGGTGGTAACAGTAGTTGGTATTTACTGGGGATTTACTCTACCAAACACAGCATCAACCCATCACATGCATTGCATCGTTAACCTTCAAAACAATCTGCTGAGGAAGATACTGTTAACTCCATCTTATAGGGCAAGAGATTTAGGGGAAAGCTGTGGCAAAACTTCCTCAAGGTCATGGAAAGGATGCTCCAGTTGGGTGTGAGCTCAGAGCTCCATTTTTAAACACTGTTTAAATCTCTCATTCCCATACAAGTGATAGTACAGAGAGGAAGCAAGACATTTTGGCGCCCATATGTTCTTTAGAGTGCATTGTTTGTTTGCATGTTTACCTTTCATGAAAATTTTGGGAAAAGCTACTGATGAAGCCAGTCCCGTAAGGACAACTCTGAAAGGACGTGGAGACCTAGTTGTGTGCCCTCTGTGGACCAAGGATGGCTGTGTGCTAGAGATACACTTTCACTTGTGGGTGGTTGGTCGTTGTGCAGTTGCACTTGCTCATTATTTAACTAATGCTGTTTTCAGATAACTTAGGAGGCAATTTAGGAATTTTAAATATTTAAAAAAATCACTCGATGCTTAACGTGTGAGTCACCTTCCCCCTCCCCTGATCTTTCTCAAGCAAACCCTCGGTTCATAATGCATAATTGTTGATTGATGGGAACCAAATAGGCAGTCTGGGATGACCTTTAATGAATTAGTTATTGATAGGAGATGATATTTCAGAAGCTTAAAAATCTCTCTTTAAATCTCCTTAAAGGCTGAGCTGTGTGGTCCGAACTCTTATAAACTCATCCGACCATAGTTTTAGGTAGTCTGTAATTGGTTATATTTTGATTAGTATTTAATTTAAAATAAGTACTTTTGGGGCACCTGGGTGGCTCAATCAGTTAAGCATCTGACTTCAGGTCAGGTCATGATCTCACAGTTCATGGGTTCAAGCCCCATCGTCGGGCTCTGCGCTGACAGCTTGGAGCCTGGAGCCTGCTTCGGATTCTGTGTCTCCTTCTCTCTCTGCCCCTCCCCCACTTGTGCTTGCTCGCTCTGTCTCAAAAATAAATAAACACTTTTAAACAATAAAATAAGTACTTTTATTATTAGTTCTCGAGTTTTCTTGTGAGGAGCTACTTTGTGTATTTTGTCTGTCTTCTGCTACAGTGACAGCAGTTGGCTGCTGTGACATGACTGTCATTTCCTTTTAACCTGAATTCCTCTTATCTCAGTGCTTGATAGTGGTAGGGCAGCATCCTGTCTTATTCTGGTTAACAGGAGCTGCTGCCCTGTCACAGTTACAGTCTGTTAGCATATTGCACTGTGAAGCTAAGGGGCATGTCGTTCTGCTTGGCGCTGTGATTTTAGACACTCCTGTCTTCGGGTTATTTCCTCTCATGCTAACTGCACAGCATATCGCAATCCAAAAGACATGGCAGTAAGTGCACACACTTATTTACCAGTTCACCACATGTGTAGTTATTTCGGTTTAAATCTATATGCTCTTGTTTTTGCCTCTTGGAACTCTGAAGTGCGTGTTTGAATTTTGAGTTCCTTTTAAGGTGAAAAAAGTTTAAATCAGTTTAAATATTGGCCAACTGTTCTTGCCACTTCTTTCTCTCTTTCTGCTCCAAATTGTTAGACCATAAGGAAATTAAAAATACCATAGATTATCAGCCTTCTGGTTCTTCTTTTTGGGAGAACTGACACATATTTACAGCACTCACTGTGATACTACAAAAAATGTTAAGTCGAACAACAGGAATCCAAGAATTAGTGTTAGCAGTTTTGCTAATTAGATGAGTAAGCTTGGGTCAAGTTTCTGATCTTTTCTGAACTTCATATTCCACACATATAAAATTAGGGGATTGTACCAGATAATCTGTAAGATCACCTCCAGTTAGAATATTCTAGAAGACATTTAGGTTGTCTTTTTGTTTTTAATGCCAGCCACAAGTTATTGAAAATTTTATTTAAATATAACATTCAAATAAGCATATTTAATAAATACATTAAATTAGTTTAAATATACAAATGTATATTACATGTTTTATTAAATATATAGATGTAAAACACACATCAACTTTATATCAATATCCATATTATCCATTCTTTGTTGGATACCTTTTAAGAGACTTTGTAGCGGTATGCTCTCTATACCGTAAAATTCGGTATTCATGGTTTTCTCTAAAGAGGAGCAAATCTCTTAAATATTGGTCACTGAAATGAGGCTTTTAAAATTACATTTTTAACTTTGGGATACCTTTTTGTAATTTGCAAGCAGCAGTTTATTTTCAATGCTTGTTTTAAGAAATTGTTGGGACGCCTGAGTGGCTCAGTTGGTTAAGCATCCAACTTTGGCTCAGGTCATGATCTCACTGTTCGTGGGTTCAGGTCCCACGTTGGACTCTGTGCTGACAGCTCAGAGCCTGGAGCTTGCTTTGGATTCTGTCTCCCTCTCTCTCTGCCCATCCTCCACATGCTCTCTTTCTTTCTCAAAAATAAATAAAAATTAAAAAAAAAAGAAATTGTTAAAATTTATAAGTACTAGACAGGACTGAGGTTTTCAGTCATATCCTTACTTTATTATGAAGAGTTGGTAATTAAGAAATTATTGTTTGACTTATTTTCATGATAACACAGTAATTTTTATGGTGCAAAAAGGATCCATGAATGCATTCATTCCCTCGTTTATTCAACAATATCCAAAGAACTACTGAACATCTTTCAAGTAAAAAAATACTTGTGAGGAATACCTTTGAAACCTTTCAACGGCTATCAATAGCAAGAAAAGATCCACATCAGAATAGTGCCATACTCACAAATGATACCCAATAACTTGTTAAATGAATAAATGAGCCAGTCAACCAGTTAATTAATTAATCACAAAAAGATACATGCCCTTATTCAGAGTTTAGTGTAATCCAACAGAGAAGATAACACAGGATAAATTTTTAACATTTGTTAACATTCTCCTTGGGAACATGTTTACATTTTGAGCATTCCAGCTACAAAACATGGCATCTTGTTCTTGCCCTTAGTCCTAGAGCCGTGGTTTCCAAGTTTTAATGGGATTAGAGTCACATGGGATGATTGCTAAAAATGCAGGGCCTCATACCCATAGACTGATTCCGTAGGTCTTCCTTCACTGGGGGAGTCTTTTTCACAAATCTGCCAGGTGATCTTAAACACAAATAGTCTGTAAAATACTCAACAGGATGCCAGCACCTGTTATTTAAGGCTTAACTTTTCATCATTTACCTTATGTACAGTTATTTGTGACTCAGAATTAAAAACCTTCCTCCTGGGGCGCCTGGGTGGCGCAGTCGGTTAAGCGTCCGACTTCAGCCAGGTCACGATCTCGCGGTCCGTGAGTTCGAGCCCCGCATCAGGCTCTGGGCTGATGGCTCAGAGCCTGGAGCCTGTTTCCGATTCTGTGTCTCCCTCTCTCTCTGCTCCTCCCCCGTTCATGCTCTGTCTCTCTCTGTCCCAAAAATAAATAAACGTTGAAAAAAAAAAAAACAAAAAAAAAAACAAAAAAAAACTTTCCTCCTCCAAAACACTTAACATTCTACATTTTGTTAGGTTGCTAAGAACGCAGTGCACATAATGAAATAGTTCAAGTAAACTGATAATGATTAAGGTTGTTTATACCACCTACTAGTATTAATCAAACAAACAACTAATCCACTGACCTTACATTTCAGAGACTGACAAAGATATTAGATTGCTATTTGGTTATGGCATCAGTTCTATATCAACAGTCTATATTCCAGGAAAGATGGGCACACCCCTTGGCTTCTGATATTTTTCAGCTGGAATTTGTTTGTTGTAGAATAGATTATTCTTGGGGCGCCTGAGTGGCTCATTCGCTTGGGTGTCCAACTTTAGCTGATCTTGCAGTCTGTGAGTTCGAGCCCCGTGTCAGGCTCTGTTGCTGACAGCTTGGAGCCTGGAACCTGCCTCAGGTTCTGTGTCTCCCTCTCTTTCTGCCCCTTGCCCTCCCCCCATTCATGCTCGCTCGCTCACGTGCACGCTTTCTCTCTCTCTCTCTCTCTCTCTCTCAAAAATAAACATTGCAAAAAGTATTTTCAAATAGATTATTCTTGTGCTGAAAGTTTTATTCTACTGACAGAATCATGACGTGAGTATCTAATTCAGGCCACTGGATGCTGAAAGCTTCTACTACTTATTGACACAGAAGAGTCCAGTGACTTTTTTCATACAGGCATAAGACAATATGGTACCTATTGACTACATATAAAAAAAGAGCATTTAGAGCTAAATGAAGGTCAAGTATTAGTGGAAGTGATGCCTTGATTGAGATTTTTATAGGTGTTTAATGGATTTGGCATGATCTGTTGCATATAGAAGACATTTGATTCAAAATAAAATTAGAAAAGCAGATACTTTTTTAATAAGAGAAGCTTATTGGTAGGATTCTTTTAATTTTGTATTTTTGTGGAGGGTGTTTGGCTGCTGCTTGTATGACTTTTTAACTTCTCTAGAAAATTACTAAGAAGTATTGAGAGTTTTGTGTACACAGGTCTAAGGAGTTTTTTGTTTTTGTTTTGTTTTTTTTTTTAAATCTGTACTAAGGCTGTAGAATGGCTCCTTACAATGTAGTCATATCCCCATTTAAAACATCTAGTCTGTCAGTTACTCTCTGTGACTAGTTTGAGTTTTGTTTGGGAGATGAAGAAGTTGTAAGTTGTTTAAAATACTGTAACTCCTAAGCTTAACCACTCACTTTTGCTGTTCTTCTACTAATTGCTTCCTCCAAATTAAATCTAGCATTTCTCTGGTTTCATTTATTTAACAAAAGTGGTAAAAGTAACTGTTGACTTGAGCATTTTGACGTATTGATGACCTTGTTTCAGAGTTGTATTTTCCTGTCCTGTTGGTTTACAGGTTTCTCATAGGAATGAATAAATGCAAACCTGAAAATGGAAGGATTTTTTTACTTGGTCAGTTTGATTTTTTTTTTTAATTACATGGGATAAAGTGATAAATTCTGAGCTGTATTATCTGTAGAAATATGCTTGTGTTCTCTGCCCTAATGGTATAACGAGGGATTCTGCCTTTTAGATTTCAAAGACATCTCCCATTTGATCTTAACAGAAATCCTCTGAGGTAGCTGACGTGGGTGTCTTTTTTTTTTTTTTTTTCATTTTTTTTTAGAAGGAGGAAAATGAAGTACAGATCGGCCAAATTTATACAATTATTAGATAACATTGAAAGTAGGTATCACATCATCAGATTTCTTTCTTGGGAATTTAATTATACAATCTACTGAGATCATTGTCCATAATCACCAGAATTTTAAAATGTGAAGATTATAATCCTTTTTGAGGTAAAAATACGGATAATTTTTTGGCATTAGATTATATACTCATGACCATTAATGCTGTGGTACTTTGATAAAATCATTGTTTATCCAGTATTCCTTTTTAAAAAAATTTTTTAACATTTTTTATTTATTTTTGAGACAGGAAGAGACAGAGCATGAACAGGGGAGGGTCAGAGAGAGGGAGACACAGAATCTGAAACAGGCTCCAGGCTCTGAGCTGTCAGCACAGAGCCCGACGCGGGGCTCGAACCCACGGACCACGAGATCATGACCTGAGCCGAAGTCAACCGCTTAACCGACTGAGCCACCCAGGCACCCCTCCTTTTTTAAAGTTTCATATAGCTCAAGCTTCGTCAAAAATAAAGTCTGTGATGCTTATTGTTGAACAATAGGTACATATATATGGAAGCTCCTTAAATATTAATATATATTTATATACAGTGTTGTATGTTATATGATATTATATGTATAAGCTCCTTCATATTTGTCATTACGTTTTAAATTGACTTCCCAAAATATTAAAATAGTCCCTGTTCCCTATTGTAATAAGCTCTCTGTTCCTGCTTTTGAAAGTTGTTTTCAAAAAATGACTGCCTTAAATATGGCGAGCACAAAACATACTACTTCAAACAGATCTTTCTTTAACGAACATGCAAATGACTGTCCCACCTTGAATAAGTTCAGATGTTGGCATTAATGTCTTTAGAAGCTCAATGCCTTAACTTGCAGAACATTGCTGAATTTAATAATAGTTATAAAACCTGTTATTATTCTGACCATTTTGAAATAGGTTTGTCACATTCATAAAAAAACCTAGAGGTCAAATAACAGAACTGTTTATTTTAACCAGACTTGTATTGTGTGTTTTCAGCTAATCTATACATTATCTTTCTTGGTATTCATGATTCCATAGCTGGTAAATGTAGGAACTAAGTAGAACCCACAATTTCTGATTCTAAACTCTATTTTCTTTTCATTATACCACTGCTGTTTAATTAACAAAACAAAAAAAAAAGTTAACATAGAATTAAGTCACATTCCTTTGGGAATTTTTCTAAGTACTTTTGATTTTTTTGATTTTCTAAGTACTTTTAATTTTCCATAATTATGGAATAGCTGGTTCTGGAAATGGATTTTAATATTTATAAGTGTTCAGTGAGGGTTACGTGGGTGGCTCAGTTGATTAAGTGTCCGACTTCAGCTCAGGTCATGATCTCGCGGTCCATGAGTTTGAACCCTGCGTCGGGCTCTGTGTTGACAGCTGAGATCCTGGAACCTGCTTCAGATTCTGTGTCTCCCTCTCTCTCTCTGGCCTCCTCCACTTATACTCTCTCTGTCTGTGTGTTTCAAAAATGAATAAATGTTAAAAAAATAATTAAAAAAATAAAAGTGTTCAGTGAATATCTTCATTAAAATGATGGCTTTTAATGTAAACACAACCTCTTACCTATTTCGTATGAAAATTTATAAAACTTATCTGATTTAAAGACAAATCCTGCCTTAATGTTTGTAGAGTAAAAGATTCAACATTTTTTTGATTGAAACACATTATGTGTTTAGCTAAATAGGTGGAATTATTTTAATCTGTTTGAAAACCGTTTACCAAACTATAAAAAGTGCTTATATTTTTTGACTCGCTAATGCCATTTCTGCAGATGTAACTTTAGAAAATGATTTTTAAATGTCTATGTTCATAAATATATCCCTTGCAATGTTATCTGTAATATGAGAATATTGGAAATAATCTAGATGATCTCTGCTAGAGTTACCTGTATTCTGCACATCTGTTTGATGGGATTCAATGCAGCCATCAAAAATGATCACTCTAGACACTATATTTTAGTAAAATTTAAAAAATGCTTACATGCACTGTTGAACAAAAACAGGTCACCAAGTAGTAGCTATACCATAATTACAACTGTTTGAAAAATGTGTGCATGCAGAAGACTGGATTGGAAAAGCAAAAAGAACCACAATGTTGTTAAGGATTTTCAAACTTAATTTTACCTGTTGTGTTTTAAATTCTCCATATGGTAAATCCTACAATTTCTTATCCTGATTTGAATTCCGAGATTAAGTTTATTGAAGCTTGTCCGCCAGTTATAATTTGCTAATATGAAACCACACCTAAGATATTTCTTTTGAAGATCAGTATAGTCTAAAGTTTTCCTGAGTTCCTCAGAGAAACCAGGCCAAACTCAAATTCAGCAGTCCAGGGATGGATCCTGTTTTATTGGTGATGATTATTAGAGAAAAAGGTGTTTTCAAAGCGTTGGGAAGTTTGTTCTGTTCAGGTAGGTACCAATGATATAGACACACATCCAGCATTTGGCAAACCCCTCTGGCCCCTCTGGTATACAGCTCTTAGCAGTACAAGTTTTCACAGGAGATTTTCCATTGTTTTTCTTTATTTTTTCAAGGGCAAAAATAATGGGAGAACAGCTATCTCAGTATATTTCTTCTGTTCCATTTCTCATGTCAGGAGCACTTTAAGTGAGAAAAAAATAAAAACAAGTAAAAAAATGCATATCGTACAAAAGCAGTTGACTACATTCTTTGAAACTTTGAAAAGGCTAGTTTTAGGACAAATTCTAAGTGGAACACTAACTATCAATTCTTCTTAGATAGACTTAAAGTTCTCCTGAATTGCATCTTGCAAGATACAAAGAGTAGAAAATGATAAGAAACCACTCCTTAACCTGTAGGAACCACACACACACGTATAAAGCAGATGGACAGGAATGAGAAGGTGTATTAGAAAGACCATTTGTAGAAGCACCTGGGTGGCTCAGTCGGTTAGACCTTCAACTTCAGCTCAGGTCATAATCTCTGAGTTCATAAGTTTGAGCCCTGCATCGGGCTCTGTGTTGACAGCTTGGAGCCTGGAGCCTGGAGCCTGCTTCGGATTCTGTGTCTCGTTCTTTCTCTGCCCCTCCCCACCTTGTGCTCTGTCTTTCTCTCTCTCTCTCCTAAATAAATAAAAACATTAAATGAAGACCATTTGTGTGCAATCTGAATGTAAGTTTATATCACTGAAAATAAAAATAATGTTGAGACAGAAAGAGAAATAAAAAGTCAAAATCAGCCCAGCACCCAGGTTGTTATTTTGGGAGAATGACGCTCAAATTTCTGGCACAGGCACGCCTAAGCCTACTTGTTTTTGGAAAATAACAAATCTTAGATTTTAATAGTTCTGAAAAAGCTCACCTTTGGATCTTTCTTGTCGGTGTGGCGCAGAGTAAGATAAATTGAAAGACAGGGTGTTAGTTCACCTGCTGCCAGGTTCTTTGTGAGTACGTTCGAGAAAGCAGGAATTACCAGAGAACTCACCCCAGAAGTGTGCAGTCACATACAGTTTTCTATTGCATGAGACTACACTGACGTAGATTTGCTTATGTGGAAAAACAGCCTTTTTGTTCATGCGATAGTCTAAATGTAGCATCAATTTCATATACATACGTGAAAAGTTTTTATTCTCATTTAAGTGTGTCTCTATTCCTGTCTATTTTGATGAGCCTAATTCAGTAAGTGTTGGTTAGGGACTGGGGATTTGTGGTGTAGAAAGCTTTGCCACTGACACTGGTGCCCAGCCAGTGTGGAGGACAATAGTTCTGGATAACGGCTTAATCACTTTCAAATTATCAACTCCTGGTTATTGTTGTTTTCTTATGTTCAAGAAGACAAATGCAATGAGAAAAAAAAAAAAAAAAAGAAGAAGAAGAAGAAGAAAAAGGCTCTTCTGTAAAAAGGCTCCTAAGTCATTTTTGTAGTCTTAATATCTCTCAGAGTGTCCGGCCTATAGCATTTATTCAGTAATATTTTTTAATTGAAGAAAGTGAATGAGATGATGAATAAAGTTGGCTCATTGCTGTGTATGTGGAATACAAAGCTTCAGCTAGCTTGAGGTTTAAAAATAGTGCAAGATGTCATTTATAATGCTGTTTTAAGATGTGGCATGATACAAATTATAGTGGTATTTTTTAAAAGAAGCTCTTTGCTCAGTAATGGGATATGAATATAATAGAGAAAAGTACCTAGAATTAAATGGGATCATTTTATGTACACATATCCAAGAAAACCTGTGCCTTTTGAATCATAACAGGGTTCCCATTTCACTTCCTTGCTGTACTACAAAATAAAATGCTTGGGATCTGTGTATTTTCTGTTTGTGAGAAGACAACATGAAAAATAAAAACTGTGTGAAACAAGAAGCAGGAACATGAAAATACTAAAAAGGACATTCTGTGTTTTAGATGGCCCTCTTGTGGTAAAAAGGTCACACTATCCCAGATGAAGACAGTGCTGGCAGACTCCTGCTTGGAGCAGCCCTCATGACAAACTTTAATAATAAGAGTCAAAATGGAGCAAACACATGAGAAATAATCCATTTGGACCCTTTCCCCAGGGACTCCATCCAAAATTAATAGGTATAAAGCAAATAAACAAGAATCTTTTTCCATCTGCTTTATATAGCTACCAAGGATCTCTAAGAGTAAAAAAAAAAAAAAAAAAAAAATTAGCTCTTGGAAACATTTGACTACAAAGCTATCAGATTTTACTTTTTATACTTGTAAATAATTTCAGATTCTCACAGCAGTTGCAAAAACGGAACCATGAGTTCCTGCCTATCCTTCTTACCCAAGTATTAACAACTTGCATGGCCATGTTCTCGCTTACAAAACAAATTAGTACCGATATTCTGCTCTTAACCAATTTAGAGACTGCCGTCAAATTTCACCAGTTGTCCTACAAACCTCCTTTCTCTGACCCCGGGATCGTTCAGTCTCTGACAGTTTATCATCGTTATTTGCCTTTCATGACCTTGACACTTCGGAAGAGGACTGATGAGTTCTTTTGTAAAACATTCTTCCATTTCAGTTTGTCCAATATTTCCTCATGATTTTTGTCTTAAGATGACATTGATTGTCAAATTGGCTTCCGTACAACACCCAGTGCTCATCCCAGCAGTGCTGGGATGGGCATTGATGCCCATCATCCACCCCCCTCTCCCTCCAACCCCCCATCAACCCTCAGTTTGTTCTCAGTTTTTAAGAGTCTCTTATGGTTTGGCTCCCTCCCTCTCTAACTTTTTTTTTCCTTCCCCTCCCCCATGGTCTTCTGTTAAGTTTCTCAGGATCCACATAAGAGTGAAAACATATATGATTAAATGCCAGTTATGCATTCTCAGCCACGATACAATGAAAGTGATGTGGTGTGTCCAGTGTGTCCTACCCATCAGTAGATACACAATGCCATTATGTCTTCCTACTGGTGATCTTCATGTTGATCACTTGCTTAAAGTGGTGGCTTCATTTTGAGATGAGCACTGGGTGTTGTATGGAAACCAATTTGACAATAAATTTCATATATTAAAAAAAAAAAAAGAACTATAAAAAAAATAAAGTGGTGGCTTCACTGTAAAGTTACTCTTTTTCCCTCGGTAATTAATAAATACATCAACATAGTATAAATTAGATGCTTTACCATAATTAGTATTAAATTAGTATTAGTATTTTCTTCCTCACAGAAATTTTACTGAAATGGGGCTATAACTTGTGCACCAAAGGAGGAACTCTTCAAGTTATTTTGTGGTTTTTTTTTTGTTTTTTGTTTTTTTTTTTTTGCAAATGGTCTTTTCCCCTTTCGCGTGTAGCCCTCTACCACCTTTAAGTTAAACTCTCCAGAAAGATCGCATTTGCCCACGTTGTTGACCAAGTCCCATGCACTTAATGACCTCCTAGGTATGTCGAGAGTACCAGCGTGGCAACTGCAACAGAGGAGAAAACGATTGCCGGTTTGCTCATCCCGCTGACAGCACAATGATTGACACCAATGACAACACAGTGACCGTGTGTATGGATTACATCAAAGGGAGATGCTCACGGGAAAAGTGCAAATACTTTCATCCTCCTGCACATCTGCAAGCCAAGATCAAGGCTGCCCAATACCAGGTCAACCAGGCTGCAGCCGCTCAGGCAGCAGCCACCGCAGCTGCCATGGTGAGTAGAGACATCAGCTCTCTCTTTGTTAGCAGTCAGTACAGCAAACTGAATGACTAGATCTGACTACAAGCTATTCATTTATTAACCTTAAATTTTTTTATTTTTATTTTAATTTTTTTGCTGAAGATATGTTTGTTCAGGTATCCCAGACAATACATAATGAAGTTACCGTTCACAGAAGTGAGGGTAACTCCTCAAATGGTTCAGATTGCTCCTACCCTTGGCCTAACTCTTAATACTCTGTCTTATTCTGGATATAGGGTTTCTAAAATTTCTGCTTTGTAAAGAACACCTGTCTCCTCTCCAATTTAACGATACTGCCATTTTCAGTCCTCTTATTTTTCTGTGTGCCATCTAATCAGCCATTGTTCTCCTTCGGTGTGTTCTTTTGCACATCAAGGCTCTTCTCTACATATATCTTGCTTTTAACAATAACATAATCTGGAACTGTTTAGGAGAGTTGCTGAAACAAAATTGTTTTTAGGATTAGCTACCAGATTTTGAACAGTGTGCTATCTAGATCATCTTAAATAATATTGTGGCATAAATATAATTGTAACGCTAGAGAAGCTTGACTATGCCATTACATAGAAAGGAGAAAGACAGCAGTACTCAGGGAAGAAATTGGATCATTTAGAACAGAAACACCTATATTCTGAAGGTAAATTTTAATGTGATCTAATAGCTGATTTTAATGAGTCCATTCTTTGTTCTTTGCTTAGCTGTTTTAATGTTGTCCTTTTTTTTACATAAATATATAAAAGACTTAATCATGAAAATAGACATAAAAAACACTGTGGTTTTCACAGCACAGTAAAATAATCACGAGAGAGGTCTTTTCTGTGTTTGTTTATGGATACTTGAGCAAAAATACAGAAGGCAGACTCTCTCCTCCTCTCTACCTTTCACTCTTTTTTTTTTTTTCTGTTAGAGTATCTTGTTTGTAATTAACTACAAAGAGGAGTTATCCTCCCAATAACAACTCAGTAGTGCCTTTATTGTGCATGCTTAGTCTTGTTATTCGTTGTATATGGCATTCCGATGATTTGTTTTTTTATTTGTTTTTTCTCACCTACCCAAAAATGCACTGCTGCCCCCATGATGCACCTCTGCTTGCTGTTTATGTTAATGCGCTTGAACCCCACTGGCCCATTGCCATCATGTGCTCGCTGCCTGCTAATTAAGACTCAGTCGGCTGTCAAATCACTGAAGCGACCCCTCGAGGCAACCTTTGACCTGGTACTATGACCTTTCACCTTTTAGCTTGGCATGTAGCTTTATTGTAGATACAAGTTTTTTTTTTTTATCAATTTAAAAATATATATTCCTTTTTCTGTTATAAAATTGTAAAGTACAATGAAAAACTGAGTGTGGTTTCCTGACAAAATTAGTGGAAAGACTCTACTGTGAGTACCTGGACGGATATCATACAATGAAAGATTCCGAAAGCCCAGCAGCCCACATTCAGTTTAACTACATTGTAGAATGTTCTAGTGAAATACTTTAAGGACATTAAAAATGTATTTTTGACTGTATATTTATGTACCTGTTTGGTTAGCATGGCTTTAGTGATAGAATTATTTATTTATTTTTTTTAATATTTATAGTTCAGTGTTTAAGAAAAAAAAAAACTTGCATGCTCTGGGACATTTGCATGTGTAGGTAGGTCTGGTGGGGAGGAGATGAGTGGGATGAGTTTTTATTTTACCTGTTCTGGTCACTCTGTACGATTAACTATTAACATTGCTTATACTTGTCAGTCCTCATGGAGCTCGCAGTGCAGCTTTTCTTCTTGCCCCAAATCAGTGGCTTCTCACAGAAAGCCTGAAGCATTATGGGACTTAAAACACTTTAACACATTATAACATGTGCTCTCGTCCTAGTGGGTTGTTTTTTTGTTTTGTTTTGTTTTGGACAAAAATAATGCTTCCTTTAAAGCTTTTATCTTGCTTTTTTTTTTTTTTTTTTTTTTTTTTGATCCCCTTTAATTTTTGTTGATTGGAATCCCACCCCACCCCCCGGGTAGTTCAGTGCTCTGCTGCTTGCTTGCTCATGCTTCCTAACAATTTTAGCCTTCAACTGATTTTTCTTTTTTCTTTTTCTCTTTTTACTGGTATTTGTTTTTTATACTCATTCACTAAACAGGGAATTCCTCAAGCTGTACTTCCCCCATTACCAAAGAGGCCTGCTCTTGAAAAAACCAACGGTGCCACCGCAGTCTTTAACACTGGTATTTTCCAATACCAACAGGCTCTAGCCAACATGCAGTTGCAACAACATACGGCATTTCTCCCACCAGGTAAGGGGTCTGAGCTTATTCATGAACGAATCTGGGGAGCCGCAGATAGATACGCTGGTAGAGCAGATAAGCCAGGCCCCCAGTTTGCCGTTAGCCATAGATAGTTGGAAGGTAAGGTGGTCAGCAGTAGCGGATGAACTGAGGTATCTCATGTGGTTCTCCTTAAAAACTAAGAATCTTAGTGTAATGAGAAATGGATCAAAGGTCATTGTGGTATTTTATAGATTTATTTTGGTGTGTGTAATTCGGAATTGAAATATAGTTCTCTTTTTTTTCTCTTTCCTCAACACTGTTTTATGTCTGTCAAGCTATTTTATGACACTCTTCTGCTGTAAGACCCCTTTGCCTTCATGATTCCAGAGTAAATTTTAATTCTATGAAATGACACTTCCAGTTTTGATTTTTATTTTTCAGCCTTTTTGTTTTTGAGGTGGAGAATAAAAAAACAAACAAACAAAAAAAACCAAAAGCTGACTCTGTGTTCCAGAGCACTTAAAAAGTGTGCCAATCAGTACATTGCTTAAAATCATTATTTTCTCATGAGCTAATAGAAGTACAAGTTTACATCTACTATTGAGTTATACATTTGTCGTTTCAGTGGATTTCAACTTAGTCACATAAACATACTGTAGAACTATCTGCACGGGTATAAAATTTAGAAACATTAATCAGTCATTTAATTACCTGAAAATTTATTGTTTTTATGCACCCTTCATTGACTTCAGGAAATCCATGTTAAAATTCATATAGTCTGGAATTCAACTAACCAGACTCTAATCCTATTTTCCCCTTTACCTCTTAACCTTTCTAAGATAATTACCATGGGTTCAGAGATTTATTTAATAAAATAATTTTATCACTAATTAAATTAATTAATGATGAGGTATGTATGTCAGAGGTCCAGCGCCATTAGTATATTATGCTATATTGACAGTACTTAAATGCGTTAGGTTCGTAATGCCACGAGAGAATGTGAGAATTTATTTTTGAATAGCGAACAAAAGAATAAGTTATATTCACATTAGTTTTTACTGCCAAGCACAACTTCTATACAGTGCATCTCTGAAAGCTGGCCATCCGTATGTAGAATATGTAACAAGATTCAGTGAACTGGAGTATGTGGAATATTACATGACTTACAATGCATACGCCTTAGGCACCATGGATAAAGTAATTGTACTTACAAAATAGTATCTGTGCATTTGCAGTTTGTCCATTTTAGAATGCAAATTACATCATTTTGATCTGTAGCATATTTATTGCATTCTGAGGGGCAAATCACATTTCTCTTACACTTTATAAGGTTGAAACTTTTTTCTCAACACATACAGGTTTTCAGAGATTTCCAGAATGTAATCTTTTTGCTTTTATATAAATTGCCATGCCCCTAGATTCATGCCTTCTTCAGCAAATATATCAAGTTTTCTATAGTCAGATCACTAAACAAAGTTTTAATAGATTGTGGGTAACTACCATAGTCTCTTTGAAGAAACCAAAGATTATTTTTGTCAGCTTATTTCATTCAGTAAAACAGTGTCATTAGAAGTGAATTTCATGGGGCTCCTGGGTGGCGCAGTCGGTTAAGCGTCCAACTTCAGCCAGGTCACGATCTCACGGTCCGTGAGTTCGAGCCCCGCGTCGGGCTCTGGGCTGATGGCTCGGAGCCTGGAGCCTGTTTCCGATTCTGTGTCTCCCTCTCTCTCTGCCCCTCCCCCGTTCATGCTCTGTCTCTCTCTGTCCCAAAAATAAACGTTGAAAAAAAAAAATTAAAAAAAAAAAAAAAAAAAAAAGAAGTGAATTTCATTATTTAAAATCTAAAAATAAAAACATCTAACTCTCTCCATATATTATTTAGGGAAACCTAACAGTTCAGTCTTATTAAATGGGATTTACGTTAGTTTCTCCAACAATATTCAGATGACTAAGGACGTTTCTAAATAAACATAACCATTAATTGCATGATATTTCTGACAGTAATCTCTCCCTAGAAAGGCTTTTAGTCTGTGGATAAGACAGAGCAAAAGATGCTAGGTAAGGATCAAGTGTGGGAAAAACAAACACATTTGCAATTCAAAATCATACTTCTCCCTTCTAGAAACGAAGTGTTCTTAATGTAAATAAAATGTGTCACAGTATATTGAAATGTGCTAAAAATGTTAAGAAATATTTGCGTTTTTATGATGAATTTTGCATCGGAGATAGTCTATATTCTATTCTTGATATTTCTAATCAATATGATATGAAATTATTACAATAATATAAAATTACATTTATCTGTAAGCCACTTTTAAAGGGCTTAACCTTTATGAGTCACATAATCAGAAGTAGATAATACCTTCATCATTCTTTTAAAATATTGTCATTTGTCATATGTGCCTGTGTCCAGAAATTTGGCTCTGTGACATTAAAAGGTTAAAATGGATAGCCCATCTTTACTTCTGCCAAACCACTTTGTCAGACAGCCAGAGAAGAAAGAAATCTGATGCAAAGAATGTAAACTAAAATGCCTTAGGGGCCAGGAAGGATATATAAACAAATGGAGCAAGAAATAAATTAGGAGCTGTGAGGTCTGGAAGGCACTGGGGAGCACAGGCCCATCTAAAGAGGATGGTGAGTGTTTGGACTTAGGCTTCTATTGCCTCAGAGAAATATCTGCCTGGCATGTTGTACCTGTTGTAAACTGCACATCCTTTGTGGCTCCATTTACATTATAGGGTAGTTGTGTCTCTGCTTCCCGTGGTTAGTTGTGCAGACCTGCACAATCTAATGTAATGGCCCTGATGTCCAGTATTGCAGGTCTTTTTGATTTTTTCCCAGATATTTACCTCATTTGGATGGTTGCATATGAAATTTCTCTATTTAAAAAAAAAAAAAAATTACAGCTAATTCAATTTTTTAAATGCCCTTTGAGAACTACAGGAAATCTATCCTACCACACATCTGTGTAATCTCATATATAATACCTGGGAAAAAGGAAGTTCATTTTCCAAAGACTGTGTTATTCTGCAGATGACTTATTTGATTAGAGCCTCCCATCTGCCCATAATATAATGATTTGGAAGGTATATTCTGAAGGCTCTTTTGGAACTCAAAAGAAAATAGAAGTTATTTATTTTTTGCAACTTAGAGTTTTAGAGCTCTGTAGTCTCTTGCTTCAGTAATAACTTAAGGGGTATGTGGGTCTGTTACATTGAAGTTGCAGTGAAGCATAGTTAAGTCATTTGAGGAGGTAACTATGTATATAGACTGGGCTGCTGGCAAAAGATCAAGGTTCAGTGGCAAGCCAGGTAACTAGCTAAAACCAATTATATATATAACTTTTAATAACAAAATTAGGCTTATGTGGCATCCACCCGTCTATCTGTGCATCCATCCAATCATTTATCCATCTGTCCTTCCAACCACCTATCTCTTCTTCCCTCTTCCTTCCCTTCCTTCTTTTCCTTCCTCTGTCCTTCCCAGTCTTCTCTCCATCCGTCTACCTATCTACCCATTCATTGATCCCTCCATCCACCTGTCTCCCCATCCATCCATCTATCCACCCATCCACCCATGTCCATCCATTCATTGAATCAACACACATCTATTGTATGCCACATGGTATGCCAGTATTCATATTGGAGATTGCAAATTTATGACCCAAGGGTTAAATCTAGAATCCAGAAGTGTCTAAGAATGTTTAAATAAAATCAGAATGTAAATCCTTTACAAGGTGTGCATTCTGTCCAATCCAAGCCCCACAGCTCCCTAATGGTTTCAGGCCCAGTTGTTTCACACATTGTGTTCAAAACAGCCGCCTTTATTCAATATTTGCTCTGTGCCATACTGCACTGGATACTTTATATACATTATCTCATATTTTCTCACAACGACCCCAAAAGGTTGGCATTAATAGTCCCATTTTACCAATGAGTAATTTGGGGCCTAGTCAGGTCCAATGATTTGCTCCAAGTTGCATGGCTTGTATGTAAGGTTTAGACAGAACTTGAAATTAGGTCAGGTGGGTTTGACTCAGTCTCTCAAAATCTGTGAGCTCTTTGTATCAGGTCCTTAAAAATGATTTGGCCCAAAAAATGAACTAGGCCTTACCAATACCCTGACCCCATGATTGGTGCTTTTATACCCTCCATCTCGTTTAAAAATAAATACAATTACTGGAATAAATTCATATCCAAGCTTCTTTTTTAAATTTTAGAGATATACTACTATTTAAAAAATCTTCGCCCTTTAAAACTCAATTAATTATTCGTACAGTTTATGTATAATCTAGGGTCTACTTACATTGTAGGTATCGAGTTCACCCTTGACATTGGAGTAAGAAGTACCACTTTTATTTACATCACTTTATTTTCTTGAATTCAAATGAAGTCCAACTCCAAACTCTAATCTCACTGGGAGATTAGGCTCCCTTACTGGGGTCTAATTACCGGGATTCAGGACCCCCTTCTCACATCTTCTCTTCCCTCCCATCCCCCCCCCCCCCAAGGTGAGGGCCTGTGCCATCCAGTAGGGTAGATAAGATGCCCATTCTCCATTCTTCAGTCAGCACTGGTCACTGCTGGTATGATCATGGCCCATGCTTACAAGGTCTCAGCAAGCTACACACTCCAGGGTTCCTGTGACTGCCTCGGGTCCAGGCGTGCTTGCCTGAGCTCCTTAGCCTCATAAGCAGCATACGCTCCCTTGGCAGCCTGTGCCCATGGAGCTATGGTGGAAGAATAGACTACATACCCAACTACTCACGGACCCTGCAGACTCCCTGCCTCTTTCCTCTCCCTTCTCCCTCACCATTTTTGCCTGCTTTCTACCCTCAGAAGCACACCTCTCTTCCCTCTTCCTAGCATATTGCCCTCAGTGTGGGCTGATGGTTTTTTTAAAAACCTAAAAATAAGTTTGCTTTAAGCAACTTTGGCTTTGGCTTGTGTTGCAACTTACCAGACATAAAGAAACAGAAGGCCAGGAAATTTTCCTGGAGGGGGAGGAGTAAGAAGGGAGGTGGCAAGGGGATGGGGTTGTTTTTACCGAAAAAAAAACAAAAACAAAAATTCCCAGCTTGTCACTTTTATTATAATTAATGAAATTAATGCAGTTTACCTTCATCTTAGCATAGGATTATAAATCAGGCTTGGAAGTTTAAATCCAGATCCACCACAAGTTATAATCTCTGTATCCCTTTTATTTTTCACCTATAAAATGTAGATAATGTGATTATTTCATAAGGTTACATTTAAATGAGTTTTAAACATAGTTTCATAAAACATTCTCTTAAAGCACTATCATAGGCAGGTCTAAGCGTTTAGGATAAAGCCTGGAATCTAGTAGGCACTAGGTTTTATTTGTCATTTCTTAAATTCAGTAGTGCAATGGAATAGAATTCAAAACATCAGATAGAAATAAACTGAAGCTGTTGCTGTTTCAGATATCAGTTTTGAAAATAATTTCAATTGATTGTGAACTTTTAGTCCCAAGTGATACAAATTTTAGAAGATCTTAAATCAGCTTAATACTGCTAATCAGTAGGCTTGAATTACCACATCCAAGTTCAGACCTCCAACCAAATATCCATTATCACTTTCTCTCTCTTCTACTTCTTGCCTTTCTCCTTGAAGTAGTTTTAACTGTGCATACAATGCATTTGCAAATTACCTTCCTACTTGTTTTTCCTGCATCTTCAAATAGGAATGCATTCCTCACAAACACTTCATTCTGCTATGCAAATATCTTCATAGGGGAAATTTGAAATTGACAAATGCATTCACTGAAACATTTCCTTGTGTTGAAAATTAAGGAAAAAAATTTCAATTGGCTATTTGTGCATCATTATTAGTAAATCAACCCATTGTTGTAAAGATGGATATTATGGTCATTTCAAAGTGATTTTTGGTCTCGGTAAGTGGGTCCTACAGCATAATGTCTTTGTTTTTGTGAATTATTGCACCTGGCTAGTATTTTCATTGCTGCCTTATGTTTATTTGCTGCAAATCCCTCTCAAAACTGTGTGCACTGGTTATAATGGTAATGAGGAAGATAATTCAAACTAAAATTCCAATCATAGAAGCTTTAGGCTTTTAGACAGATAGGATGGTTAATTCATTTTCCGCATGTGCAGGCTAAATTATGTATGGGATGAAATATAATAGGCAAATTACAGCATAATAATGAATGGTAAATTGAAAACCTACTACCCATACAGTATTTAAACCGGCTTTCCTATTCCTTGAATACCACATTATTGCTTTTCCTTCATCTTTTCATCCTCTCTTTCCCAGTCAGTCCTCTTGCCCCACCTTGAGAGGATAACGATTTCACAGGATCTAGACCCAGGATTAAATTTCGCTTGCTCTACTGTCTCACATTAACGTCTTTGTTATTAGTGGTCTGTTTTTGTTCTTCTCTTTCCCAAGTCTGACTCTGTAGTAGTTGCAAATGGTAGAGATCTTCAAGCATCTTAACAAATGACTGTCAGGGTAATATTATGCCACCTGGGCGGATGCCTCCCTAGCTCCATTACCAAGTTTAATCACTGATCATTGTGCCCACAGTCTAATTGTGATAACAGACTAATTGCAGCTGTTCCAGGGACGCCAGTTCAGTAATCCTTGTTTCTCAATGGCAGCTTTGTTTTGTAGGGCCATCTCTGACAAGACTCAATTGGCAGATATTTGTCTAACAAATGTTCATCCCAGATGCTGCTAGTGTTTAAATAGGATGTGCCAAGATTTAGATAGAAATATAAAATCATTTGATATTTTAAAACCTAGAAATCTAAAATAATCTCATAGAAAGAACAGTAGTTCTTTATGTGGGAAAGTGCCCTGTACTCGGTAAAAAGAAAAAAACATAAAATTGTATGTTGCAATGTTTATATGTAAAAGAGAACAGGTACTACATACATAATATTTTAGCATCATGGTTGAACATTGAAAACATCAATGCCAACACCCCATGTGTAATATATACATACATATATATATATAATTAACTTTTTTTTCTATGTGAAATATTTGAGAGCATTTGCTATTCCAAGAAGTCCTGAAGGTCTAAACCAGCAGTGAAAACCAGTCTGTTTCCCCAGATCCCTGTTAATTAAACCAATTCAGGACTTAAAAGTATATCCTCTCTAAATGTTTGCCTACATTTAAATTCCAAACAAAGGCCATGCAGAAGTTTCACTTTCTCTTTATGCATAATTTATTTCTTGGTATCCTTCCAAATAAAATTCCTGTATGGATGGATGATCACAACCCCTTCCATGTCTGTGTGGTTGCTGCTACAGTGAACAGAGAAATAAAAACCAAGGGAATGAAAATGAATGTTTTGGTTTTATTACATTGTTAAGCCAGTTTTGTGCATTGGATTACCTACCATTTTAATAATAAGTAATTTCTCTAATTATTTAACATGTGCTCAATATAAGGAAAATGTTAATACATTCATATGTTAAAGTCAGAAATAGCAAAGCCGCCAGATGGCTAGTAACCAGATTAAAACAAAACAAATTACAATATTATTTTTAAAAGAATTAGGCGAGTTTAAACTTTTCCCAAAATACTTTTACTTATAGGCAGCAATCAGGAGAAACAAAGTGTACCAGCACACAGTTAAACTGGCTTTTATTCTTCACTTGAGACTAGTTCTAATTGATCACTGTGCTATTGTATGATTTGATTGTGCTGACAGTTACATGCCACTGTTCCCATAATAACAATTTTTCTTCTTTGTTCAAATGAATTTCCTAATTACACGTGTGATGGGATGTTTTAATTCTTTTCCCTTTTCAAATCCACCTTCCTGTTGCAATGCATGATGGGCAGGCTCAATATTGTGCATGACACCCGCTACAAGTGTTGGTAGGTGCCAGCTTTGTTTCTTGATTATCTTAAACCTATGGTGCACCTCACAGCCCCTCAAAATCCACTGCTAAGTTTAACTTGTATCTATTGGGCAAGTCCATTTCCCTTTTACTAACACCTGTCAATTAAATGCCATTTTCTATTTAATTGACATGGACTCACATAAATGTTTTCTTTACACACAAGTTTCCTTTAGTCACCTTTGGTGGATTTTGATTGGACTATGAGTTCTGGTGTGTAAAAAAAAAAAAAACTATATCATAAAAGTAATATATTGTATATTTTTATAATAATAAATAAGAAAAAAATACTTTCATTCAAACAGATAACTGTATATATGAAGTAAATACCTGTATTTTGACTTAGATTTTGAATGTCTGACTGTGAACACTATATAAAATTCTTGTTTTTGACGTAGCAAATTAAGCCTGTTTGTGTCAATTTTCTTGATTTGATGGTAACAAGCTTTTTTTCCCCTTTTTTTTCTCTTTCATCTCCCTTCCCCTTCTCTCCTTGGAATGTTGTCCTGCTTTGCGCTGTGATTGCATGTCACTCGCTGGTGATGATGTCCCGTCACATGGCTTATTGCTGTGATAAATACCATGCCCAATTATCTCCTCCATGTTGCCATGGTTTCCATATTGCTACACTCTTCTGTATGTTTGCTTATATGATTTTCCCTCCGAAAGTTCCCATGGTGCACGGTGCTACGCCAGCCACTGTGTCCGCAGCAACAACATCTGCCACAAGTGTTCCCTTCGCTGCAACAGCCACAGCCAACCAGGTTTGCTAATTTACAGCTTTGTTTCTTAAAAACCAACTCTAATAGGGCTCAATCCAACAGCCCTTACGCACGTGGCTTTCCCATTGAGGTCAGTGGGAATCGTGTGTACGTGAGGGCTGTAGAGGGTGCTTTAATAGCATGGGGTTTCAAAGATACCTCTTGTTGGCCTACACATTCTCTCTATGATGAGCAGCAGAATGCTTTTATGCCATTTATAAGTGCTCCAAAGTTGTCGCGGCTCCATTTCTAAAGCTACTAAAATGATATTTACACAAGCAATTCTCATTTGGTCTCAATCATTCAGGTGTTTTGACCAATCAAAACTGCAGGCGATTTTAAGGTTTTTATGATAAACATTTGGTATGTACAATTTCTTAGTTCTTTCCTAAATTCTTAATAAAAAGCGAGATGTTTAAATGTTATAGATGCCACAAATGACCACTCTTGTAAATAGAGTTTTTATAAATTCATTATAGTTTTGTTTGATAAGCAGATTGTATATTAAAAATAAGTTGGTGTCCAAGGTTTGAGTCTCACTGCTTTAAGTGAAAAGCAAACACAGAAACAAAAACCCTAAGTGCTCATATTTCTATAGTTACCCAGCATAGATTTTAGAGAGTTATGAAGGGAAAAAAGACATCAAATACGGTAAATTGAGTCATTCTGGGTTCCATAGAAATTTATGGAGTAACAATTTCACAGATTACTCTTAAGTAAATGGGATCTGTTTCAGAAATTTGAATTTTATGATATGCAAGAATGACTATTTAAAAGAAAATGATTATTAAAATATTTAAAATTTAAAAATCGACATTGATTCAACCAACATTCTCTGATCCTATTTTAAATTATATTCTGGAAAATAATGGTTGAATCAAAGTCAAATTTATGTAAAGTGGGTTTTGGCCTTAATGGATAAGTATGTTTGTTATGAAAGCAAAGTTCAGTAAGGTTAATAGCATGTGAAAACATTTGGAGCCAAATCAAAGTTCAGATAACCCACAGACTAAGGTTAAATGTAGCCAAATGACGTGAAAGAATCACTATGAGATGAGAATCAGCGTATTGCCCCTTGGGAAGAGAAGGCCAGTTAAGCGCCATCTGACTTTGTAGATATTGCTGTGAGAAGTAACCACCCTTGTCTCCACAGTACATCATGTACTGTTGAAGAACTGCAAGCTATTAGTGTAGCCATTAAAAACTTTCATAAGCAGCATGCCAAAATGGATGTATTTTAAAGTTTCAGACAAGCTTTAAACATTTCTTGGCAAAGAACCATTAGTTTTTCTGAAGCTTGTCAAAATAGCCCCAGATTTATGCTAACACATCAGACTCATTTACAAGAATACTAGATTGTGCATATGTGGCATGTTAGTAAGTAATCTATGGCAGAAATTTCTTAATGGATTCACCGTAATCCATTTATGAGGCAAATCAGTGATGCTGAGCTCTCTGTGTACCATGTATGACGACAGAATTGCTGGTGTAAGCAGAACTATAGCAAAGCAAATTCCAACATGCCCTGGGCCACCTGGGTTGTAGGGGACACTTTACTTTTTGCATTGTGCTGTGACCATTTCATGCATAATCTTGGGTCTTCATACTGTTTTACAACCAAAAGAAAGAAAAGGGAAATGGATATATATATACACACATATATTATATCTACATATACATACATATGTATATGCCTACAGTATATTAGCAATGCTGGAAATAGCTGATGCCACAAAATGCAGCCTGCATGCATGCAGAAGTTTATAGCTGGCCCTTCATCTGCATCGATTGGTGTTGAAGGTCCTTGGTATGTTTCGACAGCCCCATCCTTGATGCTTCTACACTGTTGGGTGCAACATCCTGTCCTGCAGCAGCAGGAAAAATGGTATGAGAAGCTTCATTATGCTTGGAGCACATTTTCGTGCCATTTGCCAATGCTGTAAAATTGTGTAAAGATGTCAGCTGAGAAATGGAAATAAAATAGAGACATATTCATTTACACTCCAGACTGTGGATTGTAATATGTTGCATTAGTCTAGGACATCTAAATTGAAAGAACAACAAAATGCCTTCATGTATGTGATTTCACTCTTCTCCCATCAACCTTGCTGAGGTGGGACTAGTGCCATTTTATAGATGAAGAAACTTAGCCATGGAGTAATTAAGTGCTTGGCTCAAATTTACACCACCAGGAAATGGATGCACTAGCGTGAGAACCTGTGCTTGCAGTCCTTGGACTGGCTCAGTCTACCGCACTGCCTCTCCCAGGTTAGCAGCAAAAATTCTGGCATGGAGGAGAGTCAGGCTACAAATTGGAAGTTCATAGCTTTGGGGACCATTGAAATAAGTCACCTCTATATTGATTTCTTATTGTATTGTCTCTCAAGTTTTTTAAAGCTCTTGCCCATTTATAATGCAGTCAAATGTGCAATCAGGATTCAGGACTCTGTTCCGAAATAAACTTAAGCTCTTATCTGGTTCTTTTGAAATACTCTCTTAAAATTCTTAACTGGTACGTTTAATTTGGGGGGAAAAAAAAGTTAGAAACCATAAGTTGAACGAAAATGTTAGAAATTGGTTGCACAAAAATAGGCATTTTCTACTTTGATTTATGGGTTAGTAAATAACTGAAACCACAGGTGTGTGTGTGTGTAGGCCAACAAAAAGGGCTTCTTTCAATTACTGCTGTGCATGAATTTTGGATAGTTTTACTTCTCTTACTTCCTAAAAACTGATAACATTTATAGAATAGTATTTAACACAAAGATTTTTAAAAATGAGTTGCTCCTTTGACATTAAGTTTACATTAACTTACTGTTATGTTGGCCAGATAAGGACTGTCACCTCACAGCTGAATTTCACTTTTCTTAAAAAAAAAAAAATTAATATTAAAATGTTTTCATCTCTTGGTTGTTGGCTTGCTTGCATGGATCATTCATTAAATAATTTTTTATTTGCTAGATACCCATAATATCTGCCGAACATCTGACTAGCCACAAGTATGTTACCCAGATGTAGAATTTTCATCACTAAACAGTAAGTTCCTTCTGTAATATATAGTGTGTACTTGTAGTGTTTTTTTGAGCTACCATTTGTATGATGTACTTCAGGAAGTTTTGCAGAATTTCAGAGAAAATATTTATATGTTTTCTTTTATTTTTATTATTTTTAAATTGAACGTCATCAAATATTTACTGAACAGCTGCCTTGTGACTGGCACAGTTCTAGAAGTAGAATGTACAAGCAAATTAAAGCTTAGACGAATGAGTACATTTATAACCGAGAGTATGCTTCAGTGCTGAAGGTTTTGAGAGGAGGTAAGAAAGGTCTCCCGTTTTTATCTTAGGTGGGTTGTAAGGAATATTATTATAAAAATTTATAATATATGTTAATGTCACTTACGTGTATGTAATTCTTAAGGAAAATAAGTTTTGTTTTTGTTTCATATTAGAAATAAACACAAACGTGAAGAAAAAATATGACTTAAAACTAGTATAGATCAGGGGTTGGCAGACTTTCCTGAAAAGACCAGACAGTAAATATTTGTGGTTGCATGGGCTATATACGGCTTCTGTTGTCACTCATTTCTGTTGTAGCTACTCAGCTCTGTCACTCTAGCATGAGAGCACCTGGAGACAATATGTAAATGAAATGGTGTGACTGTGTCTCAGTAAAACTCTATTTACACAATTAGGTGGCAGGTCTGATTGGCTCACGTCTAGTAGTTTGCTGAGCTCCAGTGTAGGTCATCATTTGTTTTATTTTTTAATGTTTTGCTAAATCCTATATGTGAGAACATGTACCCACTTCAGCTCATGATTCACCACACACAGGGTTATTCAGATATAAAGAGTCGGGCTTTAAATCAATGTATACACACACTCACATACATACATATGCATACATCCACATATCCAACTTTAGGTACTTCAAAGTAGTCAACCTTAGAAGATTGTATAATTCTGAAAATGTCATTGTTGAAAAATAATTTGAAAGTCTTGTGATTTTCCTTCAAGCACCTTGACTTAGACACTTGGGAAAGGTGGCCATTTTTCATCCTCAGAGGCTATGCTTTATTCAGTATTTACACATTCAAGCTATCATATATGCTCAGGATATTTGTTTCATGTTTATAGTTTTATATTTAAAAGGAGCCTCTGTATTTGAAACTGAATCTCGTAAATAAGATGGGTGATCCTTCTTGCTGCTTCCTTTCAATAACACATTTGCAAATGATTTTTTGGTGCTATGTGTTACCGTGTGTTACCGTGCCAATGAGATAAAGATGAACAGACAAGAGATAAAGATGTTAATTTCAGCGCCCTCTAATAAAATGAGAGGTTTGAACAAATTTCTCTTGGAGCGAAGATGAAGGAACAACTTTCTCCAACAGAGTCCGAAAATAGTGACTTGGGGCAGCGAGGGCTGCGCTCAAGAGAAGGGAGGAGTAAGGGCCTTTCAGAAGGGACTGTGAGTGTGTCCAGTGAGGAGACGGTGGCAGAGAACCAGTTCTGAGACCCTTGCGATAATAATCTATAGCAAGAGCTGGACAAAGGCTGAGCCCATGCAGGACAAGAGGATAGACAAAATTTGAGAGCAGTCCAGGAAGTAGTACCAAAGACATGCTACAATCACGCATTAAATTCTTGAAAGTGATCTTTGTCTATTTCATAAGCTTTCTCAATGATCTGGTAATAAATTCTCCTGAACAGGAGTCACATTTTTCAATAAGCACATTCTTTTTAATATGTAGGTTTGGATGAAAAGTTCTCCTTTTGACAGATTCTAAAACCCTACTTCAAGCTTTGGTAGTCAATTGGGTATGTTTGGTGTGTATATAACTATGTTCTATTTCTGAGCGATAATCCAGGTTGAAAACAAATGATACCAAACGGCTGTAAGTTCATCAATTAGCAAACCAGTGGACTTACGTGTATTGCATCTTAGGCTCTTAATGTTCTGTTTAACAACTGATTGCCCATTTTCATGCGTAGTTGCAATAATTAAACTGCTTTTTGAGTGGAGCAAAATGGTGACTTCTTTCATGCTTGAGGTTGTACTGCAAACATATGTTTAATATGTAAAGATTCTCTGATGAGAACAAAATTCATGTAAAAACTGAAACTGTTAATTCACAAGTACATTGTAATATCTGTTCCACCTTAATTTGTCAGGAGCATAAGGGATTTTTCTTTCCCTTGGCTTTAGGGGGAAAAAAAACCCCAAACTTTAAATTAACCAAAACAGTTATTTACAGTATAAATTTTTTCCAAACATATGCTATGCTAATCAAGCGCCCATATATGGTGAGTCATGTTTAATAGGACTTACTGTTGCATGGATTTTAATTTTGTGGGGCCAAACCAGTATTCTTGCAACCCATTAAACTACAGGAGAGAGGAATTAAAGTGAGCTTAAGTGCTGCCCCACAATGATAGTGCTAAAAAAGAGCTCTACTATATTATGCCCCTTGATTCTGCAAACATATTTTATACTTTTAGCTGAGTATGGGGTAATATTTGAGCAGAGCCCATAATTTTATTAGGCCGTGCATGTCATTTTATTCTCATAGAGTTGTAAATTTAGGTCCACTTGTACTTGGGGAGTGGTTTTTGTTTCTATATGAAGATGTAACAACATACGTGTATTTTACTCTTTAAACCAAGCAATACGGTTTTCAGATGAAGTAGTTACTGGAAATTGCCTTGTTTTAACCAACATCTTCTCTTTTTAGACTTTCTCTCTGTTTTAACCAAGATTGTCTCTTTTTCCCTTGTAGATCATACTAAAGAGGAAAGGACAGTGTGCTTGGTTAGCGTAAAGGACGAGGTCATTAGCCATATTGTAAATACCGTCAAGCAACACACACAAAAACCCCTCAGCCACAAGACATCCACATATTGCATGTTAACCAGAAGAAGAGACAACATGGAAATCCACTGCACACTGTTGCCTATACACTTTGTACATTTAATTGATATTTGTGCTGAGGTGATATTCCTGTCTGAAAGAAGAACAACATTGTCTTTCTTTTCTAGCACAGAGTTCTGCATTAAAAGATGCATACCTAATTAGTTTCCTATATATTCATGCCATCTTGAAAAGACAGACTATGGTGTAACCATGATTCTATTATGTATTGGTACGTCTGTAGACCAAGGTATAATTTTTTAAAAATAAGTTTATTTCTTTCAAGGTTTACAAATAACAAAGGTGCACCTTGTATTTAAAATCGCCATTATAGACGAGAGCGTGCATGCACAGTCATTTTTGTTTAAGAGTAATATTTTTAATGTAATAGATTTTAAGATGTGGTGAGGGAGGGATCTGACAGAGATGAATGTGCCAAGCAAAACCACAACTGTGTATCTTTTAAAGCACATCATGGCTTTAAGTACCATGTTGTTAAGGATTCTCATGAAGTGCCATAGACTGTACATCAAATTAGAGTATTATTTCTTCAGTGTTATTGTTTTCAGAGCCACATTTTGTTGCTTATTTGCTAGTACTAATCAGTCAAAGGGCACCATTCTTTTTTCCTTTTTTTTTTTTTTTTTTTTGGAAACCAAAGCTGTCTCAGAAATGGCCAATTTAACTCTACAGTAACAATAGACAGCACAACACAAACTCTCTCAATACCGATAAACTCACACATACTGGAGATATATATAATAGATATATATATATAAAATTATTTTAATGCATTGTAGTGTCATATTTATGCATACTATACTGTGTAACATGTTATTCAAAAGGGATATGCCATTTCTGAGACACGATAACAAAAAAAAATGTTTGAGGAAATTATTTTGCTTCTATTTATAGCTCTGTCAAAAGTCAAACGACTATAAATGCTTTGCAAAAATGGTTTCACATTTGCTTAAATGCTTCACCACAGTCACGTTTAAAATAGTGACTCTAAACAAAGAAGAAAGCAGCACTGTCATCAGATGCATGATAAACCAAAATATGAAAATGGGAAATGTTTAATTAACCTAGTAATTGGGTGGGTTAAGTACATGGGTGAATTTTATATGTGATTTGTTTTGTTTTGTTTTGTTCAGATTAACTGCTTATAGCCTTAGAAAGCCTTTTACAAAATTAAAAAAAAATAGATGTGCATTCAGTTTTTAAGAATGGATTCATCCAAAGGAATTCCTTTTTTGTGGTTTGGATGTTGCAGCTAGTAAAGGATATTTTTGCTCTGATTGGCAGTTCTAAAAATTGCTGACGTCGGGGCCAGGTCACTGGTAGTTATAGTGTGGAATGGGAGAAGCGAAAGTTCAGTTATAGAACTTTCCATACTTCCAAGTTTACTGCAAGTTTTTATGCTTGAGAGAGATGCTTTCTAATATAAGACTGATGTGTTGATTTTACTGATTGTACTGTACATCTATTAAAGCCTTAGATTATTACATTACGGGTTGGAACCCATACCAATGTAATTTCAATCATGTTAAGAGAGTAATGGTGACTTCACATGTTATTGTAGTTAGTTACATTATAGAATATTACTTATTTTTCTTGTTAAAATGTAGTTTTTCATTTCCTACATTTATTAGATTTCATTTTCTATTAACAATTGAATACCATTTCAGTTTATAGACTCTTGTTTTATTAGATTTTACCGATGAATTTTTCAAAATACAAAAAAAAATTAAAGTAGTTTTTCCTTCATAACATACTCAGTTTTGAATTACATGTAGTGTCATACGAATATTCGTATTATTGTTAACTAAATGATTTATATTTTACTGATTTAATATTAAAGTGTAAGAATGTCAGTCATTGTTAGTTCTTGTCTAGTTTTCATTAAAAGAACAAAGATCTTTTATATGGATATCTTATAAATATATAATCATTGCTAAGTAAGAAGTTAAGTTGTTGCTATCGCAACAATCCTGGCAGACAATTGAGTAATATTTTGATGATTTATTTTGTTTGTAATTAGTTATTATAAGAAGATCTAGATCCTAGATATTAGAATAAAATTTATTTTCTACTGTATCCATTTCAAATGTTAAAGTATTGTTTAATATTTTTGAAATCCCTGAATATCAGGCCTTGTTATAAATAAGCTGCATAATCAATAAATAGAACAAGGGACTTTTTTGTTGATAATCCAAATACTCAAAGTTTACGTAATGAGAATTATAGCGTGTGTGCAAACTCTTGAGGGTTGATTATGCTGCAATTTAGCATGTTGGAACGTCTAGAGAGAAGGTTGACTTTTTGCACTTCTGTATATAGTCAAAAGAGAGAAACCTGTATAATAGTAAGATCTTATTTTGAATAAAAACGTCTATAATTACAAGGAGTTTTGTTAAGGCTAATAAAATGACAGACTGAGCAAAATTGCTTGCAAAAGTGGCACAGAGTTAGCACTCCATACCCCTTCAAACATGTTGCTTTGCTTTATTGTGGACAGCTTGTAGTTTGCCAGGATTTTTTCAGCTGGAAAGATATGCCATCCTTCCGAGATCTCATGACTGACAAAAACTCCATTGGGCCAAATCTGCCTGAAGATCATTACCAAAAATAGCAGGTACTTCAACCATTAAGGTGAAATCATGGATCAAATATTCCTTACATTTTTCAAAACTACTGCATGTTTAAAACTTCAACGAAAAAAAAAAAAGAGAGAAAGAACTATACTAAGGACATATATTATACAAATCAGTTTCTGCCAATTTCAGTGGTTTATTGTTCACAAAAAAAAAAAAATCTTCAAAACAAGTATTGACTCTCACAAAATTTAAACCGTAAACAGGCAAACCAAACAGCACACCGTAGCTATAGTTGTTATGTGATTGTTTTTTAATTGCCGTAGGATCCTGTTCTTTCAGCAGGTGAAAAAAACAAAACGCAGTTCAAATTTCACGGTTTTAATTTTCAACTCAGAAGCACTCAAAAAAGCAAATGTGATCATGGGCACTTGTTTAATCAATTCGTGTATCCAGCCTTCACTCCCGCTGGCTGCACTTCTCAGCAACCCTACCACTTTCATCTGCTGAAAGGACAGATGTGCTTGGTTTTACTATTATGTAATCACAACTTACTTTCTGCTTGTAGTTGCTTAAAATTATGTATTTTGTCTTGGGCTGCAATTTGTTTTATGCTTATTTTATTATTACTGCAGTAGTTGACTTTGCTGTATGGAAAAATAAAGTGAAATTGCCCTAATAAAACTTCTCTTTCTTAAGTATATTTGTGTATCTGAGACTGAAGAGTAAATTATTTGTGCGCGTTTCGAGTATTCATGCCTGTCTGTCTTAAGGAACGTACCGATATGAAAATTCATTATCTGGTTTTAACTGATTGCAAGGAAGGCACTCACTATTCTTCTCACTAACTGTCCTTTGATACCAAGCTTGAGAATCTCAATTGTGATGCATCGCCCTGTATTTTCTGAAACGTCTTGCCCTCTCTTACCTTGACACTTCGAGTGCTTGCTGTTGGATACTATTTTGAGTATAGAGGAGGAAAACCATAAGGGAGGAAAAAAATCTCTTATCAGTTCTAGAGCGCTGTCTATTAAAGAAATTCTCTTTGGCTTCTTCGGGAGGCTAGGGCTGGAAATCAGGCATTCTAAGTGAATATTTCAGTAATGAAATAATGATGGCATTTGATTCAGCGGGATAAAAGAGGTTACACATAGGCAGCTGAGCCAGGCCATGCCATAACTCGTGTGTGTGTGTGTGTGTGTGTGTGTGTGAGTGAATTTTGTAAATGAGAAGTTAAAAATTTGGCTACAGTGAGGTCTGGCATCCCATACAGCTTCCCATTTTGCAGTTTCCACAAATAGCCAGTGAAAGCCAAAGTTCCAAAGTAAAGAAATTAACTCCTTTGTTCCTTTAGTGCTGCTTTATGTGATGGTGCCACACTCCATACTGGGTCAAAGCCTGCAAATTTTTCTTTGTGCATCGGTGCTTTTTTCTCTAGAACTTACTACAACGAAAGTAAGTGCATTATTTATAGTTAATACAGTTCTGCCACTGGTTGAGTTCTATAGAACATTCCTGTTATTCTCAGTGGATCCAACTATTCGAGGTGCCACTTAATCAAAATTAGAGTAGCTGTCCCGGAGATGATTATATAAAGCAGGAGTTTATAATATTTTTGAGTAACGTGAAAACATCCAACTCTCTGCAATTAGTGATGGTATTTTGGATATCTTTTAATTGAAAAAGAATTTCAGTAATGAACAGCCATTGTAAGTTTTCAGTACTTTAAGTGATGCTGTGTTTCATTAATCACAACAGTATTCACCCCTTTAAGTGATGCTGTATTTTATTAATCACAACAGAAAAATAGTGTTTGAGATATTTGTTATTTTCCAGACAACACTTATTATTCAGAAGGATCTTTGACGACAAGGACCACTAGGGGTCCTCAGCTCACACGATGGGACCCTGTCTTAGAAGTCATTAGCTACTTCTTTCTTTTTTGGGGAACAAAATCATTTGCTAGAGCCATTCTTTCATTACAGAGCCTTGACACTCACAGAGTTTACACTTGGGGATTGCTCTGGAGGTAAGTGACGCGTAGCAATCTATAATGTCACTGAGGCACACTCAGACCAGTAGTTTCCTTCATATAAGAAATAGTCACTTAACATTGTAAGCAAACCCGTAGGACACTCGGCAACAAAATTTTTTTATTTTTTAACTTATTTTCACTCCACTCCCTAATGATTTTGAGGCAGTCAATTTAATACTTGTATGGAAACTAATTTGGCAATAAATTTCATAAAAAAAATACTTGAGGTCCTCTGTGTTCTGGAGAAAATAGTGTGTTGTGATATTAAAGAATTTGGAAACTTTTGAAAGCCTAGAAGATACCTGCCTGAACTGTATTAACATCATGGAGGTCCACAAATGTGCAACAGAGAGATTTAAATGTCAAGTGATTTGTTTTTGACATTTGTCTCTTGATCTATAAAAACAACATCGGGCCTCATTGAAATGACTTTAAAGAAACCCTCGGCCATTGCCAGCATTGGGCCCAGCCATCCCTAGAAGGGGCCTTGGCCCCACCAGCACTTGGAACGGGTGGTAAATCTGAAGCTTCCTTCAGACTGTGGCTGTGGGAGGCCACGCTGGGCCACAGCTACCCTTCCAAACCTCTTGGGAGTTAGACTCTAGGTTTTCCAGGACCTTCAGAAAAGCAGGATCCAGATGTGTGCTGTGCTTGACCTGGGCTTGGGGCTCTGGAACTCTCCTTCTTCCAAGGCCTACTGGCACGCTTCCTCAGAGGTGTCAACCCTTGCGCTGGATGCCTGTCATCTTCAGCTACCCCATCCTTCCCCCATCCCTGCCAAGGGTCCCAGGCAAACAAAGGCAGAGCCTACCCGTTTGTGTATTTTAAGGAATCTGACCCCCAATTTTCTTTTTGCTGCATGAGCTCTTTGTGTGCTCATGTAGTTTCGTTTTTGTTTTTGTTTTTTTGGGGTTTTTTTTTTTTGCTAATGAAATGTTGGGAAATAGAGCAAAATATAGCCTCCCCTGGAATTCACCTTTTTAGGAACAAATAACAGTGGCAGTTAGAACACAGATAAAACCTATTACTATTAGTGACCTGATAACGGTCTTTCAGAAAACGACTTACCGAACGACCAGTTCCTTTTTCTCTGATTGGGTTTCATAAGGACAAAGTGTAGAATTTATTTTTTAACAGGGAATAATCCAGGAAATTTATTCGTGGTGGTTGGGAGCCACCAGGTCGTTGTGTAAATTCTAACCACTACTCTCCGTCCCATTTGCCTCTAGGTGGAATCCCTGACCTTGGAACTTAGAAGAGCTCCATGAAGGGGGTCAAACAGCTTCAGGTGGGCTTCTGTGACTCCACTGAGATGGGTGCATTTTCCCTAGAGGAAGATTTTAGCTGTTGCAACCATTGCCTGGGCCACAGTCATGAATAGATCTCCTAGGACATAGAAAAGCAGCCATGGAAGAAAATGTAGGAGGAGGGTTCCACATCGGTGTGAGTCCTCAGGCCCAAGTGCCTGGTTTATTAAATCTGTTCTGGCCCTAGATACACAACTATGGGAGTATTAAATACTGAATTATACCACCCGTGTTGTAACTGAAAGGCACTTGCTTGGACCAGGATAGCTACCACCAAGATTGCCCGGGTAGACAGGATCTATTCACAGGAGAACCCCAAGTTCGTGTTAGAAACCAGCGGTCATGGTGACTCTGAAGGTCTGGAAATCAGTGAGCAGTCTGCAGATGAGCATACTTGAACTTAAATTTAGAGCCACGAAGTGCCAGAGAACCAAAAATTTAGCCAAGCGGATCTCCAAAGTCCATTTAGAATGGCACACAGTGCACTGGTCTGGAAGACATAAGCCTCTTGCCTAAAGTCATATAGTGAGAGTAGCAAAGTTAAGCAGAAAACTTCGACCCCATCCCCACCCCCGAAGTCCCATAATATAACATGACTTTAGGTTTAGGATGAAAGAGGAACTTCAAGGCTGCAGCAGAGGCTGAACAAAAGAAGCCTTAGGAATTAGCATCTAACAAATTAACAGTCAAAACCTGGGCCCTGAATAGGGTCTTAGTAACAAGAAGAACTTTAGTGTATGCCCTGCTTTGTTTTACTCCTGGGCCCCTTTCTTTTCACACATGCAACCAGATCCCACCTGCGGACTTCAGTGGGCTCTGAAGTGTCACATCTGAGGGTGGGGGGAGTTTAAGGAATTGGGGCACATTCTTGTGCATGGTAAAGATAGGTCCTAGCCAGGGAGAAGAGCATCTCAGATGCTAGTAGAAAACATAGCACATAGGAATAGGTTATAATCCCCTAAAATGACTATTTTTTGGACATGCATTGAAAATTTCCTTAAATTCATAAAAGTCAAAGCTATGTATTGGAAATGGCAGTGAGCACTGGGGTGGCTCTGCCGTGGTCAAGGGCTCTGGTACAAGACCACAGGGCTCCATCTCTCAACTTTCTAACCCTTCGAGTTCCTTTACCTCTCTGTGGTAAGAGGTAAGAGAGAAATAAGAGAGAAATCATAATAATACAGGAATCACCTTAATAAGACAGAAGTCATAAAAAGAATATTTACCTTGCAGGGTCATGGAGTTGTTCCCAGACTTTTCTGCAGTTTGGAATTACCTGGGGGATCTTTAAAAGGTATTCAGACTTGGTTCCTACCTCTAGACCTTCTGATTTCATTGCTGTGAAGGCAATTATTGGGTTAATATACAAAAAGTGCGTAGAACAGCACCTGAACCTATAGCAAGCACTTGATACATGTTAACTATGATCACTATTTTATTAGTATCCATTTTGCAAATTGCTACACGTGATCTTTCACTTTCTGCCCTAGTTCTTAGGTCACACAGCCCTTTTTTCAAGGAACCGTGCATACACTGTATGTATTTGTGTTATCTAAGTTCTGTCTTCCCTGTTTGGTGAAACTTTATCTTCCTTTAATTCACCACAGCTCCTGCTCGTTGCTGCACATACAGCAGATATTTCAAAACTAGAATCAAGTACTTTGTGACTCATTCTGAAAATTCGTATTTCATTTTCCAGCATGATATGACCATAGATTGTACCTAAGTCGTGTCAATTTGAAAGTGACAGTTTAGACATATCTATCTAAGCTTAACTATTTGAATTTTCCCTGTATTAGAATTGTGCTCAAGAGCAAATAACAGAATGGATGCAATTAATTGTCATAAAAAGTGTGCCTTTAAACAATGCATTTAAAATATTTTATTTATCAAAATAATATTTCCAATTACATCTGAGTGACCCTAATGTATTTACATATCATTTTTTATTGCAGGTTTATTTTAGATGCTTAAATTAGCACTGGCTCAGCTCTGTGAACACACACTATAGTTAGAATCTAACCGTGTGCCAAGGCACTGTGTGAGGCTCTGAGATACTAGATTGAATGGCAACAAGTTCACAGTGTAATAACTAAAATATGATGTATAGGATACTGAATACACCCTGATCTATTACTTCTCTCCTCCCACAACTGTCCTGAGCTCTTTAGCTGTAACACAAAGTAATTTAGAATAAAATTAAATGAAAATTACTCTTTTTGAATAATATGACTGCTCTCCTCATTACCCAATTCTTTATATCCCTGAGAAGTAATCTGAATATTGAAAAATTATGTATCGTTGATTATGCTAATTATAGCATTTTTTTATAATGGCAAAACCAAAGAACAGTCTTTTTTTCAATAGTTAGAAAATGACTAAGTGAAGTATAATGGAGTGTTATATAGTTAAAAAGCATTTTTCAGAGCACCTGCATGGCTCAGTGGGTTAAGCATCTGACTCTTGATTTCCCCTCGGAACTTGATCTCAGGGTCGTGAGTTCAAGCCCCACATTGGGCTCCGTGCTGGGCTGGAGTCTATTTAAAAAAATAAAATGAAAAGCATTTTTCAAAAATGATTTAATTATATGGGAAAGTAATTTTAGTGGTAGGATTATAGGAGGCTTTTTAAATTGGGTTTAAAAATCTCTGTTTTAGTAAGCATTTGTTTTTTACTTAAATTACCTCCTATATTTTTCCTTTATTTTTTACTTTGAATCACTTACATTGTTTTTTAAACCATCCACCCATTTAAGTGATTCAATTTGCCAAATCCAGAATATTAACGTGTCTTACAAAACACGCACTTTACCTATCACTGTTAGTTGAAAATTATATAAAATATCTTGCCAAGTGAGTAAAATATGTATGCTGTTTTAGGGAAGAGTAGTAAAAGAATACTAATAAAACCCCTGTTAGTATAATCTTGGGTCACAATGCTCTAAAACTCCAACTAGTCTCTGTGAGTCTATCATCCCCAATTTCCATTTTATTTATAACACAAATTTCTGTTTCAAATCAGTCGATTTGTTTATCTGGGTAGTTACCTCCTCACTCTTCTGTTCTCCAAAAGACACCCTAATTCATCAAAATTGTTTAACATATATTATTTTATTGAAAAAAGACAGCTAAGTGTCTTAAGGATCCTTCTACTTAGGGAAATCTGCTAGCAGGGTAACTACATTAACCGGGGAGATGAGGGCAACGTACTCCTCTCCAAGGATGTGGCATTTGAGCAGACCTGAGTGACTTAAAGGAGGCATGACATTACCTTGGTGGCGTACCTTTCCCAGAAGTCTTTCCTGGGGAATGCTGACCCATCCTTTCTGCTCCAGTAAATGCCGCTGCATCCAGAAACATTCTTTTCTCCCCTCCTGACACGATGAAGGGGACATTCGTTACTTCTTGCTCTATTTCCTCAGGGCTTCTTGCTTTTCCCTCTATTTTAACACTTTCTTTCCTTCTTCCTGGTGTTACAGGTTTATTATTTACAAATCTGCATCTCCCCAAAGAAGGGTACTTTTCTACCAGGAGGGAAAAGCCAGTCTTACTCACCACTGGGGCACTCAGTGCATTGCACCACGTTTTGTACTTGGGAGGCACTGGTTGAGTGCGTTCATTTGCTTGCATTTTAATTAAGTCTATCTCGTAGCTTCAATCGAAAATGGAGAGCAGGAGCATTCTATCACCTCAGCTTTTTGGGCCGTGAAAACAATGCAACCACTGAGAATCTAGAAAGATTGACAGAATCTCAGTGTCTTCCATTGTTTTGAAAAATAGTCTGGAGGAAAGAACTGGTATTCAACCCGCAACCCACTCTGAACCTCCTTAACTGTACCACTAAATAGAGTAATTTAGAATGTGCTTAATTAAAACTTCCCTCCCTTCTTGAATAAAAACCGTGATTGTCAAACCCATTATCTATGGAGAGGAGAATGTAGGAAGGAATATTCTAGTATGTGTGGTGTACCTCATGAACATCTTCTCATAAGGAGTCTGTGGTGAGAGAACAAGCCTTTACAGTTTTTCTGTAATCCTTGAAAAGATTTCTAAGTCTGAGAGTGAGAGTCTGTTTCCTTGCATGCAAATGTCTTTCCCTATCATCTGCTGAACTGTTTTTATTTATGTATTCCTTTTCCCAGGCTCCTCAAGCCTGTGTTAATTAGCATCAGTAGCGGAGCATCAGAGGAACATAAGTCACTTATTTGTGAACAAATTATAAGAATTGCAGCCGAAATTGATTTGTGCAGAATATACACCTACGGTCTGAATGCTTTTTAATATATTTATCTTGTTTTAATTAGTTGGTTTATTTTTCTTCCATCCTGTTCCCTTTATATTATTTCACAAGGCTCTGAGCTCTGATCATTATTTTTGGCTCCTCGGCTTCCAGCAGAACTCTCCTATGAAAAGGTGTATTGAAATATTATTTCATCTGATGTGACTTGAAAGGGTCTGGAACGCCACTACATTCCCCTACAATTTTCCCACCTGTTCACTGCTAATTAACAACCTCTGAATAAGAGACGAAATTTTTCATTTTATACTTAATGAGATTTAAATACTTTAGAAGACTTCATGGGAAAATGACTTAAATTCATTTCCTTCTCTTTCCTTCTTTCCTTCCTTTTTTCCTTCCTTCCCTCCTTTTTCTTTCTTCTTCCTTCCTTCCTTCTTTCTTTTTGCTTTTCTCTTTCTTTCTTTCTTTCTTTTCTTTCTTTCTTTCTTCTTTCTTTCTTTCTTTCTTTCTTTCTTTCTTTCTTTCTCTCTCTTCATCCCTCTCTCCCACCATTTCTTAACTTTTTTTTTTTCTTTTTCCTGTTCTCTCTTCCAAGAATTTAGAGAATTCTAATCTGTGCCATGCACTGTGATAGACACTGAGGACAATATCATTAATCTGAATCAGTTTTTATTCTCAAAGGGCAAAAAGAAAAGTTGGAAAGATAGATGTCAACAAATAGCTGCAATTCAAAAGAATAACTGAAATCCTAGAAGACCACGCAAACTGCTATGGAAAAGGAAGAGAAAGATCCCTGATTCCTAGGGAGCAATGAAGAAGAAAGAGCCAGAAGATGAGTCTGTGCAATGCAAACGTCCTCAACTTTACAGGTTTCCCAGTGGTTTTCAGTGTCATGCAACTTTCTAAAATCTTTATCATGCTCCTATGATAAAGAAAGTATTATTTGCCTTCTGTAGTTGCACAATATCCAAGCCTTAAGTTTGTTAAGTCAAAGATGTGACAATCACCTGAGTTTGGGCCCCACAAAATCCGATGATACTGTTTCTTTAACTTGAATTGATTGGTGTGTTGGCCTAATGTGGATATCTTTTTAAATTCTCTAATTTGCCAAAAGGAAGTACATCCCCACCACCTGCATTAAAAAATGCTCATTGCATTTTTTATTTTTTTTTTTTAATTTTTTTTTTCAACGTTTTTTATTTATTTTTGGGACAGAGATAGACAGAGCATGAACGGGGGAGGGGCAGAGAGAGAGGGAGACACAGAATGGGAAACAGGCTCCAGGCTCCGAGCCATCAGCCCAGAGCCTGACGGGGGGCTCGAACTCACGGACCGCGAGATCGTGACCTGGCTGAAGTCGGACGCTTAACCGACTGCGCCACCCAGGCGCCCCCCTCATTGCATTTTTTACAAAACCCCCAAAAGACCGGACTTCTTTATCAGTCTTATTTCAAATATGAATATTAAAGGTTGAATGAGTAACTAGATCACCACAAAATTTAGACCTCAATTTAGTCACTAGTATTAACATTTTGATGTTTCCTCAAACGCTGTTATCAATAGAAAATGGATTGATTCTAAGTTGGTCTTATTTTTCTTCTCTTGTCTACCCTCTGGATGGAGGTTCTCGGAATCCTGAAAGGAAAGTCTGGACAGTTGCTTCTTTGCCTTGTTAATTCCCGAATTACAAGCCTGTCCTCTCATAATTGCAAAAACACTTGAACAAACTAATCAACTATTTTGTACTGTGAGAGTTTTTAAAGATAGTAAATTAACCAAGTACTAGAATCTAACACTTTCAACTTAAAAACAAATATTTGTTGAATGATATGGAGTTGAGACAAATAGGCACTGACCCTGCCCTGATGGAGACCATAGTTCTGTTGGGAAGAAAGGTACAAAGGCATAACATATAGGACCTAGAAGCATCTAGGAGACAGGGTGATTGGTGGGGTCAGACACTAAATCTCACTTGGGGGGATTCAGGAAGCTCTCCTGGAGGAGTGCCAACTGGATGAGCAGTAAATGGGAAAACTGGATAGGTTGGAATGAGAACATAGAGACCTCATGGGTCTCAGTATACATTCAGAGGCCAGCTCTAGACAGATGGAATATTCTGGTTGCCACTGGCAGAGGATTTGTGAAGGTAAAACTAGAAGCAGAAAACCCAGTTCTTAGTTGTGAAACGTGATGATCAGAATTAGGGTAAAGAGCAGTTAGGGCCTTCCAGGAAGCAGATGCCCCGATGGATGAAACCTGCAAAAAAACGTGTGGGGAGAAAGCTAGAGAAGGTGGGTAGGCCCGCAGATTGTTCTGTTATCTGAAACCTGTGGAGAAAAAAGGGAGGGAAGGAGGAGAGGGTAAGAAGAGTTTCAGACTGCAGCACAGTTACTGGAAAGTTTCAGCCAGGTTAACCGAGAGACTCCAAACCAAAGGGACCTATTAAAGAAGCCCCGTATTTTGCCATTATGCATCTGCATTTGGTGTGGGGGGCAGGGAGTGTGGGAGAGAGAGGCTTTAATTTACTATTTGGTGGGGGTGGGGTCGGGTGGGGGAACCTGGTCAGAAGGTAGAAGGAGACCCAGGAGGGATTGGCATTTATACTGGGACTGGGCAGGGGAAGGGCTGCCTCAGGGCCTGTTGGGAAGGAGAAACTGAGGCCAGCCCCTACTGAGACCTACCTAGAGAGGTGGGGATGGGAATTGGGCCTGGAGGAATGAGGCGCCACCCTGTCTCCAGGCTGGACATGAGGCCCTGGCCCTGCCTCATTTTCCCCTTACAGGACCTCAGTCCTGCCTGCTCCCTGGGCCTTATGGACGCCAAATCTTCATGCCCTGTTGCAGAGGAGAGGGCTAGGCATGTGAAGGCAGTGGACAGGGAGCCTAGGGAAGTTAGGGAGCACAAGGTAGGACACAAGGTGTGGAGAAGGTGGCAGCCACCTGGGCGGTTGGTTCCTGGAAGCGAAGACCACAGACAGAGCCACACCTCCCAGGGCACCCGCAGGGCCCCAAACGGCCACTTCCAGCAGATGGGCCAGGCACCCCTGCAAGGCATTCGCTGGGCACTGGGCTGGGGCGGGGGCAGCATTTTCCAGCACAGGGCAGTCTCCGAGTTCTGCTGGTCTATGTGCTTCTTCCTCAGCCTGGGGGACTCTCCGTTCACTGTCCTGTTGGAACGTTCCGGCTTTGAGACCACTCTCAGATGCCAAGCTGCCAGTTTGTTCATACACTTCACCCCGAGCTGCGAGAGCTGTTCTTCCTCCACAAATGTCACATCTACTTTGGCACTGGAGGTGATGGCCTTGATGGTGGGGTCATAAGAGTTGGCTGCCAGCACCAAGTTGGCCCGTAGGTAGTTGACATCGCTCCTCTTCTTCCAGTTTGCCAGGGCGACGCGCTGCTCCGTGAGCATCTCCGGGTCAGGCTCGACAATGGAATCCTCAGGATCATGTCTAGGCACAGGGCCACTTTGGGGGGAACGGTTGCGGAGCATGGTGTCTGAGGCCTTGGAGTCCCAGTGACCACCTGGAGTCTGCAGTGACCATAACCATCTCTCCCACATCCATGACTTGTACACTGTGGTCGAGGGTCTCGATGACATCATAAGAGCTGAGGTTAACACCAGCTCTGGCTCCTCCTGAACCTGCCTGCTGTTCTCCAGTGAGGGCTGCAGTTGCAGTGACTGGGCCCTTTGGCTAGGTGGCTCCAGCAGGGTGGGCCTGGGACCAATGTCTGCTTCCTCAATAGCAGATTCCCCAGGATGTCCAGGCATTCCTCCAGGCCAAGTTGGGCTTGGGCTCAGGCTCCAGGGTGACCAGGAACTCTCCAGTTGGGGCCAGGGTCTGATAAGCCTCCTCCAGAGGGGGCTGCCCAGGAACCGGAATGGTGGTAATTTCCTCAGGTCTTCTTATCCTACTGGTCTTTGTGTCCCCCCTTCCCCTCCCCCTCCCCTCCCCCTCCTCCTCCTCCTCCTTCCCCTCTTTCACTTTGCATCTTCCACCCTCCTCAGCATCTTGAAGTCCTCAAGTGTCAAGATGCCATTAGATAAGGGGTTAATTCATATCCAGAAATACATAAAGAACCCATACAACTTGACAAAAAAAATCCAGCTAAAAAGTGAGCAGAGGATCTGAATAAGCATGCTTCCAAAGAAAGCACAGATGGCCAACAGGTACATGAAAAGGTGCCTGACATCACTAGTCATCAGGGAAATGCAAATCAAGACCACGGGGAGATAACATCACACAGGTGTTACAATGGCTATTATCAAAAAGAGAAGGAATAACAAACGTTGTGAGGATGTGGAGGAAAGGGAATCGTTGTGCCCTGCTGCTGAGGGTGCAAATTGGTACAACCCCTGCAGAAAACAGTATGGAGTTTCCTGAAAAAATTGAAAATAGAACTACCACACAATATAGCAAAATGAGTGAAGGTGGTCAAAAGATAGAAACTTCCACTTATAAAAAAAATAAATCCTGGGGAGACAATGTACAACACAGTGACTATGGTTAATAGTAACCATTCTGTAAGTTTTGCCCGTGTTGTTACTTGTGGCTGTGACCTATCTTTACTGATCAATATTATTCCGTTTTATGAATATATCACCATTTGTTCATCTGATCTATCACTGATGGCTATTCAGGTCACTTCTAGTCTTGTGCTGTTTATAGTTCTAATGCATATTTTTGAAAGTTAAAGAGTAGATCTTAAAAGTTCTTATAACACGAAAAAAATATAATTCTGTGTGGTGATGGATGGTAACTAGATTTGTTATGGTGATCACTTTACATTGTATGCAAATGTTGAATCATTATGTTGTTCATCTGAAACTAATGTTATATGTCAATTATATCTCCATTAAAAACAGTGATAAAAAGAATAAAAATTAAAAGATCTTTATTTTCCCATTAGTCTGTGGTTCCCAAAAAAAGTGAAGAAGCTCAGAGGAAACATAGCCTTGGCATGAATGCGGCAGGGGATTGAGAGGGGAAGAAATTAGGATTGTCAGGCAACTGTGATACCTGCACAGCTGGAGATCTAAGAGGTACATATTCATGGCTGCTACAGGGATAGGAAAGAACATATAAAGTATAGAAGTCTGGAGAAGTGTGGTTTGTGATTGATTGGATATGGAAGGAAAAGAAAAAGAGGAAGGACTCAGGGTGGCTCTGAAGTTTCCGTGCGACCTAGTGCAAAACAATACAGTTGATGGCAAAAAAATGGGGTATTTAATAGGGATGGAGATAAATGCCTTTTTTATCAGATTGAATCTTAAGTGTTTATGGAATATCTATGTGGACACAACTGGGAAAATATGTCTGAAGACACATGGGTTCCCAATGGGCCTTATGTTTATTCTCATCCTCAACTCTGTCTCTGTCTCTCTCTCTCTCTCTGTCTCTCTCTCTCTCTATATATATATGTGTGTGTGTGTGTGTGTGTGTGTGTGTATGTGTGTGTACATTTACATATATATATGTATACATATGTGTGTGTATATATATATATATATATTATATATACAGATGCCCATAAAGATGAAGCTATTTGCTTCCCAGAATATCAGATTTAACAAGCAGTCTGGGGTGTCTGAGTGGCTCAGGTGGTTGTTGAGTGGCCAACTCTTGATTTCAGCTCAGGTCATGATTCTGGCTGGGGTCATGGGACCCAGTGCTGCATCTGGATCTGTGCTGAGCGTGGAACCTGCCTGGGAATCTCTGTCTCTCTCCTTCTGGGATTCTTTCTCTCTCCTTCTGCCCTTTTCCTCTGTTTGTGTGCTCTCTCCTCTCTCTAAAAATTAAAAAAAAATTTTTTTTAACAAAAAAAACCTTTCAGTCTGAAGTCATTTATGTAATGCAACTTTATAAAACTGTATTATTAAAGCAATTCTGTTCAACAAAAGATAATATTAAGAAACTGAATAGGCAAGCTCAAAAAAGTCAAATACATGGATTTTTTTTTTAATTTTAGAAATTAATAAGAAAAAGACTGACAACCCATTAGGAAAATGAGCAAGTGACTTTCTTGGGTACCTTATAAAAGAGGATATTCCATGCAAGATAAAAACACAATGAGATATTACCACAAATCCACCCCATTTGCTGAAATGAAAAAGTGTGACCATACCAGGTGTTGGCAAGGATGTGAAATAAATGAAACACTCACATAGGACTGGAGAGAGTACAATTGGCACAACCACGTCATGACAAGATTGGTGACCTTGAAACCCCATATAACCGATGGCCCAGTGTGAGCTTATATCTAACAGAAATGCCTGTAAATGTGCCAGAAGACGTGCACAGAATGCTCGTAGAAGCATTAGAACTATAAACATCACAAGACTGGAAGTGACCTGAATATCCATCAGTGATAGATCAGATGAACAAATGGTGATATATTCAGAAAATTGAATAATATTGATCAATGAAGATAAGTCACAGCCACAAGTAACAACACAGACAAAACTTACAGAATGGTTACTGAATGAAGCCAAATCTAAAAGAAAACAGCACTATGATCCCATCAATCTAAAATTAAAATTCCAGCAACACTATAGTATTTCGATATGTATACTTACTACAATGTTTTCTTTCTCGATCTGAGTGATGGTTACTGAGTGGCGGTTATAACATGGTGCTCATGTTATTAAAATACATTAAGCTGTGTTATTAAAATACATTAAGCTGTCCATTTGTGTTTGAGATATAGGCATGCCACATTTTATTGTACTTCACGGATACTTTTTATTTATTTATTTTTTTTTAACAAACTGACCTTTTGTAATAAGCCTGCATGGAACAGATTTATCAATCAATGCCATTTTTCCAAAAGTATCTGCTCACTTTGTGTGTTTATGTCACCTTTTGGGTAATTTTCATAATATGTCAAACTTCACGACTATCGCATTTGTTACAGTTATCTATGGTCAGCGATTATGATTCATTGAAAACTCAGGTGATGGTGAGTATTTGTTAGCAACACTTTAAAATTAAGATGTACACATTGTGTTTTTAGATATAATGCTATTGCATACTCCATGACCTACAGTATTATATAAACATAATTTTTATATGCACTGGGAAAGCAAAGAATTCATTTGACTCACTTTATTGTGATATATGCTTTATTTCAGTGTTCTCGAACAAAACCTACAAAACCTCCGAGGTATATGTCTACTTTTTCTGCTTACTTGTTGTGTTTAACAATAAAGATAAAAAACTGAAAAGCAAAAAGATAAAACCATAAATACCTTATTTCTTCAAGAAAGAAAACTCATGAGGTAAGTTTAGAAGAAAATATGAACATCTCTTAACAAATGAAGACTTACGATAGGAAGGTAGGAGCTGATGTTTACAGGTAAAAATTTTATTTTATTATTATTTTATTTTTAATTTTTTAATGTTTATTTTTGAGAGAGAGACAGGGTGCAAGCAGGGGAGGAGCAGAGAGAGGGAGACAAAGGATCTGAAGCAGGCCATTCACTGTCAGTGCAGAGCCTGATGCGGGGCTCGAACTCACTAACTGTGAGATCATGACCTGAGCCGAAGTCAGACGCTCAGCAGACTGAGTCACCCAAGTGACTCAGTACCCCTAAAAATAACAATTTTAAATATACAGGTTTGGTAGATTTGTTTTAAAAAATAAAATAGTTTCCGTGAGTCACAGAATTTTTCTCTTTTACCAAAAGTTTCAGTAACTAGGAGAAATAAATGTAGAAAATATATTTTACATCTGATTATCCTTAACATTTATAAATAAACAAATGGAGGAAAGTATATTCTTCAGTTTGACTATTTCCCAGATACCTAAGTGGTATCACAAGTGAGACAGCAGAAGCAAGCCACAGAAACACACCATTTCATTTGTCAAGACTCTGTTCTTCATACCCGTAAAAACTGCAGCCCAAAAATGAGTTAGTGGTTTCTAAAAACCAGAGAGCACAACCCATGCTATTTATGAAACGTGCAGTAGAGATTAACTGAATCCCTCATATACAGAGATACGTATCTTATTTTGCTTTTTTTTTTTTTTTTTAATTTTTTTTTTCAACGTTTATTTATTTTTGGGACAGAGAGAGACAGAGTATGAACGGGCAAGGGGCAGAGAGAGAGGGAGACACAGAATTGGAAACAGGCTCCAGGCTCTGAGCCATCAGCCCAGAGCCTGACGCGGGGCTCGAACTCACAGACCGCGAGATCATGACCTGGCTGAAGTCGGACGCTTAACCGACTGCGCCACCCAGGCGCCCCTTATTTTGCTTTTAAAAAATATCAAATATATTTTGGGGGCCATGCTAAGGGTTACTTACAAAAGAATTAGTGATTCAGAATCCTAAATCTATGGCCATGCTTATCACCAAAAACATGATATTGTTTGCCAAGATTATATTCTCAATGAAAGAAATGCCCTGGATTGCTCAAGCTCACATTCCCTTGATATACTAGTTCTTGGTTTGGGCTCAGAAATAGTTTTTAGGTAGTTTCTTACCATCTTGCACTTTTTTTCCCCCTTTTTAACCAAGTGCAGAAAATGTGGCCAGTGTGCATTTCCAGCAGATGTCAGTGTTGGCGTTTGATGTGATCTAGGAAGGCCTCAAACCGGGGGCCCTACCTTGAAGATGAACAGGGTTCTGTGCAGATCCTCACTTCTTGTGAAGTGTGGAAAGATAGAGAATTCTGTTCTTTTGCAGGATATTTTCTTCAGAAGTCTATTGCTGTGAGTTGGGAAATAGAGCTTCGACAGATTTGTCCATCTCTTTCAGACTTAGCTTGTTCTAGTTGTACATAAATTGTATGAATTTATTCTTCCTCTTGCTCCAAAAAAGATATTTGCTATCTATTTCTCTCTCTGAATTTCTTCCCAGAATGATGATTTTTTGGCTTGAGGAATTTCAGTGTGTTTGTCTCAGAAAAATATATTTAACACCTACCAGGTACCCAGGAAATAGAACATTCTAGCTGGCTTGAAGGAAGACTTTTAATTATGGCAGTAAGTTCTATCACAAGATATGAACAAGTTATTAAGAGAGGACAGAAGACAGGGTAACAAATACTGCCTAGAGGAGAGAGATAGACTTCATTGAAGAAGGGATCTGGAGCCTTGAAGGATGAATATGTGCTTCAGAAATGAAGAAATGAAATGTGCAAAATCCTGACGAATGTTGTTCATGCCGATAACTTCCATACGAGTTATTTTAGATCATAGTCCTGATTCTTTGGAGGCTACTTGAAGTATATTCAAGTATTTAATAGTTTGAGACTGGAGGCCATTTATAAAGTAGTTAAAAACACACAGTTTAGATTCTACCTAGATTCAAATTATTGCTTTCCAATTATTAGATCCTGATATGGGGGGGGGGGAAGTAATTTTCTTGTGCATCAGTTTCTTTATCTGAAAAGGAGATGGAAACGACATCAAGACTTTATAAGATTGTTAAGAAGACTAAGTGAAATAAATATAAAGTGCTTAGTATGGTGTGTGGTGCATAGTAAGTACTCAAAATGATAGCTATTATTTATAGCTATTTTATCTCATTAGGAATCATGAAGAAACATTCAAGAAAGTTGACACTGAGTAGAGGTACTCAGATTTTAATGAGGCAAATAAGTGAACCAACCATTTTGTTAACCGATAGTTCACCAGTGTTTGATATTTATGCCGAATTTGCTCTGTCCTTTTAAGAAAGAGAACACATCGAGACAGGCACTTTAAGCATTTGTCTGTTCTGCACGTCTTGCTGTGTGGTTTTGGATCATATTCACATGCTGTCAGTGAAGGACCTACTCAGGTTCAAGAGCACACCCAGAAAAAGACAGGCTTAAAGAGCAGAACATGGGAAATCTCTTCAATGCAACAACTGTGCTCAAGCAGAGAAAATCAGGGTTATTGAGGACTTTGTCAATAGGATCTTGGAAGCCAACATTCTACGTGAAAGTCTGATCACCCAGCAGTCTGCTTTCCCTCTTGTCCTGTGAAGAATCGTGACTTGTTTCATTAGTCACAACTAAGAATGAAATGCATTAGTTGGAAGAGAGAATGAGAATCATATCCTTATCTTCCAGGTTTATTGACGAGATCTCCATCTCTGTGAGGCAGGTGAATGGTGGGCTCATTCAATTTGGATTGACTGTTTATGAATGGTTCATGTTTAGATTTACTTTATCCAAGGGATATGATTCAGAAGATGAAATTAAAGAAAAGTGGAGAAAACAAGACTTAAAAAAGAGAATCAAATTTGGGGCACCTGGGTTGCTCAGTTGCTTAACCAACTGACTTTGGCTTAGGTCATGATGTCATGGTTCATGAATTTGAGCCCTGACAGGGCAGAGCCTGCCTGGGATTCTCTCTCTCCCTCTCTTTCCACTTCTCCCTCACTTGCTCTCTCTCGTTCTCTCTCTCAAAATAAAGAAATACTTAAAAAAGAGAAAGAAAATAAAAATTTCCAACTATAAGCATGAACAGCATTCCAGTGCCTGGGCAGATACATCTCACACTGATTTTGCAGGGAGCCAAAGTGAGAAAACATTGACTGAGTTGAACCTCTCACATGAAAAGAGAAATATATATTGACAACCTGATTTAAAGTTTTATGGAGAAACAAACATCCCAGAATTGCCAGCCTGAGATTGGAGGAGAAGAGCAAGGTGGAAGACTGGTGCTGCCGAACTTCAAGACTTACCATGAAGCTACAGTCAAGACAGAGAAATAGACCAACGGAAGAGGATAGAGAGCCCAGACATAGGCCCACATAAATATAGCCAAGCGGCCCATGGTAATACAATGGAGCAAAGATAATTTCGTCAATAAGTGGCACTGAAACTGGACACCTACATGCAAAAAAAAAAGAATCTAGGCACAGAGCTTATACCCTCCACAAAAATTAACTAAAGATGGATCATAAACCCAAATATAAGATATGAAACCATAGAACACCTAGAAATGGGGCGCCTGGGTGGCTCAGTTGGTTGAGCATCTAACTTCGGCTCAGGTCATGATCTCACAGTTTGTGGGTTCGAACCCCATGTCAGGCTCTGTGATGCCTGGAGCCTGCTTTGGATTTTGGATTCTCTCTCTCTCTCTCTCTCTCTTTCTCTCTCTCTCCCTCTCTCCAAAGTAAATAAACATTAAAAAGTTAAAAAAAAAAAAAAAAAAAAAGAGTGCCCAAAGCCCAGAATGGTGACAACACCAAATCCTAGTGAGGCTATGGAACAACAGCAACTCCCATACACTGCTGATGGGACTGCAAAATCGTACGTCTGTACATTTTGGAAGATGGTTTGGAGGTTTCTTACAAAACTAACTATACCCTTACTGTATGATCCAGTGATCATGTCTCTTGGTATTTATCCAAAATGAAATGAAAAACTTATATCCACACAAACACCTGCACACGGATGTATATGGCTTTGCTCAAAATTGCCAAAACTCCAAAGCAACCAAGGTGTCCTTCAGGAGGTGAAGGGGTAAATAAACTGTGGTACATCCATACATTAGAATATTATTCAACATGAAAAATAAATGAGCTATCGAGCCACGAAAAGTCAAAGAAGCCATTACTAGTAAAAGAAGCCAATCTGAAAAGGCTACATACTATATTATTCCAATACATGACATTATGGAAAAGGCAAAAGTACGAAGATAATAAAAAGTTCAGTGATTTCCAGGGATGGTCTGTGGGGAAGGATGGATAAGCAGAGCACAGAGGATTTCTTTAGAGCAGCGAAAATACTCTGTATAACATTTAATGATGGATACATGCCATTATACATTTGTCCAAACCCAAAGAATATATAATATCAAGAGTGAGCCCTCAAATAAACTCTGGACTTTGGTGATTATGACATGTCATTGTGGGTTCATCTATAGTAACAAATGTAACACTCTCTGGTAAATAAGGTTGATAATGGGAAGGCTAGGCATGTGTGGGGTAGAGGGCATATGGGGAATCTCTATACCTTTCTTTCAATTTTGTTGTGAACCTCCAACTGCACTAAAGAATTCAAGTCTTAAAATGCGAGAGAAACATCAAGCCACCTGGGTGGCTCACTCGGTTAAGCGTCTGACTCTTGGTTTCAGCTCAGATCATGATCTCATGGTTTGTGGGTTCGAGCCCCACATCGGGCTCCATGCTGACAGCGTAGAGCCTGCTGGAGATTCTCTCCCTGTCTGCTACTCCCCCTGCTCACTCTCTCTGTCTCTCAAAAATAAATAAATTTAAACAGAGAGAGAGAGAGAAACATATCAGTCTCTCAAAGAAATCCAAGTTTTTACCAAAGAGAAATTTTGTCTCACCAAGGAACTGCATTCATAACCAGCCCCGGGCAAGGACAGAGCAGCACATCTGTTGCTACATCTGTTGCTTGTCTCAGCTGAAGGAACCAACTCCAGGCTTGCCCTAACTATTCCCTCTCTCATCCAACTTTTGTACCCTTTCTCTTGTACAGTGAGAAGTCTTGGCTGCCCTTGTACAGCCCTCTATGGTGCCTAGAAGCTACAATTCGTGTTTCTAACACACCTTACAGGCTTTTTGAGTCTAGCTTTCACACCATTTGGTGGGAGGACCTCAGCAAGGCTGGTAATCACTGGAATACAGACAGGCTGGTGGTCTTCTCAGTTCCTGAACCATCCTCAAAATTGTTCTGAGGAGTTCTACTGTTACTCCGAAGTCCACCCAGATGCATTATGGGGTGAAGGTAAGATACAGGACAGAGAACAACCAATGCCGGGATACTCTCAGTTCGCTCCCTGAATTTATGGGAGGTTTACCTGGTCTGGAGCTGAGTGGAAGTAGGAAAAACTAGTTCTGGCTAACTGATTGCTCCTAAATTACCCTGTCTTAAACCTTGATGGTGGGTTGAATCAAAAAGCTAAGAAGTTTCTGGGGCACCTGGGTGGCTCAGTCAGTTAAGCATCTGACTCTTGGTTTTAGCTCAAGTCATGATCTCCTCGTTTGTGGGTTCGAGGCTTGCATCGGGCTCTGTGTTCGCAGTGAGGAGCCTGCTTGGGATTCTCTCTCTCACTCTCTCCCTGCCTCTCTCCCCACTCAAGCTTTGTCTGGATCTCTCAAACAAATAAATAAACTTAAAAAAAAATCTAGGAAGTTTCCATCTTTTATCTCTCCTCTTTCTCTGACGCCTCTTTGCTGAGCAAGATAGCTCATATCTCTTAGCCCAAAAGAGCATCTCAAATTATTATCCCATCACATTATTTTTTTTAAAAAATGGGCCTAGAAACCGGTGAAGTTGTAAGAATAACCTCTGTCACATTAGCCAGTTAAACATTTGCAGGTGCTTTTGTAAGAAGGAAGCTTTCTTCAGCTCAATTGTATTTGGCATAAAGCTTGGGATAAAAGCTTTGTATTTTATACATAAAAGAAAGTCTTCATACAATATTGTATTTCCTGCAGTATAAACATTTTCAGAACAGGAAGAAGAGAGATAATTTTCCTTGTTTGTGTGTGTGTGTGTGTGTGTGTGTGTGTGTGTGTATGACAGTTTCTTTGTATCATGTGCACCTGAGCAAGTATAAATGATACACTTGAGACATGCACAGGCCAAACAGACTTAAAAGTCACCTTGCTGTGGAGCTGACATACTAGTTCAGAGGAATATGTATTTTCAGAAGGGAAGAAAAAATATTCAGAATACGCAGTATGAAATTAGTTACTCTAATCCTAGGTGCCACTCTGAACAAGGCCCCAGGCTCTGCTTTTTTTCTGAAAAGCATTTCATTTACGTCAGTTCTCACAACTAGCCTATTGAGGCAGGTAGTTTTATCTCCATTTGGAAGATGCAGAAACTGAGGCACAAAGAGGACAAGTGCCTTGCCAAAAACAACATGATTAGTTAACTGAGAACTCAAATGAGGCCTTTCTGGCTCCAGAGAGCTTGGAAAAACCTTGGCATTTTCAAGAGAAACGTCACTGGTCTTGATCACTTTCAAATTCTAATTAGCCTGATTTAAAACTGTTTGATTATTAATATAAATTTGTTCACAAAGATTTAAATCCAAAAATAGATTATAGAAATTATACAGCTGATTTCCTCAGTCAGCATCAGTTTGGGCCAAAGGCTACATCAGGATGTATCATCTGTTTTAAAACCAATTTCTCTGTTTTAGAGAGAAAGCAAGTGAAATGTTTAAATATAAAGATTCATTGATTCATTTGGATCCTTGAGAACATTTTATTAGAAACCACTTTGAGTCATTTGAATTATATCAATCAAGAAAATTACTTGCAAAAAAAATAATTGATGAATGAGAAAATAGATACATTATTAATTGTAGGTATCTAATATCATAAGTTTAACGTAATAGTTTTGATTTTTATATTTGACATGTAGAACTGAACATGTGTAATTTTTCCCCTATAAAATCACCTCCTAATATTTTAGCAAATTTGGGTGAGGCAAGCGTCTCTTAATCTTGAATATTTTCTAGTATTGGGTAACCCTATGGAACTCTTCATTATGCAAAATGTTGATTTGCTTCCATAAAAGATGGATAAACTGTTTCTAAAACTATATGTCCTAGAACTGGGGAAAAATACACCTTGAAATTTATATTTGAATCATCCAAATTATTTGTATTCTAAGACAAAGATCAAGCCAGTACATTTACCAGATTGTCCTCTCCAGAAGGAATCTTGCTGGGGGTTCGATTGGGAAGGAAGCAGCCCACGGGTGCTTGCAGACCCATCTCTCTCAGGAAATACTCACGGTGATGTCATTACAAGCGAGCATCAGAGCCTTGACGTTTACACACAAATTCAACTCATGATGCCAAGTTGACCCTCAAAGTAATTCACCTCTAGTCCCACATTTCATTAGGGGAGGGGAGGTGTGAATATATATCTTAGGAAGAAACAGAAGTGGTTCTGGTCCTTTTTTTTTTTTTTTTCTGAGGAATATTTTCAGTGGAAGAAAAAGAGGAAAAATGAATTTGGATACTTTCTGTAAGAACTCCACTTCATGAGTTTTATACAAATGATACAATTTGATTTAAAAGCTCTTTTGTGATCTTCAGTTTCATTTTCCAGAGGGAATATCAGAATTTCTGAGTCTCCTGAGTCTAAGACAAGTTTGTGTGAAGTTTCCTCATTCAGTATCAAGGGAGTCACCGAGATCAACAAACCACATATCAGCATTCTTTTCCATTGGGTAGGGGTGTGTGTGTGTGTGTTTGTGTGTGTCAGTGCTCACACATGCACACTTGCTAGATTACTTAGATTTAAAATCTTATGTAATCACAGGAGAATAGCTTTATTTATGTCATAAATAAAAAAAAACACTTCTAATTATTTAAAGTTCAAACTTAAGTAGGCACTTCTGCCTTCTAAGACATGTGGCAAATTCCTGTCATTGGGGATAATAATCTCCCTATTGCGCTCTCCCCTTGAGTGATCAAACATTTAGAGTAGCCTGCCACAAATACAAGTGTCTTGTGTAAGTGAGATATTTTTGTTTTAGTTGATTTTTCGGTCACGTGCCAGGACTGAATTCTGCATGTTGATCAGCCCAAGTGCAAAGACACAAGCCCCCTTGGGAGATGAAATGCAAGTGAGAGTCACAAAGGAGCAGGAATTAGGAGCCAGGGGTGACAAGGAACCTAAGTCCTTGCAATGCACAGAAGTCTTCTTGGAAGATTTGATAAAGGAGGCAGCATGGGTAGGTGGGTGTATTCAGGTGTGGTATTGTATTGAGAGTCTGACTCCGGTTTTTGATACTTGCTTACTGATAGTTTTTAAACCTCTCTGCTTCTTTTCCCCACATCTGGGCAAGCTGATAAGAAAGGTTGGTACTTCCTCCTTGGGCTCACTCAGGAAGTTCAAGCCACATGCAGGAAACTCGCTGCAGCCCCAGCGCTAAATAGGATAAAAAACCCCAACCCTGAACTAGTCTCCTTTCCCTGCTCTCTCAATTCACTTTTGGACCTGCTGAGGAGGCAGCTTGCTCCCTCCAAAAGCCTCATTATATAACAAACCTTTTCCTACTCTCTTGGTGCGTGTGGCTTCAGAAGGCTTAACATTTTTTTAATGTTTCTTTATTTTGAGATTGAGGGAGAGAAAGCGCGTTTGCATGCAAGTGGGGAGGGGCAGAGAGAGAGGGAGAGAGAAAATCCTAAGCAGTCTCTGAGCTGTCAGTGCAGAGCCTGATGTGGGGCTTGATCTCATAAACTGTGACATCATGACCTGAGCTGAATCAAGAGTCAGACGCTCTGCTGACTGAGCCACCCAGGCGGCCCAGCAGTCTTAACATTTAAACCAAATGCTGGGTATAGGTTCATCTCCTTCTGTGGAGTGACCAAAACAAATATGCACGTACATTTGATATACATATAATTAGATTTTAGATTGAGACTGAATTTCTTGTAAACTTACTATCAGAAAGAAATGTCAAAACTCATGGAAGGAAAGAAGAAAACTGAGCCATGCAAATATTTGTCCAACATCCATGTTCAAAACACACGCTGAGTGAACAGTACATAGGCAAGCCACTAAAAAGTCATTTTAGGAATTAAGGAGCTTCTGAAAAGAGAATCACTATTAAAGCACCACCCAGCACACACATTTTTCTTCTAAAATTTCTTCTAAATGTCAGTGAGATTTTAAAACCCTACCCATGGTTACAGAGGATAAAGTGGAAACTTAGATGACTGTGGCAGGCAGAGATGTAGATTAATATAAGTTCTTACACTTGCATGGCTCTGGCCAGAATCAAATCAAGAACAGAAATAGATAAACCAAATGTGAACTCTACACAGAAAAGGAACTTGGCATTATTACATAGAAATTGTAAGGATTACCCCTGTCAACTCTGGTGCATAGTAGCTAGGTTTTTATGTGCAAAATATTATGATCAGATGTGCTGAATGACATTTAATCATACCATGGCCAAGAGAAGAGTCATGTATTTTGTGAAGTGGTAAGTGAGGAAATTCAGGGAAGTCAAATGTTTAATATATGGCAGTCAAGAAAGGAATATTCCAACCATATTCCAACCATATTTATGTTATTGGCCTCAATACAATTTCTTTAGAAAAGATGAAATTTTTCAAAGCCTATCCAAAATGGCTTTTCTGGATCATTCTACTTCTAGAGAAGTCTCTGAGGTTGAAGTCCCTGGATAGACTATCCAATTTAAATCTTGGGGCCTCTGAGAAATAATTGTTCCTTCTAAAATATAGTACAATCCAGCCAACTCTCTTAGGAGTTATTAACATTTCATTGCTATATAAATGTTCAGCAGCAGAAGAAAGAACTGTATTCAGGGACTAGTTCTGACAGATTACAGTGTGAGGTCTTGATAAAGGTTGTGAAGGGTATGTCCTCCAAATGATTTATCCATCATAGTAGGAAGAGAAATACCACACAGCCTGAATAAGAGTTAACAGTGTCATTTTAATTATGTGAGCACTGGATTGTTAAAGCCCAAACAGACAATAATTATAATATAGGAGGTACTGCAAAGCAGTTTAAAACAATGAAACCTTTGTGTCATTCACAGTCAGACTTAAATATCTAGCTAACCTATTTATTCTCTGCATACTCCAAATATTCTTTCCACCGTCTTTACTGAGTGAAGGAAATTAGATACAGTGGCCCCAGCTCCTAAGTGCGACATACTTTGGAAATTGTACTTCTCTTGAAGGTAATAAAGCCAATAACCCTAGTTATTCCAAGAGAAAGACTGTGATCGTGTGAGAAAGGCCAAATAGCTTACCATCCACCTGCAGAAAGCAATATGATATGAGCAAACAGAAGAATAGAGCATGTTTCACTGAGAATCTCCTTAAACTAAATCATGAATCAGGAACAATTAGATTATAAAAGGCTCTACAAAATAAATTGCTTCCAAAGAAGTACTGATATCTTAGAGTGGTGCCTATATCAGTGTTGGATTAAAAAGTAGTGATCATGGGGCACCTGGGTGGCTCAGTCGGTTGAGCGTCCGACTTCAGCTCAGGTCATGATCTCACGGCTGGTGGGTTCAAGCCCTACTGACAGCTCAGAGCCTGGAGACTGCTCCAGATTCTGTGTCTCCCTCTCCCTCTGCCCCTCCCCTGCTCATGCTCTCTCTTTCTGTCTCGAAATAAATAAATATTAAAAAAAAAAAAAAGTAGTGATCCACTATCCACACCTACTTTGAAGATAAAGACTATAGGTAATGAGCAGAAACAAAAATCAAGACCATGGCTAATTGTTTTTAAGAGACAGGAGCCAGAGTACCGAAGAGTACTTTTCAGGGAGGTAATTAGGCTTGTGGGATTCAGAATTAAATCTTGTTAACGGTATGAGGTTCTTTATTCTTTCCCTCAATCAATTATTTAAACCTATTTCAGGAATTTACATGATGAATAGTCAAGGTACAGAGATTCTGGAGGACATGAAATTGTGCAGCAATGCGCTAAGTTAGTCTACGCTGGAAAGTTTCCAATGTGTGAGTACTTGTTAGAAGTTCTAAAATGGATCAGTTTCTTCCGATTAAAGTCTTGGCAAGAATTAAGTAGTTTAGTAACTCTGAGGAAAGATAGAGTCTGAGAAAATCATTTGGAGTCATTTGACACACTGCACACCCAAATCAAGTCTTGCAAACTAAGCACACACACAAAAAAAAAAAACAAAAACAAAAACAAAAACAAAAACCTGTCTACTGAGCACCTATCATGTACCAAGCATCCCGTCAGGTCCATTACATATATAATCTCATTTAATCCAAGGAAATCTTTGTGAATGATGTTTTTAAAGATAAGACCATTGTGACTGGAGAACTTAAATAACATCCTGGGGTCACTCAATGGGCTAATGGAAGACTGAGGATTAGTGGAAGGCCAAGGTTTTATTCCATCGTGGTCCGCTCAACTCACACAGATAATGATGAAACTATCTCTACAATTCCAGCTCTTTGGTCATGCTGAGGGGTAAACTATATACCATTACTTGCATATTTTCTGGTTACAAGGCTAAGGCGAGAGTTCAGAAATGCCACAGTATGCATCAGAGCATTCTCTGACAGCGTCTGTGTGACAGGATGTGTCAAAAACACATCCTCTATTTGGTGGCTTGTGGTGGTTAAAGTATGTGGGGTATGGGTCTAGTTTTGACTTCAGCAGTAGCCAGCTGTGTGATAGTTGGTAATTTACCCTCTCTAAAAATCTCTCCAGTCACTTCTAAACTGACAGTAAATAATAGTACCCACCTCACTGGACAGAGGGTAAATATTTAATATTTAAATATTAAAAATATTTAAATGAGATAGTAAGTGTAAAGAGTCTAGTCTCTATTATATGCTCAGTTCATGTTCAGCAACTAGACGTATTAAAAACTGGTTTCCAGGGGCGCCTGGGTGGCTCAGTTGGTTAAGTGACCAACTTCAGCTCAGCTCATGATCTCGCAGTTTGTGAGTTCGAGCCCCGCGTCGGGCTCTGTGCTGACAGCTCAGAGCCTGGAGCCTACTTCAGATTCTGTGTTTCCCCCTCTCTCTACCCCTCCCCTGCTCATGCTCTCTGTCTCTCAATAATAAATAAACATTAAAAAAAATTAAAAAAAAAAACTGGTTTCCATGAGCCAAAAGTAGCATTGGTGAAAATGAGATTACAAAGGCTTTAAAACATTGTTCCCTTGATTATTAAAAAATGATTACAAACATTTCCTTGTTGCTTAGCATCAGAGAGATCTATAAGAAGCTCATTCCTAAAAACAAAGGGCATAAAAACAATCTTCAAAAGATAATACAATAAAAACATGAAAACATTTAAGCCTAATTAGTAATCAAAGAAGTGCACAATAACACCAGCATGCCATTATTTGTTGAGTCAATCACCCTCAAAAAGATACCACTTGGGGAGCCTGGGTGGCTCAGTCAGTTAAGTGTCTGACTCTTGGTTTCCACTCAGGTCCTGATCTCACGGTTTGTGAGTTTCAGCCCTGCATTGAGCTGTAGGCTGACAGCAGAATCTGCTTGAGATTCTCTCTCTCTCCCTCTCTCTGTCCTTCCCCTGCTCATGCTCCCTCTCTCTCTCTCTCTCTCAAAATGAATAAACTTAAAAAGAAATAAAAGGAAAGAAACCACTAAATGATTTAAAAAGTACAGTAAAGGGAGTAATTTTAGGGACACCTGGGTGGCTCAGTCCATTAAGCGTCCAATTTCAGCTCAGGTCATGATTTCATAGTTCGTGAGTTTGAGCCCTACGTTGGGCTCTGTGCTGACAGCTCAGAGCCTGGAGCCTGCTTCAGATTTTGTGTCTCCCTCTCTCTGCCCCTTCCCCACTTGCACTCTGTCTCTCTCTCTCTCTCAAAAATAAATAAACATTAAAAAAATTAAAGTAAAAAGAAAGTAAATTTATATATTGCTGATAAAAGAAAACATTTTGGAACAGCAATTAAATAACAATTTTCAGAAATATAAAAAAAAATTTTAATTTTAAAACATCAATTCTACTTCTGAGAATTCCCACTAAGAAAAATATCAAAAAATAGAAAATCACATTGGATACAATTTTAAAACAGTATTATTTTTTAAAGTTTATTTATTTTGAGAGAGAGGGAGAGCATGCGCACGTGCACATGTGGGGAAGGGGCGGAGACAGAGGGAGGGAGGGAATCCCAGCAGGCTCTGTTGGGCTCCATGCTAACAGAGCCCAACCCTGGGCTGGAGCTCACAAACTTAGAGATCACGACCTGAGGCAAAATCAAGAGTTGGACGCTTACCCGACTGAGCCACCCAGGTGCCCCTCTAACAGTATTATTTAATTAAGTAAAAAGTGGGATGGGCTTAATTACCTTCCAAAACACTGTTTGCAACAGCCATGGTGCCATCTCTTCTTAGCATATTAAGTACCAGTGAAAATTAAGGTGATGAAGACAATATGGCATTGTAGTAAGGCTTAGAAAAAGGGAAAGTGTGGTATAAATTGTGTAGACTCGTTAAAGCTAAATGAGAAACAGATGCCCAGAAAAAAAATGATTTCAAGAAAATTGAAAATGTTCATAGTTGTGTTAAGATGGCAGAATTTGAGATCATTATACTCTTTTTAAGAATTATAATTTCAGGGGACCTGGGGTGGCTCAGTTGGTTAAGCAGCCAACTTTGGCTCAGGTCATGATCTCACGGCTCGTGGGTTCGAACCCCATGTCCGGCTCTGTCCTGATCACTCAGAGCTTGGAGCCTGCTTCAGTTTCTGTGTCTTCCTCTCTCTCTGCCCCTCCCTGGCTTGCACTCTGTCTCTCTCTCTCTCTCTCTCTCTCTGTCAAAAATAAACATTTAAAAAAATTAAAATTATAATTTCAATATTAATTGCATATTAGAAAAAATAATTTTATTAAACCAGTGTGAGTGATGCAGTAGAATGGTGACTGTTCTCATTATTACATAATATTAGCAACTCTTACAACTAATTCAATTATCTGAGTTCAGAACCTGATTTATTACTGTTTTTCATACTAATAAAACAAACAAAAAACACAAATAATAAAATTCATCTCTTCATTGATTTTTGCTCATTATTTTTAGAATTATTTTTGATCAAATAAGTACTTTCTCAAAATGAGTCAGATATGTGATCTAGGACTAATTATATGCAAGGTATCATTGTATCAGTCGTTTGATATGTTAAAATTTATCCCAAATGGTCAATATCTTTAATTTCATATGTCTATGGACATTGGTCATTTGTTTTCTCAAGGTCTAGACATAATCTCTTGCTTTTGGAAAGGTCCTTTAGAAGGGTCAGTAACAATAGGAATCTTGCTATTTTCTTGCAAAAATAATTTTTAAGTCCATTTGACATACCATTGACAGAAGTAATTTTTCTTCTTAAAGCTGTTATTATTAAATATTTAGAGTCTTTTGTTTTCAACTCAGCTCCTCTGTAAGTCACTACAGGATTTTGAATTAAATAGTGAAGGGTGGGGGTGGAAGAAGGGAGAAACAAAGCACATAGTCAGCTATTTACAGCAGAGAGCCAGAGAGGACTTCACGTCACATAAACAGAGGAAGTTCTGAGCCTATGATAACAGATAATCTAATCCAGAGCAATTTAACATCTACTGTGGGTTATATGCAGTGCTGAGCACGGTAGACAGAAACAAAGATGGGTTAGAGACAGTTTCTAACAACAGGCATATGTTCTAGTAAGAAGGCAAATACATATAAACAACAGAATCCTACAGAAGTGACAGTATTCCATTTCTTTCAATTATGCTGGGCTGAAATTCTGTAAAACAACTCCTATTATAAGCAGCTTTAGAAAACTTAATGCATAGAGTTTTTGTATTGTTTTATGTTTGTTCCTAAATATATAAGTAATGCTTGTGCTTATCACAGAAAATTTGGAAAAAGGGGCAGATGAACAAGATCACCCCTAGATTTCTAGGGCTAATCAGCATGAAGTTAGCCCACTATACTTTATCTTTCTCAGCGATTACAGCCAAACACTTTGGACAAAATGCCAAAACCAAACAACTACCTGAGAACTCGGAAAATTAACAACGGCAAATAAATCGGGGGAGAAAGACCAAACTGGAGAAATGACCCTTACAACGTTGAGTTTCCTGATTATTTCCCCCTCTTTTACCTTTGTGCCCTGATCAAAGGCAGCTTCACTATGAAACTGTGCAGTTGGTGCAGGGAGAAAATTTCAGAGAGAAACCCTAGTCGGAAGAACAGGAAAAGGAGCCCTTGTTTGCTCCAAGAGCAGCTCCAATTGTGCACAACTGCCCAGTGCAAGTAGCTAAAACTCCAAAAGCAAAGCAAAACAAAACCAAAACCAAAACATAAAACCAAACAAGACAACATTCAAGCCAGAGGAATAGGAAAAGGGAAGCCTGGGAGTCGGAGAGTATGTGGCAAGTTGCAGAGAGGAGAGAAGGGAAGGTGGGGGAGGCTCCAAGTGTGCCTATGAATTGACACAGTCCTGGCTTCGCTGGAGCTGTGCATCTGTAGGAAACACTAAAAGCAACATGGCAAAGGCTTTGAAAGTTCAGCTGACATTGGAACTCTATCCATGGAAGAGAAGCTAGAATTTCAGGTTTGAACTCAACTAGGTAAACGGCCTTCTGAAACCACCACCACCACCGATCAATATTCTCTAGTGGATTGTTACAGGACTCCATGCCTCATGGCTCACAATGTAATATTCAAAATATCCATGATACAATCCCCGAATATTCACTGTGCAAAGAGACAGGACACCATGAGAAATCCTCAAGGGAAAATAATCAAAAGATCAACAGAGGGAAACTCTGAGATGAACCAGAGGTTGGACTTGAAAGCGATTATAACCAACCTTCCTTCCTTTCTTCTTCCCCTCCACCCTTTCTTCCTTCTTTCCTTTCCTCTGGTTAATTTTGTTCTACATTTCTTATCTTCCTAAGGTGGACACTTAGATTTTTGGTTTTAGACCTTTTTCTTTTGTAATAGAAACATATATTGTTTTCCCTATTTCCGTTGAATTCCACATAGTTGATTGGCTGTTTTTGAGACAGGGAACAAGCCCAAAGTAAACATTCTGCAAGGGGGCACTTTCTGTTGGATGTTATCATTACACTGCTTTTTTCCCCCTTTTTTTACATTTATTATTATTTTTTTTTAAGAGAGAGAGAGAGAGAGAGAGACGGAGCACAAGTGGGGGAGGGGCAGAGAGAGAAAAGGAGACAACAGAATCTGAAGCAGGCTCCAGGTTCTGAGCTGTCAGCACAGAGCCCCCCGCGGGGCTCGAACTCATAAACCGTGAGATCATGACCTGAGCCGAAGTGGGACGCTTAACTGACTGAGACACCAAGGCGCCCCTAAACTGATTTCTCTTACAAAGCGGAACCAGAATGTGGCCCCATAGACAAACAGGACTTAAAACAGAGGACTCATGCTCCAAAAAGTGTCAAAGAGCTGCCTGATTACCTGCCAATATTGGTCAGTCAGCATGAGGCCCTTCCAACCAATCAGGATGGAATATTTTTTTTCCCTCCCTTTCCCTCATTAACATATTAGACCAGAGTGGGAACCTGGGCTGGAGCTTTCTCCACATAAGCAGCGCTCTCTTTTGAGGGTTTGAGTAACTACTCTGTTAGCACTGTGTCTGCCTTCAGCTAGACCTGTAGTCTAGATCTAACACTTTGCCTGTGCCTTTGACCTTTGGCACTCCTTTCATGGTGTGGGCCCAAGAACCCCACTCTCCTGTAAAGTTTTCGGTATCATTTGGTTCAAATGAATTTCTAACTTCTTTTGTGATTTCTTCTTTGACCCCTAGCTTGTGTAGAGCTGACTTGTTTAATTTATGTATCTTTGGGGCTTTTCTAGATGTATTGTATTCATTTGTAATTTCATTATCTTGCAGTCGGAGAACAATTCCTTTAGCCTATAGAACTTCCTTTAACACTTTTTTTTTTCTTTTATAGAGGAGATCAGCTGGAGATGAATTTCCTCATGGTGAGTTTATCTGAAAATATCCACCCTTTATTTTTTAAGGAAATTTTTCTGGAAAAAACATTCTTCAGCACTTTGAATATGTTTCTGGACTCATTTTACTATGGTAAAAAGCCAGCTACTAATTGTATCATTTTTCTTGTATATGTTTTGTGTTCTTTCTCTCCAGGTGCTTTCAAGATTTTTTTTTTCTTTATTTTTTCAGCAGTTTGACTCAGTGTGGTTTTCTTTATATTTATCCTTTATGTATATGTGTAGTATTTGTTTTGATTTGTTGATCTGAAAGTTAAGATTGTCTACCAGTCTGTGAAGGGCTTAGGCATAATTTCTTAAAATATTTTTCTATACCTGTCTCTCTCTCCCCTCTCCTTCTGGAACTTTACTTACTTGTGTGTTAGGCTGCTTGGTATTATTCCAGGGGTTATTTTACTATTATTTTTCTATTTTACTTTTCTATTTATTTTTTTAGTACTTTCTCTCTCTCTCTCTCTCTCTCTCTCTCTCTGTTCTTGGGACTGAGCAATTTCTTTTCATCTTCTTATACATCTCACCAGTTATTTCTTCTGCCACTTTCAATCTGATGTTGATCCCTCCCATCTAGTGAATTTTTTTAATGTTTATTTATTTATTTTGAGAAAGAGAGAGAGGGGGAAAGGGGAGAGGGAGAGAGAGAGAGAGAGAGAGAGAGAGAGAATCCAAAACAGGCTCTGTTGTCAGCGCAGAGCCCAATGTGGAGCTCGAACCTACAAACTGAGATCATGACCTGATCCAAAATCAGGAGTCAACTGACTGACTCACTCAGGCTCCCCAGTCCCATCTAGAATTTTTCGTTTCAATGTTTATAGTCTAGAATTTCTATTTTTATATATTTTCCACTTCTCTGTTGAGATATCTTTTCTTCACTCTTTTAGACCTTTTCTTTCCCTTTAATTCTTTTAAAATATTTTTTCTTAATTTTTGAACACATAATAGCTGCTCTGAAGTAGCTGTCTAACAGAGCCATCATCTGGCCAACTGAAAGTAAGGTCCCACTTGCCTTTTGTGTTATGTATTTTTTTCAGATTATCGATGACACTTTCCTCTTTCTTTGTGTATTTAATAATGTTTGGTGAAAAGTGGACATTGTAGATAATAAGTTGTAGCAACTCTGGACTCTGTTGTCTTCTTCTGGGAATTTGTTGTCACAGCAGTCGGTTAATTTTCTTGGATTCAAACTGTTACTTCGTTCTTTCCATTGGAAATGAAGCAGCTGATAATCCTTCTTATTCCTCACAGCAAACAGCTGCTGCTTTTTTCTTTTTTTTTTTTTTAAGCCTAATTCCCTGAAGGTTTTCACTGGGATGGCATAGTGATAAGCTGCCGACTCAGGCAAAACATAGTTCACATTTTTAGACTCACCTATCATGGCTACTCTGCTTCTGAAGACTCCGATATTTTGCCAGCATCAGACTCTTTTCTTTGATGTTTCAAATCAGTAAGCCTGATTGGCAGGTGAGTCGGGGAATGCAGTTGGTTAAGAAAGCAGCAAACTCACAGATCTCACCTGATAAATCTGTCTTTCGCACTTTATTTCTATTTGGCCTCTCCCTGCTTTCTTTGCCAGATACCCAGGGCTCTGCTTTGCACATTTATAGTTTAGTGGGCGGTGAGGGACCTCTGCAGAATTTAATGTGCAAATATTGGGTCTTCGCACTTCTGCATTTCTCTCACAGATTTGCCTTTTACATTCTTAGCTGTGACTCTAATGCTGAGCACTTTTCTCTGCATTCCTGAGCTGGATAGGCTGAATGTTTTCTCTATAGATGCTCTTTGGAGCATATTCAGGCATTTCTTAGCCTGAATGACAAGTTTTTGAGATGACAATTTCCCTTGTCTTTTGTTTGCACTTACATAGTTCCTTAGTACCTTTAAATAATTGTGGTTTGGGGGGCACCTGGTGGCTCAGTCAGTTAAGCATCTGACTTCAGCTCAGGTCATGATCTCTTGGTCTTGGGTTCGAGCCCCTCATCAGGTTCTTTGCTGACAGCTCAGAGCCTGGAGCCTGCTTCAGTTTCTGTGTCTCACTTTCTGTCTGCCCCAACCCCTGTTGCGCGCTCTCTCTCTCTCTCTCTCAAAAATAGATAAACATTAAAAGAAAGAGTTGTGGTTTTATTTTAATGTTAATTTAATTTTCAGAAAGGGAGAGCAAATGCACACTAGTGGGGAGGGGCAGAGAGAGAGAGGGAGACAGAGAATCCAAAGCAGGCTCCAGGCTCTGAGCTGTCAGCACAGAGCCTGACACGGGGCTCAAACTCGTGAACTGTGAGATCATGACCGGAGCTGAAGCCGGACACTTAACTCACTGAGTCACTCAGGTGCCCCAAATGTTTGTTTGTTTGTTTGTTTGTTTGTTTAATGAATCTTTGGGAAGATTCATATGACATCATTTGCCACCGTTTCAGAAATCTGTCCATGCCCATCCCAGTCCATTGATCTGCACTTCCTTTGTGGGCAGGTTTCCCTGGCTGCCCTTGCCTTTCTCTACCATAATGGTATTGAAGCTGGAAGTCCAATCATTTAAAAAAAAAAAAAAACTACCATCAAATAAATCTTGAAAAGACCATCTCTCTAGAAGTCAGTAGGTACAGGTTCTGGTTTCACTTAACTTGGGCAGGTGGCTTGACTCTGCTGTGCACTGTCACTTTTTCCTTGGACACTTAAGGAATTGAATGAGATGCACAGTACTTCTGCCAGTAAAGTTCTGTTTCCCCTCTATGGTCAAAAAGTAAATAAGACCTCTACTAATTTATAGGCATAGTGATTGTGTAAACTATTTTCCTTCTGTTTACATTTTCCCAGAAAATAAGCCACTGGTCAAATGGAATGTTCTTGATGGTTAAATGAAACATTTTATCTATTGTCTCTATCTATTGTATCTATAGTGGCTTTCTAAATCCTGTTTCAATTTCAATACCAAAATAGTCCATAGGCATTACTCTCAAGGTGAATTTTGCAACATTTTCTAATTTCCCTACCAGAGTGGTCTTTCTTTTTCTTCCTATTTGCTGTCACTTTTCTCCCTTTCTTAGTATATCTGCTGTCACTCAAGTCTAACTTCCAATTCCTTTTCAGGATTTTTATATCCAGTTGCCTGGTTGTCTTGGCCCAGAGTGTTTTCACTCTCTGCAATTCAAAAGAGGGATGCTGAGCTGTATTTTCTCTTCTGAATGACAAAGTCAACAAAATAAGAAACATGTCAATAAGATGTCAGATGTTAGCAAGAGATTGCAAATTACAAGGTGAACAAAGGATAGGAAGAGTTCTTCCCCCAAAGTCTCCTACAAATAGTAGTTTTAGTTACCTTTATGTATCTTTTATTTTTGTTTATCTTGTTAAGTCTGCTATGCTTACTGCATTCATTATATTTTCATTCAGTTACTTATTTATCAAATATTTTTAAAATTACTACCATATGCCATTGAGCAGGGAACAAAACAGTCTCCCCTGTTCATTGTTGCCACCCAGAGCCATAGCATGATGAAAAGTTGTACCAGGAGTTGACAGTGGCCATCACATTCAGAGTCTCGGTAAGCTACCGCACAGAGAGCAGAACTAGGTAATTCAAGTGTCAGCATCTTTTAAAATTTTTTTTTCTTTCAACGTTTTTATTTATTTCTGGGACAGAGAGAGACAGAGCATGAACGGGCGAGGGGCAGAGAGAGAGGGAGACACAGAATCGGAAACAGGCTCCAGGCTCCGAGCCATCAGCCCAGAGCCTGACGCGGGGCTCGAACTCCCAGACCGCGAGATCGTGACCTGGCTGAAGTCGGACACTTAACCGACTGCGCCACCTAGGCGCCCCCAAGTGTCAGCATCTTTTAAAGGTGACAGTATGGGAGATGAAGCAGGAAAGGAAAGATCAGAGAATGTCAAATAATTTGTTTTTCTATTTTTCCCACTGAATTAACCAAATTATTTCTAGTGAAATTGTTATAAGCCTATTACATTATGAAAGAAATACTTCTCAGTGTGACGGTTCAAACAAGAGTTAAGTCTGAGGTCACCTTTCACCCTTATTCAGGAAGTCAACACCATAATGCATTTTCTTGTCATTTATGAAGTACACAACCAGAATATATTAATCCAATTAATATAAAATTGATATACCGAGTCTCTTAAAACTTGCTCACCTGAGTTTATTTGTTATAGACATTGAAATTAATACACATGAAGTTTTCACATATACAGTTACATTGTGTGTGAATCTGTGATCAACTCATTAAAGAATTGAGAACATTTATTTAGACAGATTACTCTGTCTCATAAAGTAAATGATGTCTTTCAAATTAGCTTGTTGGAAAAAATCTTACAAGTTGGTTTCCTGTTAGCACTTGTTCTAGAACACTTTGATTTTTGGAGATGACCTATTTCTGAAGCTAGATTTAAAAACAAAATAAATGCTACGTCTCACATACAAAATTTTATAGAAATTACTTAAATCCTCAGATATTATAAGCAGGTATTGTAGTTCGATTTAATACGAAATATGAGAATGTTGGAGTTTATTTATTTATGTTTATTTGTTTATTTTGAAACAGAGAGAGAGAGAGTGATCTGGGGAGGGGCAGAGAGAGGGGCAGACAGAGGGTCTGAAGCAGGCTCTGTGTTGACAGCAGAGAGCCCGATGTGGGCTTGAACTCACTAACTGTGAGACCATTCCCTGAGCCAAAGTCAGACACTTAACTGACAGCCATCAAGTTACCCCAAGAATGTTAGAATTTTGTTAAAGGATGGCTTTTCTATTTGATAGTTATGAGTATCAGGCTGAAAGCTAAGCAGAATCCAAGACTGCCTTTCAAAGTTCCTATCATCCAATCCTTTTTTTTTTTTTTCTAATGGTGGGGATAAAAAGAAGAGATAAGAATTTCAATACAGCAGAGTAAAGTGGGAAATAAGGAAAAGAGATGTATTTTTTAGTGAGAAAGTGTAGCTGTTCTTTTAAAACATATAACTGGTATGTAGTCTACACTTACATAGTGTATATATTTCAGCCAAGTCACCTTTTATATTTTTGATCTTTACTCTTACCAATAACAAGTAGTGTGCTAAAGTATATTGATACCCACTATATTGACATTAAATAGATCTGATGACTATATTGTTACAGCTTGAGGCTATTTCACTGCCTCTGTAAGTATAAATATCTCAGTAAAATGCTTTCGTGGAATTGTTTATTTCAAAAATATATGCTGTACTTTCAATACTTACATTCTGACCTCTTCTGAACAATGATACAAATTCTTTCTGTTAAAGGCAACAGAACAGGTGTGTGCATTTGCCCTCTCTGCCCCTTAAGATTTTGCTGAAAGAAAGGAAGAAAGGAAGAAAGATGTGTGAATAAACATAAACTCATAATAGAAAAAAGAATTGTGAGGGTGCCTGGGTAGGTCAGTCAGTTGAACGTCCGACTCTGCATTTCAGCTCAGATCATGATCCCAGCGTCTCAGGATTTAGCCCTACCTGGGGCTCCAGCCTGAGCCTGGAGCGTGCTTGGGATTCTCTCTCTCTCTTCCCCTCCCCCACTTGTGCGCTCACTCTCTCTCCCTAAAAGAGAAAGAGAGAAAAAAAAGAATTGTGGAGGTTAGGGTCTGGAGAAGTCATCATTTATGAGAAATTTCACTTTGTTTCTGCACATCAGAAAGACAATGGGAAATCACAGAGAGCAGAAGCTAACTGGACAATGAAACCCTGAGGTCCAGAGTGAGCTTTATCCCTGTGAAAAACTGAAGACCCACGGTAAAGAAATTGAGGAAAGTCTCAGAGGAAAGCTCAACTCCCAGCAGGTGTCGCTGTGTCATTTGGCCAGGACTGAGTCAGGAAGAAGAATGACACAGCAAGTCAGTCTGCTGGACCCCACCCCCACGCTGTGTTGCCTAATGTGACTGGTCAGCATTTCCTCTCCTGGAGGGTCCATGTAACAGAATGGTTTTACTTACACAAACCCACTCTGCTTACTAAATTATTTTAAGGAAATAGCTCTTTGACAAATTACTTCCATGGTTATTCAATTAAAAACAACTTCCCACTGTAGAGGTCACTTCGAGTAATACATATCTTTCTAGGAAATTAATTACCATGTTTGTTTTCATGGAGTTTGATCAAGTGGTACATTTTGATGATTTTAATTTTTTCCAATATCTGTGATTATTTCCCCATATTTATTTTTCATTTTCTCATTTCTTTTTCTTCTTTCCTTTGGATTAAGTAAAAGTTATAACTTTTTCAATTAAACAGCTACTTAACTTAGTTATTACTTCAAGTCCTTTTTCATTTTCTTACTTCATTAATTTCTGTCTTTATTAAATTCTCTTATTTTTTTAATTTTATTGAATTTGGCAATTTTCCAGTTTCTTGCATTTCTACAAGTTTATTTTTATTTTTTAATCTTGGCCTATGTATGTATTTAAAACTATGAAACTTCCTCTGAGTGCAGCTTTAGACAGTATACCATAGTAATAAGTGACCTTTTCTCAACAAAATATTTGATTAAAAGTTTGATATTCTAAGAAAAAGTTTGATATTCTAAGAACTTGAGAGATGAAAAAAAATTCAAATTTTTTTATCCACTTGATATTTCATAGTTAAAGGAGGTAAGTCAAAACCTTTCTACTATGTTTTGTTTTTGCGTTTATTTTCCTTTATAAATTTTGATGCTAAATCCTGCATTGATCAGTGGAAAATAAAATGAATAACATATAAAATTCTTTTGTATTATTAAAATAATTATTGCTAATCTTAATAATTATACCCAACATTTATAGTATTATATCATTTCCAAGTACAAGGTATTGTTCCAAGCTCAATGTATTCATTAATTCAATCATTTTCATTTTACAGATGAGAAGTGAGAAAACAGAGTCTTAGTTTATATAAATTATGCTGATCAAATTAGAAAATGTAGACGCTAATCCAGTTGCCTGAATCCAGAGCTAAAGCTTGTACCTCACAATTATGCATGGGGAAAGAGCATAGAAACAAGAGTCAGTCTGCTTAGTATTCTAGACCAGTCTCTGCTACAGTAATATCTGGTATACGTTGATCATGTTCTATGGCACTCAACTGGGATTGTACTAAATGTGTTCAAATTCTACTAAGTTAGCGTACATGTTATCCTTGATTTGCTATTCCAGGAGTGAAGATTAATTTATGCACTCCAAATGTTGCTGGTGGTCAGTGGCATTATCTGTAATATGGCTAGCTTGACTAAGGGTACATTCCAGAGTCATAAACTAGAGAAAAGTAAGTGGCCTTATTATACTGATCTTATTAAAACTCTACTGTAACCAGTTGCATTAAGTAGTAGTGACCTAAGATCCCATTCAGGTGTAGAACCAATGCTGAATCTCAGAAGTCCTAGGAGTTAGCTGATGTCAGTATTGTCTAAAAATTGTATAAAATATGACAACTTCAATGGGCATGAGCTCTGAGTTTAATTAATACCAACTATTGGGCCAACTTTAGTCATATGTTAGGTACAATTTGGAATAAAAAAACCCATTTTTGTTTACCTAAGCAAAAAGAAAAGAAAATATAGCCCCTTCCCTTAAAGAAAGCAAAGATGAAATAAGAATGTTGAAATGGTATTAGTAGCTCATAATGTACAGTACTCCCCCTGCTTTATGTGCAGTTTCAGTTACCTGTGTCAATGGTGGTCCAGAAGAGGATGATCCTCCCTCAGATGTATTGTCAGAATGTTAATAGTAGCCTAATGCTGCTATGACAATGCCTGTGTCATTGGCCTCACTCCATTTTATCACATAGGCACTTTATCATCTCACATCATGACAAGAAGGGTGAGTACAGTACAATATGATATTTTGAGAGAGACCACATTCACATAACTTTAATGATAATACATTATTATAATTATTTTCTTAGTTATTTTTAATCTCTTACTGTGCCTAATTTATAAATTAAACTTTATCATAGGTATACATAGAAAAAAACCATACTATGCAGGGTTCGGTACTATCCATGATTTCAGGCATCAACTGAAGGTCTTAGAATATATCCTCCTTGGATAAGGGAGGACTATTGTATTGAAGAAAAAGACATATAACTAGAGTTAATAAAGGACAGTGATTAGGAGTTCTCAGTGTCTAGTTGGCTAGAAACCAAGAGTTGCCCCTTTAGGATGATGGTGGAAGAATCTGCTCCCAAGACCATCTTCTATGTCGCTCAAGGTTCAAGATTAGCGCATATGGAATCCAATCATTCAAGGTTGGCTAATGGATCTACCTCCTGCTCAGCAGAGAGGATATCTTGTTCTACGGTCTCAGCAGAATAATTTCCAATGATGGAGAGATGGCTCTACAAAAGCTGAGATACTGTTTTAGCAGAGGAAGCAATGCTGGGCAAAAGATTATGACAGATGACCGGTAACTACTGTACTCACTGCATTTTTTTCTTTGCTGTGCTCTAAAGAGTAAGTCCACTGGACTCAGTATAATGTCATGCATCAGAGCATTATCCTCTTCGGTTTGGCTATTTCTGAAAAGTCAAAACAATGGCAAGATTGAAGTTTATTTCCTTCTCACATAAGAGAGGTAGTTGTCCAGGGCCATTCCACCATTAACTGGCTACCCTCTTTAGAATCACATTTAAGATGACTTCTGTAGCATCATCCATCAAATTTTATCTTCAGGCAGGAGGAAGGGAGAAGGCAAAATAACATATCTCTCTGCTGAGTCAACTCTTGAAAAACAGTCAGAAAATATAGCCCCTTCTCCTCAGAAGTTCCCCATCACTTTAAGTTACAACCCATTCTCCAGAATTTTGTCACCTAACCATAAAGGCAGCTCGCTAGAAATGTGGCCCATTCCATGTGTGCATTGTAGTGTCAGATATAATTGGGGTTCTAAACTAAGGAAGGAGAGAATGAATGCTGTATAGTATATTTACAAATTACTCTCTTAGTCTCCATAGTGCAGGATCAATTCAGGGCAACTATAACAAACTGAAAGTTTTTTTTTTTTTTTTTTTTTAATTTTTTTTTTTTCAACGTTTTTTTATTTTATTTTATTTTTGGGACAGAGAGAGACAGAGCATGAACGGGGGAGGAGCAGAGAGAGAGGGAGACACAGAATCGGAAACAGGCTCCAGGCTCTGAGCCATCAGCCCAGAGCCTGACGCGGGGCTCGAACTCCCGGACCGCGAGATCGTGACCTGGCTGAAGTCGGACGCTTAACCGACTGCGCCACCCAGGCGCCCCAACAAACTGAAAGTTTTAAACAACTCAATTTTTAGCAATCAATGGAGTCATTATGTCTAAGATTTTAAAGTTCTCTCTTTCCTTCTTGCCAATCATTTGTACTTTTTTTCTTAATTGGCTGCTATTTTCAATCAAGTACAATTGCCCCAAAGTAAAGTTAGAGTCACATTCCACTGATTAGAGTTGTCTTCTAATGATTAATGAGCCAGTCTGAAATTCACACTGTGCTTATTTAGAACATGATAGCATCATTCAGTAATGAACTTTCAAGAGATTATTTATTTCCCGTTGCCATATTTCTAATCAAGTACTCATATGCATAATGAACGATTCAAAAAAGTCTGCTGCTTTTTACCTTATTTACAAAAGAGTCATCTTAATGGCAAACCATGAGCATGTTGAGATAGATTGTCTAGTGAAATCTGACCATGAATTAAAATATTTTGGGGTTCAAAAAATAGTAAAAAAACAAAAAAAAGGTCTTTAAAATTCTAATAAAATCATTTGAACTCAGATGTGTAAGATAACCTGAGATTCATTTGGCCAATCCGTAATCCAAGCCCATGAATATAATCACCAGCGGGTGATTCTCTAGCACCTTGTGGACCCCCTTTGGACATTGGAGACCACCTTTGTGTCAGTCCCCTCCATATGGCAGTAGTTGTTAGAAAATTCTTTTTTGGAGCAAAACTGCAAAATTACTTTCTCCATCATCATCTTTACCTTTTCTATTTTTCTACTGTGCTTGTTGCTTATGTGCTAGGTATTTCAACAAAGTAAGCTACCATCAATACTAACAGCCATATTAGAACAAAGTTGAATTTCAAGATCACAAAAGCTGTGAAAAGATCACCAGTGAACCACAGAAGTGAGGGAAACATCCATGCAGATATCTAACTCTCTGCCCAGAGTTCAAGGCAGAGCAAGCCAAGTGAAAAAGGCCATTGGGGTCAGACATGAGTTTGGTGGGTGTGTTCTAGGAATAGCACGACTAGTGTAGGCAGGGCAAAGGGAATGAGGGGAATTTGGCAGGTGGTTAACATAGATAGTAAGTGGGGCTGTGTGGGAATTATGAAGTGTTTGGAATATTTTACGCAAAGGAGTGACATGGTCTTTCTCAGTTGTAAAAGAATCACTCTGATATGTGGAAAATAGATTACAAGGCAAGGGAGAGGTGGAGAGACCACTTAGGAAGCTGCTGCAATAGTCAAGCAGAGATAGAGGCTTATGCTAAAGGAGTGACTGTGTTCGTGCTCGGATTCTACTTGTGTTTGTAGGAAGAGCCTACATGATGTACTAACGCATTGGATTCACAACAGGGAGTGAGGTATACTGAGTCAGATGATTTTAATTTGAGCACCTGGAAGAATGACTGTACCGCTTGCTGAAGCGAGGTGTCTTGGGAGAGAAGAACACTTATGCAGGGAAAGTCAAATGGTTGATTTTTATTTTAATATGCCATTTAGGCATCCGAGTGAGGAACCTGAGGAGGAATATATAGAATATGGATAAACAGGAGTTGAAATTTAGCTGAATGGCATTAGTCCAGTGTCTTTCAAAGTTGTTTGATTTGTAGAGTGTATCTGTGTGGTTTCCCCCTTAATGCTTCGAGAGGGTTGGTGCTTGATGATAACCTATATTCTTTTCAGGTTTCAATTTCAGTATTAATGATATCATGGTCAGAATGCCAATGGTGTACTGGAAGACTTTTTTTTTTTTTTTTTTGAAATTTCTAGCACTTACTGTTGTGTACCCACCACCTTCAGGTGGGAGGTAGTCATTTCTGCACTGCTTAGGAGCATTGGGTGGTTAGAGCTCACAGTTGCATCATACTTGGGGAACTGCTCTTCCTTTGAAGGAGGCTGCCTTGCACATCCTCTCCCCTGTGGGCAGCTCACATCCGGTGGGCTGGTCAGTGAAAGAAGGGTAATAAGGCCTGGATCCTTTGCCTCAATCTGAGAAAATTTGCACACGTGCATCACATTACTCCTAGCAGTATTCCTGAGGGCATTCCCTAATAAACCTGACACCCAAATATCCATCTCAGAATCTATTTTTTATGAAGCCCACCTTAAGCCACAAGTGTCTCACCAAAGTGAATATTCATAAATAAAGATTTAATTTTTTTAAAGTAATAGACCTACTATGATCCAATGGAATTTGGTGTTATTTACATAATTTATTGTAACTCTCCAACAACACTAGTTAAAGAAGAGCATTCAATTAATTAATTCAATTAATTAGAATTTTTTCAGCTACTGTTCATCTAGGTAGAATCAGAGTCTAATGGCAAATACATATTTCATTTGCCTTGCATTCCATTTTAAAGTTAAATTTTAAATTTTTTTTTCTTAACGTTTATTCATTTTTTGGGGACAGAGAGAGACAGAGCATGAACGGGGGAGGGGCAGAGAGAGAGGGAGACACAGAATCAGAAACAGGCTCCAGGCTCTGAGCCATCAGCCCAGAGCCCGACGCGGGGCTCGAACTCACGGACCGCGAGATCATGACCTGGCTGAAGTCGGACGCTTAACCGACTGCGCCACCCAGGCGCCCCTTAAAGTTAAATTTTAGATTACACCATAGAGCATGTTTTAGGACATTCTAATAGCAATTATATTTAACAAAAACAGGAAAAAAAATGGAACTGAATAAGACTCAAATTGCAAAAATACCTCAGAACAACATGGTATGTTCATTATTGTTGTAATTCAAAAACTTCACAAAAGACCGGGATCTAACTCTCAAAGCTTTTGTGCAGATTATCATCTGTCAATCAAATGCTTGAACACGTTGCTTTTCATCATTTCAAAAAGTTGACATTTCTGTGATTAAGATCATCCCCTCACTTAAAAATCTCTCCCCCTAACTTCCTGTGTTTTTCAGTATTATTTATTTTAAACACTAATAAATGGTCTCTTTTATTTATTTGCTTTAAACCAATAAACTGTAAGAATCAGAATGAATGTTTCTTTTTAAATCTTGAAGCAGAAAAGCCAGTTTAATACTTCTATTTGTTGAGTAAAATTTTTTAGCTTTTAGTGTATATTTATTGATTTAAAAAAGTTTTGAAATACAGGAGGAAAGCATGATGAAAAATGAGAGATATACTAGAAAACTCATTACTTAATTGCTTTTCAAGAATCATATCTATGAATTCAGAAGCATCTGTTTAACAGCCACCTTGGAATCGCCGACCCGTATCTCTTCTGTTCCTTTAGAATTTCAACCTTAAAGTTCTTTTTGCTGATAGAGTAAAATTATATCTTAAGAGAAAATAAAGGCACTGTTATTTAGATGATTTTAAGGTGAGTTAAAAACTAAGGCAAAATATTGTAATTTTAAATTATATTTCATAAAGAAAGTGAGCAATTGAGGTGATTTTTAATATTTTGGAGATAAATTTCAAGTTTAATCTGCCTGGCTGAAAGTCTCCTGAGGAATTATTTTCCCTTGTAACAAATCTGACTAAGGAGATTATAATAGATTAAAAGCAATTTAATGCACCTATGATGTCATATCTCTCCTAACTGTTCTTACAAATGATTCCTTATTGCATCAGCTCAATTGGTTTTTTTTTTTTTTCATTTTCTTGATTCTAATTTTAAAATAGGAAAATTTTATTGGTTCCTTTAACTCTTCTATATGGTGGTCTAGAATGGCTCTAAATGCCTCCCTCAAAAGCCATTCAGCAAGTAGGAGCTGAATTAAATTTTTGCTTGTGTGGTTCCAAAAAGGAGAACGGAGAGCCATATGTGAACATGACAGATGGGCTTATCTCAGCATAGTGGTGGGAAGAACTTTCAAACCATTACAACTGTGCAAAATTCAAATGAGCAGTGAATTACCATCCTCTGCTATGCTTAGATATCATTCATTGGTCAGAAGCTTTGCAGAGACGACTACAGCATTGGACAATAAAGGTGATGTCTCATTCTCATTCTGGAATGGAATTGATGGCTTGTTTGTATATACCCCTCCCCTCGAGTCAGGACTGTTTTAAATTTATATTGGAAGATATTCCTGTTGAATCAAAGCCACTTTGTCCAATTTTATCCCTCTCAGTGCTAGAAAAATTGCTCCCAGCTAAAGTCTACTGGCAAGTTTTAATTGTTTTTGAACTTGATATCACTGAGGCTGTTATGAGAGGATTAATCTTTGAGCCACTCTGAGGTGAGGCCCTGCCAGGCTGTCTCTGCGATGACCTTCCTTGGTTGCCCCAAGGGGAATGGCCATTGCAATGCTAGTCAAAATAGTTCCAGTTCGGCCATCTATGAAAGAATAATGGCCCCAAAGATGCCAATGCCCTAATATATGGAATCTACGAGTATGTCCCCTTACTCGGCAAAAAGAGACTTTTCAGGTGTGATGTTAACTGCCTTAAGATGGGGAGGTTATCCAGGTGGGTCCAATCTAATCACGTGTCATTAAAAGCCGAGCACATTTCTCCACTACAGTCAGAGAATGTCGGGACGGAAGACAGGCTGGAGAGATGCAGCGTGATAGTCTTTAAAGAAAGTGGAAGGGGGCCATGAGCCAAGAAATGTGGGGACCTCTAGAAGCTGGGAAAGGTAAGGAAATGGGTTTCCATCTAGAGCGCCTAGGAAAGAAAGCAGCCCTGCCGATATTTTGACTTTAGCTCACTGAAACCCGTGTCAGGCTTCTGACTTACAGAGCTGGCTATAAATTTGTGTCGTTTTAAACCCCTGCGTTTGCGGTCATGTGTTATGGGGGCAACAGGAAAGCTGTACAGCATCCGTGGAGCTGTTGACTTTGCCTCTGCCAGAAAGAGTCCCGCGAGAAGGGCTCTTGTGTCACTATGCACAAATGTCAGTGTCTAGAGTTGCATTGTCCTGCAGAAAATGTGCAGTTGGATTGCTTCCCTGTCCTTCTGTTGTGCAGCTTTGAGGCTCTGCACACAACCAAAAGCATATGTAACGAGAATGACTTTCTGGATTTCTGGAATGGTGACTTTGGTTTCCAAGCAAGATCTGAAAGGGCTTTTTGAACCGACTTCAAAATAGGATCTTCAGCACTGCTTCTTGTTGAGCATATACAGGGTTATCACTGCATTTTAATTATTTTAATTAATCCTTTGCATCAAGGCCCGGAACAAATATTAGTAATGTGTTTGCTGAAAAGCCAGATGTGACAAGCAGTGGCCTGTGGGTCTGTTGCAGCCAAAAGGGCCTCAGGCACGTTTACAAAGTAAAATAAATATCCTTTCAATGCCTTCTGGCTTTCTCTTCTGAATCCCTCAATGCCTCTGGGCTATCTCGCAGCTCGGTGTAGGCCTGCCATTGCAGAGCCGATGCTGCTCTAAATTCTTCCGTTCTTCACTCACTTTCTTCTTTTCCGTAAGAGCAACACAGCTAGGACCTTGAAGTGCTTATCTTTTGCAGGTAGGAAACCAACAGATGAAAGTAATTCACTCTCAGGGTAAAGGTCTCAAGCAGTGCTACGTGAGGTTTGATGAATTCAGTTCAGCTGCAATTAATGGACTAAGCAGGGGAAATAATTTTGAGCCAGAGTACTTCGAAAGGGACGTGTGCATGGCAGGCTGTTAGCTCCGCTATGAAATCTTCAGGCCTGCACTGAGCATCTGCTGAGGTTCACATGGTGGCACCGAGGTGAAAGTTCACAAACCTTGGAGGCAGACAAAGCTGATCCTCAGGTTTTGCCATTTTGTTGCTTCACCCACGGAACAAGGATAATGACAATGACCAGCCCTTAGGTTTATTGTGAGGTCTGCGTGAAGTCACATCCGTTCAACTGCTCAGCACAGCGCCTGGAATCAAGACTCCATACACCTTATCTGTCATTGATTGCAGAAATGCAGCCGTTCACTTTATTTGTGTTTTCTTAAGCTCAGTGAGATTAATAGTATTACGTTAGTTTCAGGTGTACAATATAGTGATTGAGCAATGCTCTGCATCACTCGGTGCTCATCGTGGTAAATGCACTCTTAATCCCTTTAACCCATTTCATCCATTCCCCACACCTGCTCTCTGGTAACCATAAGTTTGTACTCCATAGGTGAGTCTGTTTTTTGATTTCTCTTTTTTCCCTTTGTTTTGTTTCTTCAGTACACATATATTCCTCTCGTGTTTGTCTTTATCCGACTGATTTGCTTAGCATAATACTCTGTAGCTCCATCCGTGTTGTTCCAAAGGCAAGATTTCATTCTTTTGAGTGGCTGGATAGTATTCCATTGTGTATAATATCGGTTCGTTTTAAAAGTAGTTAACTTCCACATATCTAGAACTTGGAAATTTTTATCACCACCAACAAAACCCCATAGCCTAAATCCTTGTGTGTACATGGGTATTATTTCCTTAAAGTTCTAACAGTTCAGTGAGGGGGAAAATACAGAGGAGAAAAATGCATAAACTCACAGATTTTTCCCCCTTTAATTATAATACACTGAGGAATAAATGGAGGTTATTTAGGAAAGATTATCTTCAAAATATATTTCATGGTAGTCCCCCAGAAAAGGGTGGGGTGGGGTATAAGTCTTGGAACATGTCCCTAACCTCTTCTGCAGAAATTCTGGCTTGGTTCAGGATACTTTGATCGCTGCTATAAAATCGAGAGATGGTGCTGAATGAAGGTGAAGAGGTCAGGAATAATTTGGGGAAGGCTGATGAGTGCCAATAACTATCATTGGCTCCATTCTAAGAACTTAAAAACCCAGACTGAGCAAACCCCAAAATCCTTCCATTTTCATTTTAGAGTTAAAAAATAAGAGATGGACTATAGCCTGAACAATCCAAAAAGGGCGCTCTTAGTATTTCAGAAAAGAACAATTAAGATGTTTTTCACAAATTCTATTTAGGGGAAAGCCTTATTATAATAAAAGCAGGTTTTCTTCTTAGGAGGTACTATTCAGAATTGATTACCCTCCTTCACAGGATGCAACAATAGAAATGATTGACAGGCATGCCAAGGGCTTCATTCTTCTGATTATGGAATGTTCTTCCCAGGAGCCAGTTTCAATGAGTTGTTATGTTTTGAGGTGCTGTCATAGACTCCTAGGAAAGAACTAGAACTAGAAATGTAAGTTTCTTATGTCTACATTTTCAGGGATTCCATGTTGGAATATTATGTCTAATTTGATAATATAATTTTTAGAAATTTGTGAAACTGGAAAAATGGAACAGTCACCTCAGCTGAATCTTTATGGGAAACTATAAAACATCAAAGCAGTACTTTGTAAATTCACTTCTCTTTTTTCTTAATGTTTATTTTGGGGGCACCTGGGTGGATCAGTCGTTTAAGCCTCTGACATCGGCTCAGGTCATGATCTCACAGTTTGTGAGTTTGAGCCCCATGTTGGGCTCTGTGCTAACAACCAGAAGCCTGCCTCAGATTTTCTCTGTCTCTGTCTGTCTCTGTCTGTCTCTGTCTGTCTCTGTCTGTCTCTGTCTGTCTCTGTCTGTCTCTGTCTGTCTCTGTCTGTCTCTGTCTGTCTCTGTCTGTCTCTGTCTCAAAATAAATACTAAAAAGCTTTTTTTTTTTTTTAAAGTAAATATTCATTTTTGAGAGAGAGAAAGTGTGCCCGGCATGAGTGGGGGAGGGGCAGAGAGCGATGGGGACGGAAGATCCGAAGCGGGCTCCATCCTGACAGCAGAGAACTAGATGAGGCGCTCGAACCCTCCAACTGTGAGATCAAGAATTGAGCTGAAATCAGATGCTCAACCGAGTGCCACACAGGCACTCCTATATTCACTTTACTTCTTGTCATTGTGAATAGATATTTACTGTCGCAAATAGGGAATTGGGTATTTAGCATGTAAAATTCAAATATACCACTCTTAATTATATTGTTGATACTTCTTTGAGCAGAAATGGAGTTAGTACCCCTTATAGCATGAAAAGATAACCCTAACTCTTAGAACTATTTTCTGCTGAAGGGAAGGTATGGATATTTATAAATTTAATCCTTCCGAGGACAAACAAAGCTATAAAAATCACAAACTAGGTATGTCGAATGCACAGAAAGGTGTTAATCTTTTTGGGAGTAACATTACGTAGCATGGTATCTAACACATGACAGACACTCAATACATCTTAACTATATTATTTGGAAGTGGTATATGATTGTGAGTTTCAAAGACAAAAAAAATTAATGGCTTAAAAATACATGAGCTTTTGTCTCATGTACAATGGAGTCCAGAGATAAGCTGTTAGGGGCTGGCATATTGACTCTTTCATATTAACAGTATCGTAGCATACTTTTCTTTTCTGCTTTGCTATCCTTAGCAGAAGCTTACATCCTCAGAACACCTAATGCTTACAATATGGCTGCCATAATCCTACCTGTCACATACAGGTAGAAAAGAGAAATAGAATTTGCAGAATGGTGAAGGCCAGTTGAAATATCTGCCATTTCAATGAAATCTTTCCAGAGTCCCAGCCAACAACTTTTGCTCAGATGTCATCGTCCTGAAGCCAGTCACATGCCTTCCCTTTTCTTTCAGGGAAGATGTATAATGTATTTTTGCCAGATACATTGCCAAACCTAACAGAATCAAAATTCTGTCCTTAAGAAAGGAAGGAAAGGCTAGGGTAGGCGACTGTCTTTCACACTCTTAGGATGATCATAATTATTGGCAGGTCCACGAATAAATGAGTCCTTTTCCAGTAGTTTGCTTCTCTGTGTGTCTGTAATGTTTCCATTCAGCAATGTGGTGAAGGCAGCTTATACCAGCTTACAAAGAGCAAACTGGTAAGTTTTCAAGAATTTCACAAGCTGGTAATTAAATATACACACCTAAAAATTAAATAATGTAAACAGAATTGAATAAATTATATTAGAAACAAAAATAGTAAATACTGAAAACAGATAGGTCCTTAATTTGCTATAATTTGCTATTATTCTCACCCTTGAAGTTGTGTACATCTAGTGCATCCATATGATAAAAATGCCATCTGATGGAAACTTGTATATTGAGTTCCTGGTGTACATTCTTCTCAGTTCCCACTTAGTGATGTCACATTGGTGGCTTACAACTGGTCGTGGAGGGAAATTGACAAATACTAAAATGTGGGCCCTTTTGTCTGGAGAGTAGGTTGTCAACATTTAGGAGCACACTTCTGCCTTTTAGTAACTAAAATATTTTTAAGAGTTAGCTATATTAATGCTGGCCAGCAAAGAAATCAGGATAGGGACAAATTCAGTATGCCTTGCTAACGTTTTAATCACATCCAGAAGGTTAACTAGTGAACACATTAGAAGAAGGAAGGAATTGCTCTTTCTCTGTTCTTGCCTTGTGACAACTGTCAGGGGACCACCTGTAGTCCAGCCAGGAACTTCAGCTCTGAGCTAGAAAAATGAAGCTTTAGTGACCAGTCTCTTGGAGAGAGAAGCAAGGAAAGGAACGGTTCGATGTTTCTGCAAGGACTAATAATTTTGTTTATGTCCCTTTAAGCCTGGAACGCTCATCAGAAAAGAAAAAGGCACTTAAAAAAAATTCTGCCTCACTGATTGTCACTCTTGGGAGGGAATAAAAAGTTAGACATTTTGGGGGAATGAAGATGCAACACTGAGCAGAAAATTCAAGAGATGATGTAGTGGGGACCATTTAAAAGGGTGATTTATGACTCCTTTTCTACACCTGGCATTTAAGTTAGGCCTATTAAAGCTAATTTTGCATTTTCACCTTGGGTGCTTTTACTTTTGCTCTCTACAATTGGGTGCAAACCACCCGCCCCACTGTCCGGAGTTTGAGATGGTACCGGAGAGATCTATAGGAGAAAGCAGTTCACACCCTACTTCTTGGGCGGTTCTGTAGGGACACTCTTTATTGCTGAGGGGAGTGTGAGTTAATATGACATTTATGAAGGACAATTTGGCAATAGTTATCAAAATTGAAAATGCATATAGCCTTTGACCCAGCAATTCTGCTTCCCGGAATATATTCTGCAGATACACTTGTACATATGCTAAGTGCTGTAGGTTCAAATTTATTCATTGTAACATTTTCATATCCTAGCAAATGGTTAGAATCAACTCAAAGTCCGATAAAGAGTGGCTGAATAAATTATGACTTATTTTTATAGTGGTGTGCTATGTGTCTGTTACAAAATATTCCTAGGAATTACATAGTGGGGAAAATGTATCTGAGCAGTGTATGTAATATACCTTTGGTGTAAAATACGTGAAAATAAAAATCTAAATTTAGATCTTGAATATGCATGACTCTGGAAAGATCCATAGAATCTAAGAATAAACATGTATATGTGGAAGGGAGGAAGGCTCTGGCTAGATGAGGGACAGTGTTGGAAGGAAAAGAACTTCTTTACTTTTTAATGTTTGCAGTTACTCATTTTTTGAGCCATGCGAACATACTGTCTATTTAAAATTTTTAAAAATCTACTCAACTGTATATATAGCATACAGTGCTTAAAGAATCAGAAGCTTGCCCTTTGTCAGCAGAGACATTATTTAACCCGATATTGAGACCGAGTTCTAGCTTTGAGATGGCTCGCTCAAAGGTTTAGGGGAGGAGAGTTCAGTGAGGGAGCACATGTAGAGATGTGTTGATTTCAGGGAATCAGTGTAGGAGAGTGAGGTACTCAGGGACTAGCAAACACAGGATGCCAGAACCACTGTGAGGTCACAAGAGAAGGGCAAATGGGACAAAGCTGTCATGAAGGCATAGCAGGGGCAAGAGGTGTCACAGTGCAAAGCAGCTACTACCAAAAACAGTGGGGCCATGAGGAACTAGAAGAATCCATATCCCAGCCTTCCTGGTTTTCCACCCTACTCTCCTGATAGTACCAAACAGAAGCTTGAGCCAGGAAGCCTAAGGGAGTGTGCGGTCAACTTCTTGGAAGACAAAGGAAGGCTGGAAAGGGAGAAAAATGAATCTAGGTAACAAATGAAAAATAACCTGTATGGGCTATTAGGATGACCATTCGCCTCTTGGCCATGTGTGTAGGTCCACTCCCATGTGTTGCATAAATGAGTTAAAAATGGCCCCTGGATATTGGCCCCTGGGTTGTTGATTTCTTTATGGCAAGCCAGGATCATTAGCTCAAATCCTGCCAGCATCAGACTCCAATGTTTACACATCCAGTTGTTCTCAATATAGACCAAGGGAGCATAGTTTTAGCTGTTCAGTGACTGCCTGCTTTGTATGCCTTGGGAAAATGCACCCATCATCTGCTAGCCATAGACGGACAGACTTTGGGGCTGTAGGAGACTGCAAGAGCTGGCTGCCCCTTGCAACTTTGTCACCAAGAGGTCACCCACTTTGGGGCTGAACGGCATCACCTGGACATGTGAGCACCCTCATCCCGCCCCCACGATTCCTTTCCCCAGGGATTTTGTTGCCTTCTTTCCTCTGGGTGATGACTCCGTCCTTCTTTCTTTGGACAGTCAGCTTCTGTGAAAGACTTTCCCTCTTATGCACCCTCTCAAACACCACCCACTAAAGCTACTTCTGTATCCCTGCCATCTCATGGTTGTGTTTTTCCTCCTCTATTAGCCCTCTGATTCGTCACAGTGTGCTCACACATGGAGAACTATTGGTTCAGTTTCATATAAGTGAGTAGCTTGTACTCAGATAATTTTTCATAAATTACTCAATTTCGGGGTGACTGGGTGGCTCAGTCAGTTAAGCATCCAACTTTGGCTCAGGTCATGATCTTGTAGTTTGTGAGTTCGAGCCCTGGGTTGGGCTCTGTGCTGACAGCTCAGAGCCTGGAGCCTGCTTCAGATTCCATCTCCCTCTCTCTCTGCCCCTCCCCCCCCCCAAGATAAATAAACATTAAAATATATTCCATTTAGTTCTTAAAATGTTATGGATTAAGATCTGTTGTCCGCATTCGAAGGTTTAATGGTCTGAAGGCCATGGTGAAGTGAGAATGCAAACTTGGGCAGCCTTCTGACTTCAAATTCTAATTCTTCCTCAATACCATACATGAAATTCTTCTTCAGTTGCTGAACACTCTCCTATTCCCTACCCCCCATTGTTGTTCAGTATACAGTATTATTTATCATTCTTTCAAGGAGCACAGTAAAATGGTATGTTCAAAGCTTCATCTAATACCCAGAACTCAACAGATTCATGCAAAAAGCAGACCAGAGACTTTTTGAATCTTGTATTTCTAGGCATGTTATATAACTGTATTACTTTAAAATTTTTCCCCACTCTAAAATCCCTTACATATGTGGTGCAAAATATAACATGCTTCTTTTTAAATGCAAAGCTTTTTAAAAGTACAAGTCTAGGGAATGGAAAAGAAAGCAAAAGACCCTAACAGCTGAAATCCTCTCTGTCAAATTTGTCTGACGTCTGTTTCCCGAAGCCTTAGCTTTTTACAGCTATGCATGGGACAGGAAATTAGCTCTGAGGGCACTCAAAACAGATTTTGAATTGAAACTCCATATAAACCTGAAAGCCAAGGAAGGCCACATTCCCAGAGAATGATAGATTTGTAAAATCCACTTATCAGCTAAGAGAAAAAACTAAGGAAATTCATCTGTCTTATTGCAGGCTCTAGGTAGAAGTAATTGGGGGATTGGGATTCGTTTTTCACTTGCCTGCATGGTCTAGGGAACTCCAAATTATGCAAGTAACTGTTACGTAGTTCCAGATTGGTAGCAAAAGCAAATCCTGTGGAGAGATGCCCAGTTATCAGAGGTCTCATTGAATTACACTTACAAAGCCTGGTCATTCAACAGGAGTCCATGATCCAAAAATTACAAAATGTATGAGAAATAGTTTCTAACAAGCAAGAGCCAGTGAAACCAAGAAACATTCTAATTTGTTCCTGCATGGCCTTAGTTATTTAAATTTTGGGATATAGAATCAATCTCTCCCTCTTTCTCTCTCTCCCTCTTTCTCTCTCTCCCTCTTTCTCTCTCTCCCTCTTTCTCTCTCTCCCTCTCTCTCCCTCTCTCTCCCTCTTCTCCCTCTTTCTCCCTCTTTCTCCCTCTTTCTCCCTCTTTCTCCCTCTTTCTCCCTCTTTCTCCCTCTTTCTCCCTCTTTCTCCCTCTTTCTCCCTCTTTCTCCCTCTTTCTCCCTCTTTCTCCCTCTTTCTCCCTCTTTCTCCCTCTTTCTCCCTCTTTCTCCCTCTTTCTCCCTCTTTCTCTCTCTCTCCCTCTTTCTCTCTCTCTCCCTCTTTCTCTCTCTCTCTCCCTCTTTCTCTCTCTCTCTCCCTCTTTCTCTCTCTCTCTCCCTCTTTCTCTCTCTCTCTCCCTCTTTCTCTCTCTCTCTCCCTCTTTCTCTCTCTCTCCCTCTTTCTCTCTCTCTCCCTCTTTCTCTCTCTCTCCCTCTTTCTCTCTCTCTCCCTCTTTCTCTCTCTCTCCCTCTTTCTCTCTCTCTCCCTCTTTCTCTCTCTCCCCCTCTTTCTCTCTCTCCCCCTCTTTCTCTCTCTCCCCCTCTTTCTCTCTCTCCCCCTCTTTCTCTCTCTCCCCCTCTTTCTCTCTCTCCCCCTCTTTCTCTCTCTCCCCCTCTTTCTCTCTCTCCCCCTCTTTCTCTCTCTCCCCCTCTTTCTCTCTCTCCCCCTCTTTCTCTCTCTCCCCCTCTTTCTCTCTCTCCCCCTCTTTCTCTCTCTCCCCCTCTTTCTCTCTCTCCCCCTCTTTCTCTCTCTCCCCCTCTTTCTCTCTCTCCCCCTCTTTCTCTCTCTCCCCCTCTTTCTCTCTCTCCCCCTCTTTCTCTCTCTCCCCCTCTTTCTCTCTCTCCCCCTCTTTCTCTCTCTCCCCCTCTTTCTCTCTCTCCCCCTCTTTCTCTCTCTCCCCCTCTTTCTCTCTCTCCCCCTCTTTCTCTCTCTCCCCCTCTTTCTCTCTCTCCCCCTCTTTCTCTCTCTCCCCCTCTTTCTCTCTCTCCCCCTCTTTCTCTCTCTCCCCCTCTTTCTCTCTCTCCCCCTCTTTCTCTCTCTCCCCCTCTTTCTCTCTCTCCCCCTCTTTCTCTCTCTCCCCCTCTTTCTCTCTCTCCCCCTCTTTCTCTCTCTCCCCCTCTTTCTCTCTCTCCCCCTCTTTCTCTCTCTCCCCCTCTTTCTCTCTCTCCCCCTCTTTCTCTCTCTCCCCCTCTTTCTCTCTCTCCCCCTCTTTCTCTCTCTCCCCCTCTTTCTCTCTCTCCCCCTCTTTCTCTCTCTCCCCCTCTTTCTCTCTCTCCCCCTCTTTCTCTCTCTCCCCCTCTTTCTCTCTCTCCCCCTCTTTCTCTCTCTCCCCCTCTTTCTCTCTCTCCCCCTCTTTCTCTCTCTCCCCCTCTTTCTCTCTCTCCCCCTCTTTCTCTCTCTCCCCCTCTTTCTCTCTCTCCCCCTCTTTCTCTCTCTCCCCCTCTTTCTCTCTCTCCCCCTCTTTCTCTCTCTCCCCCTCTTTCTCTCTCTCCCCCTCTTTGTCTCTCTCCCCCTCTTTGTCTCTCTCCCCCTCTTTGTCTCTCTCCCCCTCTTTGTCTCTCTCCCCCTCTTTGTCTCTCTCCCCCTCTTTGTCTCTCTCCCCCTCTTTGTCTCTCTCCCCCTCTTTGTCTCTCTCCCCCTCTTTGTCTCTCTCCCCCTCTTTGTCTCTCTCCCCCTCTTTGTCTCTCTCCCCCTCTTTGTCTCTCTCCCCCTCTTTGTCTCTCTCTCCCCCTCTTTGTCTCTCTCTCCCCCTCTTTGTCTCTCTCTCCCCCTCTTTGTCTCTCTCTCCCCCTCTTTGTCTCTCTCTCCCCCTCTTTGTCTCTCTCCCCCTCTTTGTCTCTCTCCCCCTCTTTGTCTCTCTCCCCCTCTTTGTCTCTCTCCCCCTCTTTGTCTCTCTCTCCCTCTCTCTCTGTCACACACACACACACACACACACACACACACACACAGTTATTGGACACAAAATAATACATTGTGTTTAAGATTTCCAGAAGATTGGTGCTGAGCTTGTCATTCCAATTTTTAAAAATTTTTTTAGCATTTATTTATTTTTGAGAGAAAGGGAGCATGAACAGGGGAGGGGAAGAGAGAGGAGGAGACACAGAATTCGAAGCAGGCTCTAGGCTCTGAGCTGTCAGCCCAGAGCCCGACCAGGGGCTCAAACTCCTGAACTGCAAGATCATGACCTGAGCCAAAGTCAGACAGTTAACAGACTGAGCAATCCAGGTCCCCTCCAGTTTTTGATTTGTTGCTGACAGGATAAAGGGAATATTTGTTATTTACCCTTCTGGTGACTGATTGCAATGTGCCTTTTTAATGTCATAAGGATAAAAAAGCAACATGTTCATAAAACAAATGGAAATCTTTGAAACTAAAAATTGGAATATTATCCCTCAGAAATAATTTCAATGTAAGAAATAGCAGACTTCTACCTAGTCTCATGGGTTTCCTGGCCTCATCATTCTCTCTGAAAAATGAAAATTTAAAACCCATACTGTGGGAAAGGGAGAAAAAAATTTTCCCCTTCTTATTTTCTTTGGCAGTCTGAAAAGAAGAGGCTGCTATTTCTAAGAATTCTGCTGGTTCTCATGGTGATAAGTTAATAAGTTTGTAAGTAAAGACAGATAAGCCTCGATCTATTGTGCTGATATGAAGCACTCTTTCAGACACACTGGTAAGTAAGAAAACTCAAGATGCAGACAGTGTGTAAATGCCCCATTGTGTAAAGGAATATATATAACACATCCTTGTTTATATGTGCACAGAATATTCATGTGGGAATATGCATGATAGGGAGGAAGCAATGAATTTGGGGGAGCTGGAGTACAGCCTGCTATTTTCAGTCATGTGAATATGTTAGTTCAATTTTATAAACCTCGTTCATTAAAAAATAGGCTAATTCCTGGGGCACCTGGGTGGCTCAGTCAGTTGAGCATCCAACTCTTGGTCATGATCTCAAGGTTTGTGAGATCGAGCCTCACATCAGGCTCCATGCTGACCGTGCAGAGCCTTCTTGGGATTCTTTCTCTGCTCTTTGCCCCTCCCCTGCTTGTGTTCTCTCTCTCTTGCTCTCTCTCTCTATCAAAATAAACTTAAAAAAATAGACAAATTCCTTCATTAGAAAATAGATACCACCTTATTGATTATACATTATGCATCATACATTTAATCAATATAATATCTAGCATGTCTGGTGTGTTATGTAGCTGGGATATATTTGCTTAGATTTGACTCCTGGCTCCATGGTTTTTTAGCTCTACAAATTTGGGCAGGTTAGTGAATCTCTCTATTCCTTGGTTTCCTCTTCCATTTAATGGCTAAGATCATAAAGTTGTTTGGGGGAGTAAGCAAACTATTCCATAGAAAATGGTTTCCATAGCACCTGATCAGTCGGTGTTATCTTAGGTCGAGATTTTAACCTTGCTGATCATTTTTCAATTCTTATATCTCAAACACATAAGTCCATTTATGGACTTAAAGCCCAAAACCTAATCACCCAGAGGACAGAAGGTTCTAATATATTACCAGAAGATACTACTGTTTTGATAATTATTACACATTGACTTGCAAAACATTGGCTTGCCAGGCATACTTTGCTCAAACTATGCTGAAATATCAGAACAAAAAGATCAATATTGTTGCCTTATGGAAGTGTTTGGCCCTTGGCCTACATATCACCTGATGAAAACCTGCTTAGAAAAATTACATTGCACAGTTTGCCAAATATTGTATATTAGTATTGGGGAAGTGCATATCCTGGACAAGAAAATAAAATGTGTGCTTTGTTTCTTAAACCGCATTGTGACTTTATTTAAAATTGCAACTGAATGAAATCCTTTGGTCTTATCTGCAGAGAGAAGGCTTGGCTTTCAGAGAATTCTAATTTATTCTTTTATAATGAGAAATATGACTAATTATCAAATAGACCAAAATACCAGACTTGACCATAATTTCTTCCCAGAACACTGATGTATACTGAAGCCAAATTCTAACAGAATGTTCAGTTTGCAAAGTACTTCTTCTGAACCCAGTAAGTTGGGTGATGTTCAGCCACGTCACTACCTTCCTTGTCCGTGGTAGAGAATATACCGAGACTTTCCTTAACTATTCATCAGCATTGGAAGCCAACGCATCAAGTTTAAGTGTAGGGTTTTTATTGTTGTTTTACTATTTGGCCTTAGCTAAACATTGTTTCTTTTGCATGTTAATGATAGTTACTTTGTCCCAGGTTAAGCTTGTTAATGCCCTCATGTATTTTCTACCATTACTCTGAATTTCTAGATGGATAACCTACTTTTTGTTTATGTATCTGTGTTAGTTGACTATTACTGCTTAACAACTGAAGTGGTTAAAACAGCACAAATTTACCATCTTGCAGTCTCTGTTTTGCAGGAAGCCAGGTATGGTGGAGTAAGAACTTAGGCTCAGATCACTATGTTGAAATCAGGGTGTCTCCTCGGAAGCTCAGGGGATCCTCTTCATAGCTCACTGGTTGTTGCAGAGTCTGGTCCCTTAGGCACGTAGGACCAAGGCCCGGGCTCCTAAAGCCTGCCTACCATTCCCTGCCATGTGGCTCTTTCCACAAGATGGTACTTTGTTTCTTCAAGCAGCATCTGCTGCTTCTTGGAATAGCTCTCTCCCGTCTGTCACAACAGAGTCTTGTGTAACTTAATCTAAACAAAGGCCTGGCTACCCTTCACATTCATAGGTCCTGCCCACACTCGAAGGGTAAGGATTATACAGGGCTGTACACACTGATGTGGGAGTGTTGGTGCCATTTTAGAATTCTGCCTGCCACGCCATTTACTGGCTATTATGAGAGTAGGGGTTGCAGAAGGTGTATTTAACTTGAGCCGTGAATGCACTGAAGTATAGTATCAGCCCAGATTCTGATGTGTCCAGCTGCTATTATCCCCAAGGTTTTCCTTCGGCAATTTGGGCCTTCATGGTGGTTAAAACAGGACTTTAAACTTGGATTTGTAGAATCAGAATTGAGGGATACAGTGAATTTACCTGGGGTTGAAAATAATGCTGAAGGGTCCTAGTATGCTGCCTTTCAAGGGGAAAAAAAAAGTTGTCTAAATGAATTCTTTTTATCAGGATTCAGAAAAAAATTATGGTAAGTGTGAGTAAGAAATAATAGTCACCTGTTGAATGCCTGTTATATCAGGGGCTCTATACACAGCCTTTTCCAGTTTTCCCTATGAGGAAATTTAAGTTAATGCTAATAGGAATAAGTTTTAAAATGTAAATACTGTTGTCAGTTTATTGTTTAATACAGCTAGTCTCAAGCTAGGGTTTCAAATCTCATTCCATTTGAGTTTGAAGACTATATTCACTAAATTCCACACTGTTCTGGAAACCAGGAGCCTGATAAATTCCCATTGAGATAGTCCCATACTGGGGGCCTACTGTGTGCCAGGCACAGTGCTAACCATAGGGGATATAATGGTGAACAAGGCAGACATAGTCTCTACCCTTCAGAATAAGAGCTCAAGTTTCTGCCAGAGTCTGAGATCATATGTTTTTTTTCTTATATCAAATAAAGTTCTTATCTATGTTATTAGTATCATCAATACTAGTTAGTAACATTAGTAATACTGTTCTACATTGCATATGATGTGTTTTGGGATGTAGTCACAGTGAATCAAAATAATTTTTTGCTAACTATAATCAAGTACTATGACAGTTTTATTTGCAGTTACTATTTATTTATTTATTTTTTTAATTTTTTTTTCAACGTTTATTTATTTTTGGGACAGAGAGAGACAGAGCATGAACGGGGGAGGGGCAGAGAGAGAGGGAGACACAGAATCGGAAACAGGCTCCAGGCTCTGAGCCATCAGCCCAGAGCCTGACGCGGGGCTCGAACTCCGGGACCGCGAGATCGTGACCTGGCTGAAGTCGGACGCTTAACCGACTGCGCCACCCAGGCGCCCCTGCAGTTACTATTTAAAAAGGAATAAGAAATTGTGTGATGCACGTGCTTAGCATTGAGGAAAAAAAATAATGTCTTTGGTTAAAGAGTAACATTAACCACGAAAGAATTAAAAATGAGTAAGCTTTGAATTACTAAATTGTCTTATCCTTCCATAGTGTGTCTCTTTAGGTTGGAACAGAGTTACCCAGTTGTCAGACTGAGTATGTGCTCTGGGCATGAACAAAGAGGGAACACTAAGATATAAACAAATCCCAAGAAACAGACTCTTAACTAGAGAGAACAAACTGATGGTTACCAGAGGAGAGGTAGGCAGGGGGATGGGTTAAATGGGTGATAGGGACTAAGGCAGGCACTTGTGATGAGCACTGAGTGTTTTAGATAAGTGATGAGTCACTAAATTCTGAAACTAATGTTGCATTGTATGATAATTTGCTGGAATTTAAATCAAAACTTGGGAGGGGGGACACAAATAAATAGATTAATAGGAGAGATTGAGATTGATTTAGCATCAGAGAATTTACCAGAATTTGGAAAACACAATCTAAGAAAGTTTTACTATCTCTGTACATATAAGTCTTATTTAACTGTTGTGACTTTGTATTTTATATGGGCAGAAAACTGAGTGTACCATAATGTTTTCAGTGACTTGGGGCTTCTAAAAACCCTAATCCAGTCGATCTTGGTTGGAATCAACTACTTAACACCTTTGCTTTTCTTTTTGCAAGCTGCCATTGAAACAGAATGACTTTTGAAGTGAATTGATGCATATCCTTTCCACACTACAGAAGCAAAAGTGTTGCAAGTAAACAAATTCTTTTGTGGATAATGGAGAAACAACTATTGCCATCTAATGGTGGCAATGCAAACTGCAGTGGGTTTTTATTTCCTCCATCTGGACTTTGGCAGCCCATTAGACTATGTAAAAATAGTATCAGTTTAATATGCAAATTAAATCAGTTTAATATGACAAATTTAAAAATTTGTCAGTGATAAATATGGAAACATCTATTAACATCAGGAATGCATTATTATATAATTACAGGACTTGGAAAAATTTTATACCTCACGTTAATACCTGCCGTTAATAACAGTTCTAATGAATTTTTGCGTGATGCTACTTCTGTTATAATAAAAGCGTAATTTAACATGATAAAATTGGGGCACCTGGGTGGCTCAGTCGATTAAGCCACCGACTCTTTATTTGTGCTCAGGTAATGATCTAATGGTTAGTGAGTTTGAGCCCTGCATCAGCGCAGAGCCTGCTTGGGATCCTCTCTCTCTACTCCTTCACCGGGTGTGCACTTCTCTCTCTCGCTCAAAATAAATAAACTTGAAAAAATTATTAACATGAGAAAATGATTTTTTATAACTTCAACCATGTTTTTAAATTACGTTGGAAAAATCTAAATACACAGGTTAGTTAATATGAGTTTACCATGAATTAAAAAATCTAAATATTTGATAGCTTTGTAATTAATTTTTGTACATTTAAATGTTTCACGAATTTAATTTCCTCATAGGAAAAATATTTAAAATGTTAATACTCATGTTCATTATATAATCTAAGAATAATTACTGTAATATGAGGGTTAGGTAGTATAATTATTTAATGGGAATATGATAATCATTAATATTCAGGGTATGCCCTCTAAAGAGAGAGCACCGATAACTGCTTACCTAGTAGGATTTGTAGGTTGCTCAAATTATCACACTGTTATAAGGCCAAATTCTACTCTGTAAGAATGTCGAGTCAGTGTTTCTTAAAGTGAAATTTGCTCTTGAAAATGACTGACTGTATTACGCTTCTGTTAGTGCACTTGTATTTGTTGTGTCTTACTCACATCAGTGCTCTTTGGAAGAGGAACATGGACAGAAAATTTTGATTAGTCAGAGTAGATAGCTATTCCTGACCATGGGGCAATATAGGGTAGGTCAGGTATGAAAGGAAGTGCCCAGTGTGAGGCACCTCTCTCTCTAGTCTTGAACCCCTAGAGGAACCCAGGTGAAAGGGGAAAATTCGAAGGCATTAAGACCATAGAGATATGGGGACACCTGGGTGGCCAGGTGACTTTGGCTCGAGTCATGATCTTGCAGTTCATGAGTTCGAGCCCTGTGTTGGGCTCTGTGCTGACAGTTCAGAGCCTGGAGCCTGCTTCGGATTCTGTCTCCCTCTCTCTCTGCCCCTTGCTTGATTGCACTCTGTCTCTGTCAAAAACAAATAAATGTTAAAAAGAAAATAGCATAGACCATTTACCTACTATGCTATGTTGATGGTAGAAGGCTAGGAATTGAAGTCAAAAGACCTCCATGTGTTGGTTCTGTAGTCCATCTGGGTTATTGATTAAAATTCTAAGCCTTTATTTATAAAATGGATATAAAAATATTTGAACACACAATTGAAAACTCACATAATAGGCAATCCTTCCCTGTAGTTGATAATGAGATTAAATGTCTTAGCTAATTATATCCCGCTGGTGTAGGTGGGACAATAACTGGAGAACTAAGTGGTTGGAGAGAGAGAGTTTAATTTTTTTTAAGGTAGAAACTTTCACGTTTAAATGTTGAGAGACTACTGATGAGAGGAAGACACTGACATTTACTCCACAGAAGTCAACACTGAATTCTGAGGACAACTTAGCTGATAAATAACAAGCTGGAAAGGCACTCAAAGTCAGAGTTTCATCTTTTAAACCAAGAGTAGATCTGTAGGAGACTGAGACTTTAGTAGTGTTCACCAAACACCCATTATATCCTCAATAGCTACCCCCAACGTTCAGTTGGGGTGTGTCCACATGACTGGCTCTTGAGTGATGGATCTGTAAGTGACATGTATTCTTCCAGACAAAGGATTAAGAGCCAGTGTGATTCCAACGTTTTTCTCCTCCCTTGTCACAGGGACTTTGTATTCCCAGTGGTATAATAAGGCTAATATAAATATAATGTAATATAATTAATATAATATATATAACACATAACAATATATAATGCATATAATATGTACTTACATTTTATATAGTTGATACCTTTTATATAATTTATAATCATAACAAATACAGATAGATAATTTATATAAAAATATAATAGCCATACTAACGAGAAAGACTACCTGATAGACATTGGACCATGACTGTGACATAGGAGAGAAATAAATCTTTAAGTCCTCGAGGTGTTGATTTTTGTTTGTTTGCTTTGGCAGTTAGTGTTAATTACTCTGACTAGTGCAGTATTTTAGGGTCAGAACAAAGTATTTAACAAATATTTCACAATTTCTTGTCTGTTGCATCATGGGTGGAAGATCTATTAAAAATGGGAAAGAAAACTTTTATTAGAATAAATAAGTGGATAGGGGAGATCTCATCCTTGATTAGAGAAAATGAAAACCCAGTGATACTAGTGATCCAAGTAATGGGCTTTCCATGGCGAAAGAAGACATCAGGGCTTAAACACTTACTTCTTTGTAATTCTATAATTTTCTTCTCCAGGTCTAAAAGGAAACATTTTGGCAAATATAAGGGTGGGCTGGTGGGCTGGCCATCCAGAATTCTACCAGCTGGTCTGGGTTAAGTGTCCGAGTTACTGAGGGAAAGGGACACAAAAAAGTTCTTGATGACAAAAACTTTGAGTTCCCTGGAATCTATGGTTAGAATCTTTCACTTCGTTTCTGATTTGGTCTGCCCAGGTTGCTATAGTAAATTACCATAGACTTGGCGCCTTCAACAGCATTTCTCACAGTTCTGGAGGCTGGGAAGTCCAAGATCAACACATTGGCAGACTAATTTCTTGGTAAGGGACCTCTTCCTGGTTTACCGACTGCTATTTTCTCACTGTATCCACACGTGGCAAAGTGCTAGTTCTCTGGCCTCTTTACAGAAGGACACTAATCCCATCATGGGGCTCCACCCTCCTGAACTCCTCTAACCCTAATTACCTTCCAAAGGCCCCACCTCCTAATGCCAAAACATTGAGGATTTGGATTTCAGCATATGAATTTGATGGAGGCTGGGGTGGGTGGGTGAGGGAGGCAGACATTTAGTCCATAACACAAGTTAAATTGGATTTGTTTCTGCAATAATGCACTTTCTGCCAGGCTCAGATGGTCTATTTAGATCCAGTTACATTATGGTAATCTTTGATAATTTTCACTCTCTATGCCAATGTTCTTAATCATGTTTGGGCACCTGAATGGCACAATTTCCCATTTTAGATTGAGAGGTAGTTGCTTTTCTGTTGGCAATTGTGTACATATGGGAAAGTGATGAATATGTGTTCGTTTCTCTCCATATATACATTTATATACAAATAAATGTATATTCCTATGAATATATGCATAAGGGATACCTATATACCCATATCCTCTGTTTAACAATTAACTTCAAAATACATAGAATTTTGTCAAGTTTCAATATTTTTGGATATTGTCATTCTAAATATTAGTATAAAGTTATAGCGATAGATTTCTTAGAAATTAATCATCTTTACACTGATAGAATAAACTTGATTTATGTGATATATATTATTTTTAATAAATTAGTGCATTATTTGATTTAATATTTGAGATTGGTCTGCACTTTGCCTATTTTTAGTACTATTTTTATTGGAGTTTGAAATAAATGTTCCACTAGCTTTTAGTAAAGAATCTAAATTTTTTCATTCCTTTTCTGTGCCTGGAAGCAGTTTTAATAATGTTGAAGTCATAACTAATCTCATTCTTTCCTAATATGTATTAGTATCATTTAAGGCTATGGATTCTCTTCATAACATTGTGTTAGCCTTTTCACACAGATTCTAATATTTTTCTTATAATCTTAAATGAGTACTTGTGTTTAAACTTTAAAATGATTTCCCCTCTGTTTTTTTCTCTACATGGTCTTGTGCCGTATACAGATTGATGATAGGTAGGTAGATAGGTGACAGATTTGTGTGTGGTTTTAAAATTTTTTTTAACGTTTATTTATTTTTGAGACAGACAGAGCATGAACAGGGGAGGGTCAGAGAGAGAGGGGGACACAGAATCCGAAACAGGCTCCAGGTTTTGAGCTGTCAGCACAGAGCCCGATGCGGGGCTCGAACTCACAGACAGCAAGATCATGACCTGAGCCGAAGTCAGACGCTCAACCAACTGAGCCACCCAGGCACCCCGGTGACAGATTTGTTAGAGATTGCCATGTTTTTAAATCCTTTGAGAACTTGCTCATTGGAATAGAAGCTAGGAACCCTAATCACACATTTTGTCTGCGTATTAGTATGACCAAAAAATTGTTTCTAAAAAAATAAAATAAAATTTAGCTTTCTTTTATTAAGCAGTGTGTCCTGATGAAGCATTTTAGTTTTTACTGACAGAACTCAAACTTTCCAATGTTGTTTGTTCATCAACCTCATAAATATGCCTTTATATTTTTTACGATTATAACCTCAAACGTCTTTTCAAATGTAGCAGACTCCAGTATGAGAACAGTTGACCTCTTCCTCTAAGTCTTAACTTCACTTGATGCGGATCACATTAAGACATTACCACATTAACTTCACACAAATGATCAAAGTAACAACTCAGAGGTATTTGTAGAGAGGTTGTTGTTTATAAAGTTCACCACATCACATGGCACTTGGTTTGTGATCTACAGAAAATTTTCTTCCAGGGCTCAGTAACGAGAGAACCTGCATTCTTTTTCCCGAGTAACTAGTATGTTTTATGTTGTAGGCCTTAATACATATTTAAAATGATCTAGCTTTCCTCTTTATTCCAGCACCAAGAAACAATAGAGCTAAATTTTGGAAGATCTTCAGGAATTGTGCGTGGCATTAAAGTTTTAATTTTGTATTATTTCTTGCTTTTGTTTTACTCTGTTTTAGTTTATAAGTTGAAAGAAACCTCCTTTAGTTCCAGGTGACCCATATCCTGCTCTATCTAGTCAAGGAGCAGAATTTATCATAAGATACTAATTTTTATGGAGCCAAAGAAGAGAATTCATTGCATCTGAGGAACTCAGGAATTAATAGAACTGTAGACTAGAACACCGTCTGGATTCTGTCTTTATTGGATCTTTGCAGAACTATTTCACATTTCTTTTCACTTAGAGTATTGACTTAGAGTCCAAATGATGGTTTGTGGTCAATCTGAGCAATGGGAAAAGAGTATAATCAGAATTAAAGCGATCAGAAGTCCTTATTATTCAGTAGATGTGTGCAATTATTTAGAGCTTGGTCAAGTATGCATATTTTTTTAAAACTTAAAAAAAAAACAGAAATAAGGACACTCATCCATTTAATAGAATCAAGGAAAAAAGGAAAATGATAAGGAAAGGAAAAATGTTGTTAACAGCACATTATAATATGATAGGAATACATGTACCTTAAGGTAATACATCTAACATAAGGAACCACAATAAATACACAGAAATCACAGGGTTAAAGATAGAAATTTTCTGTCTTCTACACAAACTCCAAAATTCAGCAATACCTTGTATATAAGAAACACACTAATAACAGTGTTCCAGAAAGATGATTATCAAACAAAATAGATTTTGAGTTAAATACATTAAAATGAAAAACAGGGCATTACATCTTAAGAAGTTATTAGGATTTTGATAATGTATGACCTTAACATGTCTTTAATATACATTAAGCAAAAATTAGAAATAGAAAGTTACAAATAGGCAATCATAAAGATTTATAATTTTACTTAATATAATTTTTAAAAAATGAGTTGCTTGAGCCAACAAAAACTTAGTACCAATATAGAGGATTTGAACAGTACAGTTTATAAGCTTGACATAATAGCTGTACATGGAATGTGCATTAAAAAAATTAGAGAACACTTTTTTTTTTTCAAGCACATGAAATACTTGTAAAAATGAAAATGCATGGACCACAAACTGTCAACAAAATTAGGCTTAAGTAGTGGTGCTACAAGGAGATATCAACAGAAAGCATATAGGCATTTGGAAATTTAAAAATGCATATTAATGTATTGGTTAAAGAATAAATATTCATATATCAAAATAGTCTAATAGATACACTACCAAATGACAAAGGAACTTGCAGATGCATAGAATAATAGCATTTATTTAAGTTTAAATCTATAAAGCATTACTGCATGTAAATACATAGACACTAGATACCATAACATGCATAGCAGTGACATAAAGCATGTTTAGCGTAGTGGATATTCCTAGGCAATCAGGAAGGGAAGGAATGAAGTTAGAGTTATGCCTGGATCTGTAACACACACACACACACACACACACACACACACACAATCTGAAGCAAAAGCATGAAGTATTAACTTGTCTTAAATCTGGTTGTTGGATGCCAAGTTATTTTTATTCTTTTTAAATATATAAGCTATGTTATGATTAAAAGAATGTCTTTAAAGAAATCAGCAAAGTAGAAAACAAATATCCTTATGGTCTGCAGGGACTGTCTGTCCTGGCTCTTCTGTGTACGGCTTTGGATAAATTGCTTAATTTCATTGGGTCCCCATTTTCCATGCCATAGAATTACTCTGAGAATTATATAAGGCTTATATATATTGTTGAGCTAATTTAGAACTACCGTATGGTAGATGTCCAACAAATATTTATTCCCACATTTATTGAATAAATGAAGGAATAAAGGAGCAATCGTGACCTTGAGTCCTACAATCCTAATGAGTGATCAGTACTCACCAATTCCTCAATTTAGAATCCAAGAAGATGTCTGACAGGGTAAACCAGAGATAATCATTTCTGTATCCGTCAAGAGGTAGCAGTGAGTCTTATGTTCTGACCCTTATCTTTGGGCTGTTGTAAATAAAACATTACTTTCTGCCACGTGGGAAAATTGCATCTTTGGTCATCCTTTTTATTCTTGTCCTGAGTTGAAGATGTTTTTCAGTGTATACTTCAAAGAGTAATTCTTGGGTGTTCTCAGCAATAGCTCTTTTCCTTAGAAGAATGTTCCTCAGATTTTGGATATGATTTTACTTGTGAAAATGGTGAACATATATTATTTGGCATTTATCTTGGTAGTCCTTCAAAGCATGCCTCCCTGTCCTCTGCTCCGAAAGGCATGTCTCTGTGAAGTACAGTAATCTCAGACCCTTCTCCAAGGAGAGTATGTTTCAAGACCCCCCAGTAGATGCCTGAAACCACAGATAGTTCTGAACCCTATATAGATGGTGTTTTTCTTCTATACGTATACATTCCCTATGATAAAGTTTAACTTACAAATTAGGCATTGTAAGAGATTAACCATGATAACTAATAAAATAGAACAATTATAACATTATATCTTAATGAAAGTTAGGGAACTGTGGCCTCTGTTTCTCTCTCAAAATACTGTATTGTACTCATCCTTCTTGTGATGGTGTGTGATGATAAAATGCCTATCATGTGGTGAGATGAAGTCAAGTGAATGACATGGGTAGTGTGACATACTTCATGTTAGGCTACTATTGACCTTCTGACAATATGGCAGAAAGAGGACCATCTGCTTTCAGATTGCCAATGACCGTGGGTAATTGAAACAGTGGAAAGTAAAACCATGGAAAGGGGAGTGGGGGGACTAGTATATCTCTGTGCTAAATATTAAACTCCCACCATTAAACTCCCAATGTGGAGCTTCTGAACTACCTATTGACAAAATAACCAGTTGAAATAGGAATAATTCAATCAAGATGATTTTGTGGAATTTTTTAAAAGAAAATGTTTAGTTGAAAAAAAAATAATTAGCCATTTTCCTGAACTCAGCCTCTTTTTCAAATTTATCAAAACCATCTGTATGTCTAGACATGGCCCAAGATGAAGTATTCCCAATAGTATACTAAGTAATGAAAGTGAACAAGTTAGGAAATGAATAGTTCTTTAGGGAATATTAGTAATTCTGGTGAAAGAATTTAAGGGATCGTTTAAGTTTGAAATCTACTTAAAAGCCAACAGGCTAGGTACTCCGAGGTGAGTAATTTATTAAAATACTCTGTTTTAAACAGGCCCATAAACAGACCCATGAATACAGGGAACAAACTGGTGGTTGCCAGAGGGGAGAGGGGATGGATAAAAAGGGGGGAAGGAAAGTAGAGGTCACAAGCTTCCAGTGAATAAGCCTCTGAAATAAAAGTAGCATGAGGACTGTAGGTGATGAATAATATTCTCCAATGTGTGGGGGCAGATGGTAGCCAGCATAACATGTAACACGATGACAGTATCGTTATTACAATAACCTATAAAATGGTCATATCACTATGTCGTATATCTGAAACTAACAGAACATTGTGTGTTAACTATCCCTTGATAAAAAAAATATGTATATTAACTTCCAAAACACAGTTTGGCTATCATTTGGAGGCACTGTTTTGCAAGGTATATCTTATTTACCCAAGACCATCTAATGCAGCTCCAAGAAATAAATTGAAAAAAAAAATTTACAAAATTTTTCTTGGAGGAACTGATAGGTGAGAGTCCTTATTAAAATTTGACATAATTTAATATGCATGTTTTTATATGTATTTGTTACGTCTTAGGGAATTATTAACCATAGCCAGGTGAAGTAATTTTGATTCTATAAAAAATAGGCTATATGGATAGGCTGTTCTTCCAGACCTAGTAACATTCTGAGTTAGGAGTCTTGTAATTTTTCTCAAGATCTAGACAGATATTCCCTATTAACGTTTACTAGAAAAGCAGATACTCTTGATTTCTCCTCTTTGATCTTTGTTCTCTCACTGTACCGATAGAGAGAGGTCGAAGTATCAGAATCAATGAGGAAAGTGAGACCACGACTTGACGCTAAAGGATCTGAGATCCCATACAAAATGCACCACAGCTCCTGGATCATTCTCTCTTAAAAAGTTATTTTCTTGCTTCTCTTTTAATTTTTTTTTTCTTTTTAAATTTATTTTTTGAGAGAGGGAAAGCAAGCTTGGGAGGGGAAGAGAGAGAGGGAGACAGAATCTCAGGTGGGCTCTGCACTGTCAGCACAGAGCCCAGCGTGAGGCTCGAATCCACAAACCATGGGATCAAGACCTGAGCTGAAGTCACAAGTCAGATGCTTAACCGACTGAGCCACCTGAACACCCCTTAATTTTTTAAAAAATGTTTATTTATTTTTAGAGAAAGAGAGCACTCACAGGGGAGGGACAGAGGGAGAGGGAAAGAGAGGAAAAAAATCTCAGGCTCTCTGTTGCCAGCGCAGAGCCCGATGCGGGACTCGAACCCATGAACCGTGAGATCATGACCTGAGCCGATATGAAGAGTCAGGTGCTTAACTGTCTAAGCCACCGAGGCTCCCCTTCTTTACTGAGGTATAATTCATTTTCCATTTTGTAGATTGTCTCTTCACTCTCTCGATGCCATCATTTCAAACACAAATATTTTTTATTGCGATGACCTCAGACTTACTTTTCCTTCTGTTGCTTATGCTTTTGGTGGGATACCTGAGAGTGTGTGCCTATCAAAGTTATGAAAGTTACTCTTGTGGTTTTTTTTTTTTTTCAGTGAGTTTTCTGGAATTAGCTGTTCATCTATACCTATCTTCTAGGAATTATTTTTTGTGTATGGTACATATGGAAGGGGTACAGCTTAGTTCTTCCTGTGGGTATCCAGTGTCCCACTGTCATACGTAGAAAAGACTACTGTTAATTGTCTTGGCCCTCTTGTCAAATCAATTGATCATGAATGTTAGGGTGTGTTTTTGGATTCCCCATTCTATTCCACTGATCTCTATGTCTACCCTCATGCCAGCACCACATTCTCTTGATGACTGTACTAAGTTTTAACCCCGGGAAGTGTGGATTCTACACCTTTGTTCTTTTCTTCAAGAATCTTTTGGCTATAGAAAAGGTGAGGGTAAACACCTTTGTCTTGTTTCTGATACTGGGAAGACATTCGGGTTTTCACTATAGTGTGTGGTGTTAGCTGTAGGTTTTTATATCGAAGCTGCCTTTAAGGCTAATGAAGTCCCTTTCTGTTTCTAGTTCAGAGTGCTTTTTTTATCAGAAAGATGCTATTTCTGCATCTGAGGTAGTCCTATACTTTTCAGCCTTTTATCTATTGTTGTAGTATATTACCTTAAGTGTTTTTTGTATGTCAAACCAACTTTGCCGTCCTGAAATAAATTGTCCTGTGTCATTTAAGTGTATGATCCTTTATACACTGCTAATTTCAATTTGCTGTATCTTGTTGAAGATCTTTGTATTTATATTCATGAGGGATATTGGCCCATACACTTCTTGTGATGCTTTTGTCCTATTTCCTTATGTCAATAAACACTGGCTTCATAAAATAAGTTGAGAATTGTTCTATTTTTTGAAAGAGTTTGTGAAGAATTGGTGTTTATTTTTCTTTAAAATATTTTGTAGAGTTTACCAGTGAAGCCGTCTGGTCCCAGGCTCTTTTTTTTTGTGGGAAGTTTTTGATGAATGAATTCATTCTTTTTATTTATTGTAGGTCTAGTCACATCTATTTCTTCTTTTGTCAGTTTTGATAGTTTACTTCCTTCTGGAAATTTGTTCATTTCATCTAAATTACCAGATTTGTTCATATGCAATTGCTTATAGTATTACTTTAAAATCCTTCTTACTTCTCTAAGTTCAGTAGTTATGGTTCCTTCTTTATTCATATAAAATCTTTTTTTCTCAACTAGCTAATGATTTGTCAGTTATGTTGATCATTTCACCATCTTGTTCCATTGTTTTTTTTTCTTTTTTTCTATCCTTTATTTCATTAATCTCCATTCTAATTTTTGTTTCCTTTCTTCTGTTTGGTTTAGGGTTAGTGTGCTCTTCTTTTTCCGGTGTTTTTTTTTTTTTAAGTTCATTACTTATTTTGAGAGAGAGTATGCACGAGCAGGGGAGGGACAAAGAGAGAGGGAGAGAGAGAATCCCAAGCAGGTCCCATGCTTCCAGCATGGAGCCTGATGTGGGGCTCGAGCCCTCGAACTGCGAGATCATGATCTGAGCTGAAACCAAGAGTCGGTCACTTAACAGACTAAGCCACCCAGGTGTTCCTCCAGTATTTTCAGGTGAAAGGTTAGATTAATGATTTAAGATATTCCTTCGTTTAAAGTATTTATGCTGTAGGGAACCTGGATGGCGCAGTCAGTTAAGCATCCCACTTTGACTCAGGTCATGATCTTGTGGTTCATGGGTTCAAGTCCCACGTCAGGCTCTGTGCTGACAGCTCAGAGCCTGGAGCCTGTTGTGGATGCTGTATCTCCCTTTCTCTCTGCCCCTCTCCCACTTGTGCTCTCTCTCTCTCTCTCTCAAAAATAATAAAAATTAAAAAAAATAAAAAACAAAGTCCTTATGCTGTAAATTTCTCTCTAAGCACTGCTCTAGCTGCGTTCCATTAGTTTTGGTATGTTGTGTTCTCTGAAGCTCTGTTCATTTTCCTCACTTATTTTTTTCTGTGTATTCAGATTGCATAAAGTATATCAATCATCTTCATGTTTACTGACTCTCAATTTGGTCAGCTAAAATTTACTGTGAGTCGCTCTAGTAAATTTTTGTTTCAGTTAATTTACTTTTCAGCTCCAGAATTTCCATTTAGTTTTCTTCTATGGTTGGCATTTCATTTTTGACATTTTCTATTTGATAAGACATTGTCATAATACCTGCTTTTACTTCTTTATGCATGGTTTTATTCAGTTCTTTGAATATATTTATAGCAACTGCTTTAGAATCTTGGTCTGCAGAATTTGATCATTGAGCCCTCTCGAAGTCCATTTCTATTGTCTACAATCTTTTTTCTGTATATAGATCATACTCTCCTGTTTCTTTATATCTCCTAATTTTAGTGAAATCTATTTCCCCATAGCATGTGTCCTCTGATAAGATTCCTCACAGGGCTTAGTCTTGGGTATACACACAGACACTCAGGATAACATTTATTTTGTATCTTTTTTTTTTTTTTTTTTTTTTTTTTTTTTAATATTCAGGGCCCTCTTTATCTCTTTCTCTGAACTCTGTTTTTTCTCTCTGTTGTTATATGCCCCTCTCTAACCTCCACTAATTGCTAGCTGATTGCTTTATTGTTTTCAGCAATACCCTGGGACATAAATTGCTCTTCAGTTTAATTCGATTAAATTCAGGCCCTTGGATATTGGATTTCATTCAATTAAAACTGTGGCTTGTTCTGACCCCAGGAGGACTCTTCTTAGCTTTTTCTTTCTGATTCTATCTGTTGAACTTCTAGCTGGTCCATGGTTTTGCTTATTGTTCTCAAGGAGCTACCAGTCTCCTTTGAGTTGCTTATCACCAAAATCTCCATTGTTCAACAGTGCCCATAAGCTTAAATTTCCCCAGATCTGTTCCAGATAAAGTCAGCTCTGTTGGGGAGAGCTATGGAACTATCTGTTCTTATGACCTGCTTCACTACCCATTGCAAGACCTCTTTGCTGTTGTTAGGAATCAGAGATTGGGATAATGGCCAGCTTCTCTCTGAGTGACAACTCTGCCATACAAGTGAAATGCTGGGTAATGTTGGTGATCTCTGGTCTTCTGGTCTTGACTGTCCCAGCATGAAACCTCTACCCTAGGAGCAAGCTGGGACAAGAGTGATTGGGGCCTAGTATTCCTGGCCTGTTATGACAGGTTTAGTGTTTCCACCCTACACATGGGAGCTGGGTAGAGGAAGGGAGCTCCACATCCCTCAGCTGCCCTTTCCTGGAATAGAGTTTCTACAACTAGAAGCCAGGAGCTTCTAGTATTGCTGGCACCTACTCCTCCTGGACAGATACCATTGCCACAGACTGGGGGGCAGGTGGAGAGGGAGCCCTGTGTTCTTGATTGCACTCATCAGAAGAGGAGTTTCCACGATGATGAACTGAGGGGGCAGTGAAGGGAGGTGGATTGTGGCTTAAAAGTTGTGACCAACTCTGGATGTCCTTGAAAGGACTTAGTATATTTTCTTAGATGAATATTTCACCATTTTCTCTATTTCATTAGAACAGTTTCCAGAGTCTTCAAGTATTGATTTTTTTTTTTTTTTGAGCATGCATGCATGCATGTCATGAGGAGAGGCAGAGGGAGAAAGAGAATTCCAAGCAGGCTCCATGCACAGTGTGGAGTTTGATCCCATGACCATGAGATCATGACCTGAGCTGAAATCAAGAGTCGAATGCTTAACTGACTGAGCCATGCAGGTGCACCTCAAGTATTGCTTCTTAAATAATTTTAATTATTTGTGGTTGTTCTGCTGGGTCCTCACACTGCCACACTGTAAGCTGTATCTATGGTTCTATTTTAACCCAGACAAATTCAACCAGTTCATTAGAGTGTAACAGGTAGAGTTAAGAGCTCTTAACACTAATTTCAGCTCTGGAACTTTGTTATTGAACGACATCAGACTTCTTATGGCAAACAACTCTGTCTCAAACTCCCCACTTGCACATTAAATAATAAAATCTAGGAATCGGCGTCCATTTGTCTTTTTCACACATTGTAAAATTAAGTTGGCCACTGAATTAGATCTGGTTGAGTGAGCAAGATGCCGTATGTGTTAAAATTTGTTACTCCCTCAAGTCACCAATGTCATACTTCATATCAGAACCATAATGTCTAAGTAGAGCACTAATGGATTAAAGAAAATTATTCCATCTCTCTGGCATACAGCGAACATACTAGTTATGTTCTGATTTTAAACTATTAGCTCTGTTCTAATTCTAACCTGTTTATGTTTTTCTGAGAGCTGCAAAATCATTAAGGAGTGTTTATGTGTACAAAAGTGGGAGTGTGAAACTACCCCCCCCCAAAAACCCCTCAAAATAAAACAAAAGGAAAACCATATATGGCCATGTAAAAACAAATGTGATTGAAGAGATAGGAGGAAGGATTGATATTTCTGCAGCTATGTGTAACACTTCATAGAATTATTAATGTTCATACCATTTCCATTGGCAGATTTTTTTTAGTAACATGGAATAAAACACATTCTCTCATATTTTAACTTTAATCAGTTTACATTGTTAAAATAATTTTATAAGCTATGGAATCATACATGCTCTTTCTCAGGTATAGCAGGTAAGAATTAGATTAAAGCATAAGCAATAACCTTAAAACTATTGCCTAGATCAGAAACTTAAATTATGCTTCTAAAATTGAACATTCTTTGAAGAAAACTAAAAGCACCATTGAATTTTTAGTATTTTCATTGTTGAATTTCTGTTGCATCATTTGATTGTAAAACTTGCTTTCATTATCATATTTTAAACTTTCCAAAAAGTTATGTGTGCATTTGTACAAAAAGTGATTTGATGTTAAAATGCTTTTTCCATTCAGTTCTATTTTTTCCGGGAAGAAAAACCAGGCTTTACTTCAGTAAAGTGTTGTCCTTGACTTACGGAGTGGAGAAATTTTCCTCCTAAATAAGATGGGTAAAATTATAGCTATACAGAGAAATCTTAATAGCTCTTATGGAATTATATAAGAATCATAAAACTGGCAGGAAATATTAACTCAGAATGCTCTCTACAGTCAAATCTATTAATTCTCAAGTCACATCTAATTTTTCTTTTTAGGGTTTTCCCTTAAAATGGGTCATGTTGCCTATAACAATCTTTTATTCCTATGGTCCCTCAATCTCAAATCTAATGATTTTCCTCCATTTTATTAAAACAATCACATATAAAGGCGCTCTTTGGAGATGATTTTTGTTGGAATTTTTTCCTCTTTAATATTGTGAATTCTTGAAATTCTGTTTTCTGAATGTAATATACCATGTGCAGAAACACGTGTACACACACACGCGTGAAAGAGAGGAAAGAGACCGACTATATTCTTATTCTCCCCTATAGCCATGGGCTATTGCTACCTCAGTTATGTTCTCTCTTTAGTCTTTACTCTCCATCTTTCTACTCTTTTTTTTTTTTTGAAACTATAAGTACTTCAAATTTTGCTAGCTCAATAACAAATAAACCCCCAAAATAGATTGCTTCAACCTTCATGTCTAATTTTCAAGGTATATTCCTCTCTGATTCCTCCTGTTTACCACTTGGCTTCTCAAAAGATCTGTATATTACAAGAGTTTATATTTCATTATAAAACAGTAAAGATTTAGTAGTGACAGATATCAGTTGCCAGAAAAGCATTCTCAGATACTCTGTTCGATTTTTATTCACCCCTGCTCTCATGGTAATATCTATTCTGTAGCTACCAATAATGTCAAACTGCTATCCCATATTTAAATGATGGACCTCCTGAAGTCAGATTTATTCCAAATCACAATAGAAGTTTTCATGGAAATCAACAAGCTGATTTTGAAATTTCAGTGAAAGAGCAAGAGGTCAAGAAGGTTTAAGACATTTGCAAAGGAGCAAACTGCTCTAACAGATACCAAATGTTACTAAAGCTGTAGCAATTAAGACACTGTGGCATTTGTAGAGATATAGATAAACCCAGAGAATATAGAGAGTTTTAAAATAAATCATTGAGGGGCGCCTGGGTGGCGCAGTCGGTTAAGCGTCCGACTTCAGCCAGGTCACGATCTCGCAGTCCGTGAGTTCGAGCCCCGCGTCAGGCTTTGAGCTGATGGTTCAGAGCCTGGAGCCTGTTGCTGATTCTGTGTCTCCCTCTCTCTCTGCCCCTCCCCCGTTCATGCTCTGTCTCTCTCTGTCCCAAAAATAAAATAAACGTTGAAAAAAAAATTTTTTTAAAAAATAAAATAAATCATTGAAAAATTCAGCTTACTTGATATAGTGCACTTGCCTTGCTCATGACTGCTTGCACTGTTCCTTTGGTGTTTGCAGGGTAATAGCACACTCTAGAAAGGGGACTAGACCTATGCTTCAAGGATGTCAGGTATGGACTGATGCTGTCATCATGGTCGTCAGGTCAGAATGAGGACTCACCGATGCCTGGTAGTAAATGGAGAGTGGTCTCGGGTCCGTTCCACTGGAGGTTCAGTGGGTCTATGGGCTCAACTTGTGGTTGTTTCCCCAGCTCTAGAATGTATAATTGGAAGAAACACTTTGCAGTCAACCCTCACATTCATTTCCTTCTCTCCTAGAAAAAGTACTGTAATGGGAGGAATGGCCAAATTTAATCAGACAGCGGACCATTTGCAGCTGTTTTGCCAGATGTGGTATCTTTGTTGAAGCAAAGGTCACCATAGCCTATGGCTGCTGTTGGACAATGAATTCTTTTCCATCCCTTAAATATGGAAGCACACAAGAGAGCTCACTTCATACAGCAGGGTGGCATACATTTACTATTTTGATTCAGGGTTCCAAATGAAACTGAATGCTAACACTCTTTGTTGTAATATAGTCTAGAGGACTCTTTATTGTCTTGACTTTTCCTTGGAATGTCATATTGGTCCACTATTTTGATGATGTTATGCTATCTGGACTTGGTGAGCAGGATGTAGCAATTACCTTAGATACTCTAGTCACATACATATATACCAGAGGTCCTGAAACATTAAACTTTATTTAGTGAATCAATGATCTGTGATAGGTCAGGAGATTCCTAAAGTGAATAACACAGTTTTGCATCTTGGACCTCCATTAAGAAAGAGGCATAGTGTTTGGTTGGGCCTATTTGATTTTTTTGAGTCAGCTTATTCTGGACTTGGGAATATGGACTAATCCATTTATTGGATTATGGGAGAATGTTATAATTTTGTTTATGGTTCAGATTGGAGACACTGCGTCCAAGTCCGCTGTGGTACAATCTTCTCTGACCCTTGGCCATGAAATCCTGCAGATCTGATGGTGCTAGAGTGGTAGATGGTAGATATTTGGAGTATCTGGCAAACACCAGTAGGAAAGTAACAGTGTAGACAGACCTGTAGGTTTCTAGAGCTAATTCTGCTTAAAAAACAGTTCCTTAGAAACTAATGGACCTTGGGGCACCTGGGTGGCTCAATTGTGTAAGCTTCTGACTCTTGATTTTGGCTCAGTTCATGATCTCATGGTTTGTGGGATTGAGCCCCATGTCAGGCTCTGCACTGACAGCATGGAGTCTACTTGGGATTCTCTCTCTCCCCCTCTTTCTACCCCTCCCCTGCTCTCACATGTTGTCTCTCTCTCTCTCTCTCTCTCTCTTTCTCTCTCTCTCTTTCTCCCCCTGCCCCCAAAATAAAGAACTAAACTTAAAAAAATTAAAAAAAAAAAACAACTAATGGAAGTTGATAGAGATTAAGCATATAATACCAGGGGTAAAACGTGATTATGAAAGTTGAGCTGCTCATCCCTAAATTGAATATTATCAAATCCAAGGAGTCATCAGGTGGCAAGGGATATCACCAATTAATTGTATAATAGAAATAGATTTGCAAAACAGGTACATAAATCACAAATACTGTATAAATGGGTGGTCCAGACTACCATGTCAGCAACCTCCATAGTGGTGAAGGAGAATTTTCACAGTGGTCAGAGCTACAAGTACTACACAATATACTTGTTCACTTGGTATGGAGGAGAAGGTAAACTGGTATATGGAAATACACAATTTTTTGAGATGCTGTAAGTGATTTGTATCAATAGCCACATGTGCCTATAGAGTGCTTGAAATGTGACAAGTGCAACTTTTAATATTAGTGAATTTTTAGTTTTAATTAATTGAAATAGCTATCTTGGGCTTGTCGCTGCTATACTGGGACAGGACAGATCTCAATTATATATATTTTAATAATGTATAACAAGTGATACAAGTTATAGCAGAAGTCATAGATACAATTCTAATAATTTCTAACTCTAATAATTTCTAGCTAGATGATGCTTTCATCTTGAGCTATATTTTGACTGTATCTCTTCCATGATTTTGTCATTGAATAGTCATTTCTTCATTTATAGTGATTAGTTATTGAGCATCCTGCAAGGCACCTAAGTTTGTGTGCTGTCCTTCCTCTTACTCTCTTTTCATCACTGACCTTCTGGCCTCTCAGTGACACTCTCATCATGAACCACAATGATTATCTACCATACTGCTAGGATGCTGTTCATATGCCAGGAGCTTATGCTGGGAGCATTTGAACCAGAGGCCAAGCAAGACAGGAAGGGAATGGTGGCATAGGGATAGGGGATGAGGTGGACTAGGCTTGTTTCACCCTGATTGTCGGAGCCAATGGCTGGTCAGAACCTGGTTTGCTTGTACAGAGTCAAGGTTGTGGTCGATTGCAATCCAGTTAGTACCCTGGGATGAAGGCAGAAGTGGGAAAGAATAAAAGGAAGACAATAAAGGGAGAAAGAGAAAATATACAAAGGGGACTAGGATGGGGCGCCTGGGTGACTCAGTCGGTTAAGTGTCCGAATGCGACTCAGGTCATGATCTCATAGTTGGTGAGCTCTGTGCTTACACAGAGCCCATAGTTGGGCTCTGTGCTTACAGCTCAGAGCCTGGAATCTGCTTCAGATTCCATGTCTCCGTCTCTCTCTGCCCTTTTCCCACTCATTCATTCTCTCTCTATCTGTCTCTCTCTCTCTCTCTCTCTCAAAAATAAACATTAAAAAAGAATTTAAAAAGTGGACTAGGATGGACAATGGCTCAGTCAGGGCCACCTTGAGGCTCAATTGGGCCTAGAAAGTGGCAGATCAGGAAGTCCCTGGCAGGGATGGGCAGCCCCATACGAGGCTTCTCTGCCCAGGGACCATGAGCATGGGTCAGAAGGGAGTAGATACGGGGCTCCCTTGCTTGAGAGTCTGTTCTTCCAGACATGGACTGGAGTTTTTGGGACATACCTACCTAAAGACCTCCTGTTGTCTATAGAGATTTATGTGTTTTCCCTGGAATTAAATTGTTCAATAAAGCAGAGCTCCCCAAATCCACCTGAAGGAATGTTAACACACTGTGTAGGGAAATATCCCCTCCAATCATCTGTCATGTCTTTGGCTGCTAATATCTGAGCCGGAGGAATGAACATGTGTTGCCCCTTGAGCAGTGAGACTGAAGGAATAAGTCTTCGTCAGTTTATCTGTGCCATCCATCCTCATTCCCACCAACTTTTGAAATGAGCAACAGAAGGTTTATATCTGGCACTTCCCTCAACCTCAGCTTCACTACCCAAAGGGGGAAAAATGTCTTAAAATGCACTGGGCACACTAGTAGTTTGATTGACTAATTCACACTGCTTCTCAATTCCATCGTTTTTAGACTGTTACCAGCCAGTACAGAACTATTGTATTTTAACAACCCATACATGCTCTCACCTTGATATTCTCATTGAGAGTCAGTCCTAAAGGCGGGTGGCTTTTTCCCACTGTTATTATCCCACAGCTTTGTCTTTGAGACCATTTCTTCCAGGAACTGTAAATTGTTTTTAAGTCTTGATAGTTTGCTTCTGAGTGGATTGTATCCAAATGAGAGTAATAGTAGTTGTCTATCAGTACAACTTGATCGTTGAATGATTAATATTTGACTGACTTGTAGTTACTATCCACGTTTTCCTAGTAAAAAAGCCAGTCTGCATAGAAGTGCGTTGACTAAGGACTTAATGAAGGTTGGCACTCTGATCTCAGGAGCTGTGCATATAACTTGTGGAGGGCCCAGAGTAAACTGAACCCTCCAGGGACAGGATTCAAAAGAGAGTTGTGTTTACCTTCAGAATTAGAAGGTTAATGGTCATCATCAGGGAAGTTAGAAGCCTCACTCTCAGTAGCTAGGGAAGGAGATTGGTTGATTGAAGTTAATAAATTTACTGAAGAACTTACGGAGAATCACGGACACCAGAACTCCAGAGTGAGAGCTCTTAGCATCACTTAATGAGCTTTAGATAACAACTTCCTGAGCCTGCCCCCCCACTCCGCCTACACCCGCCGGGGGATCTGGTAATAAGCCTAGCCAGTGATAAGTGGATAAGTGATTGAGTCCACTCTGTCTGCAATCGTTGTTTTGCAATGTCTCAGGCCAGCAGATTCCTGTTCTGTGGCCCTGATGACATTCTGTACTGGGATGCCTTTCTTTGTTTCTGTACCTTCATGACTGTTTACACAGAGCCCTCAGCCTTCCCATCTATAAACACTCAGAGTTCACTCCAAGTGCAGTCTACAGAGTCATCTGCTCCCTTCCAGTGTGCCTGGCTAAATGTCCACAGACGCAGGCATCTGCTTTTTTTTCACCCCAGGAGTGGAGTTTCCTTCCTCTGTCACCTGAAGGTTTCTTTGAGCTGAGCCATCACTGGGGCATGGCCCTTCCCTGCCAGGGTCTCAGATCCACTGAGAGTTCTCTTCCCCTCTGGGGTATGCTCACTAGCATGGGCACCCCAGACAGGAAGGGGTACCCAATGGCCGCTAATGTTGGCAAGCGTGCTGACCAAGATCTGACTTGAAGCATCTCTTTCCCCATTTGAGGGAGGCCCAGGCGTTTAGCTACACAGTCACACATTCCTTTGGCATGGACAGCCAAGCAATGTTACTACAAGAAATACAGGGAATAATAACTCACTGAACTTTGTAGTTTGATTCCAAATAATAGATGGAATGTGTTTGTGGTAACTGATGAGTTACTTGACTCAACTAATAGGTCCTTTAATTAGATACCCGAAAAGCAAAGTTACTCTGCTGCCTGGTATTTCAAGATAGTAACCTATGCTCCTTCTCTCCATAATATTTCCTATTCTCCCTTCTGTTTTCAAGTAGGAATTTTTTTTTAATGTTTATTTTTGAGAGAGAGACAGAGTGTGAGTAGGGGAGGGGCAGAAAGAGAAGGAGACACAGAATCCGAAGCAGGCTCCAGACTCTGAGATGTCAGCCCAGAGCCCGACAAGGGGCTTGAACCCACAAACCGTGAGCTCAAGACCAGAGCCGAAGTCGGACACTCAACCAACTGAGCCGCCCGGGAGCCCCATCAAGTAGGAATTTTTGAATCTGCTCTCATTATCTCATGAGAAGTCTATGGAAAGGCAAAAGTCTGTGCTGCCTGAGAAAAGGGCATTTCCTGGTTTGGGTTTTTAAAAGTCTAAATCCCTGAGGCTAAGAATAAGTTGCCTAGTCGAAGTAAAAATGGCTTTTATTTTAAATTTTTATTTATATTTTTTTAGAGAGCGAGAGTGAGAGCACATGAGTAGGGGAGAGGGGCAAAGGGAAGGGGAGAGAAAGAATCTTAAGTGGGCTCCATGTTCAGTGTGGAGACCGATGTGGGGCTCAATCCCACAACTCTGGGATCATGACCTGAGCCAAAATCAAGAGTTGGATGCTTAACCAAATGTGCCACCCAGGCACCCCAAAGTAAAATGGCTTTTACTCTTTTTTTTTTTAATTTTTTTTTTCAACATTTATTTATTTTTGGGACAGAGAGAGACAGAGCATGAACGGGGGAGGGGCAGAGAGAGAGAGGGAGACACAGAATCGGAAACAGGCTCCAGGCTCTGAGCCATCAGCCCAGAGCCCGACGCGGGGCTCGAACTCATGGACCGCAAGATGGTGACCTGGCTGAAGTCGGACGCTTAACCGACTGCGCCACCCAGGCGCCCCTAAAATGGCTTTTAAAAAGTGCAGAGAGAAGAGTCTTTCACAGACTAGCAAAAGATAACTACTGGCAGGGAGGAGGGACAGGAGAGACTGTGTCCAGACTATTGGGTGGGCCTGGGGAGGGGTGAAGGTGGTGTCTGTGTGGTGCAGCCACACCAGAGCCCTCAAGCACCTGCTGTGGCAAAGGCAGGCCAAATAGAGTTGCAAGGGGCCTGCTGTGGAAAAAAATAAATTCTTGCAGATATTATGAAAACGTCAGCTGGTACATGTTGGAGAGACAACTGAGGTGGGGTGGGTTTATGGCAAACAGGAGAGCTAAAACAATAGGGCCCCTCCTCAGCTTCTGTGACTGTTGCCATGGGGCTAGATGGCCCGTTATCGCTAGATTTTCTGACTTTCCAGAGAAGCCAGACATCTTTATTTTTCAGTGAACTCTCCTGACTTTCGCAAGTTGGCTGCAGTGTTTTTAAAACATAGTGTGGGCCAAACAAAGCACATGTGCAGGCCAGATGTAGCCTCTGTGCCACTGGTTTGCAACCCGTAGTGTGGGCAGGCCTGCAGGCCGTCTCAGTGGACTGTTGGTCTGAAGAGGTCGTGGGGCAGACAGGGGCCCTGGTAATACACAAATTGATGATCCAGGACCAGAAGATACCTCCACCACCAGTGTTTAGGCTCCGTGGCCTAACTCAAGAGTGTGAACAAGAAGTGAGATTCCCAGTAAGCAGTGAGGATAATTATTTCACCAACCAGGCAGGATGAAGGTTGAAAATAGAAATTGATTTGGGTTAGAAAGAAAAGAGATGTGATAATTCTTGCACACAAGAATTTGTGGACTGAGATTTATGTTTGCTATGCCCAAGGACCTGTCAGGTGTTGCAAAAAATTCTTGCATGAGCATCCCACCTATTAGATATTCCCTGCCTTTCCTTAATGTTCAGGCCACCTGAAGGCCATTCCCTGCCTTCCCTTAATCTTCAGGCTATCCCCAGGTGAACTGGGGATATGCTGTGAACTCTGTTATAGGGGATGGGATTCTATTCCATAGGAATCTAGAGAGATCACTGCCATGCTGTTTTTATTTTTTAGCAGCTATATTGAGGTATAATTTAGATAACATAAAATTTACCTGCTATAAGTAAATGATCTACTGGAATGATTCTGGTAAACTTACAGTGTTGTGTAACCATCACTAAAATCTAGCTTTAGGATATTTCCATCACTGTAGAAAGTTACCTTGTGCCCCTTTACAGTCAGTCCTTGCCCTCAGCCTCAGCCCTGGGCAGCTACTGATCTGCTTTCTGTCTATAGTTATTCCTTGTGTAGACATTCCATTTTAATGACATTATAACATAAGTAGTCTTTTTCATCTGATGTCTGTCACTTAACATAATGCTTTTGAGGTTCATTCATGTTGAGGCATGTATCCGTAGTTTTTTCATTAGGCTATGAGTGAGTGCTGGAAGAGGAGACAGCTGAGCTAAAGACTCACTTTTTGGCACTTTTCTGAACTGCTTTTTGGTGACACATTTAGGAATGCTGGTATAATTTCTGGAAGGGCATAGGTTACATTGCTGTCAGTGCACGTTTGCAGAAATTCCTTAAGGACTTAGTTTCAAGCACTAATGCCTTTGCTAATTTTTCCACTCACTAAGGCCTTGATGTGTAGGACATACATTGATATTATTAATACAAGTTTGTAAAAATAGAACTAAGTTCTTTTTGGTTGAAAGTTGCCTTTTATCTTTATTACACAATAAAACGTGTGTGTATGCATATGTGGTTTAAAAGAAAAAAAGGTAAATGACACCCAACTGAGCCCCTGTGAGATGCATTTCAAAACATATCCTGCCAGAAAAAATACTTGTGTACACACGGTCTTAAATATCCTAAGTATCCTAAGTTTTCTGGCTTTCTGAGATCACCGTTTTCTTAACTATATCTGAATGTCTGTTTCTTTAACCTGGTACGTCTTGGCATTCCTGGGGAGTGCATGCCCTCTCCTGGTTGTTGGCTATCACTCCACTTTGAAGAGTCCTTTAGTTTCTGTTATCATGTTGCCCATATGTAGAAGTGGGGAATTGGAAAAAAAAAAAACAAAAAAAAAACAAACAAACAAAAAAAAAACAAAACAACAAAACTTAAAAACTCATTCACTGGAAACCAGTCCCCTATTCACAAACTATACCATGCTTTCGCAAAGTCCTGGCCCTCACTTCTCCCCCTTGCTCTAGTCATCTGGTCCACAACTCCAGCAAAGTGTTGAGTCCGGGTGGATGATACCATAGAATGACTAATGAGTGGTCTTAAGTTTATGAGCACTCAAAAGCAGGATAGAGAAAGTTCTTTCATCACTAGATGTGAAAACAGGAGAAAGATGTTTGTATTCCACAATATGACTCCAAAACTGTGAGTATCAGTGGCCTTCTTCCTGCAAATCAAGACCCTTTTAAGACCTGCATCTAAAATAGATACAGGAAGATTGGTCCCAGGTTGTTGTTCCTCAAATTGCTTAACACTTTGCAGACGTTGCCACTAGACTGAGATGGCTTTACACAGCCAGGAGCACTCCACCTTCTGGATGTGTCTACCCTGCATAGCAAGACCCCCCACTGATGTCTGCCATCACCCTTCTCTGAGCATCCTAGGAGTAACACCAAAACCCAGGTTCGGCTGCCGATCACTCAAAAAGTCAATACTCAAGATACGAGTTTCGACTGGAAAGGAATGTGAGTTTTATTCAGGTGGCTGGCCACCTGGGGAGAAGGTGGACTCTTGTCCAGAGGTCAACTCCTAGTTTCTGCCTGGCCCAGGGGTTTTATAAGAAGTTTTGGGCGGTTAATCAGTAAAGGAGTACAGTTGTCTGTAACATTTTTTCTTTTAGGTTTACTTAGTTTTGAGAGAGAGAGAGAAAGAGAATGAGTAGGGAAGGCAGAGAGGGATCCCAAACAGCGTGGAGCCTGATTCGGGGCTTGAACTCACAAACTGTGAGATCATGACCTGAGCCCCAAATCGAGAGTGGGACGCCTAACCGACTGAGCCACCTAGGTGCCCCCGTAACATTTCTTGATTGTGTGTAGACTCGATGGTTACAGCTACAGACATTACCTCAGTGCCCAGACATTGTGCAAGGCGGTCTGGTTCCTTAGTGCCTGGGGGTTGCACGGAGGGGGGCAGTGTCTGGTTTCTGTTTCATGACTTGCAAAGGTACTCTGTACTTTCTAGGAAAGAATGCATGATCTATAGATACGCAAAGAAAGACTAATCAATTATATAGGCTGGGGGTGCTTGCGAGGGCCGAGGCAGCTTCAGGAGTGGAACTTACTTGGTGGTCAGCAATAAACCAGCCTTGAGGAAGAAGCCTGATTGTCCCCATTTTCCTGTGTGAATCACCAGAAATCCCTTGATTGTCTAGCAGAGCTAAAGTGAAGAGGGTATGTGGCTTCCACACCCCCCAACTCAAACAATGTCCTCCATGCCTACAACTCAGTCTAGTTCCTGTAATTGTTTTATTCAACATCTTAACGTCAACCCTTCTTTCATTTTTCTTTATTAGACTCACACCAGCTCTGTGTTACAGGGTTAAATAATCTTATTGAACATTGGAGGGTAAAAGCAAGATTAAGGCTATGACTCAATATCAACATGAGAATTAACTAAGTTAATACATGAAAGAACTTAAAGTAGTGGCTGGCCTATAGTAGACATTCAACAAAGGGAATAGATGATGATGATGAAGAGGGTTATTATAATGCAGAGAGAAATTCTGAGCTTCATCCATTTGTTCTCACACCTGAACCACAGTTTTTATTATTCTACCTTTCAAATACAGCTGAATATTTGGTGGAGCAAGTTCTCAATCCTTTTCCTGAATTTTCCTGTATAGGACATTTTTTTTTAAGATGAATTTTAGAACCATTTATGTTGAGCACCAAAGAAAGTCCTGATCAGAAGTCAAATGATAGTATGTAAATTTGGAGAGAATTAACATGAGCACAGTGCTGTCATCTTTTGCAAGACCGTGGCTATGTCTCTATATATTCATGCATTGTATTTAGTCTTTCAGTTGAGATTTATTGTCCTATAAGCCTCACATAGTTCTAGTCACTTTTATTCATAATAGTTTTATATGATTTATTGCTGTTGGGCATTATCCATAATATTCTAAATGGTTGCTATTTTGTTTTACAGATGCTATTGAATTTATGCATTTATTTTGCAGTTTAGTCATCTTACTGAATTCTCTTATGGGTTCTCAGTTAAATTTGATATAGCCTGCAAAACTGAAATAAGAGAAATGTGAGTCATAAATCTTCTGAGAGAATCTGCCTCAGCAGAGCATAATTCCAGAAATTCTTTTCTTGAACAATTTAAGAAAGAGAACAGAATTCAAAAAATTATGTACAGGATTGTAATGCTGACCTTTTTTTTTTTTTTCTGGAAGGATATAACATCTTTTAAAAAAATATGCTCTTGATTTAATAAATACACATATAAATGGCATTTTTTACATTTTTTTAATTTTTAGAAGTTTATTTATTTTGAGAGAGAGCAAGAACAATCAGGGGAGAAGCAGAAAGAGAGGGAGAGAGACAGAATCCCAAGCAGGCTCCGTGCTGTCAGCACAGAACCTGATGTGGGTCTTGAACTCCTGAACCCACAAGATCATGACAGCCAAAATCAAGAGTTGGATGCTTGACTGACTGAGCCATCCAGGTTCCCCGAAATGACATTTTTATTATTTTCATTAATCTATTGGGTGTTTTTGTTTTGTTTTTTTGCAAAAACACCGTCATTCTAGCCTCAATTTTGGCAAGAAATTACCCTTTTTGAAATACTATTCCAGTAATTCTTTACAAAAGAGAATAGTCTGGAATAATATGTTCTTACTGAATCCATGGTGGCTTCATGGATGGTCCTTTCCTTTGCTCAATAAATAATTCACTCTAAAACTTTCCCTAGAGTTGTTTTCAGACTCACCAGGCATATTTTGTAGCTTACACATTTTCTACTTCTTTGAAACCTAGAATAAGAGTTGCCTGCCTTTTGCTGGTTTGAGAACTTAGTCTTGTTTTCTGGTCATTGGCAACTGCTTACCAATTTCATCTGCTGGTTCCCTCAGCCCCTGGGATCTATGAATTGGAGGTAGGAGGCCTGAACTAATTAAGAGTTGATAGGTGATGTTGGAAGATGTCTTCATCTGCTTTTGGTTTCTGGCTTCCTCTTAGTAACATTTCCTTCTTTCCAGATTTCTAGTGTAAGAATATTTTATTTGATAGGAGTAAAAAAAAAAAGTAAGGGATTAAACACTTCATCATTCACTGTCAACCATTTCCATTACACTTTCTTACTTCTAAGCAAGCTCATCCTTCTTTTTCATCTGAACATAGCAATTGTATCCATTTTATGTATTCTATGTTTTTTTTTAAGCCCAAACTTCCTCTGGCCTAACTTACATGTCTGTTTCTGTCTTCCGTGTTTATTCTAAGTTAGAGTCCCTTCTTCCTTCTTCTCAATGTGTTTATTTAGTGGCTGAGTTCATAAGTATCTGTGCAGTCATTTCAGACTCACTGTGGATCTTTTGTTTCCCTCTGGACTGGGGAGAAATTGCTTTATTTTTTTTCAGACTCTAAGGCTGTGTTAATATGTGTGTGTGTGTGTGTGTGTGTGTGTGTGTGTGTGTGTGTGTGTGTATCCTATATATTTTCAGAACTTCTGAAATCCACCCCCCTAAGAATCTAAAAATTAGATTTTACTTTTGGATATAAATGTATTGCTTTTGGATTTAAATGGTATTACTATATCCTGACACTGCCTTTCCCAAATCCCCCCTAAAATACTAAGAGAAAAAAAGAAAAACATGTATATGTTTGCAACACAAATACATACACACTAGAACTATTGATTGGAAGCTTGTGATAGAAATTAAATGTTTGCTAACTGCAGTGTTGAGCAAGTCTACTGAAATATGCTCTTGGTATGCCTTCGTTACCTGTGCTGCTTGGCCTGAAACAGCATTAGCCCAGTCCCAAGAAAGTATGTTGAAAAGAATAATCTGGGGGGTGCCTGTGTGGCTCAGTTGATGAAGCGACTGACTTGGCTTAGGTCATGATCTCACAGTTAGTGGGATTGAGCCCAATGTTGGTCTCTGTGCTGATGGCTGGGAGCCTGGAGCCTGCTTCGGATTCTGTGTCTCCCTCTCTCTCTGTCCCTCCCCTGCTCACACTGTCTCTGTCTCTCAAAAATAAATAAACATAAAAAAATTAAAAAAAAAAAAAAAAAAGAAGAATGTGTCTTCACCTGTCCCCATGGGTAAGTGCATGGTTCAGGTTCAGAACGACCTGAACATTTGGCAACTTGCTCTGCACTGCATGGAGGATTCTCTCTGAGTAACTCATAATGCTGCTTCCACCCCAATCCCCAAGTCCCGTGTCATTTGTTCATAGATTTCTCTTTAACCACTCGCTCTTGGAGGTGGAATTTGCAGAAAACAGCTAGGCGGGAAATGATGATGGTGGGAGACTGGGCAGGGAGGGAGGTAGGCAGGATATTAACTATGGCATGCCACATTCTGAGAGCTAAATGTTTTCCCCATATGCTGTTCTGGGAGTAGCATCAGGGATAGCTCTGATGGTCTATTATAGCAAGTTTAAATAAAAAAAAAAAAAAAAAAAAAAAAACTTATGGAATAAATTGATCTTCTCCCCTCACTACCTCTGAAATCTCTCTTATCTTGTCTCTAACTTCTCTCTCCTTCACTCTGTTCCAGTTTCAACGATCCCTTAAAAATTCCATAAACCAACTAGTCATGCCTCTACCTCAAGGGACCTTGCACTTGCCTTGGCCTGTAATGCTGTTGCCACAGATAGCTGCACAACTCACCCATTTCCTTCATATCTGGACACATTTTTCACCTCTCAATGAGGCTGTCCCTAATGGCCCCACGGGGAGAGCCATATTATTCCTCTCTCTGCTGTGATTTTCTCTTCAGCATTTATCATCATCTGACATTCTAAATAAGTACGCACTTACTTTGTTTTCCATTTCCCACCCTGAGAAGTTAGGCTCCAGGGGGTAAGGGACCTTGTTTAATTTACTGCTTTTTATTTTTTCAGGGCCTAAATTTGTTCTTGGTTAATAGTTGATGTTTTGGAATGAATGAGTGAATCACTTTATATATTGGAGGACATAAAAAATAGGTTAGACTTCAGTCTAGTAGAATTGTATTAGATGCAACTTTTAAAAATGTGGAAATTAGATTAAGTGCTATACATATCAGCATGATAGCCAGCATTAAAGGAGTATATCTGAGAAGGAGTTTAGAACAGAATACAAGAAAATAGTGTTAACCCAACGTCACTGTACACATCTCATTGGTTGACAAATACTAAGTCTGGAGATCTCTTTCTTTACTGTAGAGCCAGTCATTATTTAAAAAACAAACAATATGGATCTGAGGCAAATCTCATAACAAAGAACAACAAATGTAATTTTTAGAGGTCAGTGAGAAAAATTTCTGAAATTATTTTACTTTAGGAACCAGAAGAAAATATACATATTCATTATATTTGACCTATATATGTATGTGAGTATATAATAAAAGGGGAGAATAAATATATAAGAGGAGAATAAGTTGTAATTAAAATATTATTATGGGATAAAAACAGGTAAAATAAAAATATAAGGAAAAACATAAAACTGCACACTGGATAGATTAAATGTAACCTTGACATTGAGATATATCAAATCAGAGTTGAAAAAAATGTAAGTGCATCTACCAGAATATAACAAAAAAGGAAAAAAGGAATGAAATATGAGGAAGAAGATGGTTGAACTGGATGGAGCAGGGAAAATGTAAGCATGTCCCTGAAGAATAATTTGCATAGTTAAAATGATGCTCAGACACAGAAAGCTGTCAGTAAAAGGTAGATGAATTTTCCTGTCAATTTTGTGTCAGAAGACAATGGAATCATCTATACAATTTTGATGGAAATATATTATGATCACCAAAATTAATATTCATTGCCAACAAGCTGAAGTTGAAGGCAAAAGTCACAGAAAGATCATTCCAGAAAATCTAAGAGAAACAAAATTATGATTTGCAGTCACATAGCTTATCAAGGTAGCAGGTACATAATGAATATAAAAGTACCAATATGAAGTCTTTGGTGGTGTTATCAAGGAAACTTCAGACTGATTCTGTGGCAGAGGTCATGTCTTCATGACCTCATGCATCATGAGAAAGTAGAGGAATTTGGAATTTATCTTGTAGGACCGTGATACATAAGTATTTTTTTAAAACTTGAAGTCATTTTTTCCCTTAGAATGAAAATTTAATGTAGTAAAGAGAATCTCCTATTTTTGCCCAGCGTGGGCCTTTGTAAAGTGTATTAACGTTGAATGTATCATAGCCAAATAATGACTTATTTAAAGGTAGGTGAGAATTTTTTTGTCCCAGGATTATAACAAAATACATAAAATCTCTTATTTCATCTCTTTCTGTATAGATAATCTTCGTTTTTATATTCCCAGTGTCATTTTGTTCTTCACCATTGAACTCTCAGCTAGATTAGGTCCAATAAGTAGTAAATTGGGACAAATTCGTGCCATTCCCAACATAGCTAGTGATTTATATCTGTAACAAAGTTAACATTAGGGTTATAAAACATATAGTAGTAGCACCTTTATTTTTATAAAATAATAGAAGAGCACATGAGAAAAGAATAAAAATAACAGAAAAAAGAAAAAATTCTTAAAATTCTTAAATCAGTACCCTAAACTTAAGGAGCTTAAGTTAGAATAGTAAACTAATCTCAAACCAAGAAGAAGGAAGGAGATAATAAAGATGTGAGCAGAAATCAACAAAACGGAAGAGAGTAAAACAATAGAGAAATTCAATGAAAACAAAAGCTGATTCTTTGAAGAGATCAAGAAAACTGACAAACCATTGCTAGACCAAAAAAGTAAGAGCAAAGACTCAAATAATAAATCAGGAATGAAGGAGAGGCCATCACTAACAACTGTAGAGAATTCCAAATCAAAACAACTATAAGGAGGTATTATAAACAATTTATGCCAACAAAGTATATAATTTAGATAGAATGGATGAATTCCTAGAAGGACACACATTACCAAAACTGCAGCAAGAAGAAATGTAATGATTGAACATAAATGTAGAAGTTCAATTAGTTATTAATCTCTGTACAAAGAAAAACCCAGCCCCAGAAAGTTTCATTGGTGAATCTATAAATCAATTAAAGAAGAGATTATTCCAAACTCTTTCAGAAAATAGTGGAGGAGGAAATATTTTTCAACTAAATGTATGAGGTATGACTTTGATGTTGTACCCAATTCCAACCAGGGAGGGTGAGGGTTCCCATACTAGTTCCAAACTTTTGACATCAGCTAGGTGTCCTACAACTCAACTCAATTCTGACACTATCTACCTGGAGATAGCATTAAATTCCACAGTTTAAGGGATCAGTGTTATGTGGACTTTTATCTATTTATTGTTTTTCATCCATCCATCCACCCATCCATTCATTCATCCATATATTGATTACTATAATCAGAAAACATTTAATGACTATTATGGCCCAGCACCATTCTAGGCACTGGAAAATCAAAAGTGAAAACAATTTGTCAAGTACCATTCCCTGGTCAAGTCTAATATGAAGGTTTGAGGTCATTATTTATAGGAAGGAGTACATATCCTTTCATCATATTTATTTCCATCTTAATTTTTCTTTCTCTTATTTTTTGCCATATTCTAAAACGTATATTTATTCATCCTGATCCTTAAATCCTTTGTACCCATCCCTCATAGTATTTGATTATTATCTAGTTTACGTTAGTTCTATTGTCTCCATAACATCTAGTAGGACTTTTTTTTCCAGAACGGGTAAAGTATATTTGTCAAATTCTAAGTTCCTCATTACCATCTTTTTCACAGAGGAGGAATCAAGCTTGCATTGTCTACAACCAAAGTTGGTGATCCCTCCAGTAGGAAAACAAATATAGCAGCTTCCGTGCACATTCCTGGGACAAGACCTGTAAACTGTGCCTAATGGTTACTGCTTGGGGTGTCTCCTTTCCATTGGCCTTGTTACTGACTCTATTCTTTTTCTTTTTAAGTTTATTTAGAGAGTGAATGAGTGCATGAGCAGGGGAAGGGCAGAGAGAGAGGGAGAGAGACTGCCAAGCAACTTGCATCGAATCCAAGTTCAATCCCATGATCTGTGAGATCATGACCTGAGCTAAAATCAAGAGTTGGGTCACTTAAGTGACTGAGCCACCCAGGAACCCCACTCTGACTCCATTCTTGACCTCTCTCACTTCTCTGAGTTAGCTCATGGGGGCTTTGCCTGATTAAATCAATACAAAAGCATCTGTAATTGTCAACCATTAACACCAGTGGCTACTAGTCTAACCCAGCAACTACCAGGATAATTAGAATGTTTAGAACAGTGTAAGTCCAAGACAGAAATAGTATCTTGTACCTTTTACTATCTTATTTGACAACAAACCTAAGTTCAAAAATAAAAACCAATTTTAGAAGTTGTTTCCCTCGGGGTGCCTGAGTGGCTCAGTCCATTAAGCGTCCAACTTCTCAGGTTATGATCTCACAGTTTGTGGGTTCAAGCCCTGCGTCAGGCTCTGTGCTGACAGCTTGGATCCTAGAGCCTGCTTTGGATTCTGCGTCTCCCTCTTTCTCTGCCCATGGCCCGCTCACACTTTGCCTGTGTGTGTGTGTGTGTGTGTGTGTGTGTGTGTGTGTGTGTGTGTCCCTCTCAAAAATAAATATTAAAAATTTTGAAAATGGTTTCCCATTTTGAAGTTAATAAACTTAACTAGTTTATCAAAGGAAAGCTTAATTAGCTATAGAAAAACATGAATATTTTAACTAAAATTGTTTTTCTTTTAATATGTATATGGGGGTGTGTGAGACAATAGAAAATGTGTATATTGATCTCTGTCCCCTGTTTCTAGCACAGAACTCTTAAAATTCTTAAAATTTCCTAAGAGATAAGAACACTAACAACATCTCTTGTAACATTTGTCTTTGACCCATCCTTGACACAGGGCTTCTAAAACCCTTGTAAATTCCTAAGCAGTAAGAGCACTAAGAGCATCTTTAATTCTACTAAGGTGACTCTGGGTGGGCTTAGAATTCTCCTGGAGGGGGCCGATCACCAGAAAGGTTAAGCCTTAAGTAGAAGCTTAGAATTGTCATCCCCAGCCCCATCCTCCAGAGAGGAGACAGGAGCTAGAAATGAATTTAGAAATTGACCATGCCTATTTGAGGAAGCTTCCAGAAAGTCCCAGTATGAATCTAAGCGGTTCCAGGTGGGTGAACGCATCCACACAGGGAAAGAGAAGCACCCCAACTCCATGGAGACAGAAGCTCTTGTGCTCCCCACCCTCTCAGACTTTGCCCTCTGTATCTCTTCATCTGACTCTTCATCTGTATTTTTTATCATTCTTTCATGGACTAGTAGACGTAAATAAGAATTTCCCTAAGTTCTGTGGGCCATTCTGGCAGATTAATTGAACTTGAGGAAGGGGTCACAGGAATGTTCAATTTGTGGACAAATTGGACAAAGTGTCAGTAACCTTGGGACCTATTACTTGCCATGGGCATCTGAAGCATGGTGGAAACAGTCTTGTGGGACTGAGCCCTTCACCTACGGTGTCTGACACCATCTCCAGGTAGTGTTAGAATTAAGTTAAACTATAGGACTCTCAGATGGTGTGTAGGAGAATTGGTTGTTGTGAGGAAAAACCCCCACCCATGTGGAGACCACAAGTATCAAAAGTATAGTATTCTGTGTAAATGGTAAAGAAGACCTTTAGGAAAGGATGCAGAAGGAAAGGACACTGGGTTGTTTTTACAATACAGGGTGAGGTGTGCTTACTTTCATATGAGAATATTCACTGGTATCTGAGGCACGCTCTTAGAAGCAGATGAGGGGACTAGGATTATTGACACTCTGTATTCACTAAGGATTAAATGGGAGGATGTAACTCAATTCTCATAACACTAAAATATATAAATTATTGTTCATGCACTTGGGAAGAGGAAATGGAAGTTCAAAGGTGATTAGAAATAGATGCAGCATCACAGAATTATTAAGCAGCAAAGGAAAAATTTATTCTCAGACCTTTCCAGCAAATTTGTATCTCAATCCCATTCTACCATCCCATATTTTACTTAAGAAATAATGCTTACAACTATAAGAACCCCTGAATTTATACTAAAAGCCCATCATGCATGGTAAATGTGGATAAATTTTATTTCTACATTTCTTTATAAAATCTTATCAGTGAAAGAAGTTGGAGAAAAAGGTATGATTCATAAATTCAGTTACCTGTGTATTTTCTCTCAGAAGCACTAATAGATCATTTTCCCTCTTAATTAGTGAATTTAACACACATACAATGCTTTTTGGATAATGGCACAATGGTTCTGCATCTTATAGGCTGTGATTTTGGGGGGAAAACTCATTTCACTCTTTTCAGGAAAAGAAACCGATTTAAAATTCTTTTTATTTTATTTTATTTTTTATTTTTTAAAAAATACATCCAAATTAGGATATAGTGAAACAGTGATTTCAGGAGTAGATTCCTTAATGCCCCTTACCCATTTAGCCCATCCCCTCCAGCAACCCTCAGTTTGTTCTCCATTTTATGAGTCTCTTCTGTTTTGTCCCCCTCCCTGTTTTTATATTATTTTTATTTCCTTTCCCTTATGTTAATCTGTTTTGTCTCTTAAAGTCCTCATATGAGTGAAGTCATATGATTTTTGTCTTTCTCTGACTAATTTCACTTAGCATAATCCCCTCCAGTTCCATCCATGTAGTTGCAAATGGCAAGATTTCATTCTGTTTGATTGCTGAGTAATACTACATTGTATGTATGTATGTATGTATATATATATATATATACACACACACACACACATACATACACATGCACACCACATTTTCTTTATCCATTCATCCATTGATGGACATTTGGGCTCTTTCCATACTTTGGCTATTGTTGATAGTGCTGCTATAAACATGGGGGTGCATGTGTTGAAACAGCACACCTGTATTCCTTGGATAAATGCCTAGTAGTGCCATTGTTGGGTCATAGGGTAGTTCTATTTTTAGTTTTTTGAGGAACCTCCATACTGTTTTCCAGAGTGGCTGCACCAGCTTGCATTGCCCCCAACAACGCAAAAGAGCTCTTCTTTCTCCGCATCCTCACCAACATCTGTTGTTGCCTGAGTTGTTGATGTTAGCCATTCTGACAGGTGTGAGGTGGTATCTCATTGTGGTTTTGATGTGTATTTCCCTGATGATGAGTGATGTGGAGCATTTTTTCATGTGTTGGTTGGCCATCTAGATGTCTTCTTTGGAGTAGTGTCTATTCATGTCTTTTGCCCATTTCTTCACTGGATTATTTGTTTTTTTGGGTGTTGAGTTTGATAAGTTCTTTATAGATTTTGGATACTAAATCAGTATTGGATACTGATTCAGTATTTGGGTACTAAATAGTATCTGGGATTGTGTTCGGATACTAAATAGTATCTGGGATAGTATTTGGATACTAAATCAGTATCTGGGATTGTGATGCCTCCTGCTTTGGTTTTCTTTTTCAAGATTGCTTTGGCATTTTGGAGTCTTTTTCTGGTTCCATACAAATTTTAGGATTATTTGTTCTAGCTCTGTGAAGAATGCTGGTGTTACTTTGATAGGGATTGCATTGAATATGTAGATTGCTTTGGGTAGTATTGACATTTAACAATATTTGTTCTTCCTATCCAGGAGCATGGAATCTTTTTCTTTCTTTTTTTTTTTTTTTTTTTTTTTTTGTCTTTTTCAATTTCTTTCATAAGCTTTCTATAGTTGTCAGTGTATAGATTTTTCACCTCTTTGGTGAGATTTGTTCCTAGGTATTTTATGGTTTTTTGTGCAACTGTAAATGGGATCGATTCCTTGATTTCTCTTTCTGTTGCATCATTGTTGGTGTATAGGAATGCAACTGATTTCTGTGCATTGATTTTATATCCTGCAACTTTGCTGAATTCATGAATCAGTTCTAGCAGTTTTTTGGTGTAATTTTTTGGGTTTTCCGTACAGAGTATCATGTCATCTGCGAAGTGTGTAAGTTTGACCTCCTCCTGGCTGATTTGGATGCCTTTTATTTCTTTCTGTTGTCTGATTGCAGAGGCTAAGACTTCCAATCCTATGTTGAATAACAGTGGTGAGAGTGGACATCCCTGTCTTGTTCTTGACCTTAGGGGGAAAGCTCTCAGTTTTTCTCCATTGATATTAGTGTTGGGTCGTTCATATGTGGCTTTTATGAGCTTGAGGTATGATCCTTCTATCCCTACTTACTTGAGGGTTTTTATCAAGAAAGGATGCTGTATTTTGTCAAATGCTTTCTCTGCATCTAATGAGAGGATCATATGGTTCTTGTCCTTTTTTATTGATGGGATGAATCACATTAATTGTTTGGATATCAAACCAGCCCTGCATCCAAGGTATAAATCCCACTTGGTTGTGGTGAATATTTTTTTTAATGTATTATTGGATCTGGTTGGCTAATATTTTGTTGAGGACTTTTGCATCCATGTTGATCAGGGAAATTGGTCTATAGTTCTCCTTTTTAGTGGGGTCTCTGTCTGGTTTTGGAATCAAGGTAATTCTGGCTTCATAGAAAGAGTTGGGGAGTTTTCCTTCCATTTCTATTTTTTGGAACAGCTTCAAGAGAATAGTTGTTAACTCTTCCTTAAATGTTTGGTAGAATTCCCTGGGAAAGCCATCTGGCCCTGGACTCTTGTTTTTCGCAGATTTTTGATTACTAATTCAATTTCCTTACTGATTTTGGGTCTGTTCAAATTTTCTACTTCTTCCTGTTTCAGTTTGGTAGTGTATATGTTTCTAGGAATTTGTCCATTTCTTCCAGATTACCCATTTTATTGGCCTATGATTGGTCATAATCTCTTATTTTTATTTCTGCTGTGTTGGTTGTGATCTCTTGTCTTTCGTTCTTGATTTTATTTATTTGGGTCCTTTCCTTTCTCTTCTTGACCAAGCTGGCTAGTGGTTTATCAATTTTGTTAATTCTTTCAAAGAACCAGCTTCTGGTTTCATTTATCTGTTCTACTGGTTTTTTTTGTTTTTTTGTTTTTTTGTTTTGATAGCATTAATTTCTGCTCTAATCTTTATTATTTCCCGTCTTCTGCTGGTTTTGGGTTGTACTTGCTGTTCTTTTTCCAGCTCCTTAAGACGTAAGGTTAGGTTGTGTATCTGAGATCTTTCTTCCTTCTTTAGGAAGGCATGGATTGCTATATACTCTCCTCTTATGACTGCCTTTGCTGCCTCCCAGAGGTTTTGGGTTGTGGTGTTATCATTTTCATTGGCTTCCATACACTTTTTAATTTCCTCTTTAACTTCTCGGTTATCCCATTCATTCTTTAGTAGGATGTTCTTCAGTCTCCAAGTATGTGTTACCTTTCCAAATTTTTTCTTGTGGTTGATTTTGAGTTTCATAGTGTTGTGGTCTGAAAATATGCATGGTATGATCTCTTTCTTTTTGTAGTTACTTAGGGCTAATTTGTGTCCCAGTATATGGTCTATTCTGGAGAACGTTCCATGTGCACTGGAGAAGAATGTATATTCTGCTGCTTTAGGATGTGTTCTGAATATATCTGTTAAGTCCATCTGGTTCTGTGTCATTCAAATCCATTGTTTCCTTGGTGATTTTTTGATTAGATGATCTGTACATTGCTGTGAGGGGGGTGTTGAAGTCTCCTATTATGGTATTACTATTGATGACTTTCTTTATGTTTGTGATTAATTGATTTATATATTTGGGTGCTCTCATATTTGGCACATAAATGTTTACAATTGTTAGATCTTCTTGGTGGATAGATCCCTTGATTATGATACAATGCCCTCCTGCATCCCTTGATACAGTCTTTATTTTAAAGTCTAAATTGTCTGATACAAGATGGTTCTTCATCCCCTTATTTTCATTCTGAAGGTGTCTTTAGGTCTAAAGTGGGTCCCTTGTAAACAGCATATAGATGGATCTTGTTTTCTTATCCATTCTGTTACCCTATGTCTTTTGATTGGAGCATTGAGTCCATTGACATTTAGAGTGAGTACTGAAAGATATGAATTTATTGCTGAAAGATATGAATTTATGCTTGTAGAGTTGGAGTTTCTGGTGATGTTCTCTGGTCCTTTATAATCTTTTGTTGCTTTTGGTGTTTGTTTGTTTGTTTATCTTTCTTTTCTCCCCTCAGAAAACCCTCCTTAAAATTTCTTGCAGGGCTGGTTTGGTGGTCACAAACTCCTTTAATTTTTGTTAGGGAAACTTTTTATCTCTGCTTCTATTTTGAATGACAGCCTTGCTGGATAAAGAATTCTTGGCTGCATATTTTTCTGATTCATCACACTGAATATATCCCACCACTCCCTTCTGGCCTGCCAAGTTTCTGTGGATAGGTCTGCTGCAAACCTGATCTGTCTTCCCTTGTAGGTTAGGGCCTTTTTTTCCCTTGCTGCTTTCATGATTCTCTCTTTGCCTGAGTATTTTGTGAATTTGACTATGATATGCCTTGTTGATGGTTGGTTTTTGTTGAATCTAATGGGGGCCCTCTGTGCTTCCTGGATTTTGATGTCTGTGTCTTTCCCCAGGTTCAGAAAGTTTTCCACTATGATTTGCTCACATAACCCTTCTACCCCTATTTCTCTCTCTTCCTCTTCTGTTGTTCGTTTTTAATGAGTCACTGCTTTCTCTAATTCTAAAATCGTGCTCTTTTGCCTTAATCTCCTTCTTTTTTGTGCTTCGCTATTGTCTCTAAGTTTGTTCTCTATATTGCTGATTCTCTGTTCTGCCTTGTCCATCCTTGCTGCCGCTGCATCCATCCATGATTGCAGCTCAGATATAGCATTTTTAATTTCATTCTGGCTCTTTTTTACTTCTTTTATCACTGCAGAAAGGGATTCCAATCTATTATTGACTCCGGCTAGTTTTCTTATTACTGTGATTCTAAATTCTGGTTCAGACATCTTGCTTGTGTGTGTGTTGGTTAAATCCCTGGCTGTCATTTCTTCGTGCTCTTTCTTTTGGGGTGAATTCCTGCGTTTTGTCCTTTTGAAATGAGAAAAGTAATTGAGGTAGAAAAATTGAAACAAAAAAATAAAATTAAAAAGTATTGAAATTAAAAATTAAAACACACACACACACAAATCCAATAGATTATGCTAGATCCTAGGTGTGTTTTGGTCTGGGTATTGAAAGTGGTTTGACAGATTAGAGGAAAAAAGGGGGAGGAAGGAAATAATTTGAGAATTTGAAAAAATGAATACACTGATGTAGACTAAAATGAGATGATTGGGGTAAAATAGAATTTGAAAAAAATATACACAAAAGTAAATAATGTAGAAAAAAATTAAAGAAAAATATTTTTAATAAAAAGTAAAAATAAATATGAATTTTTTCATTTTCTGTATTTAAGAAAAAAGAAAAATGAAAAAGAGAGATAAAAAAGAAAAAAATCATTCGAAAATTTGGAAAAGTGATTATACTCTAGTAGACTAAAATAAAATGATGGAAGTAAAATAGAATTTGAAAACATTTACACAAAAGTAAAAAGTATAGTAATAAAAATTAAAGAGCTTTTTAATAAGAATTGAAAAAATGAATCTTTTCTTTTTCTGTATTCAAAAAAAGAAAAGAATGGTAAAAGAGAAAAAGGAAAAAGAAAAAGAAAAAAATAGAAAATTGAATAGATGAACCTGTTAACAGATTGAAGTAGGACTGAAATTGCTTCGTTTTCCCCTAGAGGTCAGTCCATGTAGCTCTTTATAGTCCATAAATTAAGCCAACAGTGAGACTCATGTTCTTGAAGAGCGAAGTTGGCCCAGTTGGGCGGGGCTCAGTGTAACAGCTCTGCTCTCCACTAGGTGGTGTTGCTAGCCTACTGGGGTGGATTGTTGCAGGGCTTGTAACTGTATGTGCGCATGCGCAGGAGCAATGAAAATGGCGCCACCCAGCTACCCAGTCTGTTCTTCTGGATCAGCAGTCATGCACCTGTCCTCCGTCTTCAGCTCTCATCCACTCCCCGCTTCTTCACTCTCCATGACCAGGCCCCAGGCAGCACCTCTCTCCCAAGCCTTGTCTAAGATGTGGCTGTTTTGCCCTGCCCCCTACTTCCAAAGAACTGCGGCTTTGACCCATTCCGCCCCTCTGCAGGAGGGTCTCACTGAGCAATGGCCGAATATCAGCTGCACCCAGATATACCCGCTGGGCCCTGTTGTTGCCAGTGCCCCAAGGCTGCGGCCAGGTGCCAGCACGTCCCAGAAAATGTTCACGAGACAGTGTAGCAGCAGCGTCTCAGGGATTATGGAAAATCACAACACACATCTGGCACCAGGCTTCACCCTTAATGACCTTGTTCCAGCACCAGAGAATGTGGCTGCCTTCTGGGGTCTGCTGGGAACCAGGTGGCTTCAACAGTCTCTACCAAATGTCCTTCCAGCAGTGGAACCACTTTTTCCCTTGTGTCCCGAGAACCTCCTGGACCCCACTCTGTTCCTGGGGATTTGCCTTTCCCACCAAAGCACTGCCAGGTATAGAGCTGCGGAGTTACAGCCTCTGTGCTCCCTTTGTTTACAGGGGAGTCTTAATGGAATTTAAACCCTCTCCTTTCTCCTTTCTTCCTTTTTGGTTTAGTCCCTGTGGCTGTTTCCAATTTTCTACTTTATCTCCAGCTGCTTTTCGGGAGCGGTGCTTTTCACATATTCTCCCCCCTTCCCCAGTCTCTGTTCTCTCTCCACCCACAAAAGCAGTTCTCACCCTTTTGGGGCTTCTTGCTCCCTAAGTTCAGCTCTCCATACCACGTACCTGCTGAATTCTGTGGTTCAGATTGTGCAGATTGTTGTGTTAATCCTCCAATCAGTTTTCTAGGTGTGTAGGATGGTTCAGTGTTGGTCTGGTTGTATTTTATGGATGCTAGACACACAAAAAACTTCCATGCTCTTCCACCATCTTGGCTACTCCCTAAAATTCTTTTTACTTCATTTTTTAGAGATTCTTGTATAATTAAAATCTTTATTCCTACATTTTATAGACTCATTTTGGGGGAAATACTCATTTCACTATTTTCAGGGAGAGAAACAGATGTAAAATTCTTTTTACTCCATTTTTTAGAGATTCTTGTATAATTAAAAAAAATCTTCCTTAATTTCCCTAAATCATTGCTTATGTTTTAATTTCAATGTCTTGTTGACTTTTGCAATCCACGAAATACAAGAATCTGCTGAAAAACTGACCAACGAAATGTAGAATTACTGGTAATAATATTTTGATCATTTTGTTATAACAAAGATTTCATTTATGCTTATTGTTGCTCACCTCCACAAAAATCAGTCAAAAAGAAGTCAGGTGATCCTGTTTATTTTGATAAAAACATATCTGTAACTTTAAAATGTCAGCTGTATCACTGAGTGGTCATACTTGGTTGAGTTTGGGTGTTAGAACACCAAGAAACACAACACTCTGAAAAACAATTGGAAAATGTCATGAAAAATTTTAAAGCCAAATGAAATGGCACCTGTGCACAACCAAGTGAGGATAAAGATTCACGGAGCCTCTCAACTGTCCCAGTATAGCTTCCCTCTATACTTGCCCAGCTAAAGTTACAGAGCTTGGTGTGAAGGCAGAACCAAAGCTGACTGTTAAGCTGCTCTGATTGCTGCCTTTGGAGACAGAAAAAGTTAAGAGCCTAATCATTCTCCCTTTTAAAATGTAAGCAAGGGGGCCCCTAGCTGGTGCCTAGGTGGCTCAGTCTATTACGTCTCTGACTCCTGATTTTGGCTCAGGTCATGATTTCACAATTCTTGAGTTCTAGTCCACGATGGGCTCTGTGCTGATAGCACAGAGCTTGCTTTGGAATTCTCTGTCTTCCCCTCCCCCACTCATACTCCCTGAGCTCACTCACTCTCTCTCTAAAATAAACAAACAAACATTAAATAAACAAAATGCAAGTCAGATCCTGAATCCCAATCCCCCTTACCTTATTAGAATGCAAACCCGAGTTCCCCATGACTTTGAAGGTGGGTACCTCTCAGACATCATCTCTTATCCCTCTCCCACCTCCCACTATAGCTTCCACAATTCTCAAACATAACAGGTAGGTCCCGTCTCCATGACTTTGCAATTGCTATATCCAGTGCCTGGAATTCTTTTCCTTAGATACAGCTTCTTAGTTTGCTTCCTAAATATCCTCAGTTCTCTGTGTCACCTTATTAGAGAGTTATTTCTTGAACATACAGTTTAAAATAGGATCTTCTTGGGGCGCCTGGGTGGCGCAGTCGGTTAAGCGTCCGACTTCAGCCAGGTCACTATCTCGCGGTCGGTGAGTTCGAGCCCCACGTCGGGCTCTGGGCTGATGGCTCAGAGCCTGGAGCCTGTTTCCGATTCTGTGTCTCCCTCTCTCTCTGCCCCTCGCCTGTTCATGCTCTGTCTCTCTCTGTCCCAAAAATAAATAAACGTTGGAAAAAAAAATTAAAAAAAAAAATAATAAAATAAAATAAAATAGGATCTTCTTGCTCTCCATCACTGTTAGGTTCCCTTGCATTATTTTTATTAATAACCTTAATCAGCACTTGCATAGGATGTATTATTTGCTTATTGTCTCTCTCTACCAGAATTGAAAGCTCCAGGGGAGTGGGGACTTTTTATTATGGTTTTTCCCAGAACTCTGCCCCTGGCACGCCATAGGATCTCAAAAGACTAAAGGAACAATTAAATGAAATCAAGGCATTTCTTTTTTACTTCAAATATCCAAAGTGATAAACAGAATGGCTTTACTGCTTAAGGACCAGGAAATGGAGGTGAAGGATAACAAGGTCAGTGAAGGAAAAACTTAGGAGAGCATCTCAGAAAGAGGAGACATCAGACAGAACCTGTGACTTGGGTTCACACAGAAAGAATAAACTTGGCAGGTACGCTATGATCACTATGTTAGTTTTCAACTTGGTGGACAATTTTTTTCATTTACTTGTATTGGCCCCCTGTTTCCTCTTTTGGAAATATTTAAGCTTTATAATCCTGAAATTAAACCGATACCATCTCATTCTTAAATAGAAGCACCCTCAACTGGCTTTGATTAGCTCTGGAAACCCCTATTTAGAAAAGTATTTTTGTGTGCTATTTTTTAATAAAGCACATGTAATGGCTTTTAACTTTTTAATATAGAAAATGCTTAGTGGAATAGATCTAGAACAATCTGTTCAGGAAAAAGAAATGATAAGCTAGCTAAGAATAATAATGCAAAAGATAGAATGTGGTGATAGCATGCTATTATTTGCTTAAGGATCTCTGAAAATCCTACTTCCTTCATTTTTTTGTCAAGCCAAAAATATGCCTACCATTATCCGTAACTGCTTATCTCTATCTTGTATGTTTTTATGAGTAAGAGAGCTACCTTCTGACTTGCTGTTCTATTTACATTGTGCTGAACTTAGGGTTTTCAATCCTCCTTTACAGAAACAAAGAGAGTACTGGTATAGATTTCTGCTTTTAGGTTTTTATCTTTTAAGGCCGAGGTACATACATATACACAATGAATTAGTTTTCTCATAAAATGTAATATGTATTTCATGTTCAAGCTTGTTCCTTGTTCTTTAACATTTTATACACTATCTTAAATGTATAGGTTATCAGGAGCTTAATAAAAAAGTGACAAATTTTCCTGAGTTAAACGAATGTCGTAGACCTATGTATTAATTTCCATAATTTAAACTACATACATCTGGACCTCCTCACTTTGATTCACTGGATTCTATTTTGCAGTATCATGATTGAAATGAGCTTTATTTCCATCATGATTCACCACCATGAGGACATTTAAGGGCAAATCTTATTTCTGATTTCTCTGTAAGGCATGATAATACAGAGTGAATTACAATCGATTGAATTCTAAACATAAAACACACAACAGATACGTTTAGTTTTCAGATGCGCACAAATTCACTATGCTTAGAGTTCAATGCCATTTTTTTTTAATTTTTTTTTTCAACGTTTATTTATTTTTGGGACAGAGAGAGACAGAGCATGAACGGGGGAGGGGCAGAGAGAGAGGGAGACACAGAATTGGAACCAGGCTCCAGGCTCTGAGCCATCAGCCCAGAGCCTGACGCGGGGCTCGAACTCACGGACCACGAGATCGTGACCTGGCTGAAGTGGGACGCTTAACCGACTGAGCCACCCAGGCGCCCCGAGTTCAATGCCATTTTAATGTTTTCTTTTAAATGAAAAAATTACAGTCTTTGAATTTTTCAACACTAGATGTGTTGGTAATGTCCTGGTCACTTCTGTCTCCAATCAACTTTTATTGTATGACTTGTCCTTACTGTAAGGAAATAATTTATCTTTGCAACCACAGTATTTAAGCTACAGCCTGAACACAGATTGGATATTTGGTGATCCTGTTTGAGCTCTGCTTTGCTAATTGAATAATTTCCTTATTATTACAAAACTCAGTCTGTTTCATGAGAAGGGGGTATATTTCTATATCTGTTAAGTGAGAAAGCATTAAAAAAATCAAACTTAGCCCTGATGTTGAAATTCTTTCTAATTAAGGAAAAAGAAATGACCTTTGTTATAAATGTTCTTAGTTATTACTATTTTTTTTTAATTCAAGTTCTTGACTGGAATTAAGTGCATTTTAAAATAGTAATAGAGTAAAAAGACATAGAATGGACATTAAGTAATTCTATTAAATCTAGCTACCTTTATCACCTAACGCTTTTAAATAGCTTTCCTCTGGCCAGAAACAAGAGAAAATTATTCAATTTTGTTCCCATTTTTTTCCTAGGGAGAAATTTCTTCTAGAGTAGAAAATATTACATAGATAATGTGTCCTAGAGCATTCAGTAACAATTATTTGTGTGCCCAGCTTAATAGTTCTAATGCCCAGCTCACTTTTCCCTTTCCAGTTGTTTAGATATATTTCATCAATTTTACCTCAAAACAGGTATAATATTAATAGATTCAATTAATTAGCATTTATTGTACCCTACAAGGGACCCCCCCCATAAGGCAGATGCTATTATATCTCCTTTTTTATACAGAAGAAAATTAAACTTCAAAAGATAAAAATATGAGGGTGAGTGGAGTAAGCAAAATTTTAACATGGATCTGTCTTATTCTAAGCCTACAATTAACCGCTTGTTATTTATTACTTAGGGAAAGGAAGTCATATGTATTGATTCCCTTACTTAGTGTCACATATTATGCAAGGTAGATTATGCTGTTATTTATTCCTCAACATAGAACTACCTAAAATGAATATTGGATAGAGCTATTGTACAGAGGGGCAGTCTGTGTTCCAGGAATCTGAATTCTCCTCCCTTAACTATACATGCAATCTTAGGAAACACATGTAGCCCCTTCAGGAATCCATTATTCTCTAAAATATGATATAGTCTCTATCCATGAAACTTAAAATATCTAGGAAATTCCTCAGCAGTTACTGCCTTAGCACCTAAAGGTCTCCTTCATAATCCAGCTCCTTTGTCTTGTGCAGGTTCCCTGGGTGGGAACGAAACAGAATTGACAATTACATCTTTTCCCCAGCCCCAGTGTCAGTCTCTGATTTTGGTAAAACACCACCAAACCCCCCTCCCCTTAACTTCAGGGCTCTGGGGAATACACCCGTGCACGTGCATACACACACACACATATGGATCCTTCCTCTATAAAAGTTTCAGATGCACGTTCAATATAATATCCAGGTTAACTTCCAGCTTTTGTTACTAGTTCTATGCTTGATTCTCTAGAGACACCCAGATGCTTCAACTGAGGTAGTTTATTTTTGAAGTGGATATTGGCAATGACATCTTCTTAAAGAAGTGTCCTTGTGTGTGAACCCCCAGCTGAAGAAACAAAATGAAGAAAAGGGATTAAGAAATTCTGGAAGCTCAACGTCCCTAAAGGCAAATTTGCAGAAATGTCTGTTAAGAGAGAACAAAATCACAAGAGGTTTATACTCAATAGCTTTGCTTTCTTTTTCTGCTTCTGTGAGGCAGAAGGCATGATTTAGCAGAGCCAGGAACAGGGAACTTAAAGTAAATATTTCATCTTGCTCTTTGCAGACAAGTCTTCCTGTGGTGTAGGAAGGATGATAGCAGGAGGAGAAGCCAAGAATGACATCCAAGATTGACCTTCATGCCTAGCTGTGCAGAATTCTAGGAATATTTCAGGGCATGTTCACAGGTACAAGAAAGGACATAAGAGGAAAGAGAAAGGCTGGAAATGGAATAAAAGGTAGAAAAAATGGAACTGTGAAGAAAAGAAAACGCTTAGAAATTATAGACAATGTAGAGAGCCTAAGAGAAGTTAAAGTTGGTTAAACGGGGGTTCTGTTTTCCACTCGGGGAAGGAGGGAGGGGCGTGGACTTATAAAGAGAAGTTCTGATTCCACCAGCAGTAGTTACAAATTTAGGAAAGTTTTGCTTGTGAATCTGGAGGTGAGGAGCTGGAGGTGGCAAGGCAAGCTGTGTCCGGTGGACCAAGTAATGTTACCGAGACATCGAGGCCACCTGGTGGCCAACTTTCATTCTAACTGGTTCCTGTTTCAGGGGGAGAGTTCCAATAGCTTGTCTTTGTTGTTTTATAATAAAGACCTGAAGAAATGAGGTCACTGCCATTGCCTTCCCTGACAACCTCCCATTTATGCTCTCTTCCCAAGGCTCCTTTATGGGGAGGGGCGGTGCTTGTCTCAGTTAGGTACTTGTCTCTCACAGAGGAGAATAGAAAATCTCTTCATGAGGATGGCATTTGGTACTTTCAGTTATATATTATAGGATTATTCCTGTTTATAATGGATCAGCTCATCTTTAAGTTTTTAATTTGCCTATTTGATTTGCAACCCCAGGCGGAGTTAAGCACTCAGTTTTTCTTAAAAGACATTCAACAACCACGTGGCAGAACTTCACTTTTTTCCCTTCGCAGTATGATTTGACAATATGTTTTCTCATGACTACTCGGTGCTAAAGGAGTCAGGCAAGTGACTCTATGTCCCACACTGAAGAAATTTTACTTTGAGAGAAATGGAAAGAGGAGGTAGAGAAAAAGCATAAAAGAGAACTCCTTGCAACTCAGATCTTTATTGCCTTGCTCTCCAAACCTTGGGACTCAACAAGGCTTTGGATTCACAGAGCTGCTGATAGTATATAACAAGCTATGTCTTTATACTTCCTCCATGCCTTCACGTTGTTACCGGGTAAATTCACCATGGTTAGTGGAAAAGTTTGGGACAACTAAGTTGATCTCAAATAACCAACAGTACACTCATTCCTTAAAGCACTAGGAGTCAGAGGTACAGAACTAGGTTAAACTGATGTAGTCACAGCGTCTGAAGGCACACTCAGTTCTTTTCCTCTGTGATAACTGGCTCATCCAACTAATTCATAAAGACAGGATCTGCCTCCTGAATTCTGACCCTCCAACACAATCACAGCATAAGAAGATAGAAAATATATATGAATTTTTATTGAACTTCTGCTTGCTTCTGTCAAAATGTCCCTCTTACGTTAAACTTTGTTTTCATATTTAATAGCTCTATTTGAAGAGTGCTTCCTGGGCCCCCTTTTCCCCCTTAATAAATGGAAGAAGTGTGTAATTGTCAAGAGAAAAGTATAGATGAAGAAGAGATACATAGGATTGGGCTCTCATCCATATATCCCTGATTGAAGTCGATAGTGCCATTAATGTGTTACTGTTGATTTCTAGATATAGCCAGTTATCAATTCAAGTATGAAAGGGCCCATGCAAAGGGCAATAGTATGAATATATCTTTGGTAGACAGCATTTCCAAAGAGATGAAAAGTAGTGTTGCAGCGTACAAAAAAGTTTTGAGTATTTGAACTCTTCTGCTTTCTTATCTAGTCCTTCTGCAGTGTAAGGGAGGCCCCACTTCATAAATTTTACATTATTGGTTTTTTATGTCTAGTATGATTTGCTTAATATTGTCCTCGATACTCATTTTGTATTTGGCTATATTCTAGGCAATACAATATATAAAATGACAATTTTGATGTTAGTTTTATAATTCCTATTGAAATAAACTAATAATTTTTTTTAAAAAAAGGCTACCACTCAAAAGGCAAAACCAGAAAGTTGAAGGGGAAAAAAAAAGTTTTCTGTAATGTTCAGTATTTCTCTCTCCCCTTTCTCTCTCACTCTCGCTCACACGCACATAACAGCAATATAGTCTATCTCTTAGAGTATTCTGCACTAAAAGTTTAGGAAAGCAACAGTTGAAAGAAAGTAAAATGTAAACAATGTAATACTTCATAGAATTCAAAGCACCTTTGGATACAAACTTCCACTTCTAGCCTGGATGGAATAAGAACTAGATTCAACCTCTGGCTATAAACATAGAAAACTGGATAAAATACGAAAAACAAACAAACAAAAGACCACTTCCAACGTTTGTTTATTTTGAGAAAGAGAGAGTGAGTAGGGGAGGGAGAGAGAGTCCCAAGCAGGTTCTGCGCTCAGAGCCCCTAGGTGGGGCTCGATCCCATAGCCACGAGATCATCACCTGAGCTAGAAACAGGAGCATGCTTAACTGACGGAGCCATCCAAGTGCCCCAAATATTTTTAGACTTCAGGCAACAGGCAACCCATGACTGTGACTTTTAAGAGGTGGGAAAAATTGATGTCTTACAGTCTCCCTAGCTTCCTGCCTAGAGGCAGTTTCTGCCCACCAGGGAGCAGAAACCCAGAATCCAGTGGTCTTAGGGAGTTGCGGAGACGGAAATAGGAGCTCAGAGAGGCTGAGGTGGCTGCAAATTGCAGGGTAGAGTTACAGAAAGGGGAGTTATAATACAAAACGGCTCCAGATACCTGTATTAGAATCACTGTGAACCTTGTTTGAGCCCTAGCCAGTGCCTGGGAGAGTAAACCTCTATGACATCAGACAAAGAGCAATCTAGTTATAAGCAGAATAATTCCTAGAGCTCAGAAAAGCTGGGGTATCATTTGAGGACCAACCAGTTCATGGTAAAGAGTCCTCAGTAATCACTTGGTGGCATTCCACGGAGATCCCAAAACGTCATACCTCAGTAGTAGAGCTAAATTACCTCTGGATCAGAAGAACTGAATACCTTTTCTATCAAGGCTTGAAAACAAGACTCCGTGCAATCAAACTGGTCTGCCAGTTAACTGACAAAATATTTTTTAAAGAAAGACAAAAAAAAACCTGAAACTCCCCAACATAAAAATCACAATGCCTGACACGCAGTCAAAAATTAGACTGAGAAGCAGGAACAACGGACCCCCTAACCAGGAGAAAAGTTACTTAATAAGGAGAATATAAGCTTCATGAAGAGTGAAGTCAAAACTATAGAAAACAGAACCCAAGCAACTTCACGCTCATATTTCACTTTGGACCTGACACAAATCAATTAAGTCACAGTACAGTATTACTTAACCCTATCTGATAGATGAAAAAACTGAGTTGCAGATAGTAAATGAATTGCCCAAAGGATACAGGCCCAGTAGTTTTTAGAGTCAAACTAGAACCTGGGTGTCCTGAATCATTAATGTTCTTAAGTAGATGGTGCCATGAACATCAGTTAAAGGAGACTGTGTGGATGGTAGCAGACCATAACACCTTTTCCTAGATCATTCATAGGGTAAGGTATCCAGAAAAACTGAAGGTGTGTGTATATGCTGTGTGTGTGTGTGTGTGTGTGTGTGTGTGTGTGTGTGTGTGGTATGTACCTGTGCGTATGCATTGCCACTGTGCTGGGTAGAGCGTGTGATTTGACACGATAATTACTCTTCCTATCATAAAGTACATTTACCAATGCTGTATTCATACCTTAGCGTTATTACCACCCTAATAAAGATGATAATTCCCGTGGAACTAGGACGGAGTCTTCCCCAATGCTAAAGGCAGGGTTCTAAAACACTACTCTGAAAACATGACAGGAGAATAAAGCTTTTAGTTTGATAACCAAAAGCCACTCCTATGAGGCAAGGTCGGTATAACTCAGGAAAGAGTTTAAAATTAAACCTGTATAATTTAGACTAAGTAAGAGGGTGACTATCACGTGTGTTAAAGGCTACTGTAATTCCAGTGCTTCAGAGTAGGAAACTCTTCTGGTCAGTATTGAACACTTCTTTTTTTTTTTTTTTTTGCTTATTTTTGTTTATAACACTTTTGAGTCTTAAGTTCTATGGAAGGGATGCAAACTTTGGAGTTTCGCAATGGTTTTCATTATGTTATACTGTACTCTAAAATATATAGCAAACTTACTATTCTTATGTTACATTTAGAGAAGTATCACAATGCTCTCTTTTTATGCTGTACTCTACAGTATTTACAAGCTTTGTATTCGTTGCTGAGTTCTGTTACATTTAGAGCACAGGAATGGAAATGCCCCAGATGTGCAAGGGGCAATATAAGGCCTCACTAATTTGAGAACTTTCACATAAACACATATAAAATATATTGAGTCTGTTCTTTCTTGAAGAGGCACAATGCCTGTTACCCCATAGTAAAGATTCTGCTGAACTGTGCAATAAGTTTTCATGTATCGGCAAACTTCTCAGATCTTGTTGGAGTCTGATTTTGAAAAAATGACTATTAATAGCCTGCAGAGATACTATTCTCCAGAATCTATTTTGAGAAAAACTGTTCAAGATGCTCACTTTGGAGGTGGCTGGGTGGCTCAGTAAGTTAAGTGTCTGACTGGTAGTTTTGGCACAGGTCATAACCTCACAGTTTGTGAGTTTGAGCCCTGCATCAGACTCCAAGCTGATAGTGCAAAGCTTGCTTAGAATTCCCTCTCTCCCTGTCTCTTTCTCTCAAAATAAATACATAAATAAAGATGCTTACTTCAAAGCTTTGGTGCAAAATAAGACCTGTAGCATAAAAACCCACATTTATAGCTTATTAATTATTTAATCTTGCCGAAACTCTGTTTCTGTATACAAAAAAGGGAATGATAAGAGTGTCTCAAAGATTTGTGTGAGAATTTAAGTTATAAACTTAATTCCAAACAGTATCTTTCACAGAGTAAATATTCGATAAATATTAGCTGTAGTGGCTAAGATTCAATGAAATAAAATTGTTGAGAAAAACTTTCTAGTTAAAAACAGTGGGTTATTAGTGCAAGAGAACTTTGGAAAAATTCAGAATGAAAGTACATATCACTCAAATGTTCAAAAGAATGGGTAATGGGTTATTTTCGTTCACTTGACTCTTTTCACATCTAAGCTAAGTTCATTGTACCTCCCAAGGTAGTTGGCTCTCCCAGTTTTAAGAAGATCTCTACCAGTCTTTTGAGCAAAGTAGATTTTTCTGTTATACGAAACCATAAAATCTATCACTTTGAATAGAAGTAGTAAATGACCCCGAAGCAGTAATAAAAAAGAATGTTGTAGTTTGAAATGTCTGTTTCATTTAAATTTTAAATGTTTGCAAAATATCTATTTTTAAAAATCTTAAAACCCTGCATTAAGTTTCTCTGAAAATTAATCCTTCAGTAAAATGTTGAGTGTGAATCTAGTGGTTGAGGATGCCTTTCACTCAACTCTTTGACTTTACTTGACATTGGTAATACCCAGGAAATAATCGTTTGAATATTTGAAGCCACAATTTATGAAGTGGTACTAATTCACATAGAGGGCAATTTTAAGATACTTCTTTTCTAATAATAGAAAAACAAAAATTGCAGAGAAGTTCGCTGCATCCTTACCTAAGAACAGCATGTAAACATAGGTAATTAGAGTGCTATTTGCCAGAAAACCTTCCAAATTGGCTTTCTTCTTAAGAATGAGGTTGTTTTTGGGGCACCTGGGTGTCTCAGTCGGTTGGGTGTCCAACTTCAGCTCAGGTCATGATCTCGCAGTTTCTGGGTTCAAGCCCCACGTCGGGCTCTGTGCTGACAGCTCGGAGCCTGGAGCCTGCTTCGGATTCTGTGTCTCCCTCTCCCTCTGCCCCTCCCCCCACTTGTTCTCTGTCTCTCTGTCTCTCCGTCTCTCCACTTGATCTTAGCCAAAAGGCCGAGAAGCGATCTCTGTCTCTCAAAAATGAATAAATGTAAACAAAATAAAAATTAAAAAAAAGAATCAGGTTGTTCTTTAGGGCACCTGGGTGGCCCAGTCAGTGGATGCCAGATTTTGGCTTAAGTCATGATCTCATGGCTGGTGAGTTCAAGCCCTGTGTCCGGCTCTGTGCTGACAGCTCAGAGCCTGGAGCCTGCTTCAGATTCTGTCTCTGTAGCTCTCTGCACTGCCCTGCCCCCCCCCCCCCCCGCCCATTCTTTCTCTCTCTCTCTCTCTCTCTTTCTCTCAAACATAAATAAACATTAAAGAAAAACAAATTTAAGAATCAGATTGTTCTTACAAGATTAGCCTTAAACCCAGATGAATTTATATTTGGCCTCAACTCCCCAACTTTCAGACTAGGGATTTGAGCAAGTTGTGACTTACTTGTCTTACCTATAAAAGGGAAATTATGCTGCCTCATATATGAGGCTGTGGAGGAGAGAAATAAGATTATACATGTAAAGCTTCTAGCAGAGAGCTTAGCAAGGTGTAGGCATCCACTGGGTTTTAATGATGTCCCTTCCCATCCATAAGCTAGCAACATGAAATATTTTTAAAAACATATTCTTTAAAAATCACGTTATGACATCTTTTCATTCTTTGTCATCACATAAATGAAATGGAAAAAGAATATCCCTATATCTTTTGTTGCCATTCTGTAAGCAAGCAAAATCCTTTTCTACCTACCTCGGTCAAAAACTCCTTCCTTTGGAAGTATTTCTTCACTCCCAGCCCTGAGTGAATCGATCATTCCATCCTCTGGATCCTGGTCGGACTCACTTCTTCTAATCATTGGGTTTACCCTGTACTTGCCCTGTCATTGATATTTTTATGTCCATGCAATCCTAGCTGGCAAAAAAAAAAAAAAAAAAAAAAAAAAAAGGGGTCATTTATAAGGATCATTTTCTAGTTAGCCAGTTGTCTGTTCATCAGAACTCAAATGGCCACTGTAAGTATATTTTTTAATTTTGTAAATGTTCATTTATTTTTGAGAGAGAGAGTACAAGCAGGGTAGGGGCTGAGAAAGAGGGGGACACAGAAGCTGAAGCAGGCTCTAGGCTCTGAGCTGTCAGCACAGAGCCTGACACGGGACTCGAACTCACAAACCATGAGATCCACATGAGCTGAAGTTGGACGCTTAACCAACTGAGCCACCCAGGTGTCCCGGCCACTGAAACCATATTAAATGTAGTTGCTCATCCTGGAAGCCAGGGCACAAATTTTATGCAGACTGTAATATAAAACACCACACAAATCTTTTCTATGTGATCTTGGATCACTGCATGTTTTTGTGAAAATCTACCTGGTCTGGTTTATAGACCACTGGGGAAGAGTCGAATCAGGCTACAACCTCTTTCTATACCATTGTGTGAAGAGTGATGGGCTGTCCATAATGCAATGGCTGCAGGGGCACCTGGGTAGCTCAGTCAGTTAAGCACTGGACTTCAGGTCATGATCTCACAGTTAGTGAGTTTGAGTCCCGTATCAGGCTCTGTGCTGACAGCTCAGAGCCTAGAGCCTGCTTCGGATTCTGTGTTTCCCTCTATTTCCCTGACACTCCCCCACTCCTGCTCTGTCTCTCTCTGTCTCAAAAGTAAATAAACATTAAATATTAAAAAGATAAAACAACTGTAACACACAGTAAGATATGCATGCTACCTTCGAACTAGTACACACACACGTTTGTACATGAATATTACTGGAGTAAAAACTTCACAACATGGTACTTTCTTGTATAACATTTGAGGGATTATACTTCTATTCTCTTTTATCCCATTTGATTTTTTTTGATACTGGTTATGGAAATTCATATCATCTCACAGAATTAGAGAGTGCTTAAAGTCATATGAAGTAACATAACATTCTCCCCTCCTCCAACAAATTTTTGTATTCTCGTTAGTAGCATTTTCAATAGGTGCTTTACTTTGGTATTGGTCTTCTTGATAAAATGCCTGGATGTTGCAATGTTAAAAAATCAGATAGTAGAAATAAAAGTCAGGTAGCTAAGGAGATGTCTCTTTAAATGAGAAATACTATGCATCAAGGCCATAGTTTTCAACATAATGATGCTGCCTTCTAATTTTATTCATGACTAGTACCATCATGGCCACCAGACATTTCCCACCCACATTACGCCAATTATAAGTTTGTTTTTACAATGAATGGTCACTTCATAAACATGATGCATGTAGATACACTTCCTGTGCTGTTCTCCACGGACAGCTGGGGAGGAAAAGTCTGATTCTTTACACAAAGTCTCCTTGTTGTCAGTACCTATGGTCTGTAGTTTGCAGACAGGGTGTCACCCGAGCAGTTGGCAACAAGGTACGGGAAAATGTCAGACTTTGCTTCTCAAGTTAAATGAAGTATGCTGCTTAGTGCAATTCGGTGCCTCGATGGCTTTGTATGTGGGCTTACCGATGATGGGACAAGAATATCTTCCAGTGTCAAGGGGGCAAATAGAACTTTGTGTGAGAAAAGATTAGATGCATAGCAGAAGGTAGTAGAGAAAGATAATGTCTGAAAAACTATCAGTGTCCTTCCTGAGCAGAATTCTAGGCTCTATAGAAATCTCATGGTGCCTCTTCAGCTCTATTTCTTTCAGGAGAGCAAGAACAGCTTATACTTTAGCCTGATGACATTTTCCATTAAAATAGTCTAACTCTCTTTGCTCTGACTTTAGCCTTGTGATAGAATGATTTCCCGTGTAGATGATTTCTAACATAGACATTCTTTGTGGAAAGAGTATGGTGAACATTCTAATTCCTTGGTAGTTTTTTATCGGTATAGGTTAATGCAGTAAAGTCTTGGCTTGTAAATTGAAGACCACAGATGTTGAAAGAAGGTAAGACATTTTAAGAGCATTTGGAAAGTTTGATTTTTAACAGAATGAATAGATTTACAGATCTGGAAGCTGAGAACCAGAGGATGATGTGACTTTCCAAAGCCATGGATTAGAAGTTTATCCACATTGAGATAGTGTTCCCATACTAGATTACTCCACATAAATGGAAATAATTAACTCTTTTCTCACATCAGATTATTTCAGTTTCATTGGGGGGAAAAATGGCACTTCTGAACATGAAAATCTGAGATCCACTGCCCCCCCCACCCCCGCCATTAAAACATCAAAGGGTAGCCAGTAGGCACAATTTGAGCAACCAGAATTTTCCACTGGGGTTGGAGAAATCTGAGTTCAAACCCAGCTGGGTGACATTAGGAAATTTGTATAACTTATCTAAACCTCAATTTTCTTATTTTTTAAAATGGGAATATTAATACTACATTAATTATACCTAACTCATAGGGTTACTATAATGATTTAATACATATAATGATTTAATAATACAGGTACCCAGTAAACGTTAGTTATTATTAAAATACTTCATATCCATTATGTCTGCATTCCCTATACATGTAAGTCTGAGACTAGGTATCAGTCATTATTTTGGAGCCCAGGTTTGAAGGGTGGGTGGGACTAAATTCTTTACTGTAGCAGTTCTCAAAATGTAGCCCCCAAAAGAGCAGCAGCAGGAGTCCCTGGGACCTTTTTGGAAATGCAGATTTGCAGACTCCGTTCTAAACTTCCTGAATCAGACGCTCTTGCAACGGAGTCCAGGAATCTGTGTTTTCAAAAGCCTTCCAAGGGATTCCAGAACATGCCAAAGTTCGAGAGTCCCTGACTTCCTAAATTCCGACAGAGTGGAGGTAGAGATGGGTAACAGGTGGTGAGATCAGATCAAGGAATCCAATTTGAAGCAACTTCTAATCCAAGAGGACTAGGCAGCCATTACAAACCAGCTGTGAAGCAACCAATAGTCCCAAGGTGGGGAGGGGTTGGCAAGACAAAGAACATGCTTTATTTAGGTCAGGAGACATTCTGTCTCCAGGGCACTTCAACACAGAATAGGTGGGGAAAGAGATGAGGGCTTGTAGTTGAAACTGCTATCCCAACTTACCTTAAATCTATTAATTCTGTTAAAATCTAACTTCCCTTAAACAGATTCTACATAGAACCACTATTTTGGGTAAATCACAGATCCTGTCAGACTAGAAGTTTGTAGAGCTAGGCTTTTGTGCCTAGTGATTTAAAACTGTAATGCTTCTGGGACGTCTGGGTGGGCTCAGTTGGTTGAGCATCTGAGTCTTGATTTTTGAGGTCGTGATCCCAGGGTCCAGGGATCCAGTCCCATGTTGGGCTGCGTGCCGAGTGTGGAGTCTGATTAGGATTTTCTCTTCTTCTTCTTCTCTCCCTCTCTTTTTACCTCTCTGTACCTCTCCCTTGCTCTTACACTCTCTCTCCAAAATAATAAATAAACAAACAAACAAACAATCCTTCATAACTTCCTTCTACATTCTTGGGATTTCAACAGTTATTCTTAAAAAGAGACTTTGCATTTCTCAGCTCAGTAACAAGGGCAGAAATACCCCACTTTGGCCTGGTTCAGCCAAATCTGGTTCAGATTATTGGTCAAAGATGTAGCAACCACAACAATCAACAGTGGCTTAATTTTTGAAGAAAAATGCTCAAAGGGGATGCCGTAAAATTATGTGCCCAGCTGCATCCCCTGGTAGGAGCATTGGTGTCATTACTCCGTGGTCCCCAGACACGTGGTATACTTTCACTCTGCCCTTTGTGCACAAGCAGATAATGTTCTGCATACAGAAAACAGGTCTTCTGTCCATTCTGCACAACACTACATGGTTACTCTAGTGAAGTTCTGTTCACTAAAATATGAACCTAAAATATGCAACTTCCTGCAGATGGAATTTAGTCCCAACTCCTTTACCCAAAGGCTTGAGCCCTGGGCACCCAGTTCTGTCTCCCACTGCTTTTCAACACAGTCTGTGGATAGAGCCGCTTGAGACTCCATACATTTCCATCAGCCCTCTGTCCCATTCCTATGCTGCTTTTTTTCTTTTCCACCTAAGTATTTTTTATCCTAATCAAGCTGCATCCTTGATTCTCTTCAATTAATTCACCCACCCAATCAGTACTCACTGTGTGCATAATCACTGTGAAATACTAGTTACTGAGGACTGGAGAAGTCTTGTTTCTGCTTTGTTTTGCCTCACAGTCTAGTGGTGGGAGACAGACAAGATGACATAAAGTTCCAATATGGTGTGAGAGGTTTATAAGCTCCTTGAGGACAGGAACTCTGTCCCGTGTCAGGGACATTATGCAACAACCCCTAGCACTCCTATGCTGCCCGCATAGCTAAGACTTAAATTAAGGTTAATATTGAGTTGAACTGATATTGGACAACAGTAAAATCCTATTTGAATTTGTCCTTTGTTTGGGAGGAATAGCAAGGAAAGTAGAATATGTAAGGAAGGAATGTCTTTTCTGAGAAATTGTGCAATTACATGAACTAAATACAAAGGGGATATAAAGATAATGAGAAAGCATTTGTGGGCTGACTCAGGAGAACCTCAAATAAGAGGTTCTCAGACAGAAACAGGAATTCCCAGAAAGCATGGTGGAGGACAGTCTCTCAAGTCATTCTTTCTGGTTTGGAGTCTCTGGCTGACCCTACCCTATTCCCTTGAGGGAAACCCACTCCTGACTTCATCTGTCTTACCCCATGACCAAAGATCTTTGACCTTCGAATTGCTTCTATCATTTCTGGAAATGCTCAGTGTCTCTTGCACAAATGCAACTTGATGTTTTGTGGCTTTATCGGCCACACTGTTGACTGGATGGTAAGAAAATAAATTTTGCACAGTGGCTATTGTCACATTAGAGGTCCTTACTTTCTATGATCATGAAAATGAGTACTAAGATTCCCAGGACTTAGAAATCAATGACACAAACACATTTTCATTGAAAAGGAAATAAATTCTCTTCTGCATACCCTTTGTCATGGGATCACATTTATTTTCCCTGTGGATTTTCAGATAAAATAGTTATTTAAGGAGATGTCTTGAGGATATGCTAAGTTTACTGGTATACAAAGTAGTTACAGGAAATGATTATGGCATTAATACTGTGGATTGTGCTAATGCAGATTATTTAGGTCTCATGGAATTTTGTGGATCTGATGGACTTGGAAATTTTAATTTTGTCAGGTAACTGGTGAGGATGATTTTTCTATATAAAGAGGTAGGCTGGATTTTTCAGATCAACTGGAGTTCTGTTTGCAGATTCAAGTGGAGATACCACCTTCCCCCAGAAGTGCTCCCTTGTAAATTATGCTTTTATTCTCCCTCTCTTTTTATGGTGGGTGATGTTCTTTTTAATGTGGTCAGGATGAGAAGGCCCACATCTCTGGGATTATCTTCTACTAATAGTGTGTGCCTTGAATTCTGTAGTTGGAGGCTGAACTCTCTATTTGAAGCTCTCTGCTAACAGGACAGACCCAACTTCCAGGGTAATTTGAAGTATAATTTGTTACTGGCCACCTACAGTTTTTGTTAAAGGAAAAGTCCATCAATGAGGTATTGTAAGGAATGAAAAAATAGACATTAATTACATGCTTTTTATGTATATGTCAATCTACATTTATCTTTCTTAATCGTTAACAAAAGTTATGAATTATATAGAGTTGCAAGGCTGGCTATGAAATGCTTCCTTGCAAACTGGAAAAGGCTCCTGGAAACTTAGAAAGACAAAGTAATAGGGCACATGGTTTAGTGAGAGGAGCACAGGCTGGATTTTAGTGTTAACTCACACATTTTTTTTTTTTTTTTTTGGTACGCAATCTTCCCAACTGTTGATGATCCTCTAGAAGTAGGTATTATTACCTAAAACGAGAAAATAGAAGCTTGGGGTTAGGCTAAGTATCTTTCCCAAGGGCAAATAACATAGCAAGTTAGTGGTAGAATCAGGATTTGAACTTTGACCTATTAGTTCAAACTTGTAATTCACTTCTTCATCTTCAGAATTGGAATAAAATGATATTTATCTTACATGATTGTCAAGAGGGGTTAAAGAAGATGATTTATATATATATATATATATATATATATATATATATAACATATATATAAAGAAGATAATTTATATATATATGTATAAAGTGTTTTACACTATACCTACTACATGATATTATATTATATTATAGTATGCTACCTTCCATACGTGTTTGGAGTGGCAAGGATTAATAGCTGGTTCCGTAACCTCTAGTTTTGGAGATACCTGAGGATTTTCTTGTTGGTCATTCCTCCCTGTAGGATTAATTCAAAGCCTTATTTATCTATACCATATCCAAGATAAGTGAGAATCTGTCCAATGACGAAGTCCTAGACCAAGCACTTACACTACCTCATCCTTGAGATGGTGTAATAAGTAACGTGAGCTGATAAGAATTCAGGTAGTCATTTGCATAGGTGTGAATGGGGAAGGAACCATTCAGCTGTTTTCTTCCCTGAGTTGAAGGGGTCCTTATTTATTCAGTCTGCCTCTCGTGACCACATGTGTCCCAAATATAAAATGACTGGAATATCTCATGACTGGGGATGATGAGACCTCCACTCCATTGTTGCTATGCATGCTTTGTTGTTTCCTGTCTTATCTTGTATACTTAGGACTGAGTGATGCCCACTTGCCTTGAGAGTTTGATTGTCATCTGAACCCAAGACCACCATTTCTAGTAAGGCAGTGTGGCATTAAACTGTGCAGAGTAGTTTATGATCATGAAACCTCAGAAGACAGAAGAGGTCAGAAGACAGGAACAGAAGAAAACCTCTCTGAGGGGAGAGATAGGTCCTCAGATACACTAAGAAATGCTCTGTTAAGAAAACGGAACCATGCAGGCTAGAGGGAAGCCTAACAAGGAAGCCCTTGGGACCCTTTGCTGTGCATAAGCAAAAGGCATTTAGCCCAGCAGACCCTTACAAGGGCCACTTTTATGTTGGCTGGATCTCAATTGCCAACTTTAAATCTTTGTATTTGAGAGTGTTCAAGCAGGATGGAGATAAAAAGCAATATTCATTATCTGCTTACTCTATACCTGAAGTTGTCTTTGGTGCAATCACTTGATAGTATCAAAAATCCAAAGCCAGATAACCCATTTTTTTAGGTGAGAGTGCTGAAGTTCAAGGGCAATAAGTATATTGCTCAAGGGAGGACAGAGGAAGACATAGAGTTAGTATTTAGGCCTATGTTGACTAATTGCAAAGTCCTTGTTCTTCCTATTTTACCATACTACTTTAAAAATCATGATGTCATGATAAGGATATTAACTTTTGCAGATAATGTGTTTTATCCAAAATATCTATACTCTTGTATAGATAGTAGTTATTAAGTACTTACTTTGTGCTAGGCATTGTGCTTTTAAAAATGTCTCATTTACTGCTCATGACCTACCTGAGAGGCAGATCCCACTAATCACTTTTCAGGAAGAAGATACTGACCCGGAGAAGTTAATTATCTTGCCCAAGATCACACACACCATGAAGTCACACAGCTAAATAATGGTGAAGCCATATATACAAAAGCATCCAGGATTCCTTCCACAGTTGGAATATGAATTCCCGTAGGGCTAGAACCACATTATGATATATGTACACCTCCCGAGGACTTTTAAGATAGTGGACACTTAATAATGGTCACTGAATGGACTTTCTATAACTTTCCCAGGAAGAAAAAGTCTGAAAATGGGACTGGTTCACTATACGTAACAGAAAAAGACTGGAAACAACCCAAATGCCACCAGTAGAGGATGGATTAAATAAACTGGGTATGCTCAAATAGTGGAGGTACTGTGTAGGCTGACAGAAATTAGGAACATTCCTCTACATTTTAAGGGAGCTGTTGTCAAGAGATAATTAATATTTTTAAAAAATCAAGTTGTACAAGAGTGTGGATAGTGTGCTGCCTTTTGTGAGACAGGAAGGGGGATACAAATAGGATTACAACAAAACCTAATAGGGGTATGTGGGTGACTCAGTGGTTAAGCGTCTGACTTCAGCTCAGGTCATAATCTCACGGTTTGTGGGTTTGAGCCCCATGTCAGGCTCTGTGCTGACAGCTCAGAGCCTGGAGCCTGCTTCAGATTCTGTGTCTCCCTCTCACTCTGCCTCTTCCCTGTTCTCACTGTCTCTGTGTCTCTCTTTCTCTCTCTCAAAAAGAAACATTAAAAAAAAAAAAACACAAAAAACCCCAAACCTATAAATAAATTACCCATAAGGGAAGGAGAAAACAGAGGGTAGGGGCAGGGATAAAAATTAGATTTCTCTAAAACTGATTATACCTTATTTTATAGTTCTGAAATTAAAATCATGCTTACATTTTACACAATTGAACAAAAGTTGTATCAAAATCAACCCCTAAAAATAATGATTATAAAAACTTGAAACGAATGAATGACACTGTATATTGAGTATGTGGCAGTGACGTTGGGAGAGTTCATTTCGAGTGGCTATAAACCATAGTGTTTTGACTGTACATTCTATGGGGGGAAAAAAACCGCAAAGAAATTTTAAGAAGCATTCAGGAGGTTGGTTGATACTGGAAGTATTTTTATTGTTATTTTGAAAGTATTGTATATATTGAACTAAAGCAAATAATGAATTATGTTAATGTTTTCATGAGCCAGGGTATTTTCAGAGGAAGGGAAATATGATTGAATATGAAACCAAGGAATTTAAGTAAAAACGCTGGAATCCTTCATTTGGATTGGTGAAAATATCACTCTGAATTTAGGAATGAGGTTTATTTTTCTAAAAGAATACGTACTTTCTCACTTGTTTTGTTAAAAAAAAAAAAAAAAAAAAAAAACCTAGAAGCAGTGAACACCTGGAAACAATGAACACTCCTGGTGCCCAGACTGTGGTTTAAAAATATATATTTCCATTGAAAAGAACCAAGACTTCTCAGAACACTGCTGATTCCAGGTCTCAAGCAGGAAATGTACAAAATGTGTTTTGACCATATTGTTGTGTCTGAAAAGCAAACGATCACAAATTCCGGGTGGTGTCAAATGAACACAGGAGCAAACCTGAAGAAACCCCCATCGGCTGGTGTTGGGAGGGCTCAGGAAACAAATATTACTTGCTGTGAATTGAACATGTTAAATAAAATATGGAAAACTCAATGAATTTATGATATTAAAAAAAATTAACGGCACCTGGGTGGCTCAGTCGGTTAAGCGTCCAACTTTGGCTCAGGTCATGATCTCACGGTTCGTGGGTTCGTGGGTTCGAGCCCCATATCAGTCTCTGTGCTGACAGCTCAGAGCCTGGAGCCTGCTACGGATTCTGTGTCTGCCTCTCTCTCTGCCCCTCCCCTGCTCATGTTGTCTCTCTGTCTCTCAAAACTAAATAAATGTAAAAAAAAAAAAAAAAAAAAATTAAAACCCAGTGGTCACCCTTGGAGTTCACTAGAATACCAACTCATTGTGCTGAAAATTGATTAAAAAAAAAGTCTAGAGCATTTATTCTGCCTTTCCTCTAAGGACCAGATTTTAAGGCAACAAAACAGCTGTAAAAAAACAGTTCTCCTTCACAGAGGAAGGAGAAACTATAGGCTTAAAACAAAGTCTGTCTTTGAAATTCCTAACAAAGTAATAGATTCAGGCAATGATAATTAATGACTGCTAATCAGTAGGTGGAAAGTGGGTGGGGCTGAGGTGGGGTTAGAATAGATGGATGGGACTAGCGGCCTGAACCCAGGGATGTATCTGAGCATTACTGAAAGTGTGGCATCCAGACATTCTTTCTTTCTTGATATGATATTATGGGAAGAATGTAGCACCAAGTGGAAGAAAAAAAAAAAAAGACTGAATCATTAATCGTGAACTTGCAAGAAACATGGCAGATAAACATGTTGAAGACACCATGAAGATAGAGTCAGCCAAATCCAAAGTGTGAGAAATTGGAAGACAAATGACCCAATTTCTTCAACAAATACATGGCATAGAAGGGAGTGTTAGAGATCAAAAGAAACCTGAGATACATATGAATGAAAAGTAACATTTGGTTCTCATTTATTCTGTGATTCGAAGAAGCCAAGTATCAAAATACATTTTTTTGAGAAAATTGAACACCGTCTGTATGTTAGATGTTAATGAATAATTTATTAATCTTGTTAGATATGGTAATAATGCTGTTGTGTTAACATAAGCATCGCCGGCAAGAGATAACATATATACTCAAGCACCTGCACGTAAAAATGTTTTGCTACCTGGGATTTAAAATTCTCTCAAGAAATTAAAATTTGGGTAAGCACAGGGAACGATGAAACAAGAATAGCAGAAAGTTAGGTCTTTGGCTATTAATATGAATGTAACTTTCTATAGTGTTACTATCACTAAAGAAAGAAAGATGCTTTCACAGGGATTAGGTTTTTGCCGTGGTTTGTATGTGTGTCTATAGAATATTAACATGTCCTTGACTGCACATTTGCAATCATTGTTAGTACAGTTACACAATAATCTTTTTTCTAATTTTACTTCTCCATATTCATTCCTTTGAGAAATAAATTTGAGTAACTGCTATGTGTTAGTCACTGTCCTAGGTACCACAGATAAGGAAGTGGACTTGAGATACAAGGTCCTTGCCTTTGTGGACATTAAACCAACAGATAAACACAATTATTTTAAATAAGAGATAAGTAGAAGGGGGAGTTGGGAGGGGTGTGCAGTATTAGGATAGTCAGAAGAAGCCTCTCTTGGAAAACTAAATTTGAGTGGAGTCCAGAATGATATGGAAGCAGCCAAGTGAATAGATAGGGAAGGAGTTCCCAGCAGAAGGCACAACAAGTGCAGAGGTTCTGGGGGGAGAAGTCTAGCTTAGGGTGTTTGGGGGTGCGATGGGGGGAGCAGCTGAAAGAAAGAAAAAGAATGTTGGCGGGTGAAAGCAAACAGGTATGGGACCTTAGTGGTGTTACATGAGGTTAAGGAGAAGGTGAGGGCCAAGTGGATAGGGTAACCTGGCATCTCTCTTGGCTGGCATGGTCTGCCTGTGCCCTGCTGTCTCGCTGTGATGACCAATAGGACCTCTTTCCTCTCACAAGTGTCCCAGAGCAGAATCCAAGTGATCTGGTCTTTCTGCTTTGATTTTAGACTCTAAAAGAAACCATGATTTTTGATTAGAGAAGACAGGATTAACGTTTTGAAAGAGCACTGTTAAGTGTTGATACAAACTATCAAACAATTCGCCCTTGTTCAAAATACTAATACAGACGAGATGACCTTTGGTTTACTGGGCCAAGAGAGGTGATTTTCCAGGTGTCCTCCCCACTTGTTTTCACATGGTCACATAAACACAGAAGTTACCAAATAAACATGGACTAGATGCAAACACACATCCATTTACTTTTTTTTCTCAAGGACCATGGAAAACTATAGAGATAATATTTTGTAAATTTCCTTCTACTAAATGTTTCTCCTTCTTCATTTATATCTATAGAATTAAATCAGTAGCTTAATCCTTTTCAGACAATATGGCACACCCACTTTTGAGGTGATATGAGAACTTAGTTCTAGTAGCATTAGATTAGGAAGAAGCCATCCTAAATTCTAGATGTTTGACTGAAATAATCAGGGTATATCTGTTAGGTCTCAGTTTTACTAACTACGAAATGGGGGTGGAGAGTTTCTCTTCAGATCTGCCACTTTCAAGATAGGGCTATGGATAATGACTTGAACATAGGAGTCAAGATAATGAGGGTGGGGGGAAGTGAAGGTAAGGGGCAGGGGAGGAAGAGGAACTGGATGGGAAGGAGGCAGAAGAGAAGTAGGAAGAGGAAAGGAGAGAGGGGGAGGGAGGAGAGTGGGGAGGAAAGGAGAGAAGAGGGGGAGAAATGGTGGGAAGGAGAAAAGGAGAGGGAGAGAAAAGCTTGGGAAGGGATTTGAGATTGAGGCTTAGGAAGTGACAGAGATTTTAGTTGCACACAACAGAAATTAATTTAGTTTCTTTAAACAGAAACATACTTTATCCCCAAGTGAGCTTGAAGGTTTTAGCCAGGAACTGACTCAACTTTCCATTGCCCAACATCAAGCCAGGCAGAAGTGGTCTTATGTAGACACTTAAGCCACCATTTCTAGGCACAGACTCTGAATCACCTACAGTGCTGATACTCAACATGCTGGAAGCTGACCCAAGGTCTGGTCATCCTAGCCTGAAGAATGCATTTTGCATGGTGGTTCCCACACCAGCATCCCCCAGGATAGCATCTCATTGGCATATGCCTGTGTCCTGGCTTCAGGAACACTGAGGAAGTAATTTTTCAAGTTGTTTTCAGGGAGAAGGTCTCTGCCTCCCACCAATACTCATAAGGAAAATTCTCCCCACACAAGAAGGAGATTGGATGCTAGGCATAGCAAAAATAAATGACAAGAAGGCTAGATTGCGTTCAGGGATATATTAGCTTAGTGGTAAAAATGTATTGCTATAAAAATAGTAACACAATAATCTAGAATTAAGTAACAAGTGTCTCATTTCTGATATCTTCAAGGGATCCTTTAGTCTGGTGTCAGGGAGAGGACAGAAGCCAGCAAACCCCTTCCTCTTCTCCACAGCAAGACTGAAGACACCAAAGAGCTCTTTAGCTAAAAGCAGCTCTAGAAGACCAAGGCCGGAAGCTCAAGTTAGGCGGGGAGAGCCAAGGCTCTGGGGCGCTGGCTCAACTTCCACTTTAAGTTTCTTGTCCTGAGAGAAACAGGAAGCATACTTCCTTATCAGCCAAAGCAGAATGAGTCCTTGTAGAGAACCCCCACCCCTGAGAGTGAACTTTGCCCTGCCCAAATATGGGTGTGGAGCATATTTGTGCTCTAATGGAATCATTTACAGCAACCCAGCTGGGAACCCCAAATCTCATGTCCTTGATATTCCAGTCTGCATTTCCTTTTTGCCAAGCCAAAAGGTGACTTCTAGAGGCAAACATCACCATAACAACATTTTCAAGGGTACAAAACCAGACTGACTCTCTGACATTTTGGTGTAGCAATTTAGTCATTGTGATCTCGCTGCTCAGAATAATTTCTCTAGACCTAAAACTCAATTTTCTTTTAAAGTAATTTATAATCATGGAAACCACACAGATCCCTGAGGTCAGGGAGCCACGGAGAGACCACATCCTTTGTTTTCATTTCTCAGCTCCAAGTATCTTAAGCTGTGCATTGTGCCTGGTTCCAAGATGTACAAATCCTCCCGAGTGGCTGGGTTGTGTAAGAATGTTTCAACTGGCATGGTGCCTGCTCCATCAATACAAATGGCCTCGCTGTTTTCTCATTAGCCAAATGATGGTCCTGCATGGCTCTCAAGAAACCATGTCTATCCCTGAGCTGGAAGAGGAAGACTTGCAAACGTGTTGCGTTTGAGAATCGCCTGAATGTGAAGATTGGGTTTTGCGGGAGCTGGCCCTCTTGCTCTGACAGCTGGGAGCAACTTCATGCAAGGGAGGGTCCAGTGGCTGAATATCGAACAGTACATGCTTTATCAGAGCACCTGCTCTCATTTCCTCTCCAATGACAGATTGGGCAGCACCCTTGGATTAGCCTTTGCCTGCCTCCAGCACAGATGTTCTCTCTCGGACACGAATACGAGCCTCTCCTTCCGCACAGAGATTGGTGTGGTTGCCTGACAGCCGTTACAGAATCTCTGGATGTGCACATAAACAGTGGCTTGAGTCACACCTGGCTGTCCGTTCTTGTGTAGAAAAGTATCATGTGTAGAGACTTAGCACAAGTCCAGTAATGACAGAGTCGATGTCAAATGCCAGCAGTTTAATGAAGGTGTTACATGGTATGGTTTATTTCTGAGTTACAGTTCGCTTGTTTTCCCCAATAGCAACCTATGCAATGAAGAATTCCCTTTGAAATTTAGAGATTAATCCTTAAAGGGGATGGGAACAGGCCACTTATAGCAAAAGAGTTCAGGTTTGAATTGTGTGGGTTGACTTTGGGGTTTAAAAGTTTAAAACTTTGGGAGGAATTTTCATCAAAAACCTCTTGTATATGTGAACATTGAGCTAAATTTAAAGATAGGGGAAAACTCCAAATTTTCTTTCCTTTTTGTTTTGTTTTTTCTTGGTTTTATTTCTTGATTTGAGTTTCAAAAACTTGTTTGGAAATGTGTACCTTGGCAAGTCCAGGGAAGTCTTGTATTGGCTAACAGTGAAAAACATTAATGCTGAAGATGTCGAGCACTATTACTTTACTCTTGGAGCTTGCTGTGTGACTTAAGCGAAATCAGTGACCTTAGAATGACTACTGTTTTATTGTGGGCAATTGTGGGATATGACATATGGGAGCAAAAGAAAGAAAGGGGGAAGAGACTGAGAGGCAAAGAGAGAGAGGTGGAGATTGAGAGAAGGAAGTGTTGGCAGATATTCCAGAATGGCAGTATGGGAGATACTCTGTTTCAAAGATGTCTTCATCCTTGGAAGGCCAGGTAGGACCAAGGGAGAGTGCCTAAAGGGAGGAAGCATTCACTGTCCACCTTGGACCAAGCCAAGCCTTAGGGAAGAAAGGTTTTCTATTTGATCTTTCTCCAACACAGCTGAAGTGGTTACGTGAAATCTAAAGAAATGTATTTCTTGGAAAAAGAGATGGGAGTCAAAGTGGGGCGTGGAGCAGCCTCCACTAGAGTCTAGGCCTCTTGCTCAAGCAAGAGTTTTTCGACAAGTCTGGTTCATTTTTTGAAGGTGGGATAACAGCAAGGGATTTGTTCCTGAAAGTCAAACTAGTAAAATTGTGTGTGTTCGCCAGGAGTCCTTCATACACCATAAGCAGAGCACCAGAGTCCCAGCAGGAAATCAGTAGTTTGGGTTCTTGGCCTCAGTCATGTCTTCAGCAGGCAGGTAACACGCTTTTGGCAACATGCATGCCTTAAGTGCACCTGCCCTATCTTCCAGAGACTTGTGTAGCAACTATTACCAACATAGACAGAATTCTTGATTGAGTAGAGAAGCATCAAGGAAGCTTCTCACCTCGTGATCTGTAGGTATAAATATATATCCAGAATGGAAGCACACAGCTGAAATAGAGCATGTCCTTCCTGAGTACATGGCGCAGATGTTGAATGCTGAAAAGAGGCTGCAGATAAGAAGTCAGAATCACAGACATGTGGGATGGGCGACCCAACCCCTTTTATTCTGCAATGAATACAAACGGGTAAAGGATTTGCTTTGCCTCAGATGTGAACGCCAGTTCTTCTACGTTGATATGCAGTTGTTTGTTGATTTCTGCTCTAAGCTCTAATAAATTTTCAGAATGTTTGGAGTCCCTTTAGCTTTAGACTGTGTGGTGTAACCAGAGGTTTCAAGGTGAAGGGCCTTTTGTGTCTTCCTTGACTCACCCTATTTTAAAGAAGCCAAGCTAACATTTTAGAATTGGGAGATTTTATCTAAAAATCTGGATTTCCATCTTCCCTTGAAAAATTGGAAGATAGGGAAACAATGAACTTACACGCTTCCATGTGACAATGATGTCTTGGACTGAGAAGCAGCTGACCCCATTAGATAGGACATGAGCTTTCTAGGACAGGACAGATTTGATCACTTGTTCTGTCCAACACTGAAGCTGAAGACCGTTATCAATCATTACACCAGTACAGTCAGGTTTTTGTTGTTTTTTCTTTTCTTTTTTTTTTCTTTTTTTCTTTAGAGAGGACAAAAGCACGTGTGAGCAGGGGAGAGGCAGAAGGAGAGAAAAAGAATCCTAAGCAAGCTCCAGACTCAGCGTGGAGCCCAACATGGGGCTCCATCCCATGACGCTTGGACCATGACCTGAGCTGAAATCAAGGGCCAGATGCTCCACCAGCCGAGCCACCCAGATGTCCTTGTTGTTGTTCTTTTAGCACTCGAAATATTTCTCTGCTGCTCATGTCTCTCTCAATTATGGGCTAACAAATGCCATGCCATGCCAACTCCCCTACCTGTTTCAAGAAAAACGGAGAGTATTTTTTTTTTTTTCCAGGGGAATTACAAGATGGTTCTACATGTTTAATAGACAAACCCTCCCCTTCACTCATTTTTCACTTTGGTCCCTGCAGGCATTTGGGTTTTTTAAATCCTGAGGCAGAGTTTGTCATAGGTTGTATTTTATCCTTAAACGCCCACTGCGCCCTGGAATGACTACAATCAGATAAGTTGTCAAGGTGGCATAGAATATCACCGTGGGCAGGAGAAAGTCATACCCGGCACTCAGGGACTTTGAATGGGTTTTGAATTTCTTCATGCCCTTCGTAGTCCCTATATCTTAAATTACAGAAGTGTGTTTACATTTTAATGGGGCATAGGAGTCCAAATAATACGGGCTCAAAACAGTGAAATTTTCGACTTAATACGTAAAAAAGAAACTTACATTGTCCTCACTCAGTACCTGTGTACTTGTGCCCTTAGCATTTGCACTGGGTACTTAAGTACAGAATAGGAAAATGGAAGGATGATGCAAGATTTTCCATTTTCACATTAATGAAAGTGTGGCGTTAGTTTGTTGGTAGAGTTGAGTCAAAACTCCTTCGACTACAACTTCTCTGAAAGGTATGGGATGATACACCATTTCAATTGTTAAAATTTTTTTCTACAAGAGTTACATCCTCTTGTTTCATGCCATTGTCCAAAAGCTTTAAGCATTTTTTTTGGCCACGTTAAAATGACTATATAGTATATTCGTTATAATTTTACAGCCTGGAATATAAATAACTCCCATGTAATCTTCTCTGATAAAATATTAAAGAGATTTAGATTAAGCTTTATGTTGGCTCTGCCCACCAGAAGATGAGCTGGGAAGATCAAAGGGGACTTTTAGAAGTAGGAAAAAGACTAAAAGGCAAGAACATTCCCTTTCTTATTGTTTAAAATCATAAGTTAACACGTGAGCCGTGAGACAGTGCATTTGTGTGTGTGTGTGAGTGAGAGAGAGACAGAGACTGTGTGCCTTGTATCCATGGTCATTATGTGGAGGGGGTGCCTGTGGATGTGAGGCTGGGTCAGTGCAGTATTTACAGGCACAGGTTATTTAGCCCCGTCTCCAACAGTGCCGCGTGTATATCGCTGTTCATCTTGGAAATACATGCACTAGCACGGAGTTCTGTTTCTGCAGTGAACTGTTCATATAATGTATCACTTGTCTCCGCCAGACCAGTAGAGTGACTGCCTTCCGTTTTCTTCTGTAGTGAGTACAAAGGGTGGCTTTCCTCCAGCCTCTTGCTTACTCTTCTATGATCTCATTTGCTTTCCGTTTTTCTTGTTTTGAAGCTTAATGCGGATTAGGCCAAAGACAATGATCGTACTATAGGTGCTACAAAAGTGTGGACAGAAAAACATACATTGTGTTAGAATGTAAGTATACACAAAGACTAGCAACTTCAGGAATTTGGTTAGTTAAGAATTGGGGGCAGGCCAGCCCAATAAGGGTATACAGTCTGGGTAGAGCCCTCCACCAAGGGCAGGGGTTGGGACTGAGACGCGGCCCTGCTTTGCTTACCCAGTTCCCTAAAGCAGGGTACTTACTGGGGAGAAGAGAAGCCTTTTTCCTTTGCACAAGGGTGTTTCTGTTGCCTAGCCATTTCCGGGGACGGGCTGCATATGCTCAGAGGGTCACTTTTCTTACTCATCTTTCCAGAGGGAGCTCTTTTTTTTTTTTTTTAATGTTTATTTTATTTATTTTGAGAGAGAGAGAGAGAGAGAGAGAGAGCAGGGGAGGGGCGGAGAGAGATGGGGAGAGGGAGGACACCAAGCAGACTCCACTCAGCACAGAGCCCAGTGCGGGGCTGGAACTCATGAACCATGAGATCGTGACCTGAGCCGAAATCAAGAGTCGGGCACTTAGCGAACGGAGCCACCCAGGTGCCCCAGGAGCTTTTATTTTAATTTACACAAAAGTGCCCTGTGGACTGGAGGTGTTCCTTAATTAGTGAAAGTCCTTTAGTATCTTAGGGGACGCCGTTGACTGCACACCACCTTGGGGAACGGGGCGTTGACATGAAAGTGCATACCTAGAAGAAAAAGGACTTCTGAAAGATAGTATTGCTTCAGGAAATGTTTAGAACACTTAGTGATGGGGCAACATGGCATGTTTGGAATATGTGGCCATAGGGATTGTGCTGTAATAATGATCACACACAGCCCTGAGTCCGTGAAGGAGTCCCCTCTGTGCATTACAACCACTCCTCACAGCCCTCCTGTCGTGTTGTCTCCCATCAGTCAGCCCTGCACCTCCTGTAATAGGGGACATCTGGACCTGGACAAGGTCCGGGAAGAAATGTGCTCCAAATTACATGCTGAAAGGTAAAAAGATTGCCAGTTGGATCCTGTGAATTAGGCAGTCGCTGCTACTAATAGGTACTTTTAAAATGTAAAGACTGCTTTTTGTGATGAAGTCATTCTGCAAAACATTATCAGGTGAATGGGAAGGAAAATGAGAAAATGCTCCAATGTCTCCACCCCCCCCCATCAAAATTTTGGTTCTCGGTAGTGTCAGTAACCTTCTGAGGGCTCAGAACTAACGTTCACACCTGCCTCAGAAAGTGTAAGCGTCCGAGTGTCCTTTTTTCATGTGCGGGTGACCCAGCTTTCACATCAGTATTGTCAGTGGCTGGAAATACTCATGCATGCCAACTTTATTTGGTATGCTCTAGAAACTAGGATGGGGAAGGAGGGGATTACAGAGGTTCCAGACTGAAAGCAGGCCCAGTCTTTCTGGGGACACTGGCCCAGCTCTGGTCATCTGTGCCAATACTGGTGAGGGCTGTTTGTCCTTCCTGTGTGCTTCCTGGAGTACAAAAATATGGCCAAAAATCAAGGCAAGTTTTCTTCCGAATTACACAAGTGCTTCTTTGAGAACTGTTATAATAGCTAAAACAGTCCAAGTCCTAAAATGGGTTTGGAGCAGAAAGCTTCTCTGGAACAGTGTGTTCAGAAATGTGTTTTTAATTGTAAAACTGACCACCTACATCTTCCGTTCTGTCCTGGGGAAGCTGAGGAGGAAGGGGTGGGTCGGGGGTGTTGAGGGGGGGTAGGTGACCTGGGAGAGGACAAGGGAGGGACAGACTTCCAACTATCACAATGCTCAAAACCTGAAGAAAGACAGGGACTAAAAGATCTATACGAGTATGTGTGTGTATGATGGGAAGTGTGGATGTGGGTGGGAATTTTAAGGGGTCAAGTTAAAAAGACAGCTACCTGTAAACATTTTGATGTCAAATGGGGAAATTTGAATATGGATTTTATATTAGCTAATAATAGAAAATTATGACATTTGTGAAATGTGATAATATTATTTTGAACATATAAAAATAGTCTCTTCTTTAAAGGTGTAAACTAATGTTTTTTGTTGTTTTGGAGTTTTTAGGGTAGAATTTCATATATGCAATATATTTTATTTATTTGAGAAAGAGCATGAGCAGAGAAGGAGAGAGGGAAAGATAAAGAGAATGAATGAATGAATGAATATCTTAAGCAGGCTCCACGTTCAGTACAGAGCCCAATGCAGGGCTCAATCCCATGACCCTGGGATCATGACCTGAGCCAAAATCAAGAGTCAGACACTTAACTGACTGAGCCACTCAGGTACCCCTACAATGTATTTTATTTTGTTTTATTTTATTTTATTTTATTTTTCTTGAAGTATATTTTAAATACTTGCACAAAAAAAAAGTAGTAATCAAAACAAGTTGGGATAAAAAACAGGCTTAATAAAATAAGTGCCAGTTATTAAAATGTAGATAACTGTAGCATAGTTGAATTTTGTAACAATATGTAGATATGTAAACCAGAATTGCTAAACGTTTTCGTAAAGTAAATTATATCTTAAAGAAAGTACCGTAGGAAACAGCCATCTGGCAAAGGAGTTAGCAGCGTATAATATCTTTAGGCATGAGGGTTCTGGTCTACAACTCCCCACACCCCATGCTTTGCACAAAGCAGCGCTCACAGCGGTGGATGTCTGTGAATGAATGGATGAAGCCATCAGGACATGTCTGGCTCTACTCTCAATCCCTTCAGCCAGCAACCGCATCTCATAGGATCTTTCACAAATCCTTTCCCATCTTGTTTCACCGTGTCGGTTGTAAGTGAAGTTTCAAAGCTCTTTACCTCTGAAAGCAAAATCAGAGGTGCTGCTGAGTCCAAAGAAAAAAATCTTCCTCCTGGCGTTGTTCAGGGGACGTATAGGTCAGGATTCTGTGGGCAGAAATATTGATAATAAGGCCTCTTCTCTGTTTGGGCTTCTTACGCACCTCTAGAAAGCATATATTCTCCATGAATGAAACTGCTTGTTAATAAGAATTGCACTAAGCCTCTTATTTTAATTAAATCCAACATGTAATGGTTTTCACCTGAAGAAAAATCAACCAGAAGGTGGCATTGAACTCACTCAAGTCTCTGTCCTTCAGCCGTACTACAAGTAGTCTAGTACGTCTTTGTCTTTCTTCCTTCTTTCCTTCCGCAGGTATTTACTGATGACCTAGTAGTGTACAAGCCCACTGCCAGATTTTGGAGGGGAAAAAAAAGGAGCAAGACACATGACCTTTGCTTTCACAGAACTTAACGTGTGCTAAGTGATTCTGCCAAAATGCAAGATATCGTTTGTAACACTTAATTCTGACCCCTCATTCATTCCTATATTTTTAGTTAGCTTGAACCTTATATTTTGTAAAAATTGGAAATGTTTTTATTGAGGTTAATTCTTTCTTCCACTCCCAGTTTCTGGCCACTGGTCAGAGCAGAGGAGCCAAAGTATCACAAGATGAGCTGCTGCTGTTGTGTTTCTGGGCCCTACAGGAAGTGGGGGTTCTGGATGCAGCCCAAAGAAGCCACTCTTTTGTAAGTCTTCCAGATGTAGCTTTGCAGAAGAAATAGATTGATTTGAAAGCTGTGGTGACCAAGGGACCACATCACGTATCCAGAATGAGCCTAGAACTGTAGAGTCTTGCATTAAACACATACCAGTACAGAGGGGATTCATTACAAAATCCTACTTTTCGTTGCCATTATTATTTTACTTTAAGAATGTATGGAACTTCCCTGAATTAGAACTCCTATCCTTACCCTAACAGATGAGAGCATGTTGCATTTGAAAAATCAGGACTTGAGACACACTTAATACATCCTCATTTTCAATACTCCGGGCTCATTTGTGACCATCATCCTCCATGGTCCCTCTTTGTAGAATTCAGTCCCATATGACTCCCCTGGGCAGGCCTGTTGGTTAAACTGTCAAGGATCTGCATCACAGTTGTTGCTGTAATATGCTCCCTGTGGTCAGAAGCCCACTGTATTTTCTACAGGCCGAGTATGTATATGGTGCTCAGTGGATGCTGAGGGGATTTGCACGTGCTAAGGCTTTTACACGTGCATGCTTGTCTTTGATGATGTATAGGTTCATAACTTTGCAAACAGTTATATAGTTATATATTATACATGTATATTTTACATGCACATCCATATAATAGAATGGAATACAGGGGTACCTGGATGGCTCAGCTGGCTAAGTGTTCGACTCTTGATCTCAGCTCAGGTCATGATCTCATAGTTTGTTAGTTCGAGCCCTGCATTGGGGTCTGTGCTGATGGTCGAGAGCCTGCTTGGGATTCTGTTTCTCCTTCTCTCTGCCCCTCACCTTCTTGTGTGTACGTGCATGTTCTCTCTCTCTCACACACAAAAAAATAAACTCAAAACAATAGAATGGAATAGAGCAATAAAAATGAAGCTGTGTAACAATGTACATTTTTCCTGGTGGTCAGAATTGCATTCAATTTTCCTTATGTACTGGTATCAATGTGGTATTATTTATGAATCCTCTAGGAAGTTGTTAGGAAATTCTACAAGAATTTTTCATGAATCCTGAGGTCACAGACTGCACTGGAAATTCTAGTATGTCTAGTGAACGGGAGAGAGGAATTCCTTTACTCATTATGTGATAAAGGGACCTTGTTAAGAAGTTTTAATCAAGAGTACCAAGTGTAAGAGTTTTACTTTCTATCCTGAGCTTAGTTTTACAGGGTATAATTTGTCAGTGTGTTGCTGTTAGTTCATCACCAATAGTTGTAATTAAGTTATGTTAAATATTGACAAAATAAATTACATCACCTCTGTGGGGGCAAGGAGAAAAACGTATTATTCAAATTACGTTTTATATATTATCATTCATATTTTGTCTTGACTTCTCTTTTCCAATTCTTGATTGTATATGCCAGTTAGCATTTTTAAAGATACTTCACTTAAGGCTGGAAGAGAATATCAAAGGATTGAAACTCTCAATTGCTTTTCAAATTTCATTTTTATTCATGTTTTCGGAGTAAAAGATGGCTAAAAGTGAAGGATGGGAGTGAGGGAGAGGGAGATGTAGGAAGTGCGGAAAAGAGAAAATGTGGAGGAACAAAGATGGCTTCTATCAAGAGTAGGAAAGCATGCAATTCTTTTCTCAGGGAGCTTCTTTGTGACCCCAGATTTTTTTTTAAATTTTTTAAAAATTTATTTATTTATTTTGAGAGAGACAGAGACAGCCTGAGTGGGGGAGGTGCAGAGAGAGAGAGGGAAAGAGAGAGAATCCTAAGCAGGTTCCACACTGTCAGCACAGAGCCAGACATGGGGCTCAAACTCCTGAAACCGTGAGATCATGACCTGAGCCAAAACCAAGAGTTGAGTCAGAGGCTTAACGGACTGAGCTGCCCAGGTGTCTTCCCCCACTCCCCCAGACTGTTCTTATCATATTTTCATTAACACAGTAGCTTGAAAAGGATAAGAATTCACATCTGAAACTGACACTTTCTTTCTTGAGTCAATTCAGTGGCTGGGACCTAGGTTTTATACTCAGAGAGCTCACCCAGATGAGCAGCCAGTTTCCTGAATATTGTATTGAGGACTTGACTTCTCTCTACATCACCTTTGCTCTTATATATCATGACTCAGATGACCAGGAATTTAAAGTTCTTCACTATCCCAATAACAAACCTGACTTGCTCACAAGTCCTTATTTCCACTCTGTGATGACGTCCACTATTTATACTTGAGGATAACTCCGTCTCTTTCTGTTTACAACAGCGTCTTGGAGGCAATTGTATAGTCACTTCAGGATATCACCTACCCAATTGAAGCTGGACCTCCCAGGCAGAGCGGTTTCCTTCTCAAGGGTTTGCTCTTCCTTTTCCCAGTGTGGTATCTGGACAAGGAGAGAAACTTCACAGGAGCAAGGGTAGGGGCATCTCTGCCCATTACTCTTTTGTCCTCTCTGGCCTCTGCCCAGATGATGCATTCTGCTGTCGCTCTAAGAGTTGCCGTCTCCTTGCCATGTATCTGTTGCTGGCCTGCGTCATTCTCCTCTTCCCCCCTACATCCCACAGAGATGTGCAGCAGTATGAATAATTTGGGGAAGAAAAAAAAACTGACATAAAATTTTTAAATTTTTTTTTTTCAACGTTTATTTATTTTTGGGACAGAGAGAGACATAGCATGAACGGGGGAGGGGCAGAGAGAGAGGGAGACACAGAATCGGAAACAGGCTCCAGGCTCTGAGCTATCAGCCCAGAGCCCGACGCGGGGCTCGAACTCACGGACCGCGAGATCGTGACCTGGCCGAAGTCGGACGCTTAACCGACTGCGCCACCCAGGCGCCCCTGACATAAAATTTTTAAATTTCAGCTTACCACAACTCATTTGGGTTTAGTTTTATCCTTCCCACAAGTTTTTTTTTTTCCTTTCTTTTTTTTTTTAAGCAGAGAACAGATGGCTTCTATATTGAGGGGATGATAGAAACAGGACCCTCTTATTTTCTTCTTTAAATATCAACCAACAGAAAAATGCTAGTGTTTCTTCCTGTAAATAAATCAAAGTTATATTTGTTCCCTAACCAAAAAAACTGTAAAGCATTTAAGAATTGTTTATAATTATACTCATAATTACACAACAATGCATATAAAATACACTACTTCACTTGCTCAGTAATGTTTATTGAGGCTCTACTATGTCTCCCGGGACATTAAGATAAATTAGATCCCACCCTTACTGAATTACAGTGTAGAGGCAGAAAACAGTTGTCAAAAACACTATTAGAATAAAATATAATGACTGTTACAATAGGGGGACATATAGGGCTGACAGAGCCCTGGGCAACGGGAGCACAATTTGAAATTAGAAGGCCAAATGAGACTAAATCTCTCTGTGCTGAAGAGAAAATAGCATGTGAGAGGCCCTGAGACTAGAAAGACCATACAAGAGAAACCCGTTGCCTCGTCACAGCTAATGAATAGTTGGAAGCTAAAACAGGACTGGATAGAGGCCAGCACAGGACCCTAGGGGCATGTTTAGGATTTGGGAATTAATCCCAAGGGCGTTGGGAGGCCATTTATTAGTTTTAAGTCAGATGTTTATTGAAACCAACAATCTGGCTGGAAAATGCTTTAGATTGTAGGAGGTCCTGAGTGGCTATGGGAGATCAGCAATTCAGGTGACAGCTGATGGCCGGAGACAAAAAGAAGAATGTATGGATTCAGGAGTCATTCAGAAAGCAAACTCGACAGGACCTGGTGATGGGTGAGATCTGAGAGGGATGCAAACAGAAGAGTCCGTGATGGCCCCTATTCCTCCCTCTGGTACATGGTACACCATGTAAGGGAATGGCAGACAATCAAGAAAGAAAGAAAATTGGACATGGGGAAGAGAGAACAAGTCCTGTATTGGGTATATTCATTTTGAGGAGTCTGGTGGTATCGATGTGGTTATTTCCAGGAAAGAATGGGCTGCATAGGACTAGCGCTCACTAAGGAGAACTGACTTGGAAGTGCGTGTTGAAATCATCCCATATACTTGGGAACTGGGAACAGATGTGATGGTCTAGGAGGAAGATAAAAAACTGAAGAGGCCTAAAATCAAGGCCTGGGGAAACATGACATTTAAGGAAAGACTTTGAGGGGGGAAAAAAGGCCAAAATGAGTAAAAGAAGAGCATCAGAGAAGCCAAGGAAAGAGAGAGGGAGTGGTCAAGTTGTCCAACGTTGCAGAGAAATCAGGTAATACAACTTTCTAGAAATGACTGTTGGCAACTTTGATGAGAATTTTGGTGGGGTTCTATTACCAGAAGACCTTTTCAATGAGATATAGTGAAGAAATGAATGGAGAAGGGAGTGGGAAAATGCTCACTGTGGGTAACCACTTATGGCTGTCAATATGCTGTGTTGACATCTGTTCACATGGCTTAAAACGCTTGCCATGGATAGAAGAATGCAAGCTCTTACAGAAGACATAACCTGACAGGCATTCACTGGGCCCTACGACTGGGCGCTGAGGCAGGCTGAATCGGTAGAGACCATTTCTCTGAGTGCAGCCAGAGAGAAATCTGGACAAACGTTGCGCTTGTCTTTCCCTTCAGCCTCCCGGCTTGAGTATTCCCAGGGCTTGTGCGGGCGCTGCTTTCACACTAACTGTGCTCTTGGTGCTCCAGCTTTGTGCCAAGTGTGTTTCCCAGCCAACCTCAGAGCCGGCAGCTGATGAAACACCAGGCCAACTGGGATGTCTAGTAAGTCCGGCTCTTTATGGCCACAATGGCAGCCCTTCTGGCATTGCCTGGGGCCTTCACTTCATTGTCATTTCAGCAAGTGAAATAAAATTCTAAGTAGTCTAAAGTTCCCAAATAGAAACTGAGCCTGCTTTGGGTTTGCAATGAGGGCAGACTTTTCAAGGGGAGCCTGACCACTTAAAATAATTTCTGAAACAAAGTCGGCCTAAATAGAATAAATAATTGTGTCCTTCCATATAGATAGTTTCGAACTGGCTTGACTCTATCATGACCAAAGATGTTTAGGATTGTTTTTAAATAGTCTCCTAAGGCCTAACGTGTTTCAGAGTAAATGGCCTCGAATACTGGTGTTCAAAAAAAAAAAAAAAAAAAAAAAAAAAATCACATCTAAATTAATCTGAATTCCATGAGGGCTTTTTACAAGTGACCTTTTGCACATGTGAAATGCCTGCTTTGTTTTTGCATTTTTAACAGCCTGTTTGAACTAGATGGCAGGCCAGCCCTTTTTCTTGGGGACAGCGTTACTGTCAGGCTGGCCCTGCACAACCGTAGTCTTTCAGTCCGACACCCACACTCCTCGCTGAATCGCTCTCCTCGAAAACAATGAGGCAATTCATTGTCCAAGTGTCCTCCAGGGACAGAAAACATCAGTCCTGAGCTGAAATCTTCAAATAAGGGAGGCTTTCAGTGTTTGTCTAAAACTCCTTTACCCACCCGCAGAAAGAACAGAGACCATTTGCCGTCTGGGAGAGTGGATTGAGGGAGGAGAGAGGAGGAAAGGAAAGCAGAAACTGATATTTATTCATCTGATTCTCTAAACTAAACTCCAAAGCAGTATTAATCACGGGCAGAAGCATGTCTTGTTCCGACAGTACATGTGACAGTTGGCTGTGGGGCTCTGGACTGCATTTGAATGGAGTGGAGGGAAGTCCCAGGGTGTCAACACTTCTTCATGCCTTATCATGTTCAAAGTGGATTAACCTTAGGGAGTAGTGGATCTGTTTCTGTAACAAGTTGCAAAGGCTAATTGTGCCCTTCCTGCACCACACCAAGGAAGGTATTACTGCCATTGAATTAGAAGCCTTAATGACTCAGCGTGCTGAGCTTTCTTCATTCCTAGTACGGGGAGAAGAAAAACTCAGCACTCAGGCTTGCTTTTTTGGAGCGCCCAGAATAGGTCATACACATTTCCCAAGCATTTAGGCTCCATTTAGTCCTGAATCTTAGTTTGTGCTTCAGTATACTAGTTTATTATTATTGCCTACTATGTGTTTGTCTTTTCCACTAGACAGTGAACCTCTCACGTGAAGAACATATATTTCCTTACGTGTGATCCACCATTTTATCCTCAGCACTTGGGTTGGGAACTTTATAGGTGCTCAACAAATAGTTGCTGACTGAATGAACATTTTAAAGCTTCTCCTTCTGGAAGAACCTAGTTGATAGTTGGCACTAAGCAGATGTTAATAATCTGGAAATACTTTTTTTTTTCCTACTTGCCTACTGACATTTACACTATTTCCTGAGGCCAGACGGAAAGGCGATCACATTTTGTCATTATCTCTGTAGGAGAATGACTGACTAAAAAAAAATCATTTGGTACTTCATAAGTCTGAGTACCATTATATTCACCTTTTTCTTTTTAATCGACCGCCTTGAGACATGTCTTTACCTGAGATTTTCAAAGCAGGAAGGACCTCAGAGTTTGCCTAATCCAACTAGCTTGTTTTGCCTGTGAGAAAACTGAGACCTACACAGATCATATGACTAGCCCACAGTGTCCTGGTGACAAAGCCAAGACTAGAATTCAGGTCTCACTCCCAGGGACTGTGATACCAGGGGCCCACCTTTCATTTGCACATGAATAACAAGCACTGAAGCATGAAATCCCTCCCCCAAATCCCCGAACTGCAAGTCAGGACAGAGCCAGGGCTAAAAAAAAAAAAAAAAAAACAAAAAAACCCAGCTTATGATGTCCTGGTTCTAATGAGGATCTGTGCATTTTCCCTATGTCTTCTGTGAATACCATGCACACCGTATTCTGTATGTGGTTCCCACGATGAATCAGAGAACTGTGGAATATCAGGCTTGGGAGGGATCTTAGGTCCCGCTCGCTGGGCCACACCCCTCCTTAGTTTTGGCTGTTACACCTCCAGGGCCTGGACTCTGCCTGCACAGCTTCCTGTTCTCAGCGTGTTGTTGGACAGATCTAATAGCAAGTTCATTCTTTAGACCACACTTACATTTATGCTACTCTCCCTTAATGGTTCAATTTGTATCCTTTGGGACTAGGGAGAACAGATCAAAGCCCTCTTGAGTATGCCAGAACAACTACTATGTGAAGAAATTACACTGTCTCTTTGTCATCTCTCTTTCTGGGTAAATATCGGTCTCCTGTATCCTTATTGTCATAGGAACTAGGGGACCCAGTGGTAGATACAAGAATGACTCAAAGCCATTTAGTGTATGAGGCGGACACCGTATTACATCGGCTAGTTCAGGAAATTATGAGATTAAAAAAAAAATGTGGATGACTGCAGAGAGCTGAGGAAGCAGTCAAAAGATTGACCAAGTGTATGTACGAAGCACTGAAAATTGAACATTTGGCTAACCTCTTCAGTTTCCTGTGGCTTCAGAGACAGAACCAATAAGGCCTGATGTCCGTCTCTAGTTAGCCACCTACTTACCTTTTAACAAAACAAAAGGGCCTGTAAACTGGAATTAGAACAAGGGTGGAGAAGTTTATTCAAATTTTGCTGAGCATCCAAGTTGAGGGTTGAGCAACAGCCAAAAGAACAAATCTGTAGAGCAGAATAAGGCGTTAGGGAACTCTTTTATACTTTGGGAGAGAAAATAAGGTATGAAAAGAACTATCAGGTAATTGTGAACTTTTGTAACTGTGTACAGAACTTCAACAAAGGGCAAAGTTTCTTCCTCTAACTCACCTCCCCCGAAGTCTAAACGTATCATATCACAGGAAGCATTATTTGAATGATATGTTTTCATTCAAAAATACAATTAAAGTAGCCGAAAGAGATAAGATTGCTTTCAGTAGGGTAAAAATACATTGGATCATTGCCCCTTTTGGAATTTTTCTTCAAAAGGAAAATTGTTTCCAGGCAGTCTGGCTACCACTCCTGATGTCATTCCTTCTGAAAAAAAAAAAAAAAATCCATTTTCTTTTTCTTTCTCTCCTAATGTTTTGGACTCCTAATTCATTTTAATGCAGTTTTTGATCACAAAAGTAAAGAAATGATGAGGCTCCCTCTAAATCTAATTCTGGGGTGAAGTGAAGAATGTACCTGCTTTGTTTCTGGAAGCAAAAATAGTCAAGTCAACAATCTTGTGTATATAGTTTTCATAATGGTGTTCTCCATTTGTAGGAATATGGCAAATATTTCAGTCTCACATCTTAGGTTACATTTAGATGATATTCTTTGTAAATGGTAAATCAACTGTCTGTACTAAGGCTTTTTTTTTTTTTTTTTAAGATTTTAAGTAATCTCTACACCCAGCATGAGGCTCGAACTTATAACCCCAAGATCAAGAGTCACGTGCTCTACCAACTAAGCCAGCCAGGTACCCCAAGGCTTTCTCTCTGTCTTTTTTTTTTTTTTTTTTTGTCTTTATTTTTTAATGGACTTCATTTCTTAGAGCAGTTTTAGGCTCATAGAAAAATTGAACGGAAAGTACAGAATTCCCATGTACTCCCTATCCCCACACATGTACGACATTGTGCTAGAGTAGTGCATTTGTTAAAATCAATGACCCAGCACTGACACATCATTTTGCTTTATTTTTAAACTGTGCTGTGCCATTGAGCACTTTGGGTAGACTCCTAACTCAGACTGTGGAAATAGTCTGACTGTATTAGTAAAATTTTATATTCCAAAATATTCAATGTTGTTGCTTACCTTTATTAAAATTAAATGGATCATTACCAAGAAACATCTAATAAAACTGAAGTCTGATGCTCAGGTAGTTCAGATTTTTCATTTTTTTTTTTTTTTTTTAAATTTTTTTTTTTCAACGTTTATTTATTCTTGGGACAGAGAGAGACAGAGCATGAACGGGGGAGGGGCAGAGAGAGAGGGAGACACAGAATCGGAAACAGGCTCCAGGCTCCGAGCCATCAGCCCAGAGCCCGACGCGGGGCTCGAACTCGCGGACCGCGAGATCGTGACCTGGCTGAAGTCGGACGCTTAACCGACTGCGCCACCCAGGCGCCCCAGATTTTTCATTTTTTTAATCAGATATCTCATACATTAAAAATCAGTTATTGTTGTCCATCACATCAACAGGCCTAAAAAGAAAAATCATCTAAGTAGATGCAGAAGAAACATTTGACAAAAGCCAACGCCCATTCATAAAAAACTCTCAGTAAACAAGAAACAGAGAAAAACTTCCTCAATATGATACAGAACATCTACAAAAAAATTTCCTCAATATGATCTAGAGCATCTACAAAAAACTTAAAGCTAACATCGTACTTGGTAAAAAACTCAAAGCTTTCCCTCTAAGGTTAAGTACAAATCAAGGATCTCCTCTCTCACCACTCCTTTCCAGCATTATACTGGAAGTTCTAGGTAATATAATTAGATAAGAAAAGAATATTAAAAATATATAGATTGAGAAGGAAGAAATAAAACTGTGTTTGTTTGCAGATGACCTGGTTGTTTATGTAGGAAATCTAAAAATAATTGACAAAATAACTCCTGGAATTGACAAGTCATTATAGCAGGGTTGCATAATACAAGGTTAAACTACAAAAGTTAATTACATTCCTATATACAGCAATGAACACCTAGAATTTGAAAATTTACATTAACCATTTATATTAACACTTTAAAAAAAATTACTTGTGTATAATGAAGTAAAACCATTTACATTAACACTTTAAAAAATTATGAATAAATCTAAGAAAATTTATAAGATCTATATGAGGAATACTTCAAAGCTCTGATGAAAGAAATAAAATAAATAAATGCAGAGACATTCCATGTTCATGGATAGCTTCCTATCAATATTGTCAAGATTTCACTTCTTCCCAAGTTAATCTATAGATTCATTTTAATTCTAATAAACATTCTAGCAAGCTATTTTTTTGAATATTGACAAACTGATTCTAAAGTTTATATGGAGAAGCATAAGACTGAGAATAGCCAACACAGTATGGAAGAAGAAGAACAAAATGGAAGGACTAACACTACCCAACTTTAAGACTTACTGTAAAGCTACAACAATCAAGACAGTTTGGTATTGGTGAAAGAATAGACAAGTAAATCAATGTAACAGAATATAAAATCCAGAAATAGACCTACGTCAATATAGTCAACTGATCTTTGACAAAGGGGTGAAAGCAATATAATGAATGAAAAATAATCTTTTCAACAAAGGGTGATGGAACACCCTGGACACCCACGTACAAAACAAACAAAAAAAGAATTTAGGCATAGACCTAATACTTTTCATGAAAATTAACTCAAAACAGAGCATGGACCTAATTGTGAAATGCAAAACTGTGAAACTCTTAGAAGATAACATAGGAGAAAATCCAAATGAGCTTAGTTTGGAAATTACTTTTTTATATGCAACACCAAAAGCATGATCCATGAAAGAAAAATTGATAAGCTGGAATTCATTACAAATTTCTGGGGTGCCTGGTGGCTCAGTTGGTTAAGCGTCTGACTCTTGGTTTCAGGTCAGGTCATGATCTCATGGTTTGTGAGTTCAAATGTTGGCCTCTGCGCTACCAGCACAGAGTCTACTTGGGATTCTCTCTCCTTCTCTGCCTCTCCCCTGCTTACTTTCTCTCTCAAAATAAATAAACTCAAAATTTTTTTTTCAATTAAAAATTTATGCCCTGCAGAAGATAATGTCAAGAGAATGAAAAGATAAGCCATGGACTGAGAAAAAATATTTTCAAAAGATGTATCTGGTAAAGGATTAATATCAAAATATATGAAGAACTCTTAAAATTCAACAAGAAAACAGACTAATTACAAAAAAGACCTTCATGGACATCTCACCAAAGAAAACCAACAGAGGGCAAACGAACATATGAAAAGATGGTCCATATCATATTTCATCCACAAAATACATATTAAAACAATGATGAGATAACCCTATACAGCTAATAGAATAGTCAGACTCCAGAACACTGATGACCAAATGCTGGGGAGGATGTGGAGGAAATCTCACTTGTTGGTGGTGGGAATGCAAAATGGTACAAGTACTTTGGAATACAGTTTAATGGTTTCTTACAAAACTAATTACATGCTTACCATGTAATCCAGCAATTCTGCTCATTGGTATTTATCCAAAGGAGTTCGAAACTTATGTCCACACAGAAGTCTGCACAAGGATGTTTAGAGTAGCTTTGTTCATAAGTGCCAGAACTGTTAAGCAGCCAAGGTATACTTCACTAGATGAATGGATAAAGAAACTGTGGTATATTCAGACAATGGACTATATTCAGTGCTTAAAAGAAATGCCATATAAAGACATGGAGGAACCCATGCATATGCAGGTGGGAGTATAAGGGGTATGTGGAAAATCTCTGTACCTTCTCCTTAATATTGCTGTGAACCTGAAACTAAAGTATCAAGTCTGCTTTTAAAAAGGCAATTCGGGGGCGCCTGGGTGGCGCAGTCGGTTAAGCGTCCGACTTCAGCCAGGTCACGATCTCGCGGTCTGTGAGTTCGAGCCCCGCGTCGGGCTCTGGGCTGATGGCTCAGAGCCTGGAGCCTGTTTCCGATTCTGTGTCTCCCTCTCTCTCTGCCCCTCCCCTGTTCATGCTCTGCCTCTCTCTGTCCCAAAAATAAATAAACGTTGAAAAAGGCAATTCGTGTATCAGTGCCGCTATGCTTGTATAGTTGTGTGTATGTAAAATATGCTAATGATGTAATAGGCAAGTATGACCAGCTGTAACTTTTTTTTTTCTTCCCAAAGAGGATTCTATTTCTAGAGTGAAGAGGCATATTGTAGAGTGGAAAGAACTTGAACTTCCAATTAAGGTGGACATGAGTTTGAATGTTAGTTTCAACCCTTAGTTGGTAGGTGACTTTGGATTAATCACTTAGCCCTGCTGATCTTCAGCTTCCAATCTGTGAAGTGTGGATAACCAAACCTACTTTGCAATGTTGTCATGGTGAGGATTAGCAAAAATGTATATAAAGCCCATGGCATAAGCAGGCCCTCACACTGTTAGGTCGCCTGAGGGCACTGACTCTGAAGCCAGACCAACTATTTGATCTTGGGCAAACTAATTTCTCTATGTTTCCGTTTCCTCACCTGATGATTGTGGTAACAACATATACCTCATGGAGCTCTTGTGAAAACTAAAAACAGTTAGCAGTCAGGTTATGTAAATTCCTTTCAACAATGCCAGGCACATAGAAGTTAAATAATGTTCAATGTAATCATCAGTATATCATCGTGTAGTGGAGATGTCTAAAGGGATGAAACTGTGTCCATCATCTTCATACCCAGAGAAAGATTTGTGTCAGTGTTGCCCACTGCCAGTCCAATTCTGGACTTTTCTTCATTTCTTGTTTTTCACCTGCCTTTGAAATCTAGTATGTTTCTTTAAGTAGTTTAGGTCAGTTTCTTCATTTAGAACTATACAAAGTGTACTTGTTTGAACTAATAAAAATTTGTCTTCCCTAATTTCCACCCCCGACCCCCTGACAGTGGTTAACATCAAACTAAAATACTAAAATTTGTACCAGTGTCTTGAAACTGGTTAGAAATAAGACTTCCAAGTAACCTCTAAAATGGTCACATTTTTTAGTGAGCTATGATACTGTGAAAAAAAATCATTAGATCTGGTGTTAAACACACCTGAGTTTAGTCCTTATTTGCTGTGTGATGTGAGGAAATGTCTGTAATTCTCTGTGGTCTAAGTTCATCATATGGAAAAGGCATGATTGTGGAAAAATGAAGTAATGCATCTATGACAGTTCTGTACATTCTGGAGGGACAAAAAGAGACATATACCTGATCATAACTTTTGGTGAAGAGTCTAGTAACATTTATAGTTCTTGAAACAACCTGCTTGAGTTCACATCTTGGCTCTGCCGCTTACTAATCTGGTGACATTGACAAGTTAATTTAACATATTTATGCCTCAATTTCCTCATCTGTGAAATGGAATAGCAATGGTACCTACCTAAGGGAGTTGTCATGGGAATTAAGTAAAGCCAATCGCACAAAGATTGTAGCATAAGTTCTGCTAAAGCAAGCTCTCAATAAATGTTAGCCACAATTATCATTTTTAGGATACATAATTTAAACACATACAATCACTGGGGCGCCTGGGTGGCTCAGTCAGTTAAATGTCCAACTTTGGCTCAGGTCATGATCTCCCGGTTTGTGAGTTCAAGCCACAGCCTGGAGCCTGGACCCTGCTACGGATTCTGTGTTTCCTTCTCTCTCTCTGCCCACCACCCCCCCACTTGCATTCCGTCTCTCTCTCGAAAATAAATAAACATTACAAAAAATTTAGAAAAATACATACAACCGCAAGACAATAATATAATGTAAATGCTAAAAATCAGAGAATATAAACATCCAACGCCAGAATGAGAAACACTGGCAAAAACATCTACATTTTGTAAAAGAATTCCATGAAGAATATGCATCCCAGTTCAAATTTTGATGTGCTAAATCAACTGACTATTGCATCTCTTAGAAATTTATGAATTTTCTGCATCTAGAAAAACTTTCCAATAGTAGAGTGGTGTTTGATAAGTTCTCAGTCTCTTGGAGCTCAGATAGGTGTCTTTTTAAGGGTGGAAGACAAAGAGAAAACCCAAGCTCTGTCTGGGTAATGGGATGATTTTGAAGTTTGCTAAAGTGAGAGCTGTGGAGTCCTACTAAATGAGAGTCACTTTACAAACATACATGAGATTGGAAAGTGACTTTTATGTCAAATATTTTTAACTCAACACAGGAAATAATTATTTAAATTATGTTGTAAAGAAATTAATATGCTGGTTTTCATGTAGTTAGGAAACTGGAGTTGTTCTTCGACCAGTGGTTCTTCAAGTGGGATAATCTTATTCTATGCCATATGCTATGAAAGCAAACAAAAGAAGGCAATAGGAAACAAAACAAAAAACACACTTTTGTTTATGTTCAATTCTTTCCAGTATTCAGGCTCAGTATTTGACTTAGGGTTTTTAAGTGAAAGATGCAGATTTTTAATGTTTTTACTCTAATGGTAGTTAGCAGTCCCTTTTTTGTGGCATCAGTCAGATTTATAGCCTGTGTTCATGCTTCAGTAAATCCAGAATTTGAACATTTTACAGCAGGCTCCCCCTTTTCCCTTAACATAAAGATGATAGTCTCTGCAGCTATGACAGCTGTCAAATGGAAAGAAACCTGGGGACTCTGAGATCATTGTGGCTGAAAAGAAGTTGTTTTTTCCTACAAAATACCGAGAATTACTAATCAAAGAATCACTGCATTTAAAGTAAATCAAACGGTCTGTATTGTTGTGCGTGTCAGGCTACCGACTTTTAACAATTTTATCTCATGTTATTTTGCTTGTAATTTTTAAACCCTATAAAAGGAACACATAGTTCCCATGAATATTTTTAAATTACACAATACGTAACCTAAGAATAATGGCTCAGAGAACAATAAGTTGGGTAAACTAAATAGAACTGAGACTGTACAGAGAGTAGTAACATCCATCCATAGCCTCACCAAACAGATTAAGATATAAACTGGAGAGAACTGTGTCACCCACGCATGATCGTGTACCTCAATCCTTTCCCCTTTCCCACCTTCCGTACCACTAACTTTTACTTCTCCGAACACTTCTATGTATGTTCATATTCCAAAGCAACTAATACCGTTGCTTTAGGTGCTTTTAAGCTGGATGTGAATGGCATCATGAGTTCTAAGCAATGTCGCATTTTTCCATCTTGAAGTTACTCTTTGGTGCTCTTAAGTACTATTCCATGATTTCACTCACAGATAATTTACATATCGAAAAATGTGTACTTTCCTAAGTTCTTCATATTTTACTAGCTATTGCTTTGTTTTCTTTCCTCATAATACACTGTTAATTGGTTAATACTTTTAGTAACAGCCCTCTGTCTCCTAGTTTGTGGCTCTCATGGATATTTTAGGCAGCCAAATAATGCAGGTATTGAAAAGTTTCCTCTTTGCCTTTTCAATTTCTGTGTCTCTGATTTCACTGGAGTTCCTTCTTGCTCAGGCTAGGACTTTGATTACAGTTTTGAAAAGGAGCTGTGGTAGATGATAGTCTTTTCTCATCCCTCAATTTAATTGCTTTTGCTTCAGAACTTTTCACCATTATGCAGGGTTTGTTTTCTAGAGAAATGAGGGGAGATTTCTTCATTAACTGTTGATTTACTAATAGTTAATTGTTCTTTTTACATCAATTTTGTAAGTTGTCTTTTAAGACAAGTATCCCTTTTATAGGTATTCAAATGTATTGACATTCGCATAGTATTTGATGGTTTTTAAAATCTCTGTCTATGGTTCTGCCCTCCTATTTTGGTTCCTTCTATTATGTGTTTTTATCTTTCTTTTTTTTTAACAGATTTTGCTGGACATTTATCTGTTATTAATTTCAAAGAACCTGATTTTTATGTTGTTAGCTATTTTTATTTTTTAAAATTCATTGATTTTATTTGCCTTTATCTTTACTATTTATTTCTTCAGTTTACTTTAGGTTTAACCTATTTTCAATCTTGATTTTTTTTTCTTAAATAAGGGTATTCAAATCCATTTGAGGTTTTCATCTAAGAACTACTTTAAAGTTGTATTCTCAAGTTTTGATATATTTTATATTCATTGTTTTGTTGATTGTAAATAGTTTAAAATTTCCGTTATGATTTCCTTTTCCTTAACTCATGAGTTACTTTTAAAATACATAATTTAAAAAATTGTCATTGTCTTCCTCATTATTGATTTGCATGTTAATCACATTATGATAAGGAAGCAGTCTTTATATTAATTTTTTAAATATATTAATACTTCTGAAAACTAATAAGTGATTATTTTTGGTTAGTGTCTAAGTGTGCATAAAAATAATTTAAATCTTCTATTGGTGAAGTCATGGATCTCTTTATTAGAATAATTTCCTCATTGTGCTGTTAAGCCTCTATATTTTTATTAATATTAATTTTATCTTTTGCTTTTTAAACAGTTGTGTTATATTTTCCCACCATGATTGTAAAATTTGTCTATTTCTACTTACAATTCTAGAGGTTTATTTGGATCACATATTTTGAGGGTATGGTTTCAAGTGTGTTCAAGTTTATCATTATCCTAGATTTTCATTTGATTTATTGTATCATGTAGTGCCTGTCTTTATTCCTACTAAATCAAACACTACCAGTTTGATTTTTTCTATTTTTTTCTGACATTAATAGAGTCATTAACTTTCTTTTTTGTCTCAAAATTGCATCATATATATTTTCCAATTGCTTTCCTTTTCGTTTTTCCCTTTTTTGGTATGTTTCTTGTAAGCTACATATAGCTAATATTTAAAAACTCCAAAGAGAAGACTACTTTTTAATATAGGAAATTGTACTCTTTTTACTTTTATTATCATTGATTTAATTTATGGTAATTGATTTATTACAATTACAAATCAATTTGAATTTTTCTACTTGTATTTCTACCCTCTCCTTAGTATATTCCACTTTCTTAAAATTATTTTTTGAATTTAGAGTCCTGCAAGTTGAATTCTTAAGACCTTCTTTAGTTCTATGCATTTTGCTTCTTCCATTTCTTTTTTTTTTTTATGTTTATTTATTTTTTTTATTTATTTATTTATTTATTTATTTTTTAAATTTTTTTTTCACGTTTATTTATTTTTGGGACAGACAGAGACAGAGCATGAACGGGGGAGGGGCAGAGAGAGAGGGAGACACAGAATCGGAAACAGGCTCCAGGCTCTGAGCCATCAGCCCAGAGCCCGATGCGGGGCTCGAACTCGCGGACCGCGAGATCGTGACCTGGCTGAAGTCGGACGCTTAACCGACTGCGCCACCCAGGCGCCCCTAATGTTTATTTATTTTTGAGAGAGAGAGAGGAAGCAAGCACGCGAGACAGCATGAGTGGGGGAGGGGCAGAGAGAAGGAGACACAGAATCTGAAGCAGGCTCCAGGCTCTTAGCTCTTAGCACGGAGCCAGACATGGGGCTTGAACTCACAAACCACGAGATCATGACCTGAGCTGAAGTTGGATGCTTAACCAACTGAGCCACCCAGGTGCCCCCCAACCCCCACCATTTCTTTTCTTTTTCTTTCTCCTCTTTTGTTTTCTTTAATGCTTTCCTTTTAAAAACCCAAATATTTTTTTCTTACCTTATAGATTTTGCAGTTTCTAGGATTCCAATTAGTTGATTCGTGGATTCTCTAAGTTGATCTTTTTCATCTCATCTTTTTCTTACGTTTTGTTCTCCATGGTAAAAGTTTTGTTGGGTGTCCTTCCCTAGCTCTTCCAGTTACGTTTGTAGTGTATCTATGCAAACTCTCTTTGATTTTTGTGTGACTCTATCTACTACATAATGGTGGTCGTTTTTATTATTATATTCTTTTCTCTCTAAGACATCTTAGTGCCGGTTTTTGTTTTGATTCCAGTCTTCTGTGTGTGTGTGTGTGTGTGTGTGGTTGGTTCTTTTGCTATGCCTGTTGATTTTTGGTTGCCTGCTTCTGTTTATGACCTAAGCCTTGGGCTGTGGTTCTTCCGCTCTGGTAGGTATAAGTGTCTCTAAGGAAGCCCCTCAGGACAGAACATCCCTGCAAAGTCAGCATATAGGGCCTGGCACGTGACTGGCAGTGTTTGCTTTAAGGTGAGAGGGGAGCTGGTCAGCTTTCTCATTTGTGACACTAACACTCACACTAACATTTTGGCTTTTGCTAATTGTTCCTATCTTTCTTTAGATAAGGCTTCTCCTTTCCCGTGGAGGAAAATGAGAGGCCTCTGCTCACTTAGATAGGAACAGAGGAAGAAAAGGTAGTAGCTGACTGATGAAGCTGTTCCTTATGGAGACTTTTAATCCCCTGGTTTGTCTTGGCTGCGCTTGGCTGCACTCTGTGGCCCCCGGTGGGAGCTCCCTCTATAGCATGTCTGTACTGTTTGCATTACTTTTCTGTCATGCTTCAAAATCCTTATTCTTTCCTCTTTGATGACCCCGGCCTAGGTTACTTTCAGTGTTATGGGTTTCTCATTTGTTTTTTGAATACTTCTATGTTATCACTGATGGGATTCTGACAGGAAGGAGAGCTGGTGTGTGCTCAGTCCACCATTCTGAGCTTCTTTCTGTTATCATCACTCTTACTACTACTTTTGTAGCATCTAAACCCATTTCCCCCTGTTTGCACCTGCGTGCACACAAGGAAGGAAACCGTCTCTTGTTTTAGGCCCTCCGCTCTACATTAGTTCACAAGGCCATCTGTTTTTACTGCCCTGGGCGCTAGACCACCTGGGATCCCCCCTACTCTCTCTGTCCTTCACCATGGAAATACCTTCATCTCTCTAATCTTTCTTTTTCATTCTAGTGCTACCTCCTCTTTTGCTTTTTATTCTCACCCCAGCTTGTCAGAGGCTGACCCTCCTTCCAGATTTTCCAAACACTAAAAACTCCGTGAGGTCTGACTCCTATCTTCTCTTTTCTGGTGCTGCTTTGACAGAGGTCATCAACCATCTCTACTTTACCAAATCCCAGAGACAAATTTGAATCTCGGTGTGACCCTGTTAATGACACCAGACAGTCATTTTCGCCCTGGGGCTTCAAAGCAAACCATTGATCCACCAGTGGTCCTCCGTCCTGTCCTCTTTTACTATTTTTTCCAATTTCTCTCTGAAGCTCCATCTCCTACTACTCCTCACACTTTGTTACCCTGAATCCATTTTGGGCCAATTGTTCTTAAACATTTTGGAGTGCCTGAGTATTTTCGTGCCTTCATCCCATTTCATTGTCATAACTTTCACTTGGGTGCTGATCTTCCTAAGTGACACCTGATAATAATATCACTGATAAAATTTATTGTTGCTCATCCTGGGCCAAATCCAATGCCAAGCATTTTACATGTATTATCTTATTTATCCTTCGTAATAACCCTATGAGGTATTATGATTTCCATTTTATGGAAGAGAAAACCGACACTTTGTAAGACTCAACTTGCCCACGTTACACAGCTAGAGGGTGAAGGAACCAGGAGTTGGATCAAGTCTGTTTCACTGGAAGGTTGTACTCTTATTCTCTGGGCTGTTTGCCCTCACAGCCCACCTCATTTTTTTGCATTCAAATCATGGAATTCTTAGAACTCCTTGGCCACTAGCATTTGTTGATGCCTGAAACGGACCTGATTTTCTGCACTGGTCTATTTTTTCTTAAAAAGTCACAAGTTTTCCTTTACACATTTCTTGTAATTCAGTGAGTCAACACAATCTCTGGTCTTTGTTTGCCGTTTCTCCCTCTTCTTTTTTTTTTTTTTTTATAGGTTTTATTTTTTTTAAGTAATCTCTATACCCAACGTGGGGCTTGAACTTACAGTGTCCAGATCGAGAGTCACATGCTCTACTAACTGGGCCAACCAGGTGTCCCGCATCTCTCTTTCTTAATAAACACACATACTCATAGACCTTTTCTCCTAGGCAAGTCATGTTTAAAGTGCTATTAACTTAAAAAAAACACCAGTTGCATGGTGGTTGCAGGCCAACAAAGGTAAGAATTAAAATGGTGATGGGGTGCCTGTGTGGCTCAGTCACTTAAGCATTTGACTTTGGCTCAGGTCATGATCTGGCAGTTCACGAGTTCAAGCCCTGCATCGGGCTCTGTGCTGACAGCTCAGAGCCTGGAGCCCGCTTCAGATTCTGTGTCTTCCTCTCTCTCTGCCCCTCCCCTACTCATGCTCTGTCTTTCTCACTCTCTCAAATACAAATAAATATAAAAAAAAAAAAAAATAAAATAAGCAAAAAAAAAAAAACAGTGAGACGAGTTTTAAAATTAATTTAGATTTATGCTTTGGTCCTTCACATTCACATCCCATGCTTTCATGAACAGAAAAGAGAGAAAGCCTCTCCAAGGACCTCGAGAAACAACAGAGCACATCGAAAGTTTCCCATGTAACATTTTCTGGCAGCGATTCTTTTTCAACCGCTTGCTGCTGTTGCTTGGCCCCTGGGCTCTGTCTCAGGTTGGCCACAGCATCCCCGTTTCTTAATAGGGAATCTCAGACTGCAAGACGTATTTGCTCTCTCTCCAGTTCCCAGATTAAATTGACTCGAAAGTCACCAGTAGCCAGTGTTGGAAACTCTCGGGAGCTCCACCTGGATGCCACCCTCCCACAGTGAAAAGATCCTGCTGGGCTTTCTGGGCCAGCTGTAAGCAGTTACTCATGCCCTTGACCTCTCTGTCTCCGGAAGGTGCCCAGGCCTAACTCCAAAGGGACCTAGAATCAGACCAGCTAACTGCATCACACGTATGTTTTGTCTTTCTGTTCTGTCCTGGGCCCTTACCTATGCCTTTCTTCTTTTTGTTTGCCAGCCCACAGTGGGTAGCTGTGCACTGTATCACTCCTGGGGTTTCCCATGTACTTGGACTACAGAGAAAGCAGCACCCTCTAGAGCTGTGCACTGGGCTGGTCTCTCTCAGAGGGCTGGTCTGCCCGGACCGGGAAGCTTGGTGCCCGTCTGTGAATTAAGAAGTGGAGAAGAGTGTGATGGTTCTCTGCTATGCTGCATGACGTTTTGTAGAGTTCATTTTGTCAAGGAATGTGAATTACTTTAAGTGGACATATAAGGCTCCCATTTTGACAGTAGCTTTATTAGATAGATATACCTGGATGGATGGAATCATAACAGTAAATGAAATGCTTGAATTTAGAAATCCTCTCTATTAGTCTTTAAAATACTCCCTCATGTTAAAAAAAAAAAAAAAGGTATATTTCAAATTCAAAAGTACAAGCACTCTGATCTTGTGGGTGAAATAAGACTAATTATCAGCTCATACCCCAGAGATCAGAATGGAGGATAAGTTTCATATTTCTTTGAATACTGTTTATTGTTTTAATGAAAATCCGTTAGAATTACATACAGAACTATATATGGTGATAGGTCTGTAACTTTGTCCTAGATTTTTTGATAAGCAGATGTTCATTTGAACAGCCAATGTTCATTCATCAAGTCATCCATTCATAAATGTATTCATTAAAAAAAAAAAATTATTGAACACAAAGCATAAGAGACTAAGAATGATCCCTGTACCGTGGGCACATCATGTGCTTTACTTATCCTGGTCTGTGTTTTACCCCTGAAGGGAAATAGCTGGGCGAGATTAGGGCTTTTCTCACTATATCTCTTGAAACACAGGCAAGCCCCTCAATAGCTATTCTAGGTTAGCTTGTTGGAGGGAAGTCCTTGGAAAAAGGACCTACTGTCTGTTAGCATATATTTGAACGTCTTGCAAATGTGCATTTGATTAGGAAGACTTGTTTTCTTTTTCTGTATTCCCTTCAGGCCTGTGCTTGCTCTTTCAAATAAAAACGTATGAGTGGGTACATGGCCACAGCATCCGTGTGCCAAGTTCAATTAAATGTTAGCTCAGGCTCAGATGCCTCTGCCCTGTACATGTGTTCACACTGCCTCGGAGTCATTGTGCAATAGAGCAAGTGAGTGAGCGGGAAGTGTGCCAAGTCACGATAACATCTTTTACAGGTTTTATCAGAAGCTTTTGTGAGCTTCTTGTCTTTCATTTTTGTGAAGGGGAAGGTGAGCAGATGGCAGATGTTGTAGGGGATTTAACTTTGAGATAAAAATGAACTACCTCCTGTGTCCAATGTCTAGATTAGAGCAAATTGAAGAATATTCCTCAAGGGTGAGGCAAAGTGGCAAATAAAGATCACTGCTTGCAACGGCATATCTTTGTAAAATTGTGTACCTTTAGCAAAACAGAAAAGTAATGAGATATTGGGAGTGATGTGACTGCAGATGTCACCCATAGTGTCACTCCAATATTCAACTTCTTGTGTTTATCAAAACTGGCCCACTGCTCTCATTTAGTGATATGGAAATTATAAAAGTTACACGTTTGGATACATTCAATATCTTTGTACTAGAAAAATAGCAATTCTGGCTGTTTTAAAAAACTGGAGCCCTCTGTGTGATTTTTCTTGAAAAAAATGATTTAAAAGTTTGGAACTAAGTATGAAATAGATCCTTTTATATAGATAATTTAATAATTTCTTCTGATTTTCAAGAATTCCCTAATCTTAGGTGTGTGTTTGCAAGAAGTGAATGAATGGAAGAATGTCCCCATTATTGTTACACACAAGGCAAAAACAGTAGAGCAAGGTGGCTTTTTGTTGTCACTTCTAAAAGTTTGGTATGGTAGCAAAAAAACAAAGGCAGAAAAACCAGTGCAATTATCATGATTTACAAAGGAATACTAGTGAGCACCAACAATTACATCCGTGACCCTAATTGACACATAGTAGCTCCTCATTAAATAAGTGTTGAATGAATGAGCATTCACAAATGTAATTCTTAATGGGATGAAAAGGAAAAGCCAAAAATACAGCAATCAGGGTTTTAGAGGTTGTTTATTCAACCAAAAATGAACATAATAAGAATCCATATCGAGAATTTTCAAAATATTTGAAAATGAAATGAGAATAACAGTTCACTAAAAACCTTGGGATTTTTTTTAGGATATCCAAAATAAAGTTTCATATGTAAAGACAAGTTTTGAATAGCTAGACTATAATAATGATTATGTTATATATCTAGTGTTGGACCAAAATAGGACATATCTGAAATTAAAGAAAAACCCAAACACTTCCTATTTCAGAGTTGAGTTAAGGAAAGAAGGGATGTAACAAAATCTACAGATGAAGCAATAGTTAAATGTGATTACTTGCATTCTGGCATAATGTAGATAGTAATTTCCAGGAAGGCTATTGGAAAAAAAATGTATTACAGAATTGATCATAGAAGAATATATGTAAGGAAATTGAGGTTATGGAAAGAAATAAAAAGAAAACACCAATTTATAGTGAGTAGTTTTCCTGCCTTGGGAGAATTAACCTTTCCAAAAAGAATCAGTGAAAGATGAATAACAGAGGCACTGATGGAAGATGGGGGAAACATTTATCGCATCTTTAATAAGTAATCATTAAATGTATGGCTGTAAGGTGTAAATGCAAAATTCATCTATTTCAAAGTCTTGCTTTTAGCAAGTAAAGCAGCTTCATGCCCATTTTACAGATGAAACTATTGAAGTCTAGAGAGATTTCTGATTGGAAAAAAAAATAGGGCAGCTTTTGAATGTAACATTTTCTTCTTCCTCTTTATTATTTTTATTTTTTGTAGTGTTTAGAGGGAGTGAGAGGGAGAGTGAATAGAGGAGGGGCGGGGAGAGAGAGGGAGAGAGAGAATCTCAAGCAGCCTCCATGATCAGCGTGGAGCCCAATGTGGGGCTCGATCCCACCACTGGAGATCATGACCTCAGCCAAAATCAAGAGTGGGACACTCAACCGACTGAACCACCCACGTGCCCCTCTTCTTCCTCTCCTAATTTGAATTTTATTTAGAGAACTGATTGTCAAAATGTGATTATCAACAGCCATTAAAAATGTCAGGAGATTGCTTTATCGTTTTGTCAGCTCTTGCAATCTTTTTTAACTTAATGTTAGTTAGATAGTATAGGATGTGGTTGGTGGTTATCTGTAATTTTGCAGGAGTGTTCTATATTATCACTCCATCTTGCTGTGACCCCTCATTTCCTTTTCAGGAGTCCCCTGCACCCCTTTCACTCTGTGTGGTCTTGGTGGCAGTTGATGCCAGCCTCCCACAGTGAACACCCCACGTGCCAGATCTCCCTTTTCTTTCTGTATGCCGGGAAACAAGGAAGAGTTAAGTGCCTTGCCATGAGGCCCTTCACAGCTCCTGGGGTCTTTCCTGTTTATCGATCAAAGCCGCTAGCCTCCCCTTCTCTGATTCCCCTGTAGTTTATCAATAGATTCCCTTTACCTTAATTAGGTTAGCCAGAATCATCTTTTTTTAATGGTCATTTATTTACTTTGAGAGAGAGACAGTGCAAGCAGGGAAGGGGCAAAGAGAGGGAGAGGGAGAGAATCCCAAGTAGGCTCTGCATGGTCAGCACGGAGCATGATGTGGGGCTTGATCCCATGAATCAGGAGACCATGACCTGAGCCGAAATCAAGAGTTGGACACTCAACCAACTGAGTCACCCAGGTGCCCCTAGCCAGAATTGTTTTATGCCTGCAACCAAGGACACTAAGAGTCACAATATTCATTTGTAGAAGAGACAATGGTCACCTTCTCAAAATAATATTAATCCTTTATATTTTGGACAGTCTTTAGTGATATTTTAACCAAGTCACACATTTTGTGAATAGAGAAGCAAGGTTTTAAGAGTGTTGTGGGCTAAATTGTGTCCCTCTCCAAAAAAAATATTCATACAATGAAGCCCTAACCCTCTGTCCCTCAGACTATGAGTGTATTTGCAGAGAGGGCCTTTAAGGAGGTAATTAAGTTAAAATGGGGTCATTAGGCTGAACCCTCATCCACTATGACTGGTGTCATAAGAGGGGATGAGGACACAGAAACATCAGCCAGGTGTATGCACAGAGAGGTGACCGTGAGAACACATGGAGAAAAGGCATCTGCCATAGAAGGAATGTTTGTGTCCCCTCTCCAACTTCATTTGTTGATACCTAATTTCTTTTTTAAAAAAATTTTTAATTACATTTCTTTATTTTTGAGAAGCAGAGAGAGACAGAGCAGAGCATGAGTGGGGGAGGGGCAGAGAGAGAGACAGAGACACAGAATCCAAAGCAGGCTCCAGGCTGCAGGCTGTCAGTCCAGAGCCCGACATGGGGCTCGAACCCACGAACTGTGAGATCATGACCTGAGCCAAAGTCGGACACTCAACCGACTGAGCCACCCAGACCCCCTCTTGATAGCTAATTTCTAATGTGATGGTGTTTGGAGGTAAGGCCTTCCAGAGGTGATTAGATCATGAAAACAAAGCTTTTGTGAATGGCATTAATGTCCTTACAAAAGAGACTGCAGAGAGCCCCTCTGTCCCTTCCTCCATGTGAGGACACAACTAGATGACAGTCCTGAAGAACCAGGAAATGGCCCCTGACCAGATACTGAATCTGCCAGTATCTTGACTTTGAACCTCCTAGCCTCCAGTACTGTGAGAGATAACTATTTGTTGTTGAAGTCACCCTGTCTGTGGTGTATTTATTACAGCAGCCTGTGCTAAGACAGTGACCAAGGAGAGAGGCTTCAGAGAAAACCAAACCCGCTGACACCTTGATCTTGGACTTCTCGCTTCTAGAACTGTGAGAAGATACAATTCTATTGTTTGAGCCCCCCAGTGTTTGGTATGTTATTATGGAAACCCTAGTAAACTAATACAAAGGAGTAATACGGCTTATCCAACTTTATACTTTTAGCCATGGCAAATGTTAGACCCAAATCCAAATCTAAGAAGTCCCTGTTCAGTGCTTATGCTGATCTATGAATGCAGCAGGAAGCTTGGGTTCTGTAGTTCATGACTACCGTCAATGTTATTTTGAGCAGTATGTTAGTTAATTATGTGATTGACTAGCAGTCCACTTAAAACTTCTGGTTATGCTTACCAATCTGTAAAAATGGTTCTAAATCTGAGACTGAATGCAAGAATATGACTAATCACTTATTAGTGTCCACACACACACACACACACACACACACACACACAAATGGCTGTCTTTTTTTCAGATTCTCAGCTCACAGGGTTTCTAAAAGTCTATTAAATTTGGATAGAGATTTGTTTTTTAAAACCCACATTCCAGAGTATGATTCAATGGGTCTTGAGAAAAGACACACTCATTTGTGATTTTAAAAATAAATTACACGCTAAGCTTTTACCAAATAGTTCTACAGCTTCTGCCAAAGCCCATAATCAATCTTTTTCTTAACTCATTTTGTAATTTAAATGCTGTTAAGTTACCAGAGGAATAATGCTAAATATGAATACACAAAAGAGAAAGGAAATGTAGCTTAGCCTTAATTCAGTGGAAAATGAGGGTGAGTAAAAGCTTCTCTGGGGGAATAAATTGATTCAATTAAGTTTTAGTTAAATTAATCCCATTAGAGAACCAAACACTCTCCAGTGCTCTGGAAAAAGTAACTTTCTAAATTGTCCTCTAGCAATTAATATAATATAGGGAGGTAAACACATGTGTTTACTCATAGTTTCATCCATTTTAGTTCAAAGGAAGCTTAATCAAAATAACCTTATAGTTAGTACTGTCCTAGAAAGAAACTCAGTATCTGGGGTATTACTGTCAGACGAATCACCCTCAGAAGTTTATAAAAAGAAATTTCCCTCAAAGCCATCCTCACAATTGAGGAAATAACCTCATTTAGTCTCTTACCAAAGAGAGTCTCAATTTTCCCAAAGGTACTTCAATAATGAAGTGCCATCAGTGGGACAGGTGTACTTAGGAGAAGAAAAGCAGGACTTTTCTTCAGTGGATTAAGTGGAAAAGAGAAATGTGGCCATGCGATGTCTTGACAATTTCTGTAGGAATTTTGAATTCATGAGGACTTGAACATAGTTCCCCAGAAAATCAAAATGGATGATGTGTCCTGATGTACATATGAATGTACTCTCCTTGGAAATTAAAATTAAAATTTAGAAAGCAATACCATTTAAAATAGCATAGGGGCGCCTGGGTGGCGCAGTCGGTTAAGCGTCCGACTTCAGCCAGGTCACGATCTCGCGGTCCATGAGTTCGAGCCCCGCGTCGGGCTCTGGGCTGATGGCTCAGAGCCTGGAGCCTGCTTCCGATTCTGTGTCTCCCTCTCTCTCTGCCCCTCCCCCGTTCATGCTCTGCCTCTCTCTGTCCCAAAAATAAATAAACGTTGAAAAAAAATTAAAAAAAAAAAATAAAATAGCATCAAAAATAGGACATTTTGGAGGATAAATCTTACAAGTTTCCTCAAACTTTTTGACACCTTTCTCTTTAGACCTTTGTTCTTCATCCTCTAGAAGCCTTGTGACGTGGTTCAAGACTGAGAGAATAAAAATGGCTCCATGGATTCACTCACAAGTCAAATTTGAGAAACTGAAACGGAAAAAAGTGGTTTTGTAAGGTGCAAGTTGTGTTTTTCATGAGCTGCGGGAAGTTTGAGAATGTTACACAAGGTAGGCAGTTAATAGGTGTAGTAAGTCCGCCTTCAGAGGACTACCAGCCCCACAGCAGTTCACTGGGAGCCAGCGGGCTCCAAGCGTGTACCCTTTAAGGGCCCTTTCCTATTTTTCAAACCACTCTATTCATAAGCATTACCTAGAAAAACCATTTCCGGATCAGTCAGATTCAAACGGAGGTCTCTTTTAAACATTTTTAGCCATTTTTATTCTCTCACGTTTGAGAAACAAAAAACCAGAATTTATGCTGCTCAACAGAACAATTCAGAGTGAGGTTTCTCCAAGCTTTTTATCACCTTTCTTTTTATACCCCTGTTCTTCATCCTACAGCAGCCTCATAACCTGGTTCTCCTCTTATTTTACCAGCTCAGGACCCCAACCAGGTTCAGTTGTTTAAATACAGCCAGGCCAGGGGCGCCTGGGTGGCGCAGTCGGTTAAGCGTCCGACTTTAGCCAGGTCACGATCTCGCGGTCCGTGAGTTCGAGCCCCGCGTCGGGCTCTGGGCTGATGGCTCAGAGCCTGGAGCCTGTTTCTGATTCTGTGTCTCCCTCTCTCTCTGCCCCTCCCCCGTTCATGCTCTGTCTCTCTCTGTCCCAAAAATAATAAATAAACGTTAAAAAAAATAAAAATAAAAAAATAAATACAGCCAGGCCAGATGCCCAGGTGGCTCAGTCAGTTAAGTCTCCAATTCTTGATTTCTGCTCAGGTTGGATTTCACAGTTGCTGGTTTCAAGACCCGTATCAGGCTCTGTGCTCACAGGGCAGAGCCTGTTTAGGATTCCTTCTCTTTCTCTCTCTCTCAATCTCTCTCTCTCTCTCTCTCTCTCTCTCTCTCTCTCTGACCCTCCCATGATCACTCACTGGCTCTCTTTCTCTCTGGCTCAAAACTAAAAACAAATCAAAACAAAATTTAAATATAACCAGATCACAACCCTCCTCCTCCTCCTCCTCAGCTTCAGGCACTTTTGCTAGCATTGCCATTTCCCTTCTACTACTTGTCCTTCCCTGCCCTCCACCTAGCCCACCTACCTAGCCCTAGTCATAAACCAATCCAGTATTTTAAGTGCTTGAATTCTGGGGGACAAAGCACACCACCATGTGGCTTGGTGCAGCTCTGGATGCCCACACCCGCCTGGGCTGCAGCCCTTCTGGCCAACCACTCATGTGTTTCTAGTGAGTAGCCCCTGCTGCCTCTCACAATGGCAGGTCAGAGCCATCGGGGAAAATTCAGCTGTCTGTTGCCTTCTCTGTTGCCCTTACACCCCTCCTCCCTCTATGCAAAAAGGATACCAAGAAAGTTGGGGTGGACTTTAATTCAGGGTCAAATATTTTTTTTTAATCATTATTTATTTATTTAGAGAGAGAGAAAGCATGCGAGTGAAGGAGGGGCAGAGAGAGTGAGAGAAAATTCCACCCAGGCACAGTGCTGTCAGCCAGGAGTCTGCCGCGGGGCTGGAACTCACCAACCATGAGCTCACGACCTGAGCCAACATCAAGGCTCAGACACTCAACTGACTGAGCCACCCAGGCGCAGGGTCAAATATTTGAATTGGCATTATCTTACAGTTTCCTGGGCTTTGATCACTGGAAGGATGCTCCAGGAACTGTGCCAAAACACAGGAGAAGAGGAGGAACATTGTTGATGCTAGGTGGGAGGAGCTGGTCTGGAGGGATTACAAAGATAAAACCTTCCTCTACAGCCTTAAGACTACAGGCTTCTTCAGTGAGGGAAACAGGAATGCAGACGCACGGAAGCTTAGACACAAGCATGTTTAGGGAGTTGAGCAGTGAGAGCAAAGACCCGGACAGTATGAAGAGGGGCAGGAAGAGGTGTGGCTGCAGTATGTGGTGCCAAACTCAGAAGCCTCCTTCATGCCAGGCGAGGGCATGTTCACCCCATCCTAGAGGAATGGCTGTTCAAGAAAAGTTCAAAAGGATGCACAATAAGTTTCTTTCTTAGAGGAACAGGTGACAACCATAGGACGACAGAGTGGGAGGCTGGTGGCAAGCAGCAGGACTGGCTACGGGGGCATCAGGCTGGTGCAGGCACACAGGGCCCACCACCCTGTCCTCAGAAGGCTTCATAATAGAGATTTAAGGCTTTGTGGTTGGTGCCCTGATATTCAAAAAGATAATGATAACTTGAATAATGGATTATATGCAGTGGGCTTGCCGCCTCAGCTCCTATGCATCCTTCTCCTGCCACCTCCCTGCCTCCTGGGGTTCTCAGCAGCCACCTGCTCCCCTGGCCTCTGACGTCATGAGCAGCACTCAGCCTATCCTGCCAGGCCTGGCATTGTTGTCCCCACACCTCCACCTGGCTTCCTCATTCCTGTGACCTGGGTCGGGGGTGGGGGGGGAGGGGGGGTGGAAGGCACGGAGGTGGGGAGGTCAGAGGCAAATGCCTCAGGGCATTTTGGAGCCGGCCAGGGCAGCCAGGGTCACTGCCCCGAGTTGGAAGAAGCAAGACATGTTCAGCAGACATCAGATGGGGTGAGCCTCTTGCTCACTCCCAATCCAGGTACCAGGCAGTTCTCATTGTGGAGGTTGGAGTCTCTTGAAGGTCACTTATCCACTGTAGGTTGGTGAGGAGGCTGAGAAGGAAAGGGAGATGACTAGCTTGACTTCTCTGCCCCTGGCCAGGCACAGCTCATTCCATATTGCCAGCGGCATAGGGCTTGTGGTGTGTCGGAGGAGGGACCCAGCAGCTTAAGGGGGGGGAGGGCGGCGAATGTGTATGCACCCAGAGGTGATGGTGGGGGGCAGGGTGCCTGTGAGGGTCAGTGTTGGGCCACGGGAAATATGATGTTAAATAGCAAACCTAAAACACCATGGTGAGTCAAGACAGACCATGAAAGAAAGAATCATGCTTTATATTTTAGTACCTTTAAAGGCGCATTTTCATTTTGCATTGGGCCCCATGCATTATTTAGCTGACCCTAGGAGGAAACTGGTTTCCCTGTTGCTGTGGTCCAGGCAGGGCCCAGAGTCAGAGGAATTGAATGATCTTCTCCCTCTGCATTATGTCTCCTGACTCTCCCGGGGTCAGCTCCTCCGATACTTCGAGAATGCCATTAGGCACGCTGTGTTATATTTAGAAGTTCTCAGTCATTTCACCTTCTTCCACTAAACTATGTGCTTCTTAATAGCAGGAGATTATTTTTCTGACTAAAGAAGGTATGATCTCAGCCTTCAAAGAGAACAAAATAATGAGTCCTTAAGAAGAGTTATTGAATAACAGAAGAGTGAAGATGATGAAGGACATCATGGAGGAGTGTGTGTGTGTGTGTGTGTGTGTGTGTGTGTGTGTACATGTGTCGGTTTAGGAAATACTTGTAATCTAACAGAGGGTCAGTGGAATTGGGGAAGGTCCTGCCTCCCTTATGTTAGAAGTCTATATTTTAGTTTTGTCCTGATGGTAGGTACCTAATCAGGGAGCAAGTCAAGATAATTAAGATGTTAATGATAAAGCTGCAGTCCTTCCCTCTTGTGGGTTAAGAGAAAATCCACTGTAAGAGTGCTGACAATGTGGATTCCATATTTGGCCCTCCGTCTTGTTTATGCCCAGGTGATGATCTCTGGCTGGGCTACATGTGCCAGGCCCTGTGGAGGTTAATGTGTGTCCTGGATGGAGTGTTGGAAGGCTTGTTCTGATCTTCAGAAAGATGCCTGGTGCACAGAAGACCCTACCTGAGTTAACTAGTGGAGATCCTCTGGCACGCAGATGGCACCACGTTAGATAACTATGCTGTGACCCCACCACCCTGCCCTTTGCTCCATAAAAGCTGGGACTTAAAGTCCCCAGATTATGGTGGGGCACCATCTGCCTCCATCATCTGTCTGCCCACTGCCCCCTGTCAGTAAGTTATCCTGAAAAAGTTGTATAAATTATACGGAGTGCTTTGTCTTACTTTTTTTCAGTCTGGAGGATACTTTACTGATCCACCTGCCCCTTCTTACAGTCCACATAGCTTGAAAAAAGTTCATGTTTTATTTTTTTATATTTTTTATTTTTTTTATTATTATTTTTTTTTAACATTTATTTATTTTTGAGACAGAGACAGAGCATGAATGGGGGAGGGTCAGAGAGAGGGAGACACAGAATCTGAAACAGGCTCCAGGCTCTGAGCTGTCAGCACAGAGCCCGACGCGGGGCTCGAACCCACGGACCGCGAGATCATGACCTGAACTGAAGTCAGCTGCTTAACCGACTGAGCCACCCAGGCGCCCCTTTATATTTTTTAATGTTTATTTGAGAGACAGACTGTGATTAAGGGAGAGGTAGAGAAAGAGGGACACAGAATCCGAAGCAGGCTCCAGGCTCCGAGCTGTCAGCACAGAGGGGGATGTGGGGCTCGAACCCACGAATCATGAGATTACGACCTGGGCTGAAGTCCGACATTCAACTGAGCCACCCAGGTGCCCTGAAAAAAGTTCATGTTTGAGGAACTTCTGGGAGGAAAACATGTGCTGCCTTCATAATCAACCCAAAAAACAGAAAGCTGAGGGAAGAAAGTGAGGAGGATTGTCTCTTCTGAGATGAATATTTCATTATTTTTGTATTTGGGATGATTATTATCTTCCCATTACGTAAAATTTTAAACAATTAAGATACTACCTCAGCAACAAGCATAAAATATTCTGACAAATTAGTTCCTTTGCTCAACACATTCCCTGGAGCCTTATCACTTATTTTGTGGCATTAACTAGTTTCCTGTTGAACCAGGAAGGATATCCAAATGGATATCAAGAGGATTTCATGTCAGTAGACAACAAATAGTAAGAAAAGGACAATATTTGAAATTTTGGTGTAGTTAGAGAAATAGAGAAAGACACAAGGAGGACCCAGGAAATTTTGCCGGCAAAATTTGTTAGAGTTTTTGGGCCGAAGAGAGTATGGCAAAACCTCAGAGAAAGACACATTAAGTCGCTGTGCGTATTGGAACCCTAGGGAGGAATGGAAAGGGGTGAAAACACTGTTACAGAGCCTAAAAACCATTTCCTGGTCTCGCTACTTCTATCTGGGAATCTCCTATACCATAACTATTGAGTTTTTTTAAGTCATGTGGCAACATGTAGGAAAGATAATAATTGCCATGGATACCTAACAATTCTGTGACTTTGGGCAAGTTTTGACCTCTTGAATCCTTGATTTCCTTATCCATGAAAAAAGACTGATGGTAATAGTATTTGCCTCATAAATTGCTCTTAAGCGGTAGAAATAATTAAAGCATGTAAAAGACTCAACTCAGAGTCTGGCATGTGTTAAACACTTATCACATGGTATCTATTATTATGAAAGGCAGGAATTAGTGAGAAAAATCTCAAAATTGCTTTTTTTATGGAACTGAAACTGTAGGTTTTGAGTCAGTTCTGTAATGATTAAAAGCGAAATGGTTCCACTTTATTTTCCAACAGCTGTATATCTATCTTCCTCAACATTTTTTTTTTTTTTTTTAATTTCCAATAGAAACTCAGTAACGATATGCAAGTTCCTTTTTCTCTGAGGCTTTGTGTGTATGTGTGTTCAGGGAAACAATATACTTGCAAGTATTTCTGACTTATTTTTCAACTAAATATTTACACATTTATCTTTCTTTTAAGTTTATTTCTTTTGAGAGAGACAGAGAGAGAGCATGCAAGTGAGGGAGGGGCAGAGAGAGAAGGAAAGAGAGGGAATCCCAAGCAGGCTCCTCACTGCCAGCTCAGAGCCCAATGTGAGGAGCTCAGGAACTGTGAGATCATGACCTGAGCCGAAACTGAGTGAGACACTTCACCAACTGAGCCACCCAGGTGCCCCTACACATTTATATTTTAAATAAACATAATAAATGGCAATAGTCTCAAATGACAGGATTTTTTTTTTCTTTTTTTTTTTTAATGAAAAAGAGGAAGGATTGGCTTTCAGATGTTCAAATGAATTTGACCTCACCAGGCTGTGGTCTGTCCAAACAAGTCCTTCCTTCCCGGGTCTTTGACTTTGAGCGTGTTCTCCAGTGAAGCCCTAAATGCAAGAACTTTAAGACTCATGCCTAATGGGTGTGTCTCTTAGAGGGAGCAGATTATAACTGAAAGCTATTTATAAAGAGAATGAAAACAGTTCTGTTTCATGACTGCTATTGTTATTTAGGGGTGGCAAAATCAGATATCAGTATTGTGCTTGGAGAAAGAATGGAGCCTCTTCTGAAGTGTCAGGAGAGCTACTGGAATTTTAAAAACACCTGACCCAAATTCTTGCAGAACTAAATTCTTTGTTCTTCTCTATATTATAATTAAAATGGAAGTTGTAAACTTTCCCAAAGGCCAGCGTAAAAACTGATGTTTATCACTATAGCTACAAGTGACAAAGGCTGTAGTTTATGGAAGATAAAGGCAATAGCCTTCCCATATGCTTTTGTGATATTAACTAATTAGAAAAGGGAGGGGTCTTATATTTATTGTATTTTCTAAATTACCCGTGATTTTTCAAAATCTGTTTTTCTTTTCATCACGACGATGAGAGGGCTGTGGTTTTCTTTTACTAAAATGTATGTGTGTTTATTGCTGATGTTTTTGTAAACACAGAGCCGAGGGCTGGGATCCATCTTCTTGTAATTCACTAGGTGCAGGCTTTGTTGTCCTTGCACGGAGTGCCAAAACTGACATCACCATCCTGTTCTCCTAGAACTCCAGCTGGATGAACTGTGGGGCATGTGCCCTGACCTCATGTTCAGCATCAGGGTCAAAGCAAAGAGAGGTCTGACAAAGATTCTGTTGTAAGCTCGTTATGGAAATGCCACGATGATGCTCTATCAAGCTCAGTGCACGTTGCACCAGCTCCCACCCCTCTCCTTCCCAGTGAGGTCCTGTCTCAAGCTTTACAAAATGCAATTCAGAAGGGTGACGAAGGGAGGAAGAATGAGGGGGAAATGTAAGTCAGAACAGTCATTATTCTTGTTACATCTAAAGTGGTGAATCTTATTTTTCCTGTTTATGTAATTGCTGCTGTCTAAGATTGTTGAATAGAACAGATCTAAATGTCACATTACATATATGTTAATGGAAACACATAGTGTCCAAAGCATTGGCTGTGGAAGTAGAAACCAGGAGTTCTCTAACCTCTTCAGACTCTGACTGCTATATATTATTTGAGGACCCCTTAACACATGCTAACTCTGTCTCATTGGTTGCCGAGAGCTTATCTGTCTGTGTATAGTGTCAAGACAGAGGAAACTGTGCACTTGGAATCCTTCCTAGCTTCAAAAGATACAGTGTCAGAAAGAAAAAAAAAAAAAAGAAAAAAAAAAAAGAAAAAAGAAAAACTTAGAAACAAGCAAAGAACAATAACTGAGTGTTCTGTTAGGGTTACCTCTCCCTTTGTAGTCATCAAACTTTTACAGCTCTGATAATACAAAGAATTTTATCTTTAGAAATACAGATGTATTGTGTATGGCAGAACTTAATTATTTCCGGGTGGATATTGACAGTTTCACATCTATCTGAATATTCATTTGCACATTCCTGTGTATAGAGAGGACCTCTATATATGTGTACTAAGGTTTCTTCTTTGACTAGGTTGGGACATATTCTTGGTTCCCTCAGTAATTAATGAGTTAGATAAAATCTTTTACATGCATTTGCTTTATATTTGTATGACAATCATGATTTTACCTTTTAAAATAATCCTTTAGCAAGAACTTTAAATAGTTGATAGGCTCTCCATTCTTTCTTTGCATTACGAACTCGCAGGTAGAGAAATCCACCACAAATTTAAAAATGTTGATTTGCTTACTAGATTTTTATTAAATATTTGTGTCTTTGGTATTCAAAGATAGTCCTAAAGATAATGGGGTGATGTGTTAATTTGCTTTGCACTCTGCAAATCTGGGATCATTGGTCCATAAAGATTTGAGGTTACCTGGCAGCAGGGGTCAGGGCTGGGGATACTGTGAGGAACTCTGGCTAAAAGTGCTGGTGAAGCATTCAAGTCAGTGTTGCTCTGTAAAGAATGGAAGCCTCTTAAGCTTAATGGCGAATTAGGCTAGGTGAATAGCTCAGATAATTTTTAAATTGGTTCAATTGGATTGTAGCAAGAATGCTTCTCTCTCTTTCCTAATATAATGCCGCCCTAAATGGTTCCCCACATTACTGTTTTGTCTCATGCTTGACTCTGAAAACAGAGATAAATATTTGAGGAACCTTAAAACCAATAAAATAATAATAGATGTCATTTATTGGAAAGCCGTATTTATAGACACTTTGCATTTATTATCAGAGTTATTCCTCACAGCAGCGGTCTCTGGAAAGTATTATTATCTATATTCTATGTGTGAGAAAACCAGTACTCAAAGAGACTAACCTGTCCCAAAGTATCCATCTAGTAAGTGGAAGAGCAGGGATTTGTACCCTTTTTTTGCTCACCTGTGAAGCCACTGGGTTTAGCCATCATGCAACATGGGGTCTGTGTTGCTGGGCTCTCGAGTTCTACTTTCAGACTCTGAATACTGGTTTGACTGCTTCAGCTCCCCCCAGTATCGCAGGCATTTAGGAGATGAATAAAAGAGAATCAGAGTGGGGCGCCTGGGTGGCGCAGTCGGTTAAGCGGCCGACTTCAGCCAGGTCTCGCGGTCCGTGAGTTCGAGCCCCGCGTCAGGCTCTGGGCTGATGGCTCGGAGCCTGGAGCCTGTTTCCGATTCTGTGTCTCCCTCTCTCTCTGCCCCTCCCCCGTTCATGCTCTGTCTCTCTCTGTCCCCAAAATAAATAAACGTTGAAAAAAAATTTTTTTTTAAAAAAAAGAGAATCAGAGAAGAAGACTGAAAGGGAAAGGTCTGAAATACAAGAGGAGAACCATGACTGAATGTGGTCACAGAGGGAAGAAGGGAGAGAATTCTAGGAAGAATAGAATGATCAACTATATCAAATAGTATTAGGATGTCCGTTAATATAATTAAAGTGAGTTTGTGTCAAGCAATATGAAGTGATCATTGGCAATCATTGCCAGAAAATTTTAGCAGAGTGGAGACAGAAACCAGGTAATAGTCTCCTAAAGGTACATGGAATGTGAGGATACAGGAAAGAAACATTGAAGACACAAGGGAGGGAGGAGATGCTGATGAAACCCCCTTGGAGACCTTACACGAGTAGAAAAGACCATGTAAAGGAGGGACAGATGCAGGAGCCTAGACATCAGAAGGGAAAATACCTGGGAAGCTTCAATTTCTTTGTGAAATAGGAGAGACGTGTGCTTTTCGAGAAAGAGGGTAGGATGTAGGGGCGGCAGGGTAAATGAAGGACAACCAGTTTGTGTATGGTTTTGATTTGTCCCTGTGAGGAATGCCAGAGACTACTCATTATGAACATATAAATAGTTGACCAGAGAGGGCTGCAGGCCAGCTGTCACTGGGCATCTGGAACAGTGACTGCATGGTGGTGTGATTTCTCCAGGAGGACTTGGGATCCCAAAATATTGGATTGTATTAACATTAGAGGTAGGAAAGTAGGTGAAGTGTGGAAGTGAAATGGTAGTGGTAGTAAAAATAGCTCAAGTGAGACAGGAGAAGAAGGGATGTGGTCTAGGTGTATTTATTCATTTATTTTTTTTTTTTTAATTTTAATGTTTATTTTTGAGAGAGAGAGAGACACACACACACACACAGCATGAGTGGGGGAGGGACAGAGAGAGAGGGAGACACAGAATTTGAAACAGGCTCCAGGCCCTGAGCTGTCGGCTCAGACACAGGGTTCGAACCCATGGACCATGAGATCATTACCTGAGCCTAAGTCGGATGCTTAACCAACTCGGCCACCCAGGAACCCCAGTCTAGGTATATTTAAACAACTGAGCCTGGTTGGGGTCCTTAACTGGCACTACAAATGGAGAACCAGTTCTGAGGGCTTCTGTAGGAAGAACAGGGGTGATGATGGAACATCTTAGCTCAGATTTCATCTAAAGTGCACGGTGAAGCATGCACAAGACAGTGCTGATGAAACAGTGAAAAACTCTCTCTATATCTCAACCCTGAAAATGCTAAAGGAATAAATTATTAAATACTAATTTTTCATTCTAATTGAAGCCATTTTAAATAGACTTCCCTTCCAGCTGTTTCTGAAATAGCATTAGTGTCTACAGAAGTGATAAAAAAGGAGTGATCTGTAGGAGTTTCTGATTATTTCTTTCTAAATTTTAGATTACTGCTAGCATTTTAGTCTGGGCTTTGTTTAGAGGCAATGCAAATTATCTACCCCACACCAGGAAACGTTTAAATAATTCTTGCAGGTGATGTCTTTATAGAATCTTCCAGAAAGTATGAAAGAGTGAGAAACCACCATGCAAATCTCAATGAATGTTTAAATTTGGAGATGGATAATTTGTTTTATTTCTGGACTTGATGAGGGTAATAGAAGTACTAGTTTTCTATTGACATAGGGAAAAAGAACTCCTTTCCAGTCACATCTCTGATTCTCATGTTAATAGATGGTAAGAAACAAGGGGGGGGGAGTAATTTTGATAACTAAATAAAATTAATTCACTACCAGTTGTTCGATTTTTGTGTGTTCAGTACATTTTAGCCCAGTGTTACCTAACTTATGTGTTTAAAAAAAAATCATGAAAGCTTAAAACAATTTGAAAGTAATTTGTTGTTAGTTAAGGAGAGGAGATGCACTCTCTTCTTTACTCTCCTTTCAGCCCTTGAATGACTCAGTATTAATTCATTTTCTGTCAATAGAGAGAGCCCATAAATAAAACAAAATCTGGAACTTAATATTTGTTGAAATCAGCCAAGAAAATGAGACATTGGGTTGGCGTGTCTTGAACTTGCTTACATTCTCTCCTCCTTGAAGAAATATTAAGTTAAATCATCTACTTGGAAAGCTTGTAAGAGAATTTGAAGGGAGAAAAGGCAGCAGGGATCACAGTGAGTGTTAATGACGGACCCTCTGAGATAGACTTGGCAGTGCTGTCTGCAAATCCATCGTGAGTCATAAGGCTAATGTATGTACACAAGCCTATTAGGCTCTTGTCTCTGTGTCAGGCTCAGCATTTTCCTTTCCATTTTTCTATCTGGAAATACTATTAGTTGGCTAATGCACCTTGCTAGAGAGGCAAGAAAGACCTCAGGGATTTGGGATATGATAATGCCTTTGATCATGGCACAGATAATTTTTCTATGCACTTGGCCTCAAGTATAATGGCCTAACCCAAAAAGACTAACTTTTGAAAATTATTCTTTTCTTTTCTTTTTTTTTAAAGTTTATTTATTTTGAGAGAGAGAAAGCATGTGCGCAGTCACACATAGATGCGCGGGAAAAGGGACAGAGAGAAAGGAGAGAAAGAGAATCCCAAGTAAGCTTCCCACTGTTGGCACAGAGCCTGACATGGGGCTCCAACTCATGAACCTTGAGATCATGACCCAAGCCGAAATCAAGAGTTGGACGCTTAATCATTTGAGCTACCCAGGAGCCCTTGAAAACTGTTATTTTCAAGCTTTTATTTTATCTCAATATCTTGAATTATGGTATTATAATTTTAATCATCTGTTTCCATATTCAAACCCAAACGAAGAGGAAAAAAAATCCAAGAATCGTATCAGAGCTGAGAAAAGTTAGATGGAATTTAAGAGCCTTCTAAATACTTAGTCATTTTTAATTACTTTAGTAATACTTTACTTTTGTAATACTTCATTTTTTAAATTGTTTCGCAATATTTTAAAATTAAAAAAATTTAAATAGGGCATTCCTTTTCTTAACAATTTGTTTTTTTGTTTTCTAATTAATCTCCAGTGTGTGTGTGTGTGTGTGTGTGTGTGTGTGTGTGTGTGTATAGTAACCACCTGGGCTGAACTGTACTTTAGGTCAGAACTACATCAAGAAAAGATGGTTTTCTTCATTTTCTGCTTTCCTCATTATTAAACTTCTTCTTGGTACTCCCTTAGATGCAAATGTTATATAATCTTAAATATCTTAATACCACTCTTGTATTAGTATATTTGAACAATAACATATTAATATTTTATTTTTTGAGAAAACCTATGTGTTCTGGAAAGTTCTATTTTAAAGATTTCTCAAAGTTTATTTTTTAGCCTTTTCTCTGTGTGGCTGCCCCATAGCCAGGCCCCTAGCAGCTGACTGCTGTTGGTCCTGATGCAAAATGTCAGGTCATTTGCTGGGAGTCAGGTCAGTAGGGCGGGGGGACTCTGGAAATGAATTCAGAGCCCTAGAATGAATGTTCTCATTTTCTCTCATGTCCTCTGTATTTCTCAAGGCTTCTAGGTACAGACTCTCAGAAAAGAAGAACCCAGGCACTCCTGGGAAAGCTGTGTCTCATCATCTCCCTCCTTTCAGCTGCCCTCTATGCAGGAATTAACCTGTTTTGTGCAGCTGAGCTGTGCTAAATGATCCATAAATCATGAGACACAGCTCTATGGGGGGGGGGGGGGGGTAAAGAATTCTCTTGCATTTAAAATGCTTGCAAATAGGTCCTTAAGAGTTGTCCAGAAGACACCTGGAATTAGTTGCATATATATGTATGTGATATGTATATATATATTATATATATATATATCATATATTATAGATTTTATATATATATGTATATATATGATTTTCAACAAATAAAATTTTGCGTATCTCCATGTTATTACCACATCCTCAGGGTTTGAAAATCTTCTTCTCCCTTTCAGCAAAATTCCTGGTGTTTAGGAACATATGAACAGATCCCAAGCTACTTTCTACATAAAAACATATTAGAGGCAGAACTGAAAGACATTTTACAAGCCAAGACCCAGCCAGGCCCTGGAGTTCTCTGTTACTCTTTTCACCGTTGATAACATCGTCCAACCTGAAGCTGCTTGGAGCTGCGTTCAACAGCTCTCGGTTTTCAATGTGTGATGTTATCAGCTTTAACAGGGAAGCCAAAGCCAACAATGAACACTCAGGTCTCGGGAGACCAAATCAGGATGGACTGTGCCTAGACTCTTCTGTGAAAATGTGCGCATCTCTAATTGCTATGAATTCTGATTGGTTTGCCAGCAAATATTTGTTGTTAAAATTGTTTACAGGTGATTTCCATCACTGGTTTCAGGAGAGCAGAGACAGGTGGGACCAGCACAGTTTCTGCCGCCTTTAGCAAACGCTTCTGTGATGAAAGATGACAAAAAGTAATGCAACAGCCCGCTTCTCTGGAAGGAGCTAGTCGCAATGCCTAAGGGAAAGCATTCACTAACTCTTTTCTCATGAAAATCAGCCTTTGTTCAGAGCAGAAGAACAAGCCGGGACTTTTACTGAGAGTAGTAAATCAAGCCTTGGGCAACCCAAGGAACAAAGTTACAAGAAGGGCTCACCTCCTCATTAGGGCCTGCGACACTACCAAAAAACAAATCATTTTCTCCAGTCCTGGCTCTTTGCAGAAAGTTAATCTACTATTCCAGTAACATCATAGAGAGTAACATCAACCTGGGCTGTAGAAGTAGGTTTTAATCACCTGAAATTTTCTTGTGAATTGGACAAAAAAACCTTTCTCAGTCACCAAGTAGATAGTAGCAGAGACCGAGCTCAGCCCCCAAAGCACCACCTGTTATTGCCACAACAGTACTCTCTCTTTTCCAAATACCTACCACAATCAGATACACTGAACCAGTCATTTCATTACTGCTGGAAATAAAGAAGTAGCAAGCCACCAATCCTTACTTGTAACTTGAAACATTTAATATGACATCTGGGTATAGACTGTGTCTCTTTTCTCTTAATTCTGATATCTGTTCTTCCCTTCACTCTAGATTCATGTTTCATTTTAATGGGGTTCTCTGCAGCCCACATTTTCCTGTTTAAAATTTGCCGCTGACAAGTAATTGTGTATAAATGTAATAACAGGTATTCGTTGTGACAACTGCATTGAAATAATTTTTATGACAAAATTACTTCTAAATTATTTTTTGGTAGTGCATGGATTTTCAGCTTAGTATTGTATAATTTATACACGGAATTGGATTATTCTGTCATTTAAAAAACACGGGAACAGGAGACAGAAGGAAAAGATCAAGTAGATTAAAGAGGTTACATTCATATGACCAGAATAGTTTTTTTTTTCCCTCTATGTAAAAAAAAAACACTTTAATGACGTTACTTCTCAATACAAAACTCTAACGCTTGAAACTCTTTAAAGTACAAACTATTTATATTGTCTTCAAGTTCACTATGTACATGCCCACGTATCTTCCCTCAACAGCTCTGTGCACAATTCGCAGTGCGAGTATGCCTCAGACCTTTTGTCCTCTTTCATTTCATGCAGTTTCCTTCCTTTGCAGTTCTCCACGTTCCTCTCTGACTACATGTGTCCTATTCTCCAAGTGTCCCCTTCATAAAGAGCCTTTCTTGCCATTTCTCTCCTCTAAAGCTATTACTTACTTAGCATAGCTACCACTTATATTATATTAGAGATTATTAGTAAATCCTGTTTTGTTTAGAAAAGTAAAATGAAAATGAGAGAAGTTAGGTGATGTGACATGAAAAATTTCTGACTGAGCTCATTAAGAACCAGGCTTAGTTTAATTGAGCAAGTAGGTATTGGAGTCTTACAATGTGGAAATCATGAGATTTCTAAGAGCATCTGGGATGCCAAGTGAATTAGATAATCCATATTCCTGAAAGATGATTTACATACTTTTGGAACAAGTAACGCTATCTTTAAAATAAAAGAGTAAAAGGTATTGTCTGATATCTTCTACCTCTAGAAATGAATGTCAAGGGCTTTTTGCAGACTTCAGGAAAAAATTTATATCAACACCAAGGAAAGATGGCAATGGTCTATTTGCAAACAAGCTTGGGAAGTTCACTTTTCTGAGAGTCCTTCCACATGTGCATATGGGTTCACGTGATGGTCAATTCTATGTGTCAACTTGGCTAGTCCAGATTATCTAGATATTTGGTCAAACACATCTGGATGTTGGTTTGGAGGTATTTTTTTATTTTTTTTTTAAATTTTTTTTTCAACGTTTATTTTATTTTTGGGACAGAGAGAGACAGAGCATGAACGGGGGAGGGGCAGAGAGAGAGGGAGACAAAGAATCGGAAACAGGCTCCAGGCTCTGAGCCATCAGCCCAGAGCCCGATGCGGGGCTCGAACTCACAGACTGTGAGATCGTGACCTGGCTGAAGTCGGACGCTCAACCGACTGCGCCACCCAGGCGCCCCTGGAGGTATTTTTTTAGATGAGATTATCATTTAAATCACTAGCCTCTAAGTAAAGCAGATAATCCTTCATAATGTGAATGGGCCTCATCCAATCAGTTGAAGGCCCTAACAGAAAAAGATGTATTCCTCCCCTAACCCCCAAAAAGGGCATTGTGACTGTAGCTGCCTTTTGATTTGAACTAAAGCATCAACTCTTTCCTTGGTCTCCAGCCTGCTGCAGATTTTGGACTTGTCAGCCTCCACAATTGCATAAGCTAATTCCTTCAAAGAGGTTTTCTCTCCCCCCACCCTATTGGTTCTGTTTCCCTGGAAAACTCTGACTACTATGGCCAAGGTCCCTTTCAGCTCTATCTCCCTGTGATTTATGTATAAAATGGAATTTCTCCTTTGAATCCATGGATCAACCTTGTTTGTATAAAAATCTTTGTCTACATTTATTATTTATAATTAGTTTGCATCCACACTTCATCAGAGAGATGAACGTTTTCAAGATCCTTGATACGTATTTGGGTTATAGAAAATATCATAGGGTTTTATGACATGCTCCCTGCATTTATAATTTTTGAATTAAATAGCACAGAGAAATCATTTTAGAATGTGTGTAATTTGCATAGCCTCATTTATTTTACTTCTCCTTCTTCCCTCTGAAGTCCCCCCACAACCTTTCATTCTATGCCTTGAGATGGCATCAGTGCTAGTCTATGGATATCAATTTTTTTCCCCATAGGTCTTAATCTTCTTGCTTGTTGTGGAAAAGAAATCACTGTCTGAAGCCCTTCATATGAGAAATTAGTAGCTCCTACAATACTGCTGGAGCAAAAGGGAATTGTCCAGCCACATCTGCAGGATAATATACCCTTGCAAACAGTTTAATTCAGTCCTCCTAGACATTGTACTTTTGTTTTTACTGAAAACTGACCTGAACGCACCTGTGTTTATCAATGCCCTATGCCATGTTTCTCTCTGATTCCCTATTAATAGGGCTTAGCTTCATCCATTCTTTTAATTTTATTCAGCAAATACTTACCTAGCTCCTAGTAAGCCCTGGACATAAAGCACGGACCGGGTAGACTTTTGTCTGCACTGTGCAGCATGCATCTGGGAGGAAAAGGAGAATGTCACTACCAAACGCATCAAGCTTGGGAAACTCAAGTCCGAAAATAAGAAAAAAAAAAAACAAAACATGAAAATATATGGAATATGTGGGATTACAAAGTCGGGGTGTGCAACAGACTGTTTTCTTTCTCTTATGTCACCCAACATTTCATGTCTTCCAGGTTTCTGTTGACCAGAGTTGCTGTCCTAACCCCTACTGGTCAGGTTGGAAGACAAGCCTTAAGGATGTTACAGGTAAGCATTTTGGACACAGAGCTTTCAGTGGCGATATCAGTACATTTTGAGAGAAGTGTTTTAAATTACAAAAATAATTATGTTCATTATAAAAACTTAAGAAAATAGAGAATCAGTTTTAAAAAATATAGTCTAACATGAAAAGATGCTCAACGTCACTCATCATCAGGGAAATACAAATCAAAATAACATTGAGGTACCACCTCACACCTGTCAGAGTGACTAAAACGAACAACTCAGGAAACAACAGATCCTGACGAGGATGTGGAGAAACGGGAACCCTCTTGCACTATTGGTGGGAATGCAAACTGGTGCAGCCGCTCAGGAAAACAGTGTGGAGGTTCCTCAAAAAATTAAAAATAGAATTACCTTACGCCCCAACAATAGCACTGCTAGGAATTTATCCAAAGGATACAGGAGTGCTGATTCATAGGGGCACATGTACCCCAGTGTTTATAACAGCACTTTCAACAATAGGCAAATTATGGAAAGAGTCCAAATGTCCATCAACTGATGAATGGATAAAGAAGATGTGGTTTATATATACAATAGAATATTACTTGGCAATGAGAAAGAATGAAATCCTGTCATTTGCAACAATGTGGATGCAACTGGAGGATATTATACTAAGTGAAATAAGTCAGAGAAAGAGATATTATATGTTTTCACTCATTTGTGGAACTTAAGGAACGTAACAGAAGATCATGGGGGATGGGAAGGGGAAAAACAGTTTCAAACAGGGAGGCAAACTATAAGAGACTCTTAAATACAGAGAACAAACTGAGGGTTGATGAGGGGAGGGCAGGGGAGAGGGGAAAATGTGTGATGGGCATTGAGGAGGGCACTTGTTGGTATGAGCAGTGGGTATCGTATATAGGCAATGAATCACGGAAATCTACCCCCAAAACCAATAACACACTGTATACACTGTATATTAGCCAACATGACAATAAATTATATTTTAAAAAGATGAATAAACATTAAAAAATTTAAAAAAAATATATAGTCCTTGGAGAAAGAACCACTCTTAACACTTTATTATAATATACAATGTAATTAAATATGTATATATTAAAGCAGATCCTTAAAAAAATCAGACTCCCGTCCCGTATAGTATTTTGTAGTCTCTGTTACTTAAAATTATGTTGCAGATTTCTTTTCCGTCTTGAAGTCTTTTTCTCGAACTTGACATTGAATGGCTGCACAGGTGCCCTAATGTACCTGACCCATGCGCTATTGTTGGACCTTTATGCTTTCTCCATTTGTTTCTCTCATCACTGCACCTCTGATCATTCCCTCAAGATAAAGTCACTGAAGTAATGTTGTCGGGTCAGAGTGAATGCACATTTTTAGCCTTCTTAATGTGTACGGCCCGATTGTGCCAATTCACGTTGCTACCAGCAATGCACACAGACCCTAAAGAGGTCATATTAAAAAAAAAAAAAACAAATGCAAAGCAAAGGCTGGCGGGTAAGATGAACAGGCATGTGGTGCCAGTGCTAAGCCCCGCCAGCCTCCCACACGAGCACTGCTGCCTTTGGAGAAGGTGGTCTCTATTCCAGTCAGAACTGGCTCTGTAGGTTGTCTTTAAGCCCATGTTTTGATGAAGCAGCTTGGAGGTTTAATGGGTATTTTACAAGCAAGACTTGGGCATTCTTCCAATTCTGGCCAGTGTTTATTCAGTCAGCCAAATCACCTTCCTGGCACAAAGCTGCCCAAGTCAGAGACTCTTTTCCCTTGCAGGTGTCTGGGCCTCTGCGTTACACATATATCGAGCTTAGAAACCCGTCTTTCTTCTTCATTTTCTCTTTTGTTCCAGGATGCAGAGCAGGGATGCTCTCCAGTTCTGTTCTCTTACAGAGCCTCTGCAATCCTGTCAGTCTTCCCCATGGGATAGGTCATTTCCCTGCTTACCACTCTCCAGTGGTTTCCTGTGCTATTTAGAATAAATCGAGAAGTATCCACTCAGTCTTTTACCCTGATCCTAGCAGAGCCCCATTCAAACATGCACTGAAAATATTTTAATCCTGTGTATCTCATGCCTTCAAGGCCTCAAATGGAGGTGCACGGGTCAGAAGTCTCTCTCTCACTATCAGAGGTAACCTTTAGATAATCTTGTGCAAATTCAGCATTGTCCCAGACCCCATGTTTACCTTACAATACCTTAAGGAATTCAATTCACACAAAATTCTTTAGGTTCTTTAATTCTTTTTTTTAACTTATGTGAAGGAAGTTTTACATTAATTATGCTTTTTTTTTTATCTCATTTCATTTACTATTTACCTACTTTATTCTCTAATTTCTTACATAAGATTAAAAAATAGACTTTATCTTTTAAGTATATCTTTTTTAAGTCCCAAGGAAGTTATCTGGCACATATACAAGCCTTCAAAACAGATTTAATTTTCTCTCCAGGAAGCTCTCTCTCCCTCTTTCTTTTTCTTTCTTCCCTGACAAGACACAAAATGAAAGAAACCAAAAAGCATGTCAAAATAATGAAGGGGGGAGAATAATAATACTCTTCCTTTTATTATTTCTTAATTGAAGAATTTGCGACCTTGCTTTCTATATTTCCATTTCCAAATTTGATTAATTGGGAAACTCATCACCATAACAGCTGGAGAATATTCAGGGGGCATGAAATTTATTTTTTGATCTGGGTTCTGCCTGCTAATCATCGTGTGACTTTTGGTAGACATCTGCAATACTGTTTCCTTGTAAAAGAAGTTTTAACTTGGTGTCCTCTAAGTCTAACAGTGTCAAGGAAAAATCAGTTGACTTACAAACTCGAGTTATTTTATTATTATTATTATTATTATTATTATTATTATTTTAGCTTTTATTTATTTTTGAGAGAGAGAAAGAGAGCGGCAGCAGGGAAGGGGCAGAGAGAGAGGGAGACACAGAATCTGAAACAGGATCCAGGCTCTGAGTTGCCAGCACAGAGCCTGACATGGGACTCGAACCCATGAACCATAAGATCATGACCTGAGCCGAAAACGGATGCTTAACTGCCACCCAGGCGCCCCTACACTCGAGTTATGGTACACATATTAAAAACAAAACAAAACAACAACCTTTCTGATTATCTCAAAAAATAAAAATTAAAAGACCCAACTCTAAAAAATAAGAGTAAGGCTCAGGAGCTCTGACGGCAGTGGTCCCACGGCTGTGAATGGCAGCCTTTGGCTGGACATGAATAGTGTCAGCTCCATCTTTATGGGTGTATTCTCTGCATTGGGCCACACCTATTTTTGTTCGGTTTTGGTCATTTATGGCCCTGAAGATGTGAGAGTTTGCTTGTCCTTGATGATACGATCTCCCACGTGCCTTCTTCCTCTGACACCCCCGGGAGACCTCGCTAATTGCCCCATGTTTTTCTTCTTTTCCATGTCACCATTTGAGAGAGCCTGGGACTATTCTGTGCTTTCTGGACTACGGTCCACATCATGGGTAAAGACTGTCTTTACTATGTGTGCAAGTTGAGGTGAGAAGCTCGAGAGAAAGAAATGGGAGGTGGGGTGGGGTGAGGATTGGTGACTTGAGAGGAAATGGCAGAGTTTTGGCTTTTCTCCTTCATGTGTCTGAACAAGTTCATGTCAACCTTGCAATTAATTTATAAAATGGCACTCATTTAGAATAGGTTAAAAAATCTGAGTCCCCCTCTAATTTTGGCTGTATTAGGAACTGGAGAATGTTTAATAGCCTTATTATGAAGAGGAAGTACAAAAGGGAGCTAAAATTATATTTATGTATTTGTTTTTTAAGAAAATCACTTGTGTGTATGTTTTGGGGAAAGCAAAATTGCAGACAGATTTAGAAAAGATGATTACTAATCAAAAGGTGGATGGTTTTCAAAAACAAAATGGGAACAGGGGCTCCTGGGTGGCTCAGTCGGTTAAGCGTCTGACTTTGGCTCAGGTCATGAATTCACAGTTCCTGGGTTCGAGCCCTGCATCGGGCTCTATGCTGACAACTCAGAGCCAGGAGCTTGCTTAGGATTCTGTGTCTCTCTCTGCCCCTTCCCTGCTCATGCTCTGTCTCTCTCTGTCTCAAAAATGAATAAACGTTAAAAAAAAAAAAGTCATGTCTTCCATTTATAAATAAATAAATTAATTAAATAAATAAATAAATACAAAATGGGAATAATGAGTGGGACTGGCAAGACTGGGGAAAAAACTGGCAAAGACACATTATGCTACACTGTCCCAGCAGCACAAATGTACTAATGGTGAAATTAGACTGTCTGAAAGGAAATGAAGGTCTTATCAGAGGAATGAAGAAAATTTCATTTTTGTCTTCCCCAAGATTATCAGCATCATCTGTGACTGATGACGAGGGACGGCTTAACATCCTCCCTGAGGAATCATTGCCAATGTGCTCTTTGGCCCAAACTCACGTGGACTACATGACAAAGACATAATTTTGCCCTAATTCTTAAAAGAGCAGGAAAACACTGACGTAATCCATTTGTTTAATTCTAGAAAATCTTTCCCTGAAGTCTGTTTTTACACTGCCAAACTGAGAAGGGATGTCTGAAGGAGTAATTAAAGGCTTGAAACATGAAAGAAAGAGAAAACCTTATTGAAGTCTGGGGACTTAGAATAATGGGAACCAAGGGAAATTTAGATGGGCAAACACAATGCGGTGAGCAAGTATCTGTCAATATTGTACAAGATGCTGAAAGTTGGTGCTGGTGACAGCCAGTCGGCTCCAGTTTACTTTTGCATAATCTGTGCTAAGCAAATAAGCGTTTTATACAAGGTTGCCAAAGGCAAAGTAAGGTCTGTTTGGGACTCTGAGAGTTTGGGCTGTTCCCTCTTGATTACAGATTGGTGTAGGCAACACATTAAATTCCTTTCCTTAGAACTTGTACATTTAGCACAGTTAGATAGAGTTATTATTTGTTATGACCGGAATATGTAAACTCTTTTTATGTTAGTTTTATTTTATTTTTATTATTTTTTAATGTTTATTTATTTTGAGAGAGAGCGAGCCAGTGAGTTGGGGAGGGGCAGAGAGAGAGGAGACAGAGACTCCCAAGTAGGCTCCACGTTATCAGCACAGAGCCCATCTCAAAGCTCCAACTCACAAACCGTGAGATCATGACCTGAGCCAAAATCAAGACTCTGAGGCTTAACCAGCTGAGCCATTTATGTGCCCCATATAAACCTTGTATTTTTTTTTTTCCAACGTTTATTTATTTTTGGGACAGAGAGAGACAGAGCATGAACGGGGAGAGGGCATTTTGGGGCAGAGAGAGAGGGAGACACAGAATCGGAAACAGGCTCCAGGCTCTGAGCCATCAGCCCAGAGCCTGACGCGGGGCTCAAACTCACGGACCGCGAGATCGTGACCTGGCTGAAGTCGGACGGTTAACCGACTGCGCCACCCAGGCGCCCTAAACCTTGTATTTTAAAATTACTATCCTATAGGGGCACCTGAGTGGCTCAGTTGGTTGAGTGTCTGACTTCAGCTCAGGTCATGATCTTGCGGCCAGTGAGTTCGAGCCCCGCATCGGGCTCTGGGCTGATGGCTCAGAGCCTGGAGCCTGTTTCCGATTCTGTGTCTCCCTCTCTCTCTGCCCCTCCCCCGTTCATGCTCTGTCTCTCTCTCTCTCTCTGTCTCAAAAATAAATAAACGTTAAAAAAAAATAAAAAAAAATAAAATTACTATCCTATAATGCTAATTTGAAGGTACATAAACTAAAATTCTGTAGGCAATCTCAACTGGACATAGTCAAAACTGAAGTCATTCTTTGTTTTTTTTTTTTTTTCCCCTATTTCACTGCTCGATCTGTTTCCCTTGTCTTTTTACCGGGCCTTCCTCTTCTTTATAACCCATTCACGTTTGCCTGATTCAGAGACTGTTTCTCAACCTTGGTAGTTCTTGCGTGAACACACTCAGGTTCATGGCTTTAGTAATATATTTACGCTGCCTTCTACATTGCTAGCTACAGTGCCCACCCAACCCTTGAAATTCACATTTGTACATTCAACTGCTTACCCAACATCTCCACTTTTCTATATCTAATCGTCTCAGTATCTAATAGATACCTCAAAGTTTACATGTTTTGAGAACCATTGACCGTAAACTCCAGCTTAGGGAATTTGTTTCTCTAAAACTGCTAGGGATGCAATAAAAACATGCTAGCTATCTATTCAATGCAGTAGTAAACGATTGCCCTAATCTCCCAAATCTGCATCTTACGCTAAATCTGTTTTGTTTTTAAGTATACTGCTGTATATCCAGCTAGCCAAGGTAGAACACTTACAGATAGTCTCCCTTCTTCCTACGTGTCTTGTTCCACATCAAATCAATCAGTAAGTCCTAATTCTACATGAGAAAATCATCTGTAATCCATTTCTTTCTGCTCCTGCTGCCACTGTGGATTCTTGTCTTCCTAACAAAAATATTTTACTCTCTGTTAGGGACTACATTGTGCCTGTACCACCACCAAATTTATATGTCAAAGCCCTAATCCCTAGTGCCTCAGAATGTGATTATATTTGGAGGGCCTTTAAAGAGGTAATCAAATTAAAATGAGGCCACTAGGGTGGGCCCTAATCCAATCTGACTGTGTCCTTATGAAAAGGGGATATTAGGACACACACAGAGACATCGGTGATGTGATGAACCCAGGAAAGTTTATGTGAGGACACAGCAAGAAAGTGGCCATCTGAGAGCCAAAAGAGAGACACCTCAGGGGAGGAAACAAACCTTCCCAACACCCTGACCTTGGACTTCCAGACTCCAGAACTGTGAGAAAACAAATTTCTGTTTTTTTAAGCCACTTAGTTTGTGCTATTTTGTTATGGCAACCATAGCAAACTAATACATCTCCCCTCAGAAGATCCTCTAGTCACCCCTAACAAAACACCATGTCTCTTCTTTCTCCTTCCCTATCTGTATGGATAGATACATAAGTATAGATATAGCTCCACTCATCTTAGGTAGGTGACAAGAAAAAGACCTGTAAATAGTAAATAGAGATCTGAAGGATAAAACGGGATCTCCTCCATCTTTCTGTCCAATCACTATGCTGCTATGTGATCTTTCTTAAACATCCTAATTATAAATAAGCATGTTACCTCACTGCTTCAAGAAACTTCTGGCTCATTAACTGACAGTAAGTTCCAATGTCTTAGCATTGTATACAAAGCCCTTTACATTTTGTTTTTTTCTTGACCTGTTTTTCCAAGTCCCTGTGATCTATAGCCTGAGAAAGAGAACAGAGCAAAAGGCTGAAGGTCAGAGAGTGACAGCGATGAGCGAGGAAGCCACAGGTGATCTTCCCAGTTCTGGTGCCAGTTTCTCAGGCCCCGTGAGCCATGTGCCAGGCACTCTTATACGCCTTTTATACATAGACTCTCGCTTCAATACCATGAAACGCAGATTATGTGACCTGCTCAGGGTCTCACAGCAAATGAGTAGCAGAGTTGAGATGTGAGCCCACACAGTCCAGCTATGCTATTTTGCCGTTTGCACGCTACTGTTTCCAGGATGCTTCAGTTGTTGTTGATGTGTGTAATAAAACATGCTTTGTTTGTTTATTAAGGTAGCTCAGATTAGTGTCTATTACCAGCAGTAAGGTAGAGTAAAAACCTCAAATAGCCTAGCTTAAATGTGGCATTATCTAGGGGGGAAAAGGAGGCAAAGTTATGCAACCCTCCATTTTCTTGCTAACGCTTTCCACTTACCTTCATAATAACCCTTATCAAATCACTCGGTAATTGTTTGTCTCCGGGTTTTTCTCCAACATCTTGTACAGCACATAGTAAAAACTGAAACAAGGGATAATTATTTTTCTTCTCCCATACCCTGTAAACACCTCTAAGGGAATTGCTACATTGTGCTGTTAGTATATACCCTCTGATGTGCACTCTTGATGAATGGCTGACTCAGGTAATTAATCAGAGCACATTGGCAATTCCATGTTACTAGTGATCATAAGTAAAGATTGCATTGCTTGGGGGGGCAGGGTTGGAAATAGAACAAAAAACCCAAAGAGAAATTCTAAGGGCTTTCATTGGATTATCTGAGAATTCTGCTTCCTGCCTGGAAAACAAAACTATAATAGCTGATAGATTCTGAGACTAGTTTAGGAGGCGTGAAATCAGGATTCCAGAGGACTAGGGATTTCTCTCATTGCATCTCACTTTCTTCCTCTTTCTTTTGTCTTATTTTTTTCCAGATTGTACCTATGATGTTCTTAAAGACAAAAAGGGTGGTTTTTTATGGTTTTGATGGATACTGAGGGCCTTGTTTTGCAAACCTGCTAGATAAAGGATTACTAACAACCTTCCTTTCTGCTCATTCTGATTTTGTTGTCAGACTACAAGTTCACAAAGATTGGCTGGGAATTGAGAATTCCTGAAGTTGTAAATAATTTTGAAGCATAGAGGTCCATTGCAGTTTCCATGCTAAAACTTCCAGTTACAAAAACAAAAAAAACAACAACAACAACAAAAAAAACCCCAAAAAACACAAAACAAACAACTACCCCACCTCAATTCGAAACATGCAGCTTTATAGATTAGTGGAAGCGACTATTTTTAAATGTGTAGAAAGAAAACATAGTAAGAGGAAGAATTGTTTCCTGGAGCTGGTAGAATTTTGTTATCAGCATTTCTAATTGAATAAACCAAAACCCCCTCCAGGTTGTTTTTTTTTTTTTGTTTTTTTTTTTTTTTGTTTTTACTTTGTATTCCTTATAAGTATTAATTCTGTAAGAGAAAGTAGGTTTGGATGCTAAAAAGAAGTAATATAACCTGGTGAATTCCAAATAATTTTCCCCATCTTTGTCTCAGAATATACATAGATATCTCACATATGGAAACATAAGGAAAATATTAGAGAAGGCAATTCTATGAATCCTAAGTATTTTATTTTATTTTTATTAAATTAAAAAAATTTTAAATAGTTGAGTATAGTTGGCACATAATGTTACATTAGTTTCAGGTGTACAACTTAGTACACATCAGATCTGACAAATTTATATATTATGCTATGTTCGCCACAAGTGTAGCTATTGACTGCATTTTCCTGATGATGAGTGATGTTAAGCATCTTTTCATGTATCTCTTGGCCATCTATCTGTACGTCTTACTTGGAAAAATGTCTATTCGGGTCCTCTGCCCATTTTTAATCAAATAATTTGTTTTTTTGGTGTTGAGTTATAGAGGTTCTTCACAGATTTTGGATATGAGCCCCTTATTGGATGTATAATTTGCAAATATCCTCTCCTATTCTGCAGGTTGTCTTTTTATTTTGTTGATGGTTTCTTTTGCTGTGCAGAAGTCTTTTGCTTTGATATAGTCCCGATAGTTTATTTTTCTTTTGTTTCCCTTGCCTGAGGACACATATCTAGTACAATGTTGCTACAACCAATGTCAGAGAAATTATTGCCTGTGTTCTTTTCTAGGATTTTTATGAGTATACAGGGGGTTGAGGCCTGAAAGTTCTCACGTTTAGGTCTTCAATCCATTTTGAGTTTATTTTTGTGTATGGTGTTAGAAAGTAGTCCATTTAATTCTTTTACATGTGGCTTTCCAGTTTTTCCGGCTCTGTTTATTGAAGAGACCGTCTTTTCCATTGTATATTCTTGCCTGCTTTGTCATACATTAATTAACCATATAATTGTGGGTTTATTTCTGGGGTCTCTCTTTTATTCTGTTGATCCATGTGTCTCATTTTGTGCCACTACCATACCGTTTTGATTACTACAGCTTTGTAGTAAATCCTGAAATTTGGAATTGTGATGCTTCCAGTTTTGTTCTTCTTTGTCAAGATTGCTTTGGCTTAAATTCTAAATATTTAAAGCAGAGGGTCTTACAGTAAGAATATCTGATATCTCTATTATCATGGCTCCATAGATTAATGCACACATTTGCCTGTTATCCCACAAAAGCACAAGTTGCTTTTGTTTTTAATAGCAGATGTTTTTTTTTTTTTTTTTTCCTATAACAATTACAAATATATCAAGGATGCTGATACTGTGAATGCTACTCCAGGACAGAGTATAACAAATTTTTGAAGTCTAAAATAGCATGAAAACAAATGTTTGCAAATGTCCTCACAGAAGTTCTTAGAAGACAGGTAAAGACCTCAGTCTCAGCATCCAACAGAATTTCGACACATGGAAATTTTTATTTGGGCAACTGTGACTGTTATTCCTAGAAACCAAAGGGAGGCCTCATTAACCAGTTCAGCCACATTCCCAGAAGCTAGGGCTGCAGAACCAGGTTCACCCTCCAAGAAATCTCCACCTGTGAGATAATTGGTTCCATAGATACTTGTGTAAAGTGACTGGCTTCAATTCCAGAGAAAGTACCATTGATTTGGATGACTGTACCTTTCCTGTATCCTTTGGATAAATTCCTAGGAGTGTAATTGCTAGGTCGTAGGGTAGTTCTATTTTTAATTTTTTGAGGAAGCTCTATACTATTTTCTAGAGTGGCTGCACCAGTTTGCATTCCCACCAACAGTGCAAGAGAGTTTCCCTTTCTCCTCATCCTTGCCAACATCTGTTGTTAATTTTAGCCATTCTGACAGGTGTGAGGTGGTATCTCATCATGGATTTTACTTGTATTTCCCTGATGATGAGTGATGTTGAGCATCTTTTCATGTGTCTGTCAGCCGTCTGAATGTCTTCTTTGGAAAAGTGTCTGTTCATGTCTTCTGTCCATTTCTTCACTGGATCATTTGTTTTTTGGGTGTTTAGTTTGATAAGTTCTTTATAGATTTTGGATACAAAAACTTTATCCAATTTGTCATTTGCAAATATCTTCTTCTATTTTGTCGATGGCCTTTTAGTTTTGTTGACTGTTTCCTTCACTGTGCAGAAGCTTTTTATCTCCATGAGGTCTCAATAGTTCATTTTTGCTTTTATTTCCCTTGCCTCTGGACACATGTCAAGTAAGAAGTTGCTGTGGTTGAGGTCAAAGAACTTGCTGCCTGTTTTCTCCTCTCGGATCCTGATGGTTTCCTGTCTCACATTTAGGTCTTTTATCCATTTTGAATTTATTTTTATGTACAGTGTAAGAAGGTGGTCCAGTCTAATTCTGCATGTCTCTGTCCAGTTTTCTTAGCACTGTTTGCTAAAGAGACTATCTTTTCTTCCTTTGGATACTCTTTCTTGCTTTGTCAAAGATTGGTTGGCCATATATTTGTGGGTCCATTTCTGGGTTCTCTATTCCATTCCATTGATCTATATGTCTGTTTTTATGCCAGTGCCATACTGTATTGATGATTACAGCTTTGTAGTATGGGTTAAAGTCCGGGATGATGATGCCTTGAGCTCTGGTTTTCCTTTTCAACATTAATTTGACCAATTGGGGTCTTTTGTGGTTCCATACAAATTTTAGGATTGTTGGTTCTAGTTCTGTGAAGAATGCCAGTTCTATTTCTTCCAGTTTTTCTGTGCTTTTTAAGCACAATATAAACACACACCTGTATACATTTTTAGAGTTGAAATTGTATTATAGATGAACTTTTTAATTCTGATTTTTATTACATCATGTTATAACCATTTCATCCTTAATCATTCTTCATATTTTAAAAAATTGCTACGTGGTCTAAAGAATGTGTCTCAACATTTGTGAGGAATGAGTGTAGATGTTTTGCAGAAATAAGACCTAGGCAGGCGCCATCAACTGACTGATATATGAAGCATATGCACCCTGTCCTCCAGTGATGATGTCATGCTCTCTGTGACACTGAAAAGTAGCACTTCTGGGAGTCAGCGTAAGTAGATAAAAAAGACACTTGGGGGCCTGGAGTTGAGAGGAAAAGAAAACACTTACAAGGAAGAAGACTGACAGAGAGAGCCAGAAAATCAATGCTTAATGCCTTGTCAGCCAGTCCAAAGTATTTTTGGCATTGAGAGTTCTGTCCATTATTAAGAACTTGAAGTAGTGATATATCTCTGTGAGCTCTGGCATCCTTCTCTACCTCTACACACTTGAGCAACCTCAAAGAGATTTCCAAGTAAATAAGAAGGCAAAGATGGATTATCTTTATTGTGATGGTAGCTAGTATTTCCTGAGTGCTGACTATGTCCCGGGATGTGCTCTCTCTTCTTTCCACCTGTTAACACATTTAACCTTCACGATGATTCCATTGAACAATTTCTACTTATTATCCCACTATTCTCATATTACAGAAAGAATAAAAGAGACACAGGGAAGTTATACAAATTGTCCTCAGAAAATGAGATTTAAACCTAGGGGTTCAGAATAGATGTGTATATGTAGTTATTTTTTGTACACATATGTACAATTCATATACTACTACACATATGTGTGTTTCATATACTACAGGAGTATGTATGTGGTTTTCCCGTTGGTGTCTTTCCTAACCTGGTAAAACCTTGCCTGTATTCCCCTCCAACTGCAGTCCAACCTTTTTGTCCTCTGTTGACGAAAATGTGAGAACTGCGCTGATTGTAGCTAGCTTCCTCAGCTCATGTGTTTATCACAGCCCACTGGAAGTGTGTTTTTCTTCACACTGTTCTATTAACAGTTCTCTGTAAGAGCACTAATAGCCCTTCCAGTTGCCATGGAGACTTTTCTGACATTGGGACCTCTTTGTAGCTTTTAAGAGTTAGTAACTTCTTCCTACATATTTTCTACCACTTCGTTTCTATATTACTGAGAATTCTTGTTTGTTTTGTAATTTTATGGTATTTCTCTTTCTGTTTAATGTGTTCTTTCACTTTGGACCCTTTACAGTTGACATTCTCCAGGTTTTTATTTATATCCCACTATTTTTCTTACTCTGCACATTTTCCTTGTCTAATAGCATCACTTTTGAAGTGTCCATCTTTCGTCTTGATGGGATAATTCTCCAGCCTGTAAATTTCCAAAGCTGGATGCAACTCTGTCCACATTTACTGAGATCTGCTTATGTCAGCAGAATGCCCCCCTGAATGGCTGATAGGCACCTTAAACCTAACATGTGTAAAGCTTGACTCATCATCTTTTTCTCAAAACCTGCTCATCCTCCATATACTCCTCTATCTATCTCACTTAACAGTACTATGTTCTACCGATTACTAACTGGAAAGTTAGCACTGTTTTTATTTTCTTGTTTTTCCTGTTTCTTTCCTAATATTAGCCGACTCTTTCCTAATATCACCTACAGACTTACTCTGCTGCCAAAAGTACAGCTTTCCTGTGAAACCTTGCCTAAGCTGAAATGGAATGAAGTGAAGAAGCAATTACCATTAATTTATACAGAATTTTTTTTGAGCATTACCAGCCAAAGAGATAATTTCTCTTAGTCTTTTTTGATACCTTAGGTCACATGTTGCTGACGGATGCACAAAATAAATGTAGTTGAAACACAGATTCTCACAGACACAGTTCAAAGCTATGGTGGTTTGATGATGAGATGCTGAGGATATTTCCCAGGAAAGGAGCTGAGCAGGGCCACTATCACCACTCCTCAGGGTGCATGTTATCTCTAGACCAGTATCTGCAGAACACTGAGTACTATTTTCACCTTTTGCCTTTTTTCGTAAAAATGAAAATCCTTTTTGGATTTCTCTCAGAGAAAACAGGTACTAATGTAGATTTCTCACTAAAGTAGAGTGGTGTAACTCAAACTTTCAAAAAGCTGAGGGTGCCTGAATGGACTTGTGTCACCTTGACTGGTGGAAATATAGCTGGGCAACAAGGGAATCCATGGTACCACGTGTCTTTCTGAATCTCTCAGTGTCTCACTTGTACTATCCCCTCACTGATCTCTGCTTCTCTTTTTTTGTGTTGGCTACCTCCTCTCTGGTAACCCTGGGCTCACAGCTTCATGTGGATAGGAAAATGGCACTTTCTCTCCTAATTCCAAATCTAGAAGTGATTTTTTTGTTCCAGTTTGGACTATATTTCCACTTCTTGGCCCAGTTATTGTGGTGGAAGTATTGGGTAAGAGGCGTTAACAGATTTTGATCCATCCATGGAGTAGCCATTATTGATGATGAGAGTGGGTGGCTCCAGGGGTGGGATTCATTCTCCAAATGAAGAAGCTGCCTTTTATCAGAAGAATCAGAGAAAGGGGTGTTGCACAAACAAAAAATAATAAAGGCCCACTTGTTTCCTTCCTCTCTACCCTTCCTCTCTACCCTTCCATTTCTCCTGTTCATCTTTTCTAAATTATTCTCCTAAATTACTGTTGTGAGCCCTTTCCTTATCTGTTTGACTCCAAGTCCTGTACTGTCCCAATCCATTTTCAATACAGAGACCTGATTATACATAAGTAAAGAAGTAAATAACTAAACAAGTGCATATGTGTACATGCACATGTGCGTGCACATGTGTGTATAACTGTTACCTACCTATAGCAAACCCTACAAAGGTTCCATTCTCCTCCAGGTTAAAGTCCAAGTTTCTCCTTATAGCCTCCATGACTTCTAGCCCCATACCTGGTAATTCAGTGTCAAGTATTTTCACTTCTGGTTCTAAACATCATTCTGCAATAATGCCAAACAATGTTTGTTTTTGCTGAATGCAGTAAAGCTTTCCTTTGCTTCTCTGATCAAATTGCCTTCCTTCTGCCTACCACGCCTGTTTTTATATTTCCTCTGCCTGACACTTACTGAGCCCTAAAAGCTCAACTCCTGTGTTTTCTCCTGGATATCGCTCTGACAGGTATTGAAATCCCTTATAACTTGTTGCATATTTGTATTATTCCAAGCAAATGATTATATTTATCATTACCCTCCTCACAATAATGCAAGCTTCCTGATGGCAGGAAACTTGAGTTGAATTACCTTGGTATTCTCCATGCTAAAAAACTGCATGAAAAGTGTTAAACAGCCTAGAAATACTGGGAAAATGAAATTAAGAATGAAAATACTACAAAGTCAATTATATGATTTGTTATTTCTGAAATATCTGGTAGGATTCTACTCTAACACATTTATCAATCACATTTTTACCCACTTAAAATCATGTTGCTGTTTCCTAATTACATCTGGTATATTTGACACTCAGTTAAAAATCCTTTTATTAAATGGTTTGTTTTGGAAATTGGATTATCTGATTATTTGAATTTTTTGAATACGTAAAAGATTGCCAGAATCAAAAGTTATTCTATCTCTTCAGAGAACATTGACCAAATGGCATTTTTCTTTGTTTCTGTCATTTAATTATCCCCAAAGTATCATATTTTCATTTACATAATACTATACTTGGAAAAGGTATTCGATATTATATCTCTATAAACAAAATGTTAATATTGGAATTCTTTCAAAAATAAATCCTTTAATCAATCTGTATTCATGAAATTTATTTCTTAACCTCATTTGACTAAATTGGCCACTGTTTTTCCACTTTCTTTTATGATGTGTATCTGACTTTTCTTCCCTTTGTTCATGGTACACTTTCTCTATCTTCTTGGCTTCTCCATTCATTCATTCAACAATTATTTTCTGAATCCTTTCAGAGAGCTGGTCTCTCTTTCAGAGCCTCTGTTCAAGAGTTACTTTCTCCCTACATGTCCTTGTTTACTCCCATGGGATCGTTGTTGTACCCAACAGAGACCTCTCATCTGAGCTCCAGTGCCATATATCCATTTGCCTATTCCACATCTTTACTTGGATTTCATACTGATGTCTCTGACTCAACATATTCCAAATTCCACACTCCCCATAATTTCTTCCTCCCTATCAGTGAATGGCAACATTGCACAAAAAATATGCAAGCCAAAGCACTGAGAGTCATTTTTATTTCTTCTCTGTCTCTCCCCATCCTGTCAATCACCAAGTCCCATTGATCTTGCCCACTTGCTACCTTTGTGATCCATCCACTTACTTCTTTCTTCACTGCAACTTTTGCAGTCTAAGTCCCCATCATCATCTTTCTGCACTACTCTAATTTGCTTGTAAATAATCCCTTGCTTCTTTTTTAAAAATTTTTATTTAAATTCTAGTTAGTTAACATATAATGTAATATAGGTTTTAGGAGTAGAATTTAGTGATTCATTGCTAACATATAACCCCTAGTGCTGCTCTTCACAAGTCCCTTTTGCTTCTTTCCAATCTATCATTCACTCTGTTGACCCAGTGATCTTTTAAAAAACATTTATCTGATTATGTTACTCCCATGCTTAAAACTCTAAATGATTTTCCATTACCTCCAGGACAAGTTCCAAAATATATTTCAAACGGCCTACAAAGACTAGCTTTCCTCTCAAGCTCATCATTATTTCTCTTCTGGATCCATCTCTGCATCAATCCTGAAAACTTTTTGTTTCTCAAAGAGTGCTCTTTTCTGCTTCAGGGTCCTTTCCTCTTCCTCCCACCCCTACCACTCTTACCAAAGCATCCAATGTCATTTTCCTCTCGTATATTTCTCTAAAATCTGTGTGTGTGTGTGTGTGTGTGTGTGTGTGTGTGTGTGTGTGTGTGTTTGGAAGAAATGGAGAAATGGGTTTACTTTATATTCTGTCATATAGTGCAATGATTAAAGTATAAAATCTGGAAACTGACTGCCTGAATTCAGGTTCTGTCTCTGCCACAAAGTAGGTGTGAGATCTTGGTCAACTACTTATCCATTCTGTGTCTTAGTTTCCTCATGTATAAAATGGGAAATTAATGGAATCTACCTATAGGTTGTATACAGTTATGATCTCTCCAAATATTAGTAGTTTTCTCCACTTATTTACTGTTTATACATCATTTCTTTCTTTTGTAGATGTGCTGTTGCTAATATTTCTAGAATAGTATACATAATGGATGTACGTAATGGAGTTATTAGTGGGCATTCTGGTCTTGTTTGTGCCTTTAATTGTAATGCTCTTTGCCATTAAGCTTATTGATGTTGATTGATGCTGATTTTTGGGTTGAGAGAGGTACTATACAATAATAACTATTATTATTTTAAAAGTATTTTTATTCTATCAAGGATGTTTAGGAATAACTGATTTTGAATCTTGTCAGATGTGGTTTGGGACCACTTGAAAGGATCATATATTTCCCCTTTGGACCTATTAGCATGATGTTGTTTCACAGAATTTCTAACTTACATACCATTATTGCAGATATTTCAGTCATAACCCACTCACCTTTTTTTCTTAATCCTGCCGTATCTTTTACATGGTCATAATAAGCTAGAAAATGATAAAATTTATTTGTGTTCCAAAAATCACTTTTAATATTTAATTACTATATTTAATCAACTTTCTGAGTATTGTCTCTTTCTCCTACAGTTTCTCTTTCCTCCATTTTTCTTTCTTTTCTCATCCCCTTTGTCCAACAACTATGGTTTGTATGGTATCGGTGGGAGAGTCCTCTCCCAGCATAGCTCACAATGGGCACTTAGCAAGTCACTCCCAGTAAAATATGACTCAAGAATATATGTAAGCACATATACAATATGCCTTTAGCAAGGAAGGTAGGATGTTCTAAAACGATGTAAGTTTTGTTAAATGCCTGCTAAGTTTCAGGGATATTGCTGAATTGCTAATTTCAGGGATATTGCTGGAAACAAAATTGGTGCTTATGTCATGGTTTCCACCTTAAAGGAATCTTAGGTTTGGTGAGAGGTTCATAGGCAAGTACAATACACTACAATGGCATGTTACCAGGACACACAGGAGGGAAACCACTGTCTGGGAAAGACCTTGGGGTGCCCAATGTTTAGTTGAGTTCTGAAGGACTAACAAAGAACCACTTTCCTGGTTTGGAAAAATTGATAATGATTCCAAAACAAAAGGAATTTGGTATTAAATTCTAGAAAGTGTAAAACATAGCTAATACTCATAATTTTTCCTAATGTCAAATTTCTGGAAGAAGGAAAGTTAATGTTTTGAGCTACCTCATGATAAAGTGAACAAATAATTAGCACTTTACCTGTAGCTAATTGGTGGAAGCAATGTCACATGGCATTTTTAAATCAGCCCCAAGTAGCTTTTCTGCCCTAAGATCCTAATTTTAGGGCATCTTTATGTAAATTTTGGAGATAGGGTTCTTTTCATCCTAGGAAAAAAAGAATACCAAGTAGAATGGGAGACTAAATGATATACCATCAGCTGTTAGAGCATATCCAGACAAATGGCTATAAGTCTTGAAGTTACCCGTTGAGGGACGTTAAATGAATTTACTTGAGTACTATAAGTTGGCATTCCTTACTAGTAGCAATGTACTGAGTACTGATGAGAGTGATGGTGGTAATGGAGGCGAGTAGATGGTTCTGGTAGTGGGGAATTTGTATAATACCATCCTTTTGAAAATTGCTTTAATGGATGCACTGGAATTAGAAGTTTGAAGTCATAAGTAACTTTTGGCCTCAAATGATGTTGCTAATTTTGTCACATATCTTATCTGTAAGATTTTATCAGAGATGACTTTTTGATATCTCAAAAAAGATCAAATTTACTCTTTAAGATAGAGTATTTGATACCTGTATAAAAACGTGTTGTAAGCTCCAAAGGCAGTTCAAAAATTGGGGCAATGTCAGCATTATTGGAGGAAGTACTTAGCCTCCTGGGATGACTGTTTTGAATAGAAAAAACACTCAATTAGATGCTTCCATAAAATTGCTAGTTTTCCTTTGTGCCCATTTTTCCTTTTTATGTGGTAGGAGAGTCCCAGACTTTTATAGATGGATACATGATCACATGGAATAAAGACTACATTTCCTTATCTCCCGTCAAGCAAGATGAGGCCATGTCACTTAGTTTTGATCAATGGAATATAAGCAGAAGTGTCACATGGCAGCCTTGAATCTTCATTAATAGACAATCATCATGCATCCTTTGTCCTTTCTCCTTTGCCTCCGTTGCCTTCCTATGGGCTGGAATGCTACAGACTTTCTGGAGCTAAAGTAGCTGTTTTCCTCCATGAGGGGACTGTGGGATTGGAGGCCATATAAGTAGTAGAATAACAAGACAGTCCAGGAACTTAAACATTTTATGGAATTGAACCAAGTACAAGTACCAGACTGCTTGCCTTCAGGCTTTTATGTAAGGGAAATAAGCTCATCTCTTCTGTAAGTTACTGTCTTTTAGGGTCTCAGTTACTCCAGAGGAACTCCATCCTATACGGTCTGTGTGAATCAGTTCTATTGGAGCTGTTCAGAGTATATTATTTTATAGAGTCAATATGTTGAAAAATAACAGTGAAAAAGAAATATATTTTATCATTTAACAAGCTCTGTTGTCCTTTACAGTCATATCAATGTAGTATCATGTAAATATTAACTCTCAAGAAAATTTCCAAATTGGGAAGATATTTGAGGTCCCTGAGGTTGGCCAGGGAAGGGAGTATGGCAAAGAGAAGGTGCATTGCAGATATCCTACAAACATTAGGAGAGGGCCTGAGGCCTCTTGCGGTCTGTCTGAAAAATCCCAGTGTTGCTCAGACCTCATCTAGGACTTCTGCACAAATATTTGGTGCCCACTGTGTCACAGGTACTGTTTTAGGAGCCGGCTCTAATGTTATAACTCCCATGGAACTTACATTTCAGTGTGTGGACCTCGATGATAGATAAGTAACCAAATAAATACATACTAGATGAGAGGGGATAGGTGTTAGGAAAAAATCTAAGGCCAGGTTAAGATACAGAGCAGAATTGAGTGTGTGCTGGGGGTGATAACTTGAGAGAGCGTCCCTCAGTCTGGAATAAGGTACACATTTAACAACCATATACTTGGGTCCATTGTTTTTAATGTGTTCCACCTCCTGCTCCCTCCTAGGTGACCACATGTGGACATGCCAGTGACCTCCTCATTCTGGTCCCAGAATCATAGCCTTGTATCCTCCATAGGGCTCGTATTCTATGATGAGGAAGATGAGTCAGTCTCTCTCTCTCTCTCTCTCTCTCTCTCTCTCTCTCTCTCTCTCTCTCTCTATATATATATATATATATATATATAGATATAGATATAGATATAGATATATATAGATATCTATATCTTTATATCTATAGATCTCTCTCTCTCTCTCTCTATATATATATATATATATTTTTTTTTTTTTTCCCCGTTTCAGGTTACTTTTTAAGTTCAAGCATACGGCCTGACAATAACATTTAACTTATAAGAGCCCAACCTAGGTTCAAATTTCACTTTTCATATATTATCCCAGAGATGATACTTTCAACTTCTCATTACTTTTCTCAACCTACAGCCTATATTTAAGCAGTCTTTTAACAATGGAAAAGTAGTCCTGTAGAAACAAAGCATGTAATTCAAGGTGGGGAAAGAACGATGTGTGTATATGGGTCATGTCTTCCCACTCACTACCCAAATGTCACTGGGCAAGTCACCAAGCTCATTTCTGCATTTGTACAATGAAATGAAATTCACACGCTTCTACAGTTTAATGAGCTTCTCCCTGTGAAGAATGGGATAACTATAAAACCCTAGACCTTGTCAGTTATTATCGTATTTACTGTCTGCTCACAGACCAGGGCATTTTAGGCCATTGAGATTCCCTGAAGCTCCTGCAAAGACTGTAGGCTGAGAGAAGGGCAGTTTCTGGTAGACAGAGTTTGAGTAAGCACATATTTGTTTAAACTTGTTTCCTTAATTTACTACAATCATTACTCCCTGCCAGTAAGGGCATATTCTCAACGTTCTCTGAATAGTTGTAAATTAAAGGGAAATTTGGAGGGATAAGCTCATCACAGTATTTCATCTTCAAATATATATCATATATTAAAGAAAATTAAAGAAAACCTCTAAACACAAAATTAGAAGGCAGTGCCAAGCCAGTAGAAAAATTGGACACATATGACAAACAAGGCTAACGATCCTTGTGATAAAGGGAACTGTCAGAAATCAGTAGAAAAGAGCTAAATGTCCTGAGAAAGAAAAGCAAGTATCTGAATACACAACTTAAATAAAAGATTAGCCTACAGGTAGATGAGAAATTTTCATCTCTGTTGGTTATCAAAGAAAGAGATTAAAAAAAAAACAAGGTTTAATTTTCTTTATGTTGACAAAGATTTTACAAACATTAAAAAAAAAATCTTAAGTTTTTTGGTGAAGAGAGAAATGGAAATTCTCATACACTGTGGGTGGTAGGTATACAAATTCGTATACCTGGGGAAAATGTCGTGATATGAATAAAAAGTCATGAAAGTGTGCCTAAGATCAGAAAGCCTTGAAAATGGAATTCTGTTTAGTTTCTTTTAATTTATCTCAATTTCTATTAATTTAGTTATCTATTAATTTATCTAATTAGAAATGATCAAGATATGCCCAACATTTAATGTATTTTGATATCTGTCAGAGTATTACTTAGAATAGGAAATTGTAGGAACAATTTAAGTAACAACGGGGGCTGACTCAATAAATGAAGCAATGAATAGTAAGACCAATTAATGGTCTGAAATTGTTTAATGAATTTAAATATCGTTTAATGAAAAACATGTTAGAGTGTTTATGCACAACATACACTCGCTAAATGAATACGTGCAGAGACACATTCCAAAAACAATGGGAAAGTAAATCCAGTGTTTTTCGTTGGCTTGAATTATAAATATTCCAAATTATCTGCAGTGGATATGTGTTACTTTAGAGTTGTATATTAATCCCAAGGGGCAGAATTTATTTCTCTTACAAATTATTAAAGACTGGAATCCTAAACTAGGGTGGAAAATTCAACTCAACTATGCAACACTATCGTGTTATTTTTTCCAACTGACTTCCCTTTTCTGTTAAACCTTTATGCCTGCTAACCAGCCAATGTGAGTTTGTTGTGGGTCATGGGAGGTTAAACATTTCCAGTGAAATGCAGGTTTCACTTCTCCTGGTTTAAGAAGTCATTTTTAGATTAATATTATGCCAACCCAAAGATCAGACCATTTCTCCCTTCTCAAGGAGTCTCCCCTACACATTATCCTTCCCCAGATGTTTTCAGAACGCAGAATGAGGAGGATGATAGATGGGCGGAGGGGGTCTGAGGCAGGCCCACCTATGGACGTGTCGTTTTATTCCACTGGTTTTGGGTATTGCCTCTGTTTTAAAATGTAAGTTTTATTATTATTTAGGCACGACGAGGCTGAGGCCAACAGACCAGGAGACAAGTATCATTGAAAAGATAGTTTGTAACTCACTATTCCCAAGACAGGGACACTGCGCACCATGTGGGGAGCCTCGGGGGGCAGCAGCCGGCTCAGCCATGGGGCAGAGGGAACAAGGGAAGAGTGTGGGCAAGAGGCTTTGTGGTTTCCACATGAAGGAATGGATGGGTGAGCAGGCTTAGGGTTGGCTGATTTGGGTAATTTCAACAGCATCTGGGTGCAGGGGCTGTCCCTCAGTGTTTGATACCTAGCTCCCGGGTGATTAGGGAAGGGGGTAGTGGCCTGGATGTGAGAGCTCCATAAAGGAGATGGTTCAGGGCACAGATTCTGCACTGGTTGGTGTGCATATGAAAGACACCTTGCAGGCCGCCCAAGTCTTTTAGTATCTCTAGAAATTGGTTAGCGCTGGGAGGAATAGTCTCTTCCAGGTCAGGAAGAACCCAGGTGTCAGAAACATGTGCTTAATACAGCCTCCCTAGACCCCTCCCTATTTTACTTCTCCCTTCAGGCCTCCAAGCCACTGACCTCCGCTACCAAAGCACTTGATTCAGTCACAGGGTCCCAGCTCCTGCTAATTTCTTGTCTGGATTTGCCTCCTTTGGTCTCTAGCCCTCCTGGCACTTTTACTTCACCCTGCATGGGCCTGTGGCAACCAAGGAATCTTCTGGAATCTCCACACATCCACAGGAAACCAGGGCCTGCACTCAGCCCTCTCTCTGCCTGAACACTCACAATTTTGGTTATTTTGCTATGGTCCAGGGCACACTAGGGGCCTTGCTGTCCCAAAGTCCCAAAGGCAGGATGACAGGTGCATCTCTGCTTTGGAAATTCTCTTCAGCTGTATTTTGAGGGAACAGTTATTCAAATCTGATTTCTTGCCTTTCTTCCTCTCCTCTTGCCCTTCCTTTCCCATTCCATCCTTCCCAGTTTATCTTCTCCACACACAAGGCGAGCTTCCTCCTTCCTGCTTTAGCGAAACTTAATTTACCTGATATCCTTGTTCTCCCTACTCTATAGTTTATAAAAGCAACTCTGGTCTAGTCACAGTAGCCTGGCTTTTTATCATGGAGATTGTGAGAAAAGCAAGAGCTAGGTTTTGCTAGTGATTAACAGCACAAGGGTTTAGCATATTAAAATATTATCCTTGCTATAATCTGTCCTTAGTAAATGTGACATTCCCACAAAGGACATTGAGCTCATGTATATACCTTCTCCCTTCAAACAATATCCTCTTAAACCCTATTACTCTGATCTCTTTAAGTTCATCTGGCTAAACATGGCACTGTGCAAATTCTCACCTTTTTCCAATGAAAGTTGTTATTCCTTCCCCAGAATGCTTATCTCCTCCTAGTCCTAGCTCAATCCTAATCCCTTCTGGTCACCTCCTTGGCCACTAGGAAGCTTAACGAAAACTGTAAGCACCATTTACCCCCAAATGGCTTAAACTTGGATAAGTCTTGCAACCTGGGGATGGAGGAAGTCAGCAGCTGCCTCAGATGAGAGCCAGCAGGATCATCCCATCCCAAAGCCCCCACCATGCCCCCAACCTCACCCAAGTCATTGTGCAATCTCTGGCCCTCAGACACCTGAAACAAGGACAGAGGTACAAGAGAGCACAGGAAGCATTTTTGTCCCCTGTGATCTTTGCAGCAGGTGGTAATTCCATTCAACTCACCATGGGTTCTATTTTCGGCTCAGCTATGTTTTCCTTCTCTGAAACGGTCTCTAAGTGTGCCCTAGGCCACTGAGCTGCTGCCACTGAAATTGGAATTCCTATATAAAAATAATTCTTTAGAAGTACAGTGTCCAAGCCAAGGGACTAAAAAAAATGCTTTCCAAGCCTGACCTCTCTTCCACCTGCTTGGTTACCCTACACGTGCTTCTGTACGTAGTTGCTCTCAGGGAATCTTGACTCTCAACTGAAAATGACATGACTTCAGAATTTGGGTCCATTTTTGGTGTGTATATATTCTGACCTCTACATGTTGTGGTTTCAATACTTGCATATTAATATATACATGTAAGATTGCACACTATTATTGTCTGTAACTTAAAAAAAAACTGTCATCAGTATACACGTATCTCTAGCCACATCTAGTGAAACTGCATAACATCAAAGCTTAAGAAAAAAATAAATCTCAGAAAAGACTGAATCCGTCTGAAGGAACAATTAGCTTGAACCTTGGAATCTTTACACGGTTAGCTATCATTCCAGAGTTAGAGTGAAATGCAGATGTAGAAAGACCAAGAGAATTGACCATCCATGACACTTACTGAGATAGCTACTAAAGGATGTAACTCAATAACAAAACTGAATCCTGATGGAATGACTGGAATGCAAGTAACAATAAAAAGAACAGAAAAATTTGAGCATGTTGGCAAAAACCATACACTTCTGTGTATTCTTAAAAATGTAAAATGAAAGAATTAGTCAATGAATAGTTGAATACATTAGCCAATGAAAAATTGGCTACCATATGCATATATTTTTAACCAGTTTGGCTTTTGACTTGATTTTGTTACTGTTTTTAATTACCCTGAAATCCTATATTTTTGTAAATCTATCAGTCTTCTCCCTTATAGTTTTTTTTAATTTTGCTATCTTGTTTAGAAAGTCTCATTTACACTCCAAGGTTATAAAAATATTTATATAAATTTTCAAAATGTATATTGTTTTTCCTATTTGCAAACATTAAGAGGTACATAAATATATTAATGTAGGAAAGAAGATTACAGTTAGATACTGAAATTGAGAACAGGGGACATGTTAGATAGAAAATCGTAATCTTAAAGAGCATAAGGCTAAAAGGAGAAGAGATGTCAAAGCCTTGAAGCTCCTAATGAAGACTTTAAGTTTACCTTGAAAGTTGATTGCAAGGGCATCAATTAATTCTTCTGGTATACTGTCGTTCGTCCGAAGAGGAACAAGTCCAGCAGCAATCCTACTGCCCTGATATTTTTAATTAGAGACTGAGAACATCACATATAACAAGACTTTGTGGTTTTTTTCCCCAGATATTTTAGATTGAATTTGTAAGTGCTAGAAAACAGTTTAAACATATAATAGAATTACTGGGTTGGAAAAACTTATGATGACAGCTGATTGAAGCAAAAGGTTAATTTTATTAAAGGCTTATGTAGCTGTCTGCCAAAACAAAACAAAACAAAATAAAACACCAAAACCAAAACCAAAAATGTCCCTTTTATCTTCAGACTATATTGCACCCTTTTCAGTGTTAACTATAGGCCACTTTCATGCATATGTGGAACTACAGCAAATTAGAATACAGAATATAGGGGAGGATTTTTTCCCAGATTTCTCATGTGTCTCTTGATGTATGGTGTTTACACTGTGGTCTGGAAAAAACACAGCCTTTGAAGCCAGATGGTCCTAGATTAGGGTTGCCAGATTTAGCACATAAAAATGCAGGATTCCTAGTTATGTCTGAATTTCAAATAAATAATGGATAATTTTTTTAATACAATTCAATGGGTAATGAATTGGATCCCAGCACCACCTTTCCTGCTGTGTGACTTTGAGAAATTACGTAATCTCTCAAAATTCAATCTTCACAATTGCCAACTAGGAAGAATAATAGCCACTTTTTAGGTTGTTGTTAGTCTTGATATGTATGCAAAAGGCTTGAACAGTATCTAAAATGTGATAGGTGCATAAGAATCTGTCCCCTCTTCTGAGATTCTATCCAACCACGTGGAAATAGCTGCAGTTATAAATTTATAATCCCTGATAATCATTAATGATTAATGAATTTTCATGTTACCAACCAAGATTTTAAGGCACTGTTTAATTAATTAACTAATTAATTAATACTCATGTTGCCCTTCTTATCTCACAACTAGCATTAATAATCTTCTGGCCCTAGCGCTGGGAGGATGTATGGAGGCTTGATGAAACATTTCGATATTAAATTTAAAATGTCCAGAATAGAATTTTTGATTTCTCCATTCCCATCGAATTATCTTGTAGATTTTCCAATTTGAGTAAAAGGTACAATTGTTTATCCAGTGCTGAAGCTAAAATCTAGGAGGAATTTGGCCTGATCCCAATCAAAATATAGGTGGGTTTTTCTATAGAGATGCAAGGAATCTAAAAAAAAAAAAAAAAAAACCAAAAAAACCCAAGGTAATTTTGATAAAGAGCAGAGCACACGTTGTATCTAAATCCTGGTTTCTAGGGACACCTGGGTGGCTCAGTTGGTTAGGCATCCCACCTCAGCTCAGGTAATGATCTCATGGTTCATGAGTTTGAGCCCCGAGTCTGACTCTTTGCCAACAACTCAGAGCCTGGAGCCTGCTTCAGATTCATTCACTCATTCTCTCTCTCTCTCTCTCTCTCTCTCTCTCTCTCTCTCTCTCTCTCTCTCTCCCCCCCTCCCTCCCTCTCCCCCTCCCTCCCTCCCTCTCTCTCTCTCTCTCCCTCTCTCTCTCTCTCTCCCTCTCTCTGCCCCTCTCCCCCTCTGTCACTTGTGTGCATGCGTGCACACGCTCTCTCTCAAAAATAAACATTAAAAAAATTATGAACAAGTAAGTAAATAAATATTGGTTTCTAATAGCATTCCTTAGCTTTCCTTGAACCAGGGCAGGGTATATACTAGATAAGCCTGGAACATCTTATAGGGCCAAAATGTCAAAAGTGCCCACCCCAAAAAAGAAAGAAAGAACAAAAGGAAGGAAGGAAGGAAGGAAGAAAACCTCAAAAACAAAAATAAAAACAAAAAACCAACTCTACATCCATGGGTGTTTGTCCAAGTGACCTAGGAAGCAACTGAAAGAGCTCCCGATAGCCAAAGCTGGAACAAATTGAGCAAGAAGATAGTGTTGTTTTGGATTATAACCTAAATGATAAGATAAATATTTATAAGTTCATACTAATATAAATAAATAAGTGAATAAATAAATAATGAGGGATAAGAGACAAAGCTCACTGGGAAAACAATTCCAAATAATTTATGTAAGATATTTTGTCCTCAAGGAGGTGGAGCCTAACTCCCCATTTCTTAACTATAGGCTGGTGTAATGACTTCATTCCAAAGAGTACAGTATGGAAACAGGGGAAAAGAATAACTATCTTAGCTCCCTGGTGGGATCTAACAAAAGTTACCCCAACCAGGTGACCAAGGTCATTATAAATTATGATGCCATATAAATTACATAAATAAATAAATTATATTGGTAAATTATATGGATACCATATATCCTTGATCTAACGTGATGAAAATGTCACTTTACCTCTGTGGTCTTCCTCCTCCCAAACCCATAATTCCAGTTTAACCATAAAATGAAAATCCAGATAAATTCCAATAGAAGGGCATTGTACAAAAATTATAATTAATACTCCATGAAAATGTTAAGGTCATTAAAAATGAAGTCTAAGAAACTGTTCCAATCGAGTGGTATATAAGAGACATGGCAAGTAATTGTAATGTGGCATCTTGGAACAGAAAAAAAAAAGAAAAGAAAAACAAGCATTAGGTGAAAGAAAAATTAAGTAAGAAATACTAGGTAAAGAATGAAGGATAGAAAATAGTTAATAGTGTATCAATATTATTCAATAATTGTGGCAGGTGCACCATACAAACATGTGTTAATAATACAGAAAACTAGATGCAGAGTGTATGGGAACTCTGTGTACTACCTTTACAGTTTTTCTGAAACTGTGGTACACAGTAAAATCCATTTAAAAATTAAGAACAAGAGCAAAGTAGAAGACGGACACTGCCTGATTTCATGGTGTATTGTGTAACTGCCATAAGCAAAAACGGTTAGTGTAAGAATAGACATGGTGACCAATGGAACAGAATATGGAGGCTATAAATAGACCCACATAAATAGGACCAATTCATTTTTTACAAAGGTGCCAATGTAACAGGGCAAAGATAGTCTTTTCAAAAATGCTGCTGGAACACCTGGCCATACATATCAAAGAAAATAATCTTGGTCATTACTTTATACCATATACAGAATTAACTAGAAAGAGATCCCAGATCCATATAAAAGCTAAAACTGTATACCTTTTAAAGAGAAAATCTGGGAAAACATGCTTGAAACCTTGAAGTAAGCAAAATTTTTAGGACAAAAACACAAGCTATATAGGAGAAAGCAATATTAATTGAACTTTACCAAAATTAAAAAACTTCAAAAAACATCATTAGAAACTGAAAAGGCAAGACATAGGTGGGGAGAAAATATTCACTCTATGTGTATTTGTATCTGACAAAAAACATTAGTCATCACAAAAATGTAAATTACACACATAGTAGAATGGCTAAAGTTTAAAAAGACTGATAATACCAAAGGTGGACAAAGCAACATTGAGGAAGTGACATTTTCAAACCTTATTGAATGGGGATATCAAATGGTACCATCACTTTGGAAAACTGTTTGCCACTTCCTCATGAAATAAGACCTATGACCTAGCAATTCCATTCCTAGATTATTTATTCAAAATGAATTTTAAAGTGTTTTCTAAAGAAGACTCATACACAAATGTTCCTGGAATCTTTGATTAAAATACCCAAACACTGTAAAAAGCCACAATGTCCATCAACACATGAATGGATTGCAAATTATGTTCTCTAGCTACAAGGGAATAGTATTGTGCAATGAAAAATAAACTACAGATCCGCGTAACAATATGGTGGAGACTTGAACACATTTAGGCTAAGTGCAGAAGCTAGACTCCAAGAGTACATACTTGTGTGATTCCATTCAAATAAAATCCTAGAAGAGAAAAAACAAAATGATAGCGACAGAGAGCAGATCAATGTTAATTAATTAAAACTAAAAATTAAAATTAAAAGGTCAGTGGAAACTCTTAAGAGGTGGAAATATTCTGTAGCTAAAATATTCTGTGGTGATACACAATTACATTTGTCAAATATCATTGGACTGTGCATTTACAGGTGGTGTGTTATATTATGTGTAAATTATACCTCAGAAAGTGGATTTAGAAAGAAAACTATATATACTGTATATTTAAGTGTGCAGTTATAGATCCAAATCACAGTTCTGCCACCTACAGCCTGTGTGACTTTGGTCTTGTCCCTTAAATCATCTTCATATGTCCATATCTCCAGATGGGGCTAGCACTGGTACTCGTCTTGTTATGGGAGTTAAATGAATAAATAAATGTACATAAAGTGATTAAAAGCTGCCTGGTGCAGAGTAAGCTCTAACTAAGGAATAGCTGTTCTTTTTACTCTTGATTTTCTTTTTTTCTCAACATCCTCATTCAGGAACAATGGTGACAAACCCTATCACTTTTACTCCCAAAGTACATACCGTCTTTCTTCATTTTTTCCTCCGAGTGCACATAGCCCTTTAATTTGTCTCTTCACGTGAACGCTGGTCTCCTTTCTCTGCAAAGTGGTTTTCAAAAGTATGAATGAGCTCATATTACATTCTTGCTAAAATCCTTCAATGGTTTTCCTTGGCACCTCAAATAAAGTTCCAGACTTCTCGACACCCAAGGGCCCTTCCGGAGAGCCTGTCCATGTACCTTCCACCTCCTCCCTAGTCACCAGGCTCCAGCTCTATTGGACGCTTTTATTTTTCTATTCTTGGAACTCACTAAATTCCTTCACGCCTGGGGCCTCACCACCAGCTGTTCCCTCGGCCTGGAATGCTCTCCAAGCAGATCTTTGAATGACCGACTGATTTTTCAGTCCTCAGCTTGAAATGCTACCTCTTCAGAGAATATTTTTCAGACAACACACATTTTAAAGGAGTTGCTCCTGTGTGGTCGCCATCTGCCATATTAGCTTTTTACATATCCTTTACTTTTTAAATTTTTTTTATTGTTTATTATTTTTGAAAGAGAGACAGAGACAGAGAGACAGAGAGCAAGCAGGGAAAGGGCAGAGAGAGAGAGAGAAGACACAGAATGGGAAGCAGGCTCCAGGCTCCGAGCTCTCAGGACAGAGCCCGATGCGGGGCTTGAACCCACACACCGCAGGATGGTGACCTGAGCCAAAGTCAGACACTTAACTGACTGAGCCTCCCAGGAGTCCCATATTCTTTATTTTGAAACAATCACAGACAAGAGGTGGACGAATGATACAAAGAAATTTTTCCCTAAGCCCCTTGAGAGTAATATGCTGACATGATGCCCCTGTCTCTCTCCACTCTTTCAGTGGGTATTACCCACAAACATGGGTATTCTCCTTTGTGGCTGCAATATAACCAACCAAGTCAGAAAATGAACATAAACACAATACTGCTGTTTAATTGTTTTTGCTTTATTCGCCTTGTCCCAATAATATCTTTTATAACGAAAGGATCCGGTTCAAAATCACATATTGCGTTTGTCCTTAGTTGCTTCAAACTGGAAGTCCTTCAGTCTTGCCTTGACTTTCACGACCATATTACAGGCCAGTTATCTTGTAAAATGTTCCACAATGGGATTTGTCTGATATTTCCCTGTGATTAGATTCAGCTGTGCATCGCTGACAAAAATATCACAGAGCTGATGCTGTATCCCTCTCACTGCTTCCTCCCAGGTGGCAAAAGGGTTTGATTCTGCCCTTTACAAGTGATGTTCACTTTGATCACTTGATTAACGTGGTGTCTGCCAGGCTTCTCCACTATAAAGTTCCTTACTTCCCTTTGTAGTTTGTAAGCAGTTTGTGAGGAGGAGCTTTGAAACTCTAGATATCATTTCCTTGTCAGACTTCCAATTTTTGTTCACTTGTTTGTTTATATGAACTGATGGTTCCCTATCTTATTCAACATGTTTTCCCCCATTGCTACCGTTACTTATTCTGATGCTGAAACTGTCCCAAGTTTGGCTAATGGGAGCCTCTCTAGGTTGACTTTTTCCTTTTGACATATTTCAGTCGTTGTGGTGTTTCCTGGCTTTCTGGCCTGATGAGATGTTCTGGGCTCATTTGTACTTTCCCTGCCCTAGCCGTAGAATCATTTCTTTTTTTTTTTTTTTTTCAAAGAGCCCTGTTTCCTTTCAGTGGGAAATGGTATTTCTGGGTTCTAGGTATGCTAATTGCTATTGGAGTTTGATGCCTGAGCCCTCTCAGAAAATACGTGAAATACATATATATGTGTATAATACTATATTATTTACATCACAAATATCTGTTATATATCATAAATATATGTATTTCTACACATATCTGTTTATTTCTGTATTTTTCTGCACATATACTAAAAGTGCTAACTTTTTCAATCCAGTCTAACTGATTCGGATTTATTCTAGTTTTCCCAGTTTCCGAATTTATAACTCCCTTCTCCAACAGCTACAAATCTGGCTTCTATTATTTTTAGTCTATGTTCTCATATGATGAATCCCCTGTAGTAGTCAGTCTCCAGGATCGTCCATCCTGCCTCACTGCTGCGGGTGTTTTCAGTCTGCTCAGGCTCTAATGATCTGTACTACCCTCCTCCACCCTCTGCCCTCCTCCTCTGTCCTATCTAATAGCTTTGGTATGACGGGAAGAGAAAAGAAAGAAGTAAAGGAAGAGGAGGCCTGTTCTAGATTCTTCATGGCAGGCAGCACAATATAATTTACCCAGTTTATTTCTTTTCTCCTTTGTTGTACGTCTCTCCCAACTAGAACATCAACTCTGCAAAAGCAAGCAACTTTTCTGTCTGGTTACTAAAAACTTTGAGCTCTTGGAAGGCAAGAGGTGAATATTTGTTTCTCCTACAGCGCATGAATACGGGGTTGAAAGAAACCATGCCACTTACTTTTCTTTGAATTAGTACCACTTGGGGCTCTATCACAATGCAGATAGCAATCACTTTAATTGCATATTTCATATTCAAACAGGTTGTTCTAGACTTGTAGAGGCATAGTTTTAAATTCTCACACTGTAATTATGTCAACTTTGGAGTTACTGCCATCAGGATAAAAACACTTCTCCTTCTTGGTGTTCAATGATAATAACTAATTATTTAAACCTTTAAGAGTATGTTACCTTCCCCCCAAAATTTATTCAGATACATAGGTTTATACGTCAGTCAATGGAATGTTCAGAAGTTGATTCGATTGAAAATTTACTTTGTGCACCTATGTAGTTTCTTTATGTATTTTTCTTCATCTAGGTGATATACATATTGTCATTTTGATAGGACTGTAGCAAAGAAAAAATGATTTAAATATAAATTATTTTCTATCTGTCAAGGAGATAAATAATTCATACCTAAAGATGTTGGCTTACTTCTTTTCCTTATTCCTGGTATGATATCTTCCAGAGGGACATGCTTTTGATTTGGAGACATTCTGCATGCCACGGCATGTGTCGTGTGCTATGTTAGTTGCTAAGGTAACTGTATTTTCCTGAAAATACCAAACTAAACAGGAGCCTGAATCATCAGTGTGCAATTTGCTGCTATAATGTTCGTTGAAATTTTCCTTAGCAGTCAAATAAACATGTAATGCTTAGATCATTTGGGGTCCTTTCTCTGACCTCTCCTACTCAGGTTTTGACATTCAGAATAAGCACAGAGCAGTCAATTACATAAAGAGGTCAAAATATTTTCTGAATTAGAACTCACATAAATTCTCAGGTTCCACTAATTAGGGACTATGTGATCATTTCATCTGGATTGGACATATTTTTTCAATCTCTCTGCATATGAATTTGCTAAGCAAAATTGCAGAAGAAATTAGATCGCAAGGCATTTAAGAGGTTAAACTGCCCCTCAAAGCCTTAACCTGTTTTTGTAAACAAATCGATATAATAAGAATTGAATCTTTCTTTTTGAGGCAGAACCCACAAAACATAAGCTCTTCACTTTAAAATATCTTGGGAAAATAGTATAGAGACTATATGTGTTGATAGGTACACAAATGTATTAATTCATTTGACAGTAATAATTATGAAAGTATTTTTTGCTGTAATCGGTCTGAAAGTTTTTATTTTTTCCTATAGTTCATACATTTCCTAATTTTGCCTCTTTATTCCACGCATTAGCAAGTTTGTTTTAATATATCTTTTATTCAGTGAAGCAATTTAATAAGATATATGGAATTTTACACATTTGGGGACAGTAGTCATGAAACTGATGAAACCACACATTGTTGACTGATTGCTGTTATATGATGCATACCTTAAAATTTTTAATTTCTCTCGTAGCTTTTTTGATTGCTAATGCAGTTTTTATCAAGAATTTCAGCTTCACTTTGAAACCACAAAAATGCATTTTAAATACAAATTTAGGTTTAAGAGAGAGCACAAAAACATGTTTTTAAAAAACAAAAGTTTTTTTTCAGGAACATTCTCACACCTGATCCAATGACAAAGAAATCTACCTAAATCAGAGATTTGCACTGTCTCTAGAGTCAAATGGTCAGAATTCAAATTCAGCTCTGCCATTTGTCTATAGGAGGGCCCAGGCTAGCCAGTGAAAGTATTCATTTCCTCATGAGTACTTTAGGGATTATAATAATGTCCTACTTCTTAGGATTGTTGGAGGATTCAATCAGACGACCTCTGTAAGGAAATCAACATGGTGCTTGACACATTATAAGTGCTTAGTAAATGTTACCTGCTATCATTTCTATTATTATTACCACATTAGAATGAGAAATTCATTTAAAGTTTTTTGGGTTTTTTTTTTTTTTTTTTTTTTGTATGTTGAGTGTAATATTTGAGCCTCAGCCTTTCTTTCTTCCTTTTTTTTTTTTTTTTTTTTTTCCATTGTTAATTCTTCCTCTTGGTCTGGTTGTAGAAAGGAGTGTTGAGGGAGGCCACCTTGCTAGGGCCTGGTGGAAGCATTTTAGGGCCAGAGCCAGGGGAGAAAGTCCACTGTGCAGGGGTGGGTGGGTGGCAATGGTGAGGAAAGGTTCAGATCCCAGGGAGATTGCAGAGTGACTGCCCCAAGCGAGGCTTGCGGCTTCTGAGGTGGGAGTCAGAAGAAGAGCACTGGTTTGGGAGTCAGAAGAGCTGTAGGGTTTCAGTTTGGCTCAGACTTCTAGCAGCCAGGTGACCTCGTCAAGTCATAGGCATCTTCAAAGAATGGTTCCTTCGTCTGTCAAATGCATGCCAGATTGTATGAAGACGGGAGATGACAGGGGTGTGGGAAAGGGCTTCCAAGGACTCCAGACTTGATGGATGTTGTAGATTTCATTAAGTGGTATTTTAGCTGCCAATAGGTGTAAACCTTATCTCACAGCACTTGGTGAGGCATCTTTTGGTGAAAGGATAATACCAGTTTCCAAAAAAAAAATATGAGGGTTTCAACCAAGTTAATTTTTGAGAGTAAATCTTGGTGCCTCCTTTAAAATGACAAAGCTTTCTAGTTTGAATTTGTTTACTAAATATTCCCAAGTCTTTGTCAAAAGGAAATATTAGAACATAGGTTGACATTTGCTTGATGACTCACATTGCCCCTTATGAACTTCAAGCAAAGTGCTGTAATCCAGCATTGCTCTTGGGGATTTCGGAAGTCCATGGGCATGTATGCCCTGGACAACTGCGATTTTATGTTTGGTGTTTCCTTGGACTCTTCCTAACTGTCAGCTGGCACTTGTATGCCTTTAACAGTTCTGACCCTGTCTCACCTGCAACAGAGTACTTCGGAAAGAGACCATGTTGCCAAAGGAAACAAAATGCCCAAGCAAGTAGAACATGCGGTAAGTTTATATACCGTAGTAAACCAGTTGGACCCAGGATAGCTGCTCTGCTCCCTATAGGGATTCTGTGCCAGAAGGTTAGAGTCTGGAGTAATTCTAGCAACAGGCTAAATGAGACAGTTTACAATTAAATGTAGAGGTCTTGCATTACTTGAACATAGGGATGGGATATTGATGAATGTGTCATTTAGTGGGGAGGCTGCAAATGCTTGTCAAATCTGCTCTGTCACTTGGAATGAAAGTGAGTCATGTATGTTGCATAATCTGTTTTTCTTGTGAGTCATACTAATTCTCCAGAAATGTCTTCACCTGCTTTCCTTTGGAAGCTAATCTAATGGTTATTTTAACTACATTTACAGCTTCTGTATTTTGACTTACACTAGGTAGTCTGATGCAGAAATTAGCTAATTTGAAGCTCCTTTTAACTTTTCTCTTGATAGGGGTACCTGGGTGGCTCAGTCGGTTAAGCCTCTGACTTAGGTTCAGGTCATGATCTCACAGTTCACAAGTTCGAGCCCCCTGTTGGGCTCTGTGCTGACAGCTCAGAGCCTGGAGCCTGCTTTGGATTCTGTGTCTCCCTCTCTCTCTGCCCCTCCCCACTTGTGCTCTGTCTCTCTCTCAAAAATAAATAAACATTAACAAACATTTTTTAAGTGAATTTTCTCTTGACAAAGGAACTTCCTTTATAGTTTTATTGATTAGATTCTTTGTTAATTGAAAACATTACATATAGAAGTTTATTGTCTTTTTGGATGTATAATTTTATATTCTAATATTTCACTTTTTGGTAATAAAAATGTGAAGATATATTATCCTTAATTTATATGTGTTACTCAACCATGTTATCTTATTTTGTCACATCTGTTATTTTTGATAACCAAGATGTTATTTATTTGATTCAGTATTATTTCTATTTATTTCAATGTCCTTAGAGCCTAATTAGTTAATTAATGAAACAAGTGTCCATTATGACCTTCTTGTTAATAATTTTTATATCATTAGTGGTTAGTAGAATGTCTGGAATAGATTAGATGCTCCACATGTGTTCTTCAGTAAATAAATAAATGAATGAATGTTAATACCAGGCTTAGTGTTAACTTGGCTATGACATCGTAGAGAACATGAGATGCTTTTGTTGTTGTTATTGGTGGTGATGTATGTTTGCTGATCCATCTCTATATTCACTGGTCTTTTTGTAATTTGTTGAAGTTTTATGGGATATGCTTATGTCAGTATGGAGGAATGCAGAAAGGGCTTAGGTCCGTCTGGCTCCCCCGTCATATGTCTCGCACCTCACTTAGTATCAGATACATGATAGATGCTCAATAAGTATTTGCTAATCTGGATGGACTGATTCAGAATGCTCACTCTACAATGATGAATGGAGAAGTAGCATTCTAGTTTATTTGTTTCTGGTGAGAGCTATGGGTACCACATTCACCTGACTGCTTATGTTTCCATCTACAAGTTCATTATCTTTGTTTTTTTTTTATTTTTTTAAAAAAAATTTTTTTTTCAACGTTTATTTATTTTTGGGACAGAGAGAGACAGAGCATGAACGGGGGAGGGGCAGAGAGAGAGGGAGACACAGAATCGGAAACAGGCTCCAAGCTCTGAGCCATCAGCCCAGAGCCCGACGCGGGGCTCGAACTCACGGACCGCGAGATCGTGACCTGGCTGAAGTCGGACGCTTAACCGACTGCGCCACCCAGGCGCCCCCAAGTTCATTATCTTTGTAATTTCTATGTGAGAAGACAAAGACCAACTCTAATTGCTTTCACTATTGTGAGATGACTACGAAATGTTCCTTAACTATATCAGGCTACTTAAAGTGTATGGAAGCAAAGCCTGTCCTCACCTACAGCCCCAGTCATTCAGACTATATCAATCCATGGCTTAGAACACATCCTCTGTTCAAAAATCCAGTCATTTCTGCTAGTGTTTCATGTGTTTAAGATATTCCATCGCTAAGGACATTGTTTTTTGATAGCCATATTCTTTGTTCAAGTATGAAAACTACAGTCTTCAAGGCCATTCCGGTGTTATCCATGATAGGTCAATCTTATAGTTGACACTTCTGATGGCAAACTTCGAGTTACAGGAATCCCTAATGTCTTTCTTACTTGCTGATTCAAACAATGACTTACAAAGTGTATAGATTTGTAAAATAATATATTTTAAAACCAACCATCCCCTTGTTGCTTGCTACTTTTCATCCAAACTCAAAATTTTAAACTCAACATCTAGTTCCAGTCTAACATGTCCATGCTTCCTTCTTCACAACCATATTGCTTAAAATACTTTTTGTTAGATGATCACTAGGAGCACAGGGGAGAAGGTATGTACAAATGATGTATCTATGGAGTATATAAGGGTCGGACAAAGCACCATCAATAATATAGATTATAGGAGCTGGGAGAGACATGAGAAAGACTATGGAGAGAGACTTTACTCAACAAATATTTACTGAGTGCTTACTCAGCATAGGCACAGGTACTTGTGGTACAGGATGAAAAATGGATCCCACATCCTAATCCCTATGAACGTTACATTGTATGACAAAATAAAAGGGTCTTTGTAGACATGATTAAATTAAGGATTCTGAGATGGCAGAGATTATCCTGAATTATCTTGGTGGGTCCAGTGTAACCCAAGTGTCCTTATAAGGAAGACACAAAGGGAGATTTGACACAGAGATGGCATGTGAAGACAGAGCAGGAGATTTGATGATGTTGTTCTTGGAGACTGGACCACTGCAGGCACAAGCCAAGGAATGTCGGCTGCCTTTCCTTGAAGAAGACCAAAGAGGCAAGAAACAGATTCTTCCCTAAAGCTTCCAGAAGGAGCAGATCTCTGCCAACATCTTGTTTTTAGTCCAGTGGGAATGATTTTAGATTCTGGCCTTCAGAACTGTGAGATAGAAAATGTTTTAAGCCACCAAATTTGTGGTAATTTAGGAAACGAATACAGTGCCTAAACATATCAGTGCAGAGAAAAAAAAAAGACACAAATCTGGCTCTTCACTTACTGAGTGCATGCCTGTAAAACATAGGGGAGAAATTTATACCTACTAATGTACTATGTGCCAGGCAGGTAGGCATTTTATTGACATCTGTTCAGTCTTAATATAGTAGTTTGAATTTAAATGCAAAGCTACACTTGAAGAGTATATGATTGGCTACTGATAATAGCATTTGCCACTGAGGGCATAGGTTTTGCAGATTTTTTGTTCTTATTCAAAATGGTTATCAAATTTCTTGTTTCTTTAGCCCATAAGCTTAGATTGTCCTAAGGCTATCAACTACTCTGCAATACATATTAAGGAAAATCTAAGACACACCTTAGCCTTCATAAGAAGAAATTATTTCGATTTGCCATCATGTGACCAACTGCAGCCAATCTATAAATGCTCAGAAGAAAGTAGAATTGGTAAGAAGCCATCACCCAAAAGACTAACCCACCACCCCTGGGGGGTTGGAATGGATGAGGTAAAACACCAAGGCTGGCAGCTATTATGTGTTTTCATTGGCTCCTATGCCCAGCCAGGCTGCAGTGCTGCTCTGATGGTTCTCCTGAGAACACCAACCCCAGGGCAGTTGCCATAAACTTCTGAGGCCACGGGACTACTAGTGATCATCCTAAGGGTACACAGTGGGCAAAGAAAGATCAGAACATAATTTGATCCTCCTGTTCTCTGCTGCTGCTAGCTGTCATCAACCCCTGACTGCAAGCTCACTATTTCCCTGCTTGAACAACACATACCCGTTCCATTAGCTTTCCTTCTCTCAGTGGTTTTCTCCCATATTTGTCTGTTATGTCTTGGGATTTTTATTTTCTTTGTCCAGTGAGATACACAAAAGAGAGAGGATGGTTCTATGGCCACCTCTCCAGGGGAGATTAGACATGTACATCATGGGCACCCAGCTCTCTCATTACCATCAAATCTGCTGGACCCGTTGCCAGAAGGTTTGTTTCTTATTGAGTAGCTAAGACTTATCTAGTTTTGTAGGAACCTGCAGGTTTCAGACCCATATGACCACTTATTTGTTATCTGTGTGTAACCTGAGACTCCTCCCTTTTTCTCTCTGCTGATTCTAGAAAGCTGGGAGATAGCATGGACTCTTGTGTTTTTTCCCCCTAACTTACAACTCATATGCTGAATTTTCTGTGCAAATGCTAAATGGGTTGGAGGAAAAAGAACTTACTTTAGTTCCACTTTCAAAGCTCAGAAATTAGTGTTAAGCAGACTGCTGAAGCACCTGGACAAGGAGATGAGTACAATATCTGAGTCAAGCCAAATAGACTTTGATAAGTATGTGAACGTTGGGTTGAATCTCATCAAGTCTGAAAAAACACATTGGAACTGGTTGATTCCAAAAAATAGTGCTCCAAGGGCACCTGGGTGGCTCAGTTGGTTAAGTGTCCAACTCTTGATTTCAACTCAGGTCATGATCTCACAGTTCGTGAGTTCAAACCCCACATGGGACTCCGTGCTGACAGTGCACAGCCTGTTTAGGATTCTCTCTCTCTCTCTCTTTCTCTCTCTCTTTCTCTCTTTCTCTCTTTCTCTCTTTCTCTCTCTCTTTCTCTCTCTCTCTCTCCCTCTCTCTCTCCCTCTCTCTCCCTCCCTCTCCCTCCCTCTCTCCCTCCCTCCCCATCCCACCCCTGCTTGCACACACACTCTTTCTGTCAAAATAAATAAACTTAAAAAAATAGTCCTCCAAATAGTCTTAGTTCCAGGCTTCAACTTTAGCATTTAGATTTTTAAATTTAGCAATTTATTTTGTTCAAGTTAGGCAAATCCATTTGTCTTGCTTATCAGCAAATGTTAATCAGTTCACCAAACTTGCAGAATATTAGGAAAAAATAAGATTATATGTGCAAAGCATTGAGCACGGTGCCTGGCACAAGAATTTGATGTATGTAAACCGGGATTATTAAGGGGGGTGGTGAAGATCCAATCGGAATGATGTATATAGGTGCTTTGTGAAAGTTATAAATGCCAATTATTATAAATTTGTTATTCTTACTCTGAGAGGGAATATTCAGTGTATTCAAATGATAAATTCTTGTTACTTGAATTCATGTTGTTTTAAAGATTCAGTCTTGTACTGTTCACTCCATTACATTAGAACTTATTGTCCTTTCTCTTTAGATAAACAATGGTAATGTGTTCAAATTAATCCAGTTGGAATTAATTAAATTAGCCTATTGGAAAAATAACATATCAGGTGCATTTCTGAAGACTCCATCTCAACGTTAAACATTTTCTTAAGAAATTAATACAATCAGCTGATGGTTGGTCTCATATGACCATCTGGGTTTCCACACTAATTGCTGCTGATGAGTTGCTCTTTCTGTTGAATTTTTAAGTTCAGGTAGAAACAGCATTGTGTTCTTTATCTTTCATGCTTCAGTTCACACTCACTCATTAGGGAGAATTCAAGCAGATAAAGAAAAATTAGCCAAGGTGTAATTCTAGGGTGTGTCCATATACTTTCATTACAAAATAGGTTTAGGCCTTAAAAGTTAAATATTTCTAGATAAACTGAATTAAAAACAGATACAACCATTAAGTACAAGAAATACAATTCCAGGTGTGAGCCTTTTGGTGTAATCAGTGGGTAGCTAAGATCTCTTTCTTGCGTAGGCACAGCAGGTGTGGTCCATTCAATAAACACATTAGCAAATATTTTATGAGTGTTTTTGCGCTCTGCTGTTGATATTGGTGTTGTAGAGGAAACAGAAGACATACAAAAGAAGGTAGGAATTCTGAAGTCATAAGACTTAGCTGAAGGCCTAACTTCACTGTCTATTAAATAGCATATCTCATATTCTTCAGCTGACAATTAAGGAGAATAATTAACGGAAATGCTGGGATCAAATAGTGTCTGTGAGAATGCTTGGTAAATATCTGGAGATTATTTGTCACAATCATTTCGAGACCTGGGAATTGAAGAGCTTATACATTAACAAAGGTAACTTTCTACCATCAAGTGCAAAATTGGTGGTATGGACTACTTCTGGTAACATTTACAACCTGGGCCAGAGTTTCATGGAGCCAGTGAAATTTTAACTCATAGTTTTCATGTCTCAGTAAATACCACCTTGGGATCAGGTTTCATATTCTCTTCTCTCTCAGACCCGTATCTGATCCATCAGAAAATCTTGTTGGCTTTATTTTCAAAACGAACCTCAAGTCTATCCATGTTCTCCCACCTCCACCATTAAGATCCTGGTCCAACTTTCCATCATAGCTCTCCAATAGCTCCCAACTCTCCAATAGCTTCTCAGATATTTAGAAGAAAGTACAATGCTTAGGGAGGGTTGAAGGCTCCCTCTTACCTGCCCAGCATCTGCCTCTGCAACTTTCTCCCCCACAACTCCTGCCTCCATCACTGGCTCCAGTCTCCTTGTCACACTCAGTTTCCTGAAATCTCAGTCTTTGTGCTGGCTTTTCTCTCTGACTGGAATGTAGAATTCTACCTTACACCAAATATAACGACACGGATACAAAAGGTAATTCCAGGTGAATCGTGAAAAGCAAAACGGTTTACGAGAGGAAAAAACAATCAAGAGTCCAGAAAGAGATATAAGATAATACCGTCATCACCTTGGGTGAGAAAAATTCTATGAAATAGAACACACCCGGAAAACACTAACGGAAAAGATTACAAATTGGAGCGCATGGAAATAAAGAATTTGTGTCCCTCAATAGATACCACGAAGAGAGTGCAAACAGCACATCACCAGCTCTCCAGGTGTGTGCACTTCTCTATATAGGTTTTATCTTTACACACACACACAGACAGGCTGTGAACTTGGAAGGGTGACTTAAACAACTACCTGGTGGGGTGGACAGTGAAGGGAGAAGTTAGGGAGAGAGGGCACATGACCCATCAGGCTACTTAACGCAGAGGGGAGAAGGGCATACGGAGGTCCACGGAGGCAGACACTGTGGCATTGCAGAGAAGGCAGTGAGGTGCCCTCAGGTTGGCCCCCATCTCTGCAGCCTCTGGAACTGTGCTGAAAGGCACATTGCTATCCACTATGTGTGGCGGGCTATTTTGAGATAATTCAAATGCTTTATACTCTGTATTCTCTTCAACATGTACTTCTTTCTGTAAAAGTGCATTCCAAAAAGCTGATCATCATTAGATACAGTTTTACCTTTTTTTTTTTTTTTCCTGAAGGATTGTACAGAACAAAAGTACATTCTCATGAAATCTGATGAAAATACTAGGGTAATCCCACAAGGCTGCTTTTCCATGCTGATTAATTAGTTCAAGTTTTATCATCTTCAGTACATATTAGAACTGCTAGTAGTTTAAGCATTAAATTAATGATGAAACCAGTCCTTGACTTTCTGGTTAGCTTTGGTTGAGAAGAAATCAGTATTTCACACCCATCAGGACTTGTGCTCTAATATTATATCACCATGAGTAAAACATTATACCAAATATGGTTATCTTTCCCTAAAGTCAAGAATTTCAATTTGTTAACTGCTGGAAATAAACTCATCATAGTTTCTAAATATCTTGACTGTGCTTTAAAACAAAAACGACTCACTGTAAATATTTAGCCAGTAATTATTAAATAGATCAGCCCAGCATGACTGTTCCAGCTGGAGGAGGAAAACAGATTTCTTGCTGCTCATATTACTGTATAAACCATTCTTTAAGTAAGGCTGAGAATAATGGTACTGATTATGTCTGCTCCTGGGATTCATTCCATTCTCACAACGCACATGCCAGCTGATGTCCACATGAAGTCCGAGCTCAAGTGAAGTCTGCAGTTAAAGTTTTCAGGTTATTTCCAACACCTTAAGTTTCGTTTGTAGACCTGCGTAAAGGGGAATATTCCTTTTGCAAATTAAAAAAAAAAAATACAAATAGATAGATACAGATATTTGGTGACTTAGATATGTGGAGTGGTCTACTTCTAGTGTAAATTTTTTAATGTTTATTTATTTTTGACAGAGAGAGAGAGCGCGCACACACACACACGCGCGGCAGAGAAAGAAGGGACACAGAATTCGAAGCAGCACAGAGCCTGACTATGCCGGGCTCGAACTCATGGACTACGACATCATGACCTGAGCCAAAGTCAGACACTTATCCGACTGAGCCACCCAGGTCCCCCTACTTCCAGTGTAAAATCTAGCTCATGTGCCAGGGATAGGGCTACCCATGCAAAACTGATAACTTTGCCTTGCCTTGATTACTAATCACAATCTATATTTCTTTGTGTTCAAAAATATTATTCAAGTGCATCCATGCATACTGTCCTCTAACTTTATCTATGCAAAGTACTTTTTAATGTTATTGTAAGTTTTTCCTAAAAAAAAAAGTCATCAGAAGTCTAATATTGAAGGCAATTTACCCATCTGCTTATAAGAATATCCATTTCAGACACTATTTAAAATATAAAGGACCATAAAATAATGAGCTTAGAGGGTACAATTCTCATTTTTACACTTCTCAAGTATTTCTAATTTTGAAGTATATGCATTATGGATTTTAATATTTACAACATTTTCTTTACATTTAGACCATTTTTCTTTTTTTTTTTTTTAATTTTTTTTTTTTCAACGTTTTTTTATTTATTTATTTTTGGGACAGAGAGAGACAGAGCATGAACGGGGGAGGGGCAGAGAGAGAGGGAGACACAGAATCGGAAACAGGCTCCAGGCTCTGAGCCATCAGCCCAGAGCCCGACGCGGGGCTCGAACTCACGGAGCGCGAGATCGTGACCTGGCTGAAGTCGGACGCTTAACCGACTGCGCCACCCAGGCGCCCCTTAGACCATTTTTCTTAAACTTACCAAATACAGCAGTTACTGCGTTTCTTGACTTTTTTTTTTTTTGAGGTTGATGTATAATAATTAAGCTTTGTTCCATTCTGCTTTCCAAGAACTTTCCTCATTATCCAAATTTAGGAAATGAAATTTTAGTTTAGACCACGCCATCAAGAAGTATCTACTCTTTGCTCTTATGTGACAGATGACTACCCCAAGAGATGTGATTCAAGTTTTCCAAACACTTGATCATATTGTAAATATATTTCCAGTTTCCAGTTATTTTACTTTGTTTATTAAAAAAATGGATTGGGGCGCCTGGGTGGCTCAGTCGGTTAAGCGGCCAACTTCAGCTCAGATCATGATCTCGCGGTCTGTGAGTTTGAGCCCCGCGTCGGGCTCTGTGCTGACAGCTCAGAGCCTGGAGCCTGTTTCAGATTCTGTGTCTCCCTCTCTCTGACCCTCCCCCGTTCATGCTCTGTCTCTCTCTGTCTCAAAAATAAATAAACGTTAAAAAATTTTTTTTAAATAAATGGATCGAAGCAGACACATTGTCACATAAAATTAACTTCTTACAAGAAAGGAGGGAGACACTTGATTTCTGTTTCCACAGCCTTACTCTAAGCTGCTATTCATTGGGTTGCTTTGTCCTGGCCTGTGAAAAAAAGAATGTGGAAATGGTCAAGGACAACTCATCACTTAAGCATTGAAATAACTCACAAAGAGAGCTCAGTCGATTAAGCGTCTGACTTCAGCTCATGTCATGATCTAACCATTTGTGAGTTCAGAGCCACACGAATCTCTTGGATCTTCAGTTAAAGCCCCTGCACTATCTCACAGTTCATGAGTTTGATCTCCTCGTCAGACTCTGCACTGACAGCATGGCACCTGCTTGGGATTTTCTATTGCTCTTTCTCTCTCTCTCTCTTTCTCTCAAAACTAAATAAACATTTTTTTTTAAAGAAAAATAACTCAAGACAGAAATAAAAACCAAAGTGCATACAATGCATCTCAGTGTTCAAAACACTTCCGCACCCATTACGTTTTTAACATGCAGCACATGGTCCTGTTCTAACATGACTGGCATCACATGTAGACAAGAATTGCCTGTGAAGGGCGCCTGGGCAGTTCAGTCAGTTCGGCGTCTGACTTCGGCTCAGGTCACGATCTTGTGGACCATGGGTTCAAGCCCCGTGTTGGGCTCTGTGCAAACGGTTCAGAGCCTGGAGCCTGCTGTGTCTCCCTCTCTCTGCCCCTCTCCTGCTCGTGCTCTGTGTTTCTGTGTGTGTGTCTCTCTCTCTCAAAGATAAATAAACATTAGGGGCGCCTGGGTGACGCAGTCGGTTAAGCGTCCGACTTCAGCCAGGTCACGATCTCGCAGTCCGTGAGTTCGAGCCCCGCATCAGGCTCTGGGCTGATGGCTCAGAGCCTGGAGCCTGTTTCCGATTCTGTGTCTCCCTCTCTCTCTGCCCCTCCCCCATTCATGCTCTGTCTCTCTCTGTCCCAAAAATAAAACGTTGAAAAAAAAAATTAAAAAAAAAAAAGATAAATAAACATTAAAAGAAAAAAAAATAATTGCCTGTAAATAGCCATCTTGGCAACAAGAAGAATGCAGAAGAAAAGAGGATGGGGTATGTTGACTGTGTAACATTAAAAAGGTTGTCGATCCCATACTATCCCAGAGAATTTCACTGAAGAGGTTGAGTCATTTTGGGGATCCATAAATGTGATCCATTCTATCAAAGCCTCTCCACTTTCCTCTGGCTGAGCTTGAACACAGACTTCAGGTTTCCTCTGACTCCCAAGGGACTTAGTCTATATTAGAGATAAGACCCCTAAGAGAAGCAAAGGACTGCCAAACTGAAGCTTTCCTCCCTAGTACATGGGTGACTTCACTCATCAAACATGGAAACTAAAAAGGAGCAAAGGAGGTCTTTTGCATACCCTTGCCCTTTGGTACTCTGTATTTTCCTTATTCAGTGTTCCTCCAGATGGTACGCTCTTTGACAGGGGTTGTAAAGTGCCAAAGCTTAGCATAGGGCCAGTTATACACACTGACCATTTAACAATTGTTTGAGTTAATAGTGAATGAAATTTTAAAGGAAAGTAAATGTAATATTAAAATAAATATTAATATAAATGGATCAAGGAAAAAGGCAATTGTTATTGAAGATATGATGAATCCATAGAAAAAAGACTATTTTTTGTATATTCAATAATATTAATCATTACAAAATTATTCACATGTAATATTACAAACTATTTTTCTGTAATATTTAATATTTAATAACACATTTCTTTAATAATTTAGCAAATATGAAGAAACAAATATATAATATTTGAACTATCTTTAAAAAAGTTGTTTTAAACTCCAAATTGTTACTTATCTCCTGTTATTATCCCCTATGAAAAGGAATTTGGTGGGGTGTCTGGGTGGCTCAGTCGGTTGAGCATCCAACTTTTGATTTTGGCGCAGGTCATGATCCCAGGGTCATGGGATCATGGGATTGAACTTTCCATCGGGCTCCATGCTGAGTATGGAGTCTGGTTGGGATTTTTCTTTTCTCTCTCTCTGTCTCTCCCTTCGCCCCTTCTTTGTGCGCTCTCTCTCTCTGTCTAAAATTTAAAAAATAAATAATAAAAAGGAATTTGGTGATATTTTTAAATAATTTCCATGTTCATTACTTTTTTAAAAAATAATATATCTTACTATTTCAATGTAACTAAAATGTAAGTAAAAATGTAAAAAAATAAAAATATTAGTTTTTTTTCATACTGTCTTCAAACCAGTCTTCAAACTTTAAAAAAACATTTTATTTTTATTTGTGTATTCATTTGTTTTCATTTGCTTAACTGAAGAACATTATGTTTTATTGAAATATAGTTGACAAACAATGTTCTATTAGCTTCAGTTGTACAAACATAGTAATTTGACAATTCTATACGTTATGAAATGCTCACCACAGTTGAGTATAATTACCATCTTCCCCATATTTCACTGATTCCTTTACCTTCCTCCCCTCTGACAACCCTCAGTTTGTCCTCTGTTTATGAGTTTGTTTCTATTTTTGTTGGGTTTTTATTTTTTAGATTTCACATATAAGTGAAATCATAGAGTGTCTGTCTTTCTCTATCTGCCATTGTACTTACCATAATAGCTTCTAGGTCCATTCGTGTTGTCATAAATGGAAAAATCTCATTTTTTATGGCTGAGTAATATTACAGTGTGTGTGTGTACACTATTATCTTTTTAATCCATTATCTATTGATGGACATCTAGGTTTCTTCCGTATTTTGACTATTATAAATAATGCTGCAATAAACATAGAGGTATGCGTATCTTTTCAAATTAGTGTTTTTGCTGTCTTTGGGTAAATACCCAGCAGTGGAATTACTGGATCATATGGTATTTCAATTTTTAATTTTTTTGAGGAACCTCCATACTGTTTCCGTAGTGGCTGCATCAATTTACATTCCTGCCAACAGTACATGAATGTTAACTTTTTCTCTACATTCTTGACAACACTTTTTTTTAAAAAAAGATTATTATTTATTTTGAAAGAGATAGTGGGGGGGGGGAGGGGCAGAGAGACAGAATCCCAAGCAGGCTCCACATTCTTAGGGCACAGCTCAACATGGGGCTTGATCCCATGAACTGTGAGATCATGACCTGAACTGAAATCAAGAGTCAGATGCTTAACTGGCTGAACCATGCAGGCACCCCCTGACAACATGTTTTATTTCTTGCCTTTTTGATGTTAGCCATTTAACTGCTGTGGGTGATATCCCATTATGGTTTTGATTTGCATTTCCCTCGTGTTTAGTGGTGTTTAGAATCTTTTCACATGTCTGTTGTCCATCTATTATGTCTTCTTTGGAAAAATACCTATTTAGGTCCTCTGCCCATTTTTATTTGGATTATTTGGGTTTTTTTGGTGCTGAGTTGTATGAGTTCTGTATATATTTTGAATATTAACTTGTTACCAAAAATATCTTCTCCCATGCGGTACGTTGTCCTTTTGTTTTGTTGATGGGTCACTGTGCAAAAGCCTTTTAGTTTAATATAATCCCGGTAATTTATTTTTGCTTTTGTTTCTCCTGTCAGAGGAGACATATCCAGGAAAATGTAGCTAAGGCTAATGTCCAAGAGATTATTCCCTATTTTAGGAGTTTCATGGTTTGGGGGTCTTATGTTTAGGTGTTTAATCCATTTTGAGTTTAGTTTTGTATATGGTGTATGAAATTGGCCGAGTTTTTTTCTTTTGCACGTAGCTGTCCAGTTTATATTACCGTAGTAATAGAAAGTACAGTGTTTGGACTATTCAAAAGAAGTTTTAACACTAATACCCATTGTTGGTGAGAGTGCAACGAAAGATATCCTTATGTATTTGTAGAAGCACTTTATTTTTTTAATATAATTTATTGTCAAGTTGGCTAACAGCGTGCTCATGGTTTTTGGGGTAGATTCCCATGGTTCATCACTTACATACAACACCCAGTGCTCATCCCATCAAGTGCCCTCCTCAATGCCCATCATCCATTTTCTCCTCCTTCCCACCAACAACCCTCAGTTTGTTCTGCATTTAAGGGTCTCTTATGGTTTGCCTCCCTCCCTCTGACTAATTTTTTCCCCTTCCCTTCCTTCATGGTCTTCTGTTAAGTTTCTCAAGTTCCACATATGAGTGAAAACATATGGTATCTGTCTTTCTCTGACTGACTTATTTCACTCAGGATAATACCTTCCAGTTCCATCCATGTTACTGCAAATGGCAGGATTTCATCCTTTCTCATTGCCAAGTAGTATTCCATTGTATGCATAAACCACATCTTCTTTATCCATTCATCAGTTGATGGACATTTAGGCTCTTTCTAATTTGGCCTTTGTTGAAAGTGCTGTGCAGCAGCATTTTAAATGGTAGAATCATTTGGGGAGCAATATGATAAGAATCAAAAACCATTAAAATGATATTATTCATCAGGTTAAACCCATACCTGGGTATAGAACATAAGGCAATAATATAAGATTTGGAGGGAAAATATAAAAAATGTATTCACTGTAACACTAAAAGAAAGATAGGAAAATGTAAGCAACTTAAATGTCCATCTATGGGAATATAAATTACTTATGGTACACCAAAAGAATAAACTATTAGGCAGCTTTTGAGGATGAGAAATATGAAACATGTACAGCAATAGAGAATGTCTGTATGCTATTGTAAGTAAGAAAAGCAGAGGTCAAGGCTGTGACCACATTGAGATAGCAATTATGTGAATATAAAGCTTGCTTGATGCCAGAGTCCAGAAGTATTTGTGCAGAGAGGAGAACAGTTTGATTATGTAAGTTGCTATGACTGGGAGAAAAATACCTCTTTCATTAGAGTTATGTTCATGTTGCTATAAAGTCGCTTAAAACAGCATGCATACCTTCAACGAAAAAGAAGGGAAACTTTCCAGTACTTTCTTCACATTTAAGAGCTGTTACAGAAATGATGGTAGAATGGGCGAGGACTAGATGTCAGGAACCTGAGCACCATCTGTGATCTTGGGCATGCCTCCCTGCACCTCAGCCACAGATCTGAAAGATGAGCCAGTTTAACACGGCTCCCCTAAAGGATATCTGTAGGTGTTTAAGTAGCCACTTTCTCTTTCCAATTAGGTTTGTGTGTAGGGCTCCACAATTTTTGGCAGCACCGCCGCATTCTCTGTTTTTGTAGGAAAGCGCAGTGCGTAGGAAAAAAAGGTCTATTAGGCGAGTCAAACGATGATGATCCCTGAATCTTGAGGACATCATCTAGCAAAAGCAGCATTCTAACAGGAGTGAATGTCGTCAGTAAGAGCTGCAAGATAGTTGGAGACCTGTGTAAAGCTGGCAGACAACTACGGTGCGTGTGGCGTATGAATTATAAAACCACTCTGCAAATGCCTCAAGTCCGATTAGAGTAGGTGCGTTTACTTGTACTCATTATTTATTTATTTATTTTTTTACGAAGGAAAGACATTGATACTAAATTAAGTTTATTATGGAGCAGTAGGATTAGTGCATCTCAGTACTGTTTAATGTATACAAGAAAATGCACCTTTCACCACTAAGAATATTGAGCTTAATTAGGACATATTTTTACGGCTTAAGTTGATTGTCAGTTTTAACATAGCAGTGTTCTCTAAACTAACAGCATTACAGCCTAAAAACGTATCGTTTGCTTTTAGCTGTAACATGTAATTTGTAGTTAAAATTTTGTTCTCTTTCCTCTTTGAATATGTGATAGCTGATATGATTTACCTTTTAATTGCCTGAACATAAAATATATTTGTTTTTTACTTTTTTCTTATTTTTAACGTTTTATTTATTTTTGAGACAGGGAGAGACAGCATGAGTGGGGGAGGGTCAGAGAGAGGGAGACACAGAATCTGAAACAGGCTCCAGGCTCTGAGCTGTCAGCACGGAGCCCGATGCGGGGCTATAACTCACGGATCACGAGATCATGACCTGAGCCGAAGTCGGCCGCTTAACCGACTGAGCCACCCAGGCGCCCCTAAAATCTATTTGCTAATTCATAAATATGTGCATATATATGTATGACATGTACATATACATGTATGTGCATGTTATATATGTGTGTATATATATATACATATATATACATATATACACACACCTGAGATAAGATCATTTTTAAAGGAACTAAAGAGGTTAGGAATGAAATATTTAAAGGGCAGCTTTACCAAACTTCTGTTTTCTGTTATATTCATCTTGAATGAAGTCAAAATTGATCACTATCTTTAGCCAAATAAATTCAGATGAAATATAACCATCCTTTAAAATATATCTCCCAAGTGAAAGGTGAACAACAAAAAGTCTTTTCATCAATTTTAGGTACAGAATGTGCTGGGGAACAACTCTGGGATTAGCATGATTACAGTCTTTCATTACAAGTCAGAGTTGATTAATGTCTCCTAAAATTCCACGTTAACCTAAAACCTTTGCAAAATCGTAGTTCCTAAATGGAACCCTAATGAACCTGCTTAATGTCCTTTCTGAATAACCCTTATCAAGTAATTCTGACAACACTATATTTATATGTTACTTTGTAATTCTACATGGATTTACTTGGAAAAAAATGGTACTTTCTTTTTCACAAGGAAACTGGGTTAAGCTTCTGTAATGATTGTCATTCTCAAAAAGAAATTCTGCTTTCTGATCTTATAGTTTATTTTTGATGGTTAATTTAAATTCTTAATTATGCATAGTGTATTATAATTTTCTGATAGAAATATCTAATAATTTCTAATATTAATCCATTATGGTATTTATTTTTCACCAAATATTTACTGCACACTTAACTATACATCGGCATGTACTTTCAATCGTTCATTTACAATGAATCTTATTCCTGTGTAATTTACATAGCATGGGATTTTTATTTAAGATATAATTCTATTACCATAACATTAACCCTTTTAAAGTATATTATTCAGTGACTTTTGATATACTTACAAGAGTGTACAACAATTGCCACTAACAATTTTTTCACTATTATTTTGAAAAGAAATCCTAAATGCTTTAGCCATCACTCCTTATTCTCCTAGCCCCATAGTTCTTGGCAGTCAACATCTATTTTATGTTTTTATGGATTCTTCCTATTCTGGATGTTTCATATAAATCCAATTACACAATATGTAGCATTTCATGTCTGGCTTCTCTTTCACTTAGCGTAGTGTTTTCAAAGTTCATTCACATTGCAGCATATATCAGTAAATATATGCTGAACAATATCCCCATGTATCAATATACCACATTTTGTTTATACATTCATCATATGAATTGTTTCCATTTTTTGCCTACTGTGAGTATGCTGCTATGAACATTCATGTTTAAGTTTTTATGAAAACATATGTTTTTAATTCTCTTGGATATGAATTGCTAAGACATATGATCATTCTGTTTAACCATTTGAGGAACTGCTTGACTGTTTTCAAAAGCAGCTGTACCATTTTACTTTCCCAATACCATATATGAGGGTTCCAATTTCTCTCATCCTCACCAACACTTCATATTGCCCATGTTTTTGATCATAGCTATCCTGGTGGGTGAAATAATATCTCATTATGGTTTTGATTTACATTTGCTTAATGACTAAAGATGGTGAGCATCTTTTCTTGCACTTATAAACCATTTGTATGTATTCTTACAAGCAATAGCTACTCAAATGATCTGTTTATTTTTAATTGTATTGTTTGTCTTTTTATTGAGTTGTAAGCATTGATTATATATTTTAGATGATAGATCATCAGCACACATATGATATGCAACTATTTTCTCCTATTCTGTGTGTAGTCTTTTTGCTTTCTTAATAGTATTGTTTGAAGCACAAAATTTTAAACTTTTATGGTGTTCTTTAATTTTTTTTTATTTTGTCAATTTTATTTAAAATGTCTTTTCTAAGAAACCATTGCCAAATCCGAGATCATGAAAGTTTACTCCCATGTTTTCTTCTAAGGTTTTAATAATAGTAGCTCGTATATTTAAGTTTTTGATCCATTTTGAGTTAAGTTCTGTATATAATGTGAGGAGTACAGTTTTATTCTTCTGCATATAGATATACAGTGGTCCCTGCAGTATCTATTAAAAACTATGTTTTTCCATTTTAATTGTTCTGGCACCCTTATAAAAAATCAAATCCCCATAAATTCTGAGTTTATTTCTGGCTCTAATTCTATTCCATTGATCTCGGTGTCTGTCATTATGCAAGTACTACTGTCTTGATTACTGTAACTTTGTAGAAAGCTTTGAAATTGGGAAGTGTGAGTCCCTGTGAGTGTTTGTTGTTGTTGTTTTTCCAGATTGTTATTCTGGGATGGTTATTCTGAGTCCTTTGCACTTTCTTATGACATTTAGGAAGAGTTTATCAGTTGTAAAAATTGCAGCTGAGATTTTGATAGGAGTTACATTGAATTGTTTGATCAGTTTGTATATTATTGTCATGATAACAATATTAAGTCTTCCAGTCTAAAAACATGAGAGAGCTTTCTATTTATATAGGACTTGTTTTATTTCTTTTAATAATGTTTCATACTTTTTGTCATATACACATACGGCATTCATTAAATATATTACTTTGTTAGATATATTCCTAAGCATTTTAATATTTTTGGTGCTATTCTAAATGAAATTGTTTCCTTAATTTCACTTTTGGATTAGTCATTGCTAATAATAAAATATAATCGATTTTTGTATATTGATCTTATATCCTGCAACCTTGCTGAACTCATTAATTAGTTCTAACAGCTTGTTGTTGATGATGTTTAATATATTCTTTATAGGGGTTCATGTTTTCTACAATTAGAAAAGAAGTTTTACTTCTTTCTTTCTAGTATGGACATCTTTTACTTTTTCTTCTTACCTAATTGCCCTGGCCAGAACCTCCAGTACTGTGTTGAATAAAAATGGTGACAGTGAACATTCCCTGTTCTGTTTCTGATCTTAGGGGGGAAGTTTTGCATCTTTCACCATTACTCATGGTGTTTTTCTAAGGTTCCCTTTATAAGATTGAGGAAGTTTTCTTGTATTTCTAGTTTCAATCATGAAGTGATGTGCAAGTTGTCAGTATAAGAATTCTGTTATAAAAGAGTTCTGTGTTATAATTATATAACATAATATATATAATTATGTTATTCTGTGTAATATTGACTAAAGTTTCCCAGGTGCTTCCAGGACAAACAGCCAACTGCCTAATACAAGGTTTTTCCCATTCTAACTCAAGCCTGTCTATCCACTTCACTTGCCACATCTCACCTTATGATCCATAGTCTAGTCATAAGGAATTCCTACACAAAAGGATCACGTGCTCTCACTCAATTCTGGCTCTGCATTGATGGTTACTTGCCTAAAACACAAACTTCTTTCTTTTTCCTTCAAGGCTCAGCACAGGTATCAATTTTTCTTCATTAGATCTTCATCCTATAGGTTCCCAGAGCTTGCTTACCCTGTCTGTCTGTTTATATCATCGCAACTCTACTCACATAATATGTCCAGTTGTCTAACTTCCAGTAGACTAGAGATTTTCTGACATGATAGTCATCATCTGCATGATAGATGGTACAGAGTGGGTTCCTAAATTAAGTAAATAATTGTTAGTTTTAATATCATGAGAAGTAGCCTCTGGACTACTGTGAAAACTACAGCTTACTTATAGAAAAGACTTTTAAAAAAAACTTCCATTGGCTCATAGCAAGGTAATTCAAACTTTTGGCACTTGTGGATAACTTAATGGGCTTTTGAAACACATCCAAACCACAACATTTGGATACATTTTCAAGGATATATCCAAATTTGAATTATTAAAGCACTATTTTAAAAATTAACATCAATGATAACACAAATTATAAAATAACATCAATTAAAGGGAAAATACCATGTGTAATCTTGCTGTAAGTTATCTATAAATCTTAAAGATAGAAAACTTGAAGGTAGAACCAATTCCACATTACCATTCTGTTTTATTTTTATTTTAAATTAGAAACTTCTAAGTCACAATGACAATATATTAGAGAAGGCAGCACATGTTTGATGAATCTGTAAGACAGTTCTAGATCATGGGGAATTTTAGTCGGACAACTCACCACAGACTACAGACTACTTTTCAGTACCATGTTAGATGTTAGGATACAAACATATCCCCTTGAAGAAGGTATAAGATGGAAATAGAGGCAAATAGAGCCGTGAACCCATTTCATGTTGTATTGCAACAGTAGGTAAAATTATAAAATATACCTAATAAAGGTCATCTCTTTCTTTCTGTGACAAGGGTAAAAAATCATCAAGTATGGGAAAAAATCAGTTATTAATGTGGGGCAATCTATTATCTTAAGAAATCCTAATGCATATACTCAAGAGTAAAAGTTGTTATGTTTCCTCCCTGAAGTGATAGGTTCAGGTCATCCAAGACAGTTATAGTATACGATAGTGATTGGGGTTGGGGCTCCAGAGTCAGTTTACCTCCATTAGAAGTCTGGCTTCACTATTTTTCCCCTTGTGACCCATAGCAATTTGTCCATATCATGTTTTTAAAGTGGAGATAATAATGGCTTCTACTTTAAAGGCAGGGTTTTCTTTGCTTACCTCAGATTGGGTAACAAATGTAATATGCTTAGGATATGTCTAGCACATAGCATGTGCCCAACAGCAGGGTGACTAAGCAGAGAGGAAATGGGGAAGAAATCCCTGCACCTTTTCTCTCAGTCTCCCATCTCCTGCCCATGCTTTCCAAAGGCCAAAGTCAGTACAAACCAGCTGCAAGACTTGGGGACTTTCTTGGAATTCTGCTTCCCACAAGTATATGTTGTTCATACTTGCCGTATATTAGCCATCTGGTCATTGCCTTATTGTTAATGCACGTCTTTGCTCTTCTGAGTTGTGGATTCCTTGAGGATAGAGATAATACATTTTTCACAACTGAATCTCAGGGGAACTTTAATAAATATTATTGAATTAAATAAGTACTGTAAGAATAATATATATTCAAATACAGAAGAAGGCAGAGGAAAGAGAGAAAGGCTTTCAGGAGTAGCAATTTTTGAGATGGATAACAAAATATGATTTCTTTTGCTTTTAAGGTAATTATCATTCTTTTCCATAGCTATATAAGTTTTAAAAAAAAACAATACTACATGAATATTCTCTTTTAGTAAAGAAGCGTTCAAAAAATATAAGTGTGTAAAATAAATAATAAAATTTCCTTTTACCAGACTCCAAATCCCGTTCTGCTAATCAAAAATAACTAATTTTAACAAATCAACATGAATTTCACCTAAATCTTTCCACTGAGAAACACATGTGTGTTTATGTGTTATATGGGTGTGCAAGTATTTAATTACACAGTGTGGATTCTTATTTTATATAATTTGGTTCACAGTTTCTGTGGCAATGTTCTGTGTACTGATTCTTTCACTAGAAAATATATCTTGGAAATCTTTCCACCATATAAACAATGCTGCAGTGAACATTTTATACATGTATTTATATACACTTTGGAAATAACTTCCATAAAATCCTCTAAAATGGAATTGCTGGGCATAAAGTTATGCACACTACAAATGATAACATAATGGGGAGGAGTCTAAAGTCTTTTTTGTGCTTGAAATTTTCTCTTGTGTCAACTGTACTTCAATAAAAAAAAATCTCTTAAGACATATTCTAGAAACTTCTATCATTTTTTAATAAAATGATAAAGTAAATGAATGTTTTAAGTGACCAATTATCTGTCTACAGAGAATGATTGAAATTCCAGTTAAATAAAGGCGCAAAGAGAGATTTATTGTTGGTAAATTGGTATTTTAATGTTACCTATTTATCAACTTGTTCCTCCAAAAGGACTTAATGCCCATGTGAGTTTCTAATTTGCAGTATAATGAAGGCTTAAAGGAAAAGATGGATGAATATGGTTACAAAATAAAAGATAGCATTTATCTAACCTTAACCTTGTTCATAAACAAGCCAAGAACCATGTTATGTTTTTAGAACACAGGGTTGAACTGCCTTTATGAAACATTATTAGAAGAAAACAGAGGGCTATATAAGCTAAAATTATGAATGTCTAGATTGGATTCCCCAAAAGCAGAGCCTAAAACAGAGCTTCAAGTATGTACTTTCTCCCTCTTGGGTTACTTACCTATTCTATGTACGATGGGGAATAGTCCCTTGCTTCTATATTCTCATTTTATCTTTCAATATTATAAAGCTTTTAAGAAAAAATAATAGTGCCCACTCCTGTGAAAGATGCCATTTTTACACATACTTCTTAATTAGCTTATATGCATCAGTTTAGAAACCAGATTTATTAATCCTAATAAACCTTCTGAGTTTTAAATAGTCCAGTTGAAACACACCCTTTTTTTTTTTTCCTCTGGTGGCCGGTTAACAAATGGTGTTGTTTCAAGACCATGACCATTTAAAATATAATGCTGAAACACAAGCCAGTGGTCAATTGAAACTTCATTTTGCTGTAAGCAAAATTATGGTTTGCCTCTTCATCAGAATTTTCTTCCTCACGGTGTGTTTGGGTAGCATTTTTATCAAAGAACCATGAATAGATGTACAATTTCTATAATAAGGTATTTCACTGAGGTGAAATTAAACAATATGGAAGAAGTATGTTCCTGTCCTGTTGGAGGACCCAGGTATTCACAAAGACTGGCCAGAGTCTGCTTTTACTTGAAGAGCACAGTGTTGTACTGTGAGAACTAAATTATTCACTGCAGTAATCATTGCAGGAAAAAGCTGCTAACTGTAACTAATCTTTCTTTCCCTGTGGAACAATGCAAAATTCAACTTTTGCATTCAAAGGAACTGGCAGAAAGCCTCAAATGTGTGGGTTTTACTTTCGCTGGGAATCTCTTTGCAGGCTGTAGTTACTGTAGGACACAGTGTCAATAGATAACAAATGACTTCAAGGAATGATATAAATCTGACTAAAACTGCCCAAGTTTGTGCCACCAACAGTCCCACATATGTTGAGGTTTTGGGTAAGAGGCATGATGTGATTTCTTCCACTCCTAGTCAGGACACAAAATTCAGGTCTCCGTTGTGACCTCCTGACGTTGACAGATGCTAGGTCTTTGTCCTACCTCGACTCAACTGAAATAATATGATAGAGCTATGTATAAGTGCATTTATTTTTCTTTTTGGCAGACTTTCTAATTTTTGCCAAATTTGACTCAATGTGTTTACAACTACTGATGACTAGAATTTAGTTGTAGTTGCTTATTTACTTAGGGAGAAAAACAGATCGAGGAAACTTTGTAGGTAAAGAGCTTTAAGATGTGCGTGTAGAAAAAAAAAAATCTGTAAGTCTGTTACTTCTATGTCCAAATCAAATATACTTGAAGTATAAGAACCTAGAATGTGAGGCTCACTGAATGGAATATTACTTTTAAAACCTAAGCCTTAAATTTTAGAACACGTTCCAGCGATTCTCAGAAGGCATTCTACACAGGGTTAGCAATTTAGCACCTGACGTTTCCTTCTGTTGACAAGTGACATATTGAGAAGGAAAGCATCTCCTGGTAAGCTTATCTAGGAACCTATGTTCCTATTTTTTTTTTAAATAAATAGCATCCCAAGGAAAGCATTATTATTTTTTTGGGTGTATCATTATCGCATACTTATTCGATTATTTATTGTCATAACGTGAAAATTTTCTTCATTTTCCAAATTCTTCTTAGAGAATAGAACCTTAGTGATCTTGCATTAATCTTTTCATTAGGTAATTAATTAGACATGTACTATAGTTCACTTGCCTTTTAACTGTGTTTACTAGGAAGCTCTGTGCCTACTTTTGTACTTAACTATTTTCTTTATCCTAGATTGTCATATAGTCATTTTACACATCTTGAGTCTGCCATTATTCAGATCCATCATTTTACTCTTATTCTGTTGGTTATATTTCATTACTACAAATAGTATTTTTTAAATTGGATCAACTAAAACTATGGAGAGGGAAAGAGGATGGTGGGAGAATGGAGGAGAGTGAAGCCAGAAATGCAGCCAAGCTTTTATTTGATTCCTTTTTAAAAGTTTTTGGTCCTATGGATAGTCATTGAATCCTAGTATTCAAAGGTTGCCTGGGGGCACTGGGTGGCTCAATCCCTTGAGCATCCGACTTCAGCTCAGGTCAAGATCGCACAGTCTGTGAGTTTGAGCCCTGCATTGGTCTGTGTTGACAGCTCAGGGCCTGGAGCCTGCTTCAGATTCTGTGTCTCCCTCTCTCTCTGCCCCTCCCTGCTCATGCTCTGTCTCATTCTGTCAATACATAAATAAACATTAAAAAAATATTAAAAAAAAAAAAAAAAGTTTGCCTGTTGTAGCAAAAAGCACCACCTGCTGCTAGAGGAAATAGCATGGTGCTCGAACATCAGATTGGGCTTTATTCCTTGTAAATGCATAAAAATACTTGCATTTTCTTTGAGTCTCTGCTAACTTGACAGAAAAATAAAATATAATGCATTTGCTTAAAAACAATGCATAACACATAATGGTCATTGATGGCTGAACATCATTTAGATTAATTTATTACTTGTTTTGCTTATACTCCCTGGGCTAAAAAATCACAGAAACATATTAACATCTATTAAATCTGCCCCTGGCGAATTCTTCTGAATTTCAAGTTCTAACAATAATTGGGTAGAAGAAATGGTTGAGACACCTGCCTCTCTTCCTGTTGGGATTTTAGCATTCACCCCATCTACCATCTGCATTTAGTCTTGAACTTTCTCCCCTGGGCCATCACCTAGCTTTTGCCATTCATTTTGCTTCCCCAAATTAATTTCATATGGCCAAGAGGAAACAAATACCCTTTGCAAATATGTGGAACTTTCTGCTCTGTCTCCTGGCTTGTTTTAGTTAAGGTTGATATTGGTGATCTCTACTAACATCTTTTTCCTGGCAAAAGAACGAATTGTCACCTCAGCCTTGAACTGCCTATAATCTTTTTCTCTGTTAACCAGCCCAGCTCATGTTCTTGCTGGCTTCAAAGTAGACCTCATTTATAATTTTCCTTGTAACTTTAGTTTCCTCCATCATCACTGGAATTGTTTGCAAGTTATTTCTAAATTTTTTTAATAAGCAAAAAACAAAAACACCCCACAGAATCTCTCACTTACCTTGGAAGATATAAAAATTTTTGACTGGTTCCACAGCCTGTATCATTTAAAAAAAATATTTACCGCCACTACTTACTATATATAAAGGATTAAATAAAATCTTTAAAACATATTTGAACACTCAACCAGTCAAAATACAGATTTTATTTCCTAATACTTTTGAATTTATGGTGCCTTCTTACTTTTACCGCTTTGAAAAAAATTTTAACTGAATCTGTAAAAAATTGATTTTCTTTCCTATATGTATATCATCTTTATATCCCTTTAGTGAAATGCTTTCCTTATGATTGCATATTACTGAAATCATGCAGATAATGCTCCCTAAAGCAGTCTTAAGGTTTGTAGACACTGAACTGCTGCTATAAATTTAAGTTGTAAATAAATAGTTGTTAAAAATTTAGTTGTTGTAAATTCATTTCAATTCATCCCCCCCCCTCCCCAATATCTCACTAAATAATAATTTCATGGGTCTCTTTGAAGGAGAACTTGCCCCAGAAATAGATACTTTTTATTAGGAAGGCTTTGAATAAATAGGTAACTATCACATTTGGAAGCCTCTTCTCTAAGGGTAAGATATACTCCCCGCTGCCAGGAGGCTTTTCTGTCTTTACACTCCACTTCCTGTCCAACCCCCTATATAAGTTATCACGAGCTATGAGCTACGGGGGTTTCCTTCACCACACATCCGGGGCATGGCGGCGTCTTACTATCCTCACCCAAGTTCTCATCTTTCCTCCATTGTTTGATTGAAATGCCTCCTACATGACCTCTGTGCCTCTTTCCTACCTCCCTTCTACAATGCAGGCTTACCACAGCAGCAAAGCAAGCCCTTAAAAAACATTTGCCAGATCATGTCACTTTCCTGCCAAAACCCTTCTGTGGCCTCCTATTTCAAATCCTCCTATTTCAAATCCAAAGTCCCAGCAACAAGCAATAAGACTTCCATCACTTGGGTTGTCTGCTAGCTTTCCAACCTCTTCCGCCACCGCTCTCCCCTTTGTCCTCTGATGTCTGCACTCCCTGGCCTCCTTCCTGTTGACTAAATGCACTAATGCCCCTAGTTCTTTCACTTGCTGCTCCTTTTACAAAACAAAAACAAAAACAAAAAAAAAAAAACATTCTTCTTAACAAACCCGTGGCTCACTCTCACTTCTTACACTTCGCTGCTTAAATGTTATCTTATCAGTGATGCCTTCCTAGATCACTCTATGAAAAATAAAACAGCAAATCAACCAACCCCCTCCTCCAACAGGGTCCTTCCCATCACTCTACTTTATCTTTCTCCATTGCACTCATCGTTATTTGACATACTGTATATAGTTACTAGATTACCGTTTCTGCTCTCCAGAATGAAATCGCCATAATAACAGGACTTTGTTTTCTTCTTTGCTGTTTCCCCAGTGCCCAGAACAATGAACGGGACTGTAAACGTCAGTGCTGGAGTCTGTATGTTAAGTGAATGAACAGGTACATGCATAGGTCCTACTCTGTTGCAGCATAACGTACTCTTTATTGGACGCCAAGACATTCCATTAATTTTGCAACTTACTTTTCCTCCGATTTCTGCAGAAGACAGGCCTCTGGTTTTCCCAACTTCTTCACTGACTTTCTGCCTCAGAGATTTTCTCGGCTTACAAATCAACCAGGAATAGCAGGCGATGTGCTAAAATGCGTAGGGTAACACTTTAATACTTCTCATCAGTCAGATTAGACAGTATGTTAGGACAGGTGGAATAAGTCTATTGACGGGTAACTATTGAACACGTGCACTGTGTTACTTCTGCTAAAATGCGATTTGGTGTTATTCATTCCTTTTCATATCTGGTGAGCTAGTCATGTAAATGTCATCTTACTTATTTCTCTCTTTCAGTCACACATGGCCGGATAGACACGGTTTGCGTTGCTGAATCTCAGGGCGAGATGTGTGGTAACTTAATAATATCGCACATCAGCATATAAGTATTAGACACCCTCTGACACTGATTTTCTTTAAATATTTGTTCAACAGAACTAAAGGTTGAGGCTGGGTTCCTTGTAAAAAAGAAAACTGAATAGAGTCAGCGTCCAGTCGTTGGCACGTGTAATTCTCCTAAGCCTCCAAATGGCACACAAGCGGGGCAAAATAAAAGTTTTGTTTTTAGTTTTTGCCTAGCTTCTCAGCAGCACCTTGTGGGATCTCACCTGTCCCATCCCAAGTAACTTTACAAACTAGTCCTTTTATCATCATATTACATTCACACAGAGTGGAGTTCTATAAATACGCCTTCCCCAACAGAGGACAACGTTTGTTCTGTGCCCTTATAGGTTGGTGCCCTGGGCAGAGGCCCAGCTGACTCACCCCTTAATCTGGCCTGGTCAAGATCTTACAATTCTACCTGCTACTATTTCGGAAAGGAGAAGAACGTTGTTGTTCTCACCTGAAATGATATTTTTAGCTGTATTTCAATTGAATCCAACCTTCAGTTTTGCTAATTAAATAAGCCCTTTAAAATAACAGTAATTTTTGTTATTATCACGGGCAGAACTCAAACTTCCAAAAAGAAATGCTAGAGACTGTGTTTTTTTCCCCAAATCTGAATTAATATTTAAAGTGAAAGAACATTGTTTAACTAAGGATTGGTTAGATAATAAATGAGTTGGTCAGATTTTACTGTGGTTTGTTGTTTTTTGTTCTACATTTCAGTTGCTTTTCCTGTGCAGGTTCTAAGTGTCCTCTGGGATGGCTGTTGAGGAGTTTTATTCTTAGTCCTATGGGCCCTGCGGGGAGGAGGTTGTGAGGCACTCTATGCTGCAGAGAGGTCTGTAGAGACCTTTGTAGACGTCTGCAAAGGCAGCAATGACTACCTAGGTTGGTGCCTGGATCCTGCAAGAGCAGGGAAGGACAGCGAGACAGCCAAGGTCCAAACCCATGGAAGCCCAGCAAGCTTAGCAGCTACATTTTTCAGTTTCAATACCACCATTTCCAAGCAATGGAGAGTTTCAAAGCAATAGATTTTTGTCTATTTATGCCTTTCTTGTAATTGGCAGGGAGTAGATTTGATAAAATTGTCTATTTTACCTCTTTATGCCTTAAATGAAGGCAAACAGGAAAAGGAAGAGGTTAGTTAACACCTGTTAGTACCATGTAATTGTGTCCGGTATTGATTAGGGTCCAGATGGAGTCTCTGGGTCCTCCAGTAAATCCTACACCACTGCAGGAGTCCTTGGTACAAAGGTCCAGTGCTGTTTCTCTGTATTCCACGTTCTTTAAAAAAAATAAATAATGTTTATTTATTTTTGACAGAGAGAGACACAGAGTGTGAGTGGAGGAGGGGTGAGAGAGAGAGAGAGAGAGAGAGGCAGACAGAATCCGAAGCAGGCTCCAGGCTCTGAGGTGTCAGCACAGAGTCTGACGCCGGGCTCGAACCCACAAACTCCGAGATCATGACCTGAGCTGAAGTCGGACACTTAACCGACTGAGCCACCCAGGCGCCCCAAATATTCCACATTCTAAAATTAAATTACTTTTGCGAAGATAACCCAAAAGTCGGCTGCCAGCATCCTTAAATCTCTGAGCTTCCTGGGGCTGCAATATGCTTTAAGATTTTAATAAATTTGCTTCCAATCCCTTCTCATTGAAAGGTAGGAAAACTAGCATCCCACCAAATATTTGTGACTACTTAACAGCTTTCACCTTTCACTTCCACTGAATTCTATCTTTCCACTTTCCATTTTTTTCACCTTTTCCATGTTTAATCATCCCAATGAAAAGTACCTCACTTCCTAATGCCTTTGGGGAATACCAAAACAGTAACATTATACCACTCCACTTCATTTCTGGGTCAGTTGATTGATTTTTCTCTTCACAAGTTGTTTATTTTCATGCTTCTTTGCATGCCTATTTTTTTTTATTGGTTGCTGGACCTCGTGAATTTAACCTTTCTATGTCTGAGTATTTTCCACTTTTATTCTTCATGTGGTGATTTGGAGAGTTTGGTCCTTTTGGGCATTGCTTGTGAGCTTTGTTAGATGGGATGAGAACTAAGACTAATATTTTCCTAATGATGACGGAAGACATTTTTTGAACTCTAGCCAATGCCCCTAAATTATGAGGTGCTTCTACTTTGGCTGTTGGGTAGAGAGAGGTGCTATTCTTGGTCTTGTATGGTCTCTTTCTTGTGGTTCTTTCCCTGAGATCCCATTTATGTGCTGATCACTATCTTTTGAACCCTTCAGGGACACCTTCTGCTGGTTTCCAAGATTTTCATTCCCTGCAACTCTCACTACCCAAATATCTGATAGTCTGCCTTGTAAACTCTACCTGCCTTGGCTGTTCTGGACTCAATGTTCTGTCTCCTCCATTTAGAGGGATATTGGGCTTTGCCTGGATTTTCTCTTCCATTTGCCTAAGCCCCCCCAGGCATGAAACTGGGGCAGTTGTAGGACTCACCTTGTTTGTTCCCAACTTGGAAGGATCACTGTCCTTTGTTGTCTGAGGTGCAATGTCTTTTGTGCCATTCTTTCATCCATTTTTTTTTTTTTTTTTTTTTTTTTTAGTTGTTTCAGGCATGAGGGTAAACCCAATTCCTTCTATCTTGACTAGAGGCAGAAGTTCTTTGAGGCCACGGTTTGAAATTAATCTTGTGAAACAACTACTCATTCCCTTATTCACACCCTCTTTACATATAGGAGAACCCAGTTCATGTGTCATTTTTTCTGGTTAGGTTTTCTTAATCTTTCTCTTACCCCCACCTCACTTCTAGGGAAATATATTGTTTCTTCTCTGATTTGGCATTATTTTATTGTTATAGCCTCTTAGCATTTGTCACATATTTATGTATTCTTTTTCAAATATATATAGATCCTATACTGTTTTGGTAACTAAAATATTAACAAACCATTTTTCCATTATACTATTTTTAACTGCATGAAATCAACAAATTTTACCACAGCTAGTGAAAAAATAACAAAGACATTTAGAAAGTATTTTTTAGTAAAAAAAATAATGGATCAAGCCTATGTGTTTACCTCCTGAATCCTTGCCAAAGAAACAATAATGAGATGTTAAAAAGGCATTTACACAGTAATCAAGATGGCGGTATGGTGGTAGAGACTCAGACACATAGGTTAATGGAGAAGCAGAATGAGATACACACAAATATACTCAATTAGTTCTTGACAAAGGAGCAGAAGCAATTCAGTGGAAGAGAGATAGCCTTTGCAGTGAATGATTTGATAACAATGATTTCTCATAACATCCATTGGGAGAAAAAATAAGTAAAAACCTTGACCTATGCTTCACACTTTTTACACAATTGGATTCAAAATGGATCTAGAACTATAAAACTTCTAGAAAAGAGCGTAGGAGGAAGAACTACAAAATTTGGGACTGGCAAAGAATTCTCAGACTTGACACCAAAAGCAGGATCTATAAAAGGAAAAACATACACAAGGTCTCTTCAATATTAAAAAACCTTGTTCTCTGCAAAAGACCCTGTTATAAGGATGAAAAGACAAATTACAGACTGGAAGAAATTATTTGTGAGTCAGTTACTTCTCTTACAAAGACCTTGTATCCAGAATACTTAAAGAACTCTCAACATTCAACATAAAAAAAACAAACAAAACAGGTACTTGTTGTGATGAGTACTGAGTATTGTATTGTTAAATCACTATATTGTATACCTGAAACTAACATAACACTGTATATTAATTATACTTCAATAAAAATATCAAATAAAAACAAGCAATCCAATTGGCAAAATGACATGCAGAGACATTTCATCAAGGAGAATATACAGATGACAAACACACATAAACATATTTGGCATTATGAGCAATTAGAGAAATGCACATTAGAAGTATAATTAGATATCACTGCATCCTTACCACAAGGCTAAAATAAAAAAAAAAAAATAATGACAACACCAAATGCTGGTAAGAAGGCAGAGAAATTTAACTGCTCATATATTGCTGGTGTGAACGTATGATAGTACAGCCAGTCTGTAAAATAGTTTGACAGTTTCCTTTAAACCTAATAATGGAGTTACCATATGACGCAGCAATGGAACACTTGGGCATTTATCCCAGAGAAATGAAAATTAATCTCCACACAGGAATTGGTGCACAAATATTCACAGCAGCTTTAGTGATAATTGCTAAAAACTGGAAACTACTCAAATGTCCTGCACATGGATGAATGGTTAAACAGACTGTGGTACCATCATAGCACGGAGTACTACTCAGTGATGAAAAGGAATGAACTACTAATATACGCAACAACTTGGATGAGCCTCAAGGAAATTATGCTGAATGAGAAAAAGGTCAATCTTGGAAAGATACATACTACGTGAGTCCATTTATGCAACATGTAAATAACGTAGTTACGGAGATGGATGGCAGATTAGTTGTCAGGATTTAGGGGTCGGGGGAGGGCATGAGTGTGGCTATAAAGAGGTAACACAGGAGAGTCTTGTGATGGTACAGCTGCATTTTGATTGTGGTAATGGTTACCCAAGCCTATATATGTGATAACTTGCATAGACACGTACACAAATAAATGCACACATAACTGATGGATTCTGAAAAGCTCTGTGGTTTGTGCCAGTGTTAATATCCTGGTTTTGATATTGCATCATAGTTAACATTGTAAATGTTAACAGTGGGGGGGGGGGGGTTGAGGGAAGTATGGATAGGACTTCCCTGTACCTTTCTTGGCAATCTCCTATTACTCTGCAATTATTTCAAAGTTAAAAAAGACAGTGACGTATAAGAACATAGAAGAACACACTGTAGATAATAGCAACACAATTTCAAGAATTTGGATTTTTTATAATGTTTTTAATGTTTGTTTATTTTTGAGAGAGAGAGAGAGAGAGAGCGAGCAGAGGAGGAGCTGAGAGAGAGGAAGACACAGAATCTGAAGCAGGCTCCAAACTGTCAAAACAGAGCCTGACGTGGGGCTTTAACTCATGGACCGTGAGATCATGACCTGAGCCAAAGTCAGATGCTTAACAACTGAGATCATGACCTGAGCCAGTCAGATGCTTAACAACTGAGCTGCCAGGTGCCCCAGAATTTCAAGAATTTGTAAGGAGGTGACTAAAGAGCATCTGAGCTAGTCATCACAAAAGAGCTGAAACCTTCACAGAAGTGTTACCCAATTTTTTCTTCCGAGCGACCCCCCGCCCCCACCCCAGCTCTCAGCAGCTGATCACATCAAATACTTCTGAAAATAGTAGACCATGTAGTTCTGAAAGCAGAAGACCTGGTGGAGGTCTGCTTAAGAAACTGGCAGACGCCTGAATTATACTTCAATACAAAATATCAAATAAAAATAAGCAATCCAATTGGCAAAATGACATGCAGAGACATTTCATCTTTGTAAGAAGGGCAAGTTCCCAGCAGATTTCTGGAGACATTTAAAAGATGGTCTTTGAACATTGTCGGGCGTGGAAGTATTATACTAAGCAGAGGGGTTTAAGAAGATTCAAGGTATTTTGGAGTACTGAGTATAATTCAGAATTTGGTTCTCTTAACCACCCTTACTCTTCCTTTCTCCCATCTAGGATAAAAATAGGAGCCAGCCTTTACATTATTTTTATTTTATGTCTTAGTCCGTTTGGGCTGCTGTAACAAAGTGTCACAGACTGGGTAGCTTATAAATGACATAATTCATTTCTAACAATTCTGGCGGCTTGAAGTCCAAGATGTCAGCATTGTTGAGATCTAGTGAAGGCTCTCTTTTGAGTTGCAGACGTCTGGCCAACGTCTCACCGTGTCCTTACGTGGTGGAAAGGTGAGGGATCTCTGGCCTCTTTTAGAAGGACATTAACTGCATTCATGAAGGCTCCACCCTCATGACCTAATACCTCCCAAAGGCTCTACCTCCTAATACTATCATATGAGGCATTAGGACTTCAACATGCGAATTTGGGAGGAAACATTAAGAACTCGATAGTAAAGAATATTATTCACTGCTGAAACACCAGTGTATGTTTATTAGGTTTTCATTCTCATATGACTTTTTATTTTTTTTTATTTTTTTTATTATTTTATTTTTTTTATTTTTTTCAACGTTTATTTATTTTTGGGACAGAGAGAGACAGAGCATGAACGGGGGAGGGGCAGAGACAGAGGGAGACACAGAATCGGAAACAGGCTCCAGGCTCTGAGCCATCAGCCCAGAGCCCGACGCGGGGCTGGAACTCACGGACCGCGAGATCGTGACCTGGCTGAAGTCGGACGCTTAACCGACTGCGCCACCCAGGCGCCCCTCATATGACTTTTTAGATTAAAGGTGATTACTACTATATTATATTTCAAACTATTTACCTTTTTACGTAGTTACCACTGATTACTTTTTGCAGATGCTCTAATAGATCTGTTAAATGCCAGGCAATACTTTTCCAAAGGCTCAAATATTTCAAATCATCTATCAATCCCTGACATTTCAGTTTTATTTTGCTTGCTGATTTTAACTAATGATCTGTCTCCTACGGATATCTATTTCTTGCTTTAATATAAACTAATAGCTTTTTAGACTTAAAATAATCATGCCAAAAGTTTCGTTTCTCATCTCCTGTGAGGAATGAACTGGTCCCTGAATCCCTTTTCTTTCTCTGTCCTGCTTTCCTAGCTTCTTTTTTATGAATGATAAACCTCAGGAGCTTCCTAGGAAACAGGGTATGAGATCCAGGGTTTCAGATTATTACAGATCTGAAAATACCTTTATCCAATCCTCCCATGTGACTGATATTTTACTGGCTAGAAAATTAGAGACTTAAAATACTTTTTCATTAGAATTTTCAATACTCTTATTCATCTGTCTTTTGGATTCTAACGTTACTAGTCTGATGAATATTTGTTTTGTGAGTGTTTTAAATTCTACCCTTGAACCCCAGGTGTTCTGAAACTTCTTAATACTATGCCTTCGTGTGGCTATTTTATGTCATGAATTTTACTGGACATTCAGTGTGGTTTACCTTAAAGACACAAGCCCTTCAGTTTGGGAGATATTTTTTGTTTTATCTATTTGATCATTTCCTTTTCTCTCCTCTTCTTTCTCTATAATGTTTCCTAATTGGGTGTTGAGCCACGGAAAATAATCCTCTAATTTTCTAATCTCTTTATTATTATTTTCCATCTCTGTTGTTTGGGTTACTTTATTGAGGCTTGTGACTTGGAGTGATTCTTTTTTTATTCTGTAGTTTAATTTCCAATTTGTTTTTCTCTGCTTGCCTTTTATAAAATAGTTTTCTGTTCGTATTTTATGGATGTGATATTATTTGACCTGTGTATCTGTTTTAACTGGGTCCTATTTTTAGAAACGTTTGTTTGTTTTGGTTTCTCTTTGTCACGGGAAAGGATTTCTTATGTATGTTACTCCCTCAGTAAACATATGTATGATCGAAGTGGGAAATGCTTCTAAGAAGCTCTGAGTGGTTGGAGAGAGGCCTGGGGCCGGGGACAGGATTCAACTAGCCTGCTGCACTTACAGTAAACGTCTACATGTCTTTGGGCAACTCCTAAACATCTAGAGGTCTTTTATCTTGGGCTTTCGATTTTTTTTTTTTTCCCCCACAGAGTATCTTCCAGTTTTCTTCCAGACAAACATAAACATGGCAACACTTACTCTAAAAGCAGAGCAGAAGGGGCTCTGGGTAGAGAAGGGGATGTGTGTAGACCAGTTTTATCATCCTGTTTTCCTCCTAAACCTTTATGCTTCTTTCCCTGATTCCTGAAAACTTCTCCAGAGACTAAACTTTTTTTTTTCCTTTTTTTCCTTTTAGTGTGCTTGTTTTGGAGGAGCTTTGAGACTTCAAACAGTCTCTGAGTAGTCAGTCTTTAAGACTAACTTCCACTCTCCACACTTACTTTCCCACATACAGAGACTTGGGGGATTTGTGAGGTAAACAAGCTCATTTTCCATCAGAACCCCCTTGTGCGGTCAATTAGCTTTGGACATTCTCTGTTCTGCTATGTCAATTATCTCTCCTCCACCTTATTCTACTTTCAAAAATTTACTCTAATGGTTTTTCTGGAGTTACAGTTTCTTTTTTTCCCTTTGTCCTTATTAGTTAAAACATTTTTCATTATTTAAGCCATTTTTGTGGTGTTTGGGAGAAAGAGGAGATAATCACCTGCAGTCAAATCTTCACATTTAACCCAAAGTCAGCAAATGCATTTTTAAATGTTACTAGATGTATGTTAGCTTCTTATCACTCTGTGTTTTCTTAACCATACGTACTAAATGAACATTGATGTTAACTGAACATTATATAGGTATCAGGGGGAAAAGTCCTCATGGTGAACAAGTTAAAAAAAATTCCTGGTCACATGGATGTTCTGGGTAGGGGTCACTAGGGAGGAATCCAGAAATCTTTGGTAGAATCTGCATTGTAAAGGAGCTAAACTGACAAATTACAGGCTCCCTGCTTTGCAAAGCCATTTCCTGTTTTTGCGACAAGCCAGAACTTCATAGTGGGTATTACTCAACCTTGCTTGTAAATTCATAATGGGTCTCATCTACTTAGCATACTGTCATTTAGTCCATACTTAAAATACTAACTGCTACAAGGAGTAAATGGACAATATATTCAATCGTAGATTGATCTTTGTAATAAGAATTTATCACCTTTTTTTTTCTTAAGGCAGAAGAAGCAAACCCTAAACCAAATTGCCTGTGGCATAAATTGAGAGATCTTTCTGAGCAAACAGGAATTTATTTAGACTCCTTTACTTAATGTAGCATAAAAGAGCAAAGCTAATGAAATGCAGGAAATGATTTTCATCATGAGTGAACTTGTTAGCCTTGTATCTTTTTCTGAGTTGAATAAGAAATGTAGGCCATTAAGTATTTCACTTTTGGAAACAAAATAGGATATCACTCTTCATATTTTCTATATTCTCCTGTGAGAATCATTTTCACTTTTCCTGAAAGAAAAATTCATATATATGACTCATTGTTTGCATAATGATTAATAAGGTAGTGTAAATGATACTTGTGTTCACATTTGTGGCCCAAGAGAAAAGTCTATTAGAAAGCTGTCCAGTAAAACTGCTTAGAACTCAATTCCAGTGGATTTTTTATTTATTGGATTTGAATATATTAGTTTAAAAACCAATAAAAAATTAGGCAATATTTTATCTGTAAAACCAAGAGATAGAGGGCAAAAGTAGGGAAAAAGTGAAGCCAAATGACAGCAAAAGTGTTTTAAATGGGAGATGTAAGGGAACAAAAATTGTGCTGGCCATTAGGCTATCATAGACTGAGGCTCCAGCCAGGAGCCCATACCCCACAGGGGGAGGCTTATATCTTAGTATGGGGAAATCTTAAGAACCTCCATTATCAGCTCCTAATCTGGCAGACTCTATTGTTGCCACCATAGTAGGTATTTCCACTCTCTCTTCCTTGTTAAGAAAATCTTTACTTATCAGACTGAGATACCTTGATAATAGGAAACCTGAATTTCTCATCAAAGGTGGCCATGATACCTCAGCATAAGGGGAGTTTTTCTAGAGTGTTTCTGGGAAAGAATTTTTCTTCCTGATGAGAAAGAAGTAGTATAAGAGAAAAAGTATTTTCCTGTGCCATTCAACCCCTTGCTCTGTGCATTTAACATGCAGTAGGGGTGACATGGTCGGAGCTGCTGCAGCCATGTTGATCCCATGAGGGATGGCCCAGAGACTGACTGTTAGCTTTGATATAATTAAGCTGTTGGATCAAGGTTGGTAAGTACTTACCACAAAACTTCTTGTCAGAAAACTAAATTCCTAAGTATTTAAGCCACTGTTTAGGTTCATGTTATTTGTGGCCATTAGCAATCCTAACTGATAATGCCTACCTTCCCTTCTTTGCCGCCTTGTTTTGCTACTTTTGTCACTGCTCTATACTCTAGCCATATAGATGAACTTGCATAGCCCAAGGTATATCTTGCTCTCTCATGTTTCTTTGCCTGAGCCTAGCAGCACCGTCTGACTTAATGCCCTCTCCCTTCTATTACCCTGTGAACTTCTATTCACCTTTCATTTAATTGTGTTTTATTTTATGAACTTTCTACTGTGAAAGCTTCCTGTCTGTCCCCAGTATCCTCTCACCAAACACGCTCACCCTTTGTTTACCCACTGCAATCTAGGCAGAATATACCTTCTTTATTGTTCTGTGTGTTCAGGCCACACTGATTTCTTTCTGTTGTGCAAATACACTGCAATCATTCCTACCTTACAGCTACTATTCCTACCGTACAGCTACTATTCCTCTATGCAGATATAGAATCCAGCCAAGTATACTTATGTCCTTTGGATATACTTACATCCTTATATATGAATTCTCTCAAATGCTGAATGAATGGAGGGAGAGAGATAGATGATGGGCATAGAGATTCCACCAACTTTCATTTTTCTCTCTGGTGAAGAACACATGCTTATTTCCAAGAAAGAATCTGTTTCTTATGAAAAAGTAGCAACCCTTGTGAGATCAATTCTTTGTGAAGGAGATTGATACCTCTATAAACCGAGGACTTAACTTTCAGCAAACTTAAGAGTGCGCTTATTAAATTTAAGTATTCCTAAGAACACTTTGTTCCCAGAATCTACAAATTAGAAACCTGAGAGGTCAAGCCATTGATTGTTTTGTATTTTAATGGAAGGATCTGTGAATACATTGCTCTCCCAAATATTTCTCTCCATAATAGAGATGGGGACACCACTCAAAAATTTTATGAGCAATCATTTTAGTCAGTGGGATTGTGGAGTGAAAACTGGGAAATAATAATTAGAAGTTTGGTTTCAGTTAAAATTAAATCTAACTCTCTTTAAAAGTTATCAACATAAATGTTCAAAATGTCTGTGTGTTGGGGCATCTAGGTGGCTCAATCCATTGAGCATCTGACTTCTGCTCAGGTTGTGAATTCATGGTTCAGTTCTTGACTTTGAGCCAGGAATCTGGGCTTGCTGCTGTCACCCTGTTAGTATGGAGACTTAGGCTCCTCTGTCCTCCTCTCTCTCTCTGCTCCCCCCCTACCCCAGTCACACTCTCTCCCCCAAAATAAATAAAGCATTAAAAAAAATTTTTTTTTAAATGTCTGTATGTTAAACAACAAAGATTCAAACAATACAAATCAAACACCAGGAGCAAAGAAGGAAAAAATAAAATAAGAAGGAATCCTACCCATTTGCAGAGACAGAGAAACTGTGAAACAGGAAATGGTTCTGAGAATTCTTTAGCATTTTCCTCTTTGTACAACCTCCTCTAAATACAGTGACCCTTCCTGCCATTAGTCACCCTGAATCTGTCTCATATCAAACATTTATAAGGGGAATTAAAGCAAAAAGCCATTGGTAAGAAAATTTCTTCTTCCTCCTTCCCCCTTTAAAACGTCTGTTTAAAACATTATGTGTTAACCACTAAAATAATCTGCTTCAAAACACATATGTGTTTCAAGATAAAACTTGAATCAAATGCAATTTCCATTTGTCGGGAAGTTGAGATTTATACTCCTCAACGTTGTGAAATGTTTAGACAAAAATACATAATATTTTTTAAGCACTAATGCATATGTTGAAGTCAATGTCCTAGAAGACTGAGAAATGGAAAGCTACTTGTGGGCAATCTCATGAGTAAGATTGGATTTGTGAGGCTTTAGAGCATTAAGAGCATTGAGTAATGGGGTAAGAAACCACGTGAGCACTACAAGCAATGTACGTGTTGTGAGAGTGGGATCCGTGCAGCCTGATACTAATGAAACCATAGTACAAGTTCAAATAGATCACTGTGGAAGAGAAGGGGATCTTTTCTCACCACTGGTATTAGAATATAGAAATGCTCTTATGATTTCAATGTCACCTTTGCTGACAGTGGTGAATCAGGTCATTAAAGGAGCATGTTCATCACCTGGTTTTGAGACTCTTGGGGTCTGACTAGATTGGAAGATGTAATAGACTTCACAGGGTCATTTTGTATTCATTGCCTCCCTGTCTTTTTTTTTTTTTTTTTTTTTTTTGCTTTCAATATACATACATCCAACATCTTTTGCATTGTTTTCTTAGAGAAAAGTATCTTTGGGGATTCATCCAACAATTAACTTTATGTGTCATTAGGATAAAGAAAGGGTGAGATGACCTCTTTAAGTCCTTTCTGTGTATTTCCAAATTCTTTGCCTTTTGAAGAGAAAGTGAAGTTTCTCATCTTAAACGTTCAGTAGTTCTACTTATCCTCTGAGTTGCTGGAGCAAAACTGTACAAAAAATGAAAACACATTTCTTCAGATCACATCAGCCAGGTCAAGAGCATTATAGGGTAATTGATTTGGATCTGTTATTGTATTTAGTACATGGATTCTTTTAGCTCATTGCTAAGTGTTACGCTGTGTAAAAATGGGGCGGGGAAAGTCTGAAATTTAATCTGGAGAAAAATATTAAAAATAAAACAGAAACATATGCAAGCAAATGAAAAGGGATTTGTAGTTGATGAAAATCTGGACTCATTTGCTGGGCCATGTTGTATTGTTTCTGATTCTACATATTTGTAACTCAGAAGCCATGACAGATCATTTAAGAAACCTGAGAATAAGAAAAATAGTGGAATTATGAATCATATTTTCATTGGCATTCTAAATTAAATTTTTATGTTTTGTTTATATTATGAATAATGCTCATATTCATGGTAACACATTTTCTATATGAAGTGCCAAGCAAAGAAATTCATCTTCCAAATATTATAAATATATGATTATTTCCATCAAGTTAAATAATTTTCAAAAATAAATGACATTTATTTTCTTATAGGATATTTTATTAACAGAGCATCCTATGTTTCCACTGGTTGGGCAAGATAAATTTGAATTGCCATGATATAAATTTTGTATCAGAATCTTGTGTATTAACATACATGGTTCATGGGGGTATATATTTAGTTTACTTTGATCTCAAAAAGACTTCTTTAAAAACAGAAATTCCAAATTCCAATGCATAATGATGACATTAATGATTGAGAAGTTGAAAACTGTCCATGGTAAAGCACAGACAGATTTTCACATCTATTTATACATATTATAGTTACATTAAAAATTAGTCCTAAGTTTTCATTGGACGGCTCCTTTCCTTTCGTCAAATTAAATAAACCAAAAATAAGATTGTTTTTGATGTTTAAGATAGTCCTTGCTGAGATATGTTAAAGTAAACTTGTTTATTTCTGTAGTAGTTGTTAGGTTTCATGTCAGAACAGAGGTTGCAATGAGAAGAAGAAAATCAGAACTGTCCTATTTCTTGCTCCAGCTTCTCAGTTTCTCCAAAGTATCATCCTATCATCTTCCTTTCCCTCTTTTTTCCATCATTCTGTCATGTTGGTCATTGGAAGGGAGGAGAAAGAATTGAAAAGAAAGCAATAAAATAGGACTAGACCAAGAAATGTGAAATTTCACCTCTTTAGAAGTGGAGGTGACATAATTCAAAACTCCAAGCATTCATTTAGTGAGCTCCATATACCAGGCAATAAGAAAAAAGTCCCCATGTGCCAAAAAGGACATTAGTTCCTACTCTGCCTCTCCTCTCCTATCCCCCCAAGCATATGTTATAAACATTCCATATTGCTGGGTCGAGAAGTACCACGTTCAGTAGAACGACCAGGAACAGGCTTAGGGAGACAGAACAAATGAGGTGGGATTTTGGCAAGCCCTACCCTCTGCTTTGCTCATGTCCCCTTCCTTTCCTTGGTTCTTCCTCAAGTAACCTGCATTTCCAGAGAGGCCTGGATGCCCCTCAGCTTCCCTTTCTCCGCCTCATTTTTTCATCAACTCCCCAAATAAACCTTGTCTACAGACCATCTACTAATGATCTCCCCACATGAATAAATAAATGAGTTAATGAATGTTAATGTGTTACTGTGTTTTGTAAGAAGAATCTTTGTGGGAAGATGTTAAACCAAAGAAATGGCTAAAATAATGAGATCATAATGAGAAGCTAGAGCACTGATGTTGACCAAATGTAAAAATATATTTATTTGATTTTGAGGAACCTCTTTAAAGCCCAACATACTAGAGGTCACATGCTCTCACACATGCTTAGAGCTATAGAGTGGGGAGCTTTTGTTCTGAATAGCAGAGGTCAGCAAACTATTACTCTGTGCCAAATCCAGCCCCTTGCCTGTTTGCATAGATAATATTTTACAGAAACACTTTCACATCCATTCTTTAGTGCATTGGCTACTTTCATGCTACAATGGCAGACTCAAGTAGTTATAACAGAGACCATATGGCCCACAAATTCCAAAATACTTACTGTCTGGCCCTTCTTTAAAGTTTGCTGATACCTACTCTATGGGAATACCAACATTGAAAACTATAGCACATCTTTTTATTTCTTTTTCATTTCCTTCCCCCACCCCAAACTTTTTAATTTATTCAATTGCAGAACAGAGCAATTCAAACTTTTAGTTTGAGTACTTGGCAAGGAGATGTTACTTAAAGAGCTAAGAGTAATGAATCATGATCATCAATATCTTCAATTCCTGCTACCTGTACACTATAAATATAATTGAAAGGGAGTTTGCAGCGATTGCCTTGCTTTGGTTATCTAACTCCAAATCAATTCTTCTTTGGTTTTCTTTAATCACTTCTAATTGTCGGTGATTTAACATCCTAGGAATTTACTCCTAATAAAGTACAGAGAAATGCATATTTTCTTCTTATCTTACACCCCTAATGCATCATGTACATAAAGAAGGAGGCATAGATATTTAGAGTTTATAAATATTTTCATGGTGATACACAGAGTGTAACAAAAAACCTGGGCCATTGCTATTTTGATTGAACTTTAAAATTACAACGTGGCCGATAATATTTTTAAATATTAAATTTTCTAGTCCATTAGTAGCCCATCTCCCATTTTTGCATTCCCCAAAGCATGCTTCCCAGAAAGTGTTCTATGTAAGCAGGTTAAGAGATGAAAGGGTGAGGAGGTTAAATAAGCTTGGGAAAGGCGAAGTTAAAATGGATGTCATTTACTGCAGGACTTCTCAGAGTGTTTAGTATGAAAATACTCATTGGTAATTGCAAAAAGAAGGTAGAGTGTGCTTTTTTTCTTTAAGACATTTATTCATTCACCCATTCAGTAAATGTTTCTTCAGTGTCTGTTCTTTGTGAACCACTGTTCTAGATGCTCCAAAGAGAGTGGTTCAAAAAGCTCAAGGGTTATGGAAAATGTGACGATATCACATGGGTTTAGAAAGTTTGGGAAAGAAGTCATGAGGGAGAGGAACTCTGAAGATAAATGGAGTTGTGAGAAGCAGAGTTGTCTAAGGGAGACGCCTTCTCATTACTAGAAATATATGACTAGCAGTTGCACATAGATAGGAGCCAATATATATTAAATGGATTTACCTGAACCACATGGACTGAAACCATTGCAGGAGCATAATGAAATCCTCCACTTTGAGTGTAGCGCCTTGTATAATGGCACATCTGCACACCACACACTAAAGTGTGAAATAGACTTTAGTGCTATTTATGTAGCACTTTATTATTAACCTGCTAAATACCGAACTATTACCGGAGTTTTGTTGCTTCTACTGGATTTTCCCAACTTTAATTGGATTGAAGGATTTTTCTTCAGCATTTGGTGACTGTCAGTGTCTTTGATCTGTTTTTCTGGAGTTGCCCCCCTCATGTCCTTTTTACTCATTCTAAGGCCTTCATACAAACAAAAATAAAACACTGGAATTTTATTCTCAAGTGTTGGCTCAATTTAATACAGAAGTGGTGGTGCCCAGATGTTTTTGCGAGCTTCCTATTGCTAGTCTCATAATTTATCCAAATTGACTGGGGAGTCCAGTGTTCTGTTTAATTGACTGTTCTATTTAAGGAAGAGCTGCTATGCCATACATCCATCTGACTGGGTGAGCAATCTGCATGGGATTAAAATGAAATATATCCAGTGTTGAACTATGTTTAACACATTTATACTCCACAGGGACCTCTCCAGACACGTATTACCAACTGCCAAATCCACATACTTCCTTGGACGTCTAATAGGCATTTCAAAGTTAATGTGTCTAAAACTGATTTTCATCCCCCCTCATCCCCAAACCTGCTTATCCATTTTCTCCACACCAGGCCACTAGTATATTTTGTTGTCTCTGTTTCAAAAATATATCCACTCTCAGATCCCTTTCGTAGCCTTTGCTGCATTCAAATAGGGACCAAACTCTCTCATCTGTCTTTCAGGTAATAGTAAAACGCTCCTACATATTCTCCCTATTTCTTTAAGTCACAACACAGCTCCCACAGTGGTTGTGTTAAGGTTAGATTATGTCAAACCTCTATTCTGAGCGTGCTAGGGGCATTCAATGTAAAACATTACTTTTAAGTTGTTTTTTTTTTTAAGTTTTTATTTATTTATTTTTGAGAGAAAGAAAGAGGAGAGAGAGAGCATGCACAAGCGGGAGAGGGTCAGAGAGGGGGCAGATGATCTGAAGCAGGTTCTGTGCACAGCAAAGAGCCCAATGTGGGGCTTTAACTCATGAACCGTGAGATCATGACCTGAGCCTTAGTTCAATGCTTAACCAACTGCACCACCCAGGTGCCCCTAGAGGCATTCAATTTAATTTGCATTAGAAGCAGGATCCTCACAATAGCGTTCAAGAGCCTGCTCCTCATTGTTACCTCTCTACCTTATCTTCCACTCTGTTCCCTCAATCCTTCTGTTCCAGCCATTCTGGCCATGTTGAGGTTCGCCCATTATGCCAGCTTCAGACCTTTGCCCTTCCCTTTCTCTGTGTCCAGAGCACTCTTTCCCTACATCTGCACAGGTATTGTTTCTTCAACTTCAGATCTTTATTCAAGTATCAAGTTTTCAGTGAGACATTTCCTAAGCACTCTCTAAAATGTCAATAACCCCTAACTCTTCACACATCTTACTCCTCTTCACTATTTTATTTTTCCCCACTGCCACTCATCACCATCTAATATACTATATATTTCTTTTCTTTGTTTATAGGCCGTCTCCTTCCTGTAGATTTTAAGTTCCATGAAAGCAGAGAATTTTGGTTTGTTGTTCAATGCTGTGCCTGGTACGCGGTGACAGTCAATATATATTGAATAAATGAATTAAAAATATGCTTTCCTTAATGATTCAGAATTTACTTTGGATTTTTTTAATGTCTGAGAAATGTCTATTATGAGCATGAATTATATCATGTCATATGCAAAAGCTGTATGATTTGAACTGATCTCAAAACAAGCAGTGGAATTATTAAACAGGCTAAGGAATTTGTGCCAAGTGAGGCAGCTACAAAGTGGCAGAGCTGGCTCCAAATATAGGTCCATTTGATGCAAAAAATGCACTTTCTCTATTGCCTCTTCCGTAATGAAAATTCCAATGTATGGATTATCTACAATGAGCAAAGCCCAGTGAGTAGAAGGCACTTGATACACACACACACACACACACACACACACACACATATACTATATATATACACTATATATATATATACTATATATATATACTATATATATATATACTTTATATATATAGTGTGTGTATATATATATATATATATATAAAGATTCTTATATATATAATGTTTCTTATATATATAAAGTTTCATATAAAGTATATATATGTGCTAATTCTTTTAATCCATAGTAATTTTATGAAACAGATACAAGATTCTCATTCTACAACATAGTGGTTACCAGTATGTCCAAGGTCAGACTACCTGTGTCCGTTTCCAACTTCGCCACTCACTAGCTATAACCTCAGATGAGTCAACATTTCTGGGCCTCAGATGTGGAGTGTTCTCAATGAGAATTCTAAATGAGTATTCTAAAAGTGGGGGGAGAAATTCTGGGTTTTCTGGTTGTTTACTTGAATTCCAGATAAAAATAGCTTTTGGCTATCATAGGGCATGATCGTGCTTATTTGGGCACACATAGCCATAATTTTTCCTTGTTCATTTTTATCACCTTGTGTTGTACACAATCTTTTTAATAACCTTGAGTATTTCTGCTGGCATTGAAGCAATTTAAGGAAAAATACCAAAAATCTACATATATGGCCAGATGAACCTGATAAGGAGTCTGAATAATTTTATGATCCAATCACATCATTAGAAAACTGAGCCAGCCCACTCACTTGCCTTTGTTGCTCAACTGTGATTGTGGAAACAACTTTACTACTCTCTTCTTCTTCTTTTTTAAATTTTTTAAATATTTATTTATTTTTGAGAGAGAGAGAGAGAGAGAGAGAGAGCAAGTGGAGGAGGAACAGAGAGAGAAGGAGACACAGAATCCAAAGCAGGCTCCAGGCTCTGAGCTGTCAGCACAGAGCCTGAAATGGGGTGCCAACTCATGAACATTGATATCATGACCTGAGCTGAAGTCGGACGCTTAACTGACTGAGCCACCCAGGTGCCCCTCTACTCTCATCTTTTATGCTTCCCCCTCTTCCTCTTCTTCCAACTGGCCTACTCCTTCGCTTTTATTTGTTTTCATAGACTCTACATTTATATGAGTCCATATTCACAAGGTGCAAAACAGTCCCTAGGGTAACTCTACTTCCTTCCTTCTCCAGTTTTTCCTGTCACCCTACGGTTCACCTCTTCAAATACACCTAATATTGCCGGTTTCTTGCATTCCCTCCCAGAGTGAGTCTCTACGCGACCAAACAAATATATATATTTATTTTTTTCTTTGTTATATATATTTATATTATAGTTATATATTACATGCTCTACAGTCTGCCATTTTAACTTAACTCTATTTCTTGGAAATTGTTTGCTCTTACCATAAAAGAATTACTGTGTTGCTTCATAGGGTTGTAGTGAATTCCTATAATGTTGATACACCATAATTTATTTAGCCATGTCCTTCTAGACAGACATTTAGGCAGATTATAATCTTTTATTTTTACAAATAGTAAATTGCTTTACACATATTTCTTGACTGATTAATCTTTTACATCTTAGGCTTAAGGCACCTTGGGAAATGATTTTATAGGTCTCAGTTCACAAGGAACTAGGCATACTTATATTTTTGTATATAGTGCTTTGTATTTCTTTAAAAGAAATTTAATATGACTTACAAAATAAATAATAATAAAATTTAGTAAATAAATAGAATTTAGTAAAATAAAACAAATAGGTAGAATGAGAAAAAGTCATATGGATCTATATGGAAGGGTCCTATATACTAGCTCTAAAAATTCACCACTCTCAACATCCTTATTTTTTATTTTGATCTCAGTGCTATTCACCTAAAGAGAATGATACTTCTTATTAACAGCATCTTTCAGTTCTCTACTAATTTTAATGACACTGTAAGGTCAAGAAGCAATAAGACATTATAATTGCCTAACCACGGTTGTATGCAACTGGTGACCCCATTGAGCAGAATTGTTAGTTGATTGGTTGTACACAGTTTATTAACTTAAGATATTCATAATCCGCAAATGCACAAAAATCTGGATGTGGCATAAAATTATAATTTAAAATTTTCAAAGTAGGAAGAAAGCAAATGTGTATTCCTCAAAAGTTGACCTTTGAAAATCAAGAATCATTTATATGTTATAGTATTATAAGTATTAGTTGTCATATCTGACATTGCCCGATATCACGCTCAGTGCTTTACATGATTACCTCATTTCATCCTCTGAACAACTGTGTGAAGGTGGCATTATTAGCCCTTATAACAGAGGCAAAAATTAAGACAAGAAGTGGTTAATAACTTGTCTTAAGTCAAAGACGTATAGCCTGCAAATTGTGAAACTGGTGTCCAAAGCCAGATCATCTCATTATGAAGTACACATTTGTAACAAATGCACTCTATCACCACCTCCTGTTACATTCTACTATTTCCTGGAAGGATACATTAGTGTCACAGGTAACTTAGGTCTCCATACACATTATATAGAGGGATCTCTGTACTCTGGTACAGTGGTCCTTTTAGGGGCCTAGAGGAGAATATTAGATATTTAATTCACAGTTATCATTTATCTTTATCTTCCTTTTATCAGGGAAGTGAGGATTTATTAGTATTTATTATTTGCTTATCAATATTGATGGACACTGGCACCCTTGCCAAGTCCTTATGTCAGAAGGTTATAGTCACATATGCAAAACAGCCTAAGGGAAAATGGAGAGAGTTTGCACCACTATGCAAAGGGCTGGAAAGTGACATCTGCCTCTTCTGTCTCTGTCTCTAATAATGAATTTGTGTTTGTGTGCCTGGTAAACAGACTTATCTAATTTAAACTAAACTAATTCTCAGCAAATGGACTCGTGGCTTCAAAAAGCTCCCTGGAAGGAAGTGGTAAATAGAAGTTAATACAAATAATGAAAACAAAGGCAAAATACAAGAAAATGGTCGAGCAAGCCATTCTTCTACTGTTTGTATAAGCTCTTCCTTCGTCATATGATGAAGTAACAATGGTGATTAATGATATGTCTCAAGGTGTCAACCAAAAAGTTGAAATTATCAAGAAGATCATCGAAACAGAAATGTTCCGTACCGCAGTTAATGAAAAATGTCATCCTAAGTATATGCGTTGTCTTTTCCAGCAATTCATGATGTTAAATAGACAGTTTGATTAGCAAACTTTTAAAACTTAAGCACACTATTTATAGTGACAACCAAAAGACTTTTTGCTTTGTATAATTAAAAGTAAAGTCAATAATTATTCATAATAGGGTTATCTCTTTCTTATAACATTCTATATTTATGCATGTTTTATAATGAACAAAAATTTCCATAACATCAGACACATCTATAATTTATAAATAAGTTTGAAAATTATGTATATTAAAGGTACATGCTAAAAATGCTTAGAGATGGGATGAGCAGTGAACAAGTTTGGAAAATACTCCTTGGCAGATGGCAATTTTAGGCTAATAGTAGATGTATTGTATATACCTTTCCTTTTCTATTTGTCACCAGTTGAGCTGATAAACTGAAGCCTTGTTTGGCACATATTCTTTTTTAGGTTTCCCCAGAGTTTTTAAATAAGTTTTGAGTAAGCTCAGGAAAATATAGTTAGTCAGTTGGAAAATTATCAAATATATAATGCTCTTTTTGTTAGAAATCAGGCCCTTTGTTAAAGCCCCAGATTAGGAAAAAAAAAAAAAAAGACCTATTTTTTTTCTTCAAATAAGAATGAATGTAGTTGTAGATTTTGTTAGAAATAAAGCCATTAAAGCACTTTGGCAGGCTGGTTTGTCCATTACTCCTTTCACATTCTCTCGGCCCTTCACAGAAACCCAAGTTTCATCATGTAAAAGAGTAATCGACAGTTCCAGTGACAACGAAGATGCGTTAGCAAGTTTTAAAAGTAGCTTAATCAGACCGTACTCTATATTCGCCACAGGACCCAAGCTAATAACATTATTTTGAAACATGAGTTGAACTGCCAGGTTTAATTTAGTTAGAATAATTTATAGAATAAATACTGAGTCATTTGCTAATGTTACTGGAAGTACCTCCTTTTAGCATGACCCCTGCAGAGATCAAGACCTGGTGAAATATATGAGAAAACTTGCATGGAAGTATTAACGACATATCCTAAACAAGTCTACCCTCCAGTAGTCTAGTCGGGTCTGAAACAGCAGTGACAAGGCTATTTCCTGTAGCCTTTCCACATGGGTGTGTACCTGTAGCAGTTAGGAGCACAGTCTAAGTCTAGCAGACCAGGATTTATTGGCTGTAACACCTCCGGAAGAGTTACTTAAACTACCATGCTTCTGTTCCCTTATCCTTGAAATGCAAACAATAATACCTTCCTCATATGGTAGTTATGGAGGTTATTCAAAGGGCTTATCAAGTAGAAGGTTAGGCATGTGGGTTTCTATTCAATAATTATAAACTTATTGTAAATAATTCTTATGGTAAGCATGGTCAACCAGTGTCAAATTGTGATGTCGTGCTTAGCATTGGGGCTTAATCGTGCCTTATTAGGGATGCGAAATCTTTCACATGTGGTGATATCACAGAGGGTAAAAGACCTCCACCAGGAGATATTAGTTTAAGTAAGGAATGAATAATTTCAAAATAAAATTTCTTAGCATTCAATGGACTATTTCTTCTAAAACTCTCCTAAAATTAACCAACAACTAAAATGATTTATACCCAGTGACACTGTCATGTATAAAAAAGATCTCTTCAATGAATGAAATTTAAAATAACTGGTCTAAATTTCCAAAATGGGACTGCCTTTGTGATGTCTCACCTCTTCATTTTTGGGTTTTTTTTTGGTATGTGTCCTAAATCAATGTCACAATAAAAAGAATGAAGCTAAAAATAAATAAAAAGGTCAGGTTGTAGATGTGGGGCTTATTCTTGTTGTTTAAATAATATATCAACTCTCAAGTAATAGAAAAATGTGTTGATCAAAATTAATGAACTTCAAAGTCTAAAATATCATATGAAAATATGGATTATAATCTCTTGTAAAATCCAAGTCAATGGAATTCAACCAACTGCTTCAAGGTGGATAAGTTGTATCCTAAGCATTTGACAGGCTTTATGCAGTATTTTTAAATAGTGGCAGCAGCTCAATTAACCAACATCGATGGTGACACCTTTGTAAATCTTTTCCTGTCCCTGATGCTTGTGCTCCACTTTGTGTGTGTGTTTGTGTTTAATCACTTTTTTTCTTATATTCTATACTCTTTTCATCCTGAAAATGAGAACTGGCATTTTTAAGGTAGAAATTTCCAGTGAGAGGCATGCCTCCTTATTAGTTTGAAGGAAACACTGTCCTTGAATACCACACTAAGAGAAGACAAAAGAAACAAAGTTCAACATGTACCTTTCTTCTAGACTTTTTCCTCAGTGTATCTTATTGATATCCAGGTGGGAAATCTAGAGCGATAAAATATCAGATGTAGTAAATTCCTAGGAATACTAATAGGAAGTACAACAGTATCCCTACCAAAATGCAGCTTTCATCCTCTTTGTCTTTTAGTTTATATAGAAGGTGGGTGGAGCCTTCCTAGTTTTGCCATACCCAGGTGAAGCTAAGATGATCCCCTCAGTAGTACCACTGGACAACTTCGCATTCTCATTGCCTGGCCTACCGATGGTTTCCTAGGCAGGTTCAGTGCCACTGGTTTCTTTACTCTCTCATGTACCTTAGAAAAAACTAACTCTGGTTAATAGATTTCACTCCCTGCACCAGACATAATAACTTAGTTTTGACTGCTCGGCAGTTGAACGCATCATCTTTTGAAGGAATCTCACAATATGGTGAGTTTAGTGTAATATGTGGAAAAGTAATGTCTCTTCCCTCCCTCTGGCAGCTGAGAAATAGGTGAGTAACCTATGTTCTACTAACCAAATGTTCCTGCTCACCACTTGGAATCTTGAGTAAGTGGTAAAAAAAAAAAAAAAAAGAAAAGGCTATTTAGAAGTTACCCACTTGGGCATCATAGTCCAGTGACTCACACCAAATAACCAGCAAGCATAACTCGACTATACCAGGATCTTCCTAATGATATTGTTTTATTTTTATATTTCCTTGATGATTCCTTTTGTCCAGACTTTCTTGGTTCTAGACCATTTTTGAGTCTGTTTACAATATTATTATTTATTCTATGGGAATCTGTGACATTCTTCCAACAAGTTCCTTTGTTAAATTTTTTTAATGTTTTTATTATTTATTTTTGAGACAGGGAGAGACAGAGCAGAAGTAGGGGAGGGGCAGAGAGAGAAGGAGACACAGAATCTGAAACAGGCTCCAGGCTGAGATGTCAGCACAGAGCCCAACGTGGGGCTCAAACTCATGGACTGTGAGATCATGACCTGAGCCAAAGTCGGATGCTTAACCGACTGAGCCACCCAGGCGCCCCAACAAGTTCCTTTGTGACTTCAGTGTGATCCACCTATATTTGGTCTCTGTGTTTCTAGATGTACCTCTAATTATACCCCTCAAGAAAAATTATGGTATGCCACACTGCTTACAATCCTTCTGTTCTCTGTCCCTCTGCGAAGCTACCTCCTGAAATTTCTTCTATTCTGCAAGTCCCGACGAGAATTCAGCCATTTCCAATTTGGAATTACTCCCTCCTTTGCCAATGAGGAGGCTACATAATATAGTGAAAGAGAGCCATCGTCTTGGACCCATGTCAGTGCTGTTCTATTGCATTTAATTTGAACTCTACACCTATCTTTCTTCCAGGGTAATATTTCAATTTATTTAAGGTAGTGTAATTCAACAGTTATTTTTTTTAAAAAATGCACTCATCCAATCAATATTATTCCATGCTTCTCTAAGGATAAGGCTAGTAAAGCATTCTTTGTGATATAATAATGTTTAATGTATCCAATTTTAATTTTATAAAGTAAAAAGTAACTGATAGTAAGCACTCATGAAGTACCTGAGGTTTTTTGGGCAAAATAGCAAAAACAGATGAGACTTTTTTTTTTTCCTCAGATTATTTGAAATAAATTAAATCAGAAGTCCACAAGGGTTTGGTATACTTTTTAGTTTTCTGTTAACCTTAGGTCTGATTACTTACATTCAGAAAAGAAATCTAATGAGAAATGACAGTCTATTCTATGAGCACCTGTGATATAGTTTCAATGAATTATTTTGTTACTTAAATTAACCAGGGCCATTTTCTGTTGTTATAACCAGAAGCCAAATCCTAAACTGAGTTTCTGCATAAGATCCTACTCGAAAGCCACCTCGTTTTATCTTATAGAGAAAATCAAATCCACACTGATTAGTTTGTCTTTCAAAACCACCACACGTGCCTGAAAAAATACAGTCGTTGATGGTGGCACTGTAAGATCTGACAAGGCAACTAGAAATCCAAAAATCAATAATTAGCACTGTCAGTCTTCTTTCACAGAACTTTTGTTACCATTTTCAAAGCTAAATGACAGCCAAGCCTTGATGACCTTTGCGGGAAGAGGAGATAAATAATAAAAGAATAAGAAAACAGAAAAGTGTGATCCAATTAGGTGTATCAGGCTATCATTTAAAAATATTCAAATGAGAATAAGCTCATTGGGCCAACTTCCAATCCCCACGTGATGTTGCTGTTAGGTCGTGCTGTGCTGATGTAAAGCACCGCCAGAGAGTGTCTTTAGAAAACTCATTATCATACAGTACTATTAGGATAGTTATTTGCTTCATGGATTAAAGAAAATGGTTCAATCTCATAGTGCTGTGTCATCATTCTTCTCTACCCAACAAATTCACAAAACTTAATTCCAGGCAGTAAGAGTTGAGTAGTCAGTATGTATAGGGTAGGATAAGATGATGAGTATGTCATCTAGATTATTAGGTTGGTTTTCATCATTTCTTTTGGTTGATTTTGGACTCTCCTTAGATAGAAACCGTATCTTAAAATATTCCAGTTTGGTGAGAATATGATGATAGCCCTCCCATCTCCTGCTTACCTACATTTATGAGGAAGTTAAATTGCTTTGGATTTAACTATTGAAGATTGAAATACCTATCTCTGTGGTTAGCCTAGCTGCAATGCAATCGTTCCTGATGGGCTTAAGTTACAAAACTATTTACATAATATTGTGTGCTAAAGACTGACAAAGAATATATAAAAGCGGAACTTTTTGTGGTATAGTAGGATAACAAGGATTTCTATTCTGCAACTTCTCAACCTGTTTTTTTTCCCAATACCTTGACTCCCTCTCCAGCAGTTAGTTATCCTTATGAAACTATTAGGGGGATCCATGAGCTGAAGGTCTCAGATGTCTGACTTTGAACTAAATGTCCTGGTTTTAAAATACATATTTATTTTAATATGATATATTTAAATTAAAATATATGTTATTATGTATTACACTATAGACCATACTGTGTTATAGTATAAAGATGCTATTTACATAATAAATATAAATGTTTAATATTCTTAAATATATATAAAAATATATACACACAAATATAAGTACCTTTTTAACTAAATAACTTTTTTATCACATGAGTATATGACAAAGGCATGAAAAGAGTGAGTTGTGTTGGAAAACATTTTCTTTTTTGAAAGAGAGAGAAAGAGTGCTTGTGAGAGCATGAGTGGGGAAGGGGCTGAGGGGAGAGGGGTAGCAAGAATCTTAAGCAGGCTCTACACCTAGTGTGGATCCTGATCTCAGGACTATAAGATCATGACCTGAGCCAAAATCAAGAACTAGGTGCTTAATTTGGGTGCCCCAAAACATGTTTTAATATAGATTTTTATAAATGAAAATCTATGTGCCTTTTATTATTTGTTCCATATATTTTACCAAGTTTATCTGGTTTTTTCATGGAAACCATTTAGAACTCTTACTGAGCTCATAGTTGAAAGCCACTATGAAGTCAGGAAAAAGAAGTTACTGGCCCTGCAGTGGGGAGCTGCACATCTCAGTTGATTTACTGGTCATATGACCTTTGGATTTGTTCTCCTCCTCTCTGAAGAAATGGTACTGGGCTAAAAGTTTCCATATTTTCCAAAATTTTGTCCTGATAAGGATCACCTAAAGTACTTGTGCTTGTTGAAAGTGTAAGTTCCCAGACTTGTTCCAAACCCACTAAGTCAGAATTCTCAGGACAGGGACTGGAAAGCTGTGCACTTGGGAAACAAAGCATTGAATGACTGTAACAGCCATTCTAATTCAAAAATTCTATGATTCTGCTAGTGCATCTTTGATGGTAAGATATTTTAACTAAAGCTATGGAGTTTTCATTAGAGAGAATGGGAAGGGAAAAATTCTTCCTTTACAATGAAAATGATGTCGAATTTGGCATTTTTCATGAAAAATTAAAATAATTTTATAATTATTTAAATAATTTTATAATTATAATTTTATGATGCTGAATAGTTAGAAGTTAAATTTTATCTGAACTTATCCACATCTTTTCTTATTTTTTCTTTTCTATTTTTTAGTGTGGATTGCTTTACTTTTGACATTTTTTCTTTTTCTTTTTTGTTGCATCTTTGCTTTTAAAAATCTGATCACTTATCCTTGTAAATCCCTGAAAGGGATGCTGTAATCTTTCTTTTAAGTACCACATTTTGGATTTTTTGCAAACTTTTGGCAGAAATTTCCCTCTAATTAACAGTAAAGTTGAATTAACTTCTCAAAGGAGGATGGGCCATCTATAGTCTTTATTTTTTCAACAAATATATATCATGTGCTGTCAAGGGGACAAGTTTATCTTGGCCAATTTGGGGATTTCCTCTATTTTTGCTGGGTTTGTATTCAGTTTTGAGTTTTGTGGGAACTGGGAAATGGCTACCAGGTTCTAAATGACATCCACTCAAATTACCATTTTCAGAAGCATCCATTGGCCTCTCTGGAACTTAGTTATCACTTGTCACATGTTACCAGTAAGATGTCATTCATTCTTGGTATCATGGCTCCCTCAAGGTTGATTGCTACTGTCCTTATTTCTTTTCTGCCACTCCTGTGGGCACAGAGATCTTTCTGCAGCTCCTGAGGCCCAAGAAATCTCTGGAAACTTGTTTGGGGCTCCATATGACTAGATACCCATATAACCTATCCTACAGCCATTTCTTCCTTGGAATCTTGTCCCTGTTTCTTGAATGTCTACCTCAGAAGTAATGCACAGATTCCTTTTATTCTCAAATCCCACAAAATCCCCAGGAATTTTTACTAAAAACTATCTTAGAATGTTGTTTTTCATTTAACATCAGTTTCAAAAGCTATGTAGCTGAGGTATAGATGCAATGTGCTACACTAACCCTTATTTGTAATATGTGATGAACATAAGTACATACTTTTCTCTATCTAAATCCTAATTGTAAAAAAATGCTTTTTAAGTACTTCTTTCTTGAAATGGATAACTGAATATTTGTTCCCATGAGAACATGAATTGCTAATTTGTTGAGTAGACTTTCTAAAGCTTTATTTGAAATATTTAAATAATTTCATCATAGTTTAAAGATAGCAAAAAGTGATAATATATGCTGAGAGGATAGAAATCTGAAGAATAATCAGGTGGTTTCAGAATAGAGAAAGGAGAAATGAATTTTGCATACAAACTGAATATCCAAGTATCAGTTTAGAAACTACATAATATTATTGTCTACCTATAAAAAGGTCATTGGTGTTCTGGAAAAAATAATTGAATATTATTTCATTTGTTCTGTGGCTTATTTTGTACTTTGTATAGTTAAGACTTTCCTTTATGTTATTTGTCTTTTATAAAGATTCATTCTGTCTTCCATGATTTTGTTTTTTAAATTTTCTTTTTTAACATTTATTTATTTTTGAGACAGAGAGAGACAGAGCATGAACAGGGGAGGGTCAGAGAGAGAGGGGGACAGAGAATCTGAAACAGGCTCCAGGCTCTGAGCTGTCAGCACAGAGCCCGACGCGGGGCTCGAACTCACGGACCGTGAGATCATGACCTGAGCCGGTCGGACGCTTAACCGACTGAGCCACCCAGGCGCCCCCGTCTTCCATGATTTTGAAAGTGATTGTTTTACTCTTTCATTTCTCAGAAAGTTCTTTGACATTTCTTTTGAAATATGAACTTTTATTTCATATCTTACATCTTGTTTGTAAGACCAGAGACATCAAGTTTTTAACTGATCTAAGCAATATAATGAGAGCAACGAAAGGCCACAGAGCAAAACTTGTGTTCCTTTTCTATCTTTCCCTTTAGTTTTCCCCATGCTGAAGGAGACATTTTCTTTATTATTTTTTTAATTTAAAAAAAATTTACTGTTTATTTATTTTTGAGAGAAAGAGAGTGGGGGAGGGGCAGAGAGAGGGAGACAGGATCTGAATCAGGCTCTGCTCTGACATCAGAGAGCCCAATGCGGGGCTTGAACTCACGAGCCATGAGATCATGACCTGAGCTGAAGTGAGATGCATAACCGATGAGCCATCCAGACACCCCTAAGGAGGAGGCATACTTCTAACAATAGCATGTATTCTATTTTTAAACATAATATTATAAATGCTTTTTATATTACCACCTGGTTTTTAAAAATATATTTCTAATGACTACATAATGTCAACAGGTGCTTCCCATAATTTAACCAGTTCCAGCATTGTTAGATAGTTAGCAATATCCAGTTTTGATACTAGAAAAATTTTTTAATAAAAAGCTCATGTATACATTTTTGCCAAAACTGAAGGGGATGATATTGCTGGTCAAAGAGAGCTACTAAAGTGTTTTAGGGCTCAATGTAAAAATATTTCTGAGCTTAATAACTTCATAATTAAACCATATACTGTAAAATCTTGGTTTGTGAGCATGATTTGTTCCAGAAACATGCTTGCAATCCAAGCACTTATATATCAAAGTGAATTTCCCCATAGAAATAATGGAAACTCAGATGAGTCATTCTGCAACCCCAAAATAATCACATAAAAATTATTACAATAATATAATACAAAATAATAAAGAAAATACAAAATATAAAGAAAAATAAATTAACCTGCACTTATCTTTGAAAACCTTCATGGCTGCTATAAGGGAGACAAGAGAGAGGAGGGTTATTGTGTAGGACGACTCTATCTCTAATGGAATCACTGCTATCTATTGGCTCAATGGAATCTTTTTCTTTTCGTGCAACTTTAACAAGGAACCTATCTAATGGCCTAGAAGGAAGCAAAGCATTCTTAAGCTTACTCTTGTATGGAAAAGCAACAAACTGTCCATAAGTGCTTTGAAGTGACAAAAAATGCACTAGTGCCAGTTGTGGGCACCTTCCAATGTTCTGAAAAATCATTGATTTCTGCCAAACACCATGGCCTGAGAACAAGCATCTGAGCGTGGGAGACGTCACCCAATCCTGCAGCGAGGGAGAGACAGACACAGAGAGAGAGAGAAACCATTGGCTCAGTTGTGATCATGTGACGTTCTGTCACATATGACTTGTATTGCAAGACATTGCTTGTTTATCAAGTTAAAATTTATTTGAAATGTTTGCACGGTTACTCGCAACCCAAGGTTTTTGAAGTATTTTGTAGTATAACAATTTTGAAGTATTTTGAAGTATAACAATTTCAACATATACCAACCCGGAATACTTTATATGAATTTCACAGATATAAAGTGACGTTTCATTGTTTTAATTTCCATTCATTTGATAACTATCCACAAAAAGGAACTAATAGTATCTCCTACTGGGTAAATTGATACTGTGGCTTTGTTGATACTTAACATCGATGTTAGTGTAAAAATTCTTGTATAGAAAGGCGAGATACCAAAGGGAATTAAATGCATGTTGAAACAAAGTATATATAGTGAATGAATACCATAAAATTATATAAATGGGTTTTGTTTGCTTTGAACTCATTTTTTATATTTGATATTTTTCCTAGGCAATTTTTCTAGTCAAACTTAGATGATTTTTTGCACTATACTTTACTTTCATTTAAAAATTATATATATAATTTTCTATTACAGCATCTTTTTGAAGTATAGGTAAAGTTCAAGTGATACAGTTGGTATCATTATTATGATAATTATGATGCCATTGGGATTAGATACCACAACATTGCTGTCCATCACCTTAAAAGTGAACGTCTTAGTTTGGCCTTTATGCTAATTTTTAATAAATGCTTTACCTCACAAATTGCCATTTAATATCAGAAAGCTAAACTGTCAAATGTCAGAATTAGATTGGCTTGACTGCCTAATTAAATACAGATTCATCTGGCAAAGTGTTCTCCTGCTCTCATATTTCACTCTAATATCCGCTCAAATTCAGAATGACCCCTACATGGCCTAAACTTTAGAGCAAAGACAAACAGACAAATATACCATGCTCTCCTGTCAATTCTTGACTTGAGAAAAGAAATGTCAACTTAGCATGTAAATTGGAAGACTTAAATGGGGAGACAGAAGTATACCCTCAAAATGGGACTGTCCTAAACTGACATGACTCAACTATGGAGGGCCAGAAGTCACCTGTGTCTCACTCTCTCAGTGATCCCCACTTTTTTCAGAACTCCTGGTACAACACATTGGGAAGGAAGAAAAAGCAAGCTCTAAACATACTCCCTTAGTGACATTGTGCAGAAAGTGAGAAGCAGCTGGAGAGGGGAGAGGACGCTCAGTCAGAATACAGGACTAAAGCTCCAACCCTGCTATTCGCTCGTGGCGTGGGGAAAGCAAAGCCACTCCACTTTTCTGAGAGTGAGTTTCTTTCCCTGAGAAATGAAGGAGTTGGTCTATATAAGCTATGTGATGCATCATGGTTTTAAATTTCTGCGATTCTCTGATCATCCATATTTGAACATATTTCTTGAGTGCTTTGACTAGCTTTCTGATATTGTGAAAATCACAGCAAGGCTGACCTTCATGTATGGGCAGAATAAGCTTAGCTGGTTCTTTCCCAGGCTAGCTGAAAGTTGAAGGTACCAGGCAACATCATTGGCCTGAAGAAAAATCTATCCTGTATATTATGCGCGTAAGAGGGTGGGTATTAGAGACAGCGTGGAGACTAGAATATTTTTGAGCTGTCAAAAACAGAAGTTATCCTGTAGATAAGATATCAAGTTGAATGGCATCACTAGTAAGATATCTGTTACCAAGAAGGCCAAGCTCAGTGTTCCGACCACACTCAGGCATGCGCAAAGGCTGGTCTCTTCCTCTTAAACTGCTAATAGTGGGGGCGCCTGGGTGGCTTAGTCGGTTAAGCAGCCGACTTCGGCTCAAGTCATGATCTTGCGCTCCGTGAGTTCGAGCCCCGTGTCGGGCTCTGTGCTGACAGCTCAGAGCCTGGAGCCTGCTTCAGATTCTGTGTCTCCCTCTCTCTGACCCTCCCCCGTTCATGCTCTGTCTCTCTGTCTCAAAAATAAATAAATGTTAAAAAAAAATTTTTTTTAAATAAATAAAAATAAACTGCCTACAGTGGAGGCAGTGCCACACAGAGATAAGGCATTTCCACTGGGTGGCTTCTTTGTTGGGCTTTGGGCTAACACTGTACTTCCCAAATTCAATTATATTTTTCAAAATACACAAGTACTTTGCATGTAGGTAAGAAAGCACAAATTCAGTATCTGGCTTAAAATAAGTAGTTTCAACATTTTATTGAAAAGTGCAAAGTACTTCATCCAAACATATTTTTCCTTCCTTTTCAGTGAGTCAGAGAGTGAGGGGGGGAGAGATAATAATCAATGTGTCTGACTTACAAGCAATGACTAATCAAGGACTGTGTAATTGCTAAGCTGGCATAGCTTTTTTGAACAAAATAAGGCATTTTTATATTGATAGATCTGTTCAGTTTCTATCAGAAACAATGAGTGAAAGTTGAGTATTTGTATGTTTTAAAATGAGTATAGAATCTGTTTATAACATGTGAAATTATAAACCACATGCAGAATAGCAAATAGTAGGCTCATCTTGTACCATATTTATCCTGTCCTACTTTAATAATTGACCTCTACTAGGCTTTTTTTCCCATTAGAGTCTATTCCAGTGAGCCATAGACTTTAGGAGGATTTTTCAAAATAGATACAGCATATCATGCAAAGAAAATCATCCACTGAGGGCCTAGGGCCTACCGGGGGCTTGATACTACTTAGATCCCAGAGCATTAAAAGAACACATCATAATAACAATAGTAGTATTGTGTTAAATTAATTCAGGAGACAAATGTCGTTTTATATTTCATATAGAAGAATAAACTTATAATTTTGCTCTGCTGACTAGCATATGAATGTGAATAATTTAGTTAACCTTTTGCTGCCTTGGTTTCTACTTTTGCAGAACAAGTTTCATAGAGTGAGGTACTATATAAGCTTTTTATGAAGATTAGACGAAATCAGCATGGAAAGCCTTACAACTGGCACATATTAAGATTTCCATTAACAGTGCCTTTACAATAATATGAGAAAAGCACACATTTTATGGCTAGAGACCTTATAACCTCAGCTTTGCCTTGTGCCAGCCTCACAGTCTTAGGCAAACTAGTATACCTTACTGGATTTAGTTTCCTAATCTGTAGAATGAGTTAAAAATCTCTAGCATGCCCCATCACATCAGCTCTTCTGTTCATCTGGAAGTCCATTTATCTACGAATCAGTTTACTATCCCATTTTAAAGATTTCCTGGATTTAATTTCATATTTACATAGAGCACTAAACATAAAAACATACTTTAAGGTGTTCATCATGCATTCAAATTTGGAGATGATTGGTAATAAAAACAGATTGAAAAGTAAAAGAGAAAGTCTAGCATGCAGTATTGCTTTAGTCATAATGCATGGAAAGCCCTGACTCAGCACTCAGTACGCGCACTTAGTAGGTGTCAGCATGTGCATAAATTCATGAAAGTGAAAACATGTCATTATATAAAGTGTGTTTAGATTTTTATGCCCCAGAATTTTAAAGTATTTTATTTTATTTCAAATGCTTGTTTATTTTGGGAGAGAGAGAGTGAATACAAACATATGTGCCTGAGCAGGGGACAGGCAGAGAGAGAGGGCGAGAGAGAATTCTAAGCAGGCTCCATGCATCAGTGCCCAACCTGACCCAGGGCTTGATCCCACCACCCTGGGATCATGACCTGAACCCAGATCAAGAGTAGAATACTTAACTGGCTGAGCCACCCAGGCGCCCTGGAATTTTAAATGTGATTGTATCTTTTAGCACATATAACATTTTTCTACAATTTAATAATGAGGTAAAAATGAAATAACCTAATCAAAGTGGACTAATTCTGTGTTGAAACACTTCTGCAGCTGAAAAGGAAATGGATGAGGGTTTAGCTTAATGATTTTTTCCCCAAAGGCTTCTCTTATATTTATTAACATATCTACAAAAACAAATGGGTAAGAAGAAAGTGAGGAGTCCATTGACATATGTTTCTTCGTATCTGCATTGTGGCATATTGCTTCAAATGGAAGGTTGGGGCTTACGGTGCTCAGTGGCTAAGACTCTATTCAGGGAGGAAACATGCATCATCACACATGCTGCTCTGCACACATGGTGTGGTGTTTAAGGATGGTCCCTTTGAATTGCACTTGATGGTATTACAAATTTCCAAACAAGTTCACTGATTCGAATGGGGGCCATTTCCTTTTTTCATCTTGGCAAGAAACTCCTCAGACCTGAGGATATCCCTAGAAATAGACACAATTAAGAAACATGGTGTTCCTACACCATTGTAACAGAAAGAGCAAAACCCACCTATTTTATAAGTTTTACATTTCACTGAATTTGTCCAACAAATTGTATTCATAAGTGATTCTGAATTTATTTTCTCTAAGGTTGATTCTCAAACATTTTTAGAACAGGGACCACTTCAGCAAGGGCAAGTGATATTTAAGGCTAGTAATGAATGTAATGCACCCTCACTTCTCATTTAGAATAGAACAATTGTTCCTGATATTCTGCTGGGTATTTTATATTTTGTACCTTATTAGATCCTAACCCTAGTTCCAGATTTTCTTTCTGCTGATTGGTCCAACTCATCACTACCTTGTTATCTGTCATGAAACCCCACTTGGTGGTGATCTCGTTTTTACATATTCCCATCTCATGTAGATCTTTTGTTGCTTACACAATGTCCTCAGCCTAGCAGTTCTGCTCCTATAGAAACACTTACACAAATGCCACGTTGCCCTTTGGCTTTGACAACCACAGGGAGCTCTCCTAATTGTTCCAGCTGCAAGGGAGCTTCAGTGAGTTCCTGGGATGCTTTTCTTTGGAAGCTTTATTACAATTTCTACTGCCTTGTCCTTGTACCTCACTTATTTGTGCACACATCTTATCTTCCCACTGAATTGTAAGCCATTGGGGAATAGGAACAATGTCTTCTGTTCCTTTTTTCTAGCATAATCCTGGCATATATATGGGCAGTCAACATATAAATGTTAATTGGTGAATCCTTCAAGCCAACACAACATTTCTTTAAGAATAACTTTCCTCTTGATAAATTTTGATTCTCCTGAAGGGAGTTATTAAAATCTCCCTTAGGGAGAAAGACATTTTCAAATATTCCTTGCTTATACCATAGGTTCTAATATAATCAGTTACACAATATGCTACTTCCCCGTCCAACTACCATTTGTGAACTATGTAGAGACAAAAAGTCAAATAATGACTTTTAGACAATGAGTTTAGAAGAAATGATTCTGAATCTAGCCAGACTTTAAAAAAAAATTTTTTTTTTAATGTTTATTTATTTTTGAGAGAAAGAGAACATGAGGGCTAGAGGAACAGAGAGAGAGAGGGAGACACAGAATCAGAATCAGGCTCCAGGCTCTGAGCTGTCAGCACACAGCCTGACGTGGGGCTCAAACTCACAAACCATGAGATCATGACCTGAGCTGAAGTCGGACGCTCAACCGACTGAGCCACCCAGGTGTGCCTAGCCAGACTTCTTTTTTAGACAATTATAAAATGTGTTTGAAATACTCCATTTTTAAAACACCCCGTTCATGCTCTGTCTCTCTCTGTCCCAAAAATAAATAAACATTGAAAAAAAAAATTTTTTTTAAAAATAAAACACCATGAATTTCCAAATTGGGAGTAACACCAAAGTAAGTATTTGAAAGTGTTCTGCCCTGGATCTTGAAAATGGGTTGAATAGTAGTATTTAGATAGTAGTGTTGTTTTAGCATGCTCATTTCCAAAATGCTATGTTTATTTTTTCTTGTTAATTAGAGAAGAAGTAAATGCAACTATTTTCTGTCTCAGAACACTTTTGCCTGTAATTCTGGAAAAATCTCATTATATTTTTGTATTACAGATTCAAGAATAAATCACTGTCAAAAAAATGGTAATGAGCACATTACCAACTTTGTCACATTTAATTTGGCTTTTCTGCTATCATTTTTCATCCCAAAGAAATAATGAAAGATTTCAAACTCAGCAGAATTCTTTTGCAAAATCAATGATGTGCTTTTTGACCACCTTTTCTGGGTGGTCTAATGATATAAACATCCAGATAGAGTGAGGAGTTCTGGATTTTACTGTTAACTTTTTGCCCCAATTTTTTCTTCTCTTATATATTTTTGGAAATTGCACAAAAGATTTACCCTGTGGTTGAGTTTTCACCAATCTGTGTTATCAAAACAATAATGTCTTATGATTTTATTAAGAGTTTTTACACAAGATGTGATTGATGTTTATATATATTTATCCATGTGTATTACGTTTCAATGGTCCTGTGGATTTTCAGAAATGTTACACTGCTTTACTAGTTGTTTTTTTTTTTAATTATTTTTAAGTAACAAGAAGAAAATGTGACTTTTTCTGTAAAAAAATATTCTCTGAGTATTTTCTAAGATTCTTGATAATTAAATTTAGTTGCTCACTGTTCATTTATTATAATAATTTAGTTAAATCTAATTGGGAATGCATTTCTCACACTAGAAAGAAGCAAAAAACTACTAATAGAAAGTTCGAACCAACCATGGTATCATTACTTTAAATGAGAACTTAAGAGAGAGTTTAGTTTACTTTTCTTTTTAGGGGGGAAAGATGATGACAAACTGAGCACTCTATATTTTAATAAGAAATGCAATTGTTAATCATTTGTAGTCATGTTTAGAAACTGTGTAGAACTTGCTTACTTGCCATGGCTATAGGAAGAGATTTTTTAGAAAGAGTAAGAACCCACTTTGGTACAATGAGTATTTTTTGAAATACCTAGAAGGGTTTTCAGTAATCAAACATTATAGGGTAAGCTCTATTTCAAAGCAAATTTCTTTATGCTGATAGAGCCTGACATTCTTCACAGAATGAATTTAAATACACTGGTTACTTACAGGAAAAATAATAGTGAGAAAATAATTTATGAAATTTGTCACTAGAGACATACATAGTCAACATTACATGACATTTTTGAAAATACTGTCTTCTATATTCTAGAGCTAATGGTTACTTCAAGTTTCGTGGACTTCTTTGTTGAAGTATGTTTTGGTTACAAAAAAAGTGAGAGAAGAAGATAGAGGGGAAAAAAGTATGATATAAAAGTCTTCCTAAGAATTGATTAGCTTAAAAAATAACTCTAAAAAAATTATACTAACTCTATGTGTCATTCAATATGCTGTTGCACAGTCTTACATGGATTAAAGCAGAAGTGTAGCAGAGTAAAATGGAAGAACCATGGTTTTAGAATTCAACAAAACTTGGATGAAATTCTGGCTTTGCCTCTTCTTTCAGTACCATGAATAATGTTATATAATCATAAGAACTTCCACTCACTAAATAGTGAAAGAGACTAAATAATAGAGCCTGAATTTGGTTTCTTTCTCTGTATAAGATGGAGATAAGAATAATTTCTTTAAAAAGTTATTCTACAAATGAGAGATCATGAATACATTTGAGAGAAAATAGAATACTTGGTATCAATTGTCATGATTATTAAAGACCAATGGAGAGTTATATTTTTGAACATTTATGTCCCTGTTAATTTCTCTAATTTTCCTTCCTGGACACTCATGTTTATTGATGGAGACAATTTATCACTTGATAACTACAGATTGTTTCCAAAATTATGTTAATGAGAAGTCAATAGAGTAATTTTGATAGTAGAAGGAATCTTATATGCCTGATCTTCAATATAATCTAATTATTGCCAAAGTATCAAACACTTTTAAGATCTAAAAATACCGGTTAATGATGATAATGTTACATTAGGAAGTCATATAGAAGAAGTACTATTGATTTTTTCTTATCACGTAGCTTTGGAAAACTTACTTTTCCCAGCACACACAGATTTACATTCCATTTTTGCTTTGGAGGATTTACATTTGTACTTCCCCCACTTTTTTTTTTTTATTGATTTTTCAATGGACCATTTTTGAGCCATTGATCTCTTCTTTTGTGAATGGAATGTATTTCATAAAATGTGATGAAATTTAAGAGTAATAATAAAATGCATATCTCACAAATATTAAAAGTAGAAACACATAAATTCATTTTGTGAATTCACATTGGAATTTACATTGACATCCTCTCACACTGAAGGATTATCTTTTCATGTCTCTTCATCATGGGGGGGCAATATATTGCCAAAATATTGGAAGAGATTCTGCAGAAATCTCTAGATATTCTAATTTTTGCCCCTATTTGTTGGAACTCTGAATTATTGGAGTCGTCGAAATTTTTAGGAGCTGGGGCACCTGGGTGGCTCAGTTGGTTAAGTGTCTGACTTTGGCTCAGGTCATGATCTCCTGGTTCGTGAGTTCTAGCCCCACATTGGGCTCTGTGCTAACAGCTCAGAGCCTGGACCCTGCTTCAGATTCTGTGTCTCCTTCTCTCTCTGCCCCTCACCCACTCGTGCTCTCTCTGCCTCTCAAAAATAAATAAATGTAATAAAAAATTTAAAAAAAGAAATTTTTAGATGGAATTTGTTTAAGCAGGTAGGACCTCTTTAGAACGTTAATGTTTAGCCATTTAAGCATACATTTGATTTTGCTATAATTTCACTCACAAAAGAAAAACCAAATTGTTTTATTTTGGAGTTAAGTTTGTAAAAGACATTTCATAAATGTCATGGAGTTTTTAGAAGAGCTTAAACATCAAAACACGAATTATCTATATGGGAAAACTTTTATGAGCGTTGTCATTAAACAGAAAATTCACAATGAGATTTTAGCTTAATTTTTTAAGAAAACACCTATGCTTTTCCACATAAGATACTAACTCATTGACAATCAGACATACCTTGCAATAGTATGAATGATTTCCAGTGGTTGTCAGTGTTATGCCCAGAATTTGTGATCCCCAAAGACAACGAGGGAGCTGAGTCCGATGTAAAAGCAAAAGAGCCTTTATTCGAGCTAGCTCGAGCTCAATCCCCTACCTGCACTGACTCAGTGGTGAGATACCGGGGAGACAGAGTGAGTTTCAAAAGGACAAAGGTTTTATTGGGGCCTAGGGGCAGTTGGTGAGGTAATAGCTGTGGCCTCAGCCTATTGGCTGGGGAAGGGTCGGAGTCCTGTTAGGCAGGTGAGTGGTGGGTTACTCAAGGGGAGGAGGCGTGGTCAAGGTGAAGGACACAGAACAAGATGGAGTCGGCCCGGCCTAGGCCCACCTTTTCAGTCAGCAGTTGTTAAAGGAAGTCATCCATATGCTTTTGACTCTTCGTGCTGTGAAATTAGTTGAATAAATATTGTCTTTTCATGCAACTGATTATGAAATGGAAGGTAAATGAAGAAATGTAGTTTCTTTTTCCTTTATCTATTAAGTTCTTTTTCTCTTCTTTCTTCCCTGCAAAGAGTTGGAGCTGTAGGTTAAACAAGCAAAACTAAAAAAAAATAACAGAAGTATGTCTCCCGGTGTGTAATTGGCTTGGAGAATAGAAAACAATAGAAATGTTAAGAGTTCTAAGGTTTTATCTTCTTCCTTGTCCTTCCCCCAGGCTGCTCACCCAGTGCCGGAGGCATCGTTCATCCCTGTGGCTCCCGCAACTTCTCAGTCTCAACACCAGGGGCTGGATCCTGCTTCTCTGAAGGTATTTGTACTCAGAAGAAAGCTGGAAGGAGGGATCTGTTGATGCGTAGAATGCAGGTCTTTTGGTGTAAGGTCAGCTTCTGAGTTAAATGCAAATTAGTATACCCCTCCAAATGTCATCAAGGCTAGTCGCTATGTGATGGCAACTTCCTGTAAGCAGTTGTCTTTGGCCTTCTATAACTGAAACCACATCAGCTGGAAGAGAGTTAATTTGAACTTTAATTATATTGATGACAAAATTAACCTTTCAGGGAGATGTGGAAATTGAAGCTCTGATACCAGATTCAGTATAAAAATCTCTGTCATTGAAGACAGCTGGAATATTAGCTGAGTAAAGCTTTAGAAGTTACTTCCATTATGATGTATCATAGAAGTAAATGAATTAAGGAGGCAAGTGTCTACTTCAATATTATGCAATTTTTTAATGGAGGCTAGGAAAAAGAAACATATTTTCATTTATCATAATTATGGACAATAGTGAAGACTACTGTCCTAAATGGCTCCATTGCCCAATCTCATCAAGAATCGTTGTGCTACAGGGGTGCTCTGAGAAACGATTCTTTATGTAAGGCACCAGTTGGTCTGGGGTAGCACAATTTAAAGGCCAATAAAAACTAGTCTGACTCTGTGACATTCTATCATCCAGCCACAAGATATATTTTATCAGAGGCAGCAAATAAATATCAATAGGATTTGTTTAAGCTGGCACTGAAACATAGTTAGCTCATTTATCTCTTCAAGTTATGCCCAGATCAAATACGCTGAGTGAATTATTATTGAATGTGAACTAAATTATGGCATAACAAGGAAGATCATATTTCCCCAAACATGTAATCCATCACTGCACTGTTACATACAGTGTACTCCACTTAAAATAAATCCATTCTTCAAGATCTACTCGTTAAAAAGGACTCCACTTAACAGTAAGTGACATATACCAATGTGGGTGGCGGTAAAGAGGAAGACCAACCCCTGACTTTTCCCATGTTTAAAGTCACATTGCTTAAACATGTTTAAAAATAGAAACTTAACCAAGAAGTTACATTATTCTTGGTTTAGATTTCAGTTGCACTTGGAAACAAATGCATCACCATAGATTGAATTTAAACATGTAGTTTAGAGCAGGGAAAAGGGGGAAAACTGGATTCAGTGATATTTTCAATAAAAAATATGAAAAAAATCATAATTGTCACTAAAATATATAAAGAGAGTCCATTTTGGTTAATACATTCATGAATCTCAACACAATCTTATGGAATCCTAGGGTTATGTGGAAAAGAATTTATGAAACTTAAAGCTAGCAACCCAGTTCTGGAAACGTTTCTTATTCTTTTTTTTTCCTCTGACAGAAAACTTCCTTTAAAATAAACACAATTGAGAGATAAGAAACAGTTCTCAATGATTAGCTTTTAATTTATGACCTTTAAGTTGTAAAAGAAACTTTTGACAGGAACTCTATTTAGAGTAGAGAGATTCTGTCTTATCTTGACAGGAAGGAAATGACCACTCAGTCTCCACCTTCCCTGGTGCCTAGCAGAGGAGATACTGTATGTGGAAGTTCTGAGAGTCTGGAAAATGCTATATAAATGTTATATTTGTTAAAAAATCAGACAGTCCATAGGGTGCATTTACCATTTTGCGATTCTACTGCCCATGATTTTTTTTTCTTTTCCCTACTTATTCCCAAATGAATTAAAGAAATTTACAAAGCTGCCTGATGCTAATGAATTGCAGTTTCTTCACCTGACACGGGTAGAGGAGCCACTAATTTAACACAAGGCGGCAGTGCAAATGCTTATCTAGCTCTGCTCTTCATGGGCTGTCAATCCAGTTTCAGGATAGCCCAATACAGTAATCATAGAACAACTTGACTCCTTCATTCATTCAGAGAAATTTTTTTCAGGGACTTCTCTGTGTGAGAAACTCTTCTAGGGGCAGAGGAATCAGCAACAGACCAAACAAGAAAACAAGACAAAACCAAACAAACTCTGCTATCATGGAGCTTACGTTCCATTGCTTAGGTATTTTATTATCTTTCAGGAAAGATTCTCTCTTAGATGAAAATACTCAGTTTTTTAAGTGGCCTGCCCTTTCTCTGCTTCTTTCCATGAGATACTAACCTGGCATGTAAGTGGAAGGTATGTGCTTATATGGCCTCATACAAAGAAGAAGTCAGTAGTTTTTTTAAGGTTTTTGTTGTTGTTTTGTTTTTTGTTTTTGTTTTGTTTTTTTTTTTAGTGTTTATTAAGTATTGGTCTCAGATGCGATGTCTCTTGTCCATTTAGTGAGACAGTGAGAAAGACAAGCCAGCAGGTAAATACATTACAGTGGGGTTAGCACTGTGATAGAGACATTATAGACAGGGCTACCATCGTGCACCGCCCCAGGAACACCATTCACATAAACCGTGGTGTGAATAGCGCCCCCTAGAGTTATGCAGTGCATGACCTGTGCAGTTATGTGTGGCGGCCCTGCTAACAGCACAAAAGAGGGGTATGAGATTCAGGCCTGGGAATTAGAAGGAACACACATATACAGTGAGACCCGGACAGTGGGCTGAAGTTAGCTGGATAAAGGTGGAGGAAGGTGAGGAAATTAGGATGAGATGAACAAGGAAAGAATGAAAGAAGTTCACTTGAACTGGAGCACTGGGTTAGAAGAGGAAAGAACAATGAGAAGCGGGGAGAAGGAAGGAGGCAAACAAAATATAAAGGACCCTGTAACCCTATTGAGAAGGCTGACCTTTATCCTAAGGACCAGTGGGCACCGTTTAAGATTTTAAGCTGGGGAGTATATCAAAGGCAGATTTGCATATTAGAAGCATTGCATTTGGGATTTACACAGTTAGATTTGCTTTTTAGCTGCATTGCAGTGTGTAGATGGGTAGTTAGGAGAATGTGGCAATAATCCGGCCCGAAGACAAGGAGGACTGGTAATGGTTCACATTTGGCATGGAGAGAGAAGGCAGGCTGACATAAATATTTGAGAAGTGGGGCCTGAGAGTATTTTGTGGATTGGATATGGGGACGGAGGAAGAAGGAGGAGGTAGGGATAGTGTTCTCTCCAGCTCCCAGTAATGTGTTGGATGGCTGAGCCATTCTCTGAGAGAGGAACCTGAGGCCGGCAGGGAGAGAGGACTGGAAGAAAAGATGGGTTCAGTCCTTCACTTGTTAGGTTAAAGTGACTGGTCGGCCTCCAGGTGGAAATGTGTAGGGAACCACAGCGACTCACAGCTCTGATATCCAAAGAAGCATCTGGGACAGGAAGATAGAGTGGAGAAAAGAGGATAAATTTACAGGCGTTAACTAAAACCATGCTAATGGGTAGAATTTCCAAGAGAGAAATGGCTGTACATGTCTTTTAGATTATTGCAATAACTTGATAAAACCTACCCAGAAAATGCGAATATATAAAACATATTTTGCATTTGGCATTTATGAACTTCTGGAACTGGGAGCAATTGGTAGTTTTCATCTGTCTGCCTTTACTGCATATATATGTAACCACAAGTAAGAGCATTGAATTTTGTGTTTTACAAAGGGCGTTTTATAAAGGATATCATGCTGTCCTCATTTCTTTGACTTGCGCTTTTTCATTGACTTAATGATTTCAACACATATGGATCAAATTCACTTAATTAGCTGCTTTATGGTATTCTCTGTGAAAATAGGACACCATTCATCTAGTCTCTTATTGATTGGTTATTTCTAATGCAGCACTTGTATTAGGAGGCCATAATGAGCTTGCCTATATATGGTACCTTGTGCACCAGTGCAAGAGTCTATCCCAGGTATATACTAATAAGTTGCTAAGTCAACACTTTTGAACACTTATTACATATTTCCAAATTGCCCATCTCAGTTATTTGACCAATTTATCTTCCAGTCCACATTATATGAGATTTATTCCACATTTTTCCCAACACTTGGCATTACCAGGATTTTAAATTTTTGACAATCTAATGAATATGCTATGCTTTGCTGTTGTTTTTTTAAATTTGGTTTAATTTGAATATTCATGTTCATTTCTGAGCATAAACATTTCTCATTTGCTTATTGGTCCCTTGGATCACTTAGCCTCTCAATTTATGCTTTCTCCATTTATTGATTATGGTGGAATTTTTATTGATATAAACTATATATTATAAATAATTTTTTATTCCTTATACATGAGGCAAGTAAATCTTTCCATTCTGTGCTTGTTTATTTTTTATATTTATTTAAGTTACCTTTGGTAAAGCAAGTCAGTCGTTTATGTTACTGTTTTTCTATAGTCTTCTTTTAAAGAAGACTTTTCCATGAGATAAAATTATAAATATAGTCCCTTAAATTCTCTTCCAAATATTACTGAATTTTTGCTTTTAATTTTTGGTCTTTAGGCCATCTGGAATGTCTTTGGGCTAAAAGGTAGAGTTTTGTTTTCACAATCAGAGCAACATTTTAAACAGTATTTTTAATAACGTAGCCATGTCCTGAGTGCACTATCCTCTCCACCAATCTGTAATGCCATTTCTGCAGATTTTAAGATTCTATATATTCAGGGGTCTCCGTTGTGTTTCATTATTATATTTGTCTATCTCTCTACCAATACCAACATTTTAATTACTGCAACTTTAAGTCTTAATATTAAACATAGGGCTTCTTGAGACAGATTTTTTCCTTCTCTTCCAAAATGTATTGGTTATTCTTGGCCTTTCATTCTTTTGTGTCACTCTACGATTACCTCATCAAATTCCATGAAATTTCCAGTGTGGAATACATTGAATTTGTAGATGAATGTGGGTAGAACTGTTTTGTTAAAGGTTTATTTTTTTTAGTTTATTTATTTTGAGGGAGAGAGAGAGACAGCAAGGAGGGAGGGGCAGAGAGAGAGGGAGAGAGGGAGAGTCTCAAGCAGGCTTCACGCTGTCAGTGTAGAGCCCCACATGGGGGCTCGATCCCACAGACTGTGAGATCATGACCTGAGCTGCAATCAAGAGTCTGACACTCAACTGACTGAACCACCCAGGCTCCCCTAGAACTATTTTTTGTAATTAAAAAACATTTTGAAAAAATAGACACTTGAAAATAAGTGCTCAAGGCTCGACTGCTATCCTTGGGGACAGGGGCACATTCCTATTTACCTTTGCACCAATAACACAGTAGTCAACAGTTGCTGAATAAATATTTTTTAATTAACTCTCAGACTGAATAAAGAAATGAATGGAAGTTTCTTTATGTTCTCATTAACAGTGAAGCTAAGTTATATCTATAAGAAATGACTAATAAGGAATAAGGATGGCTTAATTTCTTGGTTCCTTAATTCATTATGATAGACTCCCATTATTCCTACTGACAGTGACAAGAAAATGTCTTGAAAATTAAATTTATAAGAGGTTTTGTCATTTCCTTCTAAGGAAGACTTTGACATACAGGTCATGAATCTGAGAAACAGCTTGCATATATTCGTCCATGCAACATCTTTTATTGGATGCCTACTAAATTCCAGGTACTGTTTTAGGTGCTGAAGATAAAGCAGTGAGTAAAAGAGGAAAAAAAAAAATCTCTGCTTTCTTGGGGCTTGCATTCTAGAGGAGGTAGGAATTAAAAACTTAATAAATAATTCAATTACATTGTGTGTTAAAGGTACTGTGTGCCATGGGGAAAAATAAAGCAGGGTAGAGTTGGTGTTGACAGGAGTGCACTTTTATGTAGGAGACAGGGGTAGTCCTCACTGAGTAGATGGCAGTGACCTGGAGGAAGGGACAGATAAGAAACATCTGGGTATAGTATTTCAGGTAGAGCTAGTAAGCAGTGCAAAAGTCAGAGACAGGGCCTTGTCTAGAGTGTTAGAAGAGTAACAAGGAGCATAGTATCACTAAGTAGAAGTGATCAGGGAGAAGAACAGAAGGAAAGGAGGATTGGGGACATCGTACCGGCTTTGTAGGCCATTGTGAATATTTGACTCCTGGCTGCATAATCCTGCCTTCTAGTGAAAACTGTTCAAGATCACTATTATTTTTTTTATGTTTATTTTATTTTTGAGAGAAAGAGAGACAGAGCATGAGGGAGGGGCAGAGAGGGAGGGAGACACAATTCAAAGCAGGCTCCAGGCTCTGAGCTGTCAGCACAGAGCCTGATGCAGGGCTGGAACCCACAAACTGCAAGATCATGACCTGAGCCAAAGTCAGATGCTTAACTGACTGAGCCACCCAGGCGCCCCAGAGCACTGTTCTTTTAAAGGAGGTTTCATGCTTTGTGTCCACTAGGTCATTGCTTTTACAAAAAAGGTTTGCTCACATTCTCAAAGAATTTTGAAAATTTTTAACATTGTACATATTTTTAAGTTAACTGGCTTCTAAATCTGATAATTATTATTTTTTTAATGTTTATTCATTTTTTGGAGATGGAGAGACAGAACGTGAGTGGGGGACTGGCAAAGAGAGAGGGAGACACAGGATCTGAAGCAGGTTCCAGGCTCTGAGCTTTCAGCCCAGAGCCTGATGTGAGGCTTGGACCCACAAACCATGAGATCATGACCTGAGCTGAAGTTGGACGCTTAACCCACTGAGCCACCCAGGTGCCCCTCATAATTATTTTAAATGACAGCAAAGGATACAACTTCTGGCATATTGTAAATACTTAAAGTCAACTGCTTTATCACCTTTTGAAATGTGATGGACTCCTACTGCCTTTGCAGTTGGTAACATGGTCACAACATCATCCTTTTAAATGATACATAAATAAAACTCTTTTAACAGTGGCAAATTTTACATGATCTCTATCTTTTTGAATTGCTGTTTCATTCCAAATCCTCTGTAGTTTTATCTTTATGTAATATAAACCTGTGCTTTAAAGTCTTTTACTGATTACCTTAGCATATTTTTCTACATCAAAAGTATATATGTAAGTTGACATTGAAGGCTTTAGTACTAGCAATAGCAGTATTTGCTGTGACTGTAATGCCCTGAGTGTTAAAATATATTTTCAGGATTAAGTTACATTTACAGTAGTAAAAATACATAATTAATCAAAACAACATAAATAGGAAATAAGTTTTAATAGGAAATATTTAACATAAAGTATAATTTCTTACTGCAAGTGGTTCTGACATAAGTGGGTTTCTTCTCGAACAGAGACAGGTTTAGTGGGGCACCTGGGTGGCTCGGTCGGTTAAGCACCTGACTTAACTTAGGCTCAGGTCATGGTCTTGAAGTTCATGAGCTCAAGCCCCACATTGGGCTGTTGATGTGGAGCTTGGCTGGGATCCTCTGTCCCCTTCTCTCTCTGTCCCTCCCCCACTCATCCCCCCCTCAAAAATAAACATTGAAACATTTTAGGGGTGCCTGGATGACTCAGTTGGTTAAACATCTGACTTTGGCTCAGGTCATGATCTCAGGTTTGGGAGTTCGAGCCCCACATAGGGCTCTGCACTGACAGCTCAGAGCCTGGAGCTGCTTCACATTCTGTGTCTCCCTCTCTCTCTGCCTCTCTTCCGCTCACACTCTGCCTCTCTCTCTCAAAGATAGATAAACGTTAAAAAAATTTTTTAATTAAAAAAAATTAAATAAAAAATAAAAATAAAACTGAGACAGGTTCAGGATCAATTTCATTCCTATTTTTCCTTTTCCGTTTTGTTTGAGGGAGAAGGCAAATCCAGAGAAATGCATTCACGTAAATCAAATACACGGGAATAAAAGGATTTTTGTTAGAGCAACATTCCTCAATTCTTTAAATTCCTTCAGAATTATATGTCAGAATCACATAGCAATGCATCATAAATATTTTCAATGATCTGTCAGTGGGGAATTTATTTGGATGCTCTTTCAAGTTCATTAAAAGCAAATAATTGGTCACTCACATTGCAGAAAGAGTTTTTAAACTGAGTCTTGAGAGCAGTTCACTTTCTAAAAACCAACACCAATATACTGAAATGTTCCTTTGTGTGACAGGGATTTTTCTTCCCTGAGAAAATGCATCATAGTAAGAGTCAAAATGAATGAAAAGGACAGTTATAAGGAGGGAAGTTCAAGTGGGAGAAGGACAACTGTAAAAGGGGAAAGGAAAAACTATAATCCTCTTAATTCAGGAATGTTCACAGACAGATCAGCTTTAGGACAAAGATTCACATGGAAGATTAGGGTCTAGAGTATGAGTTTCTTAAAGTATCTGTGACTTGTTTGGCACCTGGGGAAACATGTAACCCCGGGGCTATGCATATGCCAGATGAAGACAATTGCATTGAATCATCTTCTTTCCATCACTGAGGTAAGAACACAATACCAGTCATATCACTTTAGATTATTCTAGAAGTGGGGTAAAGGTTGTCCTAAAGTGGTAGGAAAATTGTGTGAAAGAGTTAATGCAGGAGTAATGGAAGTGATTGCCATCATTTATTGTTACTGTAAATACTGACGTACCATCCCAGAAATACAAATCTAGTAAACTGATACTTCCTGCTAATCAAACATTCCAGCAAATCACAGTGAAAGTTATGCTGCTAATGTAAAATTATTTTCAATCTTGAAGCCAAATGGACGTTGTTTCAAAAATTTGTTATTAGAAAAGACTGCGTCCTTTACCTCAACTATTCCATTTATTTTCAAACATTACCTTGTAATGCAATTATGAGAGTAGAAAATATTCTCTTAGACCAAGTTTATTCACCATGCTTCAAGAAATCGAATCTAGAGGAAAACGAGAAGCTTTTCTAGGAAAAACAATATTGGAATAATTTCCTAATAGACTGAAACAGAAACTGATTTGTATATCAAATGTAGACAACCTTTTGTTCCCTGGTTCTTCCTTAGGTTAAATAAAATGCCACAGCCAATGGGAAAGCCCGTGTAAAGATACTTTGATATCTCTAGCTAATAAGGTATTGTAATGCATTATCAATCTTCTACACTATATTAAAATTTCAATAAGCAGACCGAAATCATATCCCTGCCTCCTCTTTTCTTTAGTACCTATAGGAAAACGTAAGTACCTGTATGCACTAACTCTTCATTCCCTGTTGTGAAATTTTGCTGGCTCAGGGTCATTACACTCCCTAGGCACCCTCTACACGCTAATTCCAGCAACCAAGCATGTTTCTTCATGCCACGGGGCATGGCTGCTTGCAGCGATGTGTGTTAGTGGCCAGTGTTTGTCTGCAGCTACCAAGAGCCTCCTGACTCCATGTACACCATGCTGTGATGGAAAAAGAGTGCGAGAGCACTGTAGGGGGTGATACAGGGTCTACTCTCTGAATATATTCTGAGTAGATGACAATTGCCTTTCATTACAAATATCCCTGAGAGCAACTGTAAGGATCTTTCAAAACAGAATGACCATTGTTTTTAAAAGCTCTACGCAAACTGTGCTTATCTGTCTGTGAATCTTGACTGTATAATGTGTGTGCGAGAGGGTAGAGAAAGAAAGGAATAGAGACTTCCAAAGTGGAAGTCCATTCTCCACTCTGTCAAATCCTACAGCTTTCTCAACCTTGTCCTCCCCTGCCACCAGCTAGTCTCTCCTCAAAGAACCACCAGAACGTCTTGCTCAGGAATTCCAAAGTTCTCCTGAATTTTCCTTAAAAGTGCCATTTCTGAGTTTTACGTAGTCATTTTTTTTGAAATGTATTAAAAATAAAACAAATTTTATAAAGCAGCTCCATTTTGCAACCACTTAAGGAATGATAGACCTTTACAAAATTAAAATTAACTATTTGCTTACTTGAAGCAGAATACTGTCATAACATATATCATCATAACTATTATAATAAATGCCACTGTAATAAAATACAAATACCTTAATTTGGCTTATCTCGCCCTTGGGGTTTGAGTCCTGAGTCTCTCTCTAGTACGCATCACCATTTTCCCTCACCCTCACAACTTTCCAGATACACTCTCCTCTTTTGATTTCTTCATTGTTGCCAAGGTGCTTTTGTTCTCAGGCCAGTATTATCTCCTTATTCCAGAAATCTACCAGCCATACCTTCACTTAATCCCCACTCTCTTTTATGCCCTTGCTTCCATGCTGGCGTGCCGAAGAACCTTCCCAAACGTCCCTTTTAAAAGAGTTTCCCCAACTACTCTTTGTCTAAAGAACTCTATTTCTTTTATATAAATGATGACAACCCAAAGGAGTTCATTAATTTGTGTGTATGTTTATCTTTCTCTAAGGGGCAAGGGCCTCATTTGTCTCATTCACTCATAGATGCTCAGCATGTAGAATCATACATGACCCAAGACAGGTGGCCAAACATAGTGGTGCATGACTGAATGCAAAATAAAATTATTAGACCGAAGCTACAAAAGAATAGTTGGTGTCAACAGACAAACAAAAATGTATCCAAATTTGACAGTGTATTTTCACAGTGCTCACAAATGTGTTTTACATATATTTAAATCTGTTCTCTTATACAATAAAACCTTAGATTGTGAGTAACTTGTTCTGTGAGTATTCTACAACATGAGCAAACTTCTAATGGATATTAACTTTGTAAACGAGCAATGTTTTGTAATGCAAGTAGCACATGATGCCAAATGTCACATGATCACAACTGAGCCAATGATTCTTCTCTCTCCCTCTCTCTCTCTCTCTCTCTCTCTCTCTCTCTCTTTCTCGCTCTCTCTCTGGGATTGTGGATGATCGTGTCCCATGCTCAGATGCTCAGTGTCAGGCCATAGTGTTTGGCAGAAATCAGTGATTTTTCAGAATGTTGGAAGGTGCCCACAAATGGCACTAGTGTATTTTTTTTTTTTTTTTGTCTCTTCAGAGCACCTATGGACAGTCCTTTGCTTTTTCATACAAGAGTAAGCTTAGGAATGCTTTGCTTTATTCTAGGTCAGGCTGCCCGCAGATATAGACCCTTTCCTCTTCTGCCTTATTGCCAGTTCCGTTATTTATACTATAGGACAAGAGTTTTTGAATACTGTACTGTAGTCAATATCCATGCAAGGGTATACAATAACCCCCATGCAGAAAAAGATTCCATTGAGCCAATAGATAGCAGTGATTCCATTAGGGATAGTGAAAGTCATCCTACACAGTAACCCTCCTCTGTCATCTCCCTCACACCAGTCGTGAAAGTTTTCAAAGGTAAGTGCAGGTTAATTTGTTTATTTTTCTTTATATTTTGTATTTTCTTTATTATTTTGTATTCATTATAGTATTATAATCATTTTTATATGAATATTTGGGGGTGTGGAATGAATCATTGAGTTTCCATTGTTTTTTATGGTAAAATTTGCTTTGATACACAAGTGCTTTAGATTACAAGCATATTTCCGGAATGAATTATGCTCAGAAACCACGGTTTACCATATTGGGATATCTGTCTCCTGCTCTGCAGTGTTTATACATGTCTGTCATCAGGATAGCACCTTATGTATGCTGCCATAATGAACATGGCCTAAGATAGAGTTCCTGATCCAGCAGTTTAATGGAAATCTATTTGAATGGTCCAGCATTTCATTAGAAAAGGTGCACCGCTACCTTTCCTCATTTCAATAGGCTCTGGTGTCTATTTTTCTAGCTTCATGTTCAAAATATCTATCTAGAGATGGCCTTCTAGGAGGAGCATTGATAGATATTTTCAGAAAGAACTTTGACATGGCATAATGATTTATGCTTCTTGGTTTGGGTCAGGAATTTCAATACCTAACTGTGTTGTGTTACTGTTGTGGAGGGAGTTGTTGTGTTTCTTTTTCTTTCTTTCTTTATTTTTAAACTTGCAAGGCTAACATTAACCAAACGTTTCCTTAATTTACCCTCCCTTATGTGATGAAGTACATAAAATTCAACTTCAGACTGATGGTCTAATGTCCCCCGTGGCTGTTAATAAGTAGAAGGGCATTATTATGGAAGATAGGGGATTTTGCTTGCCTGTTTTCCAACTCTTTTGGAGAACATGAATCTCTCTCCCTCCTCCTGAGGAAAAAAACTCATGGCTTTGTCTAAGTCTTCTCATGCAAGTGGCTCTTTTACAAAAAGTGTTCAAATAATTACAGATCTTGGGGATTACAAATTATTGAGTCAAAAATTGTTCTTCTAAAGTAAGTGTTACCTATGCCAGCTTCATTAAATTTTCACCAGGGACTAATAGCTTAATTTGGGCTTCTCTTTCTTTATGTAATTTTGGAACATTGTACTCTTCACGGGGCAATGCCAGCAAGTTGTTGTCATTTTTATTTTAAAACCAAAGGTATTAGTTATTTTAGAAAATCATCTGTCATTAAAGGCTTAGGGCACCTTATGAAGTCATAGAAGAGGCGCTTTTTGGGGACTCTAAAAGATGAATCTCTGAATGCCATATTACTTCCTAGCAAGTCAGAGGTTCTCAAATTAAAGTAACTTCAGTATATTTTAGGGTTGTTAGCCCAAATTGGCCTCTCACAATCTTTTCAGTAAAGGCTGAAAAATTAACTACATAGATTTCTTTTTTCAGTAGGCTTGTAATATTTTGTATTGTGTTGGTGTCAGAGAAAGATTTTTTTTCACTATGTATTTGATAATTAGAAGTGTTTGGATTACCAGTATTAAGAGTTTCACTTTTCCTTTCTTTTAAATTTGTAACATCAAAATGAGAAAAGAATATAAATATAAATTTTTACATTTATATATATTTATATTATACATATAAATATATATTTATATTATATATGTAAATATACATTTATATTTTATTATATATTATTTAATTTATATACTATTTATATATATACATATATTTTTTATTATTTTAGAGAGAGAGCTCACACACTTTTTCATGCATCTACGAGCAGGGGAGGGGCAGAAGGAGAGAGAGAGAACCCCAAGCAGGATCCACACTCAGCAAGGAGCCGTTTGGGGTTCAAACCCATCACCGTTAGATCATGATCTGAGCCGAAATTGAGAGTCTGAAGCTCAACCGACGGAGTCATCCAGGCACCCCTATTTATATTTTAAAATTAACTTTTTAAACACAATACACCTGACTTTAATTACACAATTAGTCATATATGCTAACCCAAGGTAAACAGACATAGGCTATCGTTAATATGACAACAAAGCTACAGCTTTGTTTTTTAAAAACGGTTCTTTCTGTGGCTATTTTCATATCCTTTCATTGTACTTGCCAATAGCTTTGAGACTTTAAGGTATGTGCAAATATATAAACCATAGGGATGTAGAAGTTTTCAAAGTGTTACCAGTTTTAGCATCCAGCCTGGATTGCTGAATCCATCTGCCCTGCCCTTAAGAGAGCCTTTATTATCTAGTTTCTCACTTGATCCTAAAAATTTTCTTGATTCATGATCAAAAATCAGGTTTTTTCAGTGACTGAAAATTATTATTTTTATAAATCCTCTTGTAATCCTGTTTTTTTTTAATCTTTTAAAATATATTCAACTCTTTAAAAGAGTGGCTAAGTTTATATCAGCCATATTTCTATGTGTTCTCTTATGTGATATTAAATGGTTTTTAATTGGTGTGTAGTTTCTACTAGAAACTGTACACAGATGAAGGCTTTCGAAAGGCAGCACACAGAGTAACTAGACACTAAATTGTTCTTAAATGACATCTCTATTCCTTCAAGCTACTTGAATAAAATTACATATTAAACAATGTCCAAGGTATAGAATTAATACAGTGATAAAAATGCCCATAGTGTTTGGTGCTGCATTCTGTGCTTTATACATTCAATGTAGACAATGACCCTAGATAACAACTATTATCCCCCATTTTCTGGGTAAGAAGACTAAGGATCAGAGAGGATGTTGTCAAGGTCTCACAGCTGAAACCAACCAACATCAAGATACAAACCCAAACCTTCTGACTCTCCACAACATAGTACTGCCTTCCTTATAATTTATTTAATTCCTCTGTTCAAGGAGATCAAAGACCATGGAAGCTTAAAGATAGATAAGCTAGACACTCCTGTCCTATCCTCCTTTGAGAGTCTGATAAGTAGGAGAGAATATTGTAATTTGAGTGCACTGAGACAATGAGGGGGAAAGCAATGACTCCAATCGTACAAAAAGAAGGTATGGGGCAACCAATTTAAGAAGTGCTTCTTTGTGCTTGTGAGGTCTTAAAAGTACGGGGGTTGGGAAATGTAAGGTATTTTACAAAATATCTATTAGTTAATATCAGGCTATTATTGATGCTAATTTCATCTCTGTAGGAGTGCTGACCACACTGACTCCATCTTTGGTTCTCCACCTTGTTCAGGCCCATGAAATGACCTCCCTCACAAGGTGCTATATATTTCAGGCCTCTTGAAAGTTGATGTGTGCCCTGACCAAAATGCTGGAAGACTTGTTCTGATCTTCCCTGTGATGCCTGGTGCACAGAAGGCCCCACTTTAGCTAACTAGTAGAGATCCTCTGGTGCACAGATGGAACCACTTTAGATAGCTACCCTGTGACCTCACCATCCTGCGCCGTGCTCTATAAAGTTGAGGGTCAGGCCGGGTGGAGAATATCAGCAGAGAATGGCTGCTTAGCACAGGGATTGTTTGTTCACACCATCTCTCCTGTAAGTAGCCTACCCTGAATAAAATGGGAAAGGGTACGAAGTAGCTTTCATTGTTTTGCAGTCTCAAAGTGCCTTCTCAGTCTGGAGGATACTTGACTGACTCTCTTCCACCTTCTCACAATTGGTGAAACAGTCAGGAGACCAAAAGAGAGACCAGCCTTGATGAGGGAGCTTGAGGCAGACTGAGGGCGAAATACAAGCTAGCACACCTCCCCCTCACCCCCACCGCACAGGATATTTGTGATATTCTTCAGGCACTCTTGGCTACCTAAGGACAAAGGAGAGGAAAGAAAACAAATGGCTAACTGATAAAGATCACAGTCATATAAGACATGGGTCTCCATCAGTTTTCAAATGTCTTGGTAAATTACAAAAAACAAACAAACAAACAATGTTATCAGTAGCCTGATCTTCAGAAACCTAATAGACTCTGTTTCCTCAATATCACCCCTCAACACTGATATGGGGAACAAAGGCAAAAAGGAAATGGCAGGTAAAATTAAATTTCCTCATAACCTGCAGCTCATTGACAAATACTTGAGGTAAATACAGAGTATACCATTTCTCCAGGAACCCCCTACTTTCCTCAAGTTAATGCCTTACTAGAGAGAAAACAACCTTAGCTTGATAATAGCAAGGCCTCAGGTATGTTAGGAGTCCTCTTTAGCATTTCAAAGTCCCTCTGGAGGCTTCCCTTTGACTTTACCTCCCCAACTCCATAGTATAAAAGCAGCCATCCTCATAACCCCAGCACAGCTCTTTCTGCCAAGCGGTCCTATACCCATGCTTTAATAAAACCGCCTTTTTGCGCCAAAGAGGTCTTCAAGAATTCTTTCTTGGCCGTCAGCTCTGGGCCACCTCACCATTACCCCCAAACCTCATCAGCATGAGTAACGCACTGTACTGGGAGGAATGCCCATTGTCTGTGTTGGGCGATATCTCTAGCTGGCCATCAACCTTAAAATGGGGACACTTGACCAGGTGTTTTGAGCATTTTGGGCCAGTGTATAGGTATGGGGATGCCCCCAAGATGCCCAAAGGATGGTAAGATATCCTATCGGAGATGATGGGGAAAAGGAAATGGAAAAGGGAAAGTGAACAAACATTCACAAAGGTGGGTTGGCCATTGATCTGTGTGTCACAAGATGTTTTGAGAAGAGTATTATCAGTAAGGAAAGAATTAGAACAGACTAGAGAAGCATTGGCTTTGGAAAAGGATGTGTGAGCCGCGTGTGCCTCTGGTGAGGAACATTATGTCTAGAGGAGTCTGGCAGCAAGAGGAACACTTAGAAACTATGGCATGTGGAAAGGCAGGGACCCCTGGGTGCAGACTATGGCACCAAAGTGAGGACTGCTCTATCTGGAGAAAGTGGGGGTCCTGAAGCGTGGAGGAGGATGAATTACAGGCATGCCCTTTGATTCAGGCAAAAAGACCCAGCCACTTTTGAGCCTGGAATGACCTAGAAGAAATTCCCACCAGTAAGAAAATGACTATGAGGGAATATTATGCAACTGAATTAGTGGAGCTAACCAGCCTGTTTAAGCAGAAGGGTCAAGAAGGGGAGGCAGTGGGGGTGTTAGGACTGTGTGTACAGGGAGAGATGGTCTTCTGAATGGGTTTGGGAAGTTAGAAATGGCCTCTGTCACTGCTCAACCTGCTACGTGGCAGTCACGGGCAAGAATTGGGGGTGCTTGGCTAATGTGATTGATTGGATAAATGCTAGAATTAATATAACCTGGCCTAACAAAGGGGTGTTCACTCCCCTCCCTTGTGCTGGACCTCTCTGGAAGAAGTACAAGAAATTATAGGTGAACTGGGAGTGAAATATGTCACTAATGCCCGCATTTTTGAGGCCAGGATGAAGAATTATTTCTCTATTGCATGAAAGACCAGATCTTACAGTTGGCCCCCAGGGCCATGGAACAGGACTTGCATTATCTATCCTTGACTTTGTGGTTAACTGACCCATTGCTACAGTAACAGCCATGGTAGCTGCCTTAAGTGAAACCGAAAGAATCTGTTATAAGGGAAATAAATGGGTTGATAAACAGGGGAAAAACAAAGGATCTTGCCAATGATAAAATGGAAAAAAAAAAAAAAAAGCAAGCCTGTTAAGTTCTTTCCTAAATAATTCTAGCAAGATCCAACATTATCTGGGATGCCAAGAGACAAATACAACCCAATTCAGTCTTGCTAAGTTACGGCAGGCGTTACCTAAGGGAAAACTTCTCCCTTGAAGGAAGGCGCAAAAAAGTCAGGTGTGTAACCAAGTGCCTCTCTGCTAATAGAGGAATTTCAGGGGTAGTTACCCCCTATCCCTAGAGACTAGGGGTTAAGCCAACATTGCCCTCTAGTGTGTGTAATAGGGAGTGACTGGAGGCCCCATGTTGAATTAACCATGTATTGGTCTCCTAACAGACCACACTAATCGACACTAGAGCTGACTGCACACTTATCTATGGACACCCGTCAAAATTTGTGGGAGAAATAAAGACTTTTGATGGTTAGGGGGAAAAATTATCAAGGTCAAGCTACTCTCTACCTACAGCTCAACAGGCTTCCTTCCCACTGTTTTCCAGTGCCCTTTCCCCCCATTTCTGAGTATATTTTAGGCCTAGATGTTCTATAGGACCTGGATTTAATGACAGTAATGACAGGTGAATTCAGGTTGTGTATCCAAATAGTGAATTCCCTCATTGTGGGGTATTTCCAAATGGGAACCTATTCAGTTTATGGTCTTGGGGGGCAGTAAAGGTAAAACAATATAACCTGGGGAATATAACGAGATTACTGCCATCATTAAAGAATACGAAGAGGGGTGGCAGTAATTATGCTTGCTTAGAGTCCATTCAGCACTCTTAAAGAAACTAAATGGGACCTGGCAAATGACAATAGGCTACAGGTAATTCAATAGTTATGCTGCCCATCCATATATTAGGTTCTCAGCCTTGAAAGGCTCTTACGGTCTCAATCTGAAATGCCTTATGAGAAGCTCCAGTAAAGCACATTTCTAAAGAACCTAAATGGCCAGTCACTATTCTTACTGCACTTAAGAAAATAATTGGGTCAAGTTTGTTAAAACTGGATCTGTTTGGCAAACAACTTAGTTTTACTTTGGCTACCTTTGATAAAATGATGGTGATTTTAGAGAGGGAAAAAAAATATTTCAGTAACACACCCTTATGGCTGCTAAATTCTAGTTGTGACTAATGGTCCATGAATGTTTATCATTTACTTTTAAAACTAAGCTGGATCCTGTATTCTTCTGGTTTCCTTGCCTATCTGGCTATTTTTCTACCTGATGGCTTGCACACTACAGGGTTGACTTTGAAAGCCCACTTGTAGGACCAGCTCCTGCTGTGGGACGACTGTTTCACCCAACTGGCCTAGTTTATGTTGTAATGAAATGTGGGATAAAATTCAGTCTAAAACCATACCTGAGAGCTCCAAAATTATGACCGGACAAAGGACTGGGGCTCAACTTTGTACTAGGCAATATCTACAATTGGATGCAAGGCAGTTTCATTCTTTAAATCCTCATCTGCGCCCCTTTTTAGCAGGAAGTAGCTAGAGCGGTATATCACCCTTATTCCTCAAGAATGAGGAATAGTGAAAAGCTGGGGTGGTATTAATCCCACGTTGCTGTTTATATTGCTACTGTGGCATAAGGATACAAGTTACCTCCTGATATCTGGCTCTAGGGTCATTGCAGAATAATGGCTCCAAACCATTGTATAGACCATAAAGATGTTGGGTGTGGAGTGTAGGAGTGTAGGACTCCATCATGGCCTTCCATCTCACTCAGGCCTGTAAAATGACCACCCTCACAAGGGGCTACAAGTTTCAGGCCCCATGGAGGTTAATATGTACCCTGATCAAAATGCTGGAAGGCTTGTTCTGATCTTCTCTGTGATGACTGGTGCACAGAAGCCCCTTCAATAGCTAATAGCTTCTGGCACACAGACGGTGCCACTTTCAATAGCTACCCTGTGACCTTACCACCCTGCTCCATGCTCTATAAAGGTGCGGGTTAAGGTGTAGGCTGGGTGAGAATAGTGGCAGAGAATGGCTGCTGAGCATGGAGATCATTTGTCCCATGATTGCTCCTGTCTGTAAGTTACTCTGAGTGAAACCATGAAGGGTATGGAGTGGCTTGTATCGTTTTTTGGTCTCAAAGTGCCATCTGAGTCTGGAGGATAGTTTACTGACCCTCCTCCACCTTCTGACAGTCTCTCATGTATGTTTTAGAATAGAAAATAGGGTTATTGTCAACTGACTTATTTTATTGTGCTTGACTAAAAATGTTATGTGATTCATTTTAAGAGGTAAAATGAAGCACAGTTTTATCTTCCTGATCTTTACTGGGCTCTCCTCTCCCTTTCTCACTGATTATATACTTAGATGGTGTATGTGGTAGGTTGAATAATGGTCCTCAAAGATGCCCTTGTCTCGTTCCCTGGAACCTGTGAATGCTATTTTATGTGGTGCAAGTGACTGTGCACATGTGATTAAGGATCTTGGGATAGGGAGATTGTTCTGTATTATCTGGGTGGACTCTAAACTTAATCATGACTATCCTTGCAAGACGAAGGCAGAGAGATTTACTTACAAAAGGAAAAGGAAATCTGAGTGCTAAAGCACCATGGTAGGCTGGTGGCTTTGAAGACAGGTAGGGGCTAAGCGCCAAGGGATAGAGCTCTAGAAGCTGGAAAAGACCCATGTATGGATTTTCCCCTGAAGCCTCCAGAGGGAGCACAGCCCTCCCCATACCCTGATTTAGTGCAGTATAACTTTTTTTGGACTTTGGACCTGCAGATCTGTAAGTGGATAAACAGGTTATTTTAGTCCACCAAGTGTGTGGTTATTTTTTAGAGGAGCCATAGTAAACTAATACCTATGGGGTTCAGGAGTGGAACAAGTTCTAAGCTAAGTGATCACTATGCCCCATTGTCCAATCTACAACTCAGTAACAGTTTACACCATGAGAAGTAAGAGTGAGCATTCACCAGGGATGCTGGGAGGAGACAGCACAATGCTCCCTCCTGCTAAATGGGATCTTACAGGATGTGAAATCAGTAAAAGCTGAGGCCACTTAATGTTCTCAGTGGGAAACCTGCATTTATGTGAAGGCAAAGGAGACCTGGAAGAGATGGAGGAGTGGTGAGAGAAAAGAGCAAACAAAAGTAGAGAGCAAAGGCTTGGGACAGAGAAGGGGGAGGAGAGAGAGCAAGAGCTACTTCTTCTGTACTTCTTAGTTAAGTGAGGGAATTAGCTCTCTTAAGCCAGTCTGGGCTAAATTTTCTGCCTTTTGCAAGTGCAAGTGCACCTTTGGACACACATTTTAGGTTTGAGTTGGAGGTTTATTTATTTTATTTTTTATGACAAAGGGCAGTCCAATTGTATGACTGGTAATGTGTACTTCACTATGTAAATATAATTAGAGGCCACATCAACAAGCACACCTTACGTATTTGAGATTCTAAGTAATAAATATTAGAACTGGCCAAATAACCCTTAGGGATACAGCTGGGAAGACAAATCCTAAGGGAGGGAACTGATTTCATTTGGCAGAATTACAGCTCTATGTAGTTAGGGACCCTTTAGTCAAATTGTGCTATAGATTTCTCCTACCTTAGGTAGGAGACTTATTATTCACTTCCAAGAAATTTTTTTTCTTACAAATAAAATAATGCTTTAGCTACCCTTGTCTTTTTTGTGATATTAAATATCTGCCTAGGAATTTATTTTGCTACTGCTTATTCAATCCCAGAGTACGTAATGATCATCTTTCGTTTTTCCCCCACTTACCACCATCGTACAGCACTTTTTCTGCCATGTAAAACCAAATACTGCAGTAAAGAATTAAAATGCCACCAGCTGATGATGCATTGAAACCTGCCAAGTTTCTATGGTGAAGTAAATTACTTGAGGTGAAGGTATTAGAGATGTGCCACATTAGTGAATAGACAGGAAAGTTGGTGCACAGACTATGCCTACAGTTTTAGTAGAATACAGTCTTGGTAGGGATTTTTTTATTAGCCCCAAGAGATGATTGTTTTAAGTAGGAATAGTGAGAATGAAGTTGTAGAAATGTCCAAATAAAATTTATTTCTCTTTAAAGTTTGCTTGAAAACCTATGAGGCAGTCACTCATGGACATCTCTTAATTTTCCCACATCATTTCTTACTCTAAATTTCTGATGTCTTAATCTGCTTTGCAGAATGTATGATAGCTAGTATTAGTAAATGGCAACATGTATTCCTCCCTGAAAAAGTACAATAAGTTTTTTGTTCTAAGTCACCCATTTGCTAGACCATTCTTCATAAAAAAGTTCATAATGTAGCAATCTATTTTTTTCTGTCAAAATGTAACTGCATATTAATCTAATACACTATCTAGACAAATCATGACTGATGATGTGGAGATATCCTATGAAGAAAGGGAGGAGCCTGGCTAATCAACGATCACACTCAAAAGTGGTTGATAAAATTACATTTACATTATTTTCCTTGAAAAGATAGAAAAGTATATTTTTACTATAGTACAATTACTCTGGCAGGAAAGACGGGACCCAAAGTAGTTGTGGTCAACTACTCAAAACCATTTTATATCCTTAAAAAATGAAACCTGGCTGTGCTGAAGTGATTTGCTTTCTTGCATTAGGTGATAGAAGTAGATCTTCATGCTTTCATTAAACAGAGAAATAATATATGGTTTTTCATAATACTTTAAAGTTACCATTGAATTATCAAACGCCAAGGTAAAATTTATCAGGTTCATTTCCACATGGTTTTTTGAAACATTAACTTGTTAGTTTCTGGAAACCTGTTCTAAGTTTGGTAATTAAGAACTCTTTCACTTGGCAATTATGAGTATAGTTTCAATATTTTTTTTCTGGTGAAAGTTTGTATTATAAATAACTTCAAATGATAAATGGAGAATCTCTAAACCACCTAAGAAATAAAGACCTAATCTATAAAACTTAATCCCCAGTTGACCCAAATACAACAGAGTACTCTTTATATATTAAATAGAAGAGTAAAAACAACATATTATGTGATTAAAATAGTAGCCAATAATACATCACTGACACATGTTGCATTTGGAGACACAATTTTAAAAAAATACTTTATGTATAATGACAATCTGTGAAACTACAATGATTTATAATAACAAAATTGATTCCATCCTTAAATTTTCAAAATGCAATTCTTTTAGACTTTCTATAGCTAAATTAATTCAAATTCTTTGACTAATACACTTTTCTGCAATCTGAGAAAATAGATAAATCACTTATCAAAAAATGTCAGGGGGTTGTTTAATTATCTTATAGATTAGATATGTATTCTTCACAGTCTCTAACCATTTCTATTTGTATAACCAAAGTTGATATCTATGATGATGGACCCTGAATCACTGAATATTGAATCAACAGAAATAAAATTACTTGCTCTACACAGTGTATTAATGTTGATTTAAAAAAATAAATCACCAGGGAGCTGTTCATGCAAGCAGGTACAACAAATGCAGTACTAAAGGATGAATAGTAAAGTCTATCAAACCTTAATCCTTCTCCCCCAGGGGGTGGGGGGATGGGAGACCATTTCAACTCTTGAAGCTCTTTAGATATTTATTCCAATATTCGGTAATGTTTATAGTGCTGATTTTTCAACTGTTTATATATTGGCTTCTTTTAGGTATTCAAGATTTAGCTCTCTTAAAACACCACCCTATCCCATGTTCTTTTCCTTATTCTCCAAAACTAGTTATACTATATTTTTAAATAGTTTTCTAATCTATCTTTATTAGGTGTATGCAGTTTATCCCCATTTCCAATCCTATCTTTTACAAATTTTCTCATTGAAATTGATAATAGACCTATTTTTGTGTAAATTACTATGTATTTATGGAAAACAATTTTTCCTAACTTTTCCAATGTACATATCAAAGACTAGTTTTTCTAAATATTTGCTAATCCAATAATGTATTGGTGTTACTGATTTTTCATATGCATCCTCTTTGGCATTCACCTATCCTTACTGTTTGAAATGAGACTGATTTCTTTCTGGGTCTGGTATACATCTGTAACACTGGGACTTTATTTACTATCCTCCTCTGTTAGATCACCTCCTTCCCGGATCCCGTGTTTTCCCCTACCCTTGAATGATGGTTTAGCTGGGCATAGAATTTAGGATTCCAAAACATTTTCCTTCAGAATTTTAGGATATTGTTTCTCCTTCTTCAAATAGTTAGTGTTGTTACTGGCAACACCAGTGATGTTCTAGTTTTGGTTAGGTTTTGTTTTGTTTTGTTTTTGCATATATTCTTTTCCCCACCTCTAGAAACTCTTAGGAACTTCCCTTTGTACCTTCTTTTCTAAATTTTCACAAAAGTGTGACTTGATCTTTTTTCCATGCTTTGAGCTAATTCATTAATCTCTTTTATTCTGGGAATTCATGTTCTTAAAAATTTTCCCCTCTATTTTCTCTGCTCTTTGAATGTTGGACCTCATGGTTGAGCCAAATATTCTTTTTTTCTCCTTTTTTATAACTGTCTCCCCTCTGCCCAGCCCATTCAGAGTATATTTCTTTGATTTAACCTTCTAAACCCCCTCTTGGAGTTTTCAATGTAGACTTGTATTACTATTAAATATTTCATGTATTTATTATTCTTTTTGTGGTATTACATTCATTTTTTACGGTTACTTACTGAAGATGTTAGAGTTTTGGAGTATTCCTTAAAATTTTAGATTCTTTAACTATCTTTGTCCTTCTCTTTTATGTTTGCTTTGATCCATTCCTTTCAGACTGAAGGCATTCCTCAAATGGTTGGAGACTCTTGACTATATATTCAGTTTTGAAATTGAGAAATATTTATATTTAGAAATACTTATTTTGGGAAAGGAATAGGGTTGAAAGAAGAGCCTTTTGGGTTTGAGACAAGAATTTGTGAGTCACATGTTTAGAGAGTAGGGTTGGGAGTGTGAGGGAAGTTATGAGGGTATATACGCTTCCTGAAGATGTGCTTGCAAAGACCCCAAAGGTCCGTCAGTTTATATGTACTTTCTTAAATAATCTTCATGGCCTCAAACGTGACGTTACCCTTTTATTTATCGTGCAGTCTCCTAGTTCAGTTTTCAGAGCTGGCAGTTGGCAGGGAGGGGAGAGTAGTTGGAAAAAATGATTTCTTCCCTGTGCAGAGTAAGGGAGAACACCTGGAATTCTCAACCTAGGTTACTCTCCTCCATTCTGTATAGATTTTCAACTTATCCCTTGTTCTTACCCTCTATTTTTGTAGTTGACACTTCCAATAATAATGCTTTTAAGTGATAAATTCACTCCTTTCCTGTGGAAGTTCCTCACTTGAAGATAGTTTTATTTTCTCTAAGTCAGTTAACATCACTGCCATAAACTTACTTAAATCTTTCATCTTTTAATGTCTCATACTTTATTCTTTTCACCTTTTTTGTGTTAAGATTTTTTTAACCCTTTAAAACTATTTTAGCAGTGTATTGGAAAGGAAGGAAGTGTCTGCAGTGTTTAAAGAAAATCCTCAAAAATAAGGTTAACAGTTGTCGAGTTTTTGTAATACACTTCTGAATACATTGTTACTACTTACTATTTTTTTTACCTTAATTTCAGTGTAGTTAACATACAGTGTTGTATTAGTTTCAGGTGTATAGTATAGTGATTAAGCAGTTCCATGTTTTACTGAGTGCTCATCAAGATAAGTGTAGTCTTAATCCCCTTTACAACACTCATCCCCCCCAACCACCTCCCCTCTGGTAACCATTGCTGTGTTCTCTATAGTAGAGTCTGTTTCTTGGTTTCTTTCTCTGTCTCTTTTTCCTTTGTTCAATTTTGTTCCTTAAATTCCACAGATGTATGAAATTGTATGGTATTTGTCTTTCTCTGACTTATCTCACTTAGCATTATACTCTTTAGCTCCATCTGTGTTGTTGCAAATGGCAAGATTTCATTCTTTTTTTTTTTTTTCTTTTTTTTTTGGCTGAATAATACTGTGTTGTGTATATATACCACTTCTTTATCCATTTATCTATCAATGGACACTTAGGCTGCTTCCTAATTTGGCTATTGTAAATAATGTTGTAATAAACATAGAGGTGCATATATCCTTTTGAATTAGTGTTTTTGTATTCTTTGGATAAATACCCAGTAGTGGAATTACTGGATCATAGGGTAGTTCTCCTTTTTTAAGTTTTTGAAGAACCTCCATACTGTTTTCCACAGTAGCTGCACCAGTTTTCATTCCTACCAACCATACACAAGGGTTCCCTTGTCCCTACATCCTCACCTATACTTGTTGTTTCTTGTGTTTTTGAGTGTAGACTTCTGACAGGTGTGAAGTGATAGCTCATTGTGGTTTTGATTTACATGTGCCTGATGATAAGTGATGTTGGGCATCTTTTCATGTGTCTGTTAGCCCTCTGGATGTCTTCTAGGGGAACTGTCTGTTCATGTGTTCTGCCCATTTTTTAATTGCATTATTTGCTTTTTTTTTTTTTAGTGTTGAATTGTAGAAGTTCTTTATATGTTGTAAATACTAACCCTTTAATGCCTATGTCATCTGCAAATATCTTCTCCCATTCAGTACATTTTCTTTTAGTTTTGTTGGTTGTTTCCTTCACTGTGAAGAAGATTTTTATTTTGATGTAGCCCCAATAGTTTATTTTTTCTTTTGTCTCCCTTGTCTCAGGAGACATATCTAAAAAAATGTTATGACCAATGTCAGAAAAATTACTGTGTACTCTCTCTTCGAAGAGTTTTATGGTTTCAGGTATCACATTTAGGTCCTTAATCCATTTTGAGTTTATTTTTGCATATGGTGTAAGAAAGTGGTCCACTTTCATTCTTTTGCATGTAGTTATCCAGTTTTCCCAACACTATTCACTGAAGAGACTTTTTTCCCATCGCATATTTTTGCCTCCTTTGAAGAAGATTAATTGACTATAATTGTGGGATTGTTCCTGGGCTTTTTCTTATGTTCCATTGATCTATGTGTCTACTTTTGTTCCAGTACCATACTGTTTTGATTACTATAGCTTTTTAATGTAAGAAATCTAGAATAGTGATACCTCCAGCCTTGTTTTCCTTTTTCAAGATTGCTTTGGTTATTCAGGGTTTTTAGTGGTTCCAGAAGATTGTAGGATAGTTTATTCTAGTTCTGTGAAAAATGCTGTTGGTATTTTGAAAGAGATTGCATTAAATCTGTAGATTATTTTGGGTAGTGTCAACATTTTAACAACGTTTGTTCTCTTAGTCCATGAGCATGGAATATCTTTCCATTTGTTTGTATTGGCTTCAATTTCTTGAATCAGTGTTTTATAGCTTTCAGACTATAGGTCTTTCACCTATTTGGTTAAGTTTATTTCTTGGTATTTTACTGTTTTTGATGAAATTGTAAATGGGACTGTTTTCTTAAGTTCTTTCTGCTGCTTCATTATTATTGCATAGAAACGCAATGGATTTCTGTGCCTTGCTTTTTGTATCCTGCAACCTCTCTAAATTCATTTATCAGTTCTAGTAGTTTTTTGGTGGAGTCTTTAGGGTTTTCTATATATAGTATCATGTCATCTGCAGATAGTGAAAGTTTTACTTCTTCTTTACCAATTTGGATGCCTTTTATTTCTTCCTCTTGTCTAATTGCTGTGTCTGGGACTTCCAGTACTATGTTGAATAAAAGTGAGATTAGACATCCTTGTCTTGCTCCTGATCTTAGAGGAAAAGCTCTCAGTTTTTCCCAATTGAGTATAATGTTAGCTGTGGGTTTTTCACAGTAGGCCTTTATTATGCTGAGGTGTGTTCCCTCTAAACCTACTTTGTAGAGGGTTTTTATAATGAATGGATGTACTTTGTCAGATGCTTTTTCTGCATCTATTGAAATGATAATATGGTTTTTATCCTTTCTCTTGTTGATGTGATAGCACTTTGATTGATTTGCAAATACTGGATTTGTAAATATTTACCCTTGCATCCCCAGAATAAATCCCACTTGATCATGGTGCATGATTTTTTAAATGTATTATTGGATTTGGTTTGCTAATATATTGTTGAGGATTTTTGTATCTATCTTAGAGATACTGGTCTGTAGAGGTGTGTGTATGTGTGTGTGTGTGTGTGTGTGTGTGTATGTGTGCATGTGTTGTGTATGTGTACATGTGTTGTGTAGTGTCATTATCTGGTTTTGATATTTGGGTAATGCCTCATAGAATGAATTTGGAAACTTGTCTTCCTTTTTTATTTTTTGGAATAGTTTGAGGAGAATAGGAATTAACTCTTTGAATATTTGGTAGAATTTTCCTGAGAAGCCATCTGGTCCTGGGCTCTTGTTTGTTAGGAATTTTTTGATTACTGATTCCATTTCATTCTTGGTAATTGGTCTGTTCAAATTTCCTGTTTCTTCCTGCTTCAGGTTTGGTAGTTTATGTGTTTCTAGGAAGTCATTTTTCCTAGGTTGTACAGTTTATTGGCATATAATGCTTCAGAATCTCTTAAAATCAATTGTATTTCTGTGGTGGTGTTTTTTTTTTTCTCTTTTTCTCCTCTTTCATTTCTGATTTTGAGTCTTTTTTTTATGAGTCTGGCTAATGGCTTATCAATTTATTTTATTTTCAAAGATCTAGCTCATGGTTTTGTTGATGTATTCTATTGTGTTTTAAATTTTATCATTCATTCTGTTCTAATCTTATTTCTTTCTGCTGGTTTTGAGTTTTATTCGTTCCCTTTTTTAGCTCCTTTAGGTATAAGATTAAATTATTAAAAATTTTTCTTGCTTCTTAGAGTAGGCTGGTATTGCTATAATCTTAACTCCTAGAACTGTGTATGTTACATCCCACAGAGTTTGGACCATTGTGTTTCATTTGTCTTGATGTATTTTTTTTTTTTAATTTCCTCTTTGATTTCTTGGTTGACCCATTCATTGTTTAGCAGCATGTTACTTAACTTCCATGTATTTGTGCCCTTTCCAGATTTTTTCTTGTGGTTGATTTCTAGTTTTGTTGCATTGTAGTCAGAAAAGATGGATGGATGTAGTCATAAAAGATTGTTTTATTTGATTTGTTCAGACTTGTTTTGTGGCCTAATATGTGATCTAATCTGGGAAATGTTCCATGGGCACTTGAAAATAATGTGTATTCTGTTTTAGGATGAAATGTTATCAATATATCTATTAAATCCTTTGAGTCCAGTGTGCCATTCAAAGTTACTGTTTCCTTGTTGATTTTATATTTAGGTTATCTGTCCATTGATGTAAGTGGGGTGTTAAAGTACCCTACTCTTACTGTATTACTATCAATTAATTCCTTTATTTTTGTTATTAACTGTTTATGTATTGGGATTCTCCCATGTTGGATACATATTTACAATTGTTATGTCTTTTTGTTGGATTGTCTCCTTAATGATTATATGATGTTCTGCTTTGTCTTGTTACACTCTCTTGTTTTAGCCTAGGGTGCCTGGGTGGCTCAGTCGGTTAACATCCAACTCTTGATTTTGGCTAAGATCATGATCTCACAGTTCACGAGATGAAGCGCTGTGTTGGGCTCTGTGCTGTTGGGAGCCTACTTGGGATATTCTCTCTCTCTCTCTCTCTCTCTCTCTCCACCGCTCTCCCAAAGTCTCTCTCTCTCTCTCTCTCTCTCTCTCTCTCTAAATAAAGATTTTAAACTCTATTTTGTCTGCTATAAGTATTCCTTCCTTAGCTTTCTTTTAACATCTGTTTACATGATAAATGTTTCTCTGTCCTCTCACTTTGAATCTGCATGTGTCTTTAGGTCTGAAATGTGTCTCTTGTAGGCAGCATAAAGATAGGTCTTTTCATATCCACTTGGTTACCCTATGTCTTTTGATTGGAGTGTTAGTCCATTTGCATTCAAAGTAATTATTGATAGGTATATATTTACTGCCATTTTGTTACTTGTTTTGTGGTTGTTTCTGTAGAATTTCTGTGTTCCTTCTTGTCCTCTTCTCTTACCATAAGTTGACTTTCTTTAAACTATACTAGAATTGCTTTCCTTTTTTTGCATATATAATACTGATTTTTGATTTGTGGTTGCCATCAGGTGTGTATATAATATCTTCTACATATAGCAATGTATTAAGTTGATAGTGCTTAAGTTTCAACCCATTCTTTTGTCCTCTCTTCCCCACGTTTTAGGTATATAGTGTAACATTTTACATCCTTTTATTTTGTGAGTCCCTTGACTGATTTTTACAAATATACCTATTTTCAATGTTTTCTTTTCCTTCCTACTTTTCTTTCTCTTATTTATGGTCTTTCCACTCAAAGAATTCTCTTTTACATTTCTTATAGGGCTGGTTTAGTGGTCATGAACTACTTTAGCTTTTATCTGGGAAACTCTTTATCTCCCTATTCTAATGATAGCCTTGCTGGAGAGTGTATTTTTGGATGCTGGTTTTTTTTTTTTTTTTTTTTTTTTTTCCTTTTAGCACCTGGAATATATCATGCCACTCTCTTTTGGGCTGCAAAATTTCTACTGAAAAATCTGCCAGTAGCCTTATGGGATTTCCCCTGTATTTAACTGTCTTTTTTTGCTGCTTTAAAAATTCTGCTTATCACTATTTTTTTGCCTTTTTAATCACTGTATGTTGGTGTGGACCCCCTTGGGTTGATTTTTTTTGGGGGGGAGGGATCTCTGTACCTCCTGGATTTGGATAGTTGCTTCCTTCCATAGATTTGGGAACTTTTTAGGTATTAATCCTTCAAATAATTTTTTTACCTCTTTTATCTCTTCTTCCAGGATTGGTGTAATGCTAATGTTTTTATTCTTGATGGAGTAGCTGAGTGCCTTAAGTCTATTCTCATTTTGCATAGTACTTTTCTCTCATCTGCCCAGCTTGATTACTTTCCGTTACTCTGCCCTCCAGGTTGCTAATTTGTTGTTCTGCTTCTTCTAGCCTTCTATTTATTCCATCTGGTGTATTTTTTTCATTTATTGTGTTCATCATCTCTAACTGGTTCTCTATATTTTCTATTTCTTTTTTTTTAAGTTGATTTTTATTTACTTATTTTTGAGAGAGAGAGTGCACGCATGAGGGAGGAGTAGAGAGAAATCCCAAGCAAGCTCTGCATTGCCAGCATGGAGCCCATTGTGGGGCTCGAACCCACAAACTATGAGATCATGACCTGACCCAAAACCAAGAGTCAGACACTTAATGGACTGAGCCACCCAGGGACCCCTTATGTCTATTTTTGAGAAAGAGCCAGGGTGGGGGGGCAGAAGGAATGGGAGACAAAGGATCTGAAGCAGGCTCTGTGTTGACAGCAGAGAGCCCAATGCAGAGCTTGAACTCCTGAACCATGGAGATCATGACCTGAGCCTTAACCGACTGAGCCACCTAGGCACCCCCATTTTATGTTTATTTATTAATAGTATCCCTTATATCCTCTGCTCTTAAGTCCAGTGAGTATCTTTATGATTATTTCTTTAAATTATCTATCAGTCATGTTACTTAAATCTGTTTCACTTAGTTATCTTGTTGTGATTTTACCCTCTTCTTTCATTGGGACATAATCATTTGTCTCCTAATTTTGTCTAATTGTTTGTATCTATTTCTCTGTGTTAGGAAAGTCAACTATGTCTCCTGCTATTGAAAGTATGGGCAGGCATACACTTTTAACAAGGTGAGTTCTGTTCCTTTGCCAGAGGAGTTGTGCCTCCATCACCAAGACCAGACCAATCTGAAGCAATCCACAAAGTGGTGAACAGTGCCCATAGCTTTTGCACGCCAGTCCTCTTTCACAGGGGACTTGTTACCATTGCTGATACTCCTCCATAAGAGGTGACCAGCCACTGCTCCCACCAGGACTGAGGCCCCAAAAAGCGTGCAGTTGGGAGATGCGGTGTTGGCAAGGTTTGCACTGGTCTTCTTGAGGCAAGGAACTGCAGTGCTGGGACTGAGGCAAGCCTGGCTGGAGGTTCAGGGCTTGGTATAACCAGGTTTGGTAATATAAGCTAGCACTGTACTCATTCCTATGGTGGCCATATTTATGCTGGGTACAGGGGAGGAAAATGACACCTGTCAGCTCCTTTGTTCCTACAGGAGTTTCCCAGTGACATTGGTTTATCTAGGACCCACTTGGTTATTAGTAAATAACTCTCCCTCCCATTTGTCCCAGGTGTTGTCCTAACTGCTGCTTGTATGCTGTTTCTCCATGGGCTATTGGTTGGGTTATCTCTTTAAGGGCCAAGACTCAGCTTCCTACTGCCTTTCTGGCCCTCACTGAGCTGAGGTCACTGATGTTTAAAGTTCCAGGCTTTAAGTCCCTCTGGTTGTAAGAACTCATGACATTTGGCCCATCTGGTTTTCAAAGCCACATGCTAGGGAGATTCATCTTCCCTGAGCAGGCTCACCAGTGTGATCATCTTTTTCTCTCTCTTCTCCTTGCCCACAGCTCCATTTCTCCCACAGATGGCCCTTGAGTCCATTTAGCTCCCCACTATGTGTCTGCCCTTCCTGCCATATTAGATGTGGCTTCTTTTCTACCTTTAATTGTGAAGTTCTTCCAGTCTTCATTTTGTTTTCTGGTTATTTATATGGAATGTTACCTAAGTGTATTGGTGGGAGGAGGTAAGCTTAGGGTCCTCCTACTCCTTGATTTTTCCAGTACACTGTTACTCTTAATTCTTCTATATCATTCTATAGTTACTTAAATTTAAATTTTTTATTTTGATTTAAAAATGTACATTAGCATTGTAATAAAAATATATTGAAAATATATTAATGAGAGGTCAAAATATAGATGCTGTTTAATTTATTACATATGACTTAAATATATTTTGAATACACTATTTTTTTTTTACAAGACAAAATAAGATATTACCTAAAATAAACATCTCACTTTTGACTTTGCTTTCATCATAAACAGTTTCTTTTATATATTGGCTTTAGCAAAAGAATTGAGTTTGCAAATTTCAGGAACTACAAAAGAAGTATAAGGATCCATGTAAAACAATAATTTCTCCCCCAGAAACTGATTTTCACTGTTCCCAAGATGCTTGGAAAAAATTTGGAAGAGTTCTCATTTAGCTATTGGATATTAAATCTATCCTTTTCTCCTCTTCTTCACTCCCGGGGTTCCCTAGGGTGCATATTGTAAAGCAGGGCTCTTTACATCAGACAAAATAATAAAATAGAGGGGATAGAATCTGAAAACTTAAGAAAACAAACTCCTGAAAGTATAATCATTACATATCATAGTGAAGTTTAATGTATGTATACACATAAGCATTTTAATAGCTTTGAATATAAAATGTCACATAAATATATACATAGGGTATATACATATCCTCTTCTATATGTATGTGTACGTGTATATACAGCTAGCCTTGAATAATACAGGGTTTAAGGGTGCCAGTCCCCTGCACTGTTGAAAATCCTTATATAACTTTTCACTCCCCCACCCCAAACTTAACTAGAGCCTTCTGTTGACTAGAAGGCTTTCAAATAACAGTTGATTGACATGTATTCTGTATATTATGTACTGTATTCTTAAAGTAAGCTAGAGAAAGGAAATTAAGAAAATCATGAGAAAATAAATCTACACTACTGTATCGAAAAAAAATGCACATAGGTGGATTCAAACAGTTTAAACGTATATTCAGGGCTCTATAGTCTTTCACTGCATCAGTTCTTCACAGGATTTAAAGGATAAAAAAGCTGAAAAGGCAAAGAGGACATTAAAAGGAAGAGTAAATGTCATGAGGGAAGCTTGAGAGGACAGAATTAACACAGAATGCACAGGGAATAGAACAATATTGCTTTGACAGGAGGGTAGGTTTTAGAAGGGAAGACTTGGGCTGTAGTAGAGGTTTTAAAAATCTCAACCTAATAGGGATAAATGTGAGTCCTCTGAACATAGAAAACACAATGAAAGTCCAATTTGGGGAAAAAGAATGAAAAATATTTTTGCTGCCTAAGTTTCATATTATCTACTTGTTGTGTTTCAAAAGAAGTAGCTTATACTAGAATTGTCCAGAATCCTTGTTACTATGTATTAATGTAGTAAATCATAAAAATACTTAGGGAGCACTTTTATGATACATGCTATATAAAGAGTACACAACTGAATATAGATTCTCAAATACCTAAACATTTTGGGTCAAAGAGCAAGGTTTTAAAACAGCCTTCCTTAAATTTACACAATGTTGGTTTTTCCAAGTAGCTTAAAGTTTAAGTCCCTTTTTTAACTCTCATTATCCCAAGAGATGGCTAGACATAGAAATTAATAATCCCAATTTACAGACAAAGAAACAGTGCACAGGGAGGCTAAGTGCCCATTGTCACACAGTAGGAGAGTTGAAGCTAGAATCCAAGATTGGTTGTACTTCTTACACCTTCAATGATATTTGTGTACCAAGGGTTTTGAATTCTAAATAATATTCATTTTTATCATTCCTGCAAAGTCACTAAAATTAAATTAAACATACTTTGTTAGTTGTCTGCATTTAAAAATTTCTCAAGACATAAGAGTTATACTGGAAGTTCAAACTGCTGAGTTTGGAGAAGCAAAATTTAAGGGCTATTGGAATAATGGAGAAATATTTGGTGATTATTGGCACACTCTGTGCATTGAGGATAAAAAAGGGAAACTTCATTTTCACAGGGTTTACATTAACTATGAAGCCTCAATGTCTTTAATTGCTGTGAAGTAGACATATATATAATACTGACATTCCATTATGGAGAAAGAACAAACACCACCTTGAGATCATGGAGTTACTTATGCTAGCTGAAAGAGAAGGTAGTCAAACACCACCTTGAGATCATGGAGTTGCTTATGCTAGCTGAAAGAGGAGGTAGTCGTGCAATTTTAGGTTCCTTTGTGCCCCATGAGGAACAAACCAAAGAGAACCAATTCGTGAGTCTCTTGTTAGCCTTCTTAATGGGGAATATCATAATGGGGAAGCCATTGGAATGGCTTAGTACCATAATGGGGAAGCCATTGGAATAACTCTCATATCTTCAATATCTTGAGCTTCATAGATCCCATTTACTCATATTCCAGAGTCTAGCAAATAAAATACTGTGTTTTGATGCTTATTTTCTATATGTAATATTTTCTTTGTATATTCACTGTTGATAGATGACCTTTACAAGTACTACTTACATATGCATTTATTACTATTCCCCAACTAACAATTTGCATGGCTTTGAAAATCAATTTCTTACATTTTCTTTTTCCTTAAACTTTCTTTCTCTTCTTCTCTATGATGTGGCTTACCCATCTTTTCTATAATGTGGTTTTTCCCACTTGGCACGTCTTTCTGTCTCCTTCACTCATTTATAGGTTTCTACATTTCTGCTGTCCCAGAAGGACTTTATCCCCATAATTAGGACGTTTGGATCTTTTCTTTTCCTTTTAATAATACCCGATGATTTTTTATTTAAACCTCCATCTTGCCTGCTTCTCCCAGATCCATGCCTGTGACTTCTCCAGTTAGTAATCTCAGCCATCTGTTTCCCAAATCTTTTCCTGTAATGCATTCCCTTATTAGGAGGGACTTGATCCTTACATGCTTCTTTTGGAGAACTGCCATGTTTTCCTATATTGGTTTTAATTATGGGTTTTGGGGGTTTTTACAAAACGTTCTGCATAATAGGCCTGCTTTGCTCTAGTTTTATTTCCTGTATCTTTTAGATTAATTTTTTTTTCTACCCTCATCATCAAACTCAGCAATTTCTGTTTTGGGGGTATTGATGTACTTTGCGATTTTCTGTATTTAACTTGCCTTGTATTACATTTTAAATTTAGGGTCTTTGCCTTTGTTTCAATGTCTTTATCTCCCTTTTCTACTCTTTTGTCTCTTTTTCGTTTGTATAAAGACCTGATCATTTGTTAGAGAACTACCTTTGTATTATTCCCAAAGATCAAATTAGCAAAAATGTAAAATGCTATGGACTTTCACAGTAAGTGCTCACTAACTATCTGCTCTTATTTTTTATATTTATGTTGGTGACAACTTTGAATAACCACTACACCCAGAGCCACTTGGCTTAGCTTGCTCTATTTTCAAAAACAACCATTTATAAATTCTCATTATGTTCCCTTAGCAATTTCCCATTTATCTTGGCTCTTATATTTTCCATATAATTTGCACTGCTCTGTTTGGTTTAACGGTTCTTATTACAACTTCTTGTATAAGTTATTAATGTATTTTAAAATTCTTCTTGTGTTTTTTTATCATTTCATCTCTGTCCTTTAAATAAATTAGAATAAATATACATTTCACTTCTGAACCTTAAATTTTATTTTTTTTAACATTTCATTTAGGAGTGCATTAAAATACTATATATCCCTGCCATCTTCCAGGTTAGCCTTTTTCTGTCTGAAAGCTTCTGCAGGGAATCCTGGGAAATAGTTTTTGCAGTAAGTTAAAAGATAAGAGCTTTATCTTTTTCTGTTATTGGAAAGAAAATTGTTTACCTGATTCAAAGTCTTTATTATAAACTTAGTTGACGCACCTTGATACCTCTTAAGGAAATTGTGCTCCTTTTGACCCCTTAACGTGCCTCTCTGTATTTTACGTGCTCTCGGGTCAGTCTTTCCTGTTTAGTAATGCCAATGTCCCTGGTTTTCTCTCCTTTGCCCTTTCAGTGATGGTATCATCATACCATCAAGAAAATGGTAAGATGTGTATATGTATGTGTACTGGCAGGGAGGCAGGATACAACCCTATAGGGTCCCAATTTAAAATGTACATATAGGTCTATATTCACACAAAGGAAGGGAGAAAATCTTTGAAGAAGTAGATGTTAACACTGGCTGCCATATTGTATGATATTTTGCATCTTTTCTGTGTGTGTGTGTTTGTGTGTGTGACTTACCTGCATTATCTACAGAAAGTAGATATGGGAAGAAATCCCGTAACAATCCTGTTCTTGGGAAATTAGTTGAAACATTTTTATTAGAAGTGAAGTACTTCTTTAAATTGAGTTTCTTAATGTCATCATACTTGTAATTCTAATAGTCTCCCATAAGCCAACAGTACCAGACAAAGTCAGTTCAGCCAGTCTACTGAAAGAATTTAGCTGAAGCCATTGAACCAGGAAAAGTTTCCTCTTTAAAAATGCCATCACATCACATAATTCTGGGATGTCAAAGTCTGACAATAATTAAATTCTCTCATTCTTTAGTACTGTCACCATGGTATTAAGTTGCATCTTTCCCAAGTACATTTTAGATTATCTCTAATGGTAATCAATAATCCTTCTCCAACTTCCTTCCTTTGCAGTCCTGCTTGCTTTTTTTCCAAGCTTTTTTTTTTTTTTAATATTTATTTTAAAAGAGAGAGAGTGAGCAGGGAAAGGGCAGAGAGACCACATCAGCACAGAGCCTGACATGGGGCTCGATTTCACAAACTGAGATCATAACCTGAGCTGAAACCAAGAGCCAGACACTTAACTGACTGAGCCACCCAGTCACCCCTCTTTTTCCCAAGTTTTTATTTAAATTCCAGCTAGTTAACACAGGGCAATATTTCAGGTGTAGAATTTAGTGATTCATCACTTATATACAACACCTGGAGCTCATCACAAGTGTCCCCCTTAAACCCCCTCACTTATTTCACCCATCCCCCACCCCCTGGTAACCGTCCCAGGGGTATACCATCCCCTCTGGTAACCATCAGTTTGTTCTCTATAGTTAAGAGTTTGTTTCTTGATTTGCCTCTTTGTTCCCCCCATGTTCATTTGTTTCTTAAACTCCACATAAGACTGAAATCATACAGTGTGTGTTTTTCTCAGACTTATTTTGCTTAACATAATACTCTCTAGCTCCACCCACACCATTGTAAATGACAAGGTTTCATTCTTTTTTATGGCTGAATAATATTCTTGTGTGTGTGTGTGTCACACACACACACACCCCACATCTTTATCCATTTCTCAGTCGATGGATATTTGGCTCTTACCACACTTTGGCTAGTGTTGATAATGTTGCTATAAACACTGGGGTGCATGTAACCCTTCAAATCAGTATTTTTGTACCCTTTGGGTAAGCTCCTAGTAGTGCAATTACTGGATCATAGGGTAGTTCTGGCTTTGGAACAGCCATACTGTTTTCTAGAGTGGCTGCACCAGTTTTCATTCCTACCAACAGGGTAAGAGGGTTCCCCTTACTCTGCATCTTGGCCAAAATTTGTTGTTTCCTGTGTTAATTTTAGCCATTCTGATAGGTGTTAGGTGGTATCTCATTGTAGTTGTGATTTCTATTTCCCTAATGATGAGTCGTGTTGATCATCTCTTCATGTGTCGTTTAGCCATCTAGATGTTGTCTTTGGAAAAATGTCTATTCATGTCTACTGCCCATTTTTTTTTTTTTTTTAAATTTTTTTTTTTTTTTTTTTTTTTCCAACATTTATTTATTTTTGGGACAGAGAGAGACAGAGCATGAACGGGGGAGGGGCAGAGAGAGAGGGAGACACAGAATCGGAAACAGGCTCCAGGCTCTGAGCCATCAGCCCAGAGCCTGACGCGGGGCTCGAACTCACGGACCGTGAGATCGTGACCTGGCTGAAGTCGGACGCTCAACCGACTGCGCCACCCAGGCGCCCCTACTGCCCATTTTTTAATTGGATTGACCTATCTGATAAAGGGTTAGTATCCAAAATATATAAAGAACTGCTTCTTTCTATAATATATATGCACATACTTACATAGATGCTTTTTCATTTCAGACTGCTCCATAACCCATTCTGAGACTGAGTGATTTTCATTACATATTGTAACTTTAGATTCTAATTTATCCAAACTTGTAGGCAGTTTATAAATCCTTAAAAGTTTCTTTGATGAGCTTTTCTTTTATCATTAACTCCTTTCTTCTTCTCCTCCTCCTTCTTCAGTCTCACATTGCCCAAAGATTTTCACCTCCTTTCCTGATAATTCCTTATATCACCATATGCCATATTCCTCATATTCTAATTTTCTCATACAACCTCTTAACAGTATTAATATATTTAATATTTTATATTTCCATCTTTGGGATGTTATATTCATTTTCTTAAGTCTTTACCTCCATCAGAAAAAATACACAAGTTCACTTCCCTCCACACACGTTACTTCTAAGAATCTCTAACCAAAATGGTATTTTGTGAGGTAAGGAGAGTTTGTCTCCTCTCCTCATATACTAGCTGAGTTACAGACCTATCTCTTAGTCATCACATCTACTCTGTTTCACTTTGTCTTTTCTCTTCTGTGGCCAGAGTGTCAACTGTGTTACTTCCCCCATCTGTTTATGCTTATCCCATGCCCTTTCCTTCTCTTACAGCTCCACATTTTGTTCCTGCATTTATTCTGAGATGTTCCCAGCTTAGTTCTTTCATTTCCCCTTTCATTGATTGTAACATAGTATATAACAGTGTAACATATAGCATGCTCTTGGGTGAATGCTGTAAGGATGATTTCCATGAAAGCATGATTATATACATACAATTATTTTTTTCTTTTTTTAAATAACTAAGATCATCAACCTTATCATCCTTCCCTAAACCACTTTTCCTTAGTGTCCAAACACTAATTTCATTTTCACTTTCTAAGTCTATCTTTACCACCACCCTGAGTGTCCCCATGCTGGTAATCATCTTTGGCTGTCTCTCAATGAAAAGTACTTGGTCAGTAGTTAAGCTCCACTTCCCCTTGCCACAGTGATCTTTCACACATACCTTTTCCCAATCCAAACCCTTACCAGTCTGCCGCGTTGACTGGAGATGCTAATCTTTCTTATACCCCACAGCCAAAATTTCATGCCTATGGAGAATGAACAGAGCTTTTAGCCATGACTGGTTAATGCAATCACCACAAAGTTTTTCCAGCCTTGCTTCCCGCTTTCTCTCCAGGCACTCATTCTCTAAACCAAATTCAATTTCTCTGCTGCTCTGAAGCACACGTCAAATTTCTTATTTCTGGGGACTCAAATTACTGCAAATAAGTCCCTTGCGCTCTTCCCAACTCAATTAATAATTAGGGTCCCAGTAGTAATTACCATGCCTTGGGACTGGTTTCCATGATAGAAGCAGAACCTCATAATTTATCTTTGACTGAAAGAAGACTTCCATTTTCCTAGCAGGAATACAAAGATTTTCTTCCTTTCTTTTGTATTTTTCACATGTTTAGTGAAGGCAAAAATAAATGGCACAGCCATGTTTTTCTACCTTCTGCCTCCTCCTTTCTGCTCAGTTCCTCCATTTTCCCTATAGATCTTCAATTGGGTGCTTTAATGGGTAGTTAACTATCTCCTTCTCTGCCAAAGCAGTAGGCAGCCAGGACGTGCTCTCACCAATCTTGGCGCATGGTTTTCTCCATGAGGCTCTGCATGGCCCTAGGCACAACCCTCCAGCTTGAGACTTTGGAGTTTGCCTGTCACAACTGCCTTTTCTGAAACCCTTGTTCTCTTTTTCCTTTCCTACCCACCAATCACATGCATGGTGATATTACATTGTATACCAGAGATAATTTCATGAGTCAATCACATCCACTCTGCCCACATATCCCCTCCTAAGAGAAGTGGTTTATCCTTCTCTTTTCTTGGAGTCTGTCACTTAGCCCTGGAGGGAGGCTCTGGTCACTTAGCCTGTCCCTTCTCCTCCAGGTCAAAGTGAACTGGACCATGTCAGTCCAGATTGTTTCCCCAGGAATTTATGATTGGAAATAACCCTAGGCTGTGAATGTAGATGTTGCGTTATGTCCATATAGGGAAGGAAAAAAAAAAAAAAAAACTTACCAACAGAGAAAGGGAAGTAAAGGAGGAAGGAAGGGTAAGAAAAACAAGTTGAATAGAAAAAGGCAAAGAACAGAGACCTCATGGCTTTGGATAAGTAGAAAATGGGCAAAATCCCTGATTTTTAATTCCTATGCCCACTTCCATATAAAGCTCATACTCCTGTACCCTTCCCACAGAATCATAGCTGCTTTTAGTGGATTTGGTTTCTTAAGCTCAAATGCCCCCTTACTAAGATCTATCCCTTAAGGTAAAAATAATGATAGTATCATAAGTAATGATATCCATCGTAAGAGCATTTATTGTGCATTCACTATGTACTAGGCACAGTCCTCAACACTTTATATACATGATCCCATTCTCATAGATATCTGTGGTATAGGAGTTGCTTGATAGGAACATTGACACAAGACAGGTTCGGCCATGTGTCTGGTTGCACAGCTGTTAAGTGGCCTTAACTGACCTTTGAACCTAAAACCACATGCTATGAGCTAATACATAAACCATTCTAAACATGACCTGGTACATGTATGCCAGAGTTCAAGATTGCTAACCCCTTTAGGTGTTTTAGTCAGGATGGGAGCAGCCACAGTGGGAAACTGTCATGGCAAAGAAACGTCAGGCAGGTTCATATAAAGTCTGCTATGCAAACTACAGTGGTTGGATGAAGAGCTTAGACTTCAAAGGAACTTGTTAGAAAAGCAATCCTGGGCTCCACCCCACACCTAAAATTGTATTTTATAAGATCCCCCGAGTGGCCTGTATGCACATTCAAGTTTGAGAAAATGTGCTAAGAGACTCACAGTAAATGTTGCCAATGAGCTAAGATGGTATTTTATTTATCTCGTTACTAGAACGATGATGCAGTCTCTAAGATAAATGTTAAGTGCAGTATCAGGTGTATAGAACTAAAACTGAAAGATGAAAATCAAAACTAAGATTTCAAGGTTCTGCTAAACCCTGTCATTGAAAATACAAGACTTGATCAAGAAGTAACTATTACCCCACTGGAAGCTTTAGCTAGTCTTTTTTGGTTGGCAGCTACAATAACTGTTTCTGTATTGGCTTTTATTTTATTCCATTTTATTGTTACAGGGGATGGGTCTATTTGACCTTACTATGTTGACTCGTTGGCTGCTTTCTTTGGCCACCCAGATAACTTTGCAGAAAAGTATCCAAAGTTTGGCTTGTTGTAAGATAATTCTCTGGGCTTAGCTCAGCCTGCCAGCCTTTCTACAGGAATCTAAACTAAGAGATTATTAAAAAGGATACAATGCTCATCTACTTAACACTTTTGGCCATGACTGGTGAAAACTTACAGACTTTGCAGAATTCCATATTCCAAAATCTGAAATATAAGTGACGACTGTTATTAACTGTAATCTTGAAAAATGTGTAACACCCCCGACATCACAGATCAATATCCCAGAAGTGAGCCAATGGAAGATGTGACTTAACATGAGAAAAATGGGTATTTCTTGACTTGTACACATGATTTTCAGTCACTTGTTTAGAATTTAGCTTATATACTCAAAGTATGGACATACCAGAAGTCAACTTCCAAATATCGTCCCATTCGTATCCTTTGTGCTACCATAGAAACCCTCCATTGGTCCATCATGTTGTAAGATTTCAGATATGGGTAAGTGGCTCTAAAGATACTGGCATACCTGCAGGCTTTATGGACATGCCCTTATGAAACCAGAGAGGTCAGAGACAAAAAGAGCAAAGGGAGTAATTGTCAAGAAGGGTAATTAGAGAAAGACTGAGGCTACAAGCCAAGACAGGAGTCTTTTATTCTGGATTAAGTGAAAATTGTTGTAAAAATATTAAACAGAACTTGGGCCTAGGGCTTCACATGGATGGGGATAAGGGACACAAACATTAAAGAAGTGAATATCAGAAAAGAGTTCCCTTGAATACTCCTAACTTCTGGGAGCAAAATATTTTCCGAAGGACCCAAGACTCAGGGGGGCTGTTAGTTTGTAGGTTCCTGCAAGTGGTAGGACCGAGGTGGAAAAACCTGGCTCAGTGTCATCTACCAAATGGCAGACATTCAATAGTGACATTACTCTGACCACAGATCAGGTAGGCTATGGCCTCTCTCCACCTTCCAGACCATTTTATCCACGCCTGCCCCGTGTAAACCTAAATAATTGAAAAGCAATGCTCTCTGAGATTTTCAAAGGTCTCCACCCAGTTCAGTGCATGTACTTTGCTTTCTATTCTCCGCCCCCCCCCCCCCCACCCCAACACACACACCTAGAATTTCCCCTCCTGCACCTCTGTCAGGTCTCTCTGGTCTCTTGTTCTCTCCTCTTCTCATGCCAACCATGGAACAAACTGGATGCCTTCTGTTCTGTGTCCTACACCCTTGCTGTGATTTTTTAAATGAAATATATTTCAGGAACCCTACTCACAAGCACATAATTGACAAAAGAAGCTGGGCCCTCCCCAACACAGTACAAGCCTTTCATTCTTTCTCAGTTTGCTCTTTTTCCACCTCTACTCCACCATTGCCCCCTCCTGCTTCACTGGAAGATCTCAACAGTGAATGCCTTAGACTTTGTCCTTCTATTTCTTTCTGCTGTCTTCTTGGGGAACAAAAAGGTCATTCCTAAGGTATATCTCAGAGGCATGTGGATGGCTCAGTCAGTTAAGCCTCTCTTAATTTGCCCTCAGGTCATGATCTCAGGGTTTCTGAGTTTGAGCCCCATATAGGGCTCTGCACTGACCATTCAGAGCCTGCTTGGGATTCTCTTTTCCCCCTCCTCCTGCTCTCGTGCATGCTCTCAAAAATACTTTAAAAAGTGATCACATCTTAGTTACTATACTTAGAAGAATCTCTTAGAGGATTATCTTATCTCCTAAATCAGGGTCTCATTGGCTCTTATTTGTAAAATCTTTTGTACTACTGTTTAATAAAATCTCATATTTCTCAGCTTCAACTTGAAAGTTGGGAGATCTTATCTTTTGTGCTTAGAAGTTTCTGATGCTTATAGCCTTCAATTACAATCTTTTCAATGATCTTTCCATCCTCAATGATTGTGTGATGATCTATGACTTTAAGAAAGAGAAGAGATTCCTCAATGATAGTTATGACACTCTTTGTAAACACAAAAAGGGCAGCCTTTTAGTTTGAGTCCAAGGCTCAACAGATCTGGCTTCTCCATAAATGTCTGTCCTTCTTGTTTTGTATATAAACTGTTGGCTGTTTTTTAAAAGCCTAAGTAAAGATGTAGAACACTTGAGAAGCTTCTGAAACACTCTTAGACTATTATTAGTTTTCTATCTTATAAGGCTTCTGGGAATAACTCTTTGTTCCGTCACTGCCCTGTACTTGTGGGTATTTCATCACAGAACAGTGGTCAAATGTATGGGCTTTGGTGAAAGATAGCTTAGTTTAAATCACAGTTTCTACTGTGTGACTATGGATGAGTTACTTAACCCTTCTGCCTTTGTTTCACCATTTGAAAAATAGGTACACAATTGTCAATCACAGAAAAATGTTAAGAATTGAAGTTCAAGATAATTCTTTTCAGGTATGTATGCATAGTACTGACTATATAAGAAATAGATATTATTGCTATTATGTTATTATATGGCTGTGTACTTTGCATTTCCAACTACATTGTAAATCCCCTGAAGTCAGGTATTTACACTAATCAAATACAACATAAATTTATACCAAATGTTTGAGGCAAGCCACTTAAAGGTATGAAAAGAATATGCTCCATATCTTTAAGGCATTCATAATTGGTGGTAAAGAATCAATAAATATTAACATGTTCTTGGGTTTTAGAGGTATTATTTTCCTTCATTAAATCTAGTTTCATGCATTACATATAATTTGAATACATATAAATTATTCCTACTAGTTCTGAATTAAAATATAACAAATATAAACATGTAGTTAGATATGCTAATGCAAATGCAGTATTGACAACATTTACATTTTGTATGTAATTTTTAAAAAGTCTGTGGTGCACTTAGGACAACTCTCCTCCAAAATCCTAGTCCAGTATTTAATGGTATTTGGACTAACTGTACATTATGAGCTTAACGCATTTGACACAGACTTTAAGTGAGGTTACATACTGCTTATGTTGAAATTAAAAATGCAAAGGAGTTTGGATCTATTGAGTACCAATGGAATTCTTAATGGTTTGGTTTTTTTTGCTTCTCTCAATAGAATATCATCCCAATTAATGCCATCCTAATCAAACTAAGATGAAAATGTTTGATGTTAAGCCTCAGAATTAGAGAATCGTATAATTTGGAGACTGGAGTAAAAAACTAAAAGACAAATTGACCCCCCTGATTTCATAGATGAGAAAACTGAGGCCTGAAACATTCCTTTCAATTAAGACTGTTTTCAAAACAACATTCATGCCCCTCAAGTTATTTACTCTAGTTTTATCATTTATTTTCATGCTGTTCAACTCAAAAGACCTGATGGTCCTTTGGAGGAACACATACTCAGAAAGGCCCCTCTGAGTCTTGCGGGGAGGGGGGGAGAGCGAATTTCCCTTTGTGGTATCAGACCCAGGGGCTAGTGGTTTTCCTTTGGGTATTTTTTAAGACAACACTATCATGTAACATCTGGGACCAGAGAGAGATCTTTATGGTATATATTTTATAGATCTTTTCTTCTTAGATTTTCTTTTTCCTCTAATTAGTAAATGACCAAGAAGTGCTAGATTCCTGTGTGAGCCCCTTTAAACATATGCTTGAAACAGTAGTAATTCATTTTCCAGTTACACTTAAATACAATTTGGAAGTGCGCTGTTTAAAACTTTGATACACTCAAGCCATGAAAACGAGTTTTTCAAGAGGTGTGATACTTAAGGAAGTCCCAACCTACATTGCCAAGGTATTTACAAGGGCTCATTGTGACTAATCACTTTAACCTAAAGGAATAGGATTGGTCATAAAACCCCCAAATCATACCTTAATTACTTGGGAGTTGTAATGGACCTTTACCTCTATCTCTATAAAGCTGTACTTAACATATTTATTTCTAAAATAATAAAGCGCTGCCTCTGATCTTTAAAAATACTGGACGGGGGTGGGGGTGGAATTTGGGGAGCTGGTGTTGCCCGTCGGTGGTAGGAATCAAGGTAAAAAGTGCGAAGCAATATGAAATACTGATACTCTGCTTATAAGGCCCTTTTAGAAATTAAGTTACCAATAACCTCAGTTGATTCCAACTGGGTTAATTTAAAAATATTGAAATAGAAGCTAAGAAGCAGACTAGAAGGACAGAAAGACTCTCCCTGCCCCCCTCCCAACCCTCCCTCCTTCGAAAGCTCTCACTCTCTCGGAGTAGCAGGTTCCAGCAAGTGCCTGGAATCTAGTCTCTTTGAGGAGAGGAGCACTACCACAGCAGGGCGTTCCCAGCTGGGGACTGAGGGCTGCTAGGAACCTGCAGACACCTGGCATGGTTCTTCAGGGCTCTAGAGACTTCTGTCTGGGGCTGTACGCAAAGGCTGCGAGCAGTCAGAAGGGTTTCCTGTGTGTCAGCAACTTCACTTTGCCGGATAGCTGGCGGAAGAGCGAGGGAGCACTCCCGGGCCAATCGCTCCCCAGCAGCCAGTTGGACCCGTGCGCCCCCTCGCCGCCTCTGGTAGCTGCGGAGGGGGAGAGGCTGAGCACGGTCGCTCGGTCACCGTGAAGATCTCCACAGAAGCCTCTTCTGACTCCAGGCGGACGCCCGGGAAAGCGCTGGCTAACCACGGGTCTGGCTCCGCCAGGCACGCCCCTAGCCTCCCGGGAGCGGTCTCACCCGGGTGCCCAAACTCCGCCCACCCTCGCAGGGAGCCCGCCTGCCCCCTGCACTCACCCGAGCGGGGCCTTGAGGAGGGGCCGCGCGCTGCACGGAGGCTGAACACAACACAGAAGCGCACGGGTGTGCGGTGACGCGCGCGCTCCGATGGCCCCCAGAGGCTGAGCACTGGGGGCCGTGGAGGAACCGGCGCGGGGCCCTGAAATGAGCTGCTTGATCGCAAGGTAGGGAGAAAAGAAGATGCCCAACCCAACTTGATCTTTGGGGACAGCAAGGTGGGGAGTGCCTTTGTCCCCCACTGAGTGCGGCACTGCGAGTTTGACTCGACCTCGGGCACACGCGCTCTGAGCTCTCCGGTGCGGACTCGCGGCCCCTCGGGAAAGCTCAGTCGGAAAGTTGTCGGTGCCCCGTGCGCCCTATTGCATAACCTCAGCACGGTGGCCAGGCGGGGAAGTTGGTGGCCCGGCCGCCAGCCCAGCTTGGTCTCGGCGGCGGGGTGGATTTCATGGCCCGCAGGGCCGGAGCCGGCGTGGGCGAGCCCGCGTGTGCCCCCTCCGGTGGGGATCCCGCGCACCCGCTGTCTTCGGCTCACGCGCTGTTCCGATGCTCCGTGCGCCCTTGGCCGCTGCCGCCCTCTCACCGCTGCTTGCCCCTAGGAGCCGCCGCGTGAGTCTGGGAAGAGAGAATGACCGAGGGGCCGTGGCCGGCTGTCCCCAACGGGACGGACGCTACCTTCCTGGCTGGCCCGGGCTGGCCCTGGGGGAACAGCACGGCAGCCTCCACGGCTGCGGTGGCGGCAGCCTCCTTCGCCTGCTCGCTGACCAAGACGGGCTTCCAGTTCTACTACCTGCCGGCTGTCTACATCTTGGTGTTCATTATCGGCTTCCTGGGCAACAGCGTGGCCATCTGGATGTTCGTCTTCCACATGAAGCCGTGGAGCGGCATCTCCGTGTACATGTTCAACTTGGCCCTGGCCGACTTCTTGTACGTTCTGACACTGCCCGCGCTCATCTTCTACTACTTCAACAAGACAGACTGGATCTTTGGGGACGCCATGTGTAAGCTGCAGAGGTTCATCTTCCATGTGAACCTCTACGGCAGCATCCTGTTCCTAACCTGCATCAGCGCGCACCGGTACAGCGGCGTGGTGTACCCCCTCAAGTCTCTGGGCAGGCTCAAGAAGAAGAACGCGGTCTACATCAGCGTGCTGGTGTGGCTCATCGTGGTGGTGGGGATCTCGCCCATCCTCTTCTACTCGGGTACCCAGGTCCGGAAAAACAAAACCATCACCTGCTACGACACCACCTCAGACGAGTACCTGCGAAGTTATTTTATCTACAGCATGTGCACGACCGTGGCCATGTTCTGTGTCCCCTTGGTGCTAATTCTGGGCTGTTACGGATTGATTGTGAGAGCTCTGATCTACAACGACCTGGACAACTCGCCGCTGAGGAGGAAATCCATTTACTTGGTGATTATTGTACTGACTGTTTTCGCTGTCTCTTACATCCCTTTCCATGTGATGAAAACAATGAATTTGCGGGCCCGGCTGGATTTTCAGACACCAGAAATGTGTGCTTTCAATGACAGGGTTTATGCCACTTACCAGGTGACACGAGGTCTAGCAAGTCTCAACAGTTGTGTGGACCCCATTCTCTATTTCTTGGCAGGAGATACTTTCAGAAGGAGACTGTCCCGGGCCACCAGGAAGGCTTCCAGAAGAAGTGAGGCTAACTTGCAATCCAAGAGTGAAGACATGACCCTCAATATTTTATCTGAGTTCAAACAGAATGGAGATACAAGCTTGTGAAGATACAAGAATCACCGAAAACCCACTTTTGTAACATGGTAGGACGCTTAATACAGCCAAATGCTTTCTTCCTTCCCCTTTAAGTGTCTAGTAAGTTGAGAGAAAAATCAGTCCAAGAGACTAGGAAGTTAAAAACCCAAGAAAAACAAGAGAAACACCCACCCCCACACTTAGCATGTTGGGGGTTCACTTTCAAGGCCTCCGTTTCTAACTAAAAGTATGTAAAATAAAATTATACTATCCTAGTTAAACATTTACTTTCTCATCTGCCCTTAGAATTTACAAGCCGTTCTGCTTAAATGCACTGAGTACTAGCCCTATTTTGATATTAATAATTTCTCTAAGAGAACTGATCACTTGAAACTGAGTTGTCAGTGATCCATGGTGGGAACAAGCTGAAACTCGACATTCTCAACACAGTACAGCAAAAATGCTAAACTCAATTCATTGAATATCAGATGAAGAGATCTCAGCTGGGTGTCCCTTTGGTCCTCTAAACATAGGTGGTGGCTGGCTGGGTTTCTTTGGAGAATTGAATAGCAAAGTCACTTCTTTTAAAAACCTAAAAAGTGATTATTTCCCATTTACTTGTAGAAAACTGCTCACTGTTAGGTGTTAAATGTTTGGTGTTAGAAGCCTGCATAAATTACCTTACAGGTAAATTGCTTTGGGAACAATCAAAGTTCATGTACGTTCCGTGTAAACACTGAACTCTTAGACTTCCTGTGATAAAGAACATTTATTTGTACCACTGTTGTGCAATGCCTTAGGAGTTTGGGTTCCAGTACAAATGTTCACTCATAGCTGTAAAAACAATGTAAAAAAAAAATCACAGATAAATTACAGACCAAGGTTGAGGAATGTTGGACAAGACGATGATGATATTATCAGAGGGAGATGGTTGACAGTTATTCACAATGCAAGGTTGTAAACATATTCTCAAATGAGGGAGTGAGGAAAAGACAACTTTTTTTTTTCTTTTTTTTAGAGGAGACTATTTTAAAATAAGGACATTAAGTGGTGTAAAGCTCTTTTTTTGCCTCTTAAAAATAATGGGAAAATGTGATTTCAAAAAAGGCAGTAGACTTTGTACAATTTATGTTGATAGAATGAAAAGCTGTAATTATTAAATGGATCTTACATCTTCATATTTAAAGGGGAAAAAAACTGCAACTATAGGGGAAAGGGAAACACAGAGAATTGTATCTATGGGCTGCCTAAGGTACCATACCACTGAAAAGTTCTGGAAACTACACATCAGGCTAATAGTTTAAGAGAAAACTACTGGTCGTTTATTTCCTCTGCCAGGCACAAATGAAAGCTTCAGTAATTTTAATAAGTTTTCAATGAATATTGAATTTAAATGAATAGTGAATATTGCATTTCTAGCCACTGAATCAGGTCAAATTTTGTATGATGGAGAATAGTTAAGGTGAGGGAACACAATTTCTAACTCGTAACAAATCTAGCATCAACAGAATTTCTGTCAAAATTAGCCTCAATGAAAGCCAATCTTATAGCTTGCAACTGTTGGTGAAATAACTTGTTTGAAAGCATTTGGTAAGTAAAGCAATTTGGAGGCTGTCTTCAGGCAAGAAGCTGTGAGATGTAGGGACGGGACAATGGGGGCTTGATTTCAGTTGTTGTAGTGCCCGAGAGTAGCCTGTGCATTTGTGAGACATTCATAGACTTGCTTCAGTTTATCCAATCTCGGGCCGCTAACATCAATGAAGAAAAGCAGTGTTCAGCCTTACTAAAAAGTCCTTTTTTTTTTAATGTGTGTATATGTATATATATATATATATATATATATATATATATATATATATATGTGTGTTGGTTAATGCACAGAATTACAGAAGCCGTATCAAAAAGAAACCAGGTAGATGTCCTACCTCCACTGCCCCAATTTTGAGGAAGTTAGCCAAGGTTCTCTTGGTTAGGATCCTCCAAAGCATTCACTAAAAGAAAAGGTATAAAATAGATCATTACTGTATTATCCCTGCTAAGCATCATGATCAGTGCCACAAGATTAATATCACTACACTGACCAAGATGGAAATTTCAAACCCTGTATCAGTCTTGAACTCCCAAGCTAAAGGTATGCATTTGTATAGTATTTCCTCACCATTCACTTCAGTTTTCTTTCTTTCAGGTCTCGGGATGCCAGCATGGTTGAATACATGTTCCACACATTGTTTCAGCTCCCAGAGAGCTTTCTTTTGGAGTGTGGATCCAGTGAGGTGGCCAGTGCCTGGAAAAGCCCTTTTACTTCTTGGCATGTTTTTTCCAGTGTTTCTTCTTCATACATCACACAGTGGACAATGATAACTTGTGAATACATGCCAAATAGTAACAAGAACGATCTTGCCCAACCCCTTCTAGGCACAAAGAGGTCTCTGGGAAGAATCTGTCCTAATGGTAAAAACATACAGAGGGTCAAGACTATTGGCTAGAGATCTGATAATGTGATGATGTAAGCAGCTATTTTAATGGTAAAGGCAGAAATCTATTGGCGTTTGGATGAAAGCACTGCCAAAATTATCGAACTAAATTTCACACTACAAAACTATTTTAATGCCAAGTTGAAGGTAGTTTATGGCTTACCAGTTGGCATCTTTGACTCTTTAAACATCACTGTACACTTGGATTAAAATGATAAAAAGACAGACCAAGAAGAGATACAGCAAAGGGTAGGTTTCAGAATTAAAAACATGACCTCACCACTCAGCCAACTGTGGAACTCTTGACCCATTCAATACCATTCTCCATAGATTAAAAAAGTTGGATGATATCCATCTGTTGGAACCTCAGGGGATGTGGTAAAGCCTGAAAACTACAGCCAGCCAGAGGTGCATGAAATCTGCTACTGTATTTTCCAGGACTCTTTGATTCCAGTCCTTGGCTAAAAATTCTCACAAAGTTCACCAATCATGATGTGGACCTATGACCCATAAGTTTTCTCAATCGACTCCAAACAGTACAGTGAACTGCCTTTGGATACAAGAGATGTCCGTGCTCAGAGCAGCTGGAATTGGACTAGTGAAAATAAAGATATGTAAGTAGTTAGGAATCTACTAAAGCTTTAACTTAGCTGGGCACAGAGTAACTAACATAGTATTTATGGATGGAGCTCACAGTCCTTCAGTTGTACAGATTGGAAAACTTTTTTGCAAGATCAAATATGCTGATGTAAGATTATATTTATTATGATGTATAATAGGTCACACTCGTGTATTTTACATAATGTGTTGCATAGATAAAATGAATTACTGTATAGTATGCTTTTCAAATATCAGTATCTTGAAATGTTCAAGTCTTAAGATTTTGATCTAAAATATGAATGTTTTATGATAAAAGTGGTTAATTTTCTCTAGAAATGCTTTTGCATGTTTACCTTTTTATTTAGGGTTCTATATATACACACAATTGGGTGTCAAACTCTCATAAGCTCAATAGCAAATACAAAATATCTTTGCCAGACTAAGACTTACTGTCTATATTTTATATGACATAGTCAAGTTTCTATTGTCTTTAAAGAACATTTAGATTGTGCCCCCAAATATGGTTGAAGCTTCCATTTCTAATGCAAAACCTTGTCCTAAATTCAAAGTAGATCTTACGTTTTAGAAGTCTGGAGGAATGGGCATTACAGATATATCAGAATTTAAGGAAAACCTAGGGAAATCGGGAGAGAAAAAGGCAGCTGGTGCAATCAGTTACTGTCCTCAGTTCTCTTACATTTTTGTGTTGTAATCATGTACTCTGAGATGGAGTTTCTAAGTAACACACTACCACCAAGTTCAAGACTGCTATTTAATGTTTTAGGTGTTCAGTTGGTAACTTGAATTTCAAGTTTTATAGTGATAACTGTGTGTGATGTGGCTGCTGAATTGTTACAGTTTTTTATTATGTTGTACATTGTACCATACACATCATTACAAATTAATATGAAGGGGAATATATGTTACATATCAAAATTTGTGACTTTGAATTCTAGTATGTTTTTGTGTTTTTGCAAAAATGTTTATTTTTATATTACCTGTGATTTTAACATAGTTGGACTAGATTTCTTTGTGATTAGTAGTTTCATTGAATGAGCAGTATGGAAACAGTGTTACTTGACATTTTGAGCCTTCTCAGGTTTATCTAAATCAATGGTAGCTTAACAAATTCCAGACTAACTGTATGTAATTGTGTTTTTAATAAGAGGAATGTACATTTCCTATAATTTTGCATGCGTGAGTGTACAATATTGTGTTTGTATATGTGTTCTAAGGCATGCAGTAACTTTGTATCTGCTATTTATAATAGGAAAGCTTTGATATGATCACCATCAACAGAATTGAACCTACTATGGACAATTAAAACTGAAAGTCTCAATAAAACTATGAAATGTGATTGGATGGCTTTCATGTTATTATTATAGTGTTAAAACTCCTAAGTTTCACCAAACTTTGACATACACTATGCTGACTGACACAGTATGTATTTCTTAAGCTGTGGCCTAGGGAAATGTTAAAGAATTCTGGTATAGGCTAATTTATAAGATTATTTATGTTGAGGAAAAATACAGAATCAATACCTATCTTCATACTAGTTTGAAATGTTAGCTATAATCTTTTCTCCTTTAATTTTTAATTCATGGAAGTGATAATACTAAGAATTCTTTGTGGTTTCTGCTTATCCATTAGCCTATATTGCCTGCATCTTTCAATTTTATTAAAATATATGTCGAGTCTTGTATAGTGATAAAGTGTAGAGTGGAAGGGAAGCAGGCTTAAACCATTACCTTTTTTTTTCCTTGGCAGAGAAGGTAAGTGCACAATGGTCCTGTGTTGAGTTTTCTGGTCGTCTGCTGAGACAGGTGCCCCGTCACAGAATCCTGTGGGTAGTAAACTGTAAATTACTTGCAGCTTTAAGGTACAGTTTTAACTCCTTAATGAGCTATACTAGAATCGTCCCTTATTAAAATCAGCTAGGTAGAGTTTTGTGGGTGTGTATGTTTATTTAGTGCATACACAGAAATAGTACAGAAAGTCATTTTTTCTGATTTAAGAATTTACCACGAAGCTGTGAGAATGTTTTGATTTTTAAAGTCACATTGGGATTAGAGTCAGAGAACCTTCATTCCCTGTAAGTAAATACTCCTGCTTTTAAATTCTTTTATTTTAATAAGCCAAAAGTTTATGCTCTTTTCAGAATGCTGAGAATTTTGCCCCCAGATATGGTCAGAGTTCCCAGTTCCAAATGTAAAAAAAAAATTCAAAGTAGATCTGTTACGGTTTAGAAGTCTGATGGGATGAGGCATGAAAGATACAACAGATGTCACTACACATCCATACTGATGTTACTCCCATGCTTACTTGCTTTAACCCTATAAGGTTATGCTGCTTTGGGGTGGACCCTGGGGACTGACATCTTCAACTAGCGTAGTTGCTGGGACAGATCCGTGGATGCAGTCAGGCCCTGGGGCTGAGCAGCTGACAGTATTGCAGCCCCTTAAAAATAGACCTGGATAAAGGCGTAGGACCACAGGAGGCATGTGGGGCCAGTCAGTACTGCACACAGAGGAAAAATGCACTGCCTTTCCAGATTACCTGATGAGGAAAAATCACCAGTATCAAGGTGGGAAATCCTCAATCCACTGAAACAGAGGCCGTGGAGATGATCTGATTGAATCCTATCACCTTGGTTTGATGGTGAGAGTACAGGTTTCCATTCAAAAGCGGAGCAACAAGGAACTCAGGATTCTCACTCCTGCTTGAACATTCCTTTCACATTGCAGGACTCTTCAAACTGTAGATTTTGACCCGTTAGTGGGTGATGATGAGCTCTCTTTAACAAAACAAAACAGACCAGACTCCATTACTCAGTAAGGCTTTATGATTTTCATTTCAGAAACACATGCTATATTGATACAAGTAACATGTTATTTGTATGTACTTGTGTCTTGGGTCACAGTGGGCATTTGATTTCTTAGAGGTCATTTGATTTCTCTGAGGACCTAGTCAAAAAACAAACTACACTACTCAGTACAGGTATGGGGTTACAAGAATAGGGTATGAGAGATTTTTTTTTTTCAAAATGACTTTTAAATAAAGAGGGACTTGTTAATTTTGTTGTATGTGTCCTCTTTTTACAATACTTCTTAAGATCACATTTGGAACTCCCAAAGAAACAGCATTCAGCTTACATTTTACATCTAAGCTTACATCAGCAAGGAGAGCTATTTGTAGCATAGATACTGTAATTGAAACAGATGTATGTAAACATTGAAGCTTAGCTTTTCATACTAGTCTCATTGGTATGAAAAGTTAACAGTAAAACAGTAAATGTCCACTATGTTCAAGAGTAGCAGCTTTGCACTCAAAATGTCTTATGTTTGAACCAAATTCTACCAATTACTTGTGTACCTTGGACAGTTGCTTACCTCTTCTGGCTTTGTGTTCAATTATAAATTGGGCATAAAATGGCAGCTCAAAGATGTTGGGAGAATTACATGAAATAAAAAAATGCAAGGCACTTCACAATATACCCTCAGTAAATGTCAGGTATATCATTCTTGAGGCTGCTAAGGACTTTGCCACCCCATATGCTGTTTTGTTGCTGTTTTTTGTTTCTATTACTATTTCTGTTATATTCTTTCATGCCGTGGAGACTTTGTGGGTCTCCTAGAATTTCTTGTTGTGGACTTGAGTGCATATATTTTCTTTTGGACTCTCCATTGAATATCTGAGGTCAGGTAATAAGCAAGTGTTCAACTTTTTTGATGTTTTGCATTGTGATATACACTGTGTGGGACAAAGATGCAAATCAAAATGTGTGCAGCTAAAAATATATCAACAAGAAGAGTATGCTGACCTTTTTAGCTGGGCTTCACCTCTCAGATTCAGTCTATTTTCACTTGCCACAGTCCAAAGTCTGATCTTCAGTTTTGCAGATACAGAAACTTGATCTCAACAGTTCACCTAGAGTTCACCAACTCTGGAGCACTGACTCACACCAAGAAAACTGACAAGAGAATCACTTACCAACCAGAACACCAGTTTATGAATATACCATGGCTACATCCCAGTCACAATAAGACATATGCCTGTTCAACTTAATTATAGATCAAAAAGTTGCCTACAGAGCTTAAAATAAAAACACAGAGGTGATATTCTTGAATGGCATTTTCAGTGAGAGAGATAATCTGAAAGAATTGCCTATCCCTGAAGACACTGGTTATAATAATCAGTATCCATCCTGTACATAAAAAAAATCTGCCTCGCTGAAATAGCTTAGCATGTAGATTTCACATTTGCTTATTTTCTCTTAAAATCAATCACCATCATTATTACTATTTTCCTTGCAAAATGTAGTTTAGTAATATCTCCCTGTTGTGGGGTGGTGGTATTTAAGCCTGCAGTGCTTGCTAAGTTGGAGATATCTAAAAGATATGCAGTCAGAAACATACACTATGTCATTACAAATGCCATTCCGAAGTTCAGGACAAAGTTGTAGCAAAAGATAGAGGTTTGGAAATTGTCCATTCACAAATGATAACTACGGGGAGGGGGTAAACCATAGGCCTACCGACATTGGGATGACAGAGGAGAATACTGAACAGAAAGAACTGGAATCCTAGAAGATTCACAACAGCCTCCTGAGGAAATCGGTCTCAGAAGAGAGTTTCAGTGAGGAGGTAAGTCTGTGTCACTTGTTACAGAAAGGACTATCAAGAGTCTGTTAGATTCATAAAAATAGTAATTATTTCTGATCACTGAAGTGTTTTGGTGAAGAGATTGAGGAAAACAAATTAGTACTTTGAGGAGAAAACAGAGACAGAAAAAGCTACACAGAGACATTGCTTGATAATGCCAAAGGGAAAATGTCCATGGGAGAAATTGAAGTAGATGGATACATCAAAAGGACAAAGGGGAGGAGCACCTGAGTGGCTTAGTCAGTTAAGCATCCGACTGTTGGTTTTGGCTCAGGTCATGATCTCATGGTCCTGAGTTTGAGCCCAGGATCGGGTTCTGCATGGACAGAGTAGAACCTATTTGGGATTCTCTCTCTCCCTCTTTCTCTGCCCCTCCCCAGCTTGTGCCCTCTCTCTCAGTAAATAAAACTTAAAAAAAAAAAAAGAAAAAGACAAAGGGGAAGGTGTAGTCTAGGGAAGGAGTGGATGTGGGTACTGAAGTTGAACACCATCATAGTAGAGGACAGAAGTTAACTGTGAGGCTAGGGCACTGGCTGGGTCACTAGGTGATAGGAATATTATAGGGCAAAAAGATTACAGGGTCAGATATGAAGGTTGGTGGATGGCAGCAATGAGTAAGAGGGCAACTAGCGGGAGCTAGAATACCTATCCCTTCTCTAGTGTGTAAAGGTGGCAAGATAAAAATGGCCTCTATGGGGAAAATGAGTAAGGGAGATATTTTACTGAGGAGTTGTTAGCAGCTTTTAGGAAGAGATGGTTGTGAGTATAGAAGCTTCCTTTAGAAGGAATTGTGTCTCTAGAACACAGTCCCAAAAAAGGGAAGAGATATATATGGTCAATAAAGGGTAGAAATGGGAGGAGAGGGGAGTGAACTGGAGGAGAGTAGTTTTGTGACAAGGAAACTTGTACCAAAGGGGTCATATTAGACCATGAGGACAAAAAGGAAGGTTGTGAAAAGACCTAATATTTCATTAGGGTGTAAATAGCCAATATTCCATTAGCAACTTTGGCCATAAGCTTCCCCCATAGTCAAGACAGATTGTTCTCAAATTGATGGAATTGGGGAAAAGGGAATGGATTAGCCTTAGGCATTTAGAGCTGTGTAGTGTTTTAAAACATGATTGCAAATTCACTGCCGTTTCTCTAACAACTGTGATGTAGGGTCCCTCTCCTTGGTTCTGAGAGAGTTTGTGGTTATTTTGACCAATAGAATATGACTTCTAAGCCTGAGTCATAGAAAGCTACATAGTTTCTGCCTTGTTCGGAACATTCTCTCTTGGAGCTCAGAATTACTATGTAAGAAGCAAACTACCTTGTGGCCACAGGGTGCTAAAAAGAGAGGTGTAGGGGTATAGGTGAGGGGTGTGGGGAGACAGAGCATTCACAAGCCAAAGAGCCTCTAGCCATTCAAATCCTACCAGCCCATATACCAGACAAGTACGTGAAGAAGACTTTGATCCAAATACCCTGCTATTCTAGTCACTCCTAGCTGCTTGAGTCTTCTCAGCTGAGGCCTCAGACATCATAGGACAAAGACAAGGCACCTTGGCTGAGACTTGTGTGAAAAACCTATAAGGAAAATAAAACCATGGTTATTTATGTCTTCTGGGATAGTTTGTTACACAGCAATAGACATGGCCTAAGACAGACTATAATGCCAATGTTGTGTCATTTCCCACAGTCAGTGTTTTTGTTTATCCTCAGGTAGGTGTGGCCAGGGTAGGGATGGGGCTGATTTAGGAATTTATGGTGTATTCCCAAGCAGGAATGGCATTCAATTAACGCACAGGAACAGACTAATGGATGTTTGGTGAGATGTCCATTCAGATTGGTTAAAGTTTGTGCCTAATCATGAGAAAATATTTTTACTATATCCCTTGCCTCCAAAACAGTGACATGAATATAGAAGGTACTTAGATTGGCACAAAAATGTCTGTGAACAGAGAACAGTTAAGAGGTAAGTTTTATCAATCTGTGAGTGTAAAAGGATTTCACAGAGAAGAGAATTTTGGCTGAACTAGAATGGACTGAGAAAATATATTCATGAAGGCATATGTTACACAGTTGGGTTTAAAGGCAGGATGGAATTTAATATTCAGGAGGAAGAAGGGAAGGTATCAGCCTCGTTTTTGTTTGTTTTATCTGGAGGTTGGGGTATGAAGAAAACAATATGCAAAGGCAACGGGTTGCAAAGAGGGTGGCCTTAGGTAGAAGAAAGGGAGAAAATAGACTCACTATGGGCTCAGAGGGTGAAACAAGTTAAGGTTAACTAGGCAAAATAACACCGCAGAGTGAAAGAACAAGCAAAGAGGTTTGAATTTACTGTATTAGGCAATAGAAATCCATGAAAAATTTTAAATTCAGGAAATGGCCTTGCAGAAAATCTGGCAAGGGAGGCAGCAACCTCCTAAGACACTGTTGCTCCCAGGAGGACATTCAAAGACCGGTGGTGGTGGTGGTGGCAGTGGAAGGAGACAGAAGCGTGAAATATTTTGTAGGAAGAAATAACAGCTGTGGTGTGTGAGTGCAGTAGAGAAAAGGAAAAGCCAATGATGACCAAGGTTCCATCTGGAGAATCAGGAATAATGGTGTTAATTCTGATGGAAATGGAGTGTTGGAAAGGAAAGCAGAGGTGTACAAAATGTGAATATAGTGTGTAAACCTTGAGGTCTCCTCTGCAAGAAGCATTCCACGTATTTTTCTATGCTTCACCTTAATGTTTTGAGCCTCTCTTCGCTAATCTGGCATAGTTTTAATTTCACATTGTTCAGTTCTCCTGCCCTTTTTCTTGAACTTGTGACTTACATCCATAAAGGCACCAAATTGTTGAAAGGAGGGCATCTGGTACACACTGTCATCTCTTAACATTGCAACTCATGAGGTGACCTATGTATGTGCAGGATTCTGTTTAGTCACCCTTGTTGCTATTCACAAAAGCCCTTCATTTCTGGTTCTGTGAGCAGGTATCACGCTCTTCTTGGGATAACAGTGTCTTACCGTTGGGATCTGGGAAGGCATGGAGTAAGTATCCTATGAACCCTCCCAGTCCACTTCCTTAGATACACTACAAAGCTATTTCTGTTCAGGGGTTTTATGCCTTCAGAAAAATGTAAAAGGAAAATCTTGAAACATTAAAAAAGTACCAAGGACATGGTAAGCAAAACTATGGGTAAAGAGAATAGATTTTTCTTCTTTTCATTTTTCTAAATTAACTTTGGGGCTTAAAGCAAAAATTATTGTTTGATTTGGTTCTAAATGTATGTAGACAAAATATTTAAGATGATTACTTTTTAAATGGGGGAAGGTAACAAGAAATAAAGAGAAGTAAGGCTCCTATACTTACTTGAACTGGTAAAATGACAACAGTAAAGGGGGAAAGTTATCTTAATATAAAAGCTACAATTACAACTTAAAGTAGTAATACAAAACAACACACTCAAAAATAATGTCAATGAAATAAAATGGAGTTCTAAAAATATTCAAGTAACCCACAGAAAGGAAAAAAGAAAGCAGAGAAATGAAAACCACAACAAAAAACAAAAAAATATGATAGAATTCAGTCCTAACCTATCAATAATAACATGAAATGTAAATGTGTCTACTAAATACACTAAGCAAAACACACAGATTGACAGACTGGATTAAAAAAACAAAACCTAACTTTATTCTGTCTGTAAGAAACTCACTTCAAATATAAGCAGATTGAAAGTAAAAGAATAAAGACATAGAAACATTAATTAAACACAGGAGTAGCCATATTAAAAGATTAGAAGAAAGAGAAAAGAAAATTGACAGCAATGGATGTTGTAGAATGATTAAAGGGTAAACCCACCAAGGTATGCACCAAAACAACACTGCAAAATATGTGAAGCAAAAATTGATATAACTGAAAAGAGACAAATTCAAAAATACGGTTGGAGACTTCAACATCCTTCTTCCAACAATAAAACTACGAGACAGAATATCAGCAAGTACATAGAACTCAACAACATGACCAACCAACAGGTCCCAAGTGACATTTATAACAGAATACAGGCTTTTTTCAAGTGCTCACATCCTGGGTCATACAACAAACCTCAAAAAATTTGAAAGAACTGACATTATATGGAATGTGTTCTCTGACCTCAGCGGAGTCAAACTAGAAATCAGAGAAAGATAACAGGAAAATACCTAAGCACTTGGAAATGAATGACACACTTTATTTTTTTTTTAATTTTTTAGTGTTTATCTTTGAGAGAAAAAGACAGAGAAAGAGAGAGAGGGAGGGAGAGAGGGAGGGGAAGAGAATGAGAATGAATCAGAGGGCAAACTGGCGAGGAGCAAAGAGAAACAGAGACACAGAATCCGGAGCAGGCCCCAAGCTTTCAGCTGTCAGCACAGAGCTGGACACAGGGCTTGAACTCACAGAACACAAGATCATGACCTGAGCCAAAGTCAGATGTTTAGTTGACTGAGCCACCCAGGTGCTCCACTGACACACTTTTGAATAATTTATAAGTAATCCGTGCATCAGAGAGGAAGTCTCAAGGGAAATTTAAAAAAATAGATTGAAGTGAATTACAATAAAAATGTAACCTATCAAAATTTGTGGAATACAACTAAAAAGCATCTAATAAAAAATTACAGAGGCACCTGGGTGGCTCAGTCAGTTAAGTGTCCAACTTTTGATTTCAGCTCAGGTCATGATCTCACAGTTCCTGAGTTCAAGGCCGGCATCGGTCTCCGTGCTAACAGCTTGGAGCCTGCTTGGGATTCTCTCTCCCCTTCTCTCTGCCCTTCCCCCAACCTATCTCTCAAAATAAACAAATAAACTTAAAAAAATAAATAAAAGGCAAGCTTGCCTTAAGAAAAAATTACAGCTAACATTCTATTTAATGCTAAAAGACTGAATGCTTTCTACCCTAAGACGGGGAACAAGGCAAACTTAGTGCTAAAGCAGTGCTGAGTGGGGAATTTATGACATTAAATTCTTAACTAGAAAATGGTAAAATCCTTAAATTAATAATCAGAGCTTCCATCTCAAGAATCTAGAAGATCCAAAAAGAATAAAAAACAAGAAAACCCAAAGCATTCAGAAGGGAGGAAATAATAAAGAACAGAAATTAATGAGATATTAAAACACACAATCAATAGAAAAATATCAATGAAACAAGAGAAGGGTATTTGAAGAGATCAATGTAAATGATAAATCTCTAGTAAAACTGACCAAAAAATACCCATTATCAGTATAATGAATGAAATTAGTTATGGCTGAAATTGTTGCAGATATTAAACAAGTAATATGAGAATTACCAGAAACAACTTGACACATGAAAATTTGGTATCTTTGATAAAACTCATCCCAAAATACAAAGTTATCACACTCACCCAATATGAAATGAATCATTTAAATAGCCCTGTAACAATTAATGAAAGTGAAATTGTAACTTAAACAGCCCCCCAAAAGAAATCTCTAGGACTGGTAGTTTTCACTGGAGAATTCAACCAAATATTCAAAGAAAAATTCATATGTATTCTGCAAAATTTCTTCCAGAAAACAGAAGAAGAAATACTTACCTGTGTATTACATGAAACTAGTGTTACCAATGATACCAAAACCAGACAGTACAAAAATAAAACCAAAAAACAAAAAAAAATATAGAAGAGTACCCCTTATATATATAGTCACAACCATCCTTAACAAAATAGTAGCAAGTAGAATACAAGAATAAAAAAGAATTATAAAAATATTTTAAAAATATAAAAAGAATTATCATGACCGAGTGTGACCTGGGATGCAAATCTGATATTTATTTATTAAAAATTTTTTTTAAATATTTATTTATTTTTGAGAGAGAGGGAGAGACAGAGTGTGAACGTAGGAGGGGAAGAGAGAAAGGGAGACACAGAATCCGAAGCAGGATCCAGGCTCTGAGCTGTCAGCACAGAGCCCGATGCAGGGCTTGAACTCACGAACTGTGAGACATGACCTGAGCTGAAGCCAGACACTTAACCAACTGAGCCACCCAGTCACCCTGCAAATCTGATATTTAAAATGTCATCTATGTCATCATGATACTAACAGACTGAAGAAAAATCACATGATCACATCACTGTTACGGAAAAAGCATTTGACAAAATACAATATGTATTAATGATAGGAATTCTCAGAGAAATCAGAACAGAAGGGAATTTACTCAACTTGATAAAGAGCATCTGTTAACACCACCACCAACAACTATAGCTAACATTAGCAAATGGAGATGGAACTAAACAATGGTAACATGAGGGCTTTTGTGGTGATGGAAATGTTATATATCTTGACCGTGTAATGTCAGTATCCTGGTTGGACTATCCTACTACAGTTTTTCAAGATGTTCCCATTAGAAGAAACTGGGTAAAAGGTACTTGGGATTCCTTTGTATTATTTCTTAGCAACTGCATGTGAATCTATATCTCAAAATAAAAAAGTTAAATTAAAAAAGAGAGGTGGGGGGCTGGGTGGCTCAGTCGGTTAAGTGTCCGATTCTGGGTTTCAGCTCAGATCATGATTTCATGGTTCCTGAGTTTCTGAGATTCTGGGTTCCTGAGCCCATGTTGGGCTCTGCACTAACAGCATGGAGCCTGCTTGGGATTCTGTCATCTCTCCTCTGCTCGCTCTGTTTCTATCTCAAAACAAATAAGAAAATTTTAAAGAGAGACAGAGAGAGAGACTGAAGGAGACTAGGCATATCTAGAAATATGTATCCGTCAACAGATGGATGACAAAACAAATTGTGGTAGATCCTTACCATGGAATGATATTTAGCAACAAAAAGGAACAGTTTACTAATACATACACCATGGGTAAATCTCAAAAATGCTACACTGAAAAAAAATAAGCTATAAGAGTACATTCTAGGTTATGTATATAAAATTCTGGAATAGGCATAACTAACCCAAAGTGACAGAGAACAGAGAAGTAATTGTCCAGGGCCAGAACAGTGTAGGGATGAGGAATTGACTACAAAGCTGCACAAAGGGATTCTCGGGGGATGCGTTTGATTGTTTCAGTGTGTGCTACGGTATCAACATTTCAGTACTCAAGCTCTATACTTAAAAGGAGTACATTTTATTGTATGCATATAATTACTCAATAAAGTTCTATTTAAATAAAAAGAGAGAATAAATAAAATTGAGATATTAGAGTTGATACTCAATTTTTGTTTTTAAATTGGAAGCTGTAGCAAAAGACAAATACTCTCAGGAATGTCTTTTACACACCGTGGCAAGATTCAGAGTAAGATTTTGTAACGGAGACTCTCAAGGCTAGGTAGATTTGGAAGTGATGATAAGGTCATGAGAAAGAGAAGGAGTGAGTCCCTAGGAGAAGATGGAAGGCAAGATCTTGACAAATACACAGATTTCAATGGCTGGTCTTCTAATAGCTTGGCACTGTTAACCTCAGAGTGGCGTGTACACTGAGAAGCCGGGGGTTAAAATAGTCACCTATGGGTGAGGGAGGTGTGGAGAGGGCAAGGAAAGCAGAAGGCCCAGTGAGATTGATGTTTGCAAATGCATGTAAATTATCCATGGGCTGGCTAGGTTTTAACTCATGGTACCTGTGGAGACAGACAGCCAGGGTGGGACTAGAATGGCAAAGTCGAGCTTCAAACCAGAGCCATATATCAAGAGGAAGCCAGAGAGAGAGAGAGAGAGCTTGCCAGCAGTGTGCTAAAACTAAGGCTAAAATGAAGACATCATGCTAGATTAAAAACTGGCTCATGAGACACAAAGTGACTAGATCAAGAGAGAGTTAGGGGAGGTCAGGAAGAGGAGAGAGTTGTAACAAAATCCATCCTGCCATATCCTGTCACAAAGCTCAGTGGTGACACTTGTGTGGAAATGGAAGCTTGTTCCTTATCAGGGTCTGGCATCAACTTCTCCCTAGTTTGCCAGTCAGCTTTGCATCAAGCAGATAGTCTGTCCACTTTACTAGGTTGACTTGTGAACCCATACCTGTCAGTTCATCACTGGGTCTCCATATCCTGGAATGTCATTTCAAGACAGGGCTCATCAAATGCCTGAAAGATGCAAAGAAAGGCTAGACTTTGCATGCCCTTCTCTTTCCCAACTTTCCCTAATTTCCCTTGGCCAAGCTGAGAAGAATAGGAGTGATTTACCATGTAGAAGCTCAGATATAGAGGAATCTAGTTGCCAGATGGGCCATGCAAGATGGAAATTCATCTTATGAATGAGGTGAAGATGAGGAAAATTACAGCATAAGGTCAAGGCTGTGATACGAATGCTTAAATCAGGGGACAATATTTTACATGTTTAAGAGTGAGACTCAATTGGATTCAAATTCTAGTAAAGACAATTATTAAACATGAGAAATTGGGCAAGATACTTCATGTTTCTGAGCCTCAGTTTTCTCATCCAAAAAATAGGGTTGGTAATACCAATCTCATTGTATTACTACGGGGCATAAATGAGGTCATTTGTGTAAAACTCTTTGTACAATTGCCTGGCACTTAGTGGTCAATGAATGGAGAATGCTGCAGTGTGGGGCTGGGAATCTGGGAAGGGAGTTGGGCAGAGGCTGTCTGAGGAGGTCAACAGAATCAGCTGCAGGGGGAGGGAAACTTGAGAGGCTTGGTGTCCAACCAAAAGGACTCAGCTGAGGAGGCCAGACTACCCAGGACTACCCAGGGAAACAAAGAAGGGAAGGAGGAAATAGAATGTCTAAGAAACCCAGAAGGAAGTACTGATCAGCAGGAGCAAATGAGGAAAAAGAATGAGCATGGAGGGAGACAAGAGCAGTAGGCTTAGCAATAAGGAGATAATTAGAGTGGAGGGGAAGGCAGCCAGAGGGCAGAGGGTCAAGAAGGAAATAGAAAGGAACAGTGTGTTCTCAGGAACAAATCAAGAGAACCAGTTGCTGTGAAAGATCAAGTAGCAAAATGTAGTGATTCTGAAGTGTAATGTTGTTGAGTGTGTTTCTTTGTTTATATTGTTGTTGTTCAAGTCTCAACTCTGAAAGAACAAGCAGACCCTGGTTGCCAGGATGTATTACTCCTGCTGCTTCCAAATCCAATTCTGGCAAGCGCAGTCATTCCCCATGGTATTCCTGTTAGCATTCATACAGTACTCATTAGGACTTGAAATCTTTTCAGCCTTGTCAAATTCCATTATATGGCACAACAAATCTTAACTTGTGGATTCTAGTGTTTCTTTTCATATCAATTCAGTTTTAAAATCAACTGCCGAGACAAAGAAAAACAAATACCAAATGACTTCACTTATATGTGAGATCTAAAAAACAAAACAAATGAACACACAAGACAGAAACAGACTCAAACACAGAGAACAAACTGGTGGTTGCAGAGGGGAGGATGGCAAGCAAAATAGGTGAAAAGGATTGAAGGTAAAATTTTCACTTAGAAAATAAGTCACGGAAATGTAAAGTACAGCACAGGAAATATAGTAATATTTGAATAACTACTTATGGTGACAGATGGTAACTAGACTTATCCTGTAATCATTGCATAATGTATATAAATGTTGAATAATTTCATTGTATACCTCCAACTAATATTGTGTGTCAACTATACTTCAATAAAAAGTGAAACAAAATAAAGTATACCACAATTTAAAAGCCCCCCCAAAATAAAACCAGCTGCCAAAAGTAATAATCTTTTGGTGCTCTTATGCTGAAGTTTTTCTTCATAATAAGAAAATTATCACCTTACTAGGTGTTTAGCAATTAAAGAAGTAAACCCTTCTTGTCCATTTAAAAAAAAATTGAAATGACAATACCAGGTTTTTCAGTTCATTTGCATGTAAATTTATAAATTTTTGCATTATTGCAAAATTATTGCAATAGTCCATTGTTTTATATATAATTACTTCACATCAAAAACATCCAAGCATTTCTTTTGATCTACCTGCCTACAAAGCAATAAAATAATATTTAATACTGTATCTAGAATATCTATATATATCTAGAACAAATATCTAGACCTCCAAAATTTCTCTCTTTTATACAAACAATTATTTGGGGTAAAAGTGGAGTTGATAATAATTATATGCAAGCAATTATTCTGTGAAACAGCCAATTACACCACTTAAGCAATGTGAATTTCCCACAATGCATTTAGCTCCATATTACTACAACTATGTCTTCCAATATTACTTACAATTTACTCTGCTTTGTCATGAGAAATACTCTCAATTAATTATGCTTTCAACTTTTTTTTTCTTAAAAGATTCTTAAAATACTACATTACCACCCAATAGCAGCTGACTATTCAGTACAAAATATAATATGAAACTAAAACAAGCTCATAGTTTACAAATCTATAGCAAATAAGAAAAGCTTACATTGTATTTTAGTTTTGTTGGCAAATTGTACTTGATGCCATTTAGAAAAATCTATCAAATTCTCTAAACATTAACGTATCTCAGGGACCTCTTTGACCTTTTGGGGAAACATTTTTTTAAATTAATAATTATACTTGAACCTATTTGCCTAAGGTCTGTACATTTTTAACAATGATATCTGTAATTTCCCCTCATTTTTCAGCATTACTCTTCCTTGAAAAATATTGCAAAAATATGAGGAAATTAAACTATAAAGAAAATTATTTAGACACTTGAAACTAATATATGTCAACTATACTGCAGTTGAACATGTTTTTATTTAAAACTTTGTTAAAGATTCATATATGTATTTCGGTGCATGCTAATTGAGGCATGAGGAAATCACAACTTGAGTGGGCACCATTATGAATGGCCAGAAAGATATTTAGGAGGCATGATCAACAGGATTCAATGAATGTGGAGGAATGGGGAAGAGGGAACAGTCTAGACCTCACATAACATCCAAATTTCTAGCCTGAGCGATGGATGGGGTAAATGGAGGAGCCATGCCAGGCCTGGGAAAAGGAATGGGGGAAACCCTTTTTTGATTAATTGGGTCTCAAAATAGAATTCTAATACATAAAATGTTTTGTTTTCCAGCCCACTTATTTTCTTTTATTTAAAAGTATTTTGTTGGAGCGCCTGGGTGGCTCAGTCGGTTGAATGTCTGACTTCAGCTCAGTTCATGATCTCACAGTTCATGGGTTCAGGCCCCACATCAGGCTCTGTGCTGACAGCTCTGAGCCTGGAGCCTACTTCAGATTCTGTGTCCCTCTCTCTCTGCCCCTCCCTGGCTTGCATTCTTTCTCTCTCTAAAACATTTAAAAATTTTTAAAAAATAAATAAAAGTATTTTGTTATAAATAGGGCAAGATTTAAATATTCTGAAGAAATACTGGTTAGAGGGCAATTGAAATGGTCATAGGATTGCTAAATATATTGCTAGAGTCATCTGGTTCAGAATCAGGCCAAGTATCCAATTTTATCAAGCAAAGAAATCACCCTTTATGCATTCAACAGATAGATTTGTGATTGCCTCCAGAATATCAGGCACCATTCTAAGAGTTGGGACCTAACAGGGACAAAACAGACACAACCCCCACTCTCATTGTATTTATAAATTACTATAAAAATACACATGATGAGTAAAAGACAATGAAGATAAATTCATCTCAGCTCATTACAAGTGCTATGAAGAAAACAAAACATGGTAAGAAACATAGTAAGAAGAGAGTGACTAGAGTAGGGAAGAAGAATAGGACATGATGCCTCTGAAGGGTTGGCATTTGACCTGAGCCTTGCATGATGAGAAGCCAGCTGTGGAGAAATAGGGAAAGACCTTTCAGACAATGGACTTCAGACTTCCTAGGTAGGGGCAGCAATCTGGTTGGAAGAACTCTGAGGGGACTTTTTTGGAAGTGATATTTGCATAGAAAACACGCTCTATTTGCCTACAGTGCATATTAATTTGAGATGGAAGGAGTTGATATTAAAACACACACACACACACACACACACACACACACACACACAGGTGACTGACTGTACCCTCTTTATACCCACCAAACTACACTTTGCACTACCAGCAGTCCAAGCAGAGAGAATAGCACAAATCAAGGCACAAAGGCAGAAACTAGTTTGGCTCTCCCAGGGACTGTAACATGTGAAGAAACAGAGGGATGGGTAATAAGAGAACGTGCTCAGGAAGAAGGGGAAGGAGGGCATATCACACCTGGGCCTGGTAGACAACAGAAAGGATGAGAAGGTCTAAGCAGGGATGTGATGGGGGTGTGTTTCTGCTTTATATATTAAATCCTCAACTCGCCATCTGGTACAATTACTATTAGCAGTAGTCACTGATAGAAAAAAATCATTTAGAAAGAAAGAAAAGCAATAGTTTTGTTTTTATACTTTGAGTCCTTTTATGTAAAATACTCACTGTCTCAAAATGGTCTCAAAATGGCATTTGCTGATGCTGAATGACGTACTTTGACTCATGTCCTGGAGAGATATTCTGTTGGTCATCTATGTAATAATAATACTCTTTAGATGTGTTGAACTTTTTTTTTTTTTAAGATTTGTTGAACTCCTGATTAAAGAGAACTGGTATAGTTAAGGCCGAGTTGGAAAAACAGTTGGAAAACAAACTATATGATGGGTGAAGCTGTGTATTTTCCTGAAGACATTGGTAATTCTCTTCCATGAATAGTACCAAATATCTGATGATATTAAGGCATTTTCTTTGGGGCAAGGTAGGAATATTATATTTTAAAATTGTTTCTTGACTTTTTTACAAATATGGGGAAATCTCTCATCTGCCCTATCAATTTCTGATCCTATGTACAAATAGGGATGAACTGCCTAGGAATGTCATGATGATTTTCTAAGATAAAATTGGAAAAATATCCAATATAAAAATATTTTTAAGTTTCATAATCTGTAACAAGTGACAACATGATCATTAAATGCAAGAGCTTTTTTTCTCTTTCATTCTTTCTTGAAAACTCCAAGCCCAGGGACTTTTAAGGGTGGAAAATATTTTAAAAGTGTGGTTAATACTGAGTACTTAAGTTAACTGATTGATTAGACCACTGATTAATTAATTAATTCATTCTATAATTACATACCTACTGCTATTTTGGATGATATCAAAGAAAAAAGAACAGTTATTAAATGTATCATCTATATAATCAAATTATTTACAGCCTAGTTGATGAAGCAAAGCAGAAACATAAAATGTTTACAAGCAGGAGGACTGATATGAGGCAGAAGAGATATCAGAAGGCAGTACAGATTTGGAATGCCAGATAGCATTACAGATCATTCAGGGTGGTGGGAGCCTTAGAAATTAGAGTTCCCTTGTTTGGACTCCCTCCTGTCTGGACATTTTCTCAAAGTGCACAGACAGATTTCTTCAACAGTATATAGCCCACTGAGGTCAAATAAGGGTTAAAGTTTACATTTGAACAGCAGAAAATATACAGGTCTTAAGCTGGTTAGTTACACCATGACTGTTCTATAACCTTAAAAGGCAATGTTTTTACACACTAATCAAAAAAGAGCTTTCATTTATTCCATGCTCTATTATTTTCCTTAGTGAACAGACACTTTAAATTGCGTACTGTAAAGCTTCTGAAAGAAGCCTTTCAGAAATCCATCATAGTCTTCTCTCCTTCAGATGACTAGATCCTCCCTCAATGTTCTTTCCTGCCGACTCAGAAGGCACCCATAGACAAGCACTAAGAAGATTTATTTAAAAGAAATTTCAAAGCAATTTCTGACCAATAAGCTCCAATAGAGGTATGCATTGTCTAAATTGATGGTTTTTTTTAATATGAAATTGAGAAAATATAATAGTGATGTTTTGTAAGTTGCAGAATTTTAATTTTTTTTAAATGTTTATTTTTGAGAGAAAGAGACAGAGCATGAGCCAAGGAGGTGCAGAGAGAGAGAGAGGGAGACACAGACTTCAAAGCAGGCTGCAGGCTCTGAGCTGTCAGCACAGAGCCCAACGTGGGGCTCGAACTCACCAATGTGAGATCATGACCTGAGCTGAGGTTGGACATTCAACTGACTGAGCCTTCCAGGCACCCTTAAGTTGCAGAATTTTAAAGCTACACACTTTATTGTAAAATTGTAATTTTAGCTCTTTTTTCTCCGCCTCCTCTCCCACAAAAACTTAGTCCTAAAGCTAGGTAGAGAAGAGCAGGGTAGGCATCTGTGCCAGTGGCCCAGATCAAGATACCAGAGCCCAGCAGGCTGAGAGGGCATTTGGTCTGTAGGAAGTTGGCTTGGAGTGAGGTGTAAAACCTAAGGAGGATGAGGAGGGTGTACATAGGAGTGTCCCGACATGGCCCTATCAGGATCAATATAGAGATCTGAGTAAATAATGGTAGGGACCAACTACAACCCATTGAATAATGTAGGAAACTGTAGTCCACCAGGTAGAAATAACTGAACACATTTAAAGTTTGGTGAGAAATGGGTTAGTGACTGAGTTTCAAAGTACCAGCTTACGAAACACTTACCAATTGCTACAAGGAGAATGAACTTTATCTGGAGAAGTTTTGCAGACTCCATCTTAATATGGTCATCAAAGTGAGCTTCTGTAGTAATGGAACTAATCAAAATTGTGTGCCATCGGATAGAATTCAACAAGAACACAGCATTACCTCTGTCATATTCCTGCTGAAGATGCACAACCTGGATCTCATCATGAAGAAACATCAGACAAACCCAAACAGAACATTCTACAAAAGAGCTGGTCTTTAAATTTCAAGTGTCAACATCATTATAGCAAAGAAAGACTGCAAAGATTGTTCCAGAGGAAAGAGACTAAAAAGATCTGACTACTAAATATACCCTATGATTCTAAGCTGGAGCCTTTTATTACAAAGTCGTTATTGGGACAATTGATGAAGTTTAAATGGGATGTGAGGATTAAAAGTTAATTACGTATTTGTGGTAACTCCTTGAATCCAATGGTTGTATTTTAGTTGTGTAGGAAAAATGTCCTTGTTTGTAAGAAATACACATCACAATGTTCTAGGGTGATGGGACATCAGGTTGGCAGTTTGTCCTGAATGATTCAGGAAAGAAAAATTTATTATGTTGTTCCTTTCAACTGTGGCTTGAGATTGTTTAAGAATTAAATTTCCTTTTACAATCAATAGCAATCCTTTAATATTAATTATATACATTGTTGCTATAAATATATTTAAACTTATTCTTCATTTTGTCTTTATAAATGCATAGGAATTTAACTAATTTGAGCCTGTGATAAAGGCATCTATCCAAAGAGTTTTAAATATAAATTTTAACTCCAAATCAGAATAATAACTAACATTATCAAGTGGTCATATGTGAGAGGATACTTCCCACTACATATTTATAATATGATGCCCATAACACTATGTGTTAGGCATTATTGTTAGACATAAAATAAGTAAACTGAAATCTACAAGGTTAGTCATACAAGATGTTAAATGAAAGGAATACAATGTCGTGTGAAAATATATCCCAACTATCTATGCTTATAAATCTCTTTACTTACCAGCCTTTTAAGGAAGGTTGGCTGTCCCTAGAATTGTGCAGGGCCCAGGGCAATTATGCCTCTACAACCACTGTACCCTGCTACTCCCAAATATCAGTGTTTCTAAGAAATCTGGTTAAAAGCTGTATCTAAAGAAACTCACAGTGGAAAGAAGTGATACAAGGACAACACCAAACCTCCTGTAGGTGCAGATATGAAATAACACCCCTCAAATGAGTTAGGAATGGGTTGATTTATTCATCTGAACTTTAAGTCTCTTTGCCATAAATGCACTAACATAGCATTTCCCCTAATTAACAGCCTCCCTGATTCACTGTCCTAAACCTATAGAAGTCTCAGAGGAAGGGACCCAAGCTAATCCTCACCTCCTCCTAACCACCCTAATTACCATAGTCATATGCATTTACAGTGACTGGGGGAAAAGGCTACAAGGAAGAGAAACATTGATTATCTTTGCAACTTCAAGTCTAATCTGATTTAGAAACTATGTATCAGTTTAACTTGAAATAAGCAAAGAATGAAATATAGGTCATAACATAGAGTCTATCTAGAAATTCACATACCAGTAATTGATAGGTTATTTTTTTTTTAATTTTTTTTTTCAACGTTTTTTATTTATCTTTGGGACAGAGAGAGACAGAGCATGAACGGGGGAGGGGCAGAGAGAGAGGGAGACACAGAATCGGAAACAGGCTCCAGGCTCTGAGCCATCAGCCCAGAGCCCGACGCGGGGCTCGAACTCACAGACCGCGAGATCGTGACCTGGCTGAAGTCGGACGCTTAACCGACTGCGCCACCCAGGCGCCCCGATAGGTTATTTTTTTTAAATATACTTCCTTGGGTTATTATTCGTATTTTGAACGTAAGTTTCCTGTGATAAATTTTTTTGATAAAGTTCAGAATAGTTTTATTTCACTAATATAATCAGGAAAAAAAGGTACTTTGCTCTATAGACTGAAAGTGTCCCCCATAAAATTCATATGTTGAAGCTAAATCCCCAGTTTGACTATATTTGGAGATAGGGCTTTTGAAAAGAAATTAAGGTTAAATTAGTTCATAAGGATGGGGTCCTAATTCAATAGAATTGTAGATGTGATGAGAAGAGGCAAAGATTCCCCTCTCTTGTCACAGGCACACACCAAAGAAAGGCCATGTCTTCACACACTGAGAAAGTGGCCATCTGTAAGCCAGGAAGAGAGTTCTTTTCAGAACACAGCCATAGCCCCTGACTTCAGACTTCCAGCCTCTAGAACCTGAGAAAATAAATTTCTGTTGTTTAAGCCACTTAGTCTATGGTATTTTGTTATGGCAGCCCAAGTTGAGTAAGACATTTCCCAAACTGACCTTCTACCTATGGAGATAAATTCTGTGTAATTGTATTTAGTACTTAGTATCACTCTCAAAAGCTACTGAGATCATTACTTCTCTTACAAATCTTCATATTCCTTATTCTGTTCCATAAGAAACATAAATTTATTTCCCTTTGAAAGAACTGACACAAATTGCTATCAGAATCCTAGCTGATGCAAAAAGCTTCATAGTGCCACAATAGAGAAGCTGTGCAGTATTTCAGAAGGATGGTTTTAAAGCTTAGAAAGCAGGAGTTACATCTGATCTAGTAAGTGAATTAGCAAGATGCTAATGAGATTAGAGAGGGGATATGCCTGGTCCAGTTGCAACTGAAGAGAAGGTTGGCTAGATTTCCTTTCAACACAGAACATACTGGATTCTGATTCTCAGACACGCAGAGCTTGGGAAGTGGGTCATCTTTTCAGACTATGTTAGTTTGCCAACTGAGTATTTATTACTCAAGTATAATAAAAATGACAAAAAAAAAAAAAAAAAAAACACCTCAGACTCCAACATTAAGCAATTGACAAGGTCTGTGTGCTAACAGTAAAGACTTACTGTGGGGATGGGTGTTAACGTAAGTGCTCTGTGCCAGATGCCAAATTAGAATCCCAGCTTAGTTAAACTCCTACTTCTTGTTATTAATCTGATACAACCTTTTGGAGCTTTAATTTCCTCACCTCCAAAATGGGATGATAGTACCTACTACTAAGGAGTAAATGAGTAAATTCATGTAAAGCCCTTGGCAAAGTCCCTTGCATATAGCACTCAATAAGTTTTAGCTACAGAAACAGTAGGACCAACTCTGTATGTGAGTGCCTACATATGTATAACATGAATGAAACAATTTTTTTTACAAATTACATATAATTGACTTTATAAATTTGTGTAGATGCAGAAAATACTGCTCCTACCTCTATATGTAAAGAACTCATTCCTGTCCTGTAAGTGATTTTTGAAGATGGAATATTAGGGTTAGATGTTGTGCTGGTTGGTCTCCACTTGCCCATCCAGAACCATTCCCCACTCTTTCCTGCCTTACTATATCCCAGGACATTGATCTCTACTCTCTTCACACATGGTCTCCAGCATTCTGCTCCCTGTGAGTTTGGACAGTGGGACGCACTGATAGGAGACTGGAGGTTGGAAGAAGAAAAGGATCAGAGTGTATTCCTTCTTCCTACCCTCCTCATTTCCTCCCTCCTCCCTGTTTCCTCCCTCCCCCTCTCTCCATTTCCTCCCTCCCTGGCCAAGATTTTAGTTCTGTATGTGTTCCTCCATTTAAGGGGCCACCCCCTCACATGGCCGATACCTGGTCTATAAATCTTCCTTCTCATCCCTTCTGATTTAGGGGTGGTAACACCATCCCACTGTTTCTAGTCCCTCAGTAAGGGGACTACTCCATCCCCCGCTCCGGTGTCTGTTTATTAAACATTATTCAATGATTGGGGTTTTCCATCTGCCCTGGGTGCTGACTCTAGTTTGCCTACATATTTATCTAATTTGGTAGTGCTACTGGAGGTCACCTTTAATTGTCCTGTTTCTACATTACATATTCTAAGGTTTTTTAAAAAGTTTATTTATTTTGAGAGAGACAGTGGGTGAGCAGGGGAGGGGCAGAGAGAGAGGGAGAATCGCAGGCTCCATGCTGTCAGCGTGGAGCCTGATGTAGGGCTCCAACTCACCAAACTGTGAGGTCACGACCTGAGTCAAAATCAAGAGTTCAATGCTTAACCAACTGAGCCATCCAAGTGTCCCTCTAAGTTACATATTCTAATTATGATATGCCTATTTAGAATCACCAAATAAGTTAACTGGAAACTATTATAAAAGCCCATATATTTCAATATTTGCTCCCTTACAGGAATTCTTTCTTTGTGTTACAGAGATTTTCCTAAAAAAAAATGAAAGTTATATAATGGGTTAGTACCAGTCAAGAATAGGTCTGGATACTGACTGAAGGTCAATTCTAAAACAGAATGTCAGAAACACAAACAAAGCCTTCAAATGGGAGTATGGCATACCCGCTGGCCCTGTCTTCAAAGTTAAAAAACCAAACAACTGGCTCACCCAATTATTGGCGCATCATGGATGACATGAAACTCATAGATCTGTAATCTCATTACAATAAGTAAATTATCCCAATCAATTCTTGGGTATTTTTCATTTGAAGAAGTAACTTGGATAATACTAGTAGCTAAGCATTTTTGGATTTAAGAAATAGAGACGTGACAGATTAATTTTTTTTCTTTTTTAAAATATGTATTTATTTTTGAGAGAGAGATGGAAAAACAGAGCATGAGCAGGGGAGGGGCAGAGAGAGAGTGAGACACAGAACCCAAGCAGGCTCCAGGTTCAGAGCTGTCAGCACAGAGCTGGACATGAGGCTCAAACTCATGAACTGTGAGATCAGGACCTGAGCCAAAGCCAGACACTCAACTGATTGAGCCACCCAGGCACCCCTTAGTTTTTTTTCTTCTAGTATGAAGCCAAGAAGCTGAATTACTACTATCCTAGAAAACTGAAGTAAACACAGTGAATTGAGGAAATAGTATAAAACTCAAGTGTAGCCCCTGTAAGAATGTGACTCATCAAATCAGATGGTTTGAATCCTTCTATAGAGTACTTAACAAAATTCAGAAGAGAGATAAGACCCATGATATTTGAAGACTGCATACCACTTTGGCGGGATTCCGACCCCACCCTTGCCCTACCAACAATGAATAGAAAACAAAATCTCTCTCAGACAGTAGCTAGAAGGACAAAAGAACTTGGTTCAGCTATATTAGGAAGAATCATTAGTATTACATTATAGCAGGAGAAACGTCTAAACAGAACTGCTTAATTATGAGCAATGTGAAATGCCATGGCAAATAGGCAACCATATTGTAGCAAACAAAATAAAATGTGTGGAGAAGAAGAAAGTATGCAGGACAGGAATGTAACTTTCAGAGGAAAAATAAAGACCCTAAATGTAAAATGAAAAAACAAAACAAAAAAAAAACACCTCAAAGCCCAAGAAAACTCATCACAAAGATCTCACTTTAGAGAATTAGTAAGAACATACATTCACGAGCTCAAAGATAAGATGATGAACAATAAAAACAGAAAAAGAGGCAGCTTGTAGATTTAGGAAAACAAAAGTAGACCATAAATATAATCACAGAAATAAATTAGGCAAAGTATAAAATAGAGTTGACTAAAAATTGAAATAGCGACCCAGAGGAAAGATTTGCGATGATTTTTGTTAATGTACATGAAAGAGGAAAACGAATAAAATAAATAAAGCAACCACAGGAGGGCTAATGGATATTGAGGACAAAGAAAATCCAACATAAGGATATAAAGCACTCCTGAAATAAGGAATCTGAACAAAGAAACACAGATGCATCCAAAGATAAAAGGATTTTTTCCTAAAATGAATTCACTCAATCTGTCTATATATACCCCCCCACATACACAAAATGGGAATAGTATTCACCAAATGTAATGATGAGTACTACCAAATGGCCAAATTCAGAGTTATTTTATTTATTTACTTTTTATTTACTAATGAGAGACACAGAGCATGAGCAGGGGAGGGACAGAGAGAGAGGGAGAGAGGGAGAATCACAAGAAGGTGGTCAGTGTACAGAGCCCTACGTGGGGCTTGAACCCATGAAAACATGACACCATGACCTGAGCCGAAATCAAGAGTTCAACGCTAAACTGACTGAGCCACCCAGGCACCGCTGGAATGACTTTAAAATAATTGTGTCATTTTCACTTTTCTAACATTTAAGGTAAACATGTTTCATCTGTATAAAAAAAAAAAAGATAGGACTGATTTGCCTAGAAAATTAGATTATATATTAAAGCAGAAATCTTCAGTGCCTACCCATTTCCCTTCAACCCTCCCATGTGCTCCAGCTGGTTCCCTACCACCAATATCCACATTTCTGTGCCCAAGTGCCATCCCTCTCAACTGTGGAAGCCTACTATGTGTCTCTCCATATTGGGTATGACCCAGGAGTGTGGAGAGATTAACATTCACCCCCAACAGCCCTACATCCAGTCTCCTTGATTTCAGGGGGAATCACTGAGACCTATGTTTTGTACCAATTCCCATAATTTCTCCAAGAGACCAACTCCAGTCACCCACCATAGAACCAGATTAAATAGTGTGCTCTTTTCTGGCTGTTTTCCCTTCCCTCATTGTCCCACTCCTCTACCAGGGTCCTGTACTCATGTTAAGTAAAGGATTTGCACTCAAATCATTGTCTTAGGATCTTTTGGAAGAACCCAAAGTGATATGTACATCATGTACAAGTAAAATAATAAATACTGGAATTTTCAAAAATGCCAAAATGATTCTGGATGGTGAGGTTGTTTTGTGTAGTTTTTCTTCATTGTAGGTTTAAAATTTGTCAATTATAAAGAAAAACAACTATAAACAAAAAGAGAAGCAAAAGATACAGACTAAAGTAAACACTGAGGCAGACATTATCATTATAAATTAGTAAACAATGACCATAATTAAGCAATACCCTAAGTTATCAGCACATTCTGCCACGTAAAACCATTTCCTTTGTGCAAAATAAATTTTACATGACAAATCTGGAAGGCAGGTACCACTGTACCTAGGTCTGTATCTGCTTCCTTATTTACCTCTCTTCTCCTATCGATTGTTCTGATCCTGTTAATCTCTTGGCATTGTGCTTTCACCTTATTATACCATCACATCTACTTCTGTGCTTTCTAGTGTATTTGTAGCAACACAGTTTACTTTTTAAAAGCAGCCTATAGGGGCGCCTGGGTGGCGCAGTCGGTTAAGCGTCCGACTTCAGCCAGGTCACGATCTCGCGGTCTGTGAGTTCGAGCCCCGCATCAGGCTCTGGGCTGATGGCTCGGAGCCTGGAGCCTGTTTCCGATTCTGTGTCTCCCTCTCTCTCTGCTCCTCCCCCGTTCATGCTCTGTCTCTCTCTGTCCCAAAAATAAATAAACGTTGAAAAAAAAAAAAATTTAAAAAAAAAAAAGCAGCCTATATAGAACCATAAATTTGGGAAAATAGTAAAAAATCTTGAGCCCTATTTATTCCAACTCAGTAATTTTATAAATTATACCCAGAATCACAATGAGGTTCATTCAAATTCAGCTACTTAAAAGCAACTAGGACCAGAACCAAACCAGGTCTCCTGAATTCTAGTCCAATTATGTTCAAAACACTTCTTCATTCCAAAGCTCCTTCTAAACCTATTTCCCTAATCAGGTGCTGGTAAATAATGATGTAAGGTTGATAGCAAATAGGCAGGGAGGAAGAAAAAGGCCATCAGAGGCAAAAGCAGTAGGGTAGACCTTAAAAAGAGGAAGATGACAATGGCCTACTCAGGATTTGACATGATTCACTCATTGCTGCTAGACGGAAATGGGTATTGTCTGATGGACAGAGGGGAATGATTATGCAATGAGCAGCAAGTCTGAACAGGGCTAAACCAAGCACATCCATCCGTGTCTGACCAGTTTCTCTTCTAGGGTAAGGTTTAGCTACAGTTCTTGCCGCAACTTCCCTTCCTCTCTGGTTCCCAAAGTTCAAGCCTCTGCAGTTAAAAACTCAAACAAAACAAAACAAAACAAAAAACAAAAACAAAACAAAACACCACTGCAGCCACCACCACCACCACCACCACCAACAACAACAAAAACAGAATACAACCCACCCTTCAAGCTTTCAGATATTTTCAAATGGAGTTCAGAGAAGAAATGCTTTTTCCATCATCTTAATGTTATTCTGAAGTTGGAGTCTTCAGAAGTGATTGCCTGCAAATTTAAGATGGGAAAACAAAATCACAGTTCCTAAGTTTTCTGAAGGACAGAGAAAGGCTAAAATTAAGGTATATCCCATTACTGAATTTTTGTATATTTTGGATGCTGGACTTTTATCTATTTTTTTTGAAGAAGAAGAAAAATAGAAATAAAAGTAAAAATGTATTATAGGACATTTAAGGTCAAAGTCATAGAAGTTCACATGTGATGATGGCATGGTTGTAGTTTGCTCCCTGTCGCAATCTTCTAAAACTAAACTTTGAAATCAAAGTTCTCATGTCATGTGTTCATGATTTATGCTCACAAATTGTTGAATTATGTATTATGTACATGAAACAGTGCTAGTCAATATGGGCAGTTTAGAGATTAGTAAAACTAGATTCGATTAGTAAAATTAGATTATAGGAGTTTATACTTCTATAGAATATAGTTAGCATAAAAAAATAAATGCCTATTAGATTTGCTTTATTAAGAAACTCAAACTTTCATGCTAGAGAAAGTCACATCATCTGATTACACGCAGTGTACTTCGTATCGTTCCTATTTCCCTTGAGTTTGTTTAAATGCTTTGTTTTAAAGTTCCAGTCTTCATTTAACCAGGTTGACTTGAGTTCAGGGAAGAAGTGAAAAATCCATCTTCAGACAAAAACATTAACAGAAGAGAATCCTTTTTGAGGTCCCCATGCTGTTGGGTGCAACCCATGCGAGGTTTTCTTGTTTTTTGTTTGTTTTGTTTTGTTTTTTCTGATGAGAAGGTAAATACTGCGGACCAGACCTCAGAACTTCAAGTCCATATTCATGCCCTACAGGTGAAGTTTTTCTTCCTTTCCTCACATTGAGAAATCTGGGTTTGCTTTTAATGAACTAACTACAGATATTTCTTTCAAAAACGAAAGTGCCTAGTGTGAGTACAGAGGAAGATGTGATTACTTCTATTTTTTTTTTATTTTTTTAAGTTAATTTATTCATTTGGAGAGACAGAGAACAAGCAGGGAAGGGGCAGAGAGAGGGAGAGAGAGAATCCCAAGCAGGCTCCATGCTGTCAGTGCAGAGTCCAACTCAGGGCTCAATCTCATGAATTGTGAGATCATGACCTGAGTGGAAACCAAGAGTCAGACACTCAACTGACTGAGCCGCCCAGGAACCCCAGAAGTGATTACTTCTAGTTGGAGAGTCAAATGAGGAAAGTTTATCAAAGGCTTCAACATTTGAGCTCAGGCTTGGAGAAGAATTTCTACAATGAGTATGTGGGAGGGACAGTCCAGTCTGAAGCAGTCTTACTTCCTGATTTGGGCCATTTCTATGTTCACCAATAAAAGATAAAGCAGCAAAGTACAAAACAGAGAAGTAGCTGTATCTTTGTTTTTAGTGTGAAGTTCCAACCAAAAATGAATTAAAAACTCAGAAACAGAAGAGACTTAAAACAAGCTTTTAGGGGCGCCTGGGTGGCGCAGTCGGTTAAGCGTCCGACTTCAGCCAGGTCACGATCTCGCGGTCCGCGAGTTCGAGCCCCGCGTCGGGCTCTGGGCTGATGGCTCAGAGCCTGGAGCCTGTTTCCGATTCTGTGTCTCCCTCTGTCTCTGCCCCTCCCCTGTTCATGCTCTGTCTCTGTCTGTCCCAAAAATAAATAAACGTTGAAAAAAAAAATGTAAAAAAAAAAAAAAAAACAAAAAAACAAGCTTTTAGAGTTTTCTGTGAATATGAATTATCCAGGGTACATTTTCCCAATTATCACGGCTGACTTAAAGTTTGGATATTATCCACTGCTTTATTTATGGCACTCCTTCATATTTTTCATCTGACTGGCTTTATAATATCATAGAAGCTCCTGAGTAAGTCACCTTAACTTAATCTTGCTAAAATTTAAATGTGGAAATCTTAAAAATATGAAGAAATGCTCTTTAGTGAGTACGTAGTTAAGGGAAGGAGATGTTAATAGGTTATTTGAATGATGAGATACAGTGTTTCCTTTGGATAGAAGAGAGCTTTCTTGAAATTTAATGTTTTAAAAGTATATCTACCATATGGGATTTTTATTTTATTACTATCAAAGTTTAGCTTTTTGCAATCTTTTCTCCTTATTTGTTGCACGTGTATTGGCCTCCAGTTATGTATAAGACAGGCCTATGATGATATACAGACTTTCATAGCTCTTATTATCAGAAAAACACTAAGGAATACGGACTTTACATATATTAACTAATTTGCTCCACCATCCCTACGAGTTAAGTACTTTTATTATGCTCATTTGATAGTGGGGAAAACAGAGGCATAATTGACAGAGATTTCATTGTTAATAATTAGAGGAGCAGAAATTCAAACCCAGTTTTCTTTGCTCTTTTCACCATTGCACAAAAGAGCCTTCTATAAAATCAAGACTCATTATAATAACTGGCCTATAGTTAAATCCGATTTTACAAAATACAAGTTAGCCCACTCCTAATGAATTTTAATTTGTACATGTAGCTGAAATCATAAACTGAAGGAACGTGATACATCTAAATACCTTTGAAAGGTAAACATAAGCTTAAGCATTTCAAGATGTACACACCAACATTTTAAGAGGTGTCAGTTGATGCATAGTTCATTTACTTATTTAAAGCTGGCAAAATAGTTCTAAAAGTTCAGTTGTTTTTCTGAGCCTTTTTTAGACAATGCTTAGAATATATGCTCTATAATGTGCAATGTAAATATTATTATACATGAACTGTCAACCCTGAACTAAATCCACCTTGCTATTGTAACTGTTTACCTTTGCTTAGAATATACTCACTCTTAACCATGATTAATATGGCATTGAGTTTATAGTCAAGAAAACAACCTTTCAATTAAATGTTGTGCCAATAGAAAACTAGAGATCACTTTATAACAATTCTCTAAGTTCTAGTTTCCAGTCTTTACTCAACTGTGTTGCTAGAATTAGGGGAAGAAGTAAATTCATCTTCAGAGCGAAATATTAAAGATAAAAGAATTCTATTTTCTCCATCATTTAAATGAAAAAATAAACAATCCTTTCAGGCACCTGTGTGTTTGACATTGTGTGGACAATACATAGGGAGGAGAGTAAAGTACGTTCCCTTTTTCTTTGGATATTTGGGACTGGGTAGATGCTCTCAACATTAGTCCTATGGTATAAAGTATGTGTTTTGAAATACAGCTGGTCAGACAATTACTTTCACTTTATCTTAACTGATCTGTGGTTTGCCTGCCACACAACCATAGTCACTAGATAGGATCATCTTTTATTGTGTGATAGCTGCTGTGTAAAATATTTTACCCTTTTGAGTATTGGCAATTGCAGTGAATGGCTGTAGCTAGTGCCTAACTTCTCATCACCATCAAGGCATCCTCTTTGTGTTGATTCCCTTCCATTTGCTGTCAAGTCAACCCTGCTTTCTTTCTGAGTAATGTAAATTGCCACAGCGAATTGGGAGATACCAATTTCGGTCCTAATTTTGCTATAGATTGTTCAGCTGGCCTCTCGTGTGTGTGTGTGTGTGTGTGTGTGTGTGTGTGTGTGTGTGTGTGTGTTTTGTACTTGCTTCCTTCCCTTTGAATTCAAGGTATCTCACAGGAGGATCATCAATCAACTCATTAAAAACTCTCTAACTGGAGAAGTTTCAGGGGCCTTTTAGTAATTACAGACTTGAGACGTGTACAAATTGCAAGCATTTAAACTTTTAAGACTAAATCACTGAACAAAATTAGCATTTGTAGATCCAATATTACAGGGTGAGTTCTGGTGGAAAAACTGCCTTCAGTTCACGAACGTACTGGGTAAAACCTCAAAATTCTGAGTCAGTATCAGTCTTTTTATCTAACGTTATTCTGTTCCTTGAAATTCTGGTTGTCAAAAGTACTTTGTCTTCATTTGTGACAAAGACTGAAATATCTCCTAAAAGACAGAAAGATCTTTAGCTCTTCCTGTATCTACTCACAAAGTTGGACAAATACATAAAACTTGATCTTATCATCCGGGTTCCGTTTTCTCTTTTAAATTACTTTGCTAGTTCTCTCCCTCTACTACCAATTACACTAAAGGAATCTAAAAGGTGAACAGAAAAATTCCTGTGAGAGACAATCACTCTAGGGATCTTGGAATCTATTAATATCAAGGTGAAGGGAGACCTCGTGCTTCTCTGTGATATTAGCTTATAACCCTTACCTACAGTCTTTCTGCTTCAATAGAATATACCAATAATTTGTATCATGTATGAAAGTCCATAGTAGAGATTAAGAGAATCTACATGAATTTTTAATAACTCTTCATATTGCCCTATTGCAACAAACATTTAAAACATTAGCAAACAATCTGAAATGGATACTGCTAGGGACTTTTCTAGTAAGTTACCTATTTGGGAAATGATATTAAACCAACTACAAGGCTGTAAAAAAAAGTGTACAATATTCCAAAGCTGTGAAAAGTAAATTAGACAGCTTCAGTCTTGGCCCCAACTCTTGGCTTTTTATTTCAACTTTTATACCTGCCTCTGTAAATCTTAATGTTGATAACTTTTTGGATTCCACTCCTGCTATTTTGGAAGTTGTCTCCCCTGCCTGTGTTGAGTTCCTTGATCTCACAATCTTGCTCATCTTAACAGGCCAGTCATTCACAGGCCATTATTTTCTGTGAAAATAAGCAAAGAATTTGGAAATTCCCTAGTGCGTCATGGACATTTCCAGATAAATGTCTCACAAGAACCTTAAAGCTGTTCAAAACTGAACTTGCTTTCCTTCTAAACAAATTCCATCATTCTCCTGACTTCTGTATTTCTGACCATGCCACCACCCTTCTCTTGATTACTCAAACTTCTCTTCCTCATTCTCCTCATAATATCAAGTCATTAGGTTCTACTTCAAATTTCTAACATCCTTTACAGCTTTTCCATTCCAAGCTCAATAGCCTTATAATCAGTTTCCCCACCATTAACTATCATTATTTCAGTTTTATGAACCACCTCCCAAATAATTATTCTAAAGAACAGATCCAATAATACCACTTCCTTGATAAGAAATACTTAATGTTTCTCACCGCATACCAAATTCACATAAATTGTCCTCTCTGGCATTCAAGATCATCCAAAATACATCTGTCACTTACTTACCATGTCTTAAGCACTGATGTGGACGTTATACCCTCACCAAACTCAACACCCCTATCTTTTCTGAAGAGACCTGGACTTTGCCTTCTTAGCTGCCTTTGCTGTTTTCTCACTGATAATGATCATAGACTCTTCTGTTCAGACATCGCTCTCCAATAGAGCTTTCTGTGAGAATGGAAATGTTCTGAAACTCTGTGCTGACCAACATGGTAGATAGAAGACACATGTAGCTAGTGAAACTTTGGCATGTGGTAGGGCAACTAAGAAATTAAATTTTTAAATTTATTTGATGTTAGTGAATTTAAATTTAAATTTCAACACGTGTTAATGGTTACTAAAGAATAAAGGACCAGATCCTGCTCCAATCCCTCTGAATTCTCTCCATCCTACATGTAAATGTGAACTTTCTGTACTTTAATGTCTCCAATGATTTCATTGATTAGAATAATTCCTTCTTGAACCCTTACAACATTTCAGCTACATCTTTTCATAGCTTGTATAAGAGAATATGGGAAAAAAAGTGATTAAAAGTCTGGATTTTGGATGCACAGTCTAATACTCTACCTGTGTCACTTGGCCAATTGACCTAACTTCTTCAACCCTCAGTTTCCTTATTTGATAATTGTAATCTCATAGAGTTGTTATGAGAATCAAGATGAAGAGTGGAATGCTTATGGGAATTCAAGCTGGTGCTGCCACTCTGGAAAACAGTAAGGAGGTTCCTCAAAAAACTAAAAATAGAACTACTCTATGACCCAGCAATTGCACTACTAGGTGTTTATCCATGGGATACGGGTGTGCTGTTTTGAAGGGACACATGCACCCCATGTTTATAGTAGCACTATCAACAGTAGCCAAAGTATGGAAAGAGCCCAAATGTCCATCAATGGATGAATGGATAAAGAAAATGTGGTATATATATACAATGGAGTATTACTCGGCAATCAAAAAGAATGAAATCTTGGCATTTGCAACTACGTGGATGGAACTGGAGGGTATTATGCTAAGTGAAATTAGTCAGAGAAAGACAAAAATCATAAGACTTCATTCATATGAGGACTTTAAGAGACAAAACAGATGAACATAAGGGAAGGGAAACAAAAATAATATAAAAACAGGGAGGGGGACAAAACAGAAGAGACTCATAAGTATGGAGAACAAACTGAGGGTTACTGGAGGGGTTTGGAAAGGGGGATGGGCTAAATGGGTAAGGGGTACCAAGGAATCTACTCCTGAAATCATTGTTGCACTATATGTTAACTAATTTGGATGTAAATTTAAAAAAAATTAAATTTAAAAAAAAGGAAAAAAATAAAATCTTAAAAAAAACATGACACAGACTGAAAAACAATAAAAAAAAAACAATAAAAAAAGAGTGGAATGCTTAGCTTTGCTTCACTGTAAGCATCTGTCTGCAAATCACTGATCTATTCCTTAAAATTATGAATGCAGTGTCTAGTGAGTATCCACTCATCACTTAGGATGCCAAGATGAAGAAGGTACAGTTCCTCCATTCTTGGACTCAGAGGCTGCTGTGGAAATGTTTCTTATCTTTCCTTCTGGATTTTGAGCCCTGAAGTGCAGAAATTATGTTAATGTTTATGGTCTACTAAGAGCCTTGTACAGTATCTCCTACAAAGGAGACTATCAATAAAATTTTTTTTCTCTTAGCTCTTTCCCCTTTTTAACATAGGTAGAAAATTTTGTACTCCAATGGCACATTACTCAATCTTGTATTACAGTTCCTTGTGTGAACATTTTCTCCCTCTTGCCTTTATCCCTTAAATACTAAGTAATCAATATGCATTTGAGGCTACTGGCTGTCTTATTGCTTCCCCTCTCCCATGCTTACTTTGAAATATTTCTCTGAGAAGTAGAATATCCTCTAGAGGCTTGAGAGTAAATTAAACAAAAATTAAATGTCTTTTTTTTTTTTAAATGACCTCACACCTGTCAGAATAGCTAAAATTAACAACTCAGGAAACAACAAGGACGTGGAGAAAGAGGAATTCTTTTGCACTGTTGGTGGGAATGCAAACTGGTGCAACCACCCTGGAAAACCATATGGAGGTTCCTAAAAAAATTAAAAATAGAACTACCCTAAGACCCAGCAATTGCACTACTAGGAATTTATCCTAAGGATACAAAAATACTGATTCAAAGGGGTACATGCACCCAGTGTTATAGCAATGTTATCAACAATAGCCAAATTATGGAAAGAGCCCAAATGTCCATCAACTGATGAATGGAAAAAGAAGACGCGGCACGCGTACACACACACACGCACACACATTGGAATGCTACTTGGTGACCCAAAAGAATGAGATCTTGCCATTTGCAACAACGTGGATTGAACCACAGTGTATTATGCTAAGCAAAATAAGTCAGTCAGAGGACAGACATCATATGATTTCACTCATGTGTGGAATTTGAGAAACATAACAAATGAACATAGGGAAAGGGAAGGAAAAATAAGATAAAAACGCAGAGGGAGGCAAACCATAAGAGACTCAAATACAGAGAACAAATGAGGATTACTGGGGGGATGGGGTAAATGGGTGATGAGCATTAGGGAGGGCACTTTTTAAGGTGAGGATTGCATGTCATATGTAAGAAATGAATCACTGGGTTCTAATTCTGAAGCCAATACTACACTGTATGTTAACTAACTTAATTTAAATTAAAAAATAATGTTCTGAGAATTGCTAACACATGGTATATCATTTTAAGTTTCTGTAGATTGCAATGCTCATACATTATAGTTACAACTTCATGTTGCTAATAATTGAGAATAGAGCATATTTCATATGCCTTTTATTTAGTTTACTATATAATAGCCAATGACTATTTAGCGTACACCCATCACAAAACTTACTTGTTGAAAGATTTTTGATGAAATGGAGTTCTTTGCCTACTCATGGGTTTTTTTTTTTTTGTTTTGCTTCCTTCTAAATTTTATTTTACAACCATAATTTCTATTATTTGCCTGTATAGATCTCATTTTTATTGCCCATATTGAAGCGATCATTTTGCTCTTTACCAAGTGATTCTGAATCAAGGAACTCTGTTAAAGGGTTTGTTCTATTTTATGATTAAAAGTTATTCCTGATTTTCCATCTCATAATAGGAAATAAATTGTGAAATATAACCACCACCAAATAGTTTCTACCAGACAAAATCCCTTTAAATATAAAGGGGAAATGAGATTGACTAAAATTTTAAAGAAGTGAAAGTTATACTTATAAAAATAAATATTGAAAGTCATGTTTCTTATGCTTAAAGCCAGCAAATGAGAAGTATTGAAAAGCTCTGAATATAATTGCAGTCATGAAAAAGCATAACTGGATAAGTCTAATTTTCCTTATAATACTTTGTTAATTAGAAGCATATGAAAAAGACAAACACCAAGTAAGAATTTTAGGTTGAGGTTTGGGCAATATTTAAATTCTTAAAATTTTTTACCATGTCTAAGTTAGGTTTAAACCAGGTAGAATGTAATGCACTTTGAGGTAAATCAGTGGTGCTTTTGTAAAATTCAATTAGTGGTTCATGGACTTGTCTGAAGCTTTGCCTCTTCATTCATATTCTTCGTAGAAGATAATTACACATAGACAAAGCCCTACAATCCATCAGGTCGACATTTGAGAATAAATTGCTATTAAATTACAATGCACTTTTGTCATATTTGCTGTAATACACAGGATTTATGTTGTGTCATAAATTTCTCAAGCTTATGTTTATGGCACTATTCAACAGATTGGATGTTTTCCATATTATTAACTAGGTGACTTTCCAGAATGTTAGACTCTCTTTTCTAACCCTTAACCACTAAACCCTTAGTTATGTAATAGTACAGAGTTAACAAAAATTTGTCATAGAGTGATCATATAGATAAAAGCTGATAGATTTCTGTTTTTAAGTTGCTCTTATGATTCTTTTAATGGAAATGTTTTAAAGGGTATATTTTCACTTAGAGATTGTTGAAAGGTAATTTTTTTCCTTGACATGGGAAACTAGAAGTATATAAAGGATATCTTAAAATATTGCACTGAAATTTAGCAGGGAAGTGACTTAAAACAAAATAGGTGGAATTTCACCAAATATATCTACCTCAAAAAACTCTTCATCATCTGTCCAAGTTTTTATGTTAAGCTAGACCCTTAACCATTTATTGAATTTGATTTTCTGATACATCTATCTCTGCATATTTTCCTAAGCTTATTTTCCTAAATAGATTTAAAACTATCTCAAAAGCTTATGGAGCTTTAATGCTGCAAGAGCTTATCTACTGCTGTCCCCTCCTTTCACAGAGGATAAAATAGAAACAGACATACAAATAAGGCAGTCTGGTCAAAAAATAGATCTTATGTGTGTTACCTCCCACTTGTGTCCTACTTTTGGAGGGTTCTGTTTACAAGCTTTTAGCCTCTCAACCGCTGATGGGTCTAGATTTTGAATAATCTCTTTGTTTGATTTCTATTTTCCTTCTCCTAAGAGCTTACCCTCTGAATACATTTGACTATCACTCTTGAATTTTTTTTTTTTCCCTCGGTAAAATTACATTCTTCCATTTCTTACAATCAACGCGACAAATACTATTATTTTTCACATTTTTTAAAAAATTTATTGCTTTGTCTCCAAGTTTGTAGCCCAAATTGTATCAGTTAGCTACTATCATTATGTGCTACATAAGAAACCATCCCAAAACTTGGTGGCCTAGAGCAACAAGCATTTATTTTGTGTTCACACACCTGCAAGATGATGGAATTTGGTTGGTGTGGACTGGATTGGCTGGGCTTGTTGCCAAACTCTAGATTAGGTCCAGATCTACTCTATGGGTCTCTCTTTCCTCTAGAGCTGGCTACCTAAGTATGTTATTTTCACAGCGAAACGCAAGACTGCATCCAATCTCACAAGCACATTGCAAACGTCTGCTTGCTTCATTGTGTCAGCATCCTGATGGACAAAACAAGTCACATAGCCAAATCTACCATCAATAATACAGGAAAGTTTTTCCTCCCCAAGAGGCAGATGCATTGGTCTGGGAGGGAACATTTGCTGAACAATAATTTAACACACTAGTTCTGGAACTACTCAAACTATACTGATACAACAATGTCTTCATCAGATATATTCAAGTAATTTTCAATGAAAACTCATTGCATACCAGCTGTGTGCTAATACTATTCAATCCTTTGTTTCTGCAACTCTCCACTTTGTGAAGATGTTTTGATCTAAGAACTCAGTAACAACCTCTTGGGATTTCCTTCTAGATGGACTGGATGTACAGAATTGGGTAGAGACTAATGAACACTGGAATCATTTTAAATTCACTGTTAGAATTTCACAAGCAATGTTTAAATTAACTGTTAGGAAAGACAGGACTGGTTTTTGCATAATCCTTCCCATAGTAGAGATTTTAAGAGTGGGAAAGAGAAATGGCCTTGCCCAGGGAAGCTGATCCATGTAGGCTGGCTCAGCAGTTGTGCAAGCCTAGAAATACTACACTGTCAGTATCTTTTGTGATCCAATGCCTGCATATCTCACACCATAGTCTGCCTTACACTTTTGTCGACACTTATTTCAAATGCATGTGTAATTGGATACCCATTCTACCACTGTTCAATTTTTGTCTCAGTTTTCACTATGATAAATAATGATGTGAGAAACATCTTTGTTTATAGATGGTCTATCTGATTGTTTTTTAGACTAGATGAGAAGAAGAGTTTTTCAATATAATTTCTTATAAGGCATTTGTCACAGTGCGACAAAGTTCTTTATGCATGTTTATCTGGTTTTTTTTGTTTTTAATTTTTTTGTGCTATAGAAATGGAATGTAACTTATATAACTTCTCCTTTCCTATGCGGCCTACTAAATTTGTTGACCGACTTCTATATTTAACTGATAATGATGCTTATCACCAATCTTTTATACCCTAACTTTCCCATTCTTAAAGTTTTAAATTTTAGTCATCTTTCAATTGTCTACACAATAGTTTTAATAGTGTGAGTAAAATGTATTGGAAATGCTTGCATATTTGGAAATCTCTTCTAGCACTCTACGTACATATGAACATTGCTAAGTACAACCTCTTCCTTCATGATGATGTACATATTGCTCAATTTCCAGCTGACATTAATTTTTAAGAAAAGAAAACTGAGGCCAAGCTAGTTTGTTTTCTTTCATGAGTGACTTGCATTTTCTGTCTGGATGCTTTTAAGACTTTTCTCTTTGCTATTCAAAAATGTCCCTCACATTTCATCCATCATTTCAGATAGAAATAGTCTTCTTACTCCATTCCAGAAAGTAGCATTTAATTACATCGTAGATAATTGCTACTGTTTTAGTTGAAAACAACTCCTTACAAGTAGCTGAACCAGTTTAAAGCTCTTCTCAACTCAAAACCCATTCACAGTCAAGACTCAGTTGTTTAGGAAGGGCCTATAGCTATGGCCCCAGGGGCTCTCTCCTCAACACTGAGACCTCTTACTCGGGTCACCCTTCCCACACACTTGTACCTGGGTTCTGCCTTCTGCCTAGCCTCTGTCACCTTTGCTTCAGTGAGGCAGGCTGACCCACATTCTGCTGGAGGCCCACCTTGTTTGCCATCTCACTCTTGGTTCCAGTGCCCAACTACAGCTGAAAGCAGGCCCATAGGAGGCAAGGCCAAGTCTACTGTCTCAGATATTTCTTATTCACGACAAAAATTGAGACACTCCCATGAACCAAATTTCCTAAATATATACATATGTATGTATGTGTGTGTATGTATGTACGTATGTATGTATATATATATATGTGTGTGTATATATATGTGTGTGTGTGTGTGTATGTATATATATGTATGTATATATAATACACACACACACACACATATATATATATATAATAAATGGAATCAGTAGTTTTGGTTTACTTGTGTCCATTATCTTCCGGAAAAAATTTCCAAACTATTGAAAAGTTAATTCAGAGAAATAATTGGTTATTTAAAAAAATCAGTTGAATTCCAACAACCAATTTCATCCACTTACTAAACAGTTGCTAATTTATAAAAAAAAAAAAAAAAAAAAAAAAAAAAAACAACGTTTATTTTAATTTTTTTTTTTTTGAGAGCAAGAGAGATGGTGAGTGGGGAAGGAGCAGAGAGAGAGAGGCAGACAGAGAATGCCAAGCAGGCTCTGCACTATCAGCATAGAGCCTGACATGGGGCTAGAACTCACAAACCATGAGATCATGACCTGAGCCCAAATCAAGAGTCAGACGCTTAACCGACTGAGCCACCCAGGCGCCACTACTAATTTTTTATTTCAAATGATCCATTTAAAGGGTTCATTTCATGGGTGCCTGGGTGGCTCAGTCTGTTAAGCATGTGATTCTTGATTTTGGCTTAGGCCATCATCTCACGGTTGCTGGAATCAAGCCCCAAGCTATCAGCACACAGCCTGCTTGGGATTCTCTTTCTCCCTCTCTCTCACTGCCCCTCCTGTCCCTCCTTCTCAAAATAAAAATAAACATTGAAAAAACTGTTTCATTTCATTAAAAATTTTCAAATTGCTATCAATGTAGAGTCACTAGCAAAAGGACCCTAGCAACTACCATAACTCAATAGTATATATTCTCACTGATTATTCAAACAAACCATGTTTAAAGACTAGTTTGATTCAATTCTTCACAACTTGAATGTATAGCCTTGGATTCTTGCTATTAAGGGTGTCATTGTAATTAATCAACGATACTTTATATAAACATAGGATTTTAGTTATTAGGCTCAATTTTATGTGGTTATATACACAGCCTCTGTATGCATTCACAAGTATCTATGTGTGTGTTTAAAGGAGCTCCAAGTATACTGATAACTTAAAATTCTAAATTTCTTGGCTAAATTTTGCAGTCATGATATTGTGTTTCAGTATTTTAAGTAATCAACTTTCTAAAAATAAAATGAGGGTCACTTAATTTATTCTGTTTATCATGTACATACTTAACATGTATATATATAGAAGTAACTTTTAAAAGTTCAGTACTTACAATTCCAATTTCCTTAAAGTGATTACTTTACATATATGATGTATTAATTATTAAAGGTCTTATTATATAATGAATATAATTCCTTTCCTCAGCCAATATAAGTACCAACTATGTACTTTCCTAGATGCTCAGCAACCAGTTGTAAGATGACGAAGTTCCTTCATTCATGTAACTTTCATTCTGGTTTATGAAAATGTAAATATGGGAACAAATGTGAAATTGTATATATAAAAATACATAATTATACACACACACATATAATTTCATTAGTGAAAAGACTATGAAGAAAATCATGTAGACACCTCTCACTAGGAAAATATACTTTTAATCTACCAAATACTCATGGCAAGGAAAAATAAAGGAGTTGTGTTTAATTTTCAGTCTGCTTTGCTTGTAAATGATTTCTAGCTCATTTATTTTATGAGCACTTGGATGTCCAATCTTTTCATTGAAAAATAAGTGTTACATAGCTACTCCACTTAGTGTTTTGATACAAACTTATCACTAAAGAAAGCTAGAAAACAAGGGAATAAAGCAAGAGTAGAAAGGAATAGGAACGCCTGGGTGGCTCAGTAGGTTAAGCTGCCAGCTTCAGCTTAGGTCATGATCTCAGTTCGTGAGTTCAAGCCCTGCATTGGGCTCTGTGCTGACAGCTCAGCCTGGAGCCTGCTTCAGATTCTGTGTCTCCCTCTCTCTGCCCCTCCCCCATTCACATTCTGTCTGTCTCTCTCTCAAGAACAAACATTAAAAAAAACAAAACAAAAAACAGAGAACTTTCTCTGTAATGGGCCTGATAGTAAATATTATAGACTCTGTGGGCCATATACTCTTTGTTATCACAAATATTCAACTCTGATAGAGCATGAAAGCCGCCAGAGACAGCATGCAAATGAATGCATATGACTGTGTTCCAATAAAACTTTATGTACAAAAAAAATTTTTAAGTAGAAAGGAACAGAGAAGAATGACAAAACAGCCATAAAACAAGTTTAAAAAGTGTATTAAATACCTGTCTATAAATAATGATTTAGAATGCAAATGGACTAAATGCTCCAATCTAAAAACACAGAATAGAATGTTAACATTTGGGGGATCTGAGTGAAGGCTATACAGGGATTCTTTGTACTATTTTGAAATGTCTATGTATTGAAAATAATGCTGATGTTAAAAACAAAAAAAAAAAAAAAGGGGAATGGAGGCTTGAGGGGAAGACAGTGGAGTAGGATGATCCTAATCTCACCTCATCCCACAGGTACACTTAGATAATACCAACATGAGTGTAAATAACCCAGAAAACAACCCAAGACTGGCATAACAGACTCTCCACAGCTAAACATAGAGAAGAGGCCACATTGAAAACTGTAGGGAGGGTGGAGACAGGGCTTGGACAACTGACCTGTGACACTATCCATAGGAGGGAGTGACACTAGAGGCACAGAGATGGGAGAGAAGCAGACCCCACACTGGGAACAGAGGACCCACACTGGAAAGAAATTCCCATAATATTTGGCTTTGAAAACCATAGGAGGATTAACTTTGTGAGTTCTTACAATCTGGGGCCTTAAAAATCAGCTCTTCTCTGGAAGAGCTAGAGGGTGCTAGGAAACAAAGTACCTGATTTTCAAGAGACAACAGAACAAACAGCCTAGCTAAAATGCAGGATAGAAGCAGCAGGTTGAAAAACACCTGGGGTATATGGAGAGCTGGTAGGTGCCGTTTCCATCCAATGCCCCCAAGCCTAGATACATGGACACCTAAGAGGCCCAGCATAGCATGAACACTCTCCACCTAGTTTGCTAACAGCAAGCCTCATCTTCACACTCTTCTGCAGACCTCCCCCTCCAAGGCACCCTTGACAGGAGTTCTTTAAAGCTCTTCATTTCCCCTCCTACAGCAGACCCCTGCAAACCTCATGAATACCTTGTACCCTAACCCCATAGTCTCATGCAGGCCCTCCCCATCCAACATGCCCTTGGCAGGAGTCCATCCAAAGTGATACCACAGTGTGGCAGTGGGCAAGTGGCCCTGACAGGGGCCAGCACCAGTCTAAAGTGACTCCTGCCCCAGGGAGAGAAGATAACTACACATACCAGTCCTACGGCAGCCCCAGCAGTGGGCAAGGGGACAGACATCATGTCTGACTGCAGGCCCCACCCACCAACTAAAGCTTCTCAGGGGACAACACAGGGAGAGAGTCCTGCAGTTCAGTTTGACCACAGCTCTGACAAATGCCTGGTCTGACCCAACTCAAGCCTAAGGTTGCCCCAAACTGGCCCATTAACAGCACAGGGACCAATCCCTGCCCATAACAGGCAAAGAGAACCATTGGAGATGACTAGACTGAAGGTAAGTGCAGCTCAGCCATAGCTGTAGAGTACATGTAACACACATAGAAGACACCCCTGAAGCGAAACAGGGGACACTGCACTACAGGGCATGACAGGACCTCTGCTTCATAAGGTTACTATTTTCAAGAGCAGCAGTTGTCACTGACCTTCCTAACATATAGAAACAGACACAGAGAGTTAGACAAAATAAGGAAACAGAGGATTATATCTCAAGTGAAAGTACAGGATAAAATCACAGCAAGAGACCTAAACAAAATGGAGATAAGTATTATGTCTGATAGAGAATTTAAAGTAATGATCATAAAGATACTCACTAGACTTGAGAAAAGAGTGGGGGACCTCAGTGAGACCCTCAACAAACAAAAAACATAAAAAAGAGCCCAACAGAGATGGGAAAATTTCACAACTGAAATTAAAAATATACTAGAGGGAATAAATAGACTAGAGAAAGCAAACAAATTGCTCAGTGACCTGGAGTACAAAGTAATAGAAAACAATCAGCTGAATATTAGAAAGAAAATATATAATAAAAAATGAAAATAGATTAAGGGAACTCACAACACCATCAAGCATAATAACATTGACATTATAGGGATCTCAGGAAAAGAAGAGAAAGAAAAGAGGGTAGAAAATTTAAAGAAATAATAGCTGAAAACCCCAAATCTGAGGAAGGAAACAGAAATCCAGATCCAGGAGACAAAGAGAGGCACCAACAAAATCAAGCCAAGCAGGTCCACACCAAGACACATAGTTATTAAAATGGAAAAAAGTAGTGATGAAGAATTTTGCAAGCAGCCAAAGAAAACAAAGCAGTTATATACAAAGGAAATTCTGTAAGCCTATCAGATAATTTTTTGCAGAAACTTTGCAGGCCAGAATGGAGTGGCAGGATATATTCAAATTGCTCAAAGAAAAAAACCCTGCAACCAAGAATAATCTATCTGGCAAGGCTATCATTCAGATAGAAGGAATGACAGAATTTCCCAGACAAACAAAAGTTAAAGAAACTAATGACCACTAAACCAGCCCTATAAGAAATGTTACAGGGACTCCTTAAGTGGAAAGGAAAGACCATAAGCAGGAGTAAGAAAAGGAGGAAACACAAAAGCAGTAAAAATAATCACATGTATAAAAATCAGTCAAGGGATTAATAAAATTAAAGGATGTAAAGTATGACACCATATACCTAAAATGTGTATACAGTAAAGAATGGGTACAAATTTAACTGACCATCAACCTAGTATAGACTGCTATATGAAGAAGAGTTTATATACAAACCTAATGGTAACCACAAACCAAAATCTAATAATAGGCAAAAAATAAAACAAAAGGAATTCAACTATATCACCAAAGAAAGCCAACTCATAGTGAGGGAGCTAAAGAAGGAAGGAACAGAGAAGAACTACAAAACAACCATAAAATAAGTAACAAAATGACAGTAAGTACATACCTGTCAATAATGCCTTTCAATGTAAATGGACTAAGCACTCCAATTAAAAGACACTGGGCGACAAAATGGATAAAAAAGTAAGACCCATCTATATGCTGCCTACAAGAGACTCATTTCAAACTTAAAGACACATGCAGATTGAAACTAAAGAGATGCAGAAACATGTATCATGCAAATCAAAGTGAAAAGAAAGCTGGGGTAGCAATACTTACATAGGATAAAATAGACATTAAAACAAAGACTGTAACAAGACACAAAGAACACTACATAATCACAAAGGGAACAATCCAACAAGAAGACATAACAATTGTAAATATTTATGCACACAGCATGGGAGCATCTGAATATATAAAGCAACAATTAACAAACATAAAGGAAGCAAGCCATAGTGATACAATAGTATTAGGGAACTTTAACACCCCACTGACATCAATGGACAGATCATCCAAACAGGAAATCAATAAGGAAACATTGGGTTTGAATGACACATTGGACCAGAGGGTTCTAACAGATATATTCAGAACATCTATCCAAAAATGGTGGAATACACATTCTTTTCAAGTGCACATGTAACATTCTCCAGAATAGATCACATGTTAGACCACAAAACAAGTGTCACCAAACTCAAAAAGTTTGAAGTCCTACGATGCCATGTGTTTTTTCCAACGATTATGCAATGAAACCAGAAATGAACCACAAGAAAAAATCTGAAAAGAACACAAATATATGGAGATTAAATAACGTGCTACTAAACAATGAATGGGCCAGCCAAGAAATCGAAGAGGAAACAAAAAAATACATGAAGTCAAATGAAAACAAAAACACAACAGTTCAAAATCTTTGGGGTGCAGCACAAGCTGTGCTAAGAGAGACGTTTATAACAAAATAAGCCTATCTCAAGAAGTAGGAAAAATCTCAATAAACAAACACTTAAAAGAGCTAGAAAAAGAAGAACAAATCCCAAGGCCAGTAGAAGGAAGAAAATACTAAATCTTAGAGCTTAATAAATGAAATAGAGACAAAAAAAAAAAAAAAAAAAAAAAAAAAAAAACCACAATAGAACAGATCAATGAAACCAGGAGCTGGTTCTTTGAAAAGAACAACAAAATTGAAAAACTTTAGCCAGACTTCTTGAAAGAGAGAGAAAGAGAGAGAGATAGAGAGAGAGAAGTCAAATAAAATTAGAAATGAAAAGAAATAACACCAAGAAATATGAAGGATTATAAAAGAATATTAAGGAAAATTATATGCCAACATATAACTTTTCATAGTATTCCCTGATAATTGCTTATATTTCTGAGGGATTGGTTGTAATAATTCCATTTTCATTCATGATTTTATCTATTTGGGTCATCTCCCTTTTCTTTTTGAGAAGCCTGGCTAGAGGTTTATCAATTTTGTTTATTTTTTCAAAAAACCAACTCTTGGTTTCATTGAACTGCTCTACTATTTTTTAAGATTCTATATTGTTTATTTCTGCTCTGATCTTTATTATTTCTCTTCTTCTGCTGGATTTGGGGTGTCTTTGCTTTCCTTCAGGTGTGCTGTTAGATTTTGTATTTGGGATTTTTCTTGTTTAATGAGATAGGCCTGGATTGCAATGTATTTTCCTCTTAGGACTGCCTATGCTGCATCCCAAAGCACTTGGATTGTATTTTCATTTTCATTTGTTTCCATATATTTTTAAATTTCTTCTCTAATTGCCTGGTTGACCCATTCACTCTTTAGTAGGGTGTTCTTTAACCTCCATGTTTTTGAGGTTTTCTAGACTTTTTCCTGTGGTTGATTTCAAGTTTCATAGCATTGTGGTCTGAAAGTATGCATGGTATGATCTCAATTCTTTTATACTTATGAAGGGCTGTTTCGTGACCCAGTATGTGATCTATCTTGGAGAATGTTCCATGTGCACTTGAGAAGAAAGTATATTCTATTGCTTTGGGATGCAGAGTTCTAAATATACCTGTCAAGTCCATCTGATCCAATGTATCATTCAGGGCTTGTGTTTTTTTATTGTTTCTCTGTCTAGATGTTCTATCCATTGTTATAAGTGGGGTATTAAAGTCCCCTGCAATTACCACATTCTTATCAATGGGGTTGCTTATGTTTGTGCTTGTTTCATATATTTGGGAGCTTTCATATTCGGTGCATAGACATTTATAATTGTTAGCTCTTCCTGATGGATAGACCCTGTAATTATTATATAATGCCCTTCTTCATCTCTTGTTATGGCCTTTAATTTAAAGTCTAGTTTGTCTGATGTAAGTATGGCTACTCTAGTTTTCTTGTGACTTCCAGTAGCATGATAGATAGTTCTCCATCCCCTAACTTTGAATCTGAAGGTGTCCTCAGGCCTAAAATTGGTTGGAGCATTTAGTCCATTTACATTCAGTATTATTATTGAAAGATATGGGTTTAGAGTCATTGTGATGTCTGTAGGTTTCATGCTTGTAGTGATGTCTCTGGTACTTTGTGGTCCTTGCAACATTTCACTCACAGAATCTCCCTTAGGATTTCTTGTAGGGCCGGTTTAGTGGTGATGAATTCCTTCAGCTTTTGTTTGTTTGGGAAGACGTTTATCTCTCCTATTCTGAATGACAGACTTGCTGGATAAAGGATTCTCGGCTGCATATTTTTTCTGTTCATCGCATTGAAGATTTACTGCCATTCCTTTCTGGCCTGCCAAGTTTCAGTAGATAGGTCTTCTGCTAGTCTTATTGGTCTCCCTTTATATGTTAGAGCGTGTTTATCTCTAGCTGCTTTCAGAATTTTCTCTTTATCCTTGTATTTTGCCACTTTCACTATGATATGTCACGCAGAAGATCAATTCCAGTTATGTCTGAAGGGAGTTCTCTGTGCCTCTTGGATTTCAATGCCTTTTTCCTTCTCCAGATCAGGGAAGTTCTCAGCTATGATTTGTTCAAGTATACCTTCAGCCCCTTTCTCCCTCTCTTCCTCTTCTGGAATTCCTATTATACAGATATTGTTCCCTTTGATTGCATCACTTAGTTCTCTAATTCTCCCCTCATACTCCTGGATTTTTTTTATCTCTCTTTTTCTCAGCTTCCTCTTTTTCCATCATTTTATCTTCTAATTCACCTATTCTCTCCTCTGCCTCTTCAATCTGTGCTATGGCCACCTCCATTTTATTTTGCACCTCATTTATCACATTTTTTAGCTCCTCATGACTATTTCTTAGTTCCTTGATCTCTGTAGCAATAGATTCTCTGCTGTCCTCTATGCTTTTTTCAAGCCCAGCAATTAATTTTATGACCATTATTCTAAATTCTTGTTCCGTTATATTACTTAAGTCATTTTTGATCAATTTGTTAGCTGTTGCTACTTCCTGGAGTTTCTTTTGAGAATTCTTCTTCTGTTTCATCATTTTGGGTAGTCCCTGAGGTAGCTCCAAACTGCAGGGCACTTCCCCTATGCTTCCCAGAGAAACTTGTGTTGGTGGGCTGGGCCACAGTCAGACCCGATGGATGTCTGCCCCTAGTCCACCGCTGGGTCCACAGTCAGACTGGTGTGTACCTTATCTAAGGAAAATTATATGTGAACAAATTGGACAACCTAGAAGAAATGGATAATGCCTAGAAACATATAATCTACCAAAATTAAATCAGGAAGAAAGAAAATTTGAACAGACCAGTTAACAGCAACAAAATTGAATCAGAAATTAAAACAAAACAAGACAAACAAAAAAACCTCCCAACAAACAAATGTACAGGATCAGATGGCTTCATAGGCAAATTCTACCAAACATTTAAAGAAGAGTTAAAACCTATTCTTCTGAAACTACTCCAAAAAATAGAAGAGGAAGCAAACCTTCCAAATCCATTCTATGAAGCCAGCATTACCCTGATATCAATACCAGATAAAGACACTATAAGGGTGCCTGTGTGGCTCAGGTGGTTAAGCATCTGAGTCTTGATTTTGGCTCAGGACATGAACTTGTGGTTAGTGAAATCAAGTCCCACATCAGGGTCTATGCTTACAGTGCAGAGCCAGCTTGGGATTCTCTCTCTCTCTCTCTCTCTCTCTCTCTCTCTCTCTCTGTCTCCTTCTGTCCCACCTCCATTTGTGCTCACCCACAGTCTCTCAAAATAAATAAATGGGCTTAAAAAAAAAAGGCACTACAGACAAAGAGCATTACAGGCCAGTATCTCTGATAAACCTAGGTGTAAAAGTCCTCAACAAAATATTAGCAAACCAAATCCAACAATACATTAGCAGAATCTTTCACCACAATCAAATGGGATTTATTCCCAGGATACAAAGGTGGTTCAATATTTACAAATAAATCAGCATCATATACCATATCAACAAGAGAAAGGATTAAAACCATATGATCATTTCAATAGATGCAGTATTTTTTAATAGGATTGTTTATTATGATTTCTTCTGAATAGCAAAAATGGTAAGTGAACTGATTCAGAATAAAATTTATTTAGAAATGTAAAGGAAATGGATTGGCTTCATGGCAAGAAAAATGCCAAGTGGAAGATAAGGGACATTAAATAATAACTTACTGTGTCCTATGGTTACAGGCTGAGTTGTATACTCCACAAATTCATATGTTAAATTTCTAAATCACAATGTAATGCTATTTGGATACGAGCAACTTGAGAGGTAATGAAGATAAGATGAGGCAATGAGGGTGCGGCCCTCATGACAGGATTAGTGGCTTCATGAGAAAAGGAAGAAAGAAGAGAGAATTCTTTCTGCTATATGAACAAACCGTGAGAAGACTGCCATCTTCAAGCCAGGAAAATCCAGCTCTCAGTAAGAACCAAAGTACTTAGTACATTCATCTTGGACTTCCTAGTGTCCAGAACTATAAAAATACACATCTATTATTTAAGTCACTCAGTCTGTGGCACTTAATTATAGCAACCAAAGGAGACTAATAGATCTACTATTAGTAGATGGTGGAGATGGTGGAAAAACATACAAGCAGGCTTAACCAAATTATTAAATAGTACAATACAAGGATGGTAGGATAATTATTGTGATATTAATTTCTGTCTTGTTTTTTCTTGAAATACTAAAAATAAGTTTTACTTTCCTACATATAACCAAGAATAACTTCATATTCTGTTCATCTTCACCAGCTTTTGCGTACCAGGGCCCCAAAGTGTAAGTTGTTAGGCAGGCAAAAAAAAAAAAAACATTACCAGTTAGGTTTTTGTTTTTAAATTACAGAGACACTAGTGGTGGTAGTTTTACAGAGAGGGCAAGGAGTCTGAGCACTGAATACCTTGATCTTGGGGACCATGCAAGTTTTAGGCTGGGGCACTGAATATCCCAGGGGCAAACAGAAAGGACTGCAGTCTACAGGTTCTTCCTCAAATTCTTTCTATTCAGTATGGGCCCTCTTATACATTTATCCAGCCCTGGAGTGGGGAGTGAGACCAGTCCCCTAACAATGACTGATATTGGGTTTCTAATTCACGGTTAAAAAAACTCAAGTCAGATTTAACATGAATTAAAAAAAAAAAATAAAACAAGAGAATTTTCTTGTAACCAGTAAGGTAAAGCAAATTCATACCACATCATGCAAATTGCATACACATATGTGAAAAGGGTTTTTAGATGCTCTCCCAGGCATGATCTACAAATTCACCCTAGAAGTTTGGGAATTGTAGGGAGAAACTTCTATAAGGTAGTGTTTCTCAATTCTGTTGTAGCGGCACAGAATTCTCTTGAGAGCTTTTATACTAAATGCCCAACCATAGCCCAAACTAATTAAAGAATCTTTGGGCATGGGATCCAAGCATCGGTTCTGTTTTGCTTTGTTTTTAAACCTCTCCAGCCACTGCAGAGCCAACATGAGATCTATTGACTCAGACTATACTGAGCCATGTGGCAGTCAATAGTGAGGCCATAGGACAAGGAGAGGCAGTGAGAGTGTGTATGCTATGGACAGATGAAACTGTATGTGCAAAGGTCTGAGGCATACAATTGAGGAAGATGCTTATGAGGAGTTACAATTTGAGTCAGTGGACTCTGTTGTACATTTCTGGAGAGGTAAGGGAGGTATTGAAGGATTCAGCTAGACAGGCCCAGTAGAATTTTGGCACATCCTTGCTGCCATGCCAAGAAGCTTGGCTTTTATCCTGTGCAGTCCACTGGAACACTGTACTCGGCTGGCTAGGGAGTTGTCAGATTGGATTAGCATGTGAAAAGGAGCATTTCAGCAGCAGCTTCGAGAAGGAACTGGAGCTGGAGGCAGATAACACCAGTGGTAGGGAGAACAGTTGGCATTTCAGAGAAAAAGATGATGCGGCTGTACCCAGAAGTATCCAGAATGGATAAGAAAGAAGTGTGATAAATATTTAGGAGGTTAAATTGATAGGGTTTGGATTGAAAGGTGGCAGACATGAAAATGCATTTGTCAGATCTCCCGCAATGTGTGGAGGATAACTGACCAGCGCCCCCAGGTTCCAGCCCACCAGATCAACTACTTTATTCATGACAAGGCCATGATTCTCAATGTTGCTCCTAGCCAATGAATGAACATGGTTGGGGGTAGTGATGCAAGCCATTCCTGTAACACGCAAGACTCCTGCAGCATACAGGACACCTACAATGAGAGACTTCAGCTGGAAGACTCCTCCTTCACCAGCTTTAACCTTTGTCTTCCTGCCTTGTCCCTCTCCTTTACAAAGAAGAAATTTTCTTTACAGTCTGAAGGATTTTCCTATTGACTCCTGCTCCCCTCCCTTTATCCTTCATAGGTATTCCCCCCAATAATCTTTTTTTAATTTTTTAAAATTTATTTATTTAAATTCAAGTTCATTAACATATAGACATATAGTGTAGTATTGGCTTCAGGAGTAGAACCCAGTGATTCATCACTTCCATACAATACCCAGCGCTCATCCCAACAACTGTCCTCCTTAATGCCCATCACCCACTTAGTCCATCCCCCATCCAACACCTGTCCAGCAACCCTCAGTTTGTTCTCTGTATTTAAGAATCTCTTAAGGTTTGGGGCACCTGGGTGGCACCTGTGCTGACAGCTCAGAGCCTGGAGGCTGCTTCGGATTCTGTGTCTTCCCCCTCTCTCTCACCCTCCCCGCTCACACCCTGTCTCTATCACTCAAATATAAATAAACATCAAAAAGATTTTAAAAAAAGAATCTCTTACAGTTTGCCTCCCTCTGTGATTTTCTTATTTTTCCTTTCCTTCTCCCATGTTCATTTGTTGCGTTTCTCAAATTCCACATATGAGTGAAATCATATGATCTTTCTCTGACTTATTTTGCTTAGCATAATATGCTGTAGTTCCATCCATGTTGTTGCAAATGGCAAGATTTCACTTTTTGAGCACAGAGTAGTATCCTATTATATATATATATATATATATATATATATATACACACACACACACACACACACACACACACACCACATCCTATCTATCTATATATATACACACACACACACATACACATACACACACACACACACATACACACACCACATCCTCTTTATCCATTCATCACTTGATGGACATTTGGGCTCTTTCTATACTTTGGATATTGTTGATAGCACTGTTATAAACATTGGGGTGCATCTGCCCCTTCAAATCAGCATTTTTTTTTATCCTTTGCATTAATACCTAGTAGTGCAATTGCTGGGTCATAGGGTAGTTCTATTTTTAATTTTTTGAGGAACCTCCATACTATTTTTCAGATTGGCTGCACCAGTATAGATTCTTACCTACAGTGCAAAAGGGTTCTCCTTTTTCTGCATCCTCACCAACATCTGGTGTTTCCTGAGTTGTTCATTTTAGCCATTCTGACAGGTGTGAGGTGGTATCTCATTACAGTTTTGATTTGTATTCACCTGATGATGAATGATGTCGAGAATCTCTCTTCATGTGTTTGTTAACCATCTCAATGTCTTCTTTGGAAAAGTGTCTATTCATGTCTTCAGCCCATTTCTTCACTGGATTATTTATTTTCTGGGTGTTGAGTTTGATTAGTTCTTTATAGATGTTGGATACTAATCCTTTATCCAATATGTCATTTGCAAATATCTTCTCCCATTCTGTTGATTACCTTTTAGTTTTGTTGATTGTTTCCTTTGTTGTGCAGAAGCTTTTTGATGAGGGTCCAATTGTTGATATTTGCTTTCATTCTCCTTGTCTCTGGAGACATGTCTAGTAAGAAGTTTCTGTGGCTGAGGTCAAAGAGGTTGCTGCCTGTTTTCTCCTCTAGGAGTTTGATGGTTTCCTGTCTCACACTTAGGTCTTTCACCCATTTAAATTTATTTTTGTATATAGTGTAAGAAAATGGTACAGGTTCATTCTTCTGGATGTTGCTATTCAGTTTTACCAGCACCATTTGCTGAGAAGACTGTCTTTTTTCCCCCACTGGATATACTTTCCTGCTTTGTTGAAGATTAGTTGGCCATACATTTGTAGGTTCATTTCTAGGTTCTCTATTCTGTTCCATTGATCTATGTATCTGTTTTTGTGCCAGTATCATACTGTCTTGATGATTATAGTTTTGTAATGCAGCTTAAAGTCCAGAATAATGATACCTTCAGCTTTGGTTTTCTTTTTTAACATTACTTTGGATATTCAGGGTCTTTTCTGGTTCCATATAAATTTTAGGATTGTTTGTTCTAGTTCTGTGAAGAATGCTGGTGTGATTTTTATAGGGATTGCATTGAATGTGTAGATTTCTTGGGTGGTATAGGCATTTTAATAATATTTGTTCTTCCAATCCATGAGCATGAAAGGCTAGAAAGGTCTGAAATACACAACCTAATCTAACACCTAAAGGAGTTAGAAAAGGAACAGCAAATGAAGCCTACAGCCAGCAGAAGAAGGGAAATAATAAAGATTAGAGCAGAAATACATGATAGAGAAACAAACAAACAAAAAGACCCAATAGAACAGATCAATGAAAGTAAAAGCCGTTTTTTTGGAAGAATAAACAAAACTGATAAACCCCTAGCCAGACTTATCAAAAAGAAAAGAGGCAGGGTCCAAATAGATAAAATCACAAAAAAAGAGAAGAGATCACACCCAACACCACAGAAACACAGAAGACAATAGTATGAAAAATTATATGCCAACAAACTGGACAGTCTGGAATAACTGGACAAATTCCTCGATACTCACACACTACCAAAGTCAAACAGGAAGAAACAGAAAGTTTGAACAGGCCCATAATCAGCAAAGAAATTGCATCAGCTATCAAAAATGTCCCAACAAATAAGAGTCCTGGGCCAGATGGCTTCCCAGGGGAATTCTACCAGACATTAAAAGAAGAGTTAATACTTACTCTTCTCATACTATACCAAAAAAAAAAAAAAAAAATAGAAATGGAAGAAAAGCTTCCAAACTCATTCTGTGAAGCCAGCATTACCCCACTCCCCCAATAACCTCTTTTACATTTTATCCCCTCTTGGTGTCTTCTTCTTGAAAGATTCAAATTAACACTATACTAATTGTGAGGATGTGAGAAAAGGAAGGTTTTAGGATTTTGGGACATTCAGGTACAGATTTCCCATAGGGAACCACTTATTATGAATCAGAACTCAAAAAAGAGGTCAGAAACACAGGTATACATTTGAGAGTCATCAGGGGCAGTTTGCACCATGGCCATGAGTGAGAAAATTGAAGATAATAGATAACATGAATGAACCAAGTATAAAGCGAGGAAACACCACAGAGGACCCTGTGGAGGAGGCAGAGAAATGGCTAAAAGATGGGGAAAGGCGCGCGCGCGCACACACACACACACACACACACACACACACACACACACACCATACTATACACAAAACAACAGAGAAAAAAGTTTGAGTAAAGGTCAAGAGCGAGTAGGGGACAAGTATGTTAGGAAATAAAAAGATTCTCTCGCATCAAGTATGTTAAGTAAGCTAAGGGTTGTTAATTGGGGTGACTGTGGAAAATGCCCAAATGCAAAATGTTTAAGAAGGAATGGGACGTGAGGATGCCAGGCAAGAGCATTTGAAGAGCTACCGTGTGGAACAATGGGAAGAGGTGGGATGTTAGTTGGACAGTCTGGGTGTTCATGTTTCTTTCGAGATGGAGGAGAAGTGAATGGATTCACAGGCAAGCAGCAAGAAGCCAGAGTATACAGAATTGGAGATAAATGGTTTGCAGTTGTCCTAGAGTATTAGAGGGGATTAAATTAAAGACACAAGTGGTAGAACTAAGCCTCATCAAGCTGAGGTCATGGCTCCCTTTACTCTGAGCCAGGTAGCAGATACCTTTCAAGGTGCAATAGAGGGAAATTAAGACTCTTCTTAGGGCAGCTTCAATTTCCTCTCTGAAGGATAATGCCTAGAGAGAAGGTGGTGCTGAAAAGGGAAAAGCTTAAGTGCTTTTTGGAAAGGAGATTTTAAAAGGTGATTGTGGTCTGGGAGTGGCATGTCGATATTTAGGATTTCAGAGCTCCCTAATGATGAGATTGAGAAGGCACACTATAAAAGCTGGAGAAGATGAAATCAGAAGGCTATACTGGATGGCTTGTTCATATGGACATGATTCCCAACAGGAATCAGGGTGGAGGGAAATGCTAAGGCAGCTGCAAAGCTGTCAGTGATAGCAGGATTGTAATTAGGCTGACCAAAAAAAATAAGATGGTTTAAACCAATGGTCTAAGTCTCGAAACACCACGAGTTTCTGCAGAAAGATATAAATTAATAGTCTACCAACAGCAGTAGACAGCTGGTAGAATGCTATCCTTTCATCTCCATCAGGGAAAACTGAAACCTTAGGAATGGGAAACTTCCCCTTGAGATAATTGCAAAGTATGTCCTCTGCATAGAACCAGGTTTCAGTTAATAAGTGTTATGATAATGATAAAAATGTTTATTGACACATTATATTCTAGGCACTGCTTCAAATATTTTCATGTTTATTAATTTATTTCTGGAAAGCAAGGGGTGGGGGTGATCTGTGAAAAAGCTGAGGATATTAAAGTATTTGTTTCTGATGAAATAAACAAATTCCAGAAGGTAAAAAGGAAAGAGTGACAAGGTCAGCAATGAAAGGGCAGAGGAACATGCAGAAAAATGTGATAATTAGAACACTAGTTGTATTGAGAGTTTGGCCATGAACAGAGTCTCTAAATCTTGTTTTCTCACAGGTATCTCCAGTAGATTCCCAAGAAGGGTATAAAATGATAACAAGGACTAAGAAAATGACTAAGATGACAGTTTATAAGTAACTTGGGTTTCAGCCCTAAAGCTTACATGGAACCCTTTGTGTTAATGAGATGCAATGGATAAATGAGCCATAATAATTCGTTTCGACTCTGGCTTAAGACCCGGACTAAAAGCAAACTACCATCATCTACTTGGCTCTTTTTTCCATAGGTTTACACTCCTATCTCAGAAAATGATTACAAACGGAGAGGCCCAGGGACCAAATCTTTTCTGTGTTTTGATCTACAGGCTATTTTTAAATTTTAATTAATTCCCAGTATTTAAAAAAATCATACTTTACATAATGAGATAGGAAGGAATGGAAAAAATAAAGTTCCAGTATGGTACCAATTGGCTATGCTGAGTAGAAGCTAAGGTGGCCCACTTATGCCAGTTGCCCAAGACTTTTCCAATTTTAGAACTGAGAGTCCGACCCCACCTTGGAAACCCCATCCATCACAGGTACACTGTGACTGTTGAACACTCTTTTTTGATTGATGCACTGTGCTTTGGGGTTCACCCGAATTACTACCCGACCAGCATTAATTTTCTGGCTGGTTTCTGTAGGTTTCAGGCTTTCTAGATTTCGGCCAATCAAAGGCTGATGAACAGGAGGTTTAATTCTCCCGCTCCCAGGCAGTACCTCCCACAACGGAAGTGACTGACCTACTTAAAGAATCTTAGAGGAGCATAGAAAGAGAAGCACTTTATGTAGGTTTAAATGTGAATGCTACAGGCCATTCCACAAAGTTTGTCAGCTTCTAGCCCATTCATTTATTATGCATTAAGGCCCAAGTTCCATAATGGCTTTCTTTGATTCCTCAGCTTCTTGTGGGTGGACCCAGGCAGGAAGAATCCTTGTTTCTCCATTGTGGTTAGAATCTGCTTCTAAATAGCTAGACTTTTAGAGTTTGGGGGCAGTGGGAAAGAAAACAAGATACAGATGCAGTTACTTGGTCTGTTTTCCCTTGGAACACTGAGCCTAAAGAATCAGCTTGGAAGCAGAGGACACTGGCAATTGAGGGCTGCCTTCAGCTGCTGGGGCTGCCATAAGCCTGAAGGTCAGTGTGTTGTTGGTGTTGGTGAAGATGTGATTGCACAGGATTCCAAGACCTGCCTAAAGGGGTGTCAGCTTTGGCTTATGAGCCAAAAGAAAACAAACTAAAATTAGGATTCTAGAAACATCCAGCCCCAGGTACTCTGAGAGATTAGTGGCAGCTCTAAGTTCTGTGTTTTTACTGATTAGTGACTTCTCCCCATCCAATTGCACTTTCTGAAATATACTTCACTGTCATTATAGAGCAAATACAGCATCCACTGCATCATTTAGCAGTAAAAATCTAGGCTTTTACCAAATGGATTAAATATGACTTTATTTCAAATGAATTCCCTGATGTGTTAAGAAACATGTGGTATTTTAAAGCTATCCTTAGAACCGTCCCTTAAGTATAAGTGTGGGTGCCACCCGAGACATAAAATATTATAAATTGTATAAATAATAATTTGTATGAAACAATAGTTGCTTCAGGTCAAGTTCAAGAAGTCAGGGGATATAGTAGTGAAGTAACAGTGTACAAATGCTGTTGTGGCTATGTAATTGCTATGACACACTCTCTTGCTTCCCTAATTCATGATCTCAAGAGTTTGAGTTTGGCTGCATTTATTACCCGTAACCCTTCCGGCTGTCAGGGAGGCTCTCTGGCCACTTTCAGGATACCTGCCACTTTGGAACCAATGCTGTGGCACTGGACAGCGATTTTCTACTAGGAAAGAAACTGAGATACCATAGTCTACATGGGCTCTCCCAAGGAAATCAAGGGCTCTCCCAAGGAATCAAGAGTACCTTGATTACTGAGGTGATTTTGAGGGAGTGATTCAGAAAAACAGAATAGATAGTAAAACTCACTTCATAAAAATGATTATTTTTTAAGCAAGTTAGAACCTAGAGAGTGACAGGTAATCTATCAATATTTGTTTAATTAATATTTACTGAATAAATTATTTGGCCTTCGGTCAAGTTTCAAATTTCTGGAACCAGTAATCATTTTAGTGTGATTAATCTGAAGTGTGAACAAACTAAAGTTGGCAAAGTGTCTTATTAGAACTATTATTTTTCTGCTTTTTGGAACAACAACAAATCTAGTTGCTTCAATCTATTACTCTTCTAAGAAATCCAAAACAAAGTCCCTTCTCTTTAATATTACTATGTCAGGTTAGTATTTAGCAACAGTTGTGCTGTTTTTTCCCCTCTTTTCTCATAATGTCAATATTATTAATGGGAGATTAAGACTAGGTAAAACAGCATCAAAATGACACCAATTGGGGTGCTTGGGTGCCTCAATTGGTTAAGCGTCCACTATGCAAACAGAGCACTAAACAACAGAGGTTCAAAATACATTAAAATAAGCTGTTAGAGGCAAAGGAGATATAACCCAATCTATAATTATAGTTGAGGACTTAAACACCCCACTATTGGCAATTTTTTTCTCAACGTTTTTTATTTATTTTTGGGACAGAGAGAGACAGAGCATGAACGGGGGAGGGGCAGAGAGAGAGGGAGACACAGAATCGGAAACAGGCTCCAGGCTCCGAGCCATCAGCCCAGAGCCTGACGTGGGGCTCGAACTCACGGAGCACGAGATCGTGACCTGGCTGAAGTCTGACGCTTAACCGACTGCGCCACCCAGGCGCCCCCCCACTATTGGCAATTTGATAGAACTAAGGGGAAAATTAGCAAAGGTAAGGAAGAAGTGAGTAACGCTATCAACCAATAGGACCTAATTGGCATTGAGAGTACAATCCAGCATGCATGAGAATACCCTAGTCCTCTCCAACCCCATCCAGTTTCAGTCACCTGCAATCATCCATGATCCAGAAGCATGATGTTACTGATGTAACATCAGAAGGCCACAGAGTAGCCTACAGCTACATCACAATGCCTACATCATCCACCTCACCTCATCCCATCAAGTACAGTGTGATATTTTGAGAGCCAGACAGACCACATTCATATAGCTTTAATTACAGCATATTGTTGTAACACTTCTATTTTATTATCATTGCTCATCTCTTACTGTGCCTAATTTACAAATTAAACTTTACCATAGGTAGGTATGTAGAAGAAAAAAACATAGTATATGTAGATAGGGCTCAACACTATTTACAGTTTTAGGCATCCAGTGGGATTCTTGAAATACATTTTTCACAGAAAACGGGGCTATTGTATACATTCTCTTTAAGTGCTCATGGAATATTCATTAATGTAGAATATATCCTGGGTCATAAACCAAACCTCAATCAATTTGAAAGAAATGAAATTATAGAGAGTGTGCTTTCTAATAATAATGGAATCAAACTAGAAAAACAGAAAAACAACAGAAAAATCTTCAAGCACTTGGAAATTAAACAGTATATTTCTAAACAAGCCATAGATCAAGGAGGAAGTCTCAAAGTAAACTTACATATGTAGATAATTGAATGAAAAGGACTATACAACATATCACAATCTGTGGATGCAGATGAGTCAGTGCTGAGAAGGACATTTGTAGCATTAAAGACCTATATTAGGAAAGGAAAACTACATAGGCAACTCAAGTATCTAGTCCCGTTGGCAGTTACACCTTTAAAGATACATTAATAAATTTGTCTTTTTGCATCAGTCTCCCATTTTGTTGGTTCTAAGTTTTAGGGAGAGGCATTATGTAATGAGTGGTTGTTATGATTTAGTTGATATTTAGCCAGCTTCCTCCTGTGGTCATTTCAGTTCTTTCCACAGTTGCCACATAATCCTGAAAATCATTATGGATAGAACTGACATCAGCTACAAAATTATTTTTTCTGGATAAATTCTTAGATATGACAAGTTGCTTCTTTCTTATTTCAACAAATATTCTGAAATTCCAGTCAGAAACCTTGTTAATTTTTCCACATTTATCTATTATTCTGGAGTTTAAAAGTTACCATTAGGATGGTAATAAGTTTCCATTTCTTTTTAGAGTATGGGTACAAAGTAACTGAATGTGTTTGAGTGTAATTTGAGGTTCAAATACAAATAAATAATGTGATCATTTCCAAAGGTATAAAACCTACAAATTTTTACAACGCACTATCAGCCTGCTATTTACAATGACCTCTTGATATTCAAAAAGATTTAAGACATATTCGAGATAAATCAACAATAACATCTTGATATTTATACCCTGAAGGGATAGTGGGGAAAAACAAAAGGTAGAAAGAACATGCATTTTGGTCTAACATTTGCAAAATCTCCCCAATACAAAGGTATTCTTTTTAACTTTAATAAAGTAGATATTCAAAGCCATTAGATGAAGAATAAACTTGGAGTCTTCCTGTAATATTATAAAAAAGTGGGTTTTCTCCTAAATAACTCAGAAAATTGCCTTGTCTATTATAAAAGTTCTCTTGTTGGGGCGCCTGGGTGGCGCAGTCGGTTAAGCGTCCGACTTCAGCCAGGTCACGATCTCGCGCTCCGTGAGTTCGAGCCCCGCATCAGGCTCTGGGCTGATGGCTCGGAGCCTGGAGCCTGTTTCAGATTCTGTGTCTCCCTCTCTCTCTGCCCCTCCCCCGTTCATGCTCTGTCTCTCTCTGTCCCAAAAATAAATAAACGTTGAAAAAAAAAAAAGTTCTCTTGTAATGCTCTATTCTGGTCTTTTATGAAAGCGCATTTTCTATATATATGTTCTGGTATTCATTCAGCAAATGTATTCTAAGAATAAAGTTTGATTTCATACTAGTGGAAATTAAAATGTTTAGATTATAACATAATATAGAAGGATCAGTTATTAATAAACAGCAACCAAAAAGAAGCCAAATATTATACAACTAAATAGTTGTGAGTGAAAATCCATTATAACAAATAAAATATAATTTTCTGCATAATCAAGTATTTTAATACCCAGCTAGAATGCATTTTAAGAAGCATTCAACTAGATAGCATTTCAACATAAGAACATACACTGTACAAACCCTTCTAGATTGTTTTTCAGCTCAAATTCACATTTACTATGTACCAGTGCCATGCTAAAAACCTTGTGTTTTATATAATTTCATCCTCACAATGACCCTACAATACGTATACTATTATTATTTTGTTAGGGAGGAAGAAACTAATGCTCAGAGAGTTTGTGTAACATGCTCAGTACCACATTATTTGTATTCAATCAAATCCAGGCAGGTAGTTTCCAGAGCATAAGCTGGTTCCTTTCTCCAGTAGAGCTAATACTCTTGATCTGTCAAATAATCCCTAATTTTATTATTTATCAACCGTTCACTACGTTATTTTGTCTAATTCTAATGGAGAATAATTAACAGTTTATTTTAAAAGGCTTTTTCAAAGATGGATTAAAGAGTCTTGTTTGTAATTTGGGAAAGAGAAAGATGGTACTAAGGAATAGCACTGGAAACCACTAAAATGTTATTACTAGAATGTTGCATCTGTTCCCAGTAAGAAAGAGTTCATCTGCAGCCTGTGGTTCATGTTAAGTCTGAGAAAAGGAAACTCTTTATCAATTTGGTCCTCACACTGGTTTGGAAAGTGATTTACAGTATACTTCAGTGAGCCAGCACCCAGCTCTCCTGACTCACCATCAAGGCTATCTACATTGTTTTATACTAGAGTTTAGAGTTACACTGTATCATTTCTCAAGATCGCTACATTATGCTCAAATTATATAATCTGTGATTTGTGTAAACATTCAGAGATAGAGTCTGTACCAGCTTTTAATAAGGGGGAAGGGAATCTCTCTCTCTCTCTCTCTCTCTCTCTCTCTCTCCTCTCTCTCTCTCTCTCTCTCTCTCTCTCTCACACACACACACACACACACACACACACACACACACACACACCTATTTAGAGTATAGTATCAGGCTGCTTTTCTATTCCTATTATCTAGAAATAGCAGAGGGACCTTGGGTGCCCTGAGCAATTCTCAGAGGCATACCCAGTAGAGGTGAACTTGGCTGCCACACACAGTGATTCAGCAATTTACCAGGAGAGAATGTGGAGAGATGAGGAGGATTTTTCATCCTAGGTTTGGGTAAGTAACATTTCTCATTGTGCATACATAAAGAGATATCTACAGTTAATTTTGTTCTTTATTCCTTTTTAATGTTTATTCACTTTTGAGAGAGGGAGAAAGACAGAGCATGAGTAAGGGAGGGGCAGAGAGAGGGGGACACACAGAATCCGAAGCAGACTCCTGGTTCTGAGCTGGCAGCACAGAGTCCAATGTGGGGCTTGAACCCATGAACCGTGAAATCATGATCTGAGCTGAAGTCGGACGCTTAACCAAATGAGCCACCCACAGGCCCCAATTTTGTTTTTTATTCTAAAGTTACTAATGTGTGTAACTGGCTGGTTTCAGACCAAAAATTCCATTTGCCTTGAGAATATAGAACATGGAAACTGATTTTATAAGCTCATATCAGAAGTAAAATTTAAATTAAATAGTGATTATGACAATGTATTTGTATTACATGGCTAAAGACATGAGAATTTTTTTGGTTGTTAGACATGTATTCTATTTAAATCTAATATACATCTGGGAGAAAGACTAATAATTTGGTTAATCCAATTTTACAGAAGGGGAAGAAGAGGCAAAAGAATATTAAAGGAAAATTCCTTAAGTCATGTAGCACAGTGAAGTCTATGAGCAACATTGATCTCTGAAATCAGACTGCCTCTCCAAACAATTCCCATTTTATTAAAATATCAACTCTTCCTCAGATTGGCCGATTAAAAAAGCAAACGTTATATTAATTCTATTGGTCTATCAAATGAGTCAATGCAGCTGTGAAATGACTCCGTGAAAAAATGACAGCCAGTGGCCTTTCAAAAATAACTTTTTCTGAGAAAACTTGGGGCTTCCAGAAGGTGACTGTAATCGCTCAGGGACATGACTTACTTAGGGGGAAAAAAAAGTTCAACTCTCAAAGAGGAAAATGGAAATCAGTAGTGCTGAGAGAAAAAAGAAAGACTTTCAAAACCTGATTCTAAATTCCTTTCTGAGATTCACATGAGCACTTTAGCTCTAGAACAATGTTTCCAGAAACACAATCTATCAATAATGACATTTATAGGTCAATTACCATTACCTGGGGAATTTGGTCTACTCTTATTTTACAGTATATCTGCCAAAAGAAAATCATATATGGCATGTTTTGACTTGGCTCTAAGCTTTCTAAAAGACTTTCTTTCTTTTTCAGCTGAAACTCTGAAACTTACCTGCTACCCTTTTGGCCCAGAGCCAGTTCATCACTAAATCTACACTGTGCTGTGCTTCTCTGTATTCCAGCCAGCCTCCTATTTCAGACTTTGGCACAAATAACAAAGTGCTGATAGTGAAGCCACAAAATGTTAATATGAGGTCATTGGGGAGGAGGAGTGTGGAACTTCTTGGTAAAGCCTGGAAAAGGCCAAATAAGCAGAGAACATTCAATTGCTGAAGAACCAAAAGGCAGATTCCTTGTAGCCACTATGGTAACAAACCATTGTCTTCACGGTTGGTAAGACAACTTCCTGGTCAATAGATTTCTAAGGCCTACTTTCTGTCTCCTAGGAGATAGGTCACTGAGAACTCGCTTCATTTTTCATTAATTTATTACTTTACCCATCCTTTGCTACTTTAACCATCCATTTAAGAATAATTTTATTTTTAATATATACAACAGTGCTTGTAACAATTTAATGGACAAATTACTTGGGAATCTTGTTAAAATGCCATCTCTGATTCAGGAGTCTGGGGTGGGCTCAAAATTCTACATTTCTCCTAAGCTCACAGGTGATACCTATGATGCTTCTCTAAGGACAGGAGAGATATAAATCTATTTCATTTTCCTTTCTCCTACACCAGTGTTTTTGACACTTGTTCATAAAAAGCAAATTGTTGGGCCCAACCCAGCCCTACTAAATCTTGAGGTTGGATTGAGCAATCCTTGTATTATCAAGCCCTGTAGGTGATTCTGATGTGTGCTTAATGACCTATAGTTCCTAAAACCTGGCTGTATATTAGAATAACTTAGGGAGCTTACAGGTTGAATTTACCCCATAAAAAGAAATGTAGAAGTCCTAACTCCAGATGCCTATGAATGTGACCTTTATTTGGAAACAGTCTCCCCAGGGAAGAAGACTATGCAGGAAAAGGGCAGAAAGTAGAGTGATGCAGCTATAAACCAAGGAATGCCAAGGACTGCCATCAACTAGCAGAAGCTAGGAGAAAAGCATGCAACAGATTCTTTTCTAGAGGCTTCAGAGGAAGCCTGGCCTTGCCAACACCTTGATTTAGGACTTCTGATCTCCAGAACTATGAGAGAATGAATGTCTGTCTTAAATCACTTAATGTGTGGTACTCTGTTACAATAGCCCCAGGAAATTAATACAGAGCTTTGAAAAACAAAAGAATGCATACCCCCTTACCAAGTAAATCAGGATTTTTGGGAAAGTGTCTCTGCATGAGGATTTTAAAATCTCCCCCAAGGGATCCAATAAGTGATCAGTGTTGAAGTCCACAGCTCTAGACATTTTTTAGACTTAAATAGATTGAGTCAAAAACACTATGTGCAATTGTATATCAGTGTAAGATCATGTGTAAGTTTTTTTTTTAATTTTCAATGTTTATTTTTATTTTTGAGAGAGAACACATGAACAGAGGAGGAGCTGGGGGGGGGGGGGGGGTGGGAAAGAAGATCCGAAGTGGGCTCTGTGCTGACAGCAGTGAGCCCAATGTGGGGCATAAACTCATGAACTATGATATCATGACCTGAGCTGAATTCAGTCAGAAGCTCAACTAAGTGAGCCACCCAGATGCCCCCATGTGTAAGTTTTTTTAAGTATAAAAATCAGTTATATAGATAAATATACTAAGACAACATTTCTCAGTTTGGTTAGGGAAATACTGTTATTAGAGTCACCTTATCAATCGCCCATTAATAAGTGGTTCTTGGGCCCATCTCAAACCTAATGACTGGAGTCTCCTGCAGTAGTGTTTGAGTAGTTATCAAGCTCCCTTGAGGTAACCCCTGTGCACACTGACCTTTGAGAGCCATCCATAAAGAGGTGACTGGGCAAGTCTGAACTACTAGGGAGAGCTTTCCTGAAGATGAAGGGCCTGGATGAATGTAGGAAGAGAGCACAAGTGAGCATGTTATCAGTTGGAACTACTGAGAAACTTAGCTGCTGGATCAAAGAAGCATTCTAGAAGCCAATGGACATCAGCTAGGGCTGGTGAAAGAATGGAGAATTTTAAAATGCAGGTGACAAAGGAACACAATTGGCATTACCCAGGAGCTGAGAATTAAAATGCAGAACCTTGGGCTTACCTCAGCCCTATTGAGTTAGAGACTGCATTTTAACAATATCTCCAAGTAATATAAATGTACATTATATTTTGGGAAGCATTGTTCTGGTGCAGTAAGAAAACCTGTCAGAAGTTTCTAAGCAAGGACATGATATCATAAAATTATTCATGAATGAGCTTAGCTTAGTGGGGATGTCCAGGGCAAATAGAAATGCTTACAGAACTTTCCTGTAAACATTTCTTCAATAATGGAAATGTTCTATACCTGTGCCATTCAATACAGTAGCCACTTGTGTCTGTTGAGCACATCAATGTGATTAGTGTGACAGAGGAACTTAATTTTTTAAATTTTTATAATTTAATTAATTTAAATTTACATTTAAATAGCCACATGTAGCTAGTGGCTCCTGTATTAGCACAGGCTTGAGGCTACAAATGTGAAAACTAGTTAGGAGGCATTGGTGGCCAGAGGGTTCTCTGGGGCACCTGTGGGTATGACAATGTCATATGGAACCAAGTGTTAGTTCTGACGCAATTTTTATATCTGCTTAGAAAATATAGGCAATCCAATTTTCTATTGAAGAAATGAATTAATGACTGTTTAATTATGTCAAAATTATTTTTCAATTATAGAGGATGTAATTATCCTATCTAGGGCTTATCTAGTGCTTATGTCCATTGCTTGCTTCTTTCCTTTCCATTTTACTATTTACATTTCTTAGTTTGTCAATATTGCCATAGGGTCAATAGAGACAAGAAAACTCATGTTGCAAGAGATCTGAATGCTCAAGGAGAGACACCATTAGTTGCCTGAAATTTTGGGGTTTGTTTAATCAGTTCCAAATGTCTGTTGCTCCCAAAACTCATTGTCTTTTTCCTTCATAACAGGAGAGGTGTGAGTGAAATGTCCTTAATTCTTGTTGGTGGGGTTTGTGTAGTGTACCAGTACTGGATTGAGTACTGGATTGAGCTACATCAAACAGCTTTTGTACAGCAAAGGAAACCATCACCAAAACAAAAAGACAACCTACTGAAAGGTAGAAGATATTTGCAAATGATAGATCTGCTAAGGTGTTAGTATCCAAAATATAAAGAACTTATACAACTCAACATCCAAGAAAAACAAACAATCTGATTTAAAAATGGACAGAGGACCTTAATAGACATTTTTCCAAAGAAGACATCCAGAGGCCAACAAACACATGAAAAGATACTCAACATAAGTCACCATCAGGGAAATGCAAATCAAAACTACAATGAGAGACTCCTGGGTGGCTCAGGTGGTTGGGTGGCCAACTTCGGCTCAGGTCATTATGTTATTGTCCATGAGTTCAAGCCCCATGTCAGGCTCTGTGATGACAGCTCAGAGCCTGGAGCCTGTTTCAGATTCTGTGTACCCCCTCTCTCTCTCTGCCCCTGCCCCACTCGCGCTCTGTCTCACTCTGTCTCTCAAAAATAAATGTTAAAAAAAAAAAAAAAACTACAATGAGATATCTCCTCATACCTGTCAGAGTGGCTAAAATAAAAAGAAACAAAAGGTGGTGTGGATGTGGAGAAAAAGGAATGTTCATGCACTGCTGGTGTGTATCTAACCACTGTGGAAAACTGTATTGGCATTTCTCAAAAAATTAAAAATAGAATTGCCATGTCACCCAATAATTCCACTATTGGGTATTTGCCCAAAACAAATGAAAACACTAATTCCAAAAGATACATGTATTCTCATATTTATTGCAGCATTATTTATAGTGGACAAGATATGGAGGCAAACTAAGTGTCCATGAATAGATGAATGCATAAGGAAGATGTGGCATATACATACAGTGGAATATTGCACATACCATATAAACGGATGAGATGGGCCATTTGCAACAACATGGATGGATCTAGATGGTATTATGACAAATTAAGTCAGACTGAGGAAGACAAATACCATATGATTCCATTCATAAGTAAAATCAGACAAAAAACAAACGAATAAAAAACAACAAAAACAAAAACCAGAATCAGACCTATAAATACAGAGAACAAACTGATGGTTGCCAGAAGGGAGAGTTTTGCCATGACAGGATTTCAGTTATGGCATGAGTAAATCACAAGAATAAAAGGCACAGCACAAGGAATACAGTCAATGATATTGTAATAGTGATGTAATGAGACAGAAGATAGCTAGCTAGACTTGTGGTGAACATAGCACAATATAAACTTGTCAAATCACAAAGTTGTACACCTGACATGAATGTAACACTGTGTGTCAACTATACTTAAAAAAATAAAGAAGACAACTTCTCTTTTTAAATTGGCAGTCTGAAAGCCTAAAATATGTTTCTGGTTTTTTTTTTAATAAGCAATTTGTTATTTGTTTTCCTGGTATGATCAGGCCCAGTGCACCACTATTTGAGATCTCCAAGTGACAGCTATGTTAAATGTAACAAAATTGTAATGTTCATAAAGCTGACATATTCCAATCAATATGCGTGTTGGACAAAAAGTTGGATTCAATAAAGCAGTCCAATGCTACATCTATTGCCAAGTGGATTATAAACAATTTCTGATAATAACTGAAAATCCCCAAAGTGAAAAGTTATGTCAAATCAAATGCTGTGCAGAAAGGTTGTTCTCCATCTTCTGAGATACTTTTAGAAATTGCTTTGAGTTAAATATGTCCCTCTGTGTAAGATAAGTAATTATCAAATACACCAATAGGAAAAGGCCGTAAAAGGGAGATTTAGCATTGATGCTTGCTAGCATCACTAGTAAAAGTCATTTTGATGCAAACTTTCTATAGGAGTCCAGGCTGCCAAGAACATTTTTAAATTATAAAGCTAATAGGAAAATTTTGTTTTCATAATATTTATCTAAATTTACTACTGTGGAATATAAAGTAGAAGAATCTCTTGGAATTGAAAGCATAATTCTATAGTTAAATTTGCAAAAACAAAGACTAAAACAACAAAGGAAAGCCTACAAGAATCTTACTTGATAACAGTGCATACAAAGATGTACTTAGAAATAATAAAGGCGAAAAAGTTTAGTCTTCAGACTACTGATTCTGAGTCGGAAATTATCAAACTATATCCAAAATTTTACCAAACACTATGACTTGTAGGGACTTCTTAGGACATGAAACTGACAGTTTTTAGTAACCACTTTGTGCTTGATACTATGAGGATTACTTCAAATGCATTATCACTTACAATAGTCACAGATATCTTATGTGCTGGAGTTATTTTGCATGGGGGAATACTGACCTGCAGAGAATTTAACTTGCCCCAACTCACACAGCTAAAATGAAGTTACATAATTTATATAGCTTAAGTGATTTGCTCAAAGTTATACAGGATTTGAACTCATGGCTACCTAGCATGAAATTTCTGCAATCTTTATTATCCAGGATAAGTTCTTTTGAAGGCTCAGTGTCATCACCTGAAAAATTGGAATAGTGACTATTTCTGGGTGTATTCTTCAGGATTCCGATAGGAAATCAATGTACACCCAAACTAGGCAATTGATGATTCTAATAAAGGGGCTATTTACCAGAGTGTGAGAAAACATATGAGAGAGGGACGATGCCCTGAGCTAGGAATAAGAAAGAGCTCTTACTACTCCTTAACCTTCAAGGGCATGGAAGGAAGGAGGAAAAGTTCTAGAGAGCGCTTCTTGCCATGAGCCAAGGATTTGAAAAGGAAAACAGAGCCAGTGATCCTCTCAATAGATGCAGAAAAAAACATTTGACAAAATGTAGCATCCTTTCTTGATAAACCACACCCCCCCAAGAAATTATATAGAAGGAACATTCCTCAACATCACAAAGGCCATAAATGAAAGGTCCACAGCTAATATCATCCTCAGTGGGGAAATACTGAGAGCTTTCCCCTTAAGGTCAGGGATGTCCACTCTCACCCTGTTGCTCAACATAATACTAGAAGTCCTAGCCCCAGCAATCAGACAACAAAAAGAAATAAAAGGCATTCAAATTAGCAAAGAAGAAGTCAAATCTTCACTCTTCACAGATTACATGATACTCTACATGGAAAACCCAAAAGACTCCACCAAAAAACTGCTAGTACTGATACATGAATTCGGCAAAGTTGCAGGGTTTAATTTCCATGTACATAAATTCGTTGCATTTCTATACAAAGCAGCAGAAAGAGAAATCAAGGGATTCATCCCATTTACTACTGCACCAAACACCATAAGATACCTAGGGATAAAATTAAACAAAGATATGAAAGATCCATACACTGAAAACTATGGAAGCTTATTAAAGAAACTGAAGAAGACACAAATAAATGAAAAAAAAAAAAAAAAACATTCCATGCTCATGGATTGGGAGAACAAATATTGTTAAAATGTCTATGCTGCCAAAAGCAGTCTACACATTCAGTGCAATCCCTATTAAAATAACACCAGTATTCTTCACAGAGCTAGAACAAACCATCCTAAAATTTGTATGGAACCCAAATAGCCAAAGTATTGTTAAAAAAGAAAACCAAAGCTGGAGGCATCACAATTCAAGTCTTTAAGCTGTATTACAAAGCTGTAATCATCAAGACAGTATGGTACTGACACAAAACAGATCAATGGAACAGAATAGAGAACCCAGAAATGGACCCACAAATGTATGGCCAACTATCTTTGACAAAATGGGTAAGAATATTCATTAGAAAAAAAAATTCATTAGAAAAAATTCATTAGAAAAAATTTGTCTTTTCAGCAAATAGTACTGGGAAAACTGGACAGCAACATGCAGAAGAATGAACCTGGATCACTTTCTTACTCATACACAAATATAAATTCAAAATGGATGAAAGTCAGGAAACCATGATCTCACAGTTTGTGAGTTCTAGTCCTGCATTGGGCTCTGTACTGACAGTGTGGAGCCTGCTTTGGATTCTCTCTCTCCCTCTCTGCCCCTTTCCCATCCACTCTCTCTGTCAAAAGAGAGAAAGAAAGAGAGAGAGAAAGAGAGAGAGAAAGAGAGAAAGAGAGAAAAAAAAGAAAAGATCTCTTACAAATATGTAAAATGTATGAAAGACCTAAACATAAGACAAGGAAACCATCAAAATCCTAGAGAACACAGGCAGCAACCACTTTGACCTCAGCTGCAGCCACTTCTTACTAGACAGGTGCCTGGAGACAAGGGGAATAAAAGCAAAAATGAACCAGTGGAACTTCATCAAGATCAAAAGCTTCTGCACAGCAACGAAAACAATCATCAAAACTAAAAAGCAACCAACGGAATGGGAGAAGATACTCACAAATGGCATATCTGATAAAGGGTTACTACCCAAAATCCATAAAGAACTTATCAAACTCAACTCACTCAAAGAACAGACAATACAGTAAAGAAATGAGAAGACATTAATAAGCAATTTTTCAAAGAAGACATGCAAGTGGCTAACAGACATGAAAAATTGCTCAACATCACTCATCATCAGAGAAATAGAAATCAAAACTACAATGAGATACCAACTCACACCTGTCAGAATGGTGAAAATTAACAACTCAGGAAATAACAGATGTTGGCAAGGATGCAAAGAAAGGGAAATCCTTCTGCACTGCTCGTGAGAATCCATGATGTGCAGCTACTCTGTAAAACAGTATGGAGGTTCCTCACAAAAATAAAAATAGAACTACCCTACAACCAAGCAATTGCACTACTAGGTATTTATCCAAAGGATACAAAAATGGTGATTCAAAGGGGCACAAGCACCCCATTATTTATAGCAGCGCTGTCAACAATAGTCAAATTGTGGAAAGAGTCCAAATGTCCATTGACTGATGGATGGATAAAGATTTGGAATATATATATATATAAAAGAATATTACCCAGTGATCAAAAGGAATGCAATATTGCCATTTGCAACAGCATGGATGCCAAGTGGAATAAGTCAAGCTAGAAAGACAAATATCATATGATTTCACTCATGTGAAATTTAAGAAACAAAACAGATGAACATAGGGGAAGGGAAGTAAAAATAAGATGAAAACAGAGAGGGAGGGAAACCATGCGTGGATACTGAATAGTCAGTTAGACTCATCCACTCGTTCACTAGTTAATCCAAACTTTCTAGCCTTGCAGCATGTTCAAGTCCAATTTATGCCTCCATAGAATTATAAAATATTTCCAGTCAGGAGTCTAATAATATCACACACCATTTTGTAGAACAGTGACTATTAAATCTAAGAATGCCAAGTTGCTAACATGTTGCTACATAGCCTTATTTACATTGCCCAGATAAAAGGAACCTGTCTCTACTCTTTATCCCTACATGAATGGGAGTTAGTTTGATGCACTTCTCATAGTTACCACTCAAGATACATTGTGTGATTTAGGATTGTCTTAGAAGACTGTAATCCTGATGATTTTATTTCCCATTCAGAATGTATGGAGTATTGTCCTTGGAGACCTATATATGTAATGGTGCACTCAGGATGTATTGTGAGTGAACTATAAATACATTTTCTAAGTCTACTAGCCTGGTAGGAAATCAGATCCAGAACTGTTCTCTTCAGTATGTTTACAGCTGGAAGAGTTCTTCCCCTGGAGAATTTAGAGCTGATCTGTGTATAACGACCATTTCATACGCTCAAGTTTCATACATTGTAAGGAAAAATAGGGCTCCTTCAAGGTTTTTCCTCTGAGGGATTATTGCACAAAGAATCCTCTACCTCTTCAAGATCTGGGGACTAGAAACATTTATCTGAAATGTTTTCATGCAAAGAATAATGACATGCTAAATCTTATCTTAATATTTAGAATCCCTCAGGTTTTTGAGCTGGTAATAGTCTAGGATTGTGAATATCATTTAGACTTATAGCCTGAATTTTCACTGTTAGTTGTAGCCAGTGATCCCAAGAATAAAGAGGTATTGTCACCAGACCAAATGGGGATGGCTCTAGTCACTCATGACCACTGCTCTAAAAACAGTGAGAACAGTCTTCAGAAATGGCTGCATTAGCATTTACTTCGTCCTGTGTGGACTTCAAACATTGAGAGTAAAGTGAAATAATTTTGGAGTTTCCCTTTAAAAATGTCTATAGGTAATTATTTTCTTAATTGAATAATTCTTCAGTAACACTACTACCCGTCACTCACCAAATGCTCTGTTTTCACAATTCAGCTTTTCGTAGAAAATGACATATACTGTCATTCCCATAAATCAGAGCTCCCAACCTTTTCTGAAGAGGAAATTATTTATTCTCCTAAATATTTGACCTCACAGTAAAAGAAATGAGGCTGTTGTTCATAAAATCAATGAGTGGGCAGAGAAACGCCTGGGGAAGTGTTTGTGTATAATAGCTACCACTCTGCATTTGACCAGGAAATTGTCATTGTCCAGTTGGGGGTATTGTTTTTTTTTGCTGTGATAATAGATATTTTCCATTAATCTTATAAGAAAATTGTCTCTTTTCCCCTCTTCCCAAAATTACATACCCCACACGTCTATCTCCTATTCCTGAGGGGAGCTAATATAATCATAAAACTAGAATGTTAACCTGTGTATCATGCCTCAAGCCTGTCAAACTCCTCAAATGCCTCAAGACTGTCAGCTTCCTGTCAAACGATTGTTTATTCCTTTCTTCCAGTAATGGGAAACTCATTACATACTATCATACTCCCCTCCATCTAGACAACTCGGTCTTTCAAATCTCATCCCTATGTTGATTCAAAATCTCCTTCCTTCTTTTGTATTTGTCCTGACCCTTCCATAAACAGAGATGGTTGTCTTCCTCATTGTCAATGCTATATGTTTGGCATTTACTATGTGAAAGACATTGTACTAAATATCTTATTTAATTCTTTCCCAAACATTGGAAGGCAGGTATTGTTATCTCTACTGTGCAGATGAGAAACTCTTGAGACTTCGAGAGGTAAACTAATTTGACTGATGTCATCTATCAAAGATGACAAAACTGGAATTTGTACACAGGCTGTCCTGATATAGACTGAATTTCTATATCGGTTCCAGAAAAATTCTGTTTTGTAACTCCAAATCCATATACTAGACTCTCATATGTATTTAATTGGAAAATTCAAAGGACTTTTTCATCTTCAATGCAGCTTGACCCCTCCATGACATCCAACACTGTTGACTGATCCCTGACCTTCACCCATCATTGATGTATCAGTTACTACCAAAATGATATTTATAAGCAAGAACTCCCTAATTCCTACTATAGGACTATTTTCAATATGTTTTTATTTAGTTACACATTGGCGGCCCAAACTGAAAACTTCTAGAAATAATTCTGTTCATTCTCCCTAGTCAACACATGTAGAAACCTATGTGTCCTTTGATCTCCTCCTCCTCTCAGTGCTCAGTCCAACACTCAGTTAGTATTGAAGACTTGGCCTAGTTCACCTTGGCTAATGACAAGTGCTCCAGCTGACCATTGAAAGAATATATTTCATGATCATAAGCAATAATATTTAGTCCATTCCTCATACTCTAAGTTTTCACTCTTAGCCAATCTCTAAATATAGATACTTTATATACTTCTCTAGATATAGTCTCTTCACATGGATGTATTTATGATGTAAAAGTATTTTGGGTAGAGTAAAAGGTTTTTAATATTATTTCAATTGGCTTTTTACGATTTCTGCTTTTTGTTCAGCATTCTTATACTTACTTTCTCTGCATATGCAGCTATTTAAATGAGCATTTAAATGTTACTTTTAATTTAACTGTTAATATTAAATAGAGAAAGAGGAAAAATTATGCCTTTAAGAGCAGAGAAAGTCTTACTTATTTTTATATCATACTACCTAGAGGTTGTATTAAATATCAAATGTGGGCTGAAGAATAAAAACTAAAAATAAAAATGATTGAAAAATTAAATAGATTAGAACAACTCTGCTGAGATAAATTCCTGAAATATATGTTTGGTGTATGTTGAACAAAAATTTAACACGGAAATTATCCAAATATGAAATAACTTGAAACGAACCCGTCTTCCAATTGTTTCCTCACATACTAGGCAAGTGAGGCAGCCTCTATTATTTGTGGTTCCAGGCTTTCAGCTCATTCATTTTCAGTTAGTCATTCATCTACTAGACAGACAATTATTAACCCCAGGTCTTCAACTAGTTACTTGGGTCAGGCCTTCGACCAGGGACAGTGCACTATCAAGATGAGAAAGCCCAGCAATGCTTCCTGCCTTTCTTGAGCTTATGAGCAGGGAAAGCACACAAATATAAAATTTCACAGTGAAAATTGTTACAAAGGAGAGTTTTATTGCCCTCAAAGAGCATATAATAGTGAGATTTAAACCAGTAAAGGCAGGGTTCCCAAGGGAAGTGAAGAATGAGACATGATCTAAAGAAGGAGTAGGAGGAAGCCCAGGAGAGCCCGGGGAATTGTAGGTCACAAAGAGTGGAGTGGCACAGGGTCAAATGACATGAAGAGGACAGAGAGGTGAGGACTGAAACCTTCAGTAGGTCTAGTAGCTGCTGACCTTAGCAAGAGAGAGTCTGGTAGGGTTTTGAAACAGAAGCTAGATCAGATAGGCTAAGGAGTGAGTGGGGGACAGGAACTGGAGACAGGGTGTGTATATGGTTCGTTCAAAAAGTTGGACTGAAAAGGGAAGAAAGATAACAGAATGAGTCAGAGAAACTTGTGGGGTTAGGAGTGGTTGTTTTGTTCCTCAGTCTTGTTAATGAAAGAGGCCTGAACATACATAAATCTAGGTATAGACTGAGACAGTGTCTGAATAGATTCAGAGACAAGTCTTTGAGTGTCAGACTTCTGAGGAGCTGGACGGAGAATGACAGGAGAGAGCAGCAGAAGATAAGATCACGTGTTTCGTATCAAGGGTATGGGACATTTCTGATAGTTTCTATTTCCTACATAAAGCATGAGTGGAGTCATGCAGTCACCAACTAAAATAGGATATCCGGGGTTGGAGGTGAGGGTTAGGCAATGGAGGAGATTTGAAATGAAGGGGTGATAGATGAGAGTGAGTTAATGAAAGGTAGGAAGATTGCCACAATTGAAGGCTTATCTGAAGTTGATAATCCCGAATTTCTCATGGCACACATCTTTATGTCTCAAAATAAAATGTTACTTTTACTCTCCCACCACTAAAAATATATGAGTTACATTGTACAGTACCTGTACAAGGCTATCTCTTCAACCTCAAGTTTTTTGAGTTGCAATCTGAGATTCTCCTTTTCTCACTTTAGACTACATTTTTTTCTTAGGAATTTTATTTAGGTTTATAATTTGCAATACCGTCTACAACAGAAGTGTCCATGGACTTGGTGTAACCAGCCAACTAATTTGTTTTGGCTCAAAAAGTGATTTTTAAAAATCTTAAGCTAGTTAGAGCTTATAATAAAATCCAAGTTTCTGTTTTCTCTTAAAAGATAAAAAAAAAAAAAAAAACTGGCTGCACTGACCCCACAGTCCCACATCAACGATCTATTGGAGCAGAGTAACAGCTGCCCCCCTGAGATTGGACATGCTCTCTCCAGCTCATGACAGTCCCCCCCCATTCATTATTATCCACTTCACTCACTTCCCTTGCCTAGTCAGCAACCATGACCTGTAGACGTTTGAGTTTACGATTCTCAATTTATAAATTCATAACTCCCAAAGATTTATCTTCACCTCAGACAGCTCTTTTGTGTTTCACATATCAACTACCAACAGTTGACTGGATGGTCTTTGGGTGACTGAAACTCAGTATCTGCAGAGGTAAGTGATCTCCCAAAGTTGCCTCCTTTAACTTATGTCCTGGCTTTTGTATGACTACTGTGTTTACCAAACAAAAAACCTGGGAGTCTACTTTCCAAGTACTTTTCTGTTCTATTTCCTTCCTCATTTTTATTGCTAGGACTTAATTTCAGACAATCATATTTCACCTGAACTATTAAAATAACCAATAACCTCTACTTTCTCTTCTCTTCCCATACTTCCTCTATATGGCCACAAGATTGATTTTTCCAAGCACGGTATCTTTTCTGGCACATTTATTTGCATTGTAGCAAACTTCTCATAATTTTTTCAATGTGTTGGCATACTTCACACGTGCATCTTGCCAGTTGCTGTTCCCTCAACCTGAAATGCCCTCTGCTTCTGTCTTCTTGGTGAATCCTTATTCATCCTCCAAGACACAGCTCAAATATCGCCTCCTCTGGGAACCCTCGCTGCTACAAAGGTCATTTAGGCAGAGCCTAATGGCACAGCCTTTAATACAGTGCTCAGGAGGGATCTGCTTACATTCAGACCTACCCCAAGTAGACCATGAGCTTGAGGGTAGATACTGCAGCTCTATAATCCAGTTATCCTCAGTGCTTAATTCCTGGTCATCTACTAGATATTTAATAAATAAGTTCTTAAATTCAGAAAAACAGTAACATTGTAATAGGGAAAATCTGCCTAACTTTAAAAGGAAGATTACCGATCTATCACAAACTCTTTAACCTAATTCGTTCTACAAAAGTTAATCTTAAGATTCCAGCCAAGAGGACGTAACATGCTCTAAAAATATTTGTTTTTGTAGGGGAGTGTTCCTAATATATGAGAAATGTGGGATCCCTCCATCCTACTATGTATTAAAATAAATTTAAAAATGAAATGTAAAAAAATAAGCTCATAAAAGAAAGAAGAATATATTTAGAAGATTAGTTATATAATATTGGTGAGGGATTAGCCATTCTGACCATCACACTCAAAGCAGAAAACAGCAAGTTAAAAAGTGGGTAGCTTTGAAAATGGGTAATAAATGGGTAGTATAACTATGAAACTTCTATAATTAAAAAAATTAAATTAAGTAACAGTCAGGAGAAAATATTGAAGACTTTTATGACAGAAGGTTTCTTTATATTCTTAATATATAATCAATTGAAAAATAAAAAGTGAGGTCTCTCTCAATTAAAATGCATTAGCTTAAGTCAGAAGATTTTTTTATATGCTAAATGTTTCTCTACTATCATCTCAACTAGTGTTTTGCCAGATATCTGATTCTCTAGATTGCTAAGGTATTTAGGTACTGGTATATCTTTGGTTTTGGTTTTTACTTCTATGTTTTGAGCAGTTTTGTCTAAGACAAAGTTACTGTTTGATACCTTTTGGGAAAAAAGTATAAAAGTGAAGATGTTTAGTCATTTCCCTCTCTAGATACCATGCACACTGTTAAAGGGAAATGAAAAGAAGGAAAATGACACTTTTTTCCTTGCTTCAGTTCCCACCTGCCTATTATTCAATTCACAGAACTTTGGGGAAGATTAATGATACAGTTAAAAGTACCATTCTGAACATACTTTTTCCTAAAGAAATCTTTTCAGAGCTCTCTTCTCTTTGGAGAAAAGATTGCATATAAGGGAGAAGTTTATTTTAAAAAATTTATTTTACAATAAAGTTGAAAAGAATAAGAGTGAAAATGATAAATGTTGTAATAAACACGTAAGTAAGAGAAGGATGGAATCTTAAGAGTCAACTAGAAATACAAAGAGCTGTGTCCCCCCTGTTGCATAATTTGTCAGACTAACTTCAGGGTATTGCTCTCAGCTCAAGGTTTGGATTAAATTTGTTTTTCTTCACAGAGTCTACATTTCTCCTAACAGAGGTTTGCATCTATGGAGACAGTTTGGAAACCTCAAGCATTAGGATACTTATGCTGCTTTTCTCAACACATTGTGTGAAAGGACACAGTCCAGACCAAGGTTATGCAAGTGAGAAAAACAAGAACCAGAAACTAAAAGAAACTATAAAGCCTGATTACGGATTTTTAAATTAAATGTATTGTTCAGATTAATCTGTTCAGAATCCTTTTTAACATTTAGAATTCAATCATGTATAAATTACCATGGATATTATGGTTCCTGATTATAATGTGATATATATTCAATACTAGATTCAGAATAACAGGCAAAGCCTTATAGAAAAGGAATGTAAATGAGTGTGTGGATGGTACCCACTGTAGTCTTACACCTGTCTTCATAGCCTGGAAGGATGAGATTATATTTCTTTCTGGGATATTCTAACCCAATATCTCTCATAAATAGTTGTATTTTTATTCTTGGGACTTAAATTTCGGCATGTTGAGTTTCAAATATGGCTCAGTCGGCTGAGTGTCCGACTTCGACCTTGCTCATGATCTCGTGGTCTGTGAGTTTAAGTCCCGTGTCAGTCTCTGTGCTGATAGCTCAGAGCCTGGAGCCTGCCTCAGATTCTGTGTCTCTCTCTCTGGCTACCCTTCCCCCACTCATGCCCTGGCTTTCTCTGTCTCTCAAAAATGAATAAAGATTAAAACAATTTTAAGTTACAGTGAGTATGCTAAGTGAAATTAGACAAAGACAAATATCATATGACCTCACTCATATGAGGACTTTAAGAGACAAAACAGATGAACATAAGGGAAGGGTAAAAAATAATATAAAAACAGAGGGTTACTGGAGGGGGTGTGGGAGGGGGGGATGGGCTAAGTGGGTAAGGGGCACTAAGGAATCTACCCCTGAAATCATTGTTGCACTATATGCCAACTAATTTGGATGTAAATTAAAAAAATAAAAAATAAGACAATAAAGCAATTTTAAATTACTCACTGTAAAAGAATAATTTATTCCCTTGTGACTAATTTAGAGGTGAGATTTCACACATCTTCCACCATTTAGAAACCAGCAACCAACATGGAATTAAACCAAGTATCTTCGAGTGGTGAATGCCATTGCTAAAGTTATCATAAAGCCAAAGCACTTTAAAGAAGAGATAAGATTTTCAAAGTGGAAAATTCCAGTTGTAGGAAGTCAACAAATTAGAAACAAGAACATAGCAGAGAAACAAACGCCAAAAAAAAGAGACCAAAAAATTCTAATATCTGCTAAAACTACAGAAGCAGAATATGTTCGTACCATTTTGTCCCAACAAAAGAAAAATCTTTTATTCCTTCATACCTCAGTGGAGGTCATTACTAAGGGTAATAGGTTATGATGGTCTTGAGTCATTCTCTGAGGGAGAGAAGGAGTGATTAAATTCAGCATCCTCTACTGGCAAAGCAATTTGGTATGTTATACATCAGAAAATAGTTCTGATGCTTCAGTTATCTGGAAAATTCATCTTTATGAACCAGTTTCCTGGAAGCGCTCAATAAATGGAACATCATTGCATATAGATTTGTTGAAGGGTTTGGCAAAACCCTTCAAGTTATCCATTTAGAGTAAATGGCTCAGCATAAGCATCCAACTCCACATCTTTTAGTTTTATGATACCTACTGTTTTAATTTTAGGCTTGGAAGATTCAGTTCTTAAACCTTAATGGGATCTTCCTTAAAACATTGTTTCAAGTTTAAAGAATAGCCCTTGAGATTGATTTTGCCTAGAGCTGGGAGACAGAGATGTATGCCATGTTTTCATCAGATGCGGCAGTAACCCGACTTTTGAAAAGCCTTACCTGGTAAACATTAACAATCTCTCCCAGCTCAGAGTAGATGTATTTGACTCATATGACTCATCAAACTGTTATTACAGCTTATACGCAGTTTAATTATACTTTGATCAAGGTACTGACTCCCACAGAAGCTAGGGAGGCATGAATTATCATTATAATTCTCCTTGTGAGAAATTGATATGGTTTACTTCTCTATTTCTCCATGACACAGGATAGTGGCTGAAAGTTAGGGAGTGATAAATCATGGAGAAACTGAATTCAGACTCCCATCTCAAAGAATTTTAGTTGTTTTAGTTGTATGATCCATTTTCCTGTGATTTGTCTGTTTCCAGAGCCCAACCTGCTCCTATGAGGAAGGATTACCCACTGTGTTCATCCCTAAAGCCAATATCTGACATTCCATCTCTGATTACTGTCCCCTTCTTAGTCCTCCATTCCTGGAGATTATAGTTCCATATTATTAATCCATTCTGCCTGAACTTGGGCAACTGTTTCTTATATTTTAATAAGACATATACCATCAAGTCAATGGTCTGACAAATGTGCTATGGTCATGAAATACTTTTCAATGATTTTGTCAATATTTGAACTACAAAATTAAGAAGTCATTAACTTCTATATTAAAAAAAGAAGCCATTAACTTTTAATTTCTGCTCAAGCTTGTTACTTGACTAAAAACTTCTCATATTAGCTCATGTGACATTTCCATTACTCATTATAATCATGTTTTTAGTTCTTGCAGCCATGATTCTTTTAGTGGCATTCCATTTGGCACCTTTCAAATTCTTCACCAAAAATAAACTTTTGTTCTCTCTTTAGTTTCTTTTTTATTGGGATACATCCCAGTAATTTTTAACTATAACTTATATTCTTCTAAATTTTTGTGTCACATTTCCATTAACCTTTTAAATAATAAAATTTGCTTCAAATAAAATGTTATTTTTACCAACTTGTATTTACTTAACCCAGTAACTTAATGAGTCTGTCTGAAAAGTCTCTGTTTTCCTATTTAGCAACAGTTCCCAAGTTCTAATCATATAGGTTGTTTTTCCAGCTAGTTCCAATCTGCTTCATGTTTTCTTGATACGTCTATTCTTTGGCTTGAATTTAGGGCCACTATTCTTGTTGAATAGCACTGATTTTCTGTCTCTAGTACCCACCTTCAAATTCTGTAGCCCAGGCCCCAGCAGAGTTCTGCCCAAGTGTTCCATTCATCCACTAATTCATCTGCATTAATATTTAACAAATACATGAAATTCCACTATGCTCCAAGAACTGTGCTGGACACTGGGAAAACGTTACTGGGAAAGATGGACATAATCCCTTTCATTAGAGACCTTACATTCCAGGGAAGAAGACAGGCCAAAAGCAAGTATACATGAAGAATAATTGGGCAGATGACAAATTTTATAAAAGAAGCAAACAAGTAGCTAATAAAAATGTGGTAGAGAGTGTTCAGAAATCCTCTTTTTATAGGGTGGCTAGAGATGCCAGTCTCATGCAAGACGACTCTAGCCATGTAAGGGCATTACAGATAAGGGAAACACCTGTGCAAAGGTCCTGGAGCAAAGGAACATTTGGGTATATTTAAGGCGCTAAAGAAAGCCTCATGAGAAAGGTAGGAAATAAAGATGAGGAGCTACGGGATATATACCTCAAATAAGTTAGGGTTCTGACCATTGTCATGTGGACTACAGCTCCAGGGCTGAAACACAAGGTCCCTAGGCACGGAAACCACCTGGACTTCAAAACCAAAAGGTATGGCCAAATTTGGGGAAAGTATCTTTTCTTCTTCAACAGTGAGAACAACAACAACAAAAATAGATATCTCAATCAATTATCCTGTCTCTTGTGGTCCCTATGTTAAACCAAGTATCCTTATGAGAAATACTAGAATTAAAGGTTTTCAAACTGGAAAGGAATTTGAAGCTTGTCTGCCACAGTATTTTTATATCATATCATGGAACAGCCTTTTAAAAACAATTTCACAGTTTTATCTAGACTTTGTTTTATTAGATATGGTTATGTTTGGTTCCAGGGAAGATGGCCAAATAGGAGGATTTTAGGCTCACCCTGTCCCAGAGATATACCTAAAAAACACCTACATCAGTGTAAATAACCCAGAACATGACCTAAAGATTGGCCTAACAGACTCTCCACACCTAAATGTAGAGAAGATGCCACAATGAAGAGAGTAGGAAGAGCAGAGATGTAGCGGGGAGCCAAACTGACACTTGGGACCATGTGCAGGAGAGAGGGATGCTGCAGGCACCAAGAGGAGAGAGAAGCAGACCTCATACCGGGCACCCTGAGCACAGGGAGACTTGCACTAGGAAGACTAATTCCCATAACGTTTGGCTTTGACATCACAGGGTATTAATGTCACAAGTTCTTACAATCAGTGGGGCTTGACACTAGAACTTTAAAAAACGAGTGTGCTTGGCTCTTTGAGAGCTAGAAGTGACAGGAAACTGAATCCCTGCCCTTAAAAGAGCACAAAAAACAGCCTGGCTGAGATACAGCATAGGAGCAGCAGTTTGAAAAAAGCCTGGGGTATACAGGAGGGAGATTTGTTTACTAATCTCAGAGCATATGTACAAGGGGCAGGGATCTTTGGGAATTTCTCCGAGAACAAAGGGCAGTGGCCCTTTTCCTCTCCCACCTCCAAGCCTAGCTATATGGACATCTGTGGGAACCAGCACAGTGTGAACACTCAGCATTTAGCTTGCTCACCCAGCTAACAGCTCATTTTCCTGTGGACCTGCCACCTCCAACACATGCTTGGCAGGTGTCCATTCAAAGCAGTGCCATAAGCATGGCAGTGTGCTTGGACCCCTGACAGGAACCAGCACCATTCCAAAGTGACTCCTGTCCCAGGGAGAGGGGAAGATAACCACAGTCTGAGTGGACCCCAGCAGTGGGCTGGTGGCTAACGTTTAGTTTGACTGCAGGTCCAGCCTACTGACAAAAGCTTCTCAAGGGACAATACAGGGAGAGTGCCCTGCAATTTGGTGCTACTGTGTCTCTGACAAACAGCTGGTCTGCATTCAACTCAGTCTCAAGGTGACCCAGATTAGCCCACTAAAAACAGAGGGACCAAACTCTGCCTACAATAGGCAAAGAGAGTGATTGCAGATGATTGGACTGAAGGCAAACACAGGTCAGCCACAACATTAGGGTGCATGCGACACACATAAGAGACACTCCTGAAGTGCCAGGTTCTGGTGAACAGGGGACATTACAATGCAGGACACTACAGGACCTCTTCTGCATAAGGCTGCTACTTTCAAAAGTGGAAGATAGATTTGACTTTCCTAACAGATAGAGACAAACTCAGAGAGTTAGACTAAATAAGGAGACAGAGAACTGGTCCCAAATAAAAATAACAAGACAAAAATCATGGAAAGATCTAAATTAAACAGAGGTAACTATATGCCTTACGGACAGTTTAAAGTGATGATCATAAAGATACCCACTGGACTTGAAAAAAGAGTGGAGGGTCTCAATGAAACCCTCAATAAAGAGATAGAAAACATTAAAAAAAAGAACCAGAGATAAAGAAGTCCATACTGAAATTAAAAATACACTAGAGAGAATAAATAGTAGACTAGAGGAAGCCAGAAGAGATCAATGATCTGGAAGACAAAGTAGTGGAAAACAATCAAGCCAAACAGAAGAAAGAATAATAATAGTAACCAATGAAAAAACATTAAGGGAACGCAGGGACTCCAAGTGTAGTAATATTAGCATCATAGGGATCCCTGAAGTAGAAGTTAGATTTGAAGAAGTAATAACTGAAAGGAAACAGAAATCCAGATCCAGGAGGCAAAGAGTGTCCCCAACAAAATCAACCCAGGGAGGTCCACACCAAGACAAATACTAAATAAAATGGCAAAAAGTAATAATCAAGAGAGAATTTTAAAACTAACAAGAGAAAACAGTTATGTACAAGAGAGCCCCATAAGACCATCAGTTGATTTTTTAGCAGAAAGTTTGTAGGCCGGAAGGTACTGTCCTGATAGATTCAAAGTGCTGAAAGAAGAAAAAAAAAAAACATTCAATGAAGAATATTCCATCTAGCAAGGCTATAATTCAGAAGAGGAGTTTCCCAGAAAAAAAAAAAGTTTAAAAAATTTATTACCACTAAACCAGCATTTCAAGAAGTGTTAAAGGAACTCTTTGGGTGGAAAGGAAAGACTGTACGTAGGAATAAGAAAAGTAGGAAGCACAAAAGCAGTAAAAATAAGTATACCTATAAAACTCTGTCAAGGTATTCACAGAATAAAAGGATATAAAGTATGACACCATATACCTAAAATAAAAGGGGGAGAGGAGTAAAAAATTACTGTCTTTAGAATGGGTTCAAACTTAAGTGACCATCAACTAAAGACTTCTATATGCATAAGATGTTATATAAATACCTAGTGGTAACCACAAATCCAAAGCCAGTAATAGATATACAAAAAATAAATCAATAAAGAGAAAGGAATCCAAAAATATCACTAAAGAAAGCCAGCAAACCATGAGAAAAAAAGCAAGAAATAAAGGGAGAAGAACTATAAAACAACCATAAAACAAGTAACAAAATGGCAATAAATATATACCTATCAATAATGGATTTGAATGTAAATGGACTACATGCTCCAATCACTCTGACACAGGGTGACAGAATGGATTAAAATGTAAGACCCATCTATATGCTGCCTACAGGAGACATTTCAGAACTAAAGACATATGCAGATTGAAAGTGAGGGGATGGAGAAGCATTTACCATGCAAATGGAAGTGAAAAGCAAGCTGGGGTAGTTTATGTCAGACAAAATGGACTTTAAAACAAAGATTGTAACAAGAGACAAAGAAGAACACTATGTAATCATAAAGGGATCAATCCCACAAGAAGATTTATGCAAACATTTATGCACCCAACATGAAAGTACCCAAATACCTAAAGATACTAAAACAAACATGAAGGAAGTGATAGTAATATATAGTAGGGGACTTTAACACCCCACTTATATGAGTGGATAGATCATCCAAACAGAAAATCAACAAAGAAACAGTGGCTTTGAATGGCATGTTGGAGCAGATGGATCTAACAGATATATTCAGAACATGCCATCCTAAAACAGCAGAATATGCATTCTTTTCAAGTGCACATGAAACATTCTCCATAACAGATAGCATGTTAAGCTACAAAACAAATCTCAACAAATTCAAAAAGGTTAAAGTCCTACCATGCATCTTTTCTGACCACAACACTATGACTAGAAATCAACCACAAGAAATATCTGGAAAGAATAGAAATACAGGTTAAATAACATACTACTAGGGGCACCTGGGTGGCTCAGTCGGTTGAGTGTCCGACTTTGGCTCAAGTTATTATCTCACGGTTTGTGAGTTCGAGCCCCGCATCGGGCTCTGTGCTGACAGCTCAGAGCCTGAAGCCTGCTTCAGATTCTGTGTTTCCCTCTCTCTCTGCCTCTCCCCTGCTCATGCTCTGTCTCTCTGTCTCAAAAATAAATAAAACAATTTAAAACATTAAAAAAAATAACATACTACTAAACAATGAATGACCAATAAATCAAAGAATAAATAAAAAAAATACATGGAGACAAATGAAAATAAAAACTCAATAGTCCAAAATTTTGGGGTTGTGGCAAAATCAGTTCTAAGAGGAAAGTTTATAGAAATACAGGCCTACCTCAATAAAGAAAAATCTCAAATAAACACCAAAAGGAGCTAGAAAAAGTAGAACAAACAAAACCCAAGCCACAAGGAAGGAAATAATAAAGATTAGAGCGGAAATAAAATTGAAATGAAAAATGCAATAGAACAGATCAATGAAATCAGGAGCAGGACTTTTGAAAAGGTAATTGGTAAATCTTTAGCCAGATTCATCAAAAACAAAAACAAAACGAGAATGAGAGAGGAGTCAAACAAAATCAGAAATGAAAGGGAAGTAACAACCAACACCATGGAAACACAAAGGATTCCAAGAAAATATTATGAAGAATTATGTGCCAACAAATTGGACAATCTCGTAGAAATGGATAATATCCTAGAAACATATAACCCAAAAAAATTGAATCAGGAATAGAAAATTTGAAAAGACCAATTACCAGCAATGAAATGGAATCTTAATAAAAAACAAAACAAAAACCCTCCCAACAAACAAAAGTCCAAGACCAGATGGCTTCACAGGTGAATTCTAACAAATATTGAAAGAAAAATTAATATCTATTCTTCCCAAAGTATTCCTAAATATATAAGAGGAAGGAAAGCTTCCAAATTCATTCTGTGAGGTCAGCATTACCCTGATACCAAACCCAGATAAAGACACTACAAAAAGAACTATGGGCCAATATCTCTGATGAACATAGACGCAACAATTCTCAACAAAATATTAAGAAACAGAATCCAAGAGTACATTAAAAAAACATTCACAATTATCAAGTGGGATTTATTCCTAGGATGCAAGCATGTCCAATATTCACAAATCCATCAATGTGATATATCACATCAGCAAGAAAAAGACCAAAAAACCATATAATCATTTCAATAGACACAAAAAAACTTTTTGACAAAGTACAATGTCCATTCATGATAATACTCCTCAAAAGAGTAGATTTAGAGGGAATATACCTCAACATAATAAAGGGCATTATGAAAAATCCACAGTTAACATCATATTCAATGGGGAAAAACTGACAGCTTTCCCTCTACACTCAGGAACAAGAGAGGGATGTCCACTCTCATCACTTTTATTCAACATGGTACTAGAAGTCTTAGCCACAGCAATCAGACAAGAAATAAAAGGCATCCAAATTGCTAAGGAAGAAGCAAAACTTTCACCAATCGTAGATAACATGCTTCTATATATAGAAAACCCTAAAGAGTCCATCAAAAAAACTACTAGAAATGATAAATGAATTCAGTAAGGTCACAGGATACAAAATCAATATACAGAAATCTGTTGCATTTATATATACTAATTAAGCAGCAAAAAGAGAAATTAAGAAAACAATCACATTTACAATTGCACCAAAATTAATAAAATACTTAGGAATAAACTTAAACAAGGAGGTAAGAGACCTATACTCTGAAAACCATAAAACACTGGTGAAAGAAATTGAGTATGACACAAATGGAAAGATACTACATGCTAATGGATTGGGAGAACAAATATTATTCAAATACCCATACAACCCAAAGCACCTACAGATCTAATGCAACCGCTTCAAAATACAAACAGCATTTTTCACAGAACTACAACAAGTAATAATAAAATTTGTATGGAACCACAGAAAACTCCAAATAGCCAAAGAAATCTTGACAAAGAACAACCAAACTGGAGCTATCACAATCAAAATTTCAAAATATACTACAAAAACTATAGGAATCAAAACAGTATGATATTGGCACAAAAACAGACACATAGATCAACAGAACAGAATAAAGAACACAGAAATAAACCCATAGATATATGGTCAATTAATCTTCAACAAAGGAGGCAAGAATTTGCAATGGGAGTAAGACAGTCTCTTCAACAAATGGTTGAAGTAAATTGGACAGCTACATGCAAAAAAAAAAAAAAAAAGTAACTGGACCACTTTCTTACACAAAAATAAACTCAAAATAGATTAAAGGCCTAAATGTAAGACCTAAAACCATAAAAATTCTAGAAGAGAACACAGGCACTAATTTTTCTGACACCAGGCATAGTAACATTTTTCCAGATGTCTGTTGAGGTAAGGGAAACAAAAGCTAAAATAAACTATTAGGACTATGCCAAAATAAAAAGATTCTGCACAGTAAAGAAAACCATAAAAAAAAACTAAAAGACAACCTACTGAATACAGGAAGGTATTTGCAAATGGCATATCTGATGAAAGGTTAGTATTTAAAATATATAAAACCTTGTACAAGTCAACACACACACACACAATAATCCAATTAAAAATGGGCAGAACATACAAATAGACATTGTTCCAGTCAATTAATGTCTAAGTTGATATTTCTATTCAGTTTAGTGTTTTCAAAAATACTAGTTAACATTCTTAACACTGAATTAGGGTTGACTGGGACATAAGGGTTAAAGAGAAGGTTTTGATAGATCATAGGTAGGCAAAAAACTTGGAAGGTCACTGGAATGCTAGGTGTGGCAAGCCATGCAGAAGAGACCAACTGACCACAGAACCAGTCAAAGAAATTCTATGACTATTAATAATTTTATTCTGTGGCTGGCCTAATTACCACGCATTATAATTATTTCAATTTATGCATTTTACTATTTAACCATTTCTGCTTGTTCTTTCTTCATGCACCATTATTCCAAGAATGTCTTGTTTTTTTTGGTATTTATACATATGTACTTGTAATATAGATATATATAGATAAGTGTATATAGATATGTGTATATATGCTTATACATATACATACATGTATACACATACATGTACATACACATATGCATATACATGTACACGTGTGCATGTATACATACATGTATATGCATACATATATGTATATATGTATGCATATATACACACATATATACACATATGTATATATATACACATATCTCTCTCTATATATATGTAATATATATATTATATATATATATATATGTTGGTTCTTTTTTCTATTTTTTTTTTTTAATGTTACAGGGATTTTAAAGATGACAGTACTGGTGGACATAGTTTGTGGTGCTTTACAAATCCTGGTATAAAAACAGAGAAAATGGATAGCAAAACCCCAAACTCAAAGAAAACATTTAGAATACCTAGGAAACAAGATGTCCCCATGAAATCAAAACTACAAGTGAGTGGGGACAATCCACCAATGGTCACAAGACCCGAATGCTATCAGCAACTCTCTGCAGGAAGCAGCAATGGGAAGCAACATGGTGTCTAACAACAGAACAATAAAATAGCCACGAGGGATCCACCAGGAAGTACAGTGAGTCCATTTGGGAACAACAGCTCAAACTGTGAAGGGTTTTATCTGCTCCAGTGGCAGGGAGGTGCAAGAGCCTTGTCTCTGTGAACTCTGACAACTGCCGCACTTGGTTCTCTTCCAGAATGGATCCAACTCTGAGCAAAATTGCTGAGAATGGAATCAAAATGGAAAAGCATACAAGGGGAGAGACAATAGAAAGAAGATCCTGATAAAAGTGGCAGGGGAAAAGAGTCATGGAGAAAGAAATGTCTAACACATATAAGTATTTGAATCCTACCTTCCAAGTAGGAATAGCTTTTGATTTCCTTTATTCCTGATGTCACCAACAGCTCAACACTATGCTAGAAACATAATTTTCAGAGGGAGGGTTTTCATGGGTCACACAAGTAGTATTACTCCTGTGCCCTAATTCACCTAAATGCATGTCTCCAACCAGTCCTAAGTCTATCACTATCTCCTTTCTAGTGGTAGGCTAATTTATCCTAATGAACTCTCTAAGAAAGTTGTAATTTGAAGTTTTCTGCCTTACTAAAGTTACCTCTGATCTGAACACCATACTTTGGAAGCTCAAAGCTTTATTTCTGACCCTAAATATGTGTGGCCAGTTAAAATCCAGGACTTGAGCTATCAGGAATTGGCAGATGCCCTCAGATCAAAGCAAAGTCTAGATTTGGCTTAACACTCTATGATCAGTCTTTATTCTTTGTCTGGCCTCTGAATGTTTTCATTACTAGAGCTCAGACTTACTTATAAGTTCATTATATTTTACCTAGCATTTTAGGTGTTCTACACCTGGAAGAATTTCTCTGAATATTCACTCTGACAAATTGCTTAAAATAAAAACTGTGTTTATCTATTTGCCATTATGTATCTCATGGCTTTAAACAGATGCCTCCTCAATTGACATCTTAGTCTGTCTGACATCTTAGTCAATCTGTCTGAACTCCAGATTCATCTAACTACTCCCAAACTCACTCCACATACAGTCTTAACATTTCAGTAAATGACAACTCCAAATTTTGCTCAGGCCAAAAATCTTGTACTAAATTCTTGTCTCCTGACCTACTCTTCCACCATTCATGTCATGCATTAGAATCTGTTAGCTCTACCTTCTAAACATACCTAGAATTCTATCATTTGTCACCGCCATTACTATGACGACCATGATCCAAATCAACACGCACTCTCACCTGGATTATTGCAATAACTGGTACCCTTTCTTCTACTTTTGTCTTCTTTCAGTCTCTTCTCAATGCAGCCAGAGTAACATTGTTGAAACGCTAAGTCAGGCCATGTCACTCTCTGGCTCAAAAGTCCCTGGTGGCTTATTGCATGCACATTAAAAATGTAGTTCCTGGGGCACCTGGGTGGCTAGGTTTGTTAATCATCTAACTCAATTTCAGCTCAGGTCATGATCTCACATTTCATGAGTTTGAGTCCCCCATCGGGCTCTGTGCTGACAGCATGGAACCTGCTTGGTATTCATTCATTCTCACTCTCTCTCGCTCTGTCTCTGTCTCTTTCTGCCCTCCCCCATTCACATGTTCTCTTTATCTCAAAATAAATAAATATCCTAAAAACTCTAGTTCCTTACAAGGACCTATAAGATTTCATCTAACACCTGTCTAATACCATCACCTCCTATTGTACTCCTTGTTTATTCTGCCCCAGACACATAGATCTGTTTCCTATTCTTCAAACACACTAGACAAATCAGAATCTTTGCACTGGTGTCTCCTAGATCCAAGGTTTTCTTCCACCAGATATATCCACGTGGCTGCTTTCCTTATTTCTTTCAAATCTTTACTCAAATGTCACTGTCCATACTCCTTAGATGAATCCCCTGCTCTAGCAGCTCAACCCTACCTAGCATGTTTTATTTTGTATTGTATGTAACATATTCTTTCTATACTATATAGTGTAGTTATTTCTCATCTTCCTTTCCCATCTCTCCAAACTAGAATATAAGCTTCATAAGGTATGATGTATTCACAGTTCTTAGAAGAGTTCCTGGCCACATTAAAAGCACTCCATAAATATTAGTTGAATAAATGGTATACGCAAGAAAACATTGTGACACATGCATATATGCTTGCTGTGTAAATTTAAATAACATTACAAAAAAAATCTTCTAAAGAGATTATAATTGTAATAATGAACATAGCAAGCATGTTTCTGAAAACAAAACTCATATTTTAAGTCTTTTCAGAAGCTTCAAATCTAGTTTTAAAAATTTGGGGGTCAATAATTTTGCTAATGAGTTAGAGTATTTCCTCAAGACATACTTGTAGTACTTGGATCACTCTGCTAAGGAATGGTAGTTAAAAGGGAGTTCTCTGGAGTCACCTCACCTGGGTTGAAATCCTGACTCCTTCATTTCTCAGCTACATGATTTGGGCAGCTACTTTGTACCTGTGACTTTGAGTTTTCTCAGTTGTAAACGTTTGTGAACTCTCCACTTAAGTAGTGGTTTTTGTTCTGATCATGTCCTATTTGTTCATCAGGCAATACTATAGTCCTTTGCCATTGAATTTCTTTACCTATTAGGAACTTGCATATTTTCAATGGCTTGTTTGATCTACTGATGATTGGAATTGAAAAGTTATTAGCTGATGTTAAAGGTCATAAGAGGCCAATCGCTCATCTCAAGAAGATAGGAAGAGACATCCAAGTACAAATATTTCCCAGTTAGGAGAAAAGTTAACAGTTGGCCAGTTGACACCTTATCCCATAACACCTTTGATAGTTGAATCATTTGGTTGGGAAAAGAGGGTAAACTGTTGCAATGAAGAGGGTATTTTAAGTTATTTGTAGAAGTCACTGACTGATGGATCATTCTTTGTCAGATTATGCATCCTCTGAGCTAGCAAAACTGCAAGAGCTCTTAATAATAGGCTGTGAGAACTATGAATTAAACTCCTCTACAATTCTGTATGTCAGACTTGTCCTTGACTTCTACACATTAACATGGGCACTCAAAGGGCCAAGTCTGCCAACCTGTTATCAGAAACACACCATACAGCCAAATTAATCTTGAAAGACTTCCATCAAACAATACATTTCAAATTATTACATTTGAAACATCTTAAGACTTAACTTCAGTTTCTGATCAATATTCATTGTACTTTCAGAAAATCAAGATTATCTTTGAAATAAGTATGTGTGGATATTTATTATTACCTGTTTATTTGCTTTCTATCCCAGTTTTCAATCTAGAAAGTTCAAATTATTTCAGTTAATTACTAATAGATTTCCAGGGATATTAGAATACTCCTAGATGATTGCTGATACTTTCTGTCACATAGTATATCATCTATTTTTCATTATTATCTTTCTTTTTTTTTTAATTTTTTTTCAACGTTTATTTATTTTTGGGACAGAGAGAGACAGAGCATGAACAGGGGAGGGGCAGAGAGAGAGGGAGACACAGAATCGGAAACAGGCTCCAGGCTCTGAGCCATCAGTCCAGAGCCTGACGCGGGGCTCGAACTCACGGACCGCGAGATCGTGACTTGGCTGAAGTCGGACGCTTAACCGACTGCGCCACCCAGGTGCCCGTCATTATTATCTTTCTTGTTGGCTTACTGGCTAGGTTTAATTGCTACATTTTTACAGCAGATATATTAGCATTTTTTGGTATAAATACAAAATGTAGAATACCTTTGAGCAGCTCATATAACACTTGTGCCTTCAATACTGGTTAATGGTTACTGAGATGATCTTTGAAACAAACTTCATTTTCACATGGTAAAACATTGCATAACCAATACCGTTTCTCCTGGCCTGTGCTGTTGGGACTTAACAAGGTGTCACACTTGCTTTAGTGGATTTTTTATAATGTCATTGAATATTACTGAGTAAATAGCCGACCCCATCTCTTTTCGGGTATATTATGAGCCACTTTAAACCTGTCAGCTTCTAAGCTATAATCCAATGCGCAAGACTGCTGTTTGCCTGTGGGGCGTTTTTCAGCATCTAGCTTTATTTGAACTTACATGGACACAATAAGACAACGTTAGCTGCAGGGTACGAAAAGAAGCAAAATACTCAAGCAGGACAGATGAGAAAATACGATTTTGATTCCCTCTGTGTACCTGTTTATGGCCACTAGAGGGGTCTCTATTAATCAGTACAACCTTCTTTCCCTAACACTGCTTAATCCTTAAGATATTAGAACCTGATCTTCCTATGGCTTATTTTCTCCCACTGAAGCATCAGGTTGTACTTTCATGATTTATGGATTTTTGGAAGCAAAATTAGCCACCCCAAACTCCTTTTGCTTAGACAGCAGGACATTTATTAACCTACTGAACTCTGTTTCAATATGTGTTATACTTATATACATTGCAATGATAAACACACATACAAAGACACACATGCATAGCATATACATAGATATATAATCATACACATCAACAAACATGAGATCCCATTCTGATGCCACGGACAGCTGTCAGGATATGGTTTTACTTGCCATCATCCTTTCTGAATCACAACCAAGAAGGTAAAAATCTAAGCTGGTGCTTCGATGATAAGGTGATAAGTTGTATTAGAAAGGATTCTTCCCATAGCAAGTAACTAAACTGGCCTAAACATATAAGCAATCTACTGAGTCCTGTAATGACAAGTCCAAGAATAATGCTGGCTTTAGATAGGCCTTAATTCAGGGCTTCTAATGAAGTCACCAAGGCCTGATTTTCGGTGTCTCTGAACTTGGATATTTTCAATACAGTGCATTCTCATGTAAGCTTTCCTCTGTTGGGATCTAGATAGCTTCAGAATTTATGTTTCTTCAAATGAAACCCTTGCTATTTGCAATGACATGGATGGAGCTAGAGAGTATTATGCTAAGTGAAATAAGTCAGTCAAAGACAAAAACCATATGATTTCACTGATATGTGGAATTTAAGAAACAAAAGAAATGAACATAGTGGGAGAAGAAAGAAGGCAAATGAAGAAACAAAACTGATGGTAACTGGAGGGAAGATAAGCAGGGATAGGTGATGGGTATTAAGGAGGGCACTTGTAATGAGCACAGGGTGTTGTATGTAAGTGATGAATCATTAAATTCAATACCTAAAATAATATTCTACTGTATGTTAACTGGAATTTAAATAAAAACTTGAAAAAAGAGAATTTATATTTTTTCAGCTTCAAGTTCACAAAGTAGAACTTTTGTCTATTAACAGATAAACATATTGAGCCTGCTTACTGTTCAAATGTGGATGCAAGTAAATCCCCACATCAATTACTCTAATTACTCAAAATGCTAATTGGCTTAAACCAACCTAAGGCTCACTCCTGAAGGTGAGGGTGTGGAAAACCCTATTCAAACCACATAGCCTGAAAGGAAGAGGTTTCCCAGAAGAAATCGAAGGGTATCAGAAGATGAATGAGTAATTTACTAGAGCCCTGGACCTGGTAACCACTACCATTTCTTTTCTTGTCTCAGGCTTATAATTCCTGTAGAGTTGGCATGTTCTCTCTGTCAATATGGTAATGAACCACTTATCCAGTGGTCAATCCAATACATCATCTCTTCTGAGCCAGGATGAGGCAATAGAGTCAGCAGAGAAACTTGGGATGGGCTGCTGCCCTGGCAACAGTGATTGTTGCCACAAATGAGTTAGGGAATCAAGATTACCAAGGAGTTGAATTTCAGAAAACAAAAACAAAAAACAAAAACTTGTCATTTCTTTACAATTAGTTGAACCATCTCCCAACTTTCCCTTTGGATGACTAACAAAAGTCATTTTTATGGTTACAAAGACTCATTTCTACAAAGCAAGATAAGGCATATAAACCATTCTAGGATGTAATAATGGTCCATACTTTGGACTTTGTGTATGTGTACATACTAATTGTGGCAGATACACCTTCTTAATTACTATATTCTTTGGATGTATTTTTACATATAACTAATGCTTTCCTATAATATTTTTGGCATTGAAATTTGTCACGCCAAATAAATAATAATAAAATTACATCTAAGTTAAGAATTCCAGGGGCACTTGGGTGGCTCAGTCATTTAAGGGTCCAACTTGGGCTCAGGTCATGATCTCATTGTTTGTGAGTTCAAGCCCCATGTCAGGCTCTGTGCTGATAGCTCCAAGGGAGCCTGGAGCCTGCTTTGGATTCTGTGTCTCCCTCTCTCTCTGCTCCTCTCTTGCTCACACTCCGTGCCTCTCTCTCTCTCTCTCTCTCTCTCCTCTCTCAAAAATAAACGTTAAAAAAATAAAACACCAATAAAACACCAATAAAGAATAAAACACCAATTAAAGAGTGAATTCTACACATTCATAGACTTCATTTTGCCTCCTATAAACAGTTGGTGACTGCATTTTTGTGTTTAAACCTGTCTGGAGAGAATCTATTATCTGGAAAAGGTAGGTTTGTCCAAAAGCCAAAGGCACTCCCTTTTTAATGTGCCATCAGACCTATTTCTGGGAGAACTACTCACACATACACACACACACACACACACACACACACACAAATGCACATGCATGTGTGTGTAAATATATGTGTAAATTTAAGAGACCGGCAGGGAGAAATTAAGGATCTATATTTATGTTTTCGCTGTTTTAAGAGCTGAACGGGGGACAATGACAATTATGTCCAGACAACAGATTTATAGATTTAAAACATCCTGCCTTTGTTTTCTCTACCATTTATAGTTTTGATCCTCATAAGACTTTGTGGCGAAGGGGATTTTGGTGAGTAGATGAGCATAAACTTATTATTTCAGTAGAAACCTATCATTACAGAAAGCCTTAACTGGAGCTACTGGAAGCAATGGTACCCCACATTCTCTCAGATTACTTAAGTAACACAGAAGGAGGGAAAACTGGCTTTCTACACAGACTGGAGTGCATTTCATAAATGGAGCCGCCAATGGCTAAGACTGACCCTCAGCCTTTTCTGCATTCAAGTTGGCAGGCTTTGCTAGCTTGGAATGACTCCTTGTACATGTCATAACCAAGCATGTTTAGCCATTTGTGTAGCTAAGACTTTGTGTCTAAACCTGTTGGGCAGAATTTTGTTTCTTGGAAATATCTCTGTGTGCCCTATAAACCACACCCTCCTTATTGCACATGTGGAAAGGCTTCTAACAATTACCGGAAAGCTCCTGGTGATATTCTCACACTGGGAGACATGAAACACTGCTAGATGCATTTGAGTAAACATTTTTTGAGAGCAGGGATAAAGTTCTCCCAGAAGATTATCTTTGTCAAATTTTGACACATAAAGAAACCCAGAAAATAACCCTCAATATTGTTTGGATATCAAAAGCACATGTCCGCAACTATTCTCTCTCTCTCCACACAATAGGCCACTTCAGGCAGCCATGTCATTGCAGATATTTATGTGGCAGAACAAACTTCTGGACCTTTCTGCCTCTGGGGCCTCATCTCAACCAATGCCTTCTTCTAGCATTCCCTCCAGCAACACTGAACTACTGAGAATTCATTCTTAACACAAAAATTAGCTTGGGAAATAGGAGGAAAATCACTTTGCCAAGTTCAACCAATTCAATTTTGATAAGCTAAAAGCACCTTAATGATTCATCAGTAAATAAATCCTCGGAAAACATAGATCTATAAAGATAGCACTGCCTTTTTTTTTTTTTTTTAATTGCAGATGAGCAGAGACCACTTCATTTGCATGTGAGGGCTTTAGACTTTTGTACACAAGCATGGTGTGGATTTTACTAATTCCATTGAGAATATTCACATATACATGATGTGATTTAATGACTACTATGTTTCAGGCACTGGATTGTGAAAGGGGTGGGAAGGGGTGGGGGGAAATGCAGAGAACTCACTAACAGAGGAGATGGGCACATGCAAAAAAGTGTAATACAAATGGCACTAGTGATACTGTATTTTGTCATATGCAATGTGTCAAGTGCCATGTGCAGGTAAGCACAAGAGTCACAGGCATACAGAAGAGGGAAGAACTTAATTCTGCTTGTGGATAGAGATAAGAGATTTCCAGAAAGTGACAGATTTCAGAGTTGACATTTGAGCTAGCCTTGAGGGTTGAGTCACAGTTCACTAGAAGCAGAGGAGAGATATTCCAAGAAGAGGAAGCAATCAAACAAAGGTTCAAGGGACAGAAGTGTGGGCATGGAATTTAGGTGTGAAGGGGCCCTGGAAGTGGCCAGGACAGAGCTGTCAACTTCAAGTAGGGCATAACTATGAGGTGCCTATAGGCCAGGCTGCAAGATATGTGGCCCTGGGAGCATTAGAGAAGTGTCAAAAGCAGAATCCTGTCTTCTATTTTAGAGATTCTTGGTGATAGTCCGCATGGGAAAAACAGTGCTATTCTTCACGTTACCATTTATATCTTGGCTTTTCGGTGTCCCATTTTGTATTTTGAGCGATTCAAAAATGTGTAGATTTGGTGTGGTGTGTGTGCTCTGGGCATCTGCCTGGCTTTCATCAGAGTACCTAGGAAGCTCCTTTCTTTAGCTCCAGTCAGACATAATCTACATCCTCTATTATGGTGTGAGTGGATTTACTCAAAAAAGACATTTCCTTGGAAAATGTTTTATAGTCATCTTATGGCTAAGAAGAAAGACGCCATTCTTAAGGGAGATCTTGAATTAAAGTGAGACAGTTGGTCTAGAAGCACAAAACACATTTTGGGTAAAAGAAAAACAATCTGTTTCTGCACTTTGAGTACCCTCTTTCATGGGCTTCTGCTGTCCCGTTGTTGTGATTTGATTCTTCCTACAGATACAAGGCACTTAGTAGGAAGGAACCCCCGTAGTCCAGACATCTCTTCATTCCTTTTGATGGGGCAAGAAGAATCAGGGTCTTCACACAGAGCCAGAAAATCATACAGAGCCAGAAAATAATAAAATGCCATGTCTATATTGGTCACAGGCATTATATCTATGCCTTGCCAACAGCTATTCCAAAACCAATCTGTCGTTTTGCCTTTGTTGGAATTCAAACACTTAATTTCTTAATTATATTTCAGCTATGGTTTTATTTCAGTGCCACTAATGGATAAATGATTCAGACAGTGGAGACGTTTTCATCTCATCACATTGGGAGTAAGGATGACAATACTTGCTAATTCTTACAAAATGAACATTTAAATATGCAGGAAATTACAGCGTGACTGAGTACTTTATAAAGAGAAGACTGTGTTTCAGTCAGAAATAATTGAAAACTCAAAATATTTCTATTTTGTTGCAAATTCATCAATGAAAATACTTTTATCACATTTGGTTAATACATAGGATACATGTTTCTTCCAGTTCTTTTAGAAAATTTAGACTCCTGTTGTTGTTATTATTATTATTATTATTATTATTATTGGAGAAGGTGACTATTGCTTACCTGTGTCCTAATGATATCAAGGTATTTCTATATTTAGTAGTGTATTGTTATGAAGGACATATTATGACCCACCATGCATTAAAATGGTCTGTTTTAACAAGATTCCCCATAAATTCTTACTTATATATGAGAAGATAATATAGCACTACACAATTAGGCCTATGATTTGTGAGAAATCAAACAAAGGTTATACCAGATACTTTAAGTATTACATCTCATGTTATCTTTGACCACATTGTGATACAGATAGTATCCTCATTTGCTATTCAAGAAAGTGAATCTCAGCAAGATTAAGAAATTTACCCATAGGTACAGTCTACCTGCCAGCAAACTTACTTCATCTTTGCAAAAATTTTGTATCAGAAAATGAAGTAATCAGAGATAAAAATGCATTAAAAAGCATGGTAAGAAGGCCTTATTCTCAAACAGAGAAGGGCAGGAAAGATAGATAAAATTGGGGCACCTGGGTGGCTGAGTTGGTTGAGCATCAGACTTTGGCTCAGGTCAGAATCTCAAAGCTCTTGAGTTCAAGCCCCACGTCAGGCTGTGTGCTGACACCTCAGAGCCTGGAGCCTGCTTCGGATTCTGTGCCTCCCTCTCTCTCTGCCCACTTGCATTCTGTCTCTGTCTCTCTCAAAGATAAATAAACATTAAAAAAAAATAGATAAAAATGACTGAAAAGGTGAGATTGCTAAATACACAATTTAGGATGTGAAAGATGTTCAGAAATTCTTGAATCCACAAAGCCAACAGAGTCTGAAATCAGTGATTTATCAAAAATCAAAAAGCTGACAAGTGGCCATACAGAGAACCAACTCCCAGGGATACCTCCAATTGATTAACAAGCTTTGATTAAACATTTACTGCACACGAAGTACTGGGCTGAGCTACAAAGATGGAAAAAAAAAGTATATAGTACATTGCAGGGAGATTCAACCCCCCACCTTGGGATGGGACAACCCCAAGCTGTTCATGGATCACCTCACTGCCAGTGTTGGGGTCTTTCTCAACCAGCAGACTTCTTCCAGGGGACCTAGTCTCAGAGCAATTGCCTATTTATTGTACTATGGTATTTAAATATTTTCTAGATCAGGAGTTTCCATAACCCTGTAACAATGCTTATGGTTGTGTCCGGCATATTGGCCCTAATTTTATTCATGTGTTTCTTTGAAATGCATGTCTCTGCAACACAGGTTTTTATTTCAGTGGGCCCCACTAGGACGATTACAAATATGGGTATGCACATTTACTACTGTCCTCTAGTGGATAGAATCACAGACCAGCTTCCTAAGCACTAGTTACCTTCTTGTAACAAATCTGGGAACAAACCATAGAATACTTTCAAAGCTTGGTGAACCTTAGAGAGCATTATAGTATTATCACTACAGTCATTATCTCCTCCAGGGACTTTATAAGCTACTTGGTTATTATTTTCATGCGTGAGTTCCTTCCTCAGAAGGTTAGGCTTTATGGGGGTGGGAAGCCCAAAATCATATCTACAGGAAGGTATGAAGCCACTGGCAACCAGCATTTAATTTCAAGTCAGAAAACTGGGGAGACAAAATTTGGATTCAAATCCAGGTGTCTTCTCTCACTGCTGTGCGTCTTCAATCAAGCTGCCCCTCTTTTCTTGTCATGCCATGATGTCCCTGCCACAAGAGACTTCTCTGTTAACATTCCAGTACAACTTCTAAAATCCAATTATCTTATGAGTTATCAAAACAACACAAAGTTGGCTTTCATGCCTTGATGTGGTGTTTAAATCTGTTTAATTCTTGATAGAGGCTTTTGAATGGATATGTAGCTTGAAACATCATTATCCAAGTGGGAGGAATGTTATTTCCAAAGCTACTATAAACTTATTTCTAGCATTGAAATGACAACATTACTTTAAACTTCTAACATCCTGGTGATATTTATAGAAACTAGGGGAACATGGGTCCATCAGACATTTAAAAGCTGAGTTATGTTTATCCTACCAATTTATTTGTGCTTCAAAATAACAGACAATCCAATGCATTTTTAACCACATGTGTATCAAGACTTGAAATTCTTGCTTTTATTTTTAGCAAGAACATGTAAATACTTCAATTGTCAGGTTTCTTATTTGTAAAGCTTTCTCTCAGATTTTTGTCAAATTTAACAAAAATAAGGTTTTTTAAATGCTTGGCTCCCTTTGTGGAAATCTTAGTCTCTCTCCATCCAGTAATCCCAATACCACCAAAAATTCACTCTAAAATTCAAAATATTTAATAAGCTTGTTTGTCATCATTTTTAATATACTTTTTATTAAAAGCAAATTATAAAGTGCACTTAGTATTTTACTAGCTCTATTTAACTAAGAAAACTAAGCAGCTTATGATTTTAATTCTACTAAAAAATTAAAAGTGGGGCAACCTGGGTGGCTCCATCGGTTAAAGTGTCTGACTCTTGATCTCAGCTCAAGTCATGATCTCACAGTTCTTAAGATAGAGCCCTGTGTGGGGCTCTGAGCTGACAGTATGGAGTCTCCTTGAGATTCTCTCTCCCCTTCTCTCTCTGCTCCTCCCCTACTTTCACACACGTGCTCTCTCTCAAAATAAGCCTTAGAAAAAATAAAGGGGTGCCTGGGTGTCTCAGTTGGTTAAGCAATTTGGATCAGGTCATGATCTCATGGCTCAGGAGTTCAAACCCCGCATCGGGCTCTGTGCTGACAGCTCAGAGCCTGGAGCCTGCTTCAGATTCTGTGTCTCACTCTCTCTGTTCATCCCATGCTCACACTCTCTCTCTCAAAAATAAACATTTAAAAAAAGTTAAAAAGTACAAAGTACTATGCATAAATTTAAGCATATGATTTTATGGACTGTTGGGTTTTCTTTTCCTTTGTCACCTCTTTTTAACAGTATTTACTGACAAAGAGGAGACATGATCTTTTTAATGTATTCTCTAGCATTTACTATACTCGTTTATGAAAGTGTTTCCCCCCTAGTCATTTACTTTCATTAACTACAGAAGTTAGCACAAATCTTAGCTGTTTAAATGACTTTATGAATTTATATTTAGTCACATCAGTCCTTGTGAAACTTCATGCCATTTGCAATACACTTTAGCGCATCAGGTATTAATACTTGTGAATGCTTACCATCAAAAGATTTTCCATTTTATTGTTTAGGAAAACAGCCAGAAGATAAAATTTGTTCAAAGGTCAGAATATGATGTACTGCACACTCTGTTTCAAATGGAACTTTATAAACTCCAGAAAAGCCAACATAGTATAAATCAATTTTGAAACAGGTGGATTTTTACCCTTTTGCCCTGTTCTATCAGCCCATCAAGAATGAATTGCCCTCACACCTGAATTTTGCAATCTAGTGAGCAAGCCAATTGTTGGAAAAAGAGCTGCCTGTGTCATTTTGTGATTTAGTTCATTCATACATGTTAGCCCCAAAATATTTACTCCTACAAAAAAAAGTAAAAGGAAATTACATAATATTAAAGGTTAACTTTCTATTCACAATCTGAAACCTTAAATTTTAATCCAGGTGAATGTGTGGCCATATGTCTAGATGGGTACCTGTTGCCAAGAGTAATTATTACTGGCCCTTCAATTCTCAAAATTGTCTCGGTTTGAATGGCAAAAGTTTTCCCTAATTTGGGGTAATAAGCTTATAATGTGCACACAGCATGTATATTAACTTGTATAAATAAATGAACTTTTCTACTTCCAGGATAACAGTGACAGAAAATGAGAGCGTGCCATACTCATATCCAAAATGAGAGGTCGAATGGATTTCAGTTTTATTTTTTGTCTATAACTCAGTAATATTACTTTTAAAATTCAGTGGAATTGAATACTTTTTACAGAAACCATTTATTCCCTTGTCTTTGGTACATTTTCAAGTGTCAAACATTTAGTAAAAACAAAGTGGAAAATTAAAGTTATCTATAATCCTATTTCATAAAGGGAGTTCTTGCCCCTATTTCTCTATCACTAGATATCTACACAAAATTAGGATTGTACTGCTCATAGTTTTATATCCTGCTTTTTTTCTCACTTATCGTATAATGAATACTGATTAAGTATCCTCTGAAATATAATTTCAATGTCTACAAAATGTTCCAAAGATAGTACACATTGATGTTTACTTAACCCCTGCCCTAACACTGCTCATTTAGGGGGCTGCCAAAGCTTCCCTGTTATATAACTGACTCTCTCAGCAGTTGCTTATACAGAACATTAATTAGAGTAAATCTCTCCTTACATTTCCTTGCTTGGGAAGCAAGACAAAGTACATAATATACTTTTAAGACCATTCATTTCAAGATGAAATTATACTGGGATTTTTTCTGATGCTTCAAGTTTTAAGGTTATTCCCATTCCCTCTGCATTTTTCTTTGCCTTATTGGATAATGTACAGAGACTGATCTAACAGACTTCTCCGTATGGATTCCCCATAGGTATTTCAGCCTCAAATGCCCAAGACTGAACTATTACTCCGCCAGATGTCTTCATCTCTCCTGTGCCCCGGGTAAAAGGAACCTTCCCAACTGGAACCCTGGGCGTATCTAGCGTGTTGTTGTTCCCTTAGCGATCATTTGCCCTCTCTGTGTGCTGCTCAGGGCCGCATCATTTCTTGCCAGGACCACTGCAATAGCTTACCAAACTGTCTACCTCTGGCCAAAAGTACGCCTTGTTCATCCTCCTCAGAATCAACACGATGGTGTTTCTGAAACTTAATTCTTATAATCACGTCACCACATTTAGAATCGTCAGTGACTTTATTGCCTACAAAGTAAAACCTGAAGTCCTTTAAATGGTGTGGAAGGTGGGCGGTGATCGATTTCTTCCTCCTTCGCCAGCTTCGGTCTCCTGCCCTTGTGCTGAGTAACGTCAACACTGGCCCCACAGTTCCACCAGCATTCCAGGCCCTCTCCTGCATTTATTTTTCTTTTTTTCTAGCATCCCCCTTCCCCCCTCTACGCCTTTAAAACTCCTACTTACTCTTTAATTGGGAGCTCAAAATGACAACTCCTCAGGAAGGTTTTCATACTTCTCTGATATTCTTAACACCATGGTTTTCGCATACCAATTATAATACCCACTGTTTATATTAAAGTAGTTTACACTTTCATCTTGCTATCAGGGGCCGATGCTTAGCAACGTGATGACACACAGTGGACAAGTAATCGTGCATGCTGAATGAATGAATGGATGACACAGAACTGAGGGAGAGTTGAGGACTTGATAATTTAGCTGTCTCAGGCATTCAGGAAATAACTTAAGCACATCTAGCAATGTTAAACTCACTGTCTCTGGAAACCACTCTTTCATTTTGAATTGTTATAGGTAAGTGTGCTCTAATGAAAATGTACTGCAAGCCACTTAAAGTCATTTTAAACTTTCTAGTAGTCATGTTTAAAAGGGAAAAACAAGGTGAAATTTTATGACCATCTTATTGAACTCACCGTAACCCTAGATGTCAATGAAAGTCAATATAAAACGTATTAATAAGCTATTTTACATTTTTTATACTAAGCCTTCCAATTCTGTTGTGTATCTTTAATTCCCAACCCATTTCAAGTTGGACAGCTTTTTATTTTATTTTTTTAAGTTTAGTTATTTTGAGAGAGAGAGAGAGAGAGAGAGAGAGAGAGAGCGCGCGCGCGCGAGCATGCACAGGGGAGAGGCAGAGAGAGAGAATCCCAAGCAGGCTCCAACCTGTCAGCACAGAGCCTGATGCAGGGCTGGATCCTATAAGATGTGAGATCATGACCTGAGTCAAAATCAAGAGATAGATGCTTAAGTGACTGAGCCACCCAGGTGCCCCATAGGACAGCTACCTTTTAAGGTTTTTTTTTTTTTTTTTTAATGTTTTATTTATTCCTGAGAGACAGAGACAGAATGTGAGCTGGGGAGGGACAGACAGAAGGAGAGACACAGAATCTGAAGCAGGTTCCAGGCTCTGAGCTGTCAGCACAGAGCCCGACATGGGGCTCAAACTCACGAACTGTGAGATCATGACCTGAGCCAGTCAGACGCGTAACCAGCCGAGCCACTAAGGTGCCCTGGACAGCTACCTTTTAAAAAGGTATTTGATCTGTATTTTAATTTCATAAAATTTACATTAAAAAAGTAGATTCTCATACTAAGTTGTTGCCAACTTATTTAAAATTTTCCCATTAAGTACCCCTATAAACTAAAATTTAAATTCATTACTATTGAATAATACTGAAAAGTTCCTCAAATTATGTTCATATGTTCCATAGGCACATGTAGCTAATGGCTACCATAGACAATGTAGTTCTAGATGTTACCTCTCAGAAGCCAGTCTCTCTCATGCGGTATTTTTACTCATCATTTCTACCCTTATACCCTGAGACAGAATTCTATCTCCAATTCGCATGTCTTAACAGGCAACTTATAAAGAAAAGAGGAGACTTTTTAAAAATAAGCTTGCTGTATATATAAGAGTACCATTTGAAAACCTTAGGCTTATTTGCCAGATGTTGTCAATTCCTGAGTTATTTGGAATACTATTCAAGCATCTCACATAGTTTATAGGGTATTTATCACAAATTTCTTTATGTCAGGGACCTAAGTTTCTGTCATTCTTTCCAAATTTGCAGATACTTGTTAAAAATAACTAAGAAGATTTATCATGCATATCCTTACTGATAGAGTGGCCTCAAATAAGCTACAGTCCACATGCCTTCAGAAAAAAGAACGCCTGATGTGAAGCGAGCCCCTGTAGACCCATAGTTGAAACGCCTGTGGGTATCTTGGAAAAGATTGCAGATTCGGTTATGTCACAACAGCTTTTAGCCAGTCCTGTGAGACTCAGGCAAACTATCCTTACTTGAATTGAATCTGAAACCCTGAGAGATTGAAAAAGAGGTCACTGTGGAAGCAGGTGGGCTTTTGGGAGCCCTGCTAAGGCAATATTGAAGCAGTCCTCAAGTGTCTACTTCTTTCTCCTTCCTTCGCCCTTTTTTTCCTCCCAGCTTGTCCACCTACTTAAGATCCTTCTCTTGAGTCACTGGACAGTTGCTTTAAGAATTCTGACTACTTTTCTAACTTTGCTAACTTCCAAGGTGGGACCAATTAGGTAATAAAAAACTCAAAAACAAGAAAGAGAGAAAGAAAAAAACAACAAGAGTGCCATTTTAAACCCCTCTAGTCTCATCCAGATGCGAACAATTTGCATCTAGATACAATTTGCATAGTAGATAAATGATCTACTAGCTGTAGATTGGCTTTTTATAGTAGTGATTAAAAGAAACGGTACAGTATGAAACAGATGCATATTTTTGGCGAGATGCTACCATGAGAAAGACCATGAACCTCAGTAAGGAGATTGACTTTCATGTCATAGGTAGACGAAGTAAGAACAAATTTCATAAATCTAATAACCCAAAAAGAGAAAATAGTCTCACAGAACATACTTGGATTTTTTTTAGTATTTATTTTTGAGAAGGAACAAGCGAGTGGGGGAGGGACACACCCCAGAGCCTGACACAGGGCTCAATCCCATGAACCCTGAGATCATGACCTGAGCTGAGTCTGGCATTCAACCAACTAAGCCACCCAGGAGCCTCAAAACAAACTTGGCTTTTTAACTCTGTTCTTAATTCTTTAATTCATTAAGTTTAAAACTATAAACAATAAACTTAAAGAACTTCATTTAAGGGCCACATAGTAAATATTTTAGGCTTGTGGGCCATGAATAGCCTCTCTCATCTGGTCTTTATTCTTTTGTTTCATTTCAAAACCTCTTAAAAATGTAAAAAAAAAAAAAAGTTTTTAGCCTGATAGCCATACAAAAATAGGCAGCACACTGTATTTACTCACAGGCCGTAGTTTGCCTGCAGCAGATTTAGAAAACTATTTTGTGCAGATATCAACAGGACATGAAAATCGTGAGCTGCATTATTGGTCCACATTCTGTTCCCATTCAGTGTTCATCATGAAATATTACATGTTCTGATAAGTTAAATGGTATGGCAAGTGAAAAACAATATCTAATGATGGAATATTATTCAGCCATTAAAAAGAATAAAACCTTGCCATTTGAATGACATGGATGGAGCTAGAGAGTATAACGTGAAACAAAGTAAACCAGAGAAAGACAAATGCCACAGGATTTCACTCATATGTGGAACTTAAGAAACAAAGCAAATGAACATGGGTGGGGTGGGGAGGAGGAGAGGCAAACCAAAAAACAAACTGTTCACTATAGAGAACAATCTGATGGTTACTAGAGAAGGGAGTTGGAGGAGGGTGAAATAGGTGATGGCGATTAAAGAATACACTTGTCATGATGAAACACATAGAAAATTTTTAAGCAAGCAAAAACAATCTCACTGTTAACTAGGAAAAAAAAATCTCACTGTTAACTAGGAAAAAAAAACTCAGCTAATATTTGTTGAATGTTTTCCATATGCCAGATAAGTTACTAGAGTTATATTATTTATTCCTTATAATAGCCACCGTACAAGTTCAGTACTATTATTATCTCCATTTTAGAGATGAAACTAAGGCACAAAATAGTGACAGAATTTCTTCAATGTTACACATTTTAAAGAGCGAATATGAAAACGCACATTGCTTAGAATCTATGCACTTTTTCTACCAAAGGTCAAATGGTAACATTTTAGTTTTTACAGCTATACAGCAGGTCATGTTTACTCACCTCAGTCAACAGAGCACAGTAACCGCTGCGAACAGGGATGGCCGTCTTCCAGGAAAACTTTGTTTGCAAAAACAGGCAGAGAGGTCAGACCCTCAGACCACAGTTTTCTGTTACTCGCACCAGGCCAATTCTTCTCGTACCTGAGTGTCCTAAGAATCATCTGACCGTCTTTTTTTTTTTTTTTTAATTTTTTTTTCAACGTTTATTTTTTATTTTTGGGACAGAGAGAGACAGAGCATGAACGGGGGAGGGGCAGAGAGAGAGGGAGACACAGAATCGGAAACAGGCTCCAGGCTCTGAGCCATCAGCCCAGAGCCCGACGCGGGGCTCGAACTCACGGACCGCGAGATCGTGACCTGGCTGAAGTCGGACGCCAACCGACTGCGCCACCCAGGCGCCCCATGACCGTCTTTTTAAAGCACAGACTAATTCATTACATCTGGGAAAGGACCTGGGACTGATTTGTTTACACATCCCCAGGTGATGCTGGCACTGCTAATTTATTGACCTTTGAGTAGCAAGTTTCAGGATCATGGTGCTACACTTCCAGATAAAGCAAGGTTCTTAAGAAGAATTGATTTCTTAAATCACATTTTATCAATCACCTTTCCAAAGCTAACATTTATCGCACATTTAACATATATCAGATACTGTGCCAAGCATTTTGTGTACACTTCAAATAAACCATTAACCCTGTTGTTTAAGCCAGACGCCTGCGTACCATTCTTTAGTGGACTCTTTACCATCCGTCAAGTCTCATGTACTATCCACTACTTAATTCTACTTCCAAAACATACTTCAACCCATCGTTTTAAGAATCTACCACCAGGGCGCCTGGGTGGCTCGGTCAGTTCATACGTGAGATCAAAATCTCACGGTGCTCAAGTTCGAGCCCTGCATCTGGCTCTCTGCTGTCAGCACAGAGCCTGCTTAGGATCGCCTGTCTCCCTCCATCTCTGCCTCTCCCCTGCTCACTCACTGTCTCTCAAAAATAAATATAAAAAAAAAAAAAAGAATATACCACCTCCACCCAAATATAAATCTTAAATCTTTACCTGGACCTCCACAATAACCTCTTGTTTGTGTTGCCAAATATGATCCCCTTCATTAGTGACACACATTTAATGAATGTTCGCTAAATGAATGGGTAAGTTAATGAAACTCTCTGGAATGGTCTCTCCAGGAGGACAGGATTTTTGCCTTGTTGTTATTTTACATAGGTCTTGAGTGTCTATATGGTACACATTTAGTTAATATAGTATTAAATATCTCATTTACTATGTATAAAACTCTAAGACTTTGAATACTGATATTATGTCCATTTTATAAATGAATAGGCTCAGTAGTTAAGTAACTTAATCAAGGTCAAAAAACATTAGTTGATAGAGTCATACTTTTAACACAGGTTTTGTTTCCCAAGCATATACTATTAACTTCCGTGCAATGGTATATCACCACACACATGGAAAAGTCTCCATTAATAGATCCCTGAAAGCTACATTAGATTTTTAACACATCATTATTTACAACTTATTTGTGGATATTCTTAGCAATTTCTATCATGGCCCATTTCTCTTCTTCCTTATTTACTGGCTTATAATTCTGTCTTTAATTCTCCAATAATTTGGGGAATACTTTTTGTACACTCAATAATACCATAAATGTTTTGAAGATAAGATGAGTCTTTTGTATAACCCACACCAGGCTTGGAGCAAGCCATTAGGTATAATGTTTGTTGAAGTACCTTATATTCAGCCTTTTATTATTGTGCTTTGCTAGCATGTTGCTGTGACTTCTTAGTAATTTTTCCCAAGCTTCTTCAGTCTTGAGGGAAAATGATCTCTTGCTATGTTCTACTCTAGCTGTTAGAAAATAAAGATCATCTTTGAATTAAGAAACGGGGAGTCTGAAAATGTGGATTTTGTTTGTGTCTCAGAGCATATGTGTATTTACTGAGCCCCATGAAATTGGGTCTTTTTACTTCAACAGATAGAATCCTAACTCTTCAGTACCTGTGTATTTTGGAAACTTTGCTTCTGAAGCATCGTTCAGCGCACTCAGAACAATTGGTGCTTAGAGAGACATTAAAGAAATGTTAAATGCTATTTAAGGTTTTGTGGGTTCGGGTTCTTTTTGTGTATAGAAAAGAATGAGACTCTTGAGACATTAACCCTGTTGAGAAGAAAATGGAATATTTGAATCGCATCAGGCTACAATGCTTACTATAAATTAAGGCATTCAGGGCTCTCCCATGAGAGTGGTAGATACAGTGTTACCATGACTATAAACCTATGTCCCACTCCAGCTGGATGGCAGAAAGGCAGGAGGAGGGAGCAAAGACTGTTAATATAATTTATGTGATATATAATGTATCCAACAAATGATAATGACGTATTTTCCACTTCAGAAATCATTACACTCACTGTGATTCATGAAGTAGTAAAGGCAGGAGGGCTGGCCAATCTGTAGCACATGTGTGGCCGTGGCTTCCTTCCATGCCTAGAGCAGTTGTCATTTATTGATTACAATGCATTTTTCTTCCAAGCCCAAAGGGGGCCTCAGAATTCTTTTCAACATGGTCTTAAAGCCAGTCACTTCCAAAATTAGTGTTGGCACCAAAGGTCAACCCAGAACTACAGAATTATTAGTTGCAAACGGGAAGTGGGAAAGCATTGTTAAACATAGGCAGATACAATCAGTTAGCAAAATGAAGCAATTCATCTGTTAATACCTCTCCTTATGCTCTGTGGTTATCAAAGTTGATGGTATGCTGAGCACTCTTAAGCCTGGGAAACTAATACAAATGCTAACGGTTTGAAACTCTCGTTTAGTCACTTATATCCTGTTCCTCATATGAAAAAGTCAAAACTGGTGAGTTTATGTAGGGCATGGATTCTGTATACCAATGTATGTGTATGTGTATACACTGAAGTATAATGAGGTATAATTAACATACAGTGTTATTTCAGGTGTATAAAATAGTGATTCAACAACTCCATACATTATTTAGTACTCATCACATAGACATACTGTTTAATCCCCATCACCTATTTCACCCATCTCCCCAGCCGCCTGCCTGCTGGTAAATATCAGTTTGTTCTCCATAGTTAAGAGTGTGTTTTTTGTTTGTATCTATTTTTCTTAGCTCATTTAGGTTCCATTTATTTATTTATTTTTTTAATTTTTTTTTTTCAACGTTTATTTCTTTTTGGGACAGAGAGAGACAGAGCATGAACGGGGGAGGGGCAGAGAGAGAGGGAGACACAGAATCGGAAACAGGCTCCAGGCTCTGAGCCATCAGCCCAGAGCCTGACGTGGGGCTCGAACTCCCGGACCGCGAGATCGTGACCTGGCTGAAGTCGGACGCTTAACCGACTGCGCCACCCAGGCGCCCCTAGGTTCCATTTAAATGAGAAAAGTCAATCATACGGTATTTGTCTTTCTGACTTACTTCTCTTAGCATTATACCCTCTAGATCTATTCAAGATGTCACAAACCCCAAGATCTCATTCTTTTTTATGGCTGTGCAATATTTCATTGTATAGATACCAGATCTTCTCTATCCATTCATCTATCAATGAACACTTGGGTTGCTTCCATATCTTAGCTATTGTAAATAAAAATGCTGCAATAAACATAGGGGTGCATATATCTTTTTAAATTCATGTTTTCATTTTTGAGGAGTAAATGCCCAGTAGAATTACCAGATCATAGGGTAGTTCTATTTTTAATTTTTTGAGGGACTTCCATGCTATTTTCCATAGTGGATATACCAGTTTACACTCCCACCAACAGCGTGTGAAGATTCCCTTTTATCCACACTCTTGCTGACACCTGTTATTTCTCATCATTTTGATAATAGCCATTCTCACAATGAAATCATATCTCATCGTGGTTTTAATTTGCATTTCCCCGATGATGAGTGATGCTGAGCATCTTCTTATGTATCTATTGGACATCATATATAATCTCTGGAAAAATGTCTACTCAGGTTCTCTGCCCATTTTACTTCTAGGTTTTATGGTTACAGGTCTTATATTCAGGTCTTTAATCCATTTCGAGTTAATTTTTATATACGGTATAGGATAGCAGTCTAGTTTCATTCTTTTGCATGTGACTGTCCAGTTTTTCCGACATTATTGAATATACTGTCCTTTCCTCATTATGTATTTCAGCCACTTTTGTTGTAGATCAATAGGCCATATGTGTCTGGGTTTATTTCTGGGCTCTATTCCATTGATTTATATGTCTTTTTATGCCAATGCATATTGTTTCGATTACTATGGTTTTGTAATGTTGTTTGAAATCAGGGAGCATGATGCCTTTACCTTTTTTTCTTCTTTCTCAAGATTGCTTTGGCTATTTGGGGTCTTGTGTGGTTCCATACACATTTTAGGATTGTTCTATTTCTTAAAAAATAGCATCAGAATTTTGATAGGAATTGCACTGCATCTGTAGATTCCTATGGGTAATACGGACATTTTAACAATGTTAATTCTTCCAATCCATGAGCATGAAATATCTTTCCATTTATTGGTGTAGTCTTCGATTTCTTTCAGTGTACAGATGTTTTATCCTCCTTGGTTAAATTTAGCCCTAGGTATTTTTTTGACGTATTATAAATAGAATTGTTTCCTTAGTTTCTCTGATAGTTTGTTAGTGCATAGAAATGCAACATATTTTTGTATATTGACTCTAAAAATTTTTTAGTTTTTATTTAAATTCCAGTTAGTTAATACATAGTGTAGTATTAGTTTCAGGTATACAATATAGTGATTCAGCACTTCCATATGACACGCACTGCTCACCACAAGGGTACTCCTTAATCCTCATCACCTATTTAACCCATCCCTACCCACCTCCCTTCCAGTAACCATTAGTTTGTTCTCTATACTTAAGAGTCTGTTTTGTGGTTTGCCCGCTCTCTTTTTCCCCTCTTTAGCTCATTTGTTTTGTTTCTTTGGATGCCTTTTATTTCTTTATTGCCTTATTGCTCTGGCTAGGACTTCTAATACTATGTTGAATAAAAGTGGTGAGAGTGGGTATCCTTGTCTTGTTCTGATCTTTAAAGAAAAGCTTTCAGCTTTTCACCATTGAGTATGATGTCAGCTGTGGTATTGTCATATATGGCTTTTATTATGTTGAGGTACATTCTTTCTATACCCACTAGGTTGAGAGTTTTTATCATAAATGGATGTTGAATTTTGCCAAATGCTTTTTCTGCATCTATCGAGATGATCATATGATTTTTATCCTTCATTTTGTTAATGTTGTATTTCACCTTGGTTTGCAGATGTAGAGCCATCCTGCATCCCTGGAATAAATCCCACTTAATCATGCTGTATGATTCTTTTAATGTATGTGTTTTTGAAATGAATTTTTATACATTATATAATATATTCCTTTTAGTGTCTGGTTTCTTTTGTGCAATGTATTTATTTATTGTTTATTTTGAGAGAGTTTGAGTGGGGGAGGGGCAGAGAGCGAGAGAGAGAGAGAAAGAATCCCAAGCAGTTCCTGCACTGTCAGCACAGAGTGCATGGGGCTCAAACCCACAAACCATGAGATCAGGACCTGAGCTGAAACCAAGAGTTGGTCACTCAACTGACTGAGCCACCCAGGTGCCCCTCTCCTATGCAAATTTAGGTATGAACAATTCATTCACTATTTTTCCATTGAAGGCTGGGTTCTCCAAAGATAATGCGGAGAAGCTTGCATTGCAATTGCAATGCGGATTGCAACATGCTAGTTACTGCTCCGTAAGGAGGAAAGAAGATTGGGCAGAGAAAGCAGTTGAACTGTGAAGCAGACCTGACAAAGGCTCAAGTGAAAATTGCCCATAGAGTGGCCTGCGTTGAGCTGAAATGACTAAGCATTTACTCCTCTCCCTTATTCAGTTCCCAGATAGGGGCTGTGCTAAGGGCAAGCCCCAGGCAAAGCAACTACTTGCAATTGAGGCAGATGCTGAAAGAGGTGAACAGGTGGAAGCTGCCTGCAGACTGCATTGTTTGTGACTCATCAGTCAATCCTAGGGCAGGATGTAAAAAAGAAAAAAAAAAAGCCTGAAAACAAATTATCTGAAAGTGGGATTAATATCACACTACATTGGGGTAAGTGAAAGTCTCTTTTTCAAGTTCCTCTGTATATAAGAAACATTTTATAACCTGGATCTTGGCAGCACATCTTGGTAATATATTACCATATTTTTGCTGCGTTATATTACATTCCATGAATCTAGCTTTACAATAGGTCTTAATTTATGACAGTTTAAGTGTACAGGTTTACACTTCAACATTACCTTGGCTATTAAACATTTTTTTTACATCTCCCAATGCATTTTGTTTTAATTTTTTAATGTTTACTTCTGAGAGAGACAGAACGTGAGCAGGGGAGGGCAGTGAGAGAGAGAGAGAGACCCCGAATCTGAAGCAGGCTCCAGGATCCGAGGTGTCTGCACAGAGCCTGAAGCAGGGCTCAAACTCACAAACCATGAGATCATGACCTGAGCTGAAGTCAGATGCTTAAAAGACTGAGCCATCCAGGTGCCCCTCCCTATGCATTTTAGAATTACTGGCTGCAACAAGCTAGCACCTAGGAGATCTGTCAAGGAAAGGGCACAGAAGCTGATGAATATAATGAACTGGATCTCATCAGGAGAAAAACGGAGACACCAGGCACTCACTTCCCTCACTGAACTCCAGCACAACTTAAATGTTTTTGCTGGCTTGCATTAGCAAACTCATTATAGCAGGGTTTGGTTTGCACAGTGAGTAGTTTGTAAGTTTTGTAGCTTGGTGTGGTATTATTATAATGTATAGGAATATTCAGATAGTCAGAGTTTGTATACTAAAATAAACCTATATTTCATGTAACACACACACACACACACTTCGAACTCTAAATTTGTATTTTGTGAGGTATTCCTTACTGTATTGGGAATATAATAAGATGGTGATTAGTAGTACATTTTTTATTTATTCTGGTAACGTAGCTTTGGTGGAAATTGTCAACAGAATCCTACAAAACCCAAAACAATAATGAACATCGTTAGCCATTTCATGCCTCAGTGCCTACAGCTAAACATGTACTAAGTAAAGTTAATGATAGTGCAGACTGCCTTTCTACAGTGTCATTTCCAGTTGGGGAATGTAATTACATTTAATTGAGTTGAAGCACATTATTACACTGAACCATGCCTCTGTTGATTCTAAATAAGCAATCTGGGGTATTTTGTAACAGTGGAAAAATGCTTTCAATCTGAATAGAGAAAAATTTAGTATGGCAGCCAATGTAGGTTTATCTCCAATTACGGACAATTAGGAAGAATCTTTGGTATTAGTAGAAGGAAGTTCTGACAACTGATTAAAGCATAGGTCAGGTTAAATTAAAAATTTATGTAAAGTACACAAAAAGCTGAGCAAATGATATGAGGGGAAATGTAGAATAGTGAAAAAAAAAAGTGATTAGGGAAAATGAAGTCCTGAAATCTCCGTTCTAAAATCACGAACCACTAGCTGTATTTGGAGACTATGCCCAGTTATTTCATCAATGAAACAGTTGGTCAAAGTGCACCTAAAACATCTCTTCTCACAAAACTTATTGATGTACGCACAATTCATACTTAATGTGTCCTGAGAAATAGATGACAGTTATCACTTACATTACTCCAAAATACATTATTTGAGGGAAAATGTAAATGTCATGATAGTTCTGTTTTTGGTAAAATAAACATTTGACTCTTCATTTCTTTTGCATTGTTTTTCACAGTATCACCTTATTATTTCCTATTCATGATTATGCCAATTGCATTTCACTCTAAGTACACATCCTCAAAGGAGCAAGAATATACAAAGGGGAACATTCAGTCTCTTTAACAGATGGTGCTGGAAAACTAGACAGTTTCCTATGCACAAGAATGAAGCTGGATTACATTCTGATACCATCCACAAAAATAAACTCAAGATGGATTCAAAACCTAAATGTGAGTCCTGAAACCATAAAACTCCTAGAAAAAAACATGGGCAGTAATTTCTTTGACATTGGCCACTGAAACATTTATCTAGAATGTCTCCCGAGGCAAGGGAAACAAAGGCAAAAACTAAACTACTGGGGTTACACCACAATAAAAAGCTTCGATACGGTGAATGAAATCCTCCACAAAATGACAGGCAAGTTATTGAATGGGAGAAGATATCTGTAACTGATATATCCAATAAGGGGTTAATATCCAAAGCATATAACGAACTTATAAACTCAATACCAAAAAAAAAAAAAAAAAAACAAACACAAAACAAAAACAAAGAATCCAATTCAAAAATGGGCCGAGAACCTGAATAGACATTTTTCCAAAGAAGATGTACAGATGTCCAACAGACACATATCAAATATGCTCAGCATCACTCATCAGGGACATGCAAATCAAAACCATAATGAGACATAACCTCACACCTGTAAGAATGTCTATTATCAAAATGGGGAGAAATAACAAGTGTCAGCGAGAATGTGGAGAAAAGGTGGCAATGCAAATTGGGGCATCCACTATGGAAAAGAGTATGGAGGTTTCTCAAAAAATTAAAAATAAAACTACCCTATGATCCAGCAATTCCACTACTGAGTATTTAGCCCCTAAAAATGAAAGCACAAATTCAAGGAGAAATGCCCCCCTACGTTTATTGCAGCATTATTTACAATAGCTAAGCTATGCAAGCAACCCAAGTGTTCACTGATAGATGAATGGATAAAGAAAATGCAGTATATAAATACAATGGAGTATTACTTAGCAAGAAAAAAAAGAATGGAAACTTTCCATTTGCAACATCAGTAGAACCTTGAGGGCATTATGCTAAATGTAACAAGTCAGAGAAATATAAGTATCATATGGTTTAACTTATATGTGGAATCTAACCAAACCAAACAAACAAAAAACTGAGCTGATAAATATCAAGAACAGATTGGTGATTGCCAGAGAAGAGGGGGAGCTGGGCATGAGCAAAATGGGTGAGAGGGGTCAAAAGGCACAACTTCCAGTTATAAAATAAAAAAAGTCATGAGGTTATAATGTACAGTATTGTGACTATAATCATTATGTATTGCATATTTGAAAGTAGGTTGTTATTTTATTTCATTTTAAAAGTCCTTACGAGGTTCAGAGAATTTAAAAATCTTGTCCAAGATCACACAGCTAAAAAGTGGAAGAGATTGCTCTGATAGCCAAAGTATTATTTTGTGAATCCATTTACTTTTATCTCCATGCTTTGTAACTTATATTATCCAGTCATCCAATTCAAGTTTGTTTCTTTTTTCTGTTACTAGTAAGATTTTCTCTTGATTTCAAGCCAGGTTTTCAGAGCAGGAAGTTTTCATGTTTCTTTTTACTTTTTCTTGATGAATGTAGACACATGTATAAGTTGTTGTGAAACGTTTCCCTAATGAAAATATAAATTTATGCTACCAGCTTCTTTGAGCATTACTCAATGTAAAGCATACTGTCATGAAATTTTTAAATGTCATTTTGAAATGTGGATTCTAGCAGGGGTATGTGCCTTTTAGGAATCAGATAAAACTATTTTAATTATTGATAAAGTACACAATACTACAAATTACAAAGTAGCAACTTTTTTAAAAGTAATATTCAGACTTCAACATACTCTCTCAAGAAGGCTTCCAGTAGATTTTCTAAGTCCGAAGCAGGTAAGAAACAAAAAACCTCTGTCACTCACAACGTGTTACCAATACAATCAAATGAACAAAGTTTAACATAGACAATCCCTAGATTTTGCTTTTTTGCTCATTTGAGTCTTGCCAAACTAGAACAAACAAAACCTGATGCTCATCACCTTTTACTCTTTCATTTACCAGTTTTTCACATAAACCATTATTGAGCTGATCAAGCAACTTCCAATCACAACTTTGCCATAAAACAATTCTACTTCTACTCAAGCCCTAGAAGTTCATTGAAAATGAAAGCAGTTCCTTCCTATATAACTTAAAATGTTGAGCCTGAAATCCTATTCAAATGTCTAACAGAATTCTTTACTTAACTACTGTACAACTTGGACTACAAAGAGCTTGCATAGATAAATTATTTCACCTGACTGCTAACAATAAGAAACATGAAAATTACATGTCATATTAAACAAAAGGAATAAGCTATTGCATTGAAAGAAGAGGCATTAACAGAGCTAGTTTTTAGAAATAGAATATGTTGAAGTCAGAGAATTCCCCCAAAACAAAATGTTGTGAGGAAGCAGAAAAAATATGAATGGGAAGTTGGGGAATAGTTACATGGTAGGACAAAAAAATGTAGGAAAAGCTCACAACGGAAGTGACTCAAATGGAATAAATGGTCCAGCCAAAGCTGAGTGTGCATGGCTCTCTTCCCCAATGAGAAAACAATACAAACTCTCCAGAAGAACAAAATTAAGGAGACTGACAATATCAAGTGTTGATGAGAATATGGAGCAACCATAACTCTGATACACTGTTAGTGGGAGTGTAAAGTGGTACAACATTCTGGAAAAAGTTCTTGCAGTTGCTTATAAAACTAAACCTATACTTAGCCTACAACCCAGAAGTTACACCTCCAAGTAGTTACCAAAGGAAATAAAATATTGGTACCAGAATATTTACATCTGTTTTGTTTCACAGTAGACAAAAACCAGAACAGTCCAGCTGTCCATCAACGGGAATAAAAATAAACCATTTACACATAGAACAAAATGAATGACTCTCAAAAAACATGCTGAATGACAAAAGCCTTATAGAAAAGAAAATACATACTTTCATTTAATTTATTAAAAATCCTAAAACAGGCAATATTAACCTATAATTAAACAGCCAACTAAAAAACAGAATGGCCATGTCCTGGGAGAGATGGAGGAAATGGAGCTTGACTGAGAAGGGACATAAAACAAATGTATAGTCTAAGAGCAATGTTGTGTATCTGGAGAGAAATCTGGGTTGTATAACTGCATGCATTTTTCTGAAATTTACTGAATGATACTCTTAAGATTGGTGCATTTCATTATATGCAAAGTTTATCTCAAAAATTTAAAAAGCCTCTAAGTTAATTTTGAGTGCTGGTTAATGATATGCATGCCAAAGTGATTAGGGGTGAAGTGTACTGATGTCTTCAATTTACTGTAAAATGCATAGAAAATTGGGTCAATGATTAGACAGGGGGATGAAAAGGTGGATAGATATGTAATAAATCAAGCAAGGTAAAATGCAAATTGTAGAATCTAGGTTGTGGATATATGAAGGGTGCGATATAAAATTCTTTAAACATTTTTTGTTTGAAGTTTCTCTTAATGAAATGTGGAGCAAATGCAGAGATTAATTACCCACTATAAAATATTATCACTTCCTCTCCTGCTTTGATGAAGACAAAGACCAGTGGTTTTCTGAAATAGGTAGAGTATGTAGGTCTTGGGTACTGAGAAGAGAGGGCTCAGAAAGTGAAAGCAGATGGGGGCTCAAATTGCAGATGTTATGCACTTGTATAAATAAATTAAGCAATTGCTTAAGTTCTTTGGGCGACAGTCTCCTTCTGTTCATATAAAGATAATACTTTCTACTTCATAGGGCTATTGGGAGGATTAAATTAGATGATAAAATGAGAAGATGATAGCTGTGTCTTCAAGGCAGATCTGCCTACAGTCTGAAGCATTGTAGATTCCACCCACCATCTGTGAATAAGCCAAGGGCCTTTCCTCCCCCCCCACCTCTCTCTCTCAATCTTAACCCAATTTCCAGCCTCACTCCTTTAAACACAAGACTTCCAGATAAACATATTATATTTTCTAATTTGTTTGAAATGATATTTAGGATAGTAATTTCCAACCACCCCATTGGATTAGTGTATATCCCTGTACATTCTACTTCTAAGAATAAAAATGTCTGGCAAAGAAACATGTATTGTTTCTTGAAATAGGGCTGCTACTATACTGTTAAAAGTAAATTATTTTATACAAATCTGGGCCTTGATATAATTATATGCTATACAAACAAACCTTCAAACACATAAGAGCCTGGATCACAGAATTCTGAACGGACTCTCATGCACATATGTTTGTAGCTTAAATCATCTGGACTGAAAAATCAGCCTATCTGCTACCACCTGGTGGTAGTTTACCCAAATACGGGCTGTAATATTCCTGTATTTAAATAAACACCTGATCAATTCAACTCTCAATCTATAAATCTAAAACGTGTTGCTAACTCAAAACGCTGTGGGAGATCTAATTTTTGAAGCATATTTCCAGATGTTTCATTTACTTTCCTTAACACAGTAAATCATTATCACATGGAAGATCCTTTAATGTTTTTGTATAGTATTAACCAACCTTATTTTCCCTTGTTTTCATTCACACAATGTGTGCTCCAGCAAAATTATCTACCTGCTGCTTTTCAGTCTGCCCCCCTCAACCCCCAGCTAGCAATGTTCTTTCATGCCCACCTCTGTATGTACAAATCAAATGTTCTCATGTCAACTCCTCCACAAAATCTTTACACTTTATCAAACAGAACATACTCTCTTCTCTGATTTCCTGTAGCAATTCACTGTAGTGCCCATCCTCACAGTAGGTCACACTTACACTGGGTTACAGTTGTTTACGTACTTCACCCAGCTTTTAGGAGATCACAAAATATAGAATTGCCCCCTAATATTATATACAATTATTTTTGTAGTTCACAAAGAACACAGCATTTTATTTTTTATTGTTTATTTTTTGTAAATTAGTTGTGAAAGACAGAAAGCAGGAAAGACAGAGTGCAACTGGGGTAGGGCCAGAGAGAGGGAGACAGAGGATCCAAAGTGGGCTCTGTGCTGACAACAGAGAGCCCCATGTGGGACTCCAATGAACCAACCCTGAGATCATGACCTGAGCCGAAGTCAGAAGCTTAACTCACTGAGCCACTCAGGTGCTCCTAACATTTTAATAAATACCTAGTAAGAGGCAGTTTAGAATCAGTGGTTAGGCTTTGGGATCAGACTGTGTTCAAATCCCAGATTACCAGTAGTAACTTCACTCTGTATTTTTAAAATGGTACAAACATGATTAATTGGAGAGCTATGTGGAAGGCAAGGTATCTGTATTTTCCAAACATCAATAGCTCATAGTATTCTCTTAATAAGTATTTAGCACATACTTTTGAATAAATTAATTAAGAGTGTTCCATAAGACTAATTACACAGATATAAAGAATAATCTCAGCATACATATGTGTGTATATACATACATACACACACACACACACACACACACACACACACCTCTCTCTCTCTTACACACACACACACACACATACACACACATTGCACTATAATATTACCTGGACACAATCCTCACATTTTGTGTGATATAGCCAATAGATAAGTAAATCAGTCAGGAGAATCAGATCAAAACTGTGAAAATCCAAATTCCACATTTCAGACCCACATTGTTCTAGCTGAATAGAAGTTAGCTCTCTAGTTATTGTTTTACTGCCTGTGTCTGATTCTTTTTAGGGTCTGTGTTTTAGTTGCTTTTTTCCCCTCATCCCTTGTCTTTATCTGGACCTAATTATGTCTTATGTTTACTTTGTTTTGAATTGTGATGTTCCTGCTTAACTTCCCATCTTTCTATTAACAATTTTAAGTATTTGAAAGAAAGGGTTTTTTTTTTCTTTTTTAAACACAAATATTATAGAACACTGAGAGATGAGGACATAAGTCAAACATTTAAGAATTCAAAGACAATGAAACCTTGAGATAAAAGCAGGTGTAAAAATGAGTGAGACATCAGTGTCAGGCTCTTAGGGGTGTTGCTAAATTATGTTCTGTCCAAGAATATTTTAGCCAATTGAATTTAATTCAACACATATTTACTGATTTCCTACAATGTGCATCAATCATGGAGGGAATAGAAAGTTACTAATATGTCACCTCTAACCTCAATAATCTAGTGCAGGAAGTGGAGGGGGGGTTAGGAGAATGGCCATATGCAGAAATTTCTACAATATAATGCTAAACGTAGGGGAAAACATAAGAACACCGCAGATGAGATGCTCTTCAGGTTCAGAGCAGAGCACGGTAACATCCAATTGGAGTAATTCAAGAAAAAAACCTTCCTTTAAAAAGGTGGACTATTGAACTATGAGCAACAAAATAAATATAGCATTTGATTTTTTCCCCAACAAATAAATATGCTGGAGTCCATACTTATGCCAAGATATATTTGAATACATAAATAAATGAGGTAGCTCTTCCTTACAGACTAATTCTGATTAATAAATATAGAGGGAATGGGGAATATATAAAATCAGAAAACATCACGGTAACAACTGTTGTAAGCAAAATCCACTGAGGATGTTAAAATCAGTGGGTGAAGATTTGAGGAGAAATAGCATACTATTATAGTCTCTTCCAAGATATATAATAAAAGGAGAAATAGTAACTGGAGGACCTTGAAGACACCAGTCTAAGTGATCAAGGTTGACATCTCTTGTAGTTAAGACATATCAACATCATGTACCCCCTGATATGATGCATTGGAAAGGACACAACATGGCATTTGTGGTATTCTTGCCAAAGATACAAAAATTTTATCATGAAAAAAACATTATATGGAAAAAATTGAGGGAAATTTTATGAAATAACAGATGAGTACTGATCAAAAGTGTCAAGATTATGAAAGATAAGGAAAGACTGAGGAATGGTCACAGATTGGAGTAGACTAAGGAGCTATTCAAGTGAATGAAATGTGGATCCTGGAACAGAATCTGATTTTCTTCTACTGTTTTTGAATTGTGAGTAAAGAGATTCAATTTGTGGTTAAGGAAAATTCATTTTAAAAAATTATGTATTTATTTTGAGAGTGAGGAAGCATGGTTGGGGAGGGGCAGAGAACGAGGGAGAGAGAATCCCAAGCAGGCTCTACGCTGTCGGCATAGAGCCTGACATGGGGCTCAATCTCACAAACAGTGAAATCGTGACCTGAGAGGACATCAAGAGTCATACACTTAACCAATTGAGCCACCCAGACACCACTAAAGAAAATTCCTTTGTCAATAGGGTTGAGTTCCTCAAGATAAAGGACCATAATTAGTTCACTTAATGTCTACAGCCCATTAGAGTGCACATGTTTCGTATCACTTCTCAATATTTATTGAATGAATGGTGAGAAAGGGAAATAGATACAGCAAGGGGCTGGAAATGAGGAGGCTATTGAACTAGACAGACAAGGAGGGCTGAATTTGAACTGAGGTGAAAGATGACGTGGATGGGATAGCTATGAGAGATACTGTAAAGGTTGCATCTAGAGAACCTAATAGATGATTAGCTTGAGGACAGAAAAAGTCAAGAAAGTTTCACATTTTTGAGCCTAAAGGTAACTCAGAGAATAGAGGAGAATATAGTATCTTTAACAGAAAATAATCTTAGACAAGTCCCTAAAACCATAATTTTGATGCCCTGATTTTGGCTTAATAATTTTTACAGGCCAATTCATCACTGGACAAAAATTCACAGCTGGGCTATGTAACTCATGTGTATATTATTGGTAAAAGACTAACTCTGATATCAAGAGGCATGGAAAATGATTAGCAAATTTGTGAATTTTCATTCTCTTAGCATTACTATTCCTAAGGATAAGTTTTTTTTTTTCTAAATACCCTTAATTTTTTTTTAGCAGTACCATTATAACTGAAATTAAAATGGATACCTAAAAGTAGGTTGCTGTAACAAAATCCTTAAACATGTGACATTGGCTTTATGACTAGTAGCTAGCATAGGCCAGAACGGCTTCAAGGAGATTGCAAATTGTTCCCCGGGAAGACAAAGGACACTATTATTAAAGACTGATGAAAGCATTACCCACATTATGTAATGACAAAGTTCGGCAACATTCTTACCTATAATAAAGAAGATGAGTATATTCTTTTTTTAATGGTTATTTTGAAAGACAGAGAGGAGAGGGGCAGAGAGAGAAGGAGAGAGAGAGAATCCCAAGCAGGCTCCTCACTGTCAGCACAGAGCCTAATGTGGGGCTCAATCTCACAAAACCTGAGATCATGACCTGAGCCGAAATCAAGAGTCAGATGCTCAACCAACTGAGTCACCCAGGCGCCCTGAATAGGAGTATATTGTTCATAAAACTGCAAATGTGGCTAGGAACACTTCTAGGCACTATTTTTAAAGTGCCAAATGTTTTCCTTTTAACTGTGTTTGGTAAGATAAAAATAGATGAACTGAAGAAAGACTTGTTAGGTTTTCAAGTAGAATATGGAAGAAAAATTTCCAATCCCAGAATTACTAGTTTAGAAAATAAAATTTGTTGTCATTCCCCAAATCCCAGTTCACAAAATATACTCAAAGAAAATTAAAACCTGAAGGGAATGCCAGAGCCCAGCCAGTAAAACATGGCCCCAGGGTCAAGATCAGTTTGGGGTATGGTTGTAAGACCCTTTGTTGGGACTTCAGAAAAATGTAATGGAGTACTTTGTATACCATCTGAGCTAGACTACAGAACTTCTAAGAAGCTAAGAACATGTCTTACAGACCCTTTCAATTAAAAAATTGGCCCTTCGGGAATCATAAAGACACGATTCTTATATTCTTTCTGTTACAAAAAAAGCGGGGAGGGGGGCTTTTAAGACTCTTGAAGGTGCTTTCCCATAGCTTAAGGGATAGAAGAGCCTGCTGAAAGGAGTATACAGGTATTGTTTTTGTCTAATGAAGATTTAATTTGATGCACAGAAGACCTACGTTTCTTAAAACAATTATACAAACTTGAGTCAAATGGTACAGAATTGAAAATTGAGGGGTCTCTGGAACCCCCACCAATACCCTCCTATGGACTGGAAGCAGACTGAGAAGCTACTCCACTGTAAATGTAGGCAATTTATTATGGAAAGAGAAGGATGCTTCAGAGGATAGAGTGAAGAGTCCAAGGACCAGGGGGAACCCAAAAACCATAGAACAATAGAACTCACTTGTAGGGAGCAGAACCTCCCTGGAGTCAGAGGAAATGGCAACATGTGCCCAGCTGGATTTGAAAATTGCTATGGACTGGTGACTTCTAAGGGCCACCTAGCTATCTCCCTTTTTCAACTGGGGTATCTATTGCAGTTGTTCTGTGCTTACTATCATTTTTAAGTTAGGAGTGTGGACCACAGATACTTTGTCTATTAAAGGTCTCTGCAACCCAGGATCTGTACCTGAAGAGCCCCATCCACACATGCACCAGATTTAGATGACCAGACTACATCATCCTGGACTTTGAGCTCTGTCATAACGGTATGAGGCTTTAGGGGTTTTAGGGAAGAGGCTATTTTTCATGTAGGGTCATGGACTGTTGGGGTCAGAGGACAAACGGTGGCAGCTACTTTCCAAAGATGGTCCTCAACCATTTCTTCCCTTTTTGAATGCATGTACCACTCTTTATAACAAGAGGTAGAGCTAATTTTCTATCCCCTTAAATCTGGGCTAATCCTGTATCAGGTTTTGACCAAGAGCATGAAGCAGAAATGCCATTCTTAACCTTCCAAGCCCAGTCCTTAAGATCACTGACAGCTTTTACTTTCTGCCTCTTGGAATCCCCCAACACATGGAGAGGTCATGCAGAAGAAAGGAGGTATTCTATGGCCTCAGCTGAGTTCCTCAGAAGAGCCTGCACTGCTGCCAGCCATGTGAGTGAGCAGACTTATGTTCTAACTCAACCAAGTATCCCAGGGCTGTGGCCCTAGACACCATTCCATGAAACAGAAGAACAATTAAGCTGAACCCAGTTAAACAAAAGAATCCCAAAGATTAAACAAAAAAATTAGGGGTACTCGGGTGGCTCAGTCGGTTAAGCAACTGACTCGGTTTCAGCTCAGGTCATGATTTCACGGTTCCTGGGTTCAGGCCCCACACTGGGCTCTGTGCAGATGGTGCGGAACCTGCTTGAGATTCTCTCTCTCTCCCTCTCTCTCTGCCCTTCCTGCATCTCTCTTTCTCTCTCTCTCTCTTAGAATAAATAAATAAATTTGTTAAAAATTGTAGCTTTAGGCCTTAAGTGTTAGGGTGATTTATTACGTAACAATAGATAAATGAAAAAGAAATTGTATTCTGAAATTGGATCCTGGGGCGTCTGGGTGGCGCAGTCAGTTAAGCGTCCGACTTCAGCCAGGTCACGATCTCGCGGTCCGTGAGTTCGAGCCCTGCGTCGGGCTCTGGGCTGATGGCTCAGAGCCTGGAGCCTGTTTCCGATTCTGTGTCTCCCTCTCTCTCTGCCCCTCCCCCGTTCATGCTCTGTCCATCTCTGTCCCAAAAATAAATAAATGTTGAAATTGGATCCTTAGTCTATAATAGATTTGTAAAATTCAAACATGTTTATTGAGACCAATGTATTCATTTTCCATTATTAAAATCCTATGCAAAGCAAAACCATAATTATAAAAATTAGCATAAAAGTACAAATATAATAAAATCATATAATAAAATTACTTGTGACCTGCATCTCCCTAACTTCATTCTGCAGTCAAAATATATATAAGCTCTCTTTACACCAGCCTACAAAGTATTAGAATTTAGTTATCTGTTGTTTGCACTGTGCTGAAAACAAAAATTTATTTTCCTGAGGAAATTTTACTTATAAAGAAGTTCTAAATTCCTTCATATTAAGTGCTTTTTGCTCATATTTTGTGTATAGTTTATATATAGTTTTATATAGTTTACAATGCCCGATTTACGAGCTGGGTGACTAGACTAGATGTTGACCAACTTATGACATAATAAATGATGTACAACATTACTGTTTAAATTCTGAGTTTGTAACACCTGTATTTCCCCCATATTTTTCAGTTTTCCATATTTTTTAATACAACATCATAGGGTCACCTACCCTGTCGCTCTTGAAGTGTAATGACTCACATCCTTTATATCTTCCAGAGCTAGGAGAGGTTTTGGCCTAACCCTGTCAGAGAGATCGGCTGCTTTAGAAGTTGAAGAGGCAGAGAAAACTGGCACATGACCTCGCACCAGGCCAGAATTTGAAAGCTCTATTTCCAGGACGAGTCAAACCTAGCTTCAGAAAACAAGGCTACCTGTCACAAAGTATGCCAAGCAAAAGCCAAAGTAGAAGAAACTTTAAATCTAACCCCAAAAGTAAGTTCACAGTGCTAAATACAATGGCCAATGGCCATTTTACTGAACCTATGGGCAGTATTTCCAAAGCCGATCCGTCCATCCTCCTTGAAACACTTTCTCCACTTGGCCTGGAAGATAACACTCCCTCTTATTTTTTTTTTTCTCTTTCATTGGTCACTGGCTGTTTTATCTCAGGAGAAAGTGCTGATTTCTGCTCTTGTCCTGAATTTCTTAATATCCATGTGTCTTAGGGCTCAGCACTTGGTCCTGTGTCTTCTCTCGCTCATTCTCTGTTATCTTATCCAGTTCTGTTGCCTTAAATACTTTCCCACAGACTGGCAATCCCCAAACCTATCCCCAATCTCTAGCACTGATCTCTCCCTGGAACTTCAGACTCTTAACCACCTCCTACTTGAGATCTGCATTCGGACAGCTAACACGCATCTCAACCTCCTGTGTCCAAATTGAGTGAGAACTTGGGTCTCTCTACCAAACTGTCCTTCCCATGTCAATAAATGGCAACAATATATTTCTAGTTGCTCAGACCCAAACCTCAGGGTCCTCCTGGATTGCTTTCTTTACCCTAGTCATTACATTCAAATCCTGGGCAAATCTTGTTGGCGCTTTGGTCAGAATATATCCAGAATCTGACCACTTCACGCTGTTTTCAAACCAGCATCATCGCTCCCCTGGATTATTCCAATGACTTCGGAGTTGGTCTCCTGCTCCCACCCTGTTCCCTCTACAGTCTGTTCTCCACACAGCAGCCAGGAGGAGGCAGTTAAACTGTAAGTCTGTCAGTTCTCTTTCAAAACCTTATAATGGCTCCCCACTGTTTTCAGCCTTAAAACCTTGCATTGGCATTCACGACCCAATGTGGTTTGGGCCATCCATTACCTCTTTGATTTTATATCCTATTGCTCTCCCCCTGGATCATTCTACTTCAGCTGCATAGGCTGCCTTGCTCTTCTGGGACTTGCCAGGCATTCACTTGCCTCCTTTCTTGGGCACTTGCTATTTTCTCTCTTTGGAAACCTCCTCCCCTAGATACCCACGCAATTGCTCTCTTACCTCTTTTAAGTCTTTGCTCAATATCCCTTTTTCAGCATGGCTTGTCCCAGTGGTCCTGTTCATAACTGCAACCCACACCAGATTTTGACACTCCCTATTCCTTTTCAAGTTTTATTTTTCTCCATAGCATTTACCACCTTCTAGCATCCTGTGTAAATTACTTCCTTTTTAACTCTCTGTCTTCCCCCAGCTAGAAAAAAAGAACCCCAAAGGCGGAGACTTCTGTTTTGATTTTTTTTTTCATTGATGTATCCTTACCTCTTAGAACAACCTGACATACTGCAGGTGCTCAATAAATACTTGTTAAATGAATGGTGATTCCATGTTAATGAAAGTTCTTTATCTCATTTTTCCCTCATAAATTTATCTACTAGCTGCTCAAGAAAATATGTGGGGAAAAAAAGGGTCAGATTTAGGAAAATAAGTCTCTGTCTTTATAGCATCTTATAAAATGCCAAGTTATTGCTGGAAATTTGGTGAGCCACACTGAAAACTGATTTAAAAGAAAAAGAATAAAATATACAATGGAAACTAAACTACAAATGCTGCTTCTAAAATCAGCCTTCAAAATACTTTACATACGTAAAGCCATTCCATTAACAGTCCTGGCCTCTCCTCAGGAAACAGCCTATTCACAGCCTTACACTTTCTGTCTCAAGAGAGTTTCCTCAAAATGATAATGCAAAAAAAAAAAAAAAAAAAAAAAAAAAAAAGAAGAAGAAGAAGAAAGAAAATAAAGAAAAAAGACAAACAGTTTGACATTAACTTAGATTTTCTCTTAGCAAAACCTAATCTGAGTTTTTTTTTTTATCAACTGTTAGTATCTTAACGGAAGATGTTTTAATATCAGGCCATGAAATGAAGGTTAAAAGGCTCTGCAGAAGGCACTAATGTTAGCTCTTTATTTGGCTTTTCTGAACAAATACTTGGTCACCTACAGTGACTGGACCTAAAGACTTCATGTGCCAACTTTGGGGCTCAAATCTCTTTTTCAGGCACCCCTGCACATTGACTACAATACTTCCCATGGATGTCTAGATCAGTAAACATGGCACTTCAGCATGGAAATCCCTGTGGGGTTCTGGAAGTCCTAGGGGATGAATAGAGTTGATGAATAGAGTCCAGGTTTTTCCCAAGGAATATATTCACCCTTAGTGTCTAGATATGTGTGTGCCTTGCTGAGTGGGGAACAGCTGGGTGGCGGTGATATACATATTTATGGTGGTCTTCCTTTTTATTCCCTGTGGAATAACTTTGGTGAAAGTGTCCAACCATCTAGAAAATCATAATAATTTGAGTTTAAAATGTCTAACATTTGAAAATTAGACCTTCAGAAAACTTTTCTTTTGGGGGGAAAAAAAGGGTATCTCTTCAAAGCAAATTACTTGTTTTGATAAAAATACATGTGGGTAACTTCTCATTGAAAACAAGTAAGTGTTGCTCTCTGGCTTCAGACCTTCCTCAGACCCACTTTCCAAATACGCCGGTTCCTTGTGCTCCTGTGGGAATCTCCAGAACTTGTATGCTTTCCAGACCTACATCCCAGGATGCACGGCCTCCCGTGGTGTTACCTGGGTGGTCCAGAGTCTCCAGCAACAGCAGTGCTCCATTTGTGGAGCTTCAAATTTTTCCAAACTGACTTTTTTTTGTTGTTGTTGTTTTTGCATCTAATCTGGTTTAACTACTCATTTTTCTTTCTGGGGTTAGAAAGAATGCTTTTTTTTGGTTCAGTGCATTACATCTGTCAATCAACTTGAACTTTGACAAGGATCTTCTGGAGACACAACTGGCCCTAACCTAAAGGAAGAATCCTAGCACAGGGGATTTAGGTGCCAAGAATTGATGTGTTACAGTGAAAGGAACATTAGATTAGGAGTAAGAAGACCTGGGCTCCAGTCCCAGTGCCATTACTTATTAGCCATGTGGCCTCAGCAAGTCACTTAAACTGTTCAAGCATCTGTTACTATTTACCCTATTTGATGTGCTGGAGTTGAGACTAATATAATAATATATTCAAATAATATTATAGAGTTCTTTACAAACCTAACACCATATTATTGACTGTATGGATGGATTTGAGGGTGCAGCCCTTTTGGTGACCTTCACATCACACTGTCTATGTGCTGCCTACACCACCCACATTTAGAGCTGCACCTATGTACGTGTGTCAAAAAATAGACTTTGAATAACACAAGTGATTGCCATGATCACGGAGGAGCTATTATGAAAAATATTACTTTGATTAAAAATGTCAGTTTTGAGAAGCTTTTAATATCTTCCACCACTGCTCAACTGACATCAATGACATTTCAATATTAGTTCCTAAAAGTTAGTTTTCATTTATATCTTTATTTAACTGAGCTTTGCATACTTCCAATTTGTAAAAGACAATGGCTTTCAGTAATACTTTAGCTCACAAAGAAATATGTTTGCAAATTAACCCATCAATTTCTGTATATTCTGGACAGATGTAAACATTTTCCTAATTGTTGAATTCTTGGACATTTTATCATATGGATCCTAATAATACCACGCCCTACTTATAGGACTAAAGAGTACTATTAAGTATTAAGATTTTCTTCATAAAGTGTGCATTTATTTTTAACTATTTCCAAAGAAGGTTACCATTTGAAATTGGGTCTTCCATAGTAATTCCATGGTAACATTGGGATTTTAATGTCCACCTCAGAAAGTTAGAGGATTTGTTACAAGACCAAGAATGAATGGCATTCACCCACTCAGCTATTATCTACAGAGCATCTTTATTTATAGGATTCTTTGCCTGACACTGGGCATGTATCAATGAATGTATTCACAGAGCTTACATTCTCCACTATAAAAAATATAATCCCAAATGAATATGTAACCAAATGAACTCTCTGAAGCCTTGGATGAGTAGGTGTGTATTTATGTGTGTATACAAATATACAAATGTATGTGTGCATACATAAATGTATTCTATGCTTTCTGAAGCTGAGATCAAGTGTATTTTAGGATAAAGTGGGAGGGGAGAAGGGGGTTATCAGTTCTCACATATAGAAAATATTCCCTTAGGGATTTACAGTGGCAATAAAAGTTATTGAGTCACTATAGTTTCCCCCCACCTCGAAATTCCATCCCCCTCCCCAAGCCTCTCAAACCGGAAACCCAACACTTTCTCTCAGCACAATAGTTAATGATGTGTAAGTAACCATGTGATATTGGAGCAAAAGTAACCTCAAGCTCTCATCTTAGAAGGCTTGGATTTCATTTCTTTATGAGAAGGACCTACTAGTTGAAGCACCACTCCCATAATTTAGGATGGTATGTCAGTTTCAGGTTCTTCACTCATCATATAATTGCTATTTGAGTTTTCAGATTTAAATGTCAGCTCTACCTTACCACTTCTCTTCATCTGCCATCTCATTTGCCCCTTTCTCTGTTTCTAAACCACATGGAGCTCCTTTTCTATCTGTATCATCAACCCTTTTCATTGGCTCTCTACTCCTGATTGCTATAAAATCACTTCTCATCTTTCTCATCTCTTCTGTTTTTATCTCCAGATTTTCCAATGCCTAATATGAAAATGGCAGTTCATTCTCTTGAAGATATGCATTATCAGAATAATGCAACTGGGTAACCATTCTTTAAAGAGACCACTGACCAGACTGTAAGTCCCGGTACCCTCCCCATCTGACATATTTTGGCTGGTTTCAGGGCACAGATAATAAATGGCTCAATGAATGCCAACTCTACTGTAAATAACTCTTGTTAATCTTACTGACAGTGAGAAAATAAGGTTGTCAGAAGGCAAGTTGGAATCCCTAAGAACAAATAGTCCTAAACATATTTTTGAGCCATATTACTTCCCACATTATTTTTCTTGGGCTCAGTTTTTCTTATCATTTAAGTAAATAATTTCTAAATCATACGGTATTTTATAGTTTTGAAAATATTTTCTCATATATTATCTCCTAAGAGATATGGATGATGATGGTGAAGACAATGACAATAATTAACTACATCTATTTCCCACAGCAGCAACTTGTGAACCTGTATGACTTGCCCTTGGCAGTCCACCTAAGTAGCGGGTTAAGAAATGAAATCCCAACCTTTTAAGATGAGAGCTTGGGATTATTTTCACTCCAATAGCACATGGTGGTGCGCTAGCTATTTATACATCTCTCGGGTCACACTATCTCAAATATAAGGTAATGCATTAAAATCCATCTCTTGTCTAGTAAATGGAATCCACCTTTATTGACCTCTGTTGTATCTGATGAAGGCAGTAATTATCAAGAGGAGAGATGATGGAACCAAGCTACCTGGGTTCAAATTCTCCACTCATCTACTTCCCAGCTGCATAACTTTGGATAATTTAGACAATTATCTTTTCTGGGACTTGGTTATCTCAACTGTAAAATGGGAACAATAGCACCAGTCTCACAGACTGCTTTAGGGATTAAATGATATGATTCATATTAAATAATAAATACTAGCTGTCATTGTTATTATTGCAAGAGCTGGTAGTATATCTTCTGTAAGCTTTCTCGAAAAATTAGCACTCAATATGTAAGTCTCTTGGTAGATCCAACCCCATGACAATGTCAAGTAGAGTCCATTGATAATTTAACCGATGTATATTAACTTATAATATAGAATACAATAATTTACAAGTCCATTTTAAAATTTTAGTTAATTAAAAAAATCATCTATCCCTATAAAACAAACAGGCAATTTCATATTTTGAAACCAAACACATAGTGGCAGCCCAGTAAGGATATGTCCAATTTTGTCACATCTCTCTTTCTAGAATCTTCATTCTAATTATCTCCTAACAATAGGCCTTTGAGGAATTGTTGTTAGGCACCACAACTATTTTGACTATGGCATCCTATTTTATCATGACTCTGTGTTATGCATAGTAATAAACCCATGTGGTCAATTAGGCCAGAAATGGTGACTTGATGTTGACAATGTCGCATGTGTGTCTTCTGGAGTTACTACTATAAATTTATATATGTAATAAAAATGTTTTATCTATGCTAATGCAAACTAAAGATATTGCTTTATGAAATCATTATGATCTTGACTCATCTTCTGATCTGGACTCCAGAATTCCTTAGTTGTATTATTTAGGGTAAGTTGATTTTTCTGAGCTGAGAGTTTTTATCTACAAAATGGAGATATTAACTTTACTGAAATCCCTGGAGAATTACCTCATATTTCAGATTTGATTATGGATGTAAAAAAGTGTTAAAAGCTGTAAAATGATGCATAAATATATGGCTTCTATTGGTTTAAATGTGTGCAACAGAATTATTTCTAACATGCAGGTCAAGTTGGTAAGTAGACCTCTTTCCTTTTATTTCTAACTTCCCAAAGTTACAAAGAACACTTTTTCCCCTTTTAAATAAATGCCTTCTGGTGGCATTTCTTTTAAGAGCAAAAAAACGAAGGTGCCTATGGCTGCCGGAAAAAAGATATGGTCATTTTTTTTCTGGTTTTCTTTATCTTTTCCACCCAGAAGGCTAACGAGAAAACTGGGTGCTCATGCTTCATCATGCTTCCATTTCTGCACATTTTAGAATGACTTGCTATCACTCCTGGCTTTTAAAGCCCGAAGTCTACCCTAAAGATCTGACAAAGAGAACTAGAAATATTTTGAGCTTGTGAATAGATTCCCCCAAGTGTTTTCATTTCTTGATCATCAAATTGGAAATGATTGGCTAGACCAATTCAATGTTTTATTCTCTGTGGCACTTAGCTCTATAACCCCAAGGTTCTGGGGAGAGTTTCTATTAATAGCCCTTAGACATTGCATCTAATTTACATTGCTTGACTTAGCAATTAGTTATACTTGTCTCCGTCCTTTAGCCCAAATTTCCAGTCTTCAACTATGGCAAGACGAACATCAAGAAATCATTTTCTGTTAGGATTCAGTAAAAGAGAGCTAACGCAAGAAATAATTGGGTAGTAAGCAGAGTTTGTCTTCTGCCTATTCTTGAATCAGTAAATGGTTTCCTGGAGAAAATTTTGAGTCTTGGATAGTTAATTCTTGATATAAAGCCATTTGCTGTGTCTATACATTTAGTCTTTGAAAGTCTCATTTAACCCCTTGTAGTTCTCCAATTCTGACATTTGGCAACCGGAACTCATGTTTTCAAATGACAGAAAGGGACCCTGCTCTCTTAAGCAGAAAAGATTTTTATAAGACTTTTAACAAAATTTCACAGAGTTAATGGAAAGCTGGAGACCAAAGTTTGGGAACCAAATAAGAACTAGGATAGTATCAGAGAATCATAAAGAACAAGTAAAATACTGTCTGTTTGTTGGAACTGTCTTAACAGGAAGCTACAAGATTCATATGCTCCAGATTCAATGTTCCAGGTAGAAACATTTGATTAGACTTCAGCTTGTCATGTTCCCTTATCACTTTGGATGGCAGGGAAATGCTGAAAACATAGTTGCTTCTTAATAAATGTTGAATTAGTTATGTGGAATTTAAGATACAAAACAGATGAATGTAAGGGAAGGGAAGCAAAAATAATATAAAAATAGGGAGGCGGACAAAGCATAAGAGACGTAAATACAGAGAACAAACTGAGGGTTGCTGGAGTGGTTGTGGGTAGGGGGATGGGCTAAGGATGAGCATTAAGGAAGACACTTGTTGGGATGAACACTGGGTATTATACATAGGGGATGAATTACTGGAATCTACTCCTGAAATCATTATTGCACTATATGCTAACTTGGATGTAAATTAAAAAATAAAAGAATAATAAAAACATAGATAAACCTTGAAAACATTATACTAAGTGAAAAAAAAAACCAGTCACATATTTTATGATTCTCTTTCTATGACATATCCAAAATAGACACATCTTTAGAGACAGGAGGTAGACTATTAGTTGCCTAGGACTTGGGCAGTGATGGATTGGTGGGTGGGAGCTAACGTGGGGAGTTTCTGAGATAATAAAAATATGATAAATTTGGTTGTGATGATGGATATACAATTCCGTGATTATACTAAAAGACATTGTAGTGTACCCTTTAAATGGGTAAATTGTATGGTATATGAATAAAGCTCTATCTCAATAAAGCTGTTCTATCTCAATAAAGCTGTTTACAAAAAGAAAAGAAATAGAAAAAAAGAAATATTGAATGAGTGAATGAATGAAGTTATTGGATTTGTAATCATAAAAATATCTTCTGCTTGAGCCACTCCTAGTTGCCAAGACCACATTCTGAATTGCATTTGATTTTGTCACACTTTCAAAGGGCTAATGTGAATCATAAATCATTTTTTTTCTGTCTCAATTCAGTGGGTCATTATAACTAACTCCACTTTATATCAGCCCTTGTTTATCCTCTTCCAGAAGGGAGGAGGCTGGACTGAGCTACTTGATACTGGCAAGAGGTAGTATGTAATTTGTTAACTTAAAAGGTCTGATTTTTATTTTCCTCAAACGTCTCTTCAAATTTCATAGGAGTAATGGGCACAAGAAGTAACAGGAAAGCATTAAGGAGAACATTCGGAGTTTATTAAGTGGGTTTGGAATAAAAATATGTATGAAGAGAAGCAAGAAGTATCCGAAGTTGATTTTTTTAATGGTGTTTTGCTCTATCTCAGTGAGGGTTCTGGGAGTAGATCATCCTGTACCAGACACTCACCTTCTACCTCAATCAGACTTGCTGTTCACACAAGCCCAAACTGCACCATTTATTTTGAAAAAATATACTAAGCCTATACTGAGTTTTATCCACAGTGACCATTCCAGATGACTGCCCCCTGGTGAGAGAGACAAGACATTTTCTCTTCTCCATTATGTACTATCACCGGGTGAGTTCATTCAATCCTCAGGCTCTAAGTACTATCTCTGTACCAATGACTATCAGCTTCTTACCACCAGCCCTGAAACACTCCACAAATTCAGGCTCATATTTCTAGCTGTCTGTTATCTCCAAAAGTAACATGGCAAAAACAAACAAAAACAAAAAACAAAACAAACAAACAAAAAAGAAAGTAACATAGCAAAGCAAACTCTTGATTTTCCCCCACGTGTGCTCTTTCCTGACCTTCCAACCTCACCAAGTTCTTTAACCCAAAGAAGTATATATAAAGAAGTAGCTTCTAACATCAAAGACAAACTAGATTTTGTCAGTTCTCGGTGTCTAAGGGCACACACTTGTATGCCTGCAATATGACAGTATGATTAAAAAGAAGAAAATAAAGGGTTTTTGAGGAGTAGCATTAAGTCTGTATCCCATGGTCATTTGCCAATTTTCACCCCAATTTGTACTCTATCAAGCAGAAATAAATACATGCCCGTCTATATAAAATCGGTATTAATTTTATGTTTTAAGTTGTTTCTTGGGTGTTCTTTCAATTCAACTATAATTTTATGCTATCAGAAACAAAAACAAAAATTCAATTTTGCCAAGTTAAGATGGATAAAGTTATAACAATACTGAACTGCCAGAGAAACTGGGTGGCTCAGTCAGTTAAGCGTCCAACTCAATTTCAGCTCAGGTCACTATCGCAAAGCTCCTGTCCATCTCAGCTGTGCTTTCAGCACAAACTCTGCTGGGGATTCTCTCTCTCTCTCTTTCTCTCTCTGCCCCTCCCCCAGCTCACGCACTTTTTCTTTCTTTCTCTCAAAATAAACGCTTAAATAAAAAACAAAAAGGAACAAAAAATAACACTGAATTGACATTCAAGAAACATGAAACAGTGAAACTGAGAACTACATGTAAGATGTGAAAATTTCTTAAGAAGGGATAGGCCCACTCCTCTGACTTAGTTTTAATAATATGCCATTTTCTGCAGGATTGCTAAATATTTGTGTAGGTAACTTAGAATGACAAATGCTAAAACATAGTAAGTGCATGTTAAAGGGTAATCAAATGCCATTATCAAGACAGGGTGGTATTGGCAAAAGAACAGACAAACCAATGGAACAGATACAGAGTCCAGAAATAGACCCACATAAATACAATCAACTCATCTTTGACAAGGGAGCAAACGCAATACAATGGAGTAGATAGTCCTTTCAGCAAATGGTGCTGGAACAAAATTCACAGGCAAAATAAACCAACAGAGACACAGGTCTAACACCGTTCACAAAATTAACTCAAAATGGGTCACAAGCCTAAATATAAAACGCAAAACTATAAAACTTCAGAAGATGTTTTCTAGGAGAAAACCTAGAGGATCCCAGGTTTAGCAGTGACTTTTTAGATTGAACACCAAAGTTACAATCTGATAAAGAAAGAATTGATGAGTTGGACTTAATTAAAATTTAAAAACTCTGCTCTGTGGGAAAAAAAAAAATGTCAAGAGAATGAAAAGACAAGCCACAGACTGGAAAAAATTTTTTGCAAAAGACACATCTGATCAAGGACTTTTATCCAAAATATGGAAAGAACTCTTAAAATTCAACAGTAAGAAAGCAAACAGTCCAATTAAAAAATGGGCCAAAGACTTGGACACCTCACCAAAGAAGACACACAGATGGCAAATAAGCATTTGAAAAGATGTTCTGCATTATGTGTCATCAAAGAATTGCAAATTAGAACGAGTTACACACCTACTAGAATGATCAAAATTCGGACATTAACACCACCAAATGGTGGTGAGGAGAACGAGAGGAAGGAGCATGGCATGAGAAGAACTCTCATTCATTGCTGGCGGCAATGCAAAATGATAAAGCTACTTTAGAAAGCAGTTTGATGCTTTCTTCCAAAACTAAACATACTCTTACCATATGATCCAGCAATTGCACTTCTTGGGACCTACCCAAATGAAGTGAAAGCTTAAGTTCACACAAAAATCTGCACATGGATGTTTATAGCAGCTTTATTCATAATTGCCAATATTTGGAGGCAACCAAGATGTACTTCAGTAGATAAGTGGGTAAAAAAAAAAAAAAAAAAAAAAAAGCTGTGGTACATCCAGGCAGTAGAACATTATTCAGCCCTAAAAATAAACAAGCTGTCATGCAGAGAGCAAACTTAAATGCAGATTACTAACTGAAAGAAACCAAGATGAAAAGATTACATACTATATGATTTCAAATAGAGGACATTCTGGAGGAGCCAAACTAGGGGACAACAAAAATACCAGTGGTTTCCAAAGATTCAGGGAATGGGAAAGATCAATAAAAAGAGCACAAGATTTTTATGACCGTGAATTAGGACCATGAAAATACCCTGTACGATGCTATCAAGGTAGATACAGTTCATTATAAATTTGTCCAAATCCATAAAGTGTACAAAACCAAAAACGAATCCTTATGTAAACTATAGACTATGGGTGATTGTATCAATGTAGTTTCATCAGTTATAACAATTGGACGACTTTGTGGTGGATGTTGGGAGGCTATGAATGAATGGGGCAGGGGATAAATGGCAACTCTATCTTCTGCCCAATTTTGCTATGAATCTACAACTACTCTAAAAAAATAAAGTTTATTCAAAAATACAAGGAAAAATAAATGTTTAAAAAGTCGCCAAGTAAAAAATTGTGATGATTGCCATTTTTACAATTCCTGTTTATTTTTGATAGAGAGACAGAATGCGGGTAGGGGAGGGGCAGAGGGAGATGGAGAGGTAGAACTCCAGGTTCAGAGCTATAGGCACAGAGCCTAAAGCCAGGCTCAAACTCATGGACCATAAGATCATGACCTGAACTGAGGTTGGATGCTTAACTGACTGAGTCACCCAGGGTCCCAGCCATTTTTACAATTAAATGCCAGTTTCTATGGTGCTAAAACCTTACTTATAATGATATAAAACACTAGCATGGAAAATATTTGAATGCTATTATGCCCAAAATATAAGCTTTTTAGTAATTCCTGGGCACACTACTTTTTCATTGAAAGCAATCTTAATAATTGCAAGTATTAGATACAGAGAAAAATTTACATTTAGCAGACTGCAAAGAGTCATTATTTAAAGGATGTACAGATCAAAAAATAAAACAATTGGTGGTGTAGACTTAAGTTAGGCTTCACTACTTAATATTTAGGCTGTCTTATATAGACACAAAAAATAGACAACAAAAATTTTTTGAGCATTTTTATGTGCTTATTTTTTTAAATGTGGAAAAGAAAAAAATCTTATGGTTTTTAAGAGACAAATAGTATGTAAAATTAAAAACCTCATAAATTTTGTATACCTAAATATAAATGGAATCGAATCCCTATGAAAGAAGTCTTCATGCTGGAAGTAGGATTTCAGCTACATTTTTAGAGTTGTTAGGATGACCAGAAAGCAAGAAAATACTATGCCTGCTGTCAGAATTGTCATAGTATATGATTATATGCAAGGAAGGGAGCTTCTAGAAAGCAGAGTCTTATCCCCACCCCTGCCTTTTCTCCTCATTCTTTCCTCTACCCATTCTAGGTAATGATTTTATTAGTTTGCTGTTTGGCCTCCATGATTCTTTAACACAAGAGAATATGAATATGTGTAGCCTTTTCTTCCCTCTTACGCTCTCTATCCTGGTCTGCATCTTGGTCTTTTTGTTGGCAATCTATGCTGGAGCTCAGCCTGTATCAGTAACTAGATGTCCTCTGCATTCTTACATTTGCCTAATAGTTCACTGTGTGGATAGGCTATAACTCATGTAACTGGTGCTCCCTCAATATACAGTTGGGTTTTGTTCTGATCTTTGGCTATTAAAAATTATGTCACAATAAGCAACCTTATAAATATATGATTTCATACAAGTATAGGCATAATTGTGGAATAGAATTCCAGAAGTGGTATGTCTGGGTCAAAGGTAAATACATCTTCAGACCTAGAGGTCATTGCCAGGTTCTCTTCCTTAGGGCCTCTTTCTCCAAAACCTTGATAATGGAGTATGTTCTCAACCTTGTAAATTTTTGGCAATCTGAGAAGTGAAATTTCAGTGTGGACTTCCTATTTCTCTTATTAGTAAGTGGTCTGTTTTCTTCATTTACTTCTGTGAATCGGCCATCCTTGCCTCTTACCTCTTTTCTATTGTATTCAATGGTCGCTTTCTTCTCACTTTCTAGGATTGCTTCATAAATTAGGGAAATTTGTCTTTACATCCAGAGTACAAGATGCAAGTATCTTCCCTGGGGTTTTAATATATATTTTGCTTTTGCTTGGAATATACATTTTGCTTTTGCTTGGAATATACATTTTGCTTTTGCTTGGAATATACATTTTGCTTTTGCTTGGAATATACATTTTGCTTTTGCTTGTAAAGCTTTCTTGCAACATGAAAGTGTGTGTGTGCATGCATGTGTGTCCAATCTTTTCTTTTGTGGTTTATGAATTTTGAGCCATAATTGAGACAGGTCTTCCTTACTCGATCAATTTAAACGAATTCTCCCATGTTTTCTTATGAAAAGTCTCGATTAACTACGAGTCCTTTTCAGAACATAGAAATAGCGATTGCAATGCCAGTTGAGTCAGAGTCATCATTTCCAATTAACATGTACTGAGCACTTACAGAGAAGGTATCAAGCACCATTTACATACAATGACTGGTAAGACTCCGGCCCAGTCTTTGAAGTAGCTATAGCCTCATCTTGCTCTGCTTTGGCAAGAGACAAAGGGCTTTGTGCAGAGAACTTTAAGAGCTCAGATATGGAATATTTAGCCAAATTGGTGGTTGGAAGGAATAATGCTGCTTTATAATTCTGGAAACAGATCATGAAAAAGATTACTTGTGAAAAGGGGGAAAACCTAAATCAACACCATGTATGAACTGTCCGCAGGTTTTTAAATGGATAATTTGTATACTAATTCAACAATTATTTCACATGGTACATATAACTATCACTATAAATGGAATATAGGATAGCTTAACTTATATTATGGATCTAACTTATTCTAAACCTATTTTAGAGCATGGTCTTTGTCTGTTAATGGGCTAGATAATCTTCTTTTGACATCCTAATTCTTTCTCTGATTTAGATTATTTTTCTCTTGAGTCTCAATCTGATTTGTTCCTTCTTTAACAGGAGCCAGAACTGTCTATTCTGCATTAGATTTTCTGCTTTTTCACGAGGGAACATTAATGTTCAATAACCAAATTTACTCCTGAACCAACCAGCAAGAGAGGGCAACTTAGCTGCCACAGATTTATAAAGCGGCCATTTCTGCTCATGATAAATGCATTATAGGATCAGCGACAGAAAATGAGATAGTTGGTAAAGAAAGCTAGTTTCTGGAAAATAGAAAACAATGTGTTCAAATTTAGGCATGTGATGATTATGAAACATTCATGTGTCCAGTATCAGACCTGGATTAGCTCTGCCTCAGTGTCCCCTGCTACGCTTGTCAGGGCTGAAACTCATCCTCCTCAAGGACATTGCTCTGTTCTTACCTCCAAGAGGCCTTCACCAATCCATCTTCATTCTAGTCCTCCTCTCCCCATTTCACCACTTTATTTGTTGACTGAATTTATTCAGATCCATAATTATCACGTTTGTCGTTTGGTTGTCTGTTGCTTCCCTTCGCTAGGTTATAAGCCCCATGAGAGCTAAGACTAAAACTGATTTGTTCCTTGCTCTATCCTCCTTGCCTGTAACAGTGTCTGGCACGTAATAAGTACTCAGTAAAAGTTTGCTGAATGAAGTACAATACACTGTGATCAGGTGTTTTCCTTCCCCAGATGACATACACTTTTTTTTTTTTTTAAATTTTTTTTTTTTTTTCAACGTTTATTTATTTTTGGGACAGAGAGAGACAGAGCATGAACGGGCGAGGGGCACAGAGAGAGGGAGACACAGAATCGGAAACAGGCTCCAGGCTCTGAGCCATCAGCCCAGAGCCCGACGCGGGGCTCGAACTCACGGACCGCAAGATCGTGACCTGGCTGAAGTCGGACGCTTAACCGACTGCGCCACCCAGGCGCCCCTGACATACACTTTTAACTAGCATAAGGCCACTGTTCCCTTAAGAGATGCTCTAATATCTGATAAGATTATGGCAATATCATCAAGTTTCAGTTGTGATAAAAATGTCATCCTGGTAATTTTTTTCTGTATCACCTATGGGAAATCCTGAAATATAAGTCCATGGTTTAAATTACAACAGAAGTTTTTTGTGACAAAGTGTGAATTTAGGTGTTCCTTCAATTTGTCCCATCTCTCTGGGAAAAAAAGTTCAATAGGGGACAGGTTTTACTCTATGAATAACAAGCAGCATTTAATGACAACAGACAGAATGGGAACAACGTTATTTATACTGCAGTTACCTGAATTATCCAATGATAACTTCTACTTAATTGCTGTCAGCTCAGGAATGCAGACTTGGGAGAGCAAGGAAGCTCTGGGTTACTGCCATTTCTGCTTTTTATTTATATATGTGGAAGATTTGCTTAACTTTTTGAGCCCCCAATTTATCATGCAAAGTGACAGTGCTCATTTCTTTGAAATAAATTCCTCAGACAATTTAAGATAATGAATATAAAGGCACAATGTATTTTAAAATATTCTCATGCTTACTGCAAAACAAATCTGAAAAGTTCATCTGTTGACATTTAGATTAGGAAAGAGACAAGATTCAGTTCCATCTTCAGACATGACAGTTAACTTTATGGATTACAAAGTATGTCATTCTAAAATAAATTTTTTCAAATTGATTCTAATGGTTTGTCATGTTTACATTGTTAGTGAATGTCAAAGGCATGATGTAAAAAGGATTCATGAATTTTACCACAGTGAAGACTTAATTTGGCAGGTGTGTTTGGGCACCAGGTAGGAATAGGAATAACAAATTAGAAAAGATTTCATAGGGAAGGTCGGAGTTATTACAACAGATTTTTTCTGTTAATATCATATTTTTATATATTGCTTGGACTCTCTACAATATGTATTTTGTAATTTTCAAAAGAGAAACAAATTTTAACAAAGAATATAGCATGTAAATTATTCACACAATTTACTTACATAAATGTTTTTAAATTAAGTAATGTTACAAACATTTAAAAATATAAATGCCAAGAATAAAAATAACTCTGCATGGAATCACATATTCATTTTTTTCTTCCAGTCACAATAAGTATTTATCTGAAAACTGAAATGTCTGACAGTTTGTTCTTTTTTTTTTTTAGAAGTTTGTGCACAATCAGTTTTGAACTTGTTACTACAAATTATATAGCTCAGTGGTTTAATCTGCTTCCGTTAATTAGGCCCCTATTTTAATTTCTTTGGTTTCTAGAAGTCCAGGAAAACTATAAAGAAGAAAATGAAGTAAATCCATAAAAGCTGGATAGGGAATACTTAATCCAAATAAATACCCAATATTCTAGAGTTCCAGATGCTGATAAGCCCTAAATCTTCCTGATAATGTGTAATTTTTACTAAATTCACAATTTTAGCACGTCAACTTTGACATCCAGCCAGAATTAAGTACTATTTGGAAGCTAACAAAACAGAGGTGGGACATGAAGGATAGGGAAAATGTGGTAGTTCTACTTGAAGGAAAACAGAAGGCTTACCAAAGTAGCAGTCTGTCTAACATAGTGATACAGGCAATAGACCACGGTGGGTGTGAAGGGAGCTGATGAGAGAGCATAAAGTTTCTGAGAAGGACAGAGGTAGACAATTATAAGATGGTTGAAAATCTAGACTAAAAAAATCCTTAGATTTCTTCTCAGACCTATTCAATGCTCTAAGAATACATTTTACATAAGTTTGCTCTCATTTTATATGAAGCATGTTGATTCACAAAATGCATCCATTAGCCAAACCTAAATTTTAATAATCTAAGAAGAAATCTACAATGTCTCCCACCTTGTTTCCTGAAAGACACAGACCAAAATTTTTCTCTCAGAAAAATCCAGTATCCACAGTGAGAGATGTACCTAGATAGATTTCTTTAGCCACTAAGAATCTAGGACAGATTCTTATGCATCTAGGATGCATTGCCAGCTCTAATGGCTGGAAGACCAGAGTGACTCAAGGGCTGGGGTAAGATTATCTGAAGTCTCATCCATTCAGTATCTGGGGGTTGATGCTAGCTCTTGGCCAGGACTTCCGCTGGGGTTGTTGGCTAGAATGTATGCACGTGTCATCTCCCCTGTGACTGACTGGCTTCTTCATCGAACAATGGCTGGGTATCAAGACCCACTAGCCCAAGAGACAGGTAGAGGGAGCTGCCAGTTTCTTCATCTTGGAGACTGACACTGGCACTATGTCACCTATGCTGCATGTTATTAGCCACAGAGCCCAGGATCAAAGGCAGAGACACAGCCCCCACCTCTCAATTTGAGAATCTAAGACCATTCTCAATTTGAGAATTTAAGACCATTCCCTTAAGAGTAAGAGTTATTCATACCTAATAGACACCACTGTGTTGAAATTGCTCAAGTCTGAGTTATGTGGTGGAAAGTCAAGTGCTTCACGGAATTTGGAGACCCTTCACTTCCAAGCAATCTCCAAAGAGGTGTTACAGGGGCTACTTGACACTTCTGTGCATTAGACATTTAACTGGAGTAATGGAGACTAAAGATGCAACAAGTATTAGTTATGTGAATGGCACAGAAAACCAGAAACTTGCTTTAACTCTGAAATATTTGAGTGCTGGGGCCAGGCTTTACTCTATGCAACCTGCACACAGTGCCAACATCCTTATTCTCTCAGGTATCCAGACTCTTTGGCCAGTAACTCTCCTTCTAAACATTCTGAGCCTCACACTTGTTCCTCCCATTTCTGAGTCTTGATTCCTGGATACCCTGAGGTCACAGCTGCAAGTCATTTCTGTAGACCAGAGAGGTGGAATTGTCACTCAATTCCTTCTGTTGTTCTCCCCTTTCTCCTGTAAGAAACACTTTCCATTCCACCCTCCACCTTCCGCAAAGGCATTAACAAGTTTCCTTTTCTGGAACCCTGTCACAAAACTTGGCTCATATTCCCCCTCTGACAGTAGGCACATCCATTCTTCCTAAGAATGATGTGAATGCACAAAGACACACTTGAAGTAACTAGGCACTGTACAGGTAAACAGTTCTTCCTGTGCATGATATATAGTTATTGTCAACAGTTATCTGTGTATGATCAATATATAACAATAACATTACTTTTCCTCTTGGCTTAGTCTTTTTGTTTCTCTCTCTTCCACCCACTGACATCATGTATGTCAAATTATTCCTGGACTTGTGTTTACTTATAAACTTTTTAAAAAATATATTTTTGACAGATAGAGAGTGAGATGCATGCAAGAGTGAGTGGGGGAGGGGCAGGGAGAGAGAGAGAGAAAAAAAAGGAGAGAGAGAATCCCAACCAGGCTCAGCACTGTCAGCACAGAGCCCCTCTGGGGATCCATCTGATGTCACAAACCGTGAGATCACAACCTAAGCTGAAGTCAAGAGTCTGATGCTCAACTAAGCCCCCCAGGTGCCCCTGCTCTAGAACTTGTACCAGCCTTTGGCCTTTTGTACCACTGCATGGAGGCAGATGCCAGCAGACTTCCTCAGTATCATCCAGTTAGCTCATTTTATCTATTTCCTTCACTAAACAATATCCCACAACATCTTTGCCTTAAATAGTCAGTGAAGAGAAATAAGTGGTTAACAACTTTGACCATCTGATAACAAAGCAGCTAATATGGTTTTATTTCTCATTGCGAAAAGAAAATTTATTGCCTAGAGACACAGAAATAATGACAGTGGAGTCAAGGAAAGACTAGAAGGCTGTCATCAAGTAATGTAGGGGAAGGCTGTCAAGAGAGATCCCGAACGTGGCCTTCTGCCCCTCCCTCTTTATGCCTACAGTCTCCCATTGGGCACCCATCTATCTGTGACTTTATTCTAGAAGGTACTACTGGTAACAACAAACATCCAGGAATTATCTAGACCCTCATTCCTCTTTATGAAACTACCTCCTTAGTGCTTTTCTCTGAGTTTGTCCCAAGCCAACTGGCCAGAATATTTCCCATGTGACTTACTTTTGTCCGGTAGCTTCCCTCTTTCCATTTTCTGTGTTTAATATCATTGGTTACTTTGTAAATAATTTAGTAATGTTGATATTTTTGAGAAGCATTTGATCTTTTACAATATTTATAGGCTTTGGGATAGTAGCAGCAAATGTAAGGTTTTTATTAATGAAGCAGAGAATTTGAAACACCAAAACTAGTTATTTCATTAAAACTTCAGGGTTCCTATTTCCCTGAGTATGATTTGATTCCCTATCATTTTCAGCCTCTGAGTTGTAGGGGGATTCCGTGGCTTCTCTGATGAGCAAGTAGTGGAACCCAGCTGGGGGCAGAATGTGATGACAGGAATGGCAGAGGTCTAGTGATAATCTCCTCAGGTAAAGGACAGAGCAAAGAAATTGGCAGGTGTCTACAATTAATTCCAAAGCTTTTGTACAAGCTAGAATTGAATTTTAAATCTCATGCTCAGAAGAGTCAACAACAGTGTGACATCTATCAATAATTCATTTCTAAAACTTTGTGTAACATATCCAAGAAAGCACCGGTTTGGAAATGAAGAAATATGAATTCTCATCTACTTTTAGTGTTTACTTAATTTGACTTTTAAGTCTTACTATGCTTCAGTTTTCTGATATTTAAAAAGGAGATGCTTCCTATTTTTAGGAGATTCATGCTTATACTTTGAGTGAATTACAAGGCAGTTGGTTATTTTAGTATTTTATAAGTCATTTGTACTTCATCTTTGAATCCATTATTCCTAATAAAAATTCAAAAATAAATTTCCGGGAATTATTACACATGTGTATTTTTTCTTATTTCACAATTGGATCTAACACTTTTCCACACTGCCTGGTTATTAAAATTCATAGATAACAAATACTTAAAATTATGATATGGTCAGTGTGTATTATTTGCGGACGTACAACTATACCATCTATTTGTTGAAGACATCTTATGTGATTGTTAGCAGTTTTATTCACAAAAATAGCAGTTTTATTCACTGGTAACAATTAATGAACTAGTATCACCTGACAAGTGTTGTAAATGAAGGAACAAAATGCAAGTAAAATGGAAAGCATAACTTTTCTTTCAAAGTAATATAACCCACACATTTTTGGCAGAATTTCTTAACTCTTTCTATGATAAAGTTGACTAGTGCTAAAGAAATGTACCTGGATAACATTTATTCTTGCTTCGTGGATGTAAGGTCTCTGACTGACTAATCCGTTCTTCCCAAGAACAGGTACAACAACAGAACTTCAAGTAACTTAATACAGTGGTCTATAGAAGTTTTCTGTATTCTAGTCATTACACACACACACACACACACACACACACACACACACACAATTATTAAGTGGTATGAATGATGGGTTTAAAGACAATGTCAAGATGCAAATTTAAATACATTTTCTTTTCATGACCCTTGCTATAGCATCAGTGTGGTCCCACTTTTTAAATACATTGATGTTTCATTTTTACTATGAATAAATTAAATTTGTTGATATCTATACCAGATAGAACTGGATTTTACCACCTATGGCAGAAAAGAAACTAGTAACTGAAACAAGATAGAGATTATTTTCCATCTCACATAAAGTACCTCTGGAGGAAGACAATACAGATTTTATGAAGACTTTGAAAAATTCAGAAATCCAGGCACTTTGCCATTCTCTGCCCTCCCTACTTTGCCCTCCCTACAAGAGCGATGCTTGTCCTCATGTTCCTGTTCCTGTTTAACTGCTAGAGCTCCAGCCATCTATATTTTCATTCCAGACAGCAAGATGGAGGAGAGAGAAAGGTATAACCATTCTCTTGTAGGAAATTACCTAGAAGTTACCACCAACTTTTCAGCAATCATCCATGATCAAATACTGTAGACTTTTCCTAGGTACTAATATGTAAAGTTAAAAATAAGGGCTCTTTTACTAAAAAGAAACAGAATAGATATTGGGAAGCCACTAGCAATTGCTGATACTGTGCTTTTAAGCATGTTTCCAAACGAATCGATGTTAAAAAATAAACACACATGTGGGAAGAAATAGATCTCCCTGAAGGCACTCAGTGACCCTGCATCACTCATTACATTTACACAAATATTCATGGATATGCCCCTTAAATATTCACTTTATAAATTTATTTCCCAGTTAAAAATAATGTGCCTGATAATAAAATCATTTTATGTATTAAACAACATTTTAAGGTAGATTCTCATAGTAAAGAATATAGAAAACCACATAGGTCATAAAACTTGTCATGCATAATAAATTCAGACTACAAGAAAAATGATAAAGATCAACCAGATAAAAAGATAATGAATCAATTTCTTACTTGTAAGAAATTGTATTATTTTTTTGGTCCAAGATGGAGTTCAATCTGTGAATGTTCATTCATTGTTCTGACCTCAAATTCAGAGTTCACTAATATTTTGGGGGAATCTATGCATTAGAAACTGAGCAAGATGCTTTCAATTATGATTTCTCATTAAAAGTCACACAATTCTTGGGGCATCTGGTTGGCTCAGTCAGTTAAGCGTCTGACTTCAGCTCAGGTCATGATCTCACAGTTTGTGGGTTTGAGCCCCACATCGGGGTCTATGCTGACAGCTCAGAGCCTGGAGTCTGCTTTGGATTCTGTGTCTCCCTTTCTCTGCCCTACCTCCCTTGCTCCCATTCTGTCTCTCTCTCTCAAAAATAAACAAAAAAAATTTTTTTAAGGCAGACAACTCTGGAAGGTGCTATTAGACTGTGTAGCTAGTGTAGAAATACAGCTGAGAACTTGGCTACATTGGCCAAGGTCACACATTGGACAAGTAGTAAAGCTCAAATTCAAATCAGACTCCCTGACATCATGTACTTTTTTAGCCCTTGGCCAAACCGCCACTCCAATAATTGACTGATTCTAATGTTGAGCATCTGAAGAAAAGATACACATATAAACCTAATAGACTCAAACTATAAAATAAAATATGAATGTCCGAAGTCTTAAAACATTTGATATGCAATGAACTCATGTAACAAACACAGCATCTTTGATGTGAATGGCCACAACCCTGAATGTAAATATTGACAGGTTGAAAGAGAAGAAAGCACTTTTACCACAGGGGCTTGAAACAATGAAGAATAAAAATACATTATCTAGTATTTCTCACTTAAGGATCCTGGAAAGTTATATAAGCCCATAGAGCAGGGGTTAACACACTATATTTGTGAAGTGCCAGATAGCATGTATTTTGGAGTTTGTAGGCCTGTACAGTTTTGACCATGCACATATTCTGTTTTTGTTTTTTGTTTTTTTGTTTGTTTTATTTGCAATACATAAAAATATAAAACAGATTCAGGCCATACAGACCCCCCTTGGCTGTAATCTGCCAATTCCTGCATAGAGAAGTAATTATTCTTGCATTCAAAGTCACTGCAAAAAAATCAAATGCTTTAGTGGAGAGGAGGTTGAGAAGAAAACTAAACTTCCATCTAACTCCCAAGTGGTAAAGATAATATATGAACCATAATATTGACATGAAGGGCTCCAAAAGAAGGCTTCCTTCTGCATTATTGGGGTGCAATACTGGACCCCTTTAACTCACATCCCAGTGCAAACATAGCAGCTGCTCTTGTGAATCATCCAGTCTTGCCTGGATTTACACCTATACATAAACAGTATTCTCCTGTTATGCATAAAGATAGATTCAGACTTGGAAAATTAAGCTACTTACTCAAGGTGAGATACATTTTAAGCAAATGGGTAATACATTAGAGAACTAAAAAGACATAATCATTTGGCCTTTCTATGTTTCCTAACTCAGAACCTACCTTCTTAGAGTAGTATATCACTTTCCTAGTAAATATGAATATTTGGGAAAAGCGTGTTTGATTTTCTAAAGATTTCCAAGATCACATTTTCTTGAACTTTCAACTTATTATGACGCATATTTCCGAAACTTTTTTCAAGGATTGATCCACTAAGTAAGCAGCTGCTAGAGAACAATCTGATTTATGTACTGAAGCCTTAATCTGTCTGGATGAAGGTAATGCAGTCACAACATCTCGTTTTTCCTTTATTCAATTTACTGGCAAATCAATAGCTTAGTGGAGTTCCCATCTGCAAGCTTATCAAACTTTGAAGTTGAAAGGATTCCATTTACTTTCAGATTGGGTGCTGACTAAACTGAATGTTCTATAAGCCTCCAAATTTTGAGCTCTCAATGAGAGTAAATTTCTTGGTACCATCTGAAAAGCTTTTTCTTAGAGCGTGATTGTGGCAACAATCAAATGGATTATGGGCTTGCATCAGTCCCCAGAGGTAATTGTTTGATTGTAATGCAAGGTTATTTTAATTATTGCTAAATTCTCTGTGGCTGAAATCACCACAGAGCTCCCACTATTAGCAAATTACTTATGTATTTCATCGTAAAGCTCCCAACTATGGACATTATTTTCCTTACTTTTAAACTGAACAATTATGGTCATTAGTCATGAATATAAAAACCCAATTATGAAGTAATTATACCTCCTATGGTCACTCAATCGTCTCAACTGTGAATCCTGTTTTCTGGCTGTTAGACCTAACAGCCAACCACAACAATGAGCAAGCCTAAAGTAATAATAAAATCAGATCTATAATGCCAGTGAATGTAATTATTCCTCTTGATTCTAATTTGCCTTTCATCTAAATGCAAAGAGCCAAAAAGCTAATTAACTAGTCCCAGAGGTAAATGGCAAGATCTTTCAAGCGGATAGTTCATGGGCTTTTTTTTCCACCTTTGGAAGCCAACTGCTTCAGCTTCAGAAAATAGGTAGCATAGAAGGCATAAATCTGACCATTTATAAAGGACAAAGCAGCAGGAAGCTTATTGATATTCTTCCCTTTTTATTTCCTTCAAGCTCTAGGCTTGACGGCCAGTTTTCCTGAGAATTGATTGCTTGTACAAAAGATGAACTTGAAACATTTGGCTGTTGATGGAGAAAAAAGTGATAAAGTATGAAAGCCTGTACTTATGTGCTGATATTGAATGAAGCTCATAGAAATGAGTTGCAGACTTAGTATTAAATTACATGTGTTGACTTTATGCCTGCATGAAGTAGTCATTTGCTTTAGATTACTATTTCCTTCCTGTGGGGCAATCTTGGGGAGGAGTGAACTTTTGGATGAGTGTCCTTAGAGTGATGGTAATACATGGGACATGGCCAGGGTGACTCAAAAGGGCAAAGCTGGACGTTCATATTAAATAGTCTTCATTCTGTTATTCATGCTAATGACCCCGCACAGGAAATACAGACACAGACACTTAGATTTTCCTGCATGCCCATACAATTCCTCCAACCAGAAGGGTAGAAAGCAATGTAACAAAATGCTTCCTATGCAGGACATTGTGAGACCTCAAAATGGAACGGAGGTTGGCTTTTCTGATAATGCAGATTTCACCTAATTCCTACATTTACCTTCTCTTCCCTCTAATATACCCTAACTATAAATCTAATCAACCCAGGTCCTTTCCATATTCCTTGAGGGCATTCAAAGCCTCCTTCCATGTGACCACTGTCTTCTAGAGGGAGTATAAGTAGAGAAAAAATATGGGGCAGGAATCCATACTTTGAGTCCCAGCACAGTCTCTTCATAACTCAGATATTAGGAGAAGCCATTGATTTCTCTGGCCTCAGTTTCTTCATTTGCAAAATGATTTTAATGGGCATCATGATCCTTTAAAGTTCAAAAACTGAGTTTCCTTATCAAGCTGTCTTTCATGCTACAGAACATCACCTCAAGACCTGTTCTCCACCAATTTGTGCTCACATAACCCCCAGTAGACCCCCAATTCAAGGGTCACTTAAGATCTTTCCTCCTTTAAGTCTGCTCTACAAAATCTACCCACCCCTGTCCACATTTCCAACACAAGTCTTCTCTGATTCCCTAGTCAGGGTTAACTTCTCCCTTACCCACCTCCACCTTTTATCCAAGTTATCTCTAAATATGTTTATCATCCCTAGTAAATTATGAGATCAAGAATGAAGGCATGCTACATTTTATATTTGTGACCCTAAGCCACTTAGCACAATGGAACCTCATTAATATAGCCACAGGTAAAATTAATATAACCTTAGGTAAAATTAATTCATTAAAATTTGACCCTGGTGTTATGCATTAGTCAAAAAACATTTATTACATTTTAAAAGATGACTTTTCCAGCATATAAAATACAAACTATTAAGGGAAAATTGAAAACCATAGGAAAGAAAGTACAACTGGCTCTTAAACTCAAAGATAATAAAATAAATGCAAATTGAAACTCACTGAGATAACCATTTTTATCCATTAGTTTGGCAAAAGTCGGATAGTTTCATAAGATTCTAAATACTCAAGTATTTGTAAAACCACATACATGCCAAGTTCTTTATTGCGGTATTGTTTGTAAAGTCAGGAAGGCTATAAACAAGTGCCCGCCAATAGGAGGCTCGTTAATGTTAGAAAATGGAGGAGGGTCAGTAATGTATCCTCCAGAAAGAAAAGACACTTTAAAAAACAAAGCAAGCCACTCCATACCACTTACACAGGTTTATAGAGTAACTTACTCACAGAAGGTATCCAGCGGGTGAGTGGGCAGGTAGATGATCAAGGCAGTACTTGGACATTCTCCACGCCTATCCTCTGCCCCCATAGTCTCTACAAAGCCTGGACCTCAACCCACAGCTTTTATATAGGGAGAGGTATGGTAATGAGGTCACGGGGTAGTTAGTTATCTAAAGTAGCACCATCTGGCAGGAAAGGATCTCTACTAGTAATCTCAACTGGCTCCACCTTTTGGTCAGAGGGGGGAACAGATGGAGAGCCAAAGACGGAATCGGTGTCGTCAGCGTTCCTACAGTTACATAAACTACATATTCACACAAAGAACTCTAGGCAGCTGTAAAAAGAATGAAGACATTCTATACACTGGAGGGAAGGGGCTCCAAGGTATATTATTACAGCAATAAACAAACAAACCAAAAAGCAAGGTGCAAATCATTATACATGGCATGTTCCTTTTTGTGTAAAATTGGGAATAAAGGAATATTTATTTTTATGTGCTGTATAGAAGCTCTCTAGAAGGATACATAAGAAGTGTATGGAGTCAATGAAAGGAGGGAAGTTTTTTTTGTGTGTATATCTTTTAATTCTTGATGATTTTTGAATGAGATATATATATTTGCATGTAGATGTTCTAGCACCATTTGTTGAAAATACTATCTTTATTGTATTGTTTCTGTTGCTTTCTTAAAAATCAGTTGACTCTATTTATTGGGTCTGTTTCTGAACTCTCTGTTCTGTTTCATTGATCATTTTGCTTAATCTGTGCCAATAGCACACTGTCCTGATTATGGAAGAGATTTTTGCTTATATGCATACAATAATCAAAAACATCGGATTGGTTCAGAATTTATAATAGCATTGTAAATTTATATCTAAGGAGATAATTTAAAGGCTCACTATAGTTATGTGTTTCATTTATTTACCAAATTTTACTGAGTGTCTACTCTTTATTACTTTGTATTATATGTACTCTGTATTGTATTAGATGTTAGAGATACAGTGGGAAACACAACACATATGATTCCTGCCCTCATGAACCTTTCAGTTAAATGAAATATGGCTCATTTACTTGTATTATACCTACTTTTTTCTAATATGTCTATGTAATTTTATGGAACTGAATTATCTCCAAAACAAGAATGATGATCCAAATAAATCAGTGGTGTTATATAGCTAGGAAGAGACATTTTGTAGCCTTGCCAGTCATAATAAGAAAATAAAAGCCCATTAACTCTATTCCTACAACTCCATGAGGCCTATCTGTAAGAAAACATGCTATAGACACATGGCTCATGGCTTATAAATCCCAAAATCTCCCCAGAGTTAATCACAAAAGCTTTCCAATAGAAACTGGTTCCTAAGATTGTGTTCTCAAAGTCCTCAACTCTAAACACAAGGAATGACTAACCAGGGGACACCAGGCACTATGTGGTTTCTGAAAGACTGAGAGTCACTGATATACATGATTTCCACCATACACACAGAACAAAATTACATGCTCTCTAAATGTGAAGAGAGTAGTGAACAGATTGAAGAGAAGGGAAAAAGTAACCTATATATGAATGGAGAATGAAAAACACTAATATTTTGAGGAAATGATTGAATTTTCTTCACTACTTCCTGTGTGAAATATTATACCATGTATTTACAATGGATTCCCACTTTCTCAATTATACAGTTTAAATGTCACATTCCATTTACACACAATCTTGATAATTTCCTGGGAGACTAATTTTGTTTTATAGTCATTGTATCTCAGGATTCAAAAGAGAACTCTTTTGAGTCAGCTGGTATAAATTCCCATTGTATCCAACTAACAATAAAAATATTTTATGATACATTTTTTATTTTTTCTAGATATCGGGCTAGAGGCGGGAATACAGACTGGAAGAGAATATGGTCTCTATCTTTGAGAAACCCATGGCCTAATGAGAAGGGGGACACACCTGAATCCAAATAATGAAAGCAATGTGGTTTCATTATGCAACTATTAGGGTTTTCTTTTGAATATGTCATTTTTCCTAGAGAGAAATATTCCAACTGTGGGCATGGTAGAGGTTCCCATGGCGTATAGTTGGACCCCAGACTATATGATCCAAGCAGGAAAAAGGAGTCCTCATAACTTATAATTAATCCCCCATTTATGCACGATGGCTATCCCCACTTCTGTCTCCTTTCCGCAAGTCATTTTAGGTCTGTAGTGGACAGACCTACTTCTCATTGATTTTTCGGCCTTATCAGAACCTTAGGTTTCATTTTCTATAGACGTCTAGGTTAGTAATAGTGCATGTATTTCATTTTTAGCTTCAAAAACATGAGGCCCTCTCATCTGCTATTACATATACTCAGATGTATGCATTTTAAATTTTTTATGGTGATTTTTAAGCCTTAAGAAAGAAGTGGAAGTAAACATCCATCATCAGTCTGCCATTTTTATTTAGAAGAGCTGGTTCTTTTCTAAGTGCTAATAAATTATGTTTTTGGTAGCTACTTTAGCACTTGGCCACAATCAACACCTCTTCAATCTTTAGTATAAAATTTTATTTGTTCGTTTGTTGTTCATTTGTTTATTTATTTAGGATTTTTTTTTTTTACATTTGTCAGTCTCTAGCCTTCAGGAGTAGGTTCCATTGCCATAGATCAGCCATTGATTCAGCAGTCTGCCTCAGGCACAGCTTCTCTCAGGTCCTGGGATTGAATTTGTCTAGGCATGAGGACAAGAACTCACAGAAGTGGCTGCATATTCTCCTGTAATGTCTTCACCCAGCTTCAAAATCTATTCCCTATTGCCAGTATTTGAGCTGCTATTTCCATTTTTTTAATGTTTATTTATTTTTGAGAGAGAGAGCACAGAGGGGCAGAGAGAGAGGGAGACACAGAATGTGAACCAGGCTCCAGGCTCTGAGCTGTCAGCACAGAGCCCAACGCGGGGCTGGAACTCAGGAACTGTGAGACCATGACTGGAGCCCAAGTGGATGCTTAACCCACTAAGCCATGCTGGCACCCCACTGAGCTACTATTTCAGACCAAAAATCACTCCCCTAACAGAAGAGATGAAAAGCAATGTAGAAATAAAAGAGCTCTACTTACTCTTTGTCATTTTCATTAAAATTAATAATTTTTTAGCCCCAACTAACAGATTATAACTTACTTATTCTCTTCATTTTTTCTGAATATAACTAAATAGTGCATGTTGCTCTTCTAGCACTTTTGGTAATATCAGGTCATTAGAGACACGGTAGTTGGCATGGACTGTCCTGAATTAAGCCTATAGGTTTTGGAGTCTACCTCCATTTGAATCCTGCGTCCCTCACTTAACTAATTATATGACACTGAGCAAATTAATTAACTTTGTTTCCTCATCTGTAAAAAGAAGTTGATGGCATCTGTTGCACAAGGCTTTTGTGAAATTCTAATGTGTAAACATATAAAGCACTTGGCTCAGGACCTAGCCATTCACAAAGAGAATAGTTGAGAAGGGTTCCACTAAGAGTGCTTACGGCCTCAGATATCTGCACATACCAAAGCAAAGAACATGGGAAATACACAAAGCACGTTTGGAACACACGCTATCAAGAGTTGATAAGTAACACTTCATAGGCTTCCTTGAAGATTAGCGGGATTAGATTTATGGTACAATTGTGGTTATGGTAGGGTAGTTTGCTCTATCCAAGCTCTACTTCCTCCTATGAAAATACATTCCTCAATACAGCCTCTTGTGCCTGGCAAAAGCTGATCCCACTTTCATTATCAAAGGTGAGCACTGCATAGTTTAAGCCCGTCAGCATGTGCCATTTGCCAGCTAAAACCGATTGCCTAGAGTTGGGCATGTGACCCACTCAGACACTGAGACACAAGAAAACGTGCACTGGGGATTTTGAAAAAAATAACTTTTTTGCTTTTACTAGAAATCCACAGAAGAATCCTGACTGTTAGGTGTGAATATGGCCACTGGAACCAGTTGAAAGCCATTTGTAACACTTTAGGATAACTAAGCAGTCCAGTCACTTCCTAAGTTATTATTTGCTAAGCTACTGGATCAAGCCTTTTCTAGAACCTAGACTAATTCTTGATTTTATTTTACATAAACCAATAAGTTGTTTTTAATGCTTAACCTAATTTGAGTTAGGGTCTCTGTAGTTGGTACCAAAAGCATCCTAACTAATACAATAATGTAATAGTATTGTCTCCTCAAAAGAAACAGAGGCAAATAAGTACTGTTTATGAAGAGGGAATGTATCTCTGTGTGTGGAAAACTAAAACTGTATGCATAACAGAGAAGCAGCTTATGTTAGAAAGGACAAAGGAGACAGAACAGAAGTGCTATGTTTAAGTAAGCTATAGGCTGTCCACTCAGAGAAAGAAATGGACAATTCATTTATGTAACACATCACTATTTCCAGTCAGCCAACTAATAAATATTTCTGTACATGGAGATTCCCAGCTGAGCTTAAAATTACATCCAGGTTGCTAGTTACGTGAGACAGATGACCTCCTGGGGTATACTGTCATGACTTTATTTGAATTGAATGAAGAAGGGCTCCAAAGAGGAGTTCTAAAGCAATAGAAGAGGACTTTTGAAATATCTGTCAAGGATAATAAAGGAAATAGATGTTTTTAAAGTATTTATTTTTTCTAGCAATGGAGTACAGGGGCAATATGCTGAAGTTACATTTTGAAAAGTTACTGTGTGGAATTGTCGGAAATTTTTTATAGTGTTCTGCTTTATCAGAAATGCATCATCATATAGATCAGAGGTAATGGACATTCTACTCTAATGGCCAAACATAGCTGAGTGTGGGCATGATGTGAACACTAAAGGTGTATAGGGTGCCCTCTAAGTGGGGAGGGCAGTGGCAGGGGGGCATTCAGGTCTGTAGCTGAGTCAACATTCAATAGAGAGTCAGGACCAGGCTAACTCTGGGGCCAGTTTGGATGGGAGTTGTCCTACAGAAAGGCCAAGGAGAACAACCAGTAGAGATTGTTACAGTAGTCTTATACTTCGACACAGAATTAGAAACAGTTGGATTGCTTGCGAAGTGACTCATGGGTGAGATTACAGAATTGGGGTTTTGCTCCCTCATAAATCTCTCAGTAGTGTCGGGGTTAACAGGACTGAGTTAATGTATGTGAAGAATTTAGAAGATCGCCTGGCACAGGGCAAGCACTATAAGCCGTTAGTTATTAATATTCTTATTGTAGGACAAAACATGCTGAATGTCAGAGAAAGAAAGTCCTCTGGGCTATAGGCCTGGGCCTGTTATTAGGCTAAATCTTCCATAACCTCATCAGATTCCCTCTCCCTCAGAATTGCCACTCTTTAGCACCGGGTTACTTCTTCTGAAGCCACTAATTCCACAGGCAAAGATATGAGTACAGATAGATGGAGGGCCAGGCCAGGAGGGGGCAAAAGGTCACTTATTTTCAAATCTATGAAAGACATTTGGCCATATGCCCTTTGCAAGGCCTCAGATCATAGGCCTCTTGGTCTTGAGCTGCTGGGAGTGCCCTGAAGGTGCAACGCATTATATCAATCTGGAATTTTTGGAGGGAGCTGTGGGGTAAGAGGTTGTGGGCACCGTGCAGGGAGTTGGCCCAGACCCCAGATCTGAGCCAAAGTAGCAATATCAGTCGGTATCACCTCAGTCCCTTCTAAGGTCCTGGTCCACTGCAGGCTCTCAGGACAGATCCCATAGTGAAAATGGGGTGGTGGCAGACTTACCTTAGCTGGAGCATGTGGGTGTGGAAGGAAAGATAAAACCAAAAGCTGCAAGTTTGGAAGTGCTTGTTCTTCCCTCCAAAAGAAGGGACAAAGCCTGGAAAAAAAGAAGGGTGGTACTGAATGGAGTTTGAGGGACTGTGGCCTTTATAGAAGCATTCCACAAGGATGGCACTTTCAGAGAGCTTAATGATTCAAGTGACCATAAAGCATTTTTTGTCGTTGGCAATACATTTGCATTTCAGATAACTAATCACGATGGTAGAGAAAAAATCTAGAAAAATTACAAGTATATAAATTATTATACACTGAACAGTCCATGTGATTTAAAGTCAGGATGTCTTGGCCTAGGAAAGAGCAGCCAATAGGTTCAGGGTCAAATTTAAGGAGTGAGAACTCCCCACCCTCACCCCTTCCACATCATCTGCTTATGACTAGGGTGCTGAGGGGCAAACCTTGCCTCCAGTGGTGGACTGGCAGAAGTTGATAAAAACCAGCAAACTCGATTCTAATGTGATTTTGACTCTATCCTGAAGGAGAATAAAACCAGGCAGCTTTGATCTAAATGACTTGTCTACGGTGACGGCTCCCTTCAGGTGCTACTTCAAAGCCTGTTCCTGGTGGCCCAGAAATCCTAGGGCTCCCAGCTTGAGCCCATTCCCACCAAGGGAGGAATTCTGGGACCTGGTTTTCTCTGAAGTATGTTTCAATTAGCGAATCAAATGTCCTATTATTCCCAGGAGACCTCCTAACAAAGAGTGGAACTCTCTAGGAACTCTATGCCCAAGGTGAGAGACAATGGCACCAAAGAACAGATAGACTGCATTACGATCGATAACCCCCTCCTCACTCCCATTTCTTGTCATTTAGGTAGGAGCTTCAACTACTTTTCTCCATTGCAGTTACAGGGGCAAAAATGGCCACCTCCCTTCATTTATGTAAGTTGAAGAAGAAACTCAGAGTGGGTTTTCCTTCTGGCTACCACATGCCTTTGGCATAATACCTTGACACAGAAAAACAGTGATGAACTACACATGTAGGATCAGCCATTAGGCCTTCCTACAGAACGTAAGTATAATGCAAAGTCATAAGAAGGGCGATGAGGGCCAGTGTTTGCTGGTGGACCGAGGAAGATTTTAGCCACTTTCTTGTGTGTGAAGTGTGGCCTGAGAGAAGCGTTATTTGTGTGAACAGTATACCCGACTCCTGGACACTGACACCAATACGCAGAGGTCTGAGTACCAAATGGCTCTTCAAGTAGGGCCCTGGTGAACCCTGCTCAATCCAGGCAGAATCAGAATGAGGAGAGGCAACTCTAGGTATGGGGAAAGCAGTCAACAAAACCAAGGGCCGGAGTCAGGGCAGGATAAAAAAAGGGAAACAAATGTTGAGGGAGAGGTTTCCAGCAGAGATGGGCCTGGGGACTGTAGGTGACAAGTAGTCCAAGAGAGATGTGCTAAGTAGGGCTCCTGGGTGATACAGTCAGTTAAGCATCTGACTTCGGCTCAGGTCATGATCTCACTGTTTCCCAGTTGGAGCCCCATGTCAGGCTCTGTGCTGACAGCTCAGAGCCTGGAGCCTGTTTCAGATTCTGTGTCTCCCTCTCTCTCTGCCCCTCCCCCACTTGCCTTCTGTCTGTCTCTCTCTCAAAGATAACAAAATAAATATTAAAAAAAGAGAGAGAGATGTGCCAAAAATCCAGGGCTAAAGTCCGGTGCCCAGGGCAAGCTGGATAGAACAGAAAAACCAGTCCTAATTCTTTGGAGAACCCTGGATGAGTTATTGTAGATCCCTTGATTCTGAAGTAACACACTAGTAGAACCTTCTCCAGGGTTCTATGTGTGTGTGTAACTTGCTAGTGATGAGACCCTTTTGTTATCATTCCACGTAAGTATGAGAGTTACACATAACACATGTGCTTCTGTTGCTTTCTAATTAGTCCATGAACATTAAGGTGTTGGCCTCAATAGAGTGGACAGGAGCGATAAGAACTGCCTTTTAAAAAAAACTGTTTTATTTATTTATTTTGAGAGACAGGGAGAGAGAAAGGGAGAGAGAGAGAATCCCAAGCAGGCTCTGCACTGTCAGTGGAGAGCTCGATGCAGGGCTTGAACTCACGAACTATGAGATCATAACCTGAGTCAAGATCGAGAGTCAGACGTATAACCAACTGAGCCACCCAGGTGCCCCAGGGTAAGAACTTCTTTTAGGAGGAGAGTCTGGAGTTCATGATACTTACCCTCACATGCTCAACCTTATAAAATCCCACATTCCCAAATGCCTTATTCCTATAAACTTCCGCCAATCCAGATAGAGGAGAAGCAATAAGGGACATGTACAGTAACCATTTGGAGTCCTCAGATATCGGAAAGAAGACAATAAAATTTAGTGCCCAAACAAGCTCCCTACTATCTCAAGCTTGACACTATGACCCTGGGTAATTAATCATGTAAGCGAGGTCATGATAGAGATGTATGTTCTCTGCATAGGGATCTCAGCTACAAAGTCAAGAGGCTCCTTCCCTAACAGTGAGGTAATAATAAAGTAAATGTGAGTAAGGCCAAGTCGGAACATATCTCTCAGGCTTTGGAAGGGGTTTGTGGCTGTGTCAGGCAGCTGCCGAAGTAACTGCAATTATGGCAGTAAAACAAAGTCCCACAGCTTAGGAGAGGTTTCTAACAAAAAGCAGTAACAAAAACAGTGAAAACTCAAGTAGTCCTTAGTCTGTCCCAGGCATTATTCTAACACTTCACATGTGTGCTATTGACACATTTAATCGTCTCAATACTTCTGTGTGGTAGCACTATTATTATTGCCATTATACAGGTGAGGAAACTGAGGTACAGGAGGTGTATAACCTGCTCAAGGGCACACAACCAGTGAGTGTGACCAAGTTGGGATTTAAACCTATGTAGCCTGGAACTACTGTGCACACTCATATCTGCCACACTGAACTGTCTTACTGGTTCACAGGCCTGATGCAGAGAGAAACACAAATGCAAACAGCCACTAGAATTTTCTACAGGTATCAGTCATAAAACAACTAGTGAGATGACTTGGGGGAAGATTACCTTCATCGAAAATTACTCGGGCGCCTGGGTGGCTCCGTCATTTAAGTGTCCAACTTTGGCTCAGGTCATGAGTTCGTGGTTTGTGAGTTCAAGCCTCATGTTGGGCTCTGCGCTGACAGCTCAGAGCCTGGAGCCTTCTTCCAATACCGTGTCTCCCTTTCGCTCTCTGCCCCTCCCCCGCTCACACTCTGTCTCTCTTTCTCTCTCTCTCTCTGTCAACAATAAACATAAAAATATTTTTTAAACTATTATTGACACAGCAAAATAGATGATCATAGAAACTTTATGGATCCCAAGAATATGCCTGGGAAGTTGGAGGCTTTTGAAAAAACACCCATTGGCAATGTTTATAGCAGTGCTATTGACAATGGCCAAAGTATGGAAAGAGCCCAGATGTCTATCGACACATGAATGGATAAAGAAGATGTGGTATGTACACACACACACACACACACACACACACACATACATACACAAAGGAGTATTACTCCAAAATGAATGAAATCTTGACATTTGCGATAACGTGAATGGAACTAGAGGGTATTATGCTAAGCGAAATTAGAGAAAGACCAATATCATATGACTTCACTCATATGTAGAATTTAAGATACAAAACAGATGAACATAAGGGAAGGGAAGCAAAAATAATATTAAAACAGAGAGGGGGACAACACATAAGAGACTCTTAAATATAGAGAACAAACTGAGGGTTGCTAGAGGGTTTGTGGGTGGGGGGATGGGTTAAATGGGCAAGAGGCATTAGGGAAGACACATTGGGATGAGCACTGGGTGTCAGACATAGGGGATGAATCACTGGATTCTACTCCTGAAATCATTATTGCACTATACGCTAACTTGAATGTAAATTTAAAAAATAAATAAATAATAAAAAAAGAAAAAACACCCATTGAGGCAATGGGTGTGGGGGGGGGGGTGTCTGGTGAGCACAGCATCTAAGGTCTCTCCCATGAATTCCACACTCTACAGTGAACTCAAATGTAATTCGCTCTTATCTACTCTCTTCTTTTAGGTGACTAATGGCTCCATAGTACCACAGAATAAAACTTAAATTCCTTGGCATGACCCACAAGGTTCTTCATAATCTGGCCTCAACTATTTCCTAACCACACCTTCCGACATTCTTCCCTTGTATCACAAACCCCAGCCACAATGAACTTCTTGCATATGGCCTCAGACACATCATGCTTTTCATGCCTCTGGTTTCCTCATAATGAGGTCCAAAGATCATCAGCACTACAATCAGTTGGGGGTATTTTTAGAAATGTTGACTCCGAGGTTCTACTGAAATCTAATTCCTGGGCATTTAGCCAAGGAATCTACATTTTAACAAATTCTCCAGGCAATTTATTTTTCACGTACATTAATATTTGCAAGCCACATCTCAATCCTTATGGTGACACCTATGTCCTTTCCATCTGCCCCTTCCACGGATCAAATATCATCTCCTTAAGAAAAATCTTTTTAACCTTCTCTTTCCTCAAATAAAATGGACCCTTTGCCCCTTCCATGCCTCCGCTTTACCCTAGTTATACTTGTACCCAGCATTTTCTGGTACTTATGGCTTTTATTTTTGTGACCTATACTTTGAGCATCTTAATTCAGTTGCCAACAAGCTTTTATTGAACGCTGGTGGTCCACCAAGGGAGGAAATGGCATGAAGACCCCCGGAGTTTGGAGTCTGATGGTGGATAGGAAAATACAATCACAGTGAAGTGTGCAAAGTGCTAGGAAGAGCAGAAGGTAGAGTGTGTGGAAGCTACAGAGACACGTAGACTGGGGAAGCAGGCCAGGGAAGCTTCTCTGGGAACCAATGTCTAAGTATCAACTTGGAAAGGAATATTTACCCAAGGGAAGGAGGAGAGAGTATGCCAGCTAAAGAAAGATGCACCATAGCATGTGTGTGCGTGCGTGCGTGTGTGTGTGTGTGTGTCTGTGCGTAAATGAGCGAGAACAACTCAACATGTCCTCCATAATAACCAGATGTATCTATATCTGTGTGTTTTTTCCCTCAACCTTTCTCCTTCATAAATGAAGCCACATTAAACATATTTACCAGCTTTGCAGAAAATAGATCCTTCCTAGACCTTGTCAGATGGACCCTGGAGCCTCAAACCCAGCAGCTTGTGTCTTAATATTTCTCTCTTTCTCCTTACCCCACACCCTCCATTTGTGTGTGTGTGTGTGTGTGTGTGTGTGTGTGTGTATGAGTGACTGAGTGATGAATGAATAAATCCACATATAAACAATTAATTAAAGTATTATGATGTAGATGATGTAGACGAACATAGAACAGTATAAGAGAGCGATTTTTAGGATTAAACTTTCCTGGGTTCAAATTCCAGCTTTGTCAGTTTGGGCTAAAACTTAAGGCAGGTTTATATAATCTGCCTGAATCTCTTCATTTATATAATGTATGTAATAATATTTATCCCATAAGAATATTATCATGATTATATAACAAATAGAAAATGCTTAACATGATGGCTGATATACAGCAGGCATTTTTAAAGGGCTGGTAGTTACTAAGAACTTGACCTCCAAATCTCAGCTATGCCTGTTACTAAACCTGTGGGGCCATGGGTAAGAGAGTGATTTAGTCTACCTTGCTTTTCCCTAAAAACTTCTTTCCATCCGGCACGTGAAGATACACAAGACCCACAGCTCAGTGCCTGGCACTCAGAAGGCACTGAATAAATGATTGACAGCTACTGTAATTACTATTACCACTTTCCATTACAAAAATATTTTTGTTTGGCACTAATGCCATATAAATATGTTGTCTACGTTTGAAACACTAGCATTCTGAAAGAAATTAGATAATTTTTTAGCTGTAAAAAAACCTTTATTCTAGAATACAGTTCTAGGATGGTTTTCAACACCACAGCCAGTTACAGGTGACTACCACAAGGTGGCTCCAGATCATTTCTGTTATGTACCAAGTATTAATTCACCTGTCTGAAAGAGTTGTTTTTCAAGAAATACTGTGAGAACAACTGTGTTTTTGTTTGTTTTACCAAGAAATATGGCATTATAAAACAAACTCTCTTTCATTATTTTCTGTTTTTCTTCCCATGTCCTCGTTAAAGGTAGATACATTTTCAATTTAAGAATAGTTGTTCAGACCCAGCCCTACATATAATTTAATCATTGTTGATGCTTACTTAATCAAATCATCTTGCTATATTGATATTACTGTCTGAAATTAAATTTTTGGTCCTTGGTCATTTAAGCTTGTATGCTATTTTTTTTATGAATAATACCAAAAATTTAGTTAATTATTAGGGAATATTAGTACAAGTAACTTTTTTTTTTAAGTTTTCACTTAGAAGATTGATTTCAGGACACCCCAATTTTTGAGCTTTGCTTTTCAAAATAAATAAAATGTATGGGGCTTTGAATAATGTTTTTGTGTGTGTGGTATTTGCTTTCATAGTTCAAGATTCCAAGTGAATAGGGTATACTTATTTAAGAATTAGTATGGAAAGTTACAAGTGCAGCAGAATCATCAGTGTATTTGCTCTTAGTACTGCCTCAGGGGTGCTTTTGCTTGCTCTGGAATTTTTTTCAAGTTGAAATGCTACAACCATTAATTGTAGGCAAAGATGTTTTCTCATTGATCTCCCTGGTAGCGTGAGTGAGACACTGACACTGCTGTTAAATCCTCCTCGCAGGCTCACCGCTCCGAGTTTATTTTTAGCATTTTGTTTCATCTAGAAATTGAGTTTTGTGGCTTCTCCTTCCTGGAGACACTACTGGCTTATACTTAGCTTACCTCCAGGACTTCTGGATCAACTGTGAAATGTTTCTGACCCCAAATTTTCACTTTTACTTGGCTCTATGAAGAGATGTGTATCAAGGGCACCTGAGTGGCTCAGTCAGTCAAGCATCTGACTTCGACTAAGGTCATGATCTCACAGTTCATGGGTTCCAGCCCTGCATCAGGCTCTGTGCTGACAGCTCAGAGCCTGGAGCCCGCTTCAGATTCTGTGTGTCCCTCTGTCTGCCCTTCTGCCGCTTGCACTCTGTCTCATGCATTGTCTCAAATATAAATAAACATTAAAAAAAGAGGTGTATCTTATGCCCACAAATTTAATAATATACAATACTTTACATTAACAAATGCCCCCTTCCAAGTGGGGTGATTGGAATGCAACACAGACACACGTGTGCGTACACACTTACGTGCATAAGCACCTTTTACATGACGTTTTTATTTTATATCTATGTATTGTGCTATCTCATTTACATCTGGGTTTGAACTTGGAGTCCATGCAGGACCTGTAGAGAAGCCCTGTAAGCCAGTTTGTCACAGCTGTAACCCTTCTCTTCCAACGGTCAGCTTCATTCATCCATATATTCTGACCAGACCCCATGCATTTGACGTTGTGATTCCTGCCTTAGGGATTCTGAATCAGGCCAGGAAGGACAGGGGCACACAGGCGAAAAGGCAGACAGGAAAGAGTTTGTCTTATGAATGGATGATTAATTCATACATTGGAGGCCAGCTTGGCCCTAAGGGCATTAAATAGGACTTTAGGATCTCATGGTCAAAAGCATAAATGAGCTAAAGGACTTTCCACCTGTGCTTTGGTGACTCATTTTTCACAGAACTTAGAACAGAAACAGGCATATGTCATATGGAAAACCAGCATGATAATGAACATGAAATGGTTAAATATTAGAACCCAGCAATGGTATTCTCTGTGGACAACTCAGAGGGCAACAGAGAGTCAATTTTTTCATGCACTGGACGAGTTGCTCAGGTTACAACAAACCTGGAAGTTGTTGGGCTAAAATCCAGAAATGGATGAGACTTTCTCAATGGGGGACCAATCAGAGATGTGGAATGCTGCACAAATACAGAGATATCATTCCTGGAGAATAAATAGTTAGGGCAAGCATTTTGTTAATATAGCTGGGAGCAAAAGAATGTCATTAAGCCCTGTGTAATTCTGAGTACAGGTAACTGTAGCCATAGACAAACATTACTTAGACACTAACTCGTAGTAATTGCTGATGAAGAGAACATTCTCTGTAACTGGCGATTAAGTCAATGATATAAAAAAAAAAAGCAACCTAGTTGGGATCAGTTAAGGATACCAACCCAGAACAAAGAACAAACAGGAGGCTCGAATAGTTTGATCAACTTAAACGTTTTCTCTGTTGTTCACGCAGGTGAGTATGTGTGCAGATAAAATACAGTTTTAAAACATACTTTTTAAAATTTTTTTAACATTTATTCATATTTGAGAAAAATAGAGTGTGAGTAGGGGAGGGGCAGAGAGAGGGAGACACAGAGTCTGAAGCAGGCTGCAGGCTCTGAGCTGTCAGCACAGAGCCCAACGCAGGCTAGAACTCAGGAACCATGAAATAATGACCTGAGCTGAAGTCAGGCGCTTAACCAACTGACCTACCCAGGTGCCCCTAAAACACACCTTAATTAACCTAGAAGAACACTGATATTCAGAATCCTCAACGCAGTCCTTCTTTTAAGTCCATTATCAAATACCTCCCAGATGCATCAATGGGAGAAAACTACACTTGCTACCTCACTGAGATTTTCTTGTCACGTTATTCTTGGTCATGGGTGGCTTATAGCCTAGAGATGCTACACATCAAAGAGCAAAGTTGGCAGGGATAGGATGAGAGGAGCGGCACAAAATTTAAGCGGCACTCACCCTCAAGGGCCTGCAGGGGCAGAGTCAGCGCCTTCACTGAGGGCCACCTTAAATGTTGCATTTGCCTCACCTGACTTGTCCTAGTTTGAGCTTTATAGGTTCTCGCCACACATTTGCCTTTTTCATGAAGTTCAAGTGGGGCCTATTTGGTGTTGTTGCCACTGTTTTCAGGCAAAAGCTTGGCAGGAAAAACTGGACTCTTCACCTGCATCTTTGCCAACATGTCTCCTTCCACCACCAGCTGTTCTACGAGACAGAAAGGCAACTTCAGCTGTCTTATTCCACCCACCCCAGCAGCTGCTGGGACCTGTTCCAGGCAGCACACAACAGGTGTGTGTGTGTGTGTGTGTGTGCGCGAGCATGAGGGGGTGAGTGTAAGTGTGTGTGTGGTGTATATGAGAGACATGCCTGCCAGGCTTGTGATGACGTAACTCAAATATAAGGTAAAACTTCCCCCAACAATTATAGAAAAGGAATGACCGTATAGATATGGGTCCCTACACAATCTCTAATGTTATGGATCACTTCCATAAGCCATAAAATACTGCCTAGGACAACATGTCAGCCAGAAACTACCCTACGGTGTCTTTTCTACAATTAATGTCAGTTTTGATGTTTACAAAGATCATATGCTAAAATTAGTATTTAAAAAGGCAAGGAGGATGAGCAATTTCAATATTTATTTCTGGAATTGAGTTTATGTTTGCAAGGTTTGGAGGCCATCAGATATAAGGCTGTTAAAGATTACTTTAAAAAGCAAGAGTGGTTCGGGGCACGTGGGTGGCTCAGTTGGTTAAGGGTCCAACTCGGTTTCAACTCAGGTCACGATCTCGCACCTTGAATTGGAGCCCAGGATCGGGGTCTGTGCTGACAGTGCGGAGCCCTGCTTTGGATCCTCTGTCTCCCTCGCGCTCTGCCCCTACCCCACACACACATATGCACACACACCCTTTCTCCCTCTCTCTCTCAAAATAAATAATCTTTAAAAAAAATAAGAAGTGCTTCTTGCATTATGAGGATGAGGAATATAAACCCAGAAGAAGAATAAAAATTAAAATAAAACTATACTAATGTATGTGAATGGGAACGTCTAGTGCCAACATTGCACATACAGTCATAAAAGACTATCTCAGAGCAACTGAGGCACAGGTGATGCTGCTATGATGCTTGAAAAGTATTCTACTGACAGGGGCACCTGGGTGGCTCAACTGGCTAAGCGTCTGACTTCAGGTAGGTCATGGTCTGCTGGTCGGTAAGTTTGAGCCCACATGGGGCTCTGTGCTGACAGCGTAGAGCCTGCTTCAGATTCTGTGTCTCCTTTTCTCTCTGTTCCTCCCCCACTTGCTCTCTCTCTCTCTCTCTTTCTCTCACACACACACAAGTAAGCAAACATTTTAAAAACTTTAAAAAAAGACTCTACTAACAAAGATGCTGATGTCAAAGATGCATTTGAAAAGGTTGAATCTTTTTAAAGTGTGAGTGGGGAAGAAAAAACAACATTTCTAAATTACTGTATTTTAATAATACGTAATTTAAATACATGTGTGAATAAAGTAATAAATTCTGTAAGTAGACAATTCACTGTTTCACCAACATCCTTTGAAGTTTACATTGTCACAATGGACAAAGGCTTATTTGGGGGAATCTTCTCACTGAAATAAATAATTGTCTATTTTTAAATACATCCTGCTATGTATTATGTGGTATTTCAAAATGAAATTTTATTCTTTTCAGTTCTGTATAATACCATGACTACTATTTAATATACGTATTTTCAATGTCTTACCTCCTGGGGCTGCATTCTGTGTATATTTCTAAGCACACTTTTCCTAATGTTTTATTTTTTTAATTTTTAAAATGTTTATATTTATTTTGAGACAGAGAGAGAGAGAGGGAGAGAGGGAGAGAGAGAGAATCCCAAGCAGGCTCTGCACTGTCAGCATGGAGCCCAATGGGAGGGGTTAGATCTTATGGACCATAAGATCATGACCTGAGCTGAAATCAAGAGTCAGACACTTAACCAATGGAGCCACCCAGGTGCCCCTTTCCTAATGTCTTAAAATTTTCTTTCCAACTGCATTTAGTCTTGAGTTCATTCTGTTTGTTATTTTGTCTATAATAATATTTTTCCTTTCCAAAGTTTTTACTTGATTCCTTTACATATGTTATTGCTTTTGGTTTCATAATCTTTATATTAAGACTGTTATATTTTCTCTCTCTGAAATATCTTGTTAAAATCTTAAACATACTTGCTTTAATTTTTCAGATTGCTCTCTTATTTCCACTTTATTCAGAGTGATTATTTACCCCAATCTTTAACTTTCTTGGTTATCTTTTCAGTTATATTTCTGGTGTACTTTGGAATTTTGGTTTTCAAGCTCATTTTTAGGGAAGTTTTTTTTTTTTTCCTCCCATGTTCTTTACTTGTTTTCTTATGCTGTCTGTATATTTTAACAATTTTTTTAATGTTTATTTATTTTTGTGAGAGATAGCCAGAGTGCAAGCTGGGGGGGGGGCGGGGGCAGAGAGGGAGACACAGAATCTGAAGCAGCCTCCAGCTCTGAGCTGTCAGCACAAAGCCTGATGTGGAGCTCGAACTCATGAACTATGAGATCATGACCTGAGCTGAAGTCAGGTGCTTAATCCACTGAGCCACCCAGGCATCCCATATGCTCTCTGTATATTTACCTTTCCCACTAATACACCGCCTAGACAACTGGGAACCCCAGTCCAGACTCTGAGCTTACTCCGAGCTCATCTGTATTTGTATTGGAACAAATATAGATGAAGGCACTGTGTCAGTAGGCAGGTGAGCATGAGACCTGGGTGCCGGATCATCTTGGTTAAGTAACTTTACATAAGCTGTAACCCCAGATGTTGGTCAAAAGCTGTTTTTCTCTTCCTTTCATGGGCTGGGGTGCTCCTTACCCCAGGCCTCTAATTCAAGCAATGGGCAGACTCTGGTCTCCTGACCATCTCACACTGCAGGAGTTAAAATTCCAGCCATTCTCCAGTTATTTCCAGAGCTTCTGCCCCACTACTTTTCCATCAAAGTTACTGATACTGCTTTTGAGCAATGCTGCATCTTTTTAACTTTTCCATTTACAACTGTCACTTTTATGTGTTTAAATGAGGAACAAAAGGGTCTCAGTGATGAACAGCACCAACAAAACAGTTTGGGTGGCATTTTTTTTTTTTTTTAATCAAAAGGGGCAAAAGGAAAAGATTATTTATACCCAAAGCAAATCAAGTTTTCTCCAGATATAATTAAAATCTAGAAACATATCTTATTCACTGCTGTATCTCTAGCTCTTAGAATGTGCTAGGCACACAGTAGGAGCTTAATAAACATTTGTCAACTGAGTGATTTACTGTTCATCCCTAAGCTAGTAAGGCAAGCAAGAGGGAAGAAAGAGAGGAATATATAATTAGCACAGGACAGGGTGCTGTTGCCTTTGACTCATAGTCAGTGGAAGTGACAATGTAAATATATAGGACACAACACACGATATAAGACAATCTGCAATAAATTTCTCAACTGGATCATGCCAGCTGTAAACACCATGCTATTGGATAAATTTACAAAGTATTTTCAGCCATAATTTTGACTGGAGCATAGAGCAGGGAGACATGTAAATAATTGTCACAAGTTTTCAAATTGGAAGGAGGGTGCTGTAGGGAAGAAGAGAATTATTCCCTGCTTTACTTATTATATTTAGTTCCCTGTGGCCAGAAGGATGTGGTCACAACTTTGGAAAAATAGTGCGTATCTTGTGAAACAGTACAAGGTCACTAAAGGGGACAGTAAATGCCAGAGGTCAATTTTTCAGAGCTAGGTCTTTATTAAATATGTAATTTCAGGATGTAGAAAACTTGCTTACAGACCTGGGTGAATGCATCACATCACAATTCCTTTCAGAAGAAAGACTTTTATTAATAAGCAGTGTTTCCATGGCAACCATAAAGGCAAATCTTGCTTTGTGTATATTATATCAACACCAATAACAACAGGCACAGGTTGAACAAAAGTGGCAGGGGAGCAGAAGCTGGGGAATTTGGAGCCAGAGTGAGTGAAGAAAATGACAGCTCAAAACCAGAAGCTTGTAACTTCAAACCGCCTTGATTCATTAGTACTGTGCTTGAAGAAAGCAGACTTTAAAAGCTATTTTTTTTCAAAGATACTTCCCCTCCTCCATCCCGTTCAAATCAAAGGTGAAAGAAACTATCATGCCATTTTTTTAAAGAAAAATAAGTGGTTCAAATTCTGTATATTTTTTAAATCAGTGGGCATTGACAAATAAAGTGGATTTAAATTTAAAAATTGATGACTTTGACATTGGCCACACACAAAGAAAACGAAAACCAGACATCTATGCCCATGCTCAGATAATGAATTAATGCAAGAGGAAAGCTGTACTGTTAAGGGATTTCTTTTCACACTTAAACACACACACACACACACACACACACACACACACACACACACAAACACACTGTATAATGCATGTCCGTGGAGCACAAAGATGTGGTATTACTGAATCACTTGTTAGTGGATGCATTACTAACAATAAAGGCAGTGCATCGGTGAAGGATGGCTGCTTTGCTTGATGAATGGAACCTTATTTTTACAGTTCAGCTTACTTTGCGGCTAAAGATAGGTATTATAAAATTTTTAGTTCACTTTCCTTAGGGACGTGGCAAAATAATTTGAATGAAGATAATAGGATTATCTACAATACTTTTTAAGTATACTTTTTATTTTGAGATAATTATATATTCACATGTAGATGTAAAAAAAATAACACAGAGATCCCATGTACCTTTGACTCAGTTTTCCTCCAATGATAACCTACAAAAACATACTACAATATCAAAACTGGACATGGACAGTGATGCAATCCACAGATCTTATCCAAATCCCCCCAGTTTCACTTACATTGTGTGTATGTGTGTATATTTAGTTTTATGTAATTTTATCACTTGTGTAGATCCTTGGGTCTACCAGTGTAGTAGGGACACAAATGAATTCTATCACCACAAAGATCCCTGGCATTGCCTATTTGTGACCACATCTATGGTCTTCCTACCTGTCACCCTATCCCTCACCACTGACAACCACAAGTCAGCTCTCCATGATTTTTGCCACCTCAAAGATGTTATGCAAGTAAAATCCGAATCTAACCTTTCAGGGTTGGCTTATCTCCACTCAGCATCATTCCCTGGAGATGCATGCAAGTGGCTGTGTGTATCAACAGTTCATTCATTTTTACTGCTGAGTAGTATTCCAGGGTATGGCTGAATTGTTTACCATTTACCCGCTGAAGGATATCTGGGTTGTTCCCAGGCTGGGGCTATTAGAAATAAAACCACTATGAACACTTGTACACAGATTTTTGCATCAATACAAGTTTTCATTTCTCTGGGCTAAATGCCCAAGAGTGCAATTGCCAGGCCATATGGTCGTTGCATGTTGAGTTTTATAAGAAATGACTAAACTGTTGGCAAGAGGGTTTGCCATTTTACTTCCCACCAGCCACGCATGCATGAGTGATCCTTTCTGACATAATTTTAACGAGCTAATTAAAATAACTATCATCTCACCAGAGCAAGGGAATTAAGACTGTTTGCTATTGCCAGAGGTTTTATGTTCAGTCTGCCTGGGTTCAAATCCTGGCTCTGCCACTTGATAGCTGTGTGATCTCAAATGAGTTATTCTTCCACTCAGCCTCAGTTTCTCTATCTGTAGAATGGGAATAATAATATACCTATCTCATAGGCATGTTCTGAAGGTACAATTATTGTTTGATTTATTATTATTTATGACATAATTGCAAAGACGTATATATGAGGTTAATGAAAAATACCACACGCTTTATTGTGATAGTCTAACAATGTATAAGAAAAATATTCTGAGAATGTCTCTAAGCTGTCATTTAATGATGGTTTTACACATAAATTCTTTCAGACTTGGAATTTATTACATTACTGATCACAGTGAAATAATGGCAAAACATGTTTTGAAATGTAGGACGGTAACAGAATAACCTCTTCAAAGTCATACCAAATTGTAAACCATACTTTCCTAAGCTCGAGTAAGAAGAAATTAAATTTTATTGAAAGTTGATTGGATGGACAAGATGGCTCTACTGACCAAATGGAAGCAAGAAAAGGAACAGGATGACTGAGGTGCCTCCGTTTCCCCCTGCTAACCCTTTCCAGTTAACTACTTCTTGAGAAAGGCAAAGAGAAGAATAAAGTGTTTACTTTTTTTAAATTTTTAATGTCTATTTGTTTAATTTTGAGAGAGATAGAGAGCAAGCAGGGGAGGGGCAGAGAGAGATCAGGAGACAGAATCCCAAGCGGGCTCTGTGCTGTCAGCACAGAGCCCGATGTGGAGCTTGAACCCACAAACCATGAGATCATGACCTGAGCTGAAACCAAGAGTTGGATGCTTAACCAACCGAGCCACCCAGGTGTCCCTAAAGTGTTTACTTTTTAATCTTCTACCCCAAAAAAGTCATTTCAAAGGAAATGATTCAGATCTTATCCTAAAAGAGATGATCATTTCAGTGTGTTTTGTGCTGCTTTTGTTTTCGTGTCTGTGTGTGTGAGTGTGTGTGTTTGCTGAGACACAACACAGTGCAAACAGCTATGACTTTCAAATCTTGCTATTTAGATGTAATCCAAGTAATTGTATATTTACTAAAATCAACACCTCAGCTAACTTTGAAAATATTTATCTTATTTTCTTTCTTAAAAGTTTATTTATTTTCAGAGAGATAGAGATAGTGGAGTGGGGGAGGGACAGAAAGAGAGAGGCGGGGAGAAGCCCAAGCAGTGGGAAGAGAATGACATGGGGCTCGATCTCACAAAACTGGGAGATCATGACCTGAGCTGAAATCAAGAGTCTGAGGCTTAACTGACTGAGTCATCCAGGTGCCCCCTATTTCACTTATTTTCATCTTTTATCTGAATTTCTTTTAATAAACTTTTTTTTTACTTCCAAGAGACCGCACACCAATGGGGGAGAGGGGCGGAGGGAGAGAGTGAGGGGGAGAGAGAAAGAGAGGGAGAGAGAGAATCTTAAGCAGGCTCCATGCTCAGTGCAGAGCCTGACATGGGGCTCGATCCGACAACCCTGGGATCATGACCTGACCCGAATTCACGAGTCGAACACTCAACTGACTGAGCCACCCAGGTGCCCCTATTTTTAATTTTCACTTCAATTAGAAGTGTTTGTTTTTATTTTTTTGGCGGGGGTGGGGGTGGTTTCATACTTAGATTTGTTTTCCAGAAAATGAAGGTAGACAGCTAAAAAGTAGTTTCATTTAATTATGTGGGAAATACATGTAGTAATTGGAACTCACCATTCAGTGTGGAAAATTGACTTTTGGAATCATCTCCTGGAATCAGGAACCTGAGATGGGAAAAACAAAGTGAATTTGGATTAACATTTATATCACTGTATAAAATATGTGAGCACCACTTACAATTAACCGCATGCTTATTGCAATATGGATCCTGTGTGCTGACGTTTGGCTTACTTATTTTTCTGTTTGCATGAAAGAGCATCTGAGAAAGTTATTAAAGCTTAGTTTTGAACAGTCTATTAGGGGCATTCTTGGGGCACCTGGATGGCTCAGTCGGTTAAGCGTCCGACTTCGGCTCAGGTCATGATCTTGCAGTTTGTGAGATCGAGCCCCACCCGGGCTCTGTGCTGACAGCTCAGAGCCTGGAGCCTGTTTCAGGGTTTCTGTTTTCTTGTCTTTTTATTGTTCTCTGTATGGAATGTAGCTCCTCCACAATTGAAAGTTCACCAAGTACATTCTGTTGGACTTTTTTCAATGTGTCATTTGTTGACTTTTTTTAAATGCAGGATTATCTCTCTGATTAAGACAAGACTTGTATTAATTCTCCTTTCTAACAGTGTTTAAACAATTTCTGATTATTTATCTCTTCTATTCCATTTGCCTGTTTGAATGAAGATGTTTTCACCTGCAAGTAACAGAAAAATAACCTCTCAATGGCTTTTGAAAGGAGGTTCTTTATTATCCATGTAACAAGAAGTTCAAGGTAGACCAGCCTCTGAGTTGGTTAGCTTAGTTGCTCCTGTAATGTCAAAAATGCCCATTTTTTCATCTATTTACTTTGTCACCCTTGATATGTGAAGCCATTCCCCTCATGGCCACAAGATGACTGCAGCAGCTCCAGACATCACATTTTCAGAAACCAATGTCAAGAAGCAGAAAAGAAAGCGTTTTTCTGGATGGATGGATGGATGGATGGATGGATGGATGGATGGATGAGAAACTTTTCTGGAAGACCTCTTCTCTGTGTCATTGGCCATAAACTGGTTACATGTCCAACTCTAAACCAACTTCTTGGATGCAGGCAATGGTACAAAAATGACAAGCTTTCAAGCCAAAAACCTTGGGTGGACTCTGACTGAACCTCTGAGCCTCAGGTTTTTAAGCTACCCAACTGTCTTCTTTGTGAAGATTACATAAATTAATGTATAAACAAGACAACTAGCTCATCAGAGAGATACAATGTGTATTAATCTCCTTCTATTCCTGAAAATGTGCAGAAAGAAAGAAAGAAAGAAAGAAAGAAAGAAAGAAAGAAAGAAATTAGCAGATAATGCCAAGTAATATGAATTTTAGGGATTAATAGTCTAGATTTGCTGTATCCCATTTCAAACTCTGCAAAGAATTCCTGACATGATTTTGAAGAATCTACAATAACAATGCTTTAATGCAAAGAATTCTAATTTTGTTATTTAAAATCATTTGTAAAAGTTGCACCATACCTTTAAAAAATCTGGGGAGGTGAAATATCTACGCAGAACAAGATATACATGTTCTTTCAAATCCTATAATGTTTGTCTCCATTTATTCATTTTGTTTCAAACAGGCTAACATAATGTTTATACAGGGTGCTGGATGTCTTTCTAGGTGCTGGGAATTGAGCAAAAACTGAGAGGCAAAAGTCCATGCCTTCTCCAAATAACCTCCAAAATCTTGATTATACGAATGAGTGTTGATTTCTTTAATAAGTTTCAAATTAATGCCTTATCCCTGTTTCATTATATCATTTCTTTTTTCCTGTGTGGGAAATAAAACAAATTCCAACTCTTTTAGTTGCCTTCCTTCACTTAGCCACTAGATGGCACCCAAAGAATCTATTTCCTTCCAATTGGCAGGAGAAAATGCACAAGTAAAACAGTAACTCTTCCCAGTGTAAAAGGGACAAAATCTCTGCTCTTTGCTCACTTTTTATTTTATTTATCTGTTATTTGGGGAAAGATGCACAGATGTTTTTCATTATTATCTGGCACTCACAGTAAATTTTAAAAATAGTCTTCCAAGTCCACTACAATTTTGTAAAGGCCTTTCCTTCACAATAAGTCATTTCTATTCCTTTATCTTCTACAACAGCAGTTATTTATTTTGCCCTTCTCTTATTCTGATACATACACTGTTCTGCTTCTTTAGAAACACTTGAGTCATTCTCTTCTCTCGGGAATTAAAGAATTACCAAATGTCATCTTCTACTCCCTGCTGAACATTACACCACAACTTGCTGTCAAAGAACATTCTGGAAAATTCCCCATTGCACGTCTGCCTTCCAGCTACTTTGGAGTTTTCACAATACTGATATCTCCTTTAGGTATTTACGCCATGCTGGAATCTAGGGAACCAAAATATGTGTGTTTGCTCTCACGAAAAAATATTCATCATTTCCCAAGCACTGTTCAGGGAAGGGGGGAAAAACAAAACAGTGGAAAGAGAAATTAATTTGGCTGTGAATCAAATTCCAACTGAAGGATCACAAAAGTTTTTTTTTTTCCCCTTCTGTATTCTGTACTAAAACTTGGAGGAAAATCTTTTGCCTAAATAATTAGTTAAGGAATAACTGACAGATGATCTATTAAAATTATTTTTATGGGTATGATCTTGAAATATATATGTATGTGCATGAATTAATGTGCATTTATATGTGTGTGTGAGAGTACACACACACACACACACACACACACACACACACAATGTTGCTCTTTGTCAACTCCACACAGTGTCACAGTCACTCAACTATAGGAAAAGAGCCCTTCAGGGGGCCCACCTTTACAGGACTTGAATCAGGGTCTTTGATCCCTATTCCTAACCAGTTATTTTTCTTTCCTAAGTATTATGCCCTGAGCTGAAAGCTCACCTTTTTCCTATTGTATACATGCTGTAATTAAGGATGTTCTTCACAGACAAAATCTGCCCTGGACCCAGATGTTGATTCTCCTACTGCTTCTAAATTGCGCAGCCTTGCATGCCTGAGGCAGAGGTAGAGTTTCCATACCCATTTATTTTACACTCAATATGCCCTACATCTTTGCGTCTTTTAAATGTTTATTTGTTTTTGAGAGAGAGAGAGCGAGCAGGGGAGGGGGAAAGACAGAAGGGGACAGAGGATCTGAAGTGGACTCTGTGCTGACATCAGAGAGCCCAATGAGGGGCTCAAACTCACGGACCATGAGCTCATGCTCTGAGCTGAAGTCAGATACTTAACTGACTGAGCCACCCACATGCCACTGCTTCTGTTTGTTTATTTATGCTATCCAAAATATCTGGAGACTGTGGGATTGGCTTACACTTGGGTTTTGAACATATTCATTAGATTTAATCTTCCCGTTAGTACTGTTCAAAGTGATCTTTCACGAACTGGCAATCAGACCCTAGTTCATGTATTGGCATTCAAGAAAGGTAGGTCTGGATTCTTGAATTACCACCCTTGGGAAGTTTGACCCTTTGTATGGCTATGGCAGCTAAGTGATCTTCCAGTGCATGGGGAAGGAATTAACAAACATGTTCAGTGTAAAGCACTGTGTTGGGTATGCTCATGAACATGGTCCCAGGAGCCAGACATCTTGGACTCATGATTCCTGTTCTACCCTTTATTATTAGCTGTGTGACCTTGGGGAAATGATTTAGTTTTGTGTGCCTCAGTTTCCTCATCTATACAATGGGAATAACAGTCATAAGCTCCTCCAGTTTTGTTGAAAGGATTACCTAAATGAATGCATATAAGGCATTCAGAATGGTGTCTGGAAGTAAGAACATGCTAAAAATTATACTCTTGTTTTGACTATTATAGTTATCGCTCAGGAAAAAAGCCAATTTGTGAAAGAGGTGTTATTATCATCCTATAAGACAAGAAAACTGAGGCTCATGCAAATTAAATACCTTATCCAAGGTAACAGAGCTAGTAAATGTTAGAACTGCAATTTAAATCCAGATCAGGTCCATCCACGTTGCTACAAAGGGCCATATTTTGTTCTTTCTCATTGCCATGTAGTACTCCATTGGAGAGTGTGATGCTAAGTGAAATAAGCCATACAGAGAAAGACAGATACCATATGTGTTCACTCTTATGTGGATCCTGAGAAACTTAACAGAAACCCATGGGGGAGGGGAAGGGAAAAAAAAAAAAAAAGAGGTTAGAGTGGGAGAGAGCCAAAGCATAAGAGACTCTTAAAAACTGAGAACAAACTGAGAGTTGATGGGGGGTGGGAGGGAGGGGAGGGTGGGTGATGGGTATTGAGGAGGGCACCTTTTGGGATGAGCACTGGGTGTTGTATGGAAACCAATTTGACAATAAATTTCATATATTGAAAAAATAAAAAATAAAATAAATCCAGATCAGGTGACTTCAAGTCTTGAAGCCCATTTGCCAGGTAAGGAATATTTCTAGTGATAGCTGAAATTACTGCTTCCAAAGGCAAGAATTTTTATCATTGGATACTTCTGACAAGTAATAGTAACAGTGTGATGATGATTTATGAAGCAACTATTCAGCCACCATTTGTTAAACCCTTAGTAATACCAGTTGCTACACGTCGCACTATGCATACACTGTTGACTCATTTGATTATCATAACAACCCCCCAAGTTAGTTGTTATTTTCCCTACTTATCAGACAGGGAAATTGAGGCTCAGAGTGGCAAATATCTTGCCAAGCTTAGATAATGGGTATGTGGTGGAACAGGTATCTGAACCCTGACTTTGGACTTTGTGTACTTAGCCACTTTCTTGAGCCTCCTTTCACTGCTTCTGGTTTTCCCTAAGGATCCACAGAATAGGGCACTTAGTTCTCTATGTCAAGTTAAACCTCCGGGTTATTTGGAGAAAGAAACAACGTCTTGCCATTTCCTAGGTTAAACATTCAAGTTCCTTCAACAAATCCAGACTGGTCATGACCTCATTTTGAGGCCTTTCGCTACCAAAGTCCCTCTTCTCTGAATATGCCATCTACCTCTTGGTCACTCAAGCTGTGATGTCCTGAGCTGCGCCCAAGAAAAGACGGATCCTCAGGAGGCCAACTCTGACTTCTGCCCAGAGACAATAAGTGATTCTAAATAAGTCCATGAAGAGAATTCACCATGGTTTCAGTATTGTGGTCTGTTTTCTGTTTTCAAATCTAAAGGAGGTCTTGTTTTGTTTTTTAAATCATTTCTACCCTGTGGTCTAAAGGTAGCCTGAGGTAAACCAAAAAATTAATATTTGACATTTTTGAGCTAATTTCTTCACAAGCACTGTTTTGTTCAACGTTAGTTTTCTGACCTGGCAAAACAAGTAATTTTTAAAAAGGGGGAATGCATTTTCCATCTGGGTGGGCTGTGGATAATCAAAGATGGTTTTGGCATATTGATAGTTATGAGATGGATGAGAAACCTGTTTTTGCCTGATATGCATCTGCACAAGTAAAGGCTGAAACATCCAACTAATATAACTCCTTCCATTTCAGAATAAATTTTATTGATTTCTCTTCCCTTCTTGAGGACAAACAAGTTTCACATCCACATTCCATGGTCTTTGTTTCTACAGAATAAGTGGCTGCTGCTCAGACAATTTTCCTCAGCCCATATGAATTCTCTTAATTGAAGATGTTTACATTTTATATTATGGAGAGAAAAATCTCTGCAATAGGAAGAGTAATGTAGTCTTCCTGTTAAAATTGTTAGCTTCATTATTTTTAAATCATATGCAATTGACTCAAACTGCTTTAGAAATCGTCATATGAATAATGATGAAATAACTCATAGCTGAAAACAAAGGGAGTCATCTTTGGAAACTGGGAAGATGTGTAGTAGCAAAAGATACCAGGATGGATCTAGAGATCTTTCCGATTCTTTCTTATAACCCCTTTCCAAGATGATCAGAGTGTGGGATACAGGGAATTAATCTGTCTTGCTTATCTTTTCATGAGGACTTCCACCAATCAGGGAGAGAAATATATCCAGTAATATAAGCAGTGAACAAAAATTACAACCAGTGAAAAGGTTGTTTAGTCTCTATACCTTATCTAGACCAACTTCAAAATATCACTAAATAATAAACTCTAAATTACTAATAAAAATGTCAAGAGGTTCCAGAGCGTGATTGGGAATTAAAGCTTAGCCGCCCAGATTCTGACAATAATTTTTTTGTTTGATACTTGAGTTCCAACTTGGATTTTAGATTTGTTTTAAAAATTATTTTTGTAGGGCACCTGGGTGGCTCAGTCAGTTAAGCATCCAACTCTTGATTTTGGCTTACGTCATGTCATGATTTCATGGTTCATGAGTTTGAGCCCCACATAGGGCTTTGTGCTGACAGTGTGGAGCCTGCTTGAGATTCTCTCTCTCTCTCTCTCTCTCTGCCCTTTCCTGACTCTCCTGTCTCTGAAAATAATAAATAAAATAAAATAAAATAAAATAAAATAAAATAAAATAAAATAATTTTTGTATGAGAAACTCCAGGCATCATTTCCCAGTACCAACTCACCCTCTTCAACCGAGTGTTTAGTTCTGGGAAAAATGTGTGACTTGACAAGAGCCATTGAGAAAGAGTGAATCCAGGGCTGGTGCAGGCACTCCACTCTACTCCAGCAATGAGGTATGAGGTCCTGCTGGGAGAACCTAGGGCATCTGGGAGGCACAGAATTGCCTAAAGCCAAAACCAAGACTTGAGAAAACACAAAGGAGAAATAGAAACTGGGACAACGGTGATGTATCTTAAGGCTTTGGAACAAGCTCCACTTCTACCTCTAGACTTCTTGGCTACACGACCCAATGAATTAATTTTATTACTTACGTCCCCTTGAGTCAGTTTTCTATAGCTTGTAAATAGATCAGCTTTTCTTGAGCTTTAGTTTCGTATCAGGTAAAGGGATGTTAATATCCCCTTTGTCAGGTATTTGTGGTGATTAAATCAGATAACTTTTGTAAAGTATGCTATGTGCTGACCATGCAGCAACTATTTGAGCCCGTTTCCTTTTCATTTCCTCTTCCCATCTTACATACTTCTGGGCACTGATGAGTCAGACCAATGTTCCATTGATCCAGGGAGTTTTCAGAAAAGGGTGTGGTACTGCATAAAGACTGAGGTCATTACAGGCCACAATTCCCAACAGCTCTCTCCTCAGGCCTGATTCTACGGTACTATCTTTTCCAGGGAGCTTTAGTGGTCAGCCAGGTCGGTGTAGTTCTGGTGGAGCAACACTGACAGTTCTTCGAGGTGAGTGGTAGAACAAGTAGCTAGACAAACTAGATTTTTCTATAAGAAGCACATCACAGACGGGCAACCTTTAAACACCAATGGATACTCTGTCTTCCTAGAATATAAAATAAATCTTGAGTACAGATTTGACACAATAAATCTTGAGTACAGATATTTAAAGATGACCCTCATTTTTGATGACAAAAAAAATTAGGGAACTACAGATTAAGGAGATGTCCAGTCTAAATTATATTAAACAGTTCCATTTAATTGTGAGGTAATTTTTTCATTCATTCTACAATTGTGGAACAGAGAGCAACAAGCTAGTTCAAATCCTTAGTTGATAGATAAGAGAATGGAGGCCCCAAGGGGTGATTTGCTCAAGCCCCCGACCAACTGAAAGCAGACCAATGGAAGGGCAGTATGTCTACTGTCTTTAGACGAGATCGGGTGCGTTCAGGGTGGTATGGCCGTAGACATGTCTACTGTCTTTAAATAGATTGTGCTCCAACCGCCCCAACCCCTGCTTAAGGGCCTCCATTTCACTTTCCATTACACACAAACCAAGTGTCTGGCAGACACATACACACCCATCAAGTCTAACAAGCGCAGCTAGTTTTCCCAAAGTTCACACAAGTATCACCAGTGACTCAGCATCAGGTCTCATGAACACATTTTCCTATTGCTGCCCATGGATCAAGCAAGGCTTGTTAACAGGGCCTGTTCTTGGTCAAAGTTGAGAACAGAGTTGGTTTCTCAATCTCATTGCTATTGACATTTTGGCTTGGCCGTTTTTTGTTCAGTGGCAGAGGGTTAAGGGGGGGAGCTCCTGGGGTGTGTTGTGGGGTGTTCAGCAGCATTCCTGGCTTCCACCTGTTCCCTGCCAGTAGCACTCCTTCAGTTTTGACGGCTAAACATGTCTCCAGATATTGTCAAATGTCTCAGGGCAAGAGGTAAGGACAAAATCAACCCACTGAGAACCACTGCTATGAGAAAAGCCTTTTTGCACTGGGCAGTCCTTAAACCACAGGGTTTAGGTCCTTCTCTCACAGGGTGATCCTAAATGCAGGAAGAGGAAAGATTTGCACATAGACGTGAAGTACACTTGGGATGTGGAATACATTTTTTTCAGGCAAATTACTAAATTGTCAGGCTTCTAGAGCCAGACTTTATTTCCTTACCTGATAGTATTTTAGGTTGAGAGCAAAGACTAAACCTAAAAGAGTCTGATACTTTGTGACTACCACAACAATAAGAAATTACACATTAAATAAGAAAAAAAAAATAATAGGAAGATAAGTCCTATAATGCAAGGGAATGACAATAGGGAGTGCACAGGAAGTAAAACATTGAAAAGTGCACATACAGACTATCTCCCTTCAAAGTCCTGGTCCTTCCTGTCTTGTGGCTGTTCTTACAGAAGGAGCACACAGCATTCTTTCTCCCGAGAGCCTCTGCCAAGCTCCATAGAGCTATGGGTGCTGAACTCAGACAGAAAGTGGGATAAGCCACAGAAGAGAAGAAGGATTACAGTGAGATATAGAAATATGGGGAAAAGCAACCTGAGAGGAAGCAGGAGAAAAAAATCCAAAATGGGAAGTAGGTATAAAGCAAAACTTGCCAGAAGATTCTAACCCAAGTCCTAATAAAACCATCGTTAGGGGCGCCCGGCTGGCTCGGGCAGAAGAGTGAGCAACTCTTGATCTCAGGGTTGTTATGTGGAGCCTCACACTGGCTGTAGAGATGACTTAAAAATTTAGACATCTTTTTTTTAAAAAAAAACCCAATTTTCAAAAACGTAGATTTTTCCAGATTGGATGATTTTTGTGGAACTTATTCAAAGTATTTCTTTTAGAAAGTTGTGCGTCAAAACAGCAAGTGTGTTGCTGTGATTTAGAATACTTAACTATGTCAAATTTATATTAGTAAATCTGGTAGAACAAGAAATAATACCACAAACTGTATCAATCCTACGTAATCAGCCCTTCTGAATATCATAACGTTCCTGATGCTATTCCAAGCTGTCCTTGGAGATAGCAGTAGCCCCACCACATACAAAAGGTTTCCTTTCTGCCTTCATAATTGTCCAGGACAACGCATTCTTTTTTTTTTTTTTTTTTTTTTTTTTTTTTTTTTTTTTTTTTAAATTTTTATTTTCAACGTTTTTTTTTATTTTATTTTTGGGACAGAGAGAGACAGAGCATGAACGGGCGAGGGGCAGAGAGAGAGGGAGACACAGAACCGGAAACAGGCTCCGGGCTCTGAGCCATCAGCCCAGAGCCCGACGCGGGGCTCGAACTCACGGACCGCGAGATCGTGACCTGGCTGAAGTCGGATGCTTAACCGACTGCGCCACCCAGGCGCCCCCAGGACAACGCATTCTTACATTTCATTTTTAATCATCTAAAGCTTTTCAGAGACTCCAGAGTCCGCCTTCAATAGTGCCATAAATGAGATCCAAGATTTCTAAGAGCCTTATGTTTCTTTCTTCTTGTGGTTGATAACATGCTGTTTCTGCCTTGTACTGGATACCAGATGTGGAGCAGTTAGCATAAGGAGAGGAAAATAAGAAGGCTATTCATGGGAGGGCCAGATTCATAGGAGAGCAAAAATAATTTCCTCAAACCAGGAAGCCTCTTTCTTAAAAACAGTATCCATTTATTTCAAGTGCTGAGATAAGGCAATTTAGAATGATTTTCACCTTGGCACCAAAATCTTAAGTAGAAAACAGTACTCATAGAAAAGGATTGGATGGCAATTCTTGCTAGAGAGAGGGGGGACAGAGATGCAGACAAAACAATAAAAACCTTCCAACTCAAAAAATTCTTCAGAATTATAAAGCAGGTTATCAATATGCTCCCATATATGGAGAGTTATAGAATTAGTAATGTGATAGTATTTTTATTTATTTATTTATTTATTTATTTATTTATTTTATTATTATTACTATTACTACTGATGTTGTATTATTTTTTTAAAAAGCTCCTGGTTCAGTTTGTGTGCATAAATAATGAAGATGTATAACAATAAAGGCAAGATGATAGAGACCATAAGTAACTATTTCTGTAAGTACAAAAGCATCTCAGCGGTTCCCAAACCTGGCTACCTATTCAAATCACTCCAGTCCTCCCCTATAGGTCCTTATTCAATAATTCTTAGATGAATTTTGTAACTCTATACTTCTCATGATCTTTCTGGATGATTCTGATGCTTTTTCAGTTTAGAAACCACAGGAGAATTCAAGTTAAGAGACCGTTTTTAAAATACCCATATATTAGATCGGCTGTATTGGGAAGAGAATTTCTAATTTCTAAATAAGCCCATCTCATCCACAGCAGGGCCCTACATGCTCCTTCCTCATGTGCTGTTGACTTGTGGGATCATATAAGCCTGTGCAGAGCTGAGGAACAGTGTGGACCGGCACTCTTAGAAAAACACACATGCCCAGAAAAGTCAAAAGTTTGCACACAATTTTTGGGAGTCGGTAGACGGCTGAAACCCATTAGAGCTACGAACCCCTGTTTGAATGATTGCCCCTGTGATTTGTGAGGGTTCATAGTTCAGTGGCTTCCGCTCACGTTTGAGCACTTAAGGATAGCCTATGTGTTTTTTGAAAGGGCGCTGCTCCACTTCTGAGGCCAGGGTTAAGAAATAACCAGGAAAGCCATAGGGAGTAATCTGGATTACCACATGAGCCTCTTTTAAATTTTTTTTTTTCAACGTTTATTTATTTTTGGGACAGAGAGAGACAGAGCATGAACGGGGGAGGGGCAGAGAGAGAGGGAGACACAGAATCGGAAACAGGCTCCAGGCTCCGAGCCATCAGCCCAGAGCCTGACACAGGGCTCGAACTCCCGGACCGCGAGATCGTGACCTGGCTGAAGTCGGACGCTCAACCGACTGCGCCACCCAGGCGCCCCATCACATGAGCCTCTTAAGTGGCCTCTGCCTCTGCTTCATTCCTTTTCAGCCCACAGGTCTGCAGGAGTAATTTTGTCAAAGTGAATTTCTGAGTATATCCCACCCATGCATGACACTCTTCAAGGTCATCCTATTGCTCTAGAGATGGTTCAAGGTACACTCTGTACTAGTCAAAGTCAGCCTTCTGCCTGATACCACCTTCTGTTGTTTTCATTTGCTTGTATTGCAGCATCACCTAGGATGCATTTAAAAATACCAATGAATGTGCACTACCCCTTGACCCATTACTTTAAAATCTTTGAGAGCAAAGGGGAAAGAATCCAAAGAGGGTTTTAGTATGAAAGGAGGGAAGGAAGGAAAGCAGGAAGGAAGGAAGGAAGGAAGGAAGGAAGGAAGGAAGGAAGGAAGGAAAAAGAGAGAAAAGTAAAGAAGTGAGGGAGGAAGGCAGAGAGGGAGGGAGAGAAAGATAGGAAGGAAGAAAGAAAGGAAGGAAGGGAGGAGGGAGGGAGGAAGGGAGAGAGAGAAGGGAAAGAGAGAGAGAGAAAGCAAGCAAGCAAGCAAGTGGGGAGGGAGGGAGGAAGAAAGGGAAAGAAAGAAAGACCAGAGGGAGAAAAACCCAACTCCTCAGGAGACTCAGTTATGCAACGAGAATCATGAGTCTCTACTGGAGTCCTCAATATCTGAATTACTGAATTACTTGCAGTTCCAGAACCCACCTTGCTGCATCTGGCCTCTGAGCTTTTTCTGTGTTCTTCCTTCTGCTGACAACAGCTTTCCCCTCCTGCCTCCTTACTAAGCTTATTTAACTGCCGTTTCTTATTTCTGAAATCAAAATCCCCTACTCCTCCCAGAACTGGGTTCGTTTTGCCTCATATGTGCCCACTGCTCATCTCTATCTGACTACATTCTAAGCTGTTAAACAGTAGTAGAGAGGCTTGATATTTGGGGTTTGTTTTGTTTCCAGGGCTAGAACCAGAGCTGGGCACTAAACCTGGCACATTAAGTAGCCACTTAATAAGTCTTTGTTGAATAAGCAAGGATTCAGATCTGCATGTTAGCATATTCAGATGACACCAGAGTTTAATGATCCTTTACTAGGAAGGACATATGATACCTCATATGATACCACGACATGGAGACTTGATAGGGTAGATGCGATTTTTTTCTGTTTGCTCAGGTCTACCTTAGAAGACAGTAGCCAGAAAGGGAGACTCTACAAATCTTGGTTTAGTGTTCAAACCTCCCTTTTTACTATCTTTCTATGACTTTGCCTTGGAAGACGCTATTAAATCTTCCTAGCAACTGAAAAAGTTAGAAATACTGTCATTTGTCACCCAACTAACATTAGTTATCCAATATTAGTTATTCCCTGAAATGAGTCTCAGTCTGAGAAACATGGGTCTGCTTGGTCTGTAGATGGTGACCAGGTAATGCGTGTTAAAAGCTCTTAACTACTCTTGGTCTGAAGTTTCTCTAAGAAGACAATTTGATATTTGTTAGGGTAAATAATTTTGTACTACTGATACCACTCTGGATACTTTATCTTGGAATAGATAATAACAGAAAACTTTAAGCACACTCCGTATGCCATGCACTTTTCCAAAGATTCAACATGTATTAACACCTTTAATCTTTACAACCCTAAAAAGAAACTTCCATTATTATCTCCATAACACAGATAAGGAAACCGAAGCACAAAGAGGTTGTTTAACTTCCCTAAAATTACATAGCTACCGAACAGAAAGGCCAGGAGTCAAATGAGCCCATGTTTTAGCCCCTCTCCTGGACTGCTATTCAAAAGACAGAAGTACGGTTACAATCTGCTTATTTTATAACATGTGTATTTAATCAGAATCCATACTGCAGTTGGATTTCAGATTTTTGAAGAAGTCAAACTTTTCACTGGCTTACCTAAATAGAAGCCTGGCTATTGTCTGTTTTGGTTTTGTTTTGTGGAAATAATGTAACAATATGTAACTTTTCACAGGCTCTATGCTCTGTAAATAAAAGCCCATGTTTCTGTGGCCTATTCTTAAATTTTCAGATCAAGGAACACTTTTCATTCAACATTCACAACAAAATGTTTCTTCTTCTTCCTAGCCAGAAAGAGACAGTGAGAAAAAGAAAGAAGTTAAAAAAAGAAAAAAAAAAAGTTTAGAATGGAATCTGTAAAACTTTCGGAGACTAGACATTTAAAGAGAATGCCCCACTGATGTTTCCTTTAATTATAAGTTTAATGTTATGATATTTTTGAGGCCCTGTGTATCAGTTACTGTGCGGGATGCTAGGGATTCATTTGTGAATAAAGCTGGCAAGGTCAATTGCTAATTAACAAGTAAAGATATCACAGAGATAATTTTAGATGGTGATAAGTGCTGAGAAGAAAATAAAACAAGGTGATTTGATAGACAGTAAAAAAAAAGTGAGATGTGAAATGAATCATTTGGAGTAGAGATTAGTTAAGGGTTTGGTTACAAATAAAAGCATATCTCACTTTCTGTGTTGCCTTTTAAGTTTTACATGAAATTAACTTTTCACTAAACTTGAAAATTCTTTCTGCTTTTCATATTCTACACTTGTCATACAAAAATGTCAATCAGACTTTTTTTTATTTTGTTTTGTTTTTGTTTTTACCTTCCAAATACAATCAGATTTGCAATTTGTGGGAAATTTATCTCTGAGATATTTGCTGTCTGTGAGTTTTTCATGGAAATGTTTCTGAATAGAAGTACTTCCCACATTGCCAATCTAACTGGGACCTAAGAATAATTAAGTGAAGTAAAACAAGAGAATGGGGATCTGTGTGTAGATATTGCTTAATTTTATTTACAGATCTGAGCTAATCCTTGAATATCACTGTAATCCTACCAGAAAACAGTAAATAAGAGTGAAACCAGTGGTGTTTCATTTCAATAACTCATGAATTCACAGCTTATATGATTAAAATATGGAAGAGTAAATTTGTACGTGTCTGTAGCTCAATGTAAAATTTTAAATGTACTATCCCGGAGTTTAAACTTGAAGAATTGAAAATAAATCTGCTGTGATCTGTCTTATCTTCAGTTATTTTATATCAGTATTCCTTCAAACCGTGTTTATGAATCAAAACTACACCTTTGTTAAACATTTGATGTTTGAGCCACTCCCTGAAACAGAATTTCCTTTTTGGGGTGTCTGTTGTTAATTCTGAATGGTACTAGGCAAACTTTTGGCTATATCCAAACACACAGCTTTCACATTGCTCCCTTTTGGAAGATGCAATATTATATATATTTCCTGTCCTTCAAATAATAACAGCAACATTGTAAACAGCCCCTACCTTGTCATATCAGGAAGGAATCATTCTCTTCAGTCCAGTAATTACAGCGTGCATTTTGTGAGACAGCCTTTGAAAATGGCTCATAATGCTTCCATTTTTTCCCTTGGATTGCAATATATTGTTGGTCATAAAACCTATGAGTTCTGCCAAAAATAAAATTGCAAATTGAGACTGTAGATGGTTTGCCATCCAATCTGTCACTGTTTATAGTTACTACCATTAATTTTAGCCCATAACTAAGGCTAAAACTCGTATTAGGCTTCTGACTGGCTGAGTACATATTTGTTTGGTACTTAGACTATAGGATATACATGTGGTACTCTTACTGAATGCTTATTGTCTGAAAAACAGAGATCACTAAAACTGTAACATCGGACATACCAAAGGTCTATACAATAACATCTTTCGAAGATTCCTCTTTCAGAAATCAACCAGTATCACTTACTAAGATTTTCAGGTTGTAAAACATAACAAGAAATACCAGTTAGGTAATACCTTCTAATTCGGCGTGTTTTCCTACCCACCCAATTATCTGCATCCTACGTTAATACGTTAAATATTTCAGTGCCCAGTCAGGAGTAGAGAAAAGCCAAGACTTGGACCCAGGAATGTGCACTCTGAGTGCCAAATTAGAATATGCCTGAGCCAAGCTGTTTACCCTCAGACTTCAAAGTTAGGAAATGTGCATTGCCTTAAAACCTTTCTAGAATTCAAGATCAGTAAATCCTGGAGATCAGTTTGTGATATGCTGGCAGGGAGGTCTGAATGGTAGGTTTTAAAGTTTTACTTATCACCTATTTTTTTAATGTTTATTTATTTTGTACGGGGCAGGGACAGAGAAGGAGAGAATCCCAAACAGGTTCTACTGTCAGCACAGAGCCCCAACAAGGGGCTCAAACCCACGAACCATGATATGACCGGAAGGAAATCAAGGGTCCCATGCTTAACTGACTGAGCCCCCCAGCCTCCCAACTTATCAGCGATTTAAAAAAGAAAGTAAGAGGGGCACCTGGGTGGCTCATTCGATTAAGCATCTGACTTGGGCTCAGGTTATGATCTCATGGTTCTCGAGTTCAAGCCCCATGCCAGGCTCTGTGCTGACGGCTCAGAGCCTGGAGCCTGCTTCAGATTCTGTGCTTCCCTCTCTCTCTGCCCCTCCCCCACTCATTCTCTCTCTCTCTCTCTCTCTCAAATAAATAAACATCACAAAAAATTAAGGAAAGAAAGAGAGAGGTAGGGGGTGGGTAGAAGAAAGAAGGAAAGAAAGGGGAAAAAAAAGAGCTTTTCTTTGGTTGTGAAATGTGAAATTGTTCCAAGCACAGGACAAGTTTCCTTCTAAAAGGCATGCTTAGGGGCGCCTGGGTGGCGCAGTCGGTTAAGCGTCCGACTTCAGCCAGGTCACGATCTCGCCGTCCGGGAGTTCGAGCCCTGCGTCGGGCTCTGGGCTGATGGCTCAGAGCCTGGAGCCTGTTTCCGATTCTGTGTCTCCCTCTCTCTCTGCCCCTCCCCCATTCATGCTCTGTCTCTCTCTGTCCCAAAAATAAATAAAAAACGTTGAAAAAAAAATTAAAAAAAAAATAAATAAAAGGCATGCTTGTTTCCCAGATGTCTAGTGAATTTTCTGTATGGTTTCTGCCCCTCCTGTCCTTAATCTCTCAGCGCTCCAGTTTTCTCATCTATAAAACTGTATGTGTGTGCGTGCATACATACACGTGCACACCGACACACAAAACATATTTCAATATTCTTATATGGATTAACTGAGACAAGCTATAAAAAGGGGCTTCTTTTCTTCCTTTAGTTTCCTTTCTAATGTCTGCATTTTAATTCTATTCAAACTAAAATGGGGGCGCCTGGGTGGCTCAGTCGGTTAAGCGGCCAACTTTGGCTCAGGTCATGATCTCGCCGTCTGTGAGTTCAAGCCCCGCGTCAGGCTCTGTGCTGACAGCCCAGAGCCTGGAGCCTGTTTCGGATTATGTGTCTCCCTCTCTCTGACCCTCCCCCGTTCATGCTCTATCTCTCTCTGTCTCAAAAATAAATAAGCGTTAAAAAAAATTTTTTTTAAAAAACTAAAATGTATCTGTGCATTATTTTGATAACAGGGACCTCATTACAGAATGATACTGAATTAGGAAAAAGAGATTTTGTCATGCTACTCTATCCTAGGACCATTGTCCTCTTGCTATAGATTTCCCAGACCAAATAAGAGTTCTTCACATCAGGGGCCAACTGGATAAATGCCAAATACCTTATGGAGTAACCCTTTCCCAGCTTTTCTGTTTTATTTTTTTTTTTAATTTTTTTTTCAACGTTTATTTTATTTTTGGGACAGAGAGAGACATTTTTGGGACAGAGAGAGACAGAGCATGAACGGGGGAGGGGCAGAGAGAGAGGGAGACACAGAATCGGAAACAGGCTCCAGGCTCTGAGCCATCAGCCCAGAGCCCGACGCGGGGCTCGAACTCACAGACCGCGAGATCGTGACCTGGCTGAAGTCGGACGCTTAACCGACTGCGCCACCCAGGCGCCACCCAGGCGCCCCCCAGCTTTTCTGTTTTAAATATGAGCTATATATGTCCATGAATTTAAAAGTGATTATTCCAAGGGCTTAAGAATAGTTTTTGTTTTTAAAATAGATAAATCAAATTTCAATAAGATACTGTGTATCAGAAACTTAGCTAGATGTTTTCAAAGTATGATTATTAAGAGAAAATGTATTTTATTATATGAATTCTTTAGGTAAATGGTAGTACCTTGGGATAAGGCAACCCTATCCGTTATTATGAAAAATTTTTGATTACTAACTGCCCAATCTTAGTTGATCTGTTTGTACTGACTCCATCATTTTTTAGTTAATTTAATCTGAAATCAGAATAGAATAGCATTGACAGTTATAGCAATAACAATTGCAGCTAACGTTTCGAGCACTTACTACGTGATAGGCACTGTCCTAAGCAACTTATGTGAATTATCTCATTTATGCTAACAACTATCCTGTTATTCCCTTTTACAGATGAGACAACCAAGGCTCAGACAATTAAGTAACTGTTGCAGAGCCTTACCACTGTTTTTATGACTTTCTAGAACTAATTCATTATTAAAAATTTTAAGCTACTATCTAGGTATATCTTTGTTAGGAAAACAGTTACTATTCTGATTCTTCACCAGAGTCAAGATAGAGATTTCGTTGAGAAGTTGTTTACAGATTCAGAGCAGTAGATTAATCCTTTTATATCCCCCACTGTTATTCAGTTTACACAATTCTATTTAAATAAGAGGCAGATGATCAAATCCAGGGTATTGGGTAGGGCCTCTAGTACATCAAAATCTTTATATGACAGGAAAAGTAAGTTAAAGTTAGTAAAGAGATGAGTCAGTTAGATGGTATTCTTTCAATGCAAAAGTTTTTTCAGTAGGAATAGTAGTGTTTCTCATGTCATGTCTCTTCTGGTTTTACCTTATACATCCTTTGTAAGACAAGGAGCAATCATATAATGTGTAAACTGAGTTTACTTTAGAGAGAAGAGGCCTTTTTTCTGTGACTGGTTTCCAGGAAGTTCTAGGCAAACCAAATCTCATTGATACAGATGGAGGTGGTTAGGTTAAGACACTGAACGGGGGACAGACAATTTCGTAGTACAGATCTTCCATTCTTCAGGAATTTCATATATTTGAATCACACTTCAAAGACCAGGATGACTTACTGGTGGAAATAAGGCCAGGATTCAGGCTTTCAGTCTCTGTTTCGCCATGGAGAAGGGTTTGAAAAGGCGATGTAACAGCCATTTCTATTGCAAGTCACAGAAAAACTCAGAGGATGCTAAGCTGTGCCAAACTTCTAAGAGTCTTTTCCCTGCCCTGATTTTATTTTGTCTGTAAATTGGGAATAGCTCTGATCTACCATAGTGGTGAGCTGAAAAATGGTCAAACGGCTGCAAAGTGAGTCTGCTGGTACTACCACGTGTTTTTATGATAAAAAGCTATCCTGAGATTTCAATGTTGTTTTCAAAGTAAGCCGGTGTATACTGGTAATTTTCATCACATCCCTGGAGGGAGCATACTTTGCCTCTAGGCGCCTCTATTATAATTATATGATTATATATAATTATAGGCACCTATAATTCCTGTAGGGCAGCTGTTCTCAAACTTTTCATGCATCAAAATTACCTTGGAGAGTTTGTTAAAGTACAGATTGCTGGACAGCACCTCTCAAGTTTATGACTCAGTAGGTCTGAAGCAGGGCCCAATAACTTCCATTTCTACCAAGTTCCCAGATGCGGCTGCCGCTGGTCCAAGGACCACACTTTGGAGTCACTGCTCTAGAGAATGCTGCAGAGATATATTTGCTGGGGTTATTACAACCATTTGACGAAATCCATTTCAATGAGCCACTAGATTGAATGAATGCCATAGACATGGCTTTGCCCTCTGCACAAAGTGGATATGGGCAAACAATAGAGACACTATTTGCTAAATAAAAGTGGCAGCTCAAAAGAGATTTCATTGTAAAATATTAAGTGCATATCAACACCAAGCCCCTTAGGTAATGAAATAAAGACCATCGAATGGAGGTGGGTTAGGAGTCAGGGTACAGAGGGAAGTTTCTAGGCTTCAGACTATTTTATTTGTCAGCTCTTTAGTATTTATCTAATCAATCCTAGAAGACCATGCGTCTGAAATTAAAGACAACAGGCAGTAAAGAGATGTATAAGATTCCAACAGGAACTGAGGCAAATGTGTTTTCTGGGGTAAAGGATTCGTCTTTATCTCTGTCTAGTAGGAAATAGTCAGTTGATTACAAGAATCATAGAATTAGTGTTATCATCCAATTTTTTAAATAATTTGGATCTGTAAAAGGGCTCTACTTTTCTCAAGCTGAAAATAGGTTAATTTATGTTCATTTTTTTTCTTTATAAAAATGTTCTTGTACAGAAGCCTCAATATGGTGGGGTGCCTGGGTGGCTCAGTCCGTTAAGTGACCTGACTTTGGCTCAGGTCATGATCACATGGCTCGTGGGTTCAAGCCCCGTGCCAGACTCTGTGCTGACAGCTCAGAGCCTGGCGCCTGCTTCAGATTCTGTGTCTTCCTCTCTGTCTGCCCCTCCCCTGCTCATGCTCTGTCTCTCTCTGTCTCTCATAAATAAATAAATGTTAAAAAAAAAAAAAAAAGAAGTCTCAATATGGTGTTATCCTAAGATCTTTCTAATATATAGTTTCACACAGTTCACAAAGTTTTCAAGTGCATCAAACCCCATATTTTTTCATAAACTCCCCTTGTAATAATGCCTTGAACCAACATCTCTGAAAAGTTCAAAGCTCTTGATATATCTTTATATCACTTATTCTGAAAATACCCTTGGGAGGATGCAGACAAGGTATCATTAAACCCGTTTTACAGAGAGGACAACTGAAGTCCAGACTGCTTTGTATCACCTAACAAATTAGTGGGGCAGAGTTAGTTATTATATACTTGTGTTAGAATTTTAATATCCTACCTTCAGTTTGAAGCTACATGTTATGTGTTTTCAGAATGAAAGTATTCTCTTTCTGAATAAAGGCTTTGTAAAATGCTAGGTTACTAAATTGTAACTGATCTATAGCAACTCTTTCTCTAGGTCCTACTATCCACATATTCTTGTTAATTCTGTTCTCTGTTTCAACAAACTTACACATACTTTCCTGGTTTTTATAATGATATTTTTATGACTTTTCTCTTGTACAAAATAGGCATGTAATTTAACAATTTAAGAATATATTAAAACTTAAAACATTGAAATTAAAATCATCTCTTAAACCCATCACTCAGAGATATCCACCAATGCTACCTGGTAAACATCCATCCATTTATTTGTCTATAAAATCCTTTACGACAGAAAAGGATTTTTCTAATATTTTTTATATCAGTCCTATAAGCTGAACTTCTTTCTATGTGATTAGTACTTCTTATGAACTTTCTTCTGATAAGACTGAAAGACATGCATAAAATTAAACAATCATGAGGTTTGATGAACATTCACGAAGTGAACATCCTTATGTGTCAGTCTGAGACCAAGAAACCAGCATTGATAGAACTCCTGCGCTCACCTGCAGTCATGACGCACTGTAAAAGTTAAGCAGTAGTTATTTTTGCCTCATTTGAGCTAGATATAAATGATATATATGCTCTTTTGCATCTGGCTTATTTTGTCCAGCATTGTGTTTATTAGATACAAGCGTGCACCAACTCTTATTAATGGCTGTATGGTATACTATTGGATGGCTTACTATGACTTGACCAAGGATGAAAGCAAAAAAAAAAAAAAAAAAGTCATCTATGAGACATTTAAGCTAATTCTAACTCCTCACTGTCATAGACAAGGTTGTTATCAGCATCCCTATTGGCTTGTTCATATTCTTATACAATCTGTGGGATAAGTTCCTAGAAACGGAAATGCTGGTTGTAAAGATATCACAATGTTAAGATTTTTGAAGAGTATTGCCAGGCAGCCCTTTAGTGTGGTAAAAATATATTTCCAACAGTAACATGTGTGAGAGCCTGTTTCCCAATATCCTCTCCATCACTGCACATTACAATTTTCTTTCATCCTTGTGGTTTCTGAGGGTTTTTGGTCTCAGCATATTCTAGCTATTAATGACAATACTTCTCAGTTCAAGTTCTGAGTTATTTCAGAGAGATAAGGACCAGTTTTTATTTTTCAAAACTAACTTATTCTTATATACAATGATATGCATATGAATTGGGTTTTTTGTTTAGTGTAATACTCTTCAGTTAATCATTCTATATTACAGGATTCTTTGAATATATACAGCCTAACCTAGCTAAATATTTCATTTGTCAAATATGTATTGTTCCAGGGTATGAAAGGAAATATAAATACTGTGTTCTTTATGTCTACATTTTAATTGCTTTCTATTCCCTTAAATCTAGAGATTTATTTACTAGTCTAAGTAATAATTATTGTCCCATGCTTTCATAACTTGAAGTTTCCTTCCCATAAGTAATTTTTAAGAACTTTTTTCTTATTCTAAAAGTAATATATGATTGTTTGAAAATGCATATTAATTCAAAAGAAAATGAAAATCGTCTGTATTCCCTCCTCCTTATTGTTTGTTTGTTTGAATGCCTCGTTGTAGTCTTTCTTATGTACACTTAGAGAACTATTGTTCACACACACAAAAAAATGAATTACACTTACTGCACATGCTGTTTCCCTCATAATACATTTTATCTATCCAATCTTCTCTTGACTCAAATAATTTTATTCAATCAATTAGGGTATTATATATTTTCTCCAGGGTGTTCTGTAAACACTAAACAGTAAAGAAGGTGAGAGTTCCTTCTTTAGATGGAGTTGTCTCTTAGTTATTGTGTTTGGTGTTGAAAGAGTCACCAGGGGCACCCAGGGAGCCCGAGTGAGAATGTGTTTCCTGATGTAATTCTCTAGGCTCTATCTAGGGCCTCCTGTCCCCTTAGTTGGCTCCTAGTGCCTCTGCCAGACCAAAAGGAAAGGATCAGCTCCTCCTTCTTTTCTGGTCTTCCATGTACATTTCAGCTTCCAGCCACCAGTCTTGAATGCAAAGATATGTAATTTTCTTAGATCTTTTCTAAACAGGCTACTTCTGGAAAGTAGTAAAATGGCTACATTTGTTTCCCAGAGGCTCAATGTTGTTTAAGCTTCTATTACAAGCATGCTATGCTTATCAATGAGAAGTGCTGTTTCCATTCATAAAACGTATGAGCTGATCGTCCGATGTTAGTTAACCATGTGTTTGAAAAGTTTGAAAAGTTTGTTGTCTTCATCCTTTGGCTCAGTTAAATCCACAAATCATTAGGTCCAAAACTAAACTTGAGCTGAAAGGTCATTGCTTTTTTCCACCAAGCCATCTAACCTCTAGTTTTAGAACAAGTATCAAACCATCTGCTTACCAGGAGGCAGAGGAGCTCAAAATCCATTAACGCCATATGTATCAACAGAAGTGTGACTTCAGAGCCTCAAATGTTTTTAATTTTTCTCCCTCATTATTATCTGCCAGAAACTTAGTTGGAATGCTTTCTCTTTCCTTAAAATGCATTGAATTTCCATTTAATTATGCAAGTCTCCCCTCTTATTAAGTAATTATCCACATTTTCTCATCTGTGTGTCTATATTTCAGAAGTAACTGCTTCATTTTGTTGGCAAAAACAGGAAATTAACCAAAAAGGGGGCAATAAGATTTTATTTTCAATTTCCCTTCTTTCTCCCGAGGGGAACTAACACATCTTCCAATGCATCACAAGATAAAGATGCTGACTCAGCCTCTTAAATCATCCCTGGAGTCTACAGCATAGCCCCTAATGAGAGAGAATTTGCTGTACAAGAAGTTATTTTATTAAATGACTGAAAAATAACCTCTCCTCTTCCAAAATTGCCCTTAGCGAAATAACCAAAGTCTGAAACCAAACCCTCCCATACTTATCCCAAAACACAGGGGAGGACAGACAACACAAATTCAAAAGGATGAAATGGCTACTTAGTTTGAAATTATACTTTGGACATTTCACCAAAAATGCGACATTAACTGTGGTCAACATAGGGAAGTAAAAATGTTCACCAACCTAAAGACAAACTAAGCAGATCTTCAAAGGACAGGGAAGAAAACAAAGCGGGAACATTTCAAATGAAGTTTACGATGATTGTGTCTAATTGAAATGGATGCAGATTTGTCTTAATAATAATTCTTTGCACTTGTGGCTTATAAAACATAAGCATTCTTATATCAGTTACTTCATTTCATCCTTACAACAACACTGAGAACGAGGCAGGAAATAAATTACCTTTCCAAAATGACAGATGTGGAGTCTGTTATTCAGGGAAATCACATGACTTGCCCAAGGTCCAATGGGGCAAGTCAGTGGCAAATCGTCTGATTCTAAATGAGCCCTGCCCTACTGCCTTTTTAAATTAACTGATAGAAAAGTGTTTACATAGAAGTTCTTAGAACACTGTAATGACTCAGCTGTATTGTTTGGAACACAAGGAAGTTAAGAATTATTGGAACATATACTCTCTGTAAAATATTAAATTCAAGTTGTTAGTTTTAGCCTGCTACATCCAAATCTTTCAAAGATGCTTACCTTCACATATTAACCCCAAATATGTAAGTTCTTCTTTTGTTTATGGTAACATTGGTTGATTGAAGTTCCAGCTGATTTTCCTTTTACCTGCTGGTAGAAAAACCCAATGGGAATAAAATAAACAAGATCTGTATATTCTGAACACTCAAAGATAAAACTTTGAAATCATTAACTGACCATGAAGTAGCATCACCCTGAGGTTTGCAGATTGCCCAACTAACTACAAACAGCTTCCTAACTTCTCTCCTGCTTCTTCCCTCTCCCCATCTCTCCCAACTTTATATGGCTGGCAGATTGTTCCAATTGTAGTTACCTTTTGCAAATCTTCCTTTAGCTCACTAAAAAAACCCAAAAAACAAAAAAAAACACACAAACTTTTTATCCTGTTATTCAAGATCTCTGCAAAATAATATTACCTACCATTTATTAAACAACTATTACAGAACAGATAATCTCAAAACAATCCCAGGAAATGCATGATTAGATCAAGTTTAGAAATGGGTAAACTGAGGCTGAGGGTGGTCAGGTAACTCACCCTAAATTGGACAGTGATTGAGGCGTAGCACCAGTGTCCAAACTCAGGCCTGTCTAACTACAAAGACCAGACTTTCTAGATTTGTTTCCGACCCCTGGGACACACATAGCCTGTGTTACCATGTTACCATGAGCCTACAGTGCTGGACTGGTGAACATTCCTGGTCCTGTCACAGTTCTGTGCTGTTGCCAAGATAGTTTTTCTATCTGGAATGTTTTCCTCAGTCCTACTGGCTGTAGGGATGCTATTAGTTCTTAAGAACTAACCTCAAACATCACCTCTTCCTTGAAGTCTTTGCTGACTCTTATCTCACGTGAACAATTCTCATTCTTTGAACACTTTTAGGTCTTTGTATAATTCTTACGGCATTTACCTTATTCTACTACATCAGCGATTTCCTCGTCCTCATTAAAATGTATCTGGCTTCCTACCCCACCATTCAATTTACTCTTTCATCTTCTCAGCTAAAAGGATTTTGGTGTGAGCCATTGGAAGAATGGAGATGCCATTTATTTTAACGCATGAAAGTGTTTGCTTTTGGACATGTAGAGGTGAAGATATCCATTAGGTTTAAGTTGGACCTAAAAACTTGGTAATTGTCAATATGCATAGGCTATGTAAGCCCTAGTCCTGGATAACTTCTCTTAAAGTAGTGGTTCTCAAGCCTGTTTGTACATTAGAATCACCTGGTAAACTTAAAAATCCCAAATCCAGGCCCTACTCCAGGCCAATTTAACCAGAATATACAGTGTAGGATCCGGGCATCAATATTGCCTTAAAACTTCCCTGAATTATAAAAAAAAAAAAAAAAAGAGGGAGAAAAAGAAAGAATAAATTGCTTCCAAACAGTTAGTACTCAGCTAACAAGTCCAAACAGCTAGGACTTGACTTAAATGTAGTTCATTATAATCAGCAGAATGTTTCTCACGCAGTGAATTTGTTCCACCCTGACAAAAACTTGCCTGAAAATCAGAGCTGGACTTGGGAGTTTCCACAATCCTTCCATGCCATTCTGCCAAATTCTCCACTCCTTAAAAATCTGCAACTATGAATTATTCTCTCTAGGAAGACAGAACACAGCAGAGAATATTGACCACCACTCATTCAACAAACATATTTACGTACTGGGACACTAGTGTTGTTTCAAGAGACTGAAAGATAAGACTTAGGCTCCACCCCAGGGGCACTCTCAAGCTAGCCAGGGAAGATGAACTTGTAAAGAAATAGGCATAATCATTTGAGCTACATGGGGGTGTAAAAGTAAAATGGTTAGTCTTATTGGTGTGGCGGGGACCAGCTTCAGCTTTGCAGAGGAGGTGAAGCTTGAGCTAAATCTTGAAAGATAAACTTGTTGATATTTGCAGGCCAACAAGGACAGATTGGGGAAGATAACCCCCAGGAAGTGGGGGGTGTAAGTAAGGGAGCGTAGTAGGTTTGGGAAACTGCAAATAATTTGGAGCGGTGAGTGTGTCTGAGTGTGCAAGGAAGGATGACTGAGGGTGACAGAGTTAATTAGAGAAATACCTAAGTAAGGAGGGGGATGGGCTTTATAAATCCAGTTAAAGGCTTTACACTTTCTCCCGGTAGCTTCCTCCTCCAATCTCTTACAGCATGGGCAACAGGAAGCTACTGAATGAAAGCTGCTTAACCAGAATCGAATTTTCCAGCAAACCTTAGAGAGACACTTCCTATCTCCTAAATTACTTTTCTAATCTTTGGAAACCAGGTGTGGTCAAAAGGAATCTAGTCATTGCCCTTCTAGGTAGATATGCAGTTTCAGCAAGGGGGCGGGGAGGAGAAGGATGGGATCAGCTACACAAGCACTGGGATTCTGTTGTTTGACCCTTTCAGCACCTCCCTCCCTCCTCATCCTTCTCTATTCTCTTTCAGTTGTTGAACAACCACTTGCCCCGGGTGGTCTCTTACCACTGGTTTCAGAGTGATGGCTCCCTCCCGACTCAGGGACTCTGGCAGGGAGTAAGTGAGGGCCAGGCAAGCTGTAAGCACTTTTCAAATCACTGGGACCACTCCCTCCACCCCCCTCCAGGGCTGCCTTGGGAAAAGTGACTGTCTGTACATTTGTGTTAAACTCCGTTGCACCATGCCTGGGTGGCGCAGTTGGTTAAGCGTCCGACTTCAGCCAGGTCACGATCTCGCGGTCTGTGAGTTCGAGCCCCGCGTCGGGCTCTGGGCTGATGGCTCAGAGCCTGGAGCCTGTTTCCGATTCGATTCTGTGTCTCCCTCTCTCTCTGCCCCTCCCCCGTTCATGCTCTGTCTCTCTCTGTCCCAAAAATAAATAAAACGTTGAAAAAAAAAAAAAAACCTCCGTTGCACCCTAAAGTACCACCACCCACCCACCCCCTCAAAAAAAAAAAAAGTTGGTGACATGTTCTGGTGTGCTAGTAAGTAGTATTCAACCCTTAAGGAAGAGGGAGGAAAGCAACAGGTCTCAAGTCCTTCCACCTGGAGATAGTTACTCCTTTGCAGACAGTGCGGAAGAGGCAGTAGAAGCTGCTGAGGGCAACACCTGTTCAAGACGTAAATCCCAGGCTATTCTCTCACAGGCAGTCTTATTGTTTAAAGTGCAATTTTCCCTGCCTTCTTGGGCTCAAATAAGAACGTCAAACTTCAGCTGCCTTGTGGAAAGAGGGTGAGGCCCTTGCTCTTGAAGGATTGTCTCTCCCCTCCTCCTGTGTAGAAACACCTGATATATAGGTTTCATCTCATTCTGTTTCCATCTGGAAGGCAGGAAACCTCTCATTTTAGCCTCAGTCCCGCTGCTTGACTTAGTGATCTTGGCAAGCCACTTAACGTCTAGATGCCATAATAGCTTTTTTTCACCAGGAGTAACACATGCCTCTTCCAAACCCTCTGAAATGTTAGATAAACCCAAATGGAGCTTTGTGGAGAAAATAGTGAAAATACATACACCTGTTGTAATCAACTAATTCATCTCAAAATTGTTCTTTTAAATTTTCTTTTGAAATGGAAAAAACATATATTTCCTATGAGAAATGGTCTTTTTGGATAACTTTTGGGAATGAATACACTATAATTGTGTAAAGTGTTAAAATATTTGTCAATTCCAAATTAAAAACTGCATTAAAAATGGCAATTTTGGGGCGGTGCCTGGGTGGCTCAGTTGGTTAAGCATCAGATTCTTGATTTTGGCTCAGGTCATGATCTCACGGTTCATGAGATCGAGCCCAGGGTCCAGCTCTGTGCTGACAGCGCTAAGCCTGGTTAAAATTCTCTCTCTCTCTCTCTCTCTCTCTCTGCCCCTCCCCTGCTTGAATTAAATAAATAAATAAACAAACAAACATTAAAAGAATGACAACTTATCAAGATGATAAGTATTTACTGCTCTTGTCGCTTTCCAAAAGATAAGGCAAAACAGAATTCTGGGAAGACTGAGATCCTGACCAAAAGGTTTGAACAATATCTGTCTGTATTTCAAACTACAAACGAAGTCATGGCATGTAATATTCCACTAATATGATACAAATGGATGACTCTTACCTTATAGCTCAGACGTGTTTTAGGTGTACTTACTCCTGCTAAAGACAGATCCCTTTCCGAAATTACCTCTCAGAACACAGCAGTCATGTTCCTACAGCTATACAATTAATCTACTTTTTACTCAGACCACACTGAGGCTATTCTTAATGACAAGAAAAAGGGGCAGAGGGGAGCCTGTCAAATAGGATTATTCAGAGGAAAGAAAACTAAATGGATTCAAAACTGCAGCCTATCATTATCTTCCACAAGTTGTACTGGAAGGACTAAAAAACAAAATAGCATTTTATCAAAACTATAAATCTAAGGAGGAGACATGACTTCTGGTCTTTTAAAAAAATGTTATTTTAACTGCCATGATTACCTGGTAGTTTAAATGGCTCGCTATGAAAGGTATTATATAACAGCATTAGGTGTGTGCATGTGTGTGCCTGTGTGCGTGTGTGTGCTCGTGTGTGTGCTTCCTGACGGCACTAACAGCTCTCTTCACTATCAGGCATGAAAGGTCAAGAGTCACTGGGAATGTCAGATGTTCTCAGCTGGATAACTGATACCTTGTATATGTCTCCCATTCATTTCTAAATACATGATCAACCATTAGCAGACAAATCTTCAAATGACTGTATAGATTCAGGGCTCTTCTCTGTTTTATAGTTTAAGAAACTGAAAAAGGTGATTTGCCCTTAATGTTGTAAAACAATCTTTTTTCCCCTTTTGCCCTCTTAGACACCTAACCCTAACACTCCCTCCCCTGGATGTATATGGCTAAAAGCCCAGCAATAGAATATATTGTATAGTAAATCATAGCATGTTATCAGGGTCTTAATGCATTACTTCCTTTCTCTTTTTAAAAGAGAAAGAAAGACAACACAAGTAAATTGACCTTTCAAAATAGAACAACAGGCACTTTGGCACTTGTATGAAAACAGAACTAGTACCCTCCCAAATTACATTTTGTAAACATCTACCTTCTCTGTACAAATCGTGATGACCTTGTTGTCTTAAGCCAAAATATGAGCCAACAATAAGACGAGAAATTAAAGTTATATCTCCCAACTCTTTATCCTGAGTTCTTGCCATCAAACTAATTCATGCACCCTCCTAAATAATATTTACAATGAAAAAAAAAAAAGCAGGTTGATTTTTGGAATTATTGTAAACCAGAGGATATCCGAAGATCTTCAGTAGGTCCATGCTGGAGTTGTCCTATAATAAATAGCTGTACCTATAATGAATAGCTTCTCGTACCTATGATAAATAAATAACTCCAGACTGTTGGTGGCATATTTTGACCCAAGTTTTTACATTTAGCCTTAAGAAGTTCACTCACATGCTCATCACTATAAATCTTGCAAATGTATCCAATAGACTAAACTACTTAAATATGGGAGTGAAAATGAAGGTCCTGACAATAACTTAAAATCTGACTTTCTCAATTGTTAAACACTGAAGCAGGGGGCAAAAATTAAGCCCCTGAGGATTTGGGAAAGAAGCAGAGAGTGGCGGGGAAATTTACTATGTGTCTCTGAAGCAGATTGCTGCAGAAATTTAGTTATCATGGTTTTATAGGGAGAACTAATGAACTTAATTTGGAAAAGTAAAATTGGAAGAAATCAGGCAGATCCACAAATCATAGTAAAGTAACATACATCTTAACAAGTGGGATGCGGCAGGGCTCCATGCCATCTATCGCTCTGATAATGAATGCCATTTAGGATAGGGTATAATTTCAACAAAAAGTTGAAATAAAGGATGGATGGCTTAGGGAATTCCAGAAGGTGCTTATAGACTTTTATGTATTTTTATTTATTTATTTTTTTTTAATTTTTATTTTGAGAGAGGGCAAACGAGGGAGAGGCAGAGAGAGAGGGAAACAGAGGATCTGAAGTGGGCGCTGTGCTGACAGCAGGAAGCCGAGGTGGGGCTTGAACTCACGAACTGTGAGATCATGACCTGAGCTGAAGTCAGACGCTCAGCCGACTGAGCCACCCAGGTGCCCCTAGACTTTTATTTTTAGATTGTTCATTTACAGAGTTCAGATCATTATTTGCTGCTAGTTATTTGCTCACCAAGTAGCCAGCCATGGAAAGATAGAAAATAATGGTTTCATTTGGGGGGGGGGGGTGGTGAGAGGACAGATCATAGAAGCCTTCATTATGTGTTAGCAGGCTGCAACAGGGATCTGAGTGACCAAGGAGACCGAAAACAGGCTGCAGAGCTAGATGACCGCTAAAGAATAGTGTTACAGCCCTTCATCCTCCCACTGAAGACTTCAGACTAAAAGGAAAATCTTAGCTGAGAAAAAGAAATCTGAGTCTTTACAGCTATGAGGTGGGTGGGGGTGCTATGCTGAAGAAACACTGAAGCCCAATGTTTTAAGGCACCTGATCATTTTAGTCCCCTTCATTATCATTTTCTAAGACTAAGTGCTCTTAGAACACCACTTGAGGCTGTGTTGATGGTAGACATTTCTTGCATCAAGTGCTTTCCTGGTGACATGGTTTGGGGTTTGTTATTACACCAATCTCTCCAAACAATTTGCTTCAATTTATGACACAGAGTGTTACTTTACTAGCTAATCATGTATGTTCATTCATTCATTCATTCATTCTTCCATTCTTTTGTTCTATAACATCTATACATACACGTAGGCACTTTATGTACTTGGTTCCAGTAAAATGAAAGAAAATGACAGAGTTCCTATCTCCTCAAAAGCTCAGAATCACAGACAAAATGTTCACACATAATTATAAGACAATGACATACATTATGGTTTTCTATAAATGCATTGGGCCTCTCCCTTCTCTCTCTCTCTCGTGTGCATTTAAATTTTCATACTGTGTTCTATTGTTGAAATGTAATGCTAGAGCTGATATGATTAAACTAGCATTCAAGTCTTGACACCACCACTTCCTGATCTTGTGACCTTGAGATTTTGGTGGAATTTAGCCTCTAAACCATTTCACTTCTCAGGGCCCCAGTTTCTTCATAAGAGCTCACACTTACTGATGGTTTAGTATGAGTTAGGTACCTTATGTGTTTTACATGTATTAATTTATACAGCCTGCACAACCAACCCATGAAGAGCTTGCTAATATAATCCTTATTTTACAGATGAGAAAATTGTGGTACCAATAGGCTAAATAATTCACCAAAGATCATACAGATTGACAAGTTTTGAACACTGGCCACAGCATCTGTGATCTTAATCAGTGATATATACAGCCTCTTCAGAGTGCTAACAGTAAGGTTAAAATGAGAATATATATGGGAAAGGGTTTTAAAAAGTTTAAGCATATGAAAGAAAAAGTGTAATTAAAAACAAATCTTTTTTAATGTTTATTTTTGAGAGAGAGACAGAGCGCGAGTGGGGGAGGGACAGAGAGAGAGGGAGATACAGAATCTGAAGCAGGCTCTAGGCTCTGAGCTGTCAGCACAGAGCCTGACGTGGGGCTTGAACTCATGAACTTTGAGATCATGACTTGAGCTGAAGCTGGATGCTAAACTGACGGAGCCACCCAGGGGCCCCCAAGAAGTGTAATTTTTAAAGACTTTTAAATCCAAAACTCTGTTGGAGGAAATCAGCTAACATCTGTAGTGTCCTGCTTGTTTACTTAGCAGTCTTTCCCCTTCCTTGGATAAAGAGCATGTTCATTTCTTTCCTTTACACTCTGTCTCTCCGTACATTAGGTAGGAATGGTTCTACTCCTGCCTCCAAGCATGAACATACTGAAAGCTGGTTATACACCTGTCTTGGGCCAAAAGTAGTGGCGAGCCAAAGTCAAATCCCAACACCCTCCAAACTCCAAAGTCTTGGAAATGCCTAGCCTTAGAAAACACTACAATCAGAAGCCTTTGCTTTGCCTCCTGAAGTCTGTCATGAGACAGCTGCTTGGCCTCAGCTTTCTCAACTAGAGCAGCCCCCCCAAGTTTCTGTTTCATTGATGGCCAAGAGTCAACAAAATTACAGGTCTATATAATGTTGTTGACATGTAGGTTGTGTCCAAAAACAAGGAGAACGTGGACATACTTTCAGGCAACCACATTTTCCAATCACCATCCTCAGGCATGACAGGGAGGAAAGGGGGTATTGCTAGCTAAAGGGCATGTCCCACAATCTCACCATCTCACAGCCCTCTGAAGGGACATAGCACTTTCAAGATTGGTCCAATGAATGAAGTCATGTTGTCAATGGCTGCAGAATTACAAAGACCAGATCTCTGAGTCTACCTCAAAAGAAGACTGAAAGTCACCCTCTGTTTTGAAGTTTGGTGGGTGTAGTCAGGGTGCTCAACATAGTCTTGATAGCATAGACCTTATTCTGCCGTGTAATTTGGCTAGAATTGACATCCACACGTACATATCATGATGGAATTCATGACCATTTTAGGCCCACAGAGTTCCTACTCATTTAACTATCTAAAGGGAAAATCATTCCAAAGAGCCAAGACAAGCCAACTTAACAGAGATTTTCCTGGAATTTCCTTCCAGCCAGTGGTTCCTTCTAGCTTTATTTTTTTATGATTCAATTACCAGTACCCTGCCATTTGCTCTCATCACCCTCTTTCTCTCACTCAGCTCCCTTCTTTTCTTCAGCACACTTCACCTTGGTAATAGATGTTTTAGCCTCTGTGTCAAGAGCAAGGTTTAAGGACAAGGGCAAAGTTAACCATGTAGCACCAAACAGGATTCTCTGGACTCTGGAAACTGCCATTGCACCAAGTGTACTCGTTCCTCAGAGTGATTATATCATTAGCTGGTGCATGAAAAGCCTATTGGCAAACTTATAGGCTGGAATCCAGTGAAGCTGGGAATACAGTATATAGATCCGGTGTTTTGTTTTGTTGTGTTTTAACCTGTAAGATTCCCCAGGCACTCTGCTACATTCCAGTCAGCTGACTAAAAGCAACATCTTCCTTACTTCATTGACTCAAATTCAAGAATTATGACCTCAAAGATCTCAGATGTGGTTTCCTGTATATTATAGCTACTAATACATTAAATATTATAAAACATTTTTTCTATTTTCTCCATAATTTAGGTTGAATTGCTTGCTCCTAAACAATTATTTAACCAAGGGTCTATCTTTGTTCAGGCAAGGCTTCCCTCTGTCGCAGCCCACATAGAACATCTGTATGCAACCTGAACGTTCTCAGTGCTGACAGCCCTGCCTCTCCCCAAACTGTCACCATCTGGCCATCGGCTGTGCGCACGGCTGAGAACCCACGCATGCACATGCGCGCACCAGTCTTTTCCCTGGAAGGCTGTGAGCTCAGCATATCTCCCAGATTCTTGCCCAGTGACTCAACTGAATCTAAACTTATTTTTTCCTCACTGTTCTTTCACCTAGCCTTTACAATTATAGTTCCACCTATCAATAAAAACACAAAATTTCCTTTTAATTATAGAAAACATTTTCAATTTGTCTTACCAGCAGATTGAAGGTAAAATATATATACATACATATTTTTTCCATGTGATTTGCTATGTCACATCATGGAAATATCAACAAGTTCTGCTAAGAATTATGATATTTATACTTGGAAAGTAGTCAATTTCAACTCACTTTAAAAACAAAAATCTGATAATATTGCTTTAATCAGACACTTTAATTTCTTCACCTATTTTAAAACAATGTGCCTGCTAAAAAAAACATAATTCCTTTTGCAGCTTTATACAATTGCTTTTTAAATTGTACATGAAAATTAAAATGCCATTTCTGCCATCTCTTTATTAATTCAGCCACTAATCTTCCTTAAGTAACAGGCATCTGGTTCAATTAATTAATTAGTTATTTTGAGAAACATTTATCAGTGCTTACATTAGGTCAGCATCAAAAGTATAGAGATGTCTGGGGTGCCTGGGTGGCTTAGTCAGTTAAGCGTCTAACTTTGGCTCAGGTCATGATCTCACAGTTCATGAGTTCAAGCCCTGCATCAGGCTCTGCGTTAACAGCTCAGAGCCTGGAGCCTACTTCAGATACTGTGTCTCCCTCTCTCTCTACCCCTCCCCATCTTTGTCTCTCTCTCTCTCTCTCTCTCTCTCTCTCTCTCTCTCTCTCAAAAATAAATACTTTAAAAATATATATAGAGAGATGTCTAAGACATGGAAACTGCTATGGACCTTGCAGGCTGGTAGTTAAGCAAACATATCCAATTCAGCTCAGAAAGTAGAACTATAGAGACAAAAACCCTTCAGAGATTTTTCAACCACTTTGGTCTCTTCTAAGGCAGAACTGGGTGCCTTTGAATTCAGATTTAATTTATTAGTACAATAAGGGCCTTTTGTCCATACATAAATAAGTACATAAATAATTTTAAAACCCTCTTGCCTCACTGATAAAATTTCTTTTCAAAATGAATTTTCTTTTTCTTTAATTTACAGGTGATTTCCATCCATGCAGTGGTTCTTGACTTAGGACAGTTGATGCAAATATATGTCAGAATGAGAATCACAAGAGGCGGTTTTTCAATCTTTATGTGATCTCTCTATTCCAGTGCTCACTGACTTCAGTGTGCTCTCTCTAAAAAGATAGATTGCTGGGCCCACCCCCCAGAGTTTCTGATTCACTAGGTTTGGGGTCGGGCCTAAGAAAATGCATTCCGAACTAGTTCCTAGTGATGCTGATGCTGCTGGACTGGAGACCCAGCTTTGAGAACCACTGCTCTTTCCCATTAGACTATCAAGAAAGTGGTTGCATTTTATGAAATCTCCCAAATTACTGTGACACTCATTTCTTAACCACTAATCAACTCTGAACTTTTCTCCACCAATATCACCAAATCCTTTTTCACATTTGGTGTTTATATTTCTCACATGAAAAATGTCTGGTCATGTCTTTTCTTCTTCTTCTTTTTTTTTTTTTTTTTTTTTTAATGACACCAGTTTCTGCAGATACAAAGCTACAGATTAGCCTTGATCCTTTACATACTATTGGTTATTTCTTAGTGCAATTCTAAAATAGCATCTGTGAAGTTATTCATCTATATGTCTATCAGGGATTTAGGCGGAGAAAATGGTAACAGTATCATGAACACTACTATGGAAGTTAACATGTGCCATGTTTACATGGTTCTAAGAGCTCCATATATGTTAGCTCATTTATATCCTCTCAACAACCCAATGAAGTAAGTACTATTATCATCCCCATCCTAAAAAGAGAGAAACTGAGGCCCACCGAGGTTAAGAAGCTTGCCTCAGGTCACCCAGCTGGTGAGTGATGGGGCCCAGCCTGTCCAGTTTCAAATCCAGGCACCTAACCACTCTCTTTTCTACTGTGACCTGGAAAGGTTGAAGCTCTTAGTGTACCTATTAGTGATATTTTTGATATTTTAAGACCTTTCTCAATTTCCAGAGATGTTCAACAATTACACTATAAGTATATTCTAAATTTAAACAGTCTCACCATGAAGCAAGAAGTAACTCAAGTATTTTTAAATCTCCTGACTCTTCCTGACTACCCATTCCAGCACTGTAAATCAAGAAGGGCTCCATTTCCATTTATCATATGATAGATAGATGGATTAATGGCTAATGGAAAGCTAAGCTCTCCATGAATTTAGGGAAACAAAAGGAAAGAAAAAAATCCTAATACTCTTCAAATGAGGTTATCAAAACTTGACCAAGGCTAATTAGAACATGTATACAACTCTCCTGTGATATTATTCAGATATGACTTGTGGCAGAATAAGGTTTTGTTCTTCCATTTTTCTGTTAAAAAAAAAAAAAAGCTGTGGGGCACCTGGGTGTCTCAATTGATGGAGCATCTGACTCTTGATTTAGGCTCAGATCATGATCCCAGGGTCATGGGATCAAGTTCCGTGTTGGGCTCCACACTGAGTGTGGGGAACCTGCTTAAGATTCTCTCTCTCTCTCTCTCTCTCCCTCTGCCTCTCTCCCTACCACACGTTCTCTCTTCCTCTCTAAAAATAAATAAATAAATATAGTTCCTCAGAGAGGAAGATTAGTAAAAATAATAATGTGTTTGCTATTTGGGAGTTTCCATTGAAGATATCCATGAAAAAAACATGTCACATCAATCAACTTATACAGGAAATGTTCCATAATTTAATTTAAGGTGAATCCAAACTCTGGGTAAGTTTTAAAAGGTTGAAGACCAATAATACTGAATTTCACCCCAGATTTTAATACTCAAACTCATCCCTTTACCCCTGGTTCCACTGTGGGAGCCTGAAGACTGTCTCCTTCCCTCCCACTCCAGGTACCCATCTTGAAGGTTCAGCATGTAGGGTGTTGTTACCACTTAGACCACATGACACTATCTCTTCAAAACATTTTAACAAATGAAATTCCCTTGGCTGAGTTGTATTAAATATGCTGTGCTGGAGTGCCAATGTCTGAAATTGTAGCTTAATTTTGATCTCCAGACAAGAAAAATGTGATTAAATGATTAAAATTAACATAATATAATGTATTTTTTAGAGATATTCTTTTACAACCCATGAGGTTTCTTGAAGAAGAGATAGTTATTGTTCTTGACATTAAGCATTTCTAGTTAACTGAATTATAATATCTTAGAGTTTAAAGACAAGGCATGATTTGAATTAATAAAATCACAAACACTTGCAACCACAACTATTATGTTTAAGTGTCCAAAAAAAAAAAAAAGTCAGGAGCCCAGATTCTAGACCTGCTTTGGCCACTGGTAGCCATGTGACCTATAGCAAATAATAACCCCTCAGCCTCTCAATTTCCACATCAGGAAAAAAGAATGTATAACCAAATGTGTAGAATATCAGAGACCAGAGGACTACAATAAAGATCGATTGATCCCCAATCTAGGGTTCCTGGGCCAGCCAGGTGAATGATGCTTTTCAATAGATGACAATGAGATATTTCCCTTATAGGAGTTCCTCCAGAGACCCCTGGAAGGGGTACAAGGTTACAAATTTGCAAAGGAAAGAAAGTAGATGTAACATGGAAAACATCACTCATAATGAACACCTTAAAAAAAAAAAAAATATATATATATATATATATATATATATTTGATTATATATATACAATTTGATTAAGGACCAAAGGATTAAGGAAGTCTCTGGGCCTTGATTATTTTGCACCCACTATGCCTCACACCACCCCTCCCCCATTCAAAATGACCCTTCTTGCAAACTTCAAAATTAAATGTGTGGTGAAGGCTTGTCGGAACATCAAAATAAAACATTCTTGTCACTCTATTATTCTTTGATGTATGCAAGTACACATATACCCTTAACTACAAGTATAACTGAAATAAATAAACTCATTTTCATAATTATAAACTTCAAATTTCAAGGCAGAATGACCTCTGATTTACATGGACTCACTGTAAATGGCCTTTTTCTGGAATCAATTATCCTTGTATAATCAGCACTGCCTATGTTTTAAAATGTCTGATGGAAACAATAAATTTTACCACAGTCAACCTGCACAGGTTAACTAAAGTATCAAATTTCTTTGCCTTTGGCCAACAGTATACCCACCCAGTGTGGTAATCCTGGATATCTTCTACTGATCAGAACCAGTGATTAATATGTTTCATTAATACAAATCTGAGAAAGGATTTATTAATCATTAGATGCAACTTGGTTAGCAAAATTTTCCAAATATAGGGCCCATGGCGAGCGAGTGAATAATAAAGGTGGTCCTTAATATTAATAGGTTGGGATTCAACAGCATACAGCAACTCTTAAATTTTACAGAAGCAGAAACTGAGGCCAAATGAGGTTGCAAGTTGCCAAAATCCCCTTCCAACTTTGAATTTTTATTTGTCTAGTGAATCTACATTCCTAAGCCTTCTATATATTGTAAGGCTTAATAAATCTCACTGGTGATAAGTATATTCAACCTCAGTTCCTCATGGTTCAACTAAAACCCATTTCCTCTGTATGTAAACTCCATTCCATCATACTTTAGGAAAGGGATTGATTAATTAAAACAATCCCACGGCTTGTGTTATAATGGGCTAATGTTTAGGCATGGTTACCTTAGCTTAGTAATCTCTACTAGTAAAACATATTTATAAAAACATTTGTAACATATGCATTAAATTCCCTTTGTAGAACATGTGGCTTTAAATAATGAGGGAAAATTTGGCAAAAGCATTTTGTGTTCTGCCAAATCCAGGACAAAATGGTTTATGAAATTTAACTAAGGTTAAAGCACTAGTTCCTGCTTTTTTCTCTCTGAATTCTTTGCCTTGAGGACAAAGCTTTTCTTGGTGTATAATATCTAAATTCTCAAAGCAACTTTTTGTTGTTTTTTTCACTGTTATCTGGAAAGATGTAAAAGAATGTTAATTGAAAACTAAGAAATAAGGAAAATATTCATTCAAGTGGTTTCATGTTTAGTATCATTAAGGGTCTATTTAGAATCACATACTTAATAAGATTAATATAGTTTATTTTTTATGAGTCATCTCAACATTCCCAGAGAAAATTAAAGATTAAAATCAAATAAAAAGGGGTGCCTGGGTGACTCAGTCAGTTAAGTGTCTGATTTTGGCTCAGGTCATGATCTAGCAGTTCATGGGTTTGAACCCCACATCAGGCTCTGTGCTCACAGAGCCTACTTCAGATTCTATGTCCCCCTCTCTCTCTGACCCCACTCCCTTGTTTGTGCTCTGTCTCTCTCTCTCTCAAAAATAAATAACACCAAAGTAAACTTGTTTTTTTTTTAATTTTTTTTTCAACGTTTTTATTTATTTTTGGGACAGAGAGAGACAGAGCATGAACGGGGGCGGGGCAGAGAGAGAGGGAGACACAGAATCGGAAACAGGCTCCAGGCTCTGAGCCATCAGCCCACAGCCTGACGCGGGGCTCGAACTCACGGACCGCGAGATCGTGACCTGGCTGAAGTCGGACGCTTAACCGACTGCGCCACCCAGGCGCCCCAGTAAACTTTTTTTTTAATGAAATAAAAAGTACCACCTAACATGCTGCTCTGAGTGACCCAAGCCATTTGGATTATACCCATATATATCTTGAATTCTATTTGACCCCAAAAGACTTTGAGTGGGAAAGTCCCCAACAAACTGGCTACCACGTTATAATGAAAAATAAATCTCAGACCCAGTTTTACCATACATGTAGACAATCATTAAACAAATAATAACTAGCAGCTTCTAAAGCTTGAGGATGTGCCAGCGGAATTCTTTAGGTATTCGGCTTGGAAGTTTACTCTGGATAGATAAAAAACAAAAACAATACCAAAAACGCACGGGCAGGATTCTGTCCTAGCTAGGGACAGCCAGTAAACTGCAGAACCCTGAATGGACACAAGATCATCTAGGAGTCCAGCCTTGGGCCCCTTCATTCTGGAACAATTTTTGGGATTCACCAGATTCATACAAAAGTAGAAAAGTGTTTCTAAAATTCCTCAGCGATCCATAAATACCTTTAACATCACCAATGATGGCCCATTTCTAACATTCATAATACCTATAAATAAACCTTGAATTTCCCAGATAAAAACCACTTCTGACATTTAGTATGCTAATTAGCCAAGTCTCAGGTGTTGAGATGCAGATAGCTAAAGCACTTGTACCAGTTCACTCTGAAAAGTGGCATTTTCTGATAAATTGCTTGCCTCCTGTCTCTGGAATCTCTATGAAGGCAACTGACTGCCCTTCGGGTTAAAGCTGAAACCAATGGACACATATATGCTATTATAGCATCTATGCTGGAACATTTTAAAATAGATTACAGATTTCATAAACAAGCCTTGATTATTATTATTAGGCATTTTGAGATCGCAGGGAAAGCAGTAACCAGTGAAATCACAAAAGGAGAAATTCTGTTTCGAATTCTCTTTCCATTTCTAAAGCTGTTGGGTGTTTTCTAGTTCTGAGTTGATTTTCTTTTCAGCATATACATTTCATTTTACCATCAACCTTTACCTCTATAAATTGGTGTATATATGCATGGTAGGGGCTTGAATAGTTAATTTACTTATATGTTAAACTTGGAGTTTATTATATTTTGCCTTAATTCCTGCTGATTTAAAGCACTCACAGCTAGAGATGGTTTTATAAACAGAATGGTCTTTAAAGGAAAAGGAATGTTACTGTGCTTTTCTTTCCCTTTTTAATGCTAGTTGCTAAGCATTAGAATTGTGAAAACTATTTTTATATTTAAAAGCATTTTCATTATCTAGCTCCTATGAATTCCTATGTACACAGAGGCATCTACTGAAATAGCGAACAGGCTTTGACACTGAGTCGAGAGAAATAACCATTATGGCCAGTCTTTTTAAAAAAGTGTATTCCAAATTCGCATTCCAGAAAAGCTAGGAGAGCCAGAAAGAGGCGATTTAAATGCTATTGTCCTTTAAGCCTGTAGTGTTAGGGGCAGTAACCTGACATTCGTCCAGTCATTATGTGTCAGGCCATGTGCCAAGTACTTTACATGCACTATTTTATTGGATACATTCCCAATCATTCTATTACGGATGGCAGCACTCTACAGTTGTTAAAAAAACAGGCCTTGGAATCACGAAGATCTGGGTTTAAATCCCAGCCCCCATATTATCTCTCTGGGATCTTTACCAATTTGTTTTCTCTGGGCCTCAAATTCTTCATTAGTAAATAATACTATTTACCTTATGGGGCTAGTGCACACGCATATGTGTATGCACACACGTGTGTATTCTAATGACAGGCATATAGTCATTACTGAAAAATGTGTCTAGTTTCTTACTGTTAATGAATTAGCATTTGTAACAAAGAAATATAGGTTAAGTTGTGTTCCTCCCAAATTGTGTAGAAGCTTTAACCCCAGGACCCCAGAAGGTGACTGAGTTTAGAGATAGGGCCTTTAAAGAGGTGATTAGATTAAAGTGAGGCCTTTGGGGTGGACCCTAATCCAATCTGATTGGTGTCCTTAAACAAAGAGGAAATCTGGACCCACAGAGAGATACCAGGGGCATACGTGCACACAGAGGAAAGGCCGTGTGAGGACACAGTGAGAATGTGGTCACCCACAAGCCAAAAAGAGAGGCCTCAGTGGAAACCCAACCTGCCGACACCGATCTTCAACTTCCAGCCTCCAGAAGTGTGAGGAAATAAATTTCTGTTGTTTGGGCCACTCAGTTTGTAGTATTTGTTATGGCAGCTCTAGCAACGAGATAGAAACTATAAACACAGTTATCCATATATTGGACATCAATTTAATTCAATATTTTAAAAATAAAATACTGCATTATCAAACAATCCCAAAGTAGACATAAACATGAATTCTCCTGGGAAAAAAAAAAAAAAAGGAATCTTACCTGAGTGACAGAACAGCAAATGGGATACATTTTAAGGAGCCCATGTAAAGTTTATGTAAGTAGAAATGAAATGAAATTTTGAATGAAATTTAATACGTCAGCATTTATTCATTTACTGCATATGTATTTATGAGGCATCTATAGTGCATTCTGTGCTGAGCCTAGGTGATAAATAAACTTTTCACAGTCCCTGCTCTCAAAGAGCTCAACAGTAAATGCTCAAACAGTAAATAATGCATTTTTGTAAAATTATCCCAAACTGCTCAAAAGGTGGTGAGTTATGAGGTTTCTCATTGCCCAGAGGTATAAGGGGAAGGAAACTTAGAAGTCTACATAGACTTTTCTATGAAGGCATTGATGCTATGAACCAGCCTGGTCCACAAATGTCAACAGAATTCTAATAATATTAATCGTGGTATTAGGAATAGAACAACATACTCTTGTGAAAAGCTACAAAATCTTTGCATTTTGTAGAGGCCTCTATTGCCTCTACCTCCAAATCCTTTTTTAAAATACACCCACGTCACTCCCTGTCTACTCCCACCACCCTGTCCAAAGCCCTATTGTCTCCTGTCTGGACAACCTTGCCCTTCTACAGTCCATCCTTCACAGAATAGCGGGGTCATCTTTTTAAGTCCTAAATCTGATCATATCATTCCTGTATTTAAACTAGAGCAAAGATTTCCTATTTTCAATTAGAAAAAAAAAAAAAAAAATTCAGGTCCTTTACCTTGTCTGTAAAGCCCCCTGTGATCTCACTCCTGCTTACCCCGCAGACCTCATTTTCCAATCACTGTCTTCCACACCCACTTCCTTCTCTTTTGTAAGCAAGACCAGCTTCTCTCCCTTCATTGTAAGGCTTTTTCATTAGATATTCTCCCTCTGCCTGGAACTTCCTTTCCCCAGAGGCTTGCCTGCCTGACATCTTCTCTGCATTTCAGTTTAAATGTAATCTCCTGAGATGAACCTCTTCTGAGAACACAGTCTAAAGTTACCCACCTGGTACCATATATCAGTCTATTTTATTGTTATCATAGCACTTCTCTTTAACTAGTATTTCCTTATTTGTGTTTTGTTTTGGTTTTGCTGAAGAGTTTATTTGCTTGGGTTTTCTTGTGTCTCTTTTCTGCCCACTCTAGCCCCTCTAGAAGGTGTGTTCCCTGAGAGCCAGGACCTAGCCTGTCTTGTTCATGGCTATATCCCAGGTCCCAAAGTGACCACCTCACAGTGGGCACTCAGCCAACATCTTTTAGTCAGGGTATTGATGTAGACACAAATGCATGGCAATCTATTCTGGAAAGGTAAAAGGCCTTCAGTGGCAGAAAGGACACTTTGCATATTTAAAGTGTGCTTAGTGTGAGGGGCAGCCTGGGTGGCTTAGTCGGTTAAGTGTCCAACTTCAGCTCAGGTCATGATCTCGCGGTTTGTGAGTTCGAGACCCGAGTCAGGCTCTGCGCTGACAGCTCAGAGCCTGGAGTCTGCTTCAGATTCTGTGGCTCCCTCTCTCTCTGCCCCTCCCCCACTCACACTCTGTCTCTCTCTCTCTCTCTCTTTCCCTCAAGAATAAATAAACAAAAAAATAATAATAAAAAATAAAGCGTGCTTAGTGTGAACATGGACTCTGGACAATGTTCACACAATTGCAGTGCATTAGGCTTAAGAGGGGCACTTCTTAACAGAGGTAGTTTTAAGACAAAAATAACGACCAATGAACAAAAGCGATGACTACTTCTACTCAAAAGACAGTCTCAGTACATAGATTCAAGTGCTTAGTTTCTTGGAGATATAGCCCTTGTGATCAATTGTGCTCCTGTTGAGGGTAAACACCCGAATGATTTAGGTGCTGGATTCCTGTTTGGAAAGAAATGCTTACTGTACACAGACCAGTGAGAGGCAAACTCCTATCCTGAATTCAGTTTTGGGAAAAATCAACATGAAGAGCAGCCTCGTCCTTGGCTACTGGTGACAGTGAAGTCTATTAAGTTTTCACTCCATTCATAAAACTGACTAGCTTGTCAAATTTCTGAGTTGATCTGAATTGGATTAAAGGTAAAGGCTTATGAAAATTTTCACATTTCAGGTATTTAATTGATTTGCCATGGGAGACTAATGTGCTAGAAGTCTTAAAAAGACTAGGTTAGGATCTAGAACTCCTGGGTTAACTTTGTTATAATTATTTAATTCCACACTTACATATTGGAAGATACAACTTAGAACAAAATATTCAAAATGCACATTAATCAGCAAGTTGGTTTTTATTCTTCTATATTTTTAGATGTTAAAAATTTGACAATGAACATGGATGGCAGCACTCCACAAGAGAGATTATCTGCAAAGAAAATTAATGCATTTGGTAATCCTTTACAAATTTTGCCTCCATTGCTGAAAGACTATTTCATTACATCTAAACAAAAATGTGCAATTTAAAAAAAAATCTTATTTTTCCACTTTCTATCCTCCTGGCATAAAACATGCCATTCTGATTTAGTATATATGTGCTAGTCACCCTGACTCACCTTCTTCTCTTTACTGGAAAATTCTTTTGATTTAGTGTGCTCTTGTACATTTTTGTTGATTTCACATTTTCTTAGAATCTACTTTATTTTTTAAAATATTTATTTTTATTTATTTATTTAGAGAGATGGAGTGCAAACAGGGGAGGGGCAGAGAGGGAGGGAAACAGAGGATCCTAAGCCTTCTGGGCTGACAGTAGAGAGCCCTATGCAGGGTTCAAATGCACAAACCATGAGATCATGACCTGAGCAGAAATCAAGAGTCAGACGCTTAACCCACTGAGCCATCCAGGCGCCCCAGAATCTACTTGAATATGGCATTGTACTAGGTATTGGTTTACTCATTTATTAATTCATTCACAACTAATGAGACTTTTCTTTGTTCCATGCACATTTCTGGATATTAGGGATAGATAAGATTTCGCTCTGTCTCTAAGACAGGAGCCATCTAGAAAAAATATCTTACCTCCTCACTCCTTGGTTGTTGTTTTCTTTCTTTTATTTCTTCATTCAATGGAGATTTTTAAGTTTTTTAGCATGATTTATAATACATATCATACATAAATTTATGCTATTGAGGGATTTTTTTTGTTTAGATATTTGATTTTGTCTCACTGTCACAGACATCTGAATATGGAAATTTTAATGTTGCTACTTCTGCTATTTATGAACTGGTGCATGAAAATTTAGTTTTGTCCCTGAACTAATATGACTTTCCTGTGGGTGACAAAGGCAACTCAAGTGTATAAAGGAGTCATGTTCTGATAGCCTACTGTAGTATCCAAATCAGAACACATTTCCCTAGGGGTGCTATATTGCATGCCTTAGTGTCACTCTTAGGCCAGTTTCAAAACCTACCTAACCCACAAGGTAATTCAAATACATTAGTAACAGCACAGGCATGAGTCCTGGCTTCTGGAAGGAAGTCATTTGGAACAGAAGGAAGATTAGAAGCAAATCCTGACTTTCCTAGTCACAGAGACTCCCTTAGGTAATATTTGGAAATAATAAAAAACAGTTTTTTAGAGCAGGGGTTCTCCAACTTTAATGAGCATAAAAGCATCTGAGGGTTTTGTTAAAACACACCCTCTGCTTTAGGAGGCCCAGGGTGGAGCCTGAGATTCGGCTTTTCTAACAAGCTTCTGGGTAATGCCAGAGTGGGGTCCTCAAACCATACTTTGAATGACAAGATCTTAGATTACCATAATGAGTCATGAGACATCTGTACTTGCAATCCCTCTACCCAACCCCCCCTTTATTGATCGTTCTCCCAATTTACTGTGACATCCTGTTGTCTCTCCTCTTAAAATATTTCCTACTCCCAAATTAACCAAAAATCCCCCATCTCTACAAATAAAGATTTCAGCTAATGTGTAAGAGATAGCTACCTAATTTCAATCTCTTTATCTTCATCTGACTCATGTCACATTACCCCTAAAAATGTGGATTGATTTTTAAGGGGGGGCATGCCCTAACAATGTGAAGGCTCCAGGTGGAGCAATTTAGAATGTTGTATAAAAATAAAAAAACAGGGGCGCCTGGGTGGCACAGTCGGTTAAGCGTCCGACTTCAGCCAGGTCACGATCTCGCGGACCATGAGTTTGAGCCCCGCGTCAGGCTCTGGGCTGATGGCTCGGAGCCTGGAGCCTGTTTCCGATTCTGTGTCTCCCTCTCTCTCTACCCCTCCCCCGTTCATGCTCTGTCTCTCTCTGTCCCAAAAATAAATAAAAACGTTGAAAAAAAAATTTTTTTTAAAAATAAAAATAAAAAATAAAAAAAACAAAAAGCTCAGAGTGCTAAAGGAGGGATATTTTTGAGACAAGTCCTGGCCTGGAGCCATGTGCAGTCATATGCCTCAGGGCTCACTGCCCCCAAGCTATCCCTGTGTCTTACAGGAAGTTCCCTTCCTCTACTCTTAGACTGACAAGGCCTTTGCAAGCAAGCTGACTACTTATTTATTGTTAAGCTCTATTTTAAACAACTGGTGTTTATCAAGCATCTACTTTGTACAAGGCACTGCAATAAAGCTGTTACTTGTACATACATAAGCTCTCAGGGGACTTATGGTTTAATAGGGCTGAACTTTTACCTAATTCTTTCCTTAGAACAAACTAAACTCTGCATCTGTCCTTGTTGACTCTCCTATTTCCTAATATCCTTACACAGAGCTGGCTGTGAACTTTGGAAAGTCACTAGCTTTTGGAGGATTTGGATTTATAGAACCTTCCAATTCAAGCACTGGGGTTCTAATAATATCACTTCTGTGTAACTTTTTTTGTGTCTCCCCCTCATTCTTTCTGGTCTTTCTAATGCCTCTGCCCTCACAGACCCATCTACAATGCTATTTTCCCTGCAGTTTATTAGATTTGCTACTTCTTCACAAAGTATGCCCTTATATTGTCCTGTATCAGTCTTTTTTTTTTTTTTTTTTTTTTAACGTTTATTTATTTTTGAGACAGAGAGAGACAGAGCATGAACGGGGGAGGTCAGAGGGAGAGGGAGACACAGAATCCAAAGCAGGCTCCAGGCTTTGAGCTGTCAGCACAGAGCCCATCGCGGGGCTCAAACTCACAGACCGCGAGATCATGACCTGAGCCGAAGTCGGACACTTAACCGACTGAGCCACCCAGGCACCCCTGTCCTGTATCAGTCTTATGTCAATATCTGTGAGATCCAGCTCCTTTGACATTTCAAGTTCAAATTTATTTGGAGTCAAAAATTTAATAACCTAATGTGGTCTCCAAATGTCTTTTTTTGTATATTTGACTAGTATAGTATTAACTTATGAAGAACAAAAATGAGAATGAAGAGGAAGAAAAGCGAAACGAGACTAGATCCAGTAGATGCTTACCACACACCACAGGACACACTATTGTCTTAAGTGGGGACCTTCTACCTGCTCCATGCTGGTCATGCCACCTGAAGGTGTTTGAGTTTTCCAGCCTCTGCACTAACTATACTCCATACTAAAAGGGGATTGACCAAACAGTAATTTGTTCACCCACTTCTCTGATACACTTTAAAGGAATTTCTGACATTGTCTCACTTTGGTGCCACTATATATGTCAAGTCTCTCATTTTCCAGCATTCGATATCAGAATTTTATCTAGACAATGGTATTAAGATTCTCCAGAGAAACAGATGAGGATATGTACAATAGGATGTATACGTATACAGAGAGAGATTTTATTTTAAGAAAGTGGCTAACATGATTATGGAGGCTGGCAAGTCCACCATCTGGAGGGTGGGCCATGAGGCTGGAAAACGAGGGAAGAGCCAGTGTGGTAGCTCAGGTTGGAAGATCATCTATAGGCAGAAGTCCCTTTTGAGCAAGGAAGGTCAGTTTTTTGTTGTACTTAGGCCTCCAACTGATTGAATGGGACCTATCTAGATTATGGAGGGCAAAAAGCTCTACTTGAAGTCCATCAATTTAAAAGTTAATTTCATTCAAAAACACCCTCACAGAAACATCTAGAATGTTTGACCACATATCTGTGTTCCTTGGCCCAACCAAGCTGACACATAAAACTGACCATCACAACAGGAGCAAATGTCAAAAACAATCATGTTCTATTAAAAATACTATGGAAAAACATCCTCATGCATAACAAATATCCTAATGTTTCTCAGGAGTGATCTGACCATAGTGACTTGAACATTTTCTTCAATGTGACTGTTCTACCTAGATCCCACTCTTTGTGCCCATACAACCAGGAATTATCAGCTTTATGAGGAAGTGGTTGGGGGGGGGGGTGATGGAGAAAGATAGGTAATACAGTCATTTTGGGAAAGATAATAGATATTTCTTCCTTCCATTATATAATTAAAGGATTTTATTCCAGTTTCTTTCTGGGAAGTCTTCACTCTAGAATTACTAGAAACATTTAAAAACTCTTTAAACTAACATTTCATGTAATAAAACCATAAAGCAGAATTCTTGAACAGAAGCACTCATTCTCTTTTTGTATATATATTTACATATTGAACTCATAACAATTTCTTATTCCTTCCATGTGAAGAAATTTGTGAGACATTTTTGCTTAACTCTGGGTGGTCCATTTGTTGTTCTGTATTCATTTTGCTTGTGATTTTGCTAATTAAAAAGTATTTAATCTTTAAACTTGCATGAAGTGGGAGAAATGGCCAAGTTGACATCAAAACGCAGATCAAAAGTATTGACTCTCTTATTTCTCTTTAAATCAAGAATGAGAATTGACGTTACGCTCAAAATAAAATTATCATAGATTGTTCTTTTACATATTCTGGTGGGATTTTTTGAGTAAGATAATTTGGATAAAAGAAATCATTGCTTTGTACATGTGTCAGTTTATACGAAATAGTTTATCACAAAGCTAACACTCAGTTTTTAAGTATAGAAGAGGTGATTAGACTGTGAACAATGAAAGTCTATGTTTATCATATTTTTAGTGGGATAAAACTTTGATCAATGACGTAATTAGGAAGTTTGTGCCCCATATACTGGCTTAAAGAGAGATCATTACCCTATTCACAACGGTCTCTTTTTGTAGAGGTCTTATACCCTGTTTTGAAGTTCCAACAACTTTACATCTTTATTGATACAGTTTTGCTTAAAAAAATTAATGTTTCTGTTTTGACTGATTCATTTGCAGTAAGAGTAAGTTTTACACCCTGTGGTAGGAGGGGGTCACACAGAGGACAGTGGAAGTAGGGGAGAAGGCTGTAAAAATCCATCAAGAAATGAGCACAGCACATGAAGATATGAGTACCGGTACTATATGTTTTACCAAATGCCCTGCCTAGGAATAACTGTCTTTCTACAGACCCCATTATATGATCCTCCCATTCAATCCTGGTGTTAGACCTTGATTACTTGTCTGGATCACACATGCATTATAGAAACCAGTGCTAATATGCATAGAAATGTGGAGGTTCTCCAGAAGTTTTATGATAACAAATGGTGCCATGAACATCTCTCACATATTCATTGCCAGGAAGAAATGCATGGCTTCTTTTAAACTCTTCTCTAGTAATTATGTACTGAACAGGAATGACTTCTTTACATGTCTGCTTTGCTTCTAGACTGTAAACTTCTTGAGGGCAGGAGCTAGACTGTATTGATCTTTGTTGACAGAGAAGCTAGCTTTAGTACACTGCTTGCACAAAAAGAAGTTCCCAATAAGAATGGCTGAACAAGGGGCACCTGGGTGGCTCAGTAGGTTAAGCATTTGACTTCAGCTCAGGTCATGATCTCATGGTTTGTGAGTTCAAGCCCCACATCGGGCTCTGGGCTGACATCTCAGAGCCTGGAGCCTACTTTGGATTCTGTGTCTCCCTCCCTCACTGCCCCTCCCCCCTCAGGTCCTGTTTCTCTCTGTGTCTATCAAAAATGAATAAACATTAAAAAAAAAAAAAAAAAGGAGTGGCCGAACAAAGCACTGGATAATACTCTCGTGTACACTCTAGCATAGGTAGTTAATGATAAATGATTGAATGATAAATAACCATAAGAAATAGTATGTAACCCTCAGGCTCAGTTTTTCAGGTTAGTTTTCATTTGCAAACACATGACTGAGAAATTGTCCTCTTTTTTCCCCTTTTCTTTTTTTTTTTTAATTCAAAAAATAAAATGAGCTATTTTGAACTTAAAGGCAAAATACTCACTAGGGTTATTATCCCATCCTTCATACCATTCCACCAACCCTGTTTATTCTCACTGGGATAAAATTTGAAAACTCCAAGAAGCAATTTGAAAAAAAAGTAACAGGCAATTGTCACGGCTCTAAACTGCATATCAGAGAGTATGGTAAGCACAGTAATCAATTAAACCTGATAATAGGGACACAGAATTTATACTATTTTTAAAATAATACATTATATCTTCAAAGCATCCTTTCTTCCTCACATTTTGTAACTTCCTCACATTTTGTCCATTTGTTCAATGGACTTTTCATATAAAGTCCATTAAGTAAAATTATTCCTCCCCTATTGAATATGGGCAGGAAAATTTTCCTTATTTTCCCGATAGGCCAGATTTGTGCTGACTATGGTGTAAACCAGAAATGGAAACATCAATGCAATAACGTATCTGCAATGATTAACAGTAAAACTTTAACACACTCCTCATAATAAGGTTTGGATTAGGTTAAAGTTCTCTTTTCTCAATAAAAATACCACGCCTTATATTCCATTGTACTTTATAGATTTTGTAGAATGAATGCTTTGATTTTGCCTGCGCATCCTTCTCCTTTTAAATAAAGGAGCAATGAAACTCTTCATCTGTGTATTATCAGAGATTTAAGAGTACAATTAATAGTAATAATAGTAATAGTAATAATAATAACAGCTTACACTTGCAAAAGGTTTACCAGATGCTAGCACTGATTTAAGTGCTTTGCAGGTATCAACTCACTTATTTCTCAACACATTCTGTCAGATCAGTATTATTATTCCTCTATTACTTATGAGGTCTCTGAAGCATGGAACGGGTTAAAACTTGTCCAAAGTCACTACCAAGTAAGTGGCAAAGCTGGGATTTGAATACAAGAAATTGGTCTCTGAAGTCTATGCTCTTAATCAGTAGGAAGTAAAAATTCTAAAATAAACCATATGCTATAAATATCAACACTATATAGGCAGGGATTGTGTCTGTTGGGTTTACTTTTCAATACACTGTCTTACACAGTGCCAGGCACATAGTTTCATAAAAGATTATAAAATGAATGCCAAAGTAATACAGGTACATTGCATAATATTCATAAAATGCAAATAAGAAAAAAATTAATCTGCAATCCCAATATATTGCGTTTTGGTATGCATCATTTCATTCTTTAATAAACATATGCCCTTTTTTGCATCCATACACACAAAATATCATTCTTTATTATATTTGTAGACTTTTTCACTTAGAATATTTCCACATCAAAAAGTCCTTTTCTGCAACAATAATTCTTCCCTTCTACAATATTAGGTATTCTTGCATGATTAATTTTAATTTATATTTTGTAAATAAAGTCCATCTTGATGGGAAAGTCATGCTCTTTCTATATATTTGGGGTTGTATCATGTTAAAATATAAGGTATTCTCATGTTTCCCTATCTGTAACACAGAATTTGCTGTCTAAAATTCTAACATTAGTAACATTTGATAGGCAATCTGGTTCTTAGTAGACATAAGAATGAGTAAATTAAATGAGTATACGCATGAGAGTACATTTGTCAACTAGTAAGGATGTGATATCTCTTCACGTGTCTTTGTTTAGATGTTATTATACAGAGGATTTATCTTCTGTTTTGTTTTGATTCTTTGAATAGTTTTGTATTAATTATGTTGTTTTCAATTTACAAATTACACCGTCTTAGTTCTTTTGAGATCTGAATTTAAAAATGCATGTCAAAAGTATGACAGCAAATTTATACTCAGCCTAACACCAGCTAATTTCAAAGCATGGCATTTCTATTCTAGAGCCAGTGGAGTATTTTTGTTAACAAGAGGGATAAGAAGAAGCCAAAATTGATATGCTTTTTTTGATGAAATGTTCAAACATTCAAGCTTCAGTACACTCTGTTACACAGGGATGATGGGTTTTCAGGTCTTTTTTAAATTTAATTAGTTGAAAATGGAAAAGTTAATTACATATAATTATAACTTTGCTTGAGTATAGGACTTCCATAATACAGCAGATAAAAAATGGTTCTTTTACTAATAGGTGTGCTGATATAGTCTACGACATCCCAGGATGGGTTTTGTGGTAATGTTTTAGATGACTTTATCCTAGCTCTATAGACTTGTCAACCAACACATACAAGATATTTTGAACTTAAAATAAACAACTATATTTTCTTTCTGATTTGAGTCTTATTCTGTGACTATCTGTTGATAACCCCAAATCCTTTACATATCTTGGCTCCTATCTTTTACAAGCAACAATTTCATAGAAACCTTCAAGGGACAATGGGATTATGGACAGACTTTCTTACTACTGTGCATATGATCAAAAACAAATAAGCATCCTCAAAATAAGATTAGTGTTAGGCATATAGAAAGTTTGCTCCATAAATATACAGAACATTTCAAAAAGTTGCCAAAAAATTCACTAGTTAAGACAAATATTTTAAGTACAAAAGATATTTTCCAAACTCAAACAATGCAATCAGTAAATTCAATGGCTTTTTCCTTGATCTCCACACTTCCTAAACTTTGTTATACTTGACTTATTATCTACTATTCTTCTTCCTTGTTTTTTTTTTCCAATTCCCACATCATAGATATTCAACGACATAGCAATTTTGGATTCTTTTACTTCCTACTTCCTGCTTCCTTCTTTCCTTCACTGTCTCCCAAGTCCCTTAACTGTAGGCCATTCCCAAGACAGCTTCCCTGTCTGCACTCTCTCACATGATTTCTCTTAGTGAGACAAACTCTGTCTTGGAGCTATCTATGTGTTATTTCCAGATTTTCCTTTCTTTGATCAGGCCCCTATCACATCATCCAGTCCTTCACTACCTGGCTATTCAAGAATTACCTGAAATTTTAGCCAGTCTCAAGTGACATATGAGCAATCTATAGGAAATCTGGAGGGAGACTTCTAAAGAAAGTGAACAAAATTGGTGTTTTTGGAAGAATAGCAAATAGTTCCGTTTGTTGTAAGTGTGGTGAGAAAGGAGAATGGAAAGGCATAAGATTAGAGCAGTAATACAGGGCCACATTATTTGGCATCTGACGGGTTATATATTTTATGAAGCCTTTGGATTTTATTCAAAATACGATACCTTTGGAGGTTTGAGGTCATGGGAGCAGCAGATTCTGTTGACACTTTTAAATAATCACTTTGACTGCTGGGTAAAAAAAAAAATAGCAGGAAAAGCAAAGACAGGTATAGGGAGAACAGCTAAGTTGTATGCCATTGTACACTTCCAGGTAAAAGATTAGAAATGAATGCATAGTAAGAGTCAAGGCCAGCCCACGAATGCCTTCTTAAACCATAATATGGGGAACCTGGGTGGCTCAGTCTGTTGAGTGCCTGAGTCTTGATTTCAAGGTCATGATCTCAAGGTCATGAGATGGAGCCTCTCATCTGGGCTCCCCACTGGGCATGGAGGCTGCCTAAGATTCTATCTTTTCCTCACCTTCTGCCTCTCCCCCACTCGTGCACCTGTGTGCACTCTCTCTCTCTCTCTCTCAAAAAAAAGTGTGTATATATATATATATTTATATTATGTATATAATATATATTATATATAATGTATATACATATACTATATATATTACATATATAATATTATATATTATATATAATACAATGTATATAAATATGTATACATAATTATATACAATACACAATATATAATTATATATAGATATAATATATAATAATATTATAATATAGCATATATATATAATATATATGCTATATATATATAATACAGCATATATATGCTATATTATATAATATATTATATAATATAATATATAATATATATAATATATAATATATAATATATATTATATATTATAATTTATATATATTATATATTAATTATATATAATTATATATATTATAATATATATTATATATATATTACATAATATATAATGTATATATATTATATACATATTATACATATATATACATATATATTATATAATATATATTATATAATATTATGTAATATATAATATAATATATATATTATATGCTATATTATATATATGCTATATAATATATATGCTATATATAATATATATGCTATATATATAATAATATATAATATAGCATATATTATATATTATATATTATATATTATATAATATATATACAATATATAATATATAATATATATCAATATAATATTATATATTATATAATATATATTATATAATATATAATAATAATATAATACATATTATATAATATATAATATTATATTATATAACATATTATATTAATATATAATAATATTACAATAATATATAATATTATATTATATAATATATAAGTATATATTATATTATATAATATTATATTATATATTATATATGTTCTATAATATATATTACATATGTTCTATAATATATAATATATTATATATTATATATAATATTATTATATAATATAAATATATATTAAATATATAATAATATAATATTATATGATAATATTATATAATATACAATATATAATATAATACAATATATAATATATTATATGAAATAATATTAATATATATAGTATATTTATGGAGCTATTTAACTTACAGTGAAAAATAAAGAAGCACTATTTCTATAATGGTAATGAAGTATGAAATAAAACAGAAAATAATACCACTTAATATGGTTTATTATTAAAAGCTGGCTTTATTAAGAGATTTGGAATTAGGTAGAGATTTATAAAATGATTGTTGGGAACTTCTGAATACTTTCAAGAGCTTGAGAGGGCAAAGGAATAGTTCTTAGTCATCTTTACTCTTACTTTAAAACTCATGACTTTCCCCTGTAAGAGTGTGGGGTTTACTGTCCATGATGAACATAGCCTTTGATATTACAAAGGGAAGGGGAGAATCTGAGAGAGAAAAACATGGTAAGAGGTTTTTTCCTGAGGTAAAAGAGAAAGAGCTGGAATAAAGCTGAGAGAGGAATACAATTAAAGAGGATGTTGTGTACATAGCAAACACCAGCTAAAGTGGAGTTAACTGAGCTATGAAAGGTGGGAGATAGGAAAGAGGGAGACCACAAAATGTGCCTGGCCCACCTAAGTGGGAAGAAAGAATCAGTGTGAAAACAAAACAGAACAAAACAACAACTTTTCAAATGACTGGATGATGAACATCTCACAGTTTGGGGAATGAGAGGTGGGGGACCCATCCAATAAAATATATAAATGGTAAGTTTAGAAGATAGGGTTGTTAATGTAGAAAAACCTTATGCTGTGAATTATCAAGAGATTGCCCTTGGAGCTAATAAAGATTAAAAGATCCTTCCTGAAATTTAGGGGACAAAAATTATAAATGTGTTTACTTAAACTTCTTTCAATGGTGTCAAGGAATTTCCCACTCTAGAATATATTGAGATATTAACTACATCTATTCAGGCAAGTGATAGTTTTCTGAGATCTATTGGCAAAACACTGTCATGCTTTAATTTGTGAGCACTGTTTACTCTTATGAAATAGGATATTAGGGGGTATATAATTCTCAGTTATGTGTTCTTATAGAAGTAGTCTCCTTTATTATTTGATAATATATTCCAAAGTTTATATCTGCTTATATGTGTGTGTATGAGCAGAAGGATCATGCCACGTTCTTTCTGGACAATGGTATCATAATTTCAACACGCCTCTATTAATGATTTCACTGGAGTTGCACTTCAGGACTCTACATGTAAAACTGATCATGAGAATTGAACTCGAACCTATTGATATAAGGCCACACTCTATGAAATATCACATGTATTTTAAATGTCACTAATTCATACTCCCTTCAATCTAATTCATTATAAAACAGACAAAAAGATAAGTCCATGATAAAAGAAAAATACATGCATTAGCATTTACAACAGTAAGAAAATCGATAAGGTTTTTAAATAATATACCAAAAAAATCTCTTATATTTTTATCTTCCCTGGCCAGGGAAATTGTGTTAACAGCATGCTAGCAAGAATCATCCTAATTTTTGCAAACACAATTTTTACTGCAGTGTAGGCAGGGCCTTAAATACATTTCTCACTACTGCATCTATTTTTAATTTCTAATTCAACATGGAATTCTTAATTCACTGTCTCTAAATTGCAGGCTATTTACAAAGGCTTAGGTGAAACACTATGCTTTTACTGGGTATTTTATTTTTAACTTTTCTCTTCCCTAGGAATAACACAAAATGGACCTCTTTTGGAAATGTGATAAGGATATAGCTGGTGCATTTTTCTTCTGCAATATTCAAAATAGATTTCCTGCATCAGCAATGACAGTGTTCTCTCAACCAAGCAAGTATCAGCCAAAGTACACTCTGAACATAACGCACGCAGGGTTAATCAACCTCAATATATAAAGGGTAAGCTATGTGAAGTGATTTCAAAACAGCAAAAAATTCTTAATAGTGTTTAGATTTTTTGAAAAATGTTGGTCTCTCTCTGTCTCTGTCTGGAAAGTTTGCATGTCTGGGTTTTAGATTTCTTGTTGTTGTTAAAAAGAAATGCACAACCAGTTGGTAATGTGCAGTGTGGCTCTACTTTTACTCATCATGACCTTGAACAACAAGATTCTACCTACTTACAAGGTCCAAGTATCACCCACGGGACAAGGGTAAAGTTTCTTGTACACCATACAAAATGTGCATTTTCATTTCTCCCCACAGACAAGTATGAACTTTGAATAGTTTCCATTGCTCTCCCTGTAACCTCAGAATGACAAGGAAGCAGCATCCTACAAGGAGATGTTACAGTAAATGTTTCTTCAGAAGCTTTATAGTGATCTCTTCCAATAATATAAGCCATGAAACAACAAATACATTATTTATGAGGTGTTAATATTTATTGTATCTTAAAAAGTCACCACAGAAACCCAATCTTTGGTGATTATAGCAAGAATAGTTATTACCTGGGGGTGAAGGTGGCTAGTTGTTGACAGGAAAGGAGCTGAGGGAGCTTCTTATTATCTTCAGAGTGGTAGTTGCATAGGTGGAATCCTATGTACAATTCATCTAGCTACACAGGTAGGGCCAGTGCCCTTTATATATATATATATATATATATATATATATATATATATATATACTTGCTTGGTGTGGAGAACACTGTCACTAATGATGCAGGAAATCTATTTTGAATATTGCAGAAGAAAAATGCACCAGCTATATCCTTATCACATTTCCAAAAGAGGTCCATTTTGTGTTATTCCCAGGGATGAGAAAAGTTAAAAATAAAATACTCAGTAACAGCTTAGTGTTTTGCCTAAGCCTTTGTGTGTGTGTGTGTGTGTGTGTGCACACGTGTGAGTCATGATGTATCATGGCCAAAATTTAACAAAAAAACTTTAGGCTTTGATGAAAATCAGACACAAGTGTATTACAGGGACATATTATTCTGACTCAATAGTCAGTTCTTAGTACCAATAAATAATATTTGACGGAAAGTCTATGTTATGTTTGGATAGAAATTTATTAACCAATAGTAAAGTAATATCTGTTAAAGTGAAATCAATTTTCTTTTTTTGTTCAACTCTCATTTGGGGACAAATTAGATATTTATTCTGTACAGTATCATAGCCTGCATTTCTTAGCCTCTTCTACCCACCTTTTTGTTGTCCACACTCACTCTTCAGCAACAGAAAAGCTATTCTCTTTTCTCAGTAAGGGCGGTCATTTGCCCTTTCTTTAAAAAGGACAAAGCTGAAGCTGAACCACAGAGCAAAACCTTCAGGACTCTAACTCTGCTTTCTGAGCTAGGAGTATTAGGAGAATCTAGGCTGTGTGTAAATCAAAAGGTTTAGGGCTTAGAGCCCAATGAGTTGTTGTTTTCTTTTTGCTTTTCTGTTTATTTTTTTTAATATAGAAAGTAAATTAGGCATAAGCTAGGAAAAAAGTTATCACCTGTGGGAAATTTTTTGAAATGTCTGAGAAAAAAAATCATCATAAATCCCCTTTAGGTATTTCTGGTTGTTTAAAACAATTCTCATCACCTCTTATTTTTATTCATAGGCCTTGTTCCTTTTTTTCCACATGGATTTGGGGAATTTACAGTTTCAGAAATGTGTTGAGCATATTTTATGAATTGAGTGATCTTCTAACCCAAAACAAAGTGAATCCTGCCATGCCAATGTCAACAATCTTCTCTAAAAGATTTTAGAATCTTGTTCACAGAGACAATAAGGCCTTTTAAAAAACGAATAGCAAAAAACAAAAACAGGAGATTTTTTAAATTTGTGATTTCTAGGGAGAGGATAATGCTCCAAAGTTTTATAAAATGAAGGGATGGGAGAGGGGCAAGCCCTGAGAGAAAAAGCCCATGCTACATTTCAATTATTGTCTATACCTTAACACATTTAATTTTGCCTCTAAAAATTCTGAGGGAAGATGACATTCCCTTTATCACCTCTATCAAGAAGAGTAAAAAGAGGTAATTTTTGTTCAGAAACCTCTGAATGAATTTAGTTACAGAAATTACTTTTAATCTCATCACTGTTATGGTCCTATTTGTTACAATTACCATTGGTGAGTTTTTATAGTTAGGTAACTGGTCATCCTCAAGGCCACCTCAGAAAAAATTGGTAACAATAAAATAAAGGCAAACCTCAAAGTATAAGAGACTTTTATTTTATTTATTTATTTTTAAAAATTTTTTTTTCAACGTTTATTTATTTTTGGGACAGAGAGAGACAGAGCATGAACGGGGGAGGGGCAGAGAGAGAGGGAGACACAGAATCGGAAACAGGCTCCAGGCTCTGAGCCATCAGCCCAGAGCCTGACGCGGGGCTCGAACTCATGGACTGCGAGATCGTGACCTGGCTGAAGTCGGAAGCTTAACCGACTGCGCCACCCAGGCGCCCCAACGAAGTATAAGAGACCTTTAAAAACTGAGAACAAACTGAGGGCTGATGGGGGGTGGGGGGGAGGGAAGGGTGGGTGATGGGTATTGAAGAGGGCATCTTTTGGGATGAGCACTGGGTGTTGTATGGAAACCAATTTGACAATAAATTTCATATATTTTTTAAAAAAAAGGCAAACCTAAAGGCATCTGGGCCCATAATGATTTATAGTAGTTTACATACACACGTACACACACACACACACACACACACACACACACAACTACACTTGAAATGAATATTTCAACCTGCCCTTTTAACTTCCTCAGTCCTAAAATTACGGCTGAAAAATAATCTCTAAGATGAGTTAAATGGTTGAGGTAAGCATGTTTGAATATTCTGACCTATTTCTCTGTAACCTCCAAAACTCAGCTGCTTAAAACAACAGTAAAAAGTTGTTATCTCATATAGAGTCAGGAATTCAGGAATTGCTTAACTGGATGGTTCTGGCTCAGTGTTTGTCATAAGGTTGTAATAAAATGTTGGCTGAGGCTGTGGTCATCTGAAGGTTTGCCTGTACCTACAGTATCCTTCTCAAAGATGGCTGCTGGCAAATTAAAGGCTTATGGTTGGTGGGAAGCCTTAGTGCCTCCCCATATGGACCTCCGCAGAGAGTGGATGAAGCTTCTTCCTGACATGACTGCTGGCTTCCCTCTGAGCAAGTAAACCAATAGGAAGCAAAGCGGAAACTGCAATTGCTTTCATGATCTAATGTCGAAAGTTAAAGCCCACGATCTGAAGGCCCTGAAACAAGTTATCTGCCCCCTCCCTCCCATACCTAGCAAACAATGGTAGAACAAAGAACACTCCCCTTGGAAAAGGGGGAAAACTGGAGGCACAAAAGGGATAACTGGTCCATTATAGTTCTGAAAAGAGGCCAATATTGGAACTGGAAATTTCCATATACATTGAATTTGAAATTTCCATATACATTGAACACTCCATTATTTCTGCAATATCCTATTGGTTACAGAGGTTCGACCTGTTTGGTGTGGGATGTTGGCCACTACCTCGGCAAATGGCAAAGCATAGAAAACTCTTATGAAAGCTTACCATTTTCAGTTGCTTATGTTTTATGTTAAGAGACTTATAGATTGTAACTAAGTAAACTAGTGTGGCTTGTGTGCTACAGCATCTGTTAATGATACCTACGCAGTAGTTTTAGAATACCAAAAGGAAGGATAACCAATGCTTAATTAATAGAATATATCCCTTGTCCTATATGTGTAATTTACCAAACATGGGCACTGCTAGCTTTCTGTCTATTGGCTGAACAGCTTCTTGAGAGAAGTTCCTTTATCATGCTTATTAGCCACCGGGAAGAAAAAGCTCACAGCTATGACAATATGGCAAGCTGGTTAAGAGCATTGCTTTTGGCAGCAAAAACTTGGAATCACGGACCTACCAGTTACTAATCATGTACCTCACTAATGGGGAAATGGAAAAGATGAAATGAAATAATGTATGTAAAGCACTTAGCACACTGGCTGGTCCAGAGTAAGCCCTAATTATTATTTTTATTACATAAAATTATGGAGGGACACCTGGATGGCTCAGTCGGTTGAGCATTGAACTTCAGCTCAGGTCATGATCTCATGGTTCGTGAGTTCCAGCCACACATCCGGCTTGCTGCTGTCAGCCTGTCAGAACAGAGCCTGCTTTGGATCCTCTGTCCCCCTCTCTCTGCCCTCCCCTGCTTGCTCTCTCTCAAAAACAAGTAAATATTAAAGTAAAATAAAAAATAATGGAAATTATCTGTGTATTTCACTACTCTTTGGGTCAAAGTTTTCCATTTGCAGAATTAGGGGGCTGGACTCAATTTCTCAGGTTCCTTACAGCCTTACCAGCCTACGGTTTTTCCAGCTGAGTTACCTACCACAGCTTTTTTTTTTTTTTTTTTTCATAATAATCACTTGCATTTACACAGCACTTTTAACTTCAAAATCTTTTGGTATCTCTTATCTCTCTTGGTTTTCATCATCACCCTGTGAGGCAGTGGGCAGGGTAGGCACTATTATCCTCATTTGACTGATAAAATGAGATACTGAGGGATTTTAACTTGCCCGAGTTAGTTAGTTGCAAAGTCAAAACTACAGGAATCTGGCTCAGATTCTTTTCTCTAGGCAACATGGCCTGTCTTAGTGTTTAATGTACTTTACTTCAGCCCAGGAAACATGAAAAGCAGTTAAAGAAATGCCCAGAAAAGACCACAGACTTTGAGTATAAATAATATGGGTAGTTTTAATCAAACCCAATGGGAGATAGGATGTGTATTATATCTCATTTGTCCACACCAATCTGAAAAGATCAATTTACTATGCACCTTGACTCCCTCACAACACACCATGATGTTGTAATATGTATTGATACGATGCTGTCATTTCCAAGAGCTGTGTGTAACTTTTTAACCACAGGATATGAGTAATTACTCAGTTCATCAGCTTTCTTCCTTTGCTGTTGATTGTTTCCAGTTTCAGCCAGGGTTTTTACATTAAATGGATTAGCTTCTTGACTATTATAATCAGTTGCCCTATTTGAAAATCAATGGCTAGAAAACATGTCCAGAGGAATTAAAGGGCATGTAGTTGGTGAGCCTAAAATGGATAATTAAGGAGTGGTATAGAGTGACGCTGGAAGTGGATAAAGAAAAGGAGCTGGAGGAAACATTTTCAGCAGCCTGTCTTCTGCCATGTTCCTTCCCTGAAGTGCGACTCACGCTAATTTACCAGGGCATTGAGCCAAAATGTTGGTCAAATATTGACTTTTTGTTAGCAAGACTATCTGGTCACACCCTAGTTCAGAGTAACAAACCACCAGCACGGTAGGTGAAGCTCCATTACTCTGTATTTAGTCAAAGAACTTACTATCTTCTTACTTCCTGAACCAGAATACCATTTCTATTTTCACAGTATTTATTTGGTATGGTCTTCAATCATTGAATTCCTGTGAATGAGACAGCTTTCTTTCTAATCTTAGAAATACAGTAGACAAGATTCCAGCTGAAATTAGCCACTAGTTAGGAGATGGTGTGCTCAATTCCAAAAGAGAATCTAAAAAATTTGAATCAAAAAAGCCTCACCAAGTCACTTCAACCTTCTGAGTGTTGAGCTTCAGTCTCTGTGGAACTTTCTAAAACTTATAGTTATGTTATAAATATATATGCTTATGTAATATACAAATATATTTCTTTTGTAGATAAAATATTTATCATATCAATGTACTGTTTATTATATAAATCTCATGTATAGATCATACACAAGTAGAATATTCATGTGTTTGTATAAAAACAATAAGATCACCCAGCCAACATAGCATTCTTTCAAGGGTTCAGTGTCAAGAAATGATGTGCTGTTGAACGATGGAAAATTTTTTTAACAAGTTATTGAAATGTCTGGGCTAAAAATTTAGTTTAGGTCATAAACTTCCTTTAAAACATTTATATAAAGTTAAATGCCTGTTTATAAGGAGCTCTTGATTCGATTTTATTTTCCCACTGGGAAGTTTGGGTGGAAACAACTCTAACAAGCTCGCCTGTTCTTAAAGTCTTAAAATGAATACTTCCTCAGGCCCAACTGAAATATAGTCAATTTATTTTGAAGACCTCTAGATTTTTTGTTTTCTGAAGAAAAGTTTGGACTCTTTCGACACATGCAAAAAAATGTTTTGTTAAAAAAGCTTTGGGAATGACAAGGTTTGCTCTCCTCTTGTTAGACCATGGGTGTCAGTCCAGGATTTCACAATCTTCTTATGACCTAGCTCTCTATTAGTACCTTCAATGGGAGTATGTGTAAATGGGGGCACAGTGTATTCTGCCTCTTTGATAAGGAACAGCTGTGTACCTCAAAATGAGTACCCACCAAATTTTTTGGAGGCTTCCCCCAAACCTCAATTACAAGGAAGTTACAAGAAGCCAAGTTTCTAGTTCCGCACCTGGGGTCTTTGCCTTGCCTGTAAGCTTCTTGCGGTTGTGACTTACATTGCTTTGACTTCCTTTTTAGCAGTTCCCATTGCACAGTCCTGGGGGGCACCAAACTGTAGCTAATAAATGCTTGAAAAATTCATTTGGTTCCCTAGACTGATAAGGGAAGGAGCCAAGAGAGACCTCCAGGCCCAATCACAGTCCAGAAATAGAGCCTCAGGGCTGGACCAGCCTGTGTTTGTCCTGTGACATCACTGGTGAATTTTAGCAGACATAAAGCTGTAACATAGTTAAAACGGAGCAAACCATTTTATTTCAGTTGTACCCGAGCTCTAGCTTTCCTGTGATTGCAAGCAGCACTGAAAAGTTCTTTACTATTTTTTCTGTCTCACATATAATTTCCTGAGATTGCATGATAACAGAGACATCTGCATTATTACAATTTAACAAAGTTATTGAAATGTGCTAGAAAGAATATTTTATAACTTTTGTTTCTTTTTTACATGTAAGATGCAAGTTATAAAATATAAATTATTTTCTTTTTGCTCAGTTTTTATTAGCTTCTCATATATTTTTCAGCATTATTTTTTCCCAAAAGAGAATAGCAAAGAAGACAGTTTAAATGACAAGTATCTGTTTTTCACAGTTGTGGCATATGGCCTTCTCTAGAGGCTATGAAATTTGAGAGAATTATTCTCCCAAATCCCTTTCACCTCCTTACACATAAATGACTGCCTAGACCACGTATGGCTGAGTGTTTTCCATTTCCTGGGCATGTCAGCATATCATTCAGAAATGAATTTCCCTTTCAGCCAGTCAGCAAATGTGTAAGGAGTATCTATACATAAACTATTTCCTAGGAAGTAAATGACTAGAACACTTTTCTCTTGACATCTTCTTAAAAATGTTACAGGTCTGTATTGGCCAACAAAATGAATGAAATTGGGGCGATTTTATGAGACACAGACGGAAGAGGTCTAAAATATTGTCATTGCTAATAAAGAAGCATGTCTGGCAATGAACAAAACATGTCAGCAGGAGAGAGTGTAATTTTGCATTGATTTTACCACATTGAATAAATTAAAATATAGGGATGTTTAAGCAGAAGGACCTTGGGTAATTTCCACTCTCTTTCTGTTTAGGTTTGGTCTACTGGGATTTGGAGTAAATGTAAATCTGTACTTTTATTTATTTTTAAGTTTATTTATTTATTTTGAGAGAGGCAGAGAGTGTGAGCAGGGGAGGAAGAGAGAGAGGGAGAGGGAGAGGGAGAGGGAGAGAGAGAGAGAGAGAGAGAGAGAGAGAGAATCCATAGCAGGCTCCCAGCTGGTCAGTGCACAGAATGCAACAGGGACAGGCTGGAACTCACAAACCAGTGAGATCATGACCTGAGCCAAAATCAAGAGTTGGACGCCTGACTGAGCCACCCAGATGCCTCTAATTCTGAACTTTAAATTATTTTTTGAGGCCTCTTATTGGAGGCTTCTTATTTTATTTTTGTTTTGTTTTGTTTTGTTTTGTTGTAGGAGGTTTTGTATTATTTTTTGGCATTAGATATATGCTTAAAATATATTTCTTCATTAACTCCATAAATGAAATAATTGCAGAAAATTGATCAGAAAAAATTTTAGAAAAGAAAATATTGAATGAACTCACAGTCCTATAAAAGATACTACTTTCAAAATTCCCTTAAAACTGACATCTGGTAACCATTGTATTTTAAACATATTTGAAATGAAGTCCATCCTTACATGTTTCCAGAGGCTTTTCTTTATATTCCTTTTAATGGGCAATACCAACCTACCAACTGTTGTACAATAAGTGTTTTGGAACATATTTAGTGTCTTTAGCAATATTACTTTACAAGGGAAAAAGGTGAATTTAGAGAATTGCATTTTTAACACCAATTTAATTAGCTTCATCCTTTTTGCCCCCTTGTAAGATTAGAAGACACAGCATTCCATATAGTCTACTTCCCCTTCCGATTCTGCCCAAATCCTCAGCTGGAGGATTTCTACCTGTAACATTTAAGATAGGAAAACTAATAGGACAATAGAGCCCTCAGGTTGGTGGGGCCATTATGAGTCCAGGAAATATACTTATCCTGGTAACACCACATCTATGAAGGTTGTACATGAAGTAAGAAGCAGAGTCAGAAAAATCTGCTCATGAAGCCATTCAGACTCAACAGAGGCATATCTACTAGGAAAGTAACTTATTAGTTTAGAATAGGGGCTAAAATGTTGGGTGTGCAATTAAAAAAAAAAGATCTCTGAACAGAGCTTGGTAGACTGACTCTCTTTTCTACTTCTGGATATTGGGGACCCTCAGAGACCATTTCTCCATCTTAGAAATTGCCTGGGACATGCTACCAAATTATGGGTCTCAGGCTGTTTTTCCAAGATTCTAGGGTGTATACTTCCCCCCTGTTATTGGTGTCATTATTATACCAATCATTGCTCTGTCAGACGACAGTCACAATGGGTTAGGATTCTGTTTCATAGCTCATTTTACATTGATTATATTCCTGTACATTTTTTATTGTGATATAGCTTTTTTATGGCAAAGCCCCTGGTCTTAAATGTAAAGTGTGGTGGGTTTTACATAGGTATATACACATGTAACTATCACCCCCAGATCAAGATACAGGACACATCCAGCACTCAGAAAATTTCCTTGAGCCCCTCTCAGGCAATCCTATCCCCAAACATGAACTTCTAGCCTGAACTCTATTCCCATAGTTGAGATGATCATATTTTAGTTGGTTTGTCTTGATCTCATCTACAAAAGTGTTTTAGTCTCATTTAAATACCAATTTTATTGAATAAGAAATTAATTTCAGGAAATTTTCCTGTAAAAGATAACCCTGACCAGACTATGTGGAGTCTATCTAAGTAGAAAAAATTAATATGTTTAAAAACTGCCTTTACAACTTTTTAATGCTGTATCTCTCCCTGGTTTTAATGCTCACTGACCTGCTTGCCCACCCCCTTACCTTGTAGCTATAATAAAATCTGAGGAGGGAAGAATTGGGCTGGTGGGTACATCTAGAGAGAGATAAAAATCAAGAACAGTTGAGAGAAATGAGGGAGAGAAACCTGTTTAGGAAAGTAATTGGTGATAATATGGATTAGGGAGGCAGAGGAGTTGAAGATCTATTGGAGAGACAAATTAGTAAAAAGGGAACTATTGTGGGCAGAATTTAATGATTCAAGGATCCATAGAGCACACCAGTCCCAGTGAGCCAGCCAGTTCATATATTGATCAATATCTGCTTAATAAATTTTTGTTGACCGCATCATAGGATTGCTTAAGCGCTATAGTATTGTGTTGATTTAGCATCTTGTCTTCTCAGAACTGTCTTCCATGTGTGTTGTCTAAGCAAGCTTTGCCTTTCAATCTGAAACATACTAGAAACTGTTCTCTGGCTAACCTGCTAGCTAAAGCAGGACTGGTTAATGTCGATTGGTCTACTATGGACAAAGATATCCTAATAAGGAAACTTTAGGGCCCCCTTCTTGTAAGCTAATAGAAAAATACAATGACCCATTTCAAAATAATGGTTTAAGTGGTTTTCATATTGAATATATATGGATTAGAGTATTCCAGCTATCAGGGCACCTGGGTGGCTCCGCTGCTTAAGCGTCTGACTCTTGATTTCAGCTCAGATCATGATCTCACGGTTTGTGAGATTAAGCCCTGCATCAGGCTTTGTGCTGACTGCACAGAGCCTGCTTGGGATTCTCTCTCCTTCTCTCGCTGTCCCTCCCCCAATCACACACATGTGCACGCTCTCTCTCTCTCTCTTTCAAAATAAATAAACATTTAAAAAAATAGAGTATTTCAGCAGACTATTAGCATATTGTATAAACAGTTAAGGGAAAATATTTTGTAAATAAAAGCACAAAGTATTTTTTGTTTCTCCTTTGGACTGCTTCTTCTTTATAATGATAACATTTCTTCTAAATTCTACTTTTTCAGTAGAAAACTTGCCCCTATTAAAACAAAATTAAAGCAGACTTGATTCTTTGTAATTGTTTTACACAGAACTCTCTAACTTCCAAATTTATTCTTGGGATGGGCTAGAAATAGTGCAGGTCAAATTGATGCCATAAAGTAGATGCAATACCAAATCTAGATTTTTTAATAAATCATGAGTATCCCAAGCTAATGTAATGAAGTAAGGGTTTGCAAGTAAATCAATCTGATAGTTTCCTCTTCTTAAATTAAAGTTAGTTTCAATGAACATCTTAGTTAAATAGCTAGGTTGAACTTGGTCGAACAATAGGTGAAGTGAACATCTTCAAGAACAACTTGGAAGGAAAGAAAATGTCACAAAAACTTAACATGATCATTCAGAGCCTGTACATGTGTAGGAGAAGAAATTATTCTATTTCTTTGACTTAGTGATTAATGTTTACAAGCTCTATTGAACTACTTCTCTTCCAATGCTTGCCTCTGTAATTACTGCCCAGCCTGTAAATACCTGATGTTTATGAAAAGCACCCCCTCCCCATTTGCCATGGGATGAATCTGACTGTAGTAGTCTAACTTTCGTCAATATCAGGAAGGGATTCTCTTGTATGATCACAGAACTAACGAAAAAGTGGCGAGATCTGATATCTCATAGGTGGCAAGGAGATGGAGGTCAAAGTCCTAGGCAAAAGAGAAAGCACAGAAGGTACTAAAGGAGAGAGAGGAAATGTAGATAAGCTAACTCTTCGTCAGAGAAAAATCTTTAAGGGACATATCCTGATGCAAAAAGGAAGTGATTAGAGAAAGTCGGGGTTAGACACATTTAGAAAGAACCTCAGAGGTCCTGAAATCTAACCCCAATAGTCAGTGGGTGTGGGCACATGAGCAGATTATGTCATAACAAATAAGAACAACTGTAAAGGTCTTCCTGCCTTTCCTGAGCCAGTACCTATTTTGGGGTCACTTTTAGAGCTCTCTTGAGATCCCCTGAGGCAATAGCTTTTCCTTCATAAGTTCTACATTCAGGCCAAAATATTTCCCTCCTTCCTCTGTTGACACAGGGGCAAGTGAGGGAAGGGATACACATAATTTGGGATAACCTTCTGGTACCATGTCATTCATAACTTACTAGAATGTTGCCCCAAGGATACAGTGTATGAAGCTCGTTAAAGGAAATTCTTGCAAAGAGCTCAGGTGAAACTGCCCTGCCCACTCCCTGTGACACACAGTGTGGTGTGTGACAGAAACCCAGGATGGTTAGGGAAACCATGACCAAGCCTTACCAAGGCGGAAGCCAGCAGGGAGGAAAACCCCAACGTGTTCCATCAGGTCAGCAGTCAGTTTGGCTATAAACAAGTAAGATTGCAATGTTGTGAGGTAATCCTGGTCTGACTCACTTCTATCAGAACCTCACAGGCCGTTTTCATTAATCTCCCATTGAGCAAATAAAATAGTTTCACAATAATGCCATATTTAAATGTTACGTCTCTGCTCATCTAATCCTCTTCTTATCCTTTCCTTTATTTACTTTCCTTGAAATGGATCCAGTTATAATACAAAGTGACAGAAAAGAAAACAAGGGAGGAAACTGTGTAGTCTTCCTCTGTTGACGTCCACCCATCCCTCTACCTGAGACCACTTTCCTTTTTTTTTTATTTTTTTTTTAATGTTTATTTATTTTTGAGAGAGAGAGCAACAGAGCATGAGCAGGGGAGGGGAAGAGAGAGAGGGAGACACAGAATCTGAAGCAGGTTCCAGGCTGTGAGCTGCCAGCACAGAGCCTGACGCGGGGCCAGAACCCACGAACCGCGAGAGTGTGACCTGAGCTGAAGTGGGACGCTCAACTGATTGAGCCACCACGCGCCCCTCCCCGAGACCACTTTCCACAGGAGCAGTTACTTGGGGCAATCAGATAAGAGAGAATAGTTAAAGCACCTTAAAGCTGAAGCAACCTTCAAAATCACTGTATTCGGTTCACTACATTTCTAGACGAGAAACATCAAGGTCCCAAAGAGGAAGAGTAACTTGCCTAAATGACACAGGGAGTTAGTGGAAGATCCTGAATTAGAATTCCAGTCTTTTGATTCCTAATCTCAGACTCAAAGTTTTTAACGCTGAAAGAGGACTCAAAACTTATGGGGCACAAGACTTCTCAAATTCTACTTATATTTTGTTCCAAGAAAGTCTTTACTGAGAGTGTAAACTAGCAACATTGGTAATGCTTTCAAACTGAAAAGGAAGAACCCGAGTTCCATCCTTGCTCCCAAAGCTTCTCCTTTTGGAGGAGGCCATGGGAAGAACACTTTTCCAAAATGACTTGAAAACCACTAATGTTTCCTGATGCTTTTATTTTACTAAAGGAGAACTGTGAGATCTAGTAAGGCTGAGTGATACGCTCACTCTCCAGGATATTCAAGTGGAAAAGTCAGAGCCCAGAGAGACAGCCCCTCAGGTTTTAAACAATTTAAGAATTCAGAATTAAAGTTGAGTTTTGAATTTATCTCCTTGAGGCCAAAGAAAAAGGGGAAACATGATTCACACTGTCCATAAGGAGAAAAGGTACCAATTGCTCAAGAAGTTACCGTGTACAATGTCACCAACCCTCCTCTCCTCCCTAAAATCAAACCCAGACTTCTCAGTACTGTACATCTCACAAGTTGTACACTCAGCTGAAGTGTGAACATCTGAAGTGAGGGTACAGGCAATCACCCTACCCCTGAGTGTACATATATGTCTTTCTTATGCATTTTAGCTTATAAAATTCTAAGGCCATGAAATATGTGTAAACAAATCAAAGATTTTTCTCAGTTACCCATCATTCAAAAATGACTGGCCAGATTGCTTTTATGAAACTTGGAGAGTATATGTGGGATGGTCTGGTTTCTATTATATGCATACATGAAATTCACTTTAGGGGTCCTAAGAATTGTTCAAATTTATAGCCAGTCACCTTCTTGCAAAGGCTCTGGGTGAAGCTTCCCCCACTGCTTCCCCACTGAACACTAGAGATAGACATGCTCTTTGCATTAAAAAGGGGCTAGGCACAGACAAAACAACCCACGGTTTTATGAACATGCAGCAAAGCTCAACAGAAGCCGCAGGGATACATTTTATTAAACCATGGCCGGTGAGTCACCTAACAGCACCAGGTAGAGCAGCTAATATTCCATATGTTTAAGTGAATATAAATAAAAATAACCTAGGTAGATGCGGCTCTAGCCTTCCTTTAGCATGACCTGCTTCCCAACACAGCTCCACAACAGAGTACAACCCATTAGTCAGATTGCACAGGAACAGGATCAAGTCCATATTCATGCCATTATTTAAGTGAGAGTATAGTTTTCCTCTTCATGAACTTGCCTCCCAAAATAGTGACTCCCAACTATGATGCTGAGACACTATTTTGTGATCCTAAATAGCAATGTTTCCTTGGCATCAAGGTCACTGTACTCCCTAGACTCTATGAGTTTCATAAAGGGCAGGGCAGAGTGGAGCCTGAGTGTGGGTAATGGAAAGACATCTGAGCATAGTCTCATTAGCACATGGGACAGTATATTCCCCACTTAACGTTGGAAAAAAGGGCCTCTGGAAACTTAGGTCTATGCAGGAAATCTCTTGACTATTAATCCAGATTAAAAGACACATGTCTGTGCTACTGACTCTGGCTAATTTCTAAGGTTAAATTGCTAATGAGTAAGAACTCAAGACCTCTGACATTGCTAGGAAACAGATCAGCTCCAAATAATAGGGAAGGTGTGGGAGTCAGGCCTCTAAATGAGCAAAAAGAGTATACTCAGTGAAAGGCACTGCTAGCCGGGAAGGAATTTTCTTGGACATGGAAACTGAGAAGATCTCTATTCTCTGGGAGCTTGCATTTGATCCACAACTGAAACCACAGTGGAATCACCCACCTTCTATATGGTTCTAGCATGCATCATACTCTGGAAGCCTTCCAGAAATTAGAGAACTCAAAGTAAAATTTAATGTCCATAAATAGTGCTGTTCCTGTTCTATGAAGATACCTTTGTAAGGCGTTTAAAATATTATAAATGGCTTCTTTTGATTATAATAAGAAATGCCCCCCCCCATTCTGCCTCACCTATATAGAGCAATATGGAAATAAAATAAGGCGCTTTGTCCTAGAGGCTGTAGTCTCTTTGATTTATAGTCAACAAATATTTATTATACTTCTCTTAGTATACTTGCTTAGTGATCTGGGCATAATGGAGATAGACAATGTCTTTGTCCTCAATAGGCTTATAAATAAATAAGTGAATTAATAAATTAAAAATCATAATTACAGATTGAATAAACAGGCTGATTAAATTAACATGCTGGATATTGAAACGGCCTATCTGAAAAGGTGACAAACTATTCCTGTGAAGAGCCACGTAGACAGTGGGTGGACTATATGGTCTCTGTAGCATCTATTCTACTCTTCCCTTATAACCTAAACATAGCCATATACCCTATATATGGACAGCTTGGCGGTGTTCCGATAAAACTTTATTAATAGACCCTAAAATGTGAATTTCTTATAATTTTCACATATGATAAATAGCACTTATTTAACTATGAACTATTTAAAAAGGGTTAAAACCTTTCTTAGCTTGGTGAAGTATACAACGTCAAGTGGAGGGTCAGATTTGGCCTGTAAACATGACTTGCTATGGTCTGAATGTTTTGTTTCCACCCAAAACTCATGCATTGAAATCCTAATGCCTAATGTGATGGTATTCGGAAGTAGGGTCTTTAGGGGGTGCTTAGGTCCACCCTCATGAATGGGATTAGTGCCTCATTAAAGACAGCTCCCTAGCCCACACAGATCTCCCTAGCCCATTCCAATATGTGCAGACACAGAGAGAAGTCAGAAGTGTACAAGCTGGAAGAGGGTCTTCTCCAGAACCCAACCCTGTTAGCACCCTGATCTTGGACTTCCAGCCTCCAGAATGTGAGAGGTAAGTTTCTGTTTTTTAGAAGCCACCCAGCCTGTGGTACTTTGTTAGAGTAGCCTAAATGGATTGGCATGCCCTTTGTGTAAACTCCTGACTATGTGATTCAGGGAGAAGGGAAACAATTAACTTAGGTAGAGCTCGGTATAGCTTCTCTGAAAAGGTGACATCTCAGTGGACAAGAGGAAACCAGCTGTGGGAAGAGCTGGAAGGAGAGTATCCTGGGCAGAGGAAATAGCAAATGAAAAACCCCAAGCAGTGAAAGCCCAGAATCCCCATGTTGTACTTTGGGGTTTATTAAGGAATGAAACATTTAAGCAAAAAAAAAACAAACAAACAAACAAACAAAAAACAACCTAAAAATAGATGTCTTATTGCACCTGTGGTATTGATCTCCAGTCATTTGTTGATAAATGTTGTCAAAGGGATGGCATAAATAACCATGAAATTTCACATTCTCTGTGATCATCTCTGGCAAAGAATGACGAGTTGATTTCTTTTTCTTTTGTTTATGATTACTTGGAAGAGTAAAAGGAGAATCATTCAAAATCTGCATGTCAATTAAATTGAATTATCCTGTAGAAATGGTAGACATTTTTCATTGAATGTTTTTACTGTACGTCTATGTCATTGAGTTCATAACCATATGTTTGCCAGCAAAATGTTATAATTCATTTCGGTAGGCTTTGTACAATGAGATTATGTACAAAGATGAATAAAATATAGTTAGTTGTATATGCATTTAGAAGTCTATTCATCAGTGTTTTACGTATATATAAAAGGCTTTTATGTTACCGCAGACTTGTAACCTGGCCATCTGGATAGTACGATTGGAGAACATCCATAAAAGTGAATGATGAAAAGAAATGTCCAAATACTGTTTTATATAGTGTTTTTTTTCTGAACCCATATTTCATTTGTGATTTCAAAGCTGGCATAGAAAAAGAAAAGAAAGAAAAAATTACTTGCAGAGACACCTTATGTGGAAGAGAGATGATTATTTCTGTCTATATTTTAAATCCGTGACAGAACTCCAAATCTTACCCAGATGCTGGTAAAGGGGAACATTTTCTTCATTTTAGAAATAATACCCAGTGAACACACCCATCTGTCTGTTGTAAGAAAATTTCCAAGTCACATGTTTATCAAGAGAGCCCAAAGTGTTAGTGAGAGCTAAAACATGCCAAGAACAACAACATCAAATATCAAAGAAATTAGTGGGCAGTAGTTTTTAAAATGTATTTCTAGTGAAAATGGTATCTAGGGTGTCTGTTACATACAAAGTACTTCACAATATCAAATTTATGATGTTAAGACAGTGCTAAAAAAGATGGCTAAGAGATTCATCTCAGATGTGAAATAGAAAAATGTTGGATGAGATCATTAAACACTTGGTACCTGTTTCAAATTTTCACCAGGCGAATAAACATATCTTAGTTTGCAGAACCTTTACCTTTGTTAACCTGTATCATTGAATAGTTAAGGATGTGGCATTGTGTGGGAATTTGAGTGTTTTAGGTTTTACAATGGATTATGACAATCTTTAGATATAATTTTAATCAAATTCAACAATCACTTGTCTTACTCCCCGTAGGGTCCGAAATATGAAGATGAGGAAGAATGAAATATTTTCCCGAGATTTCAGGTCCATTAGAAAAAACAGTCTCAAAGAGCTCAACCTTGAAGCAGAGAAGTTAAATGCTATACTAAAGGGAGAAAGTGTACAGGGAGCAGAAGGAAGGAAATGGTTAATTTTGAAGAAAGAAATCGAGGATGTTTCATAGATGAGCTGGCATGTGAGCTGGGCTGGCAACAATGAGGATACAGGGGAAAGCATCCGGCCACAGCCATTCTCATCCACGGAAAACCACCTATAGGTTTTGGGGCAGGAAGTGCTCCGATCAGTTCGGATTTGTTTTTGTTTCTCACGGTCTTAAAAAGTTGTAAAATGGAATAAACTTACAGAAAAGTACATACCTTATAAATGCTTGGCATCTGGCTTTTTCTGAAACAAATTCTTATATAAGTGACTCTTCTCCTACCAAGGGGAAAAAAATAAAGCATTAGTGCAGAATCCTGAAATTCCGGAGTCAGGGCTGGCTTCATGGGGGTACAACATGAATGAGTGGTGGCATCAGGCTTGGCACTGAGCAGGGTCCCTCGCGCTTGTCTGAACACTCTACTGTTGCACCTTGAAATTCTTAATAATTTTGAACAAAATACCCCACGTCTACATTTGCACTTGGTCCCACAACTTAAGTAGCCTTTCCTGTCCCCAACCCCTCATTTGGCAACACATTCAAATGTATGGTTTCCCGCCCCCCCCCCCCCCCCAGGGCTAACCATTAGTTTTTATTTTCTTTATATAGTTTATTTCCTGTTTACACAAGAATGAACAAAAGACTTTAATTTTTTATGAACATTTTGTACATAGTTGGGTATTTGGTTGTGTCTGGCTTTTTTTCACTCAACATTTTGTGGTAAAGAATCGTCATATTGTGATTCATTCATTTTCTCAGTTACATTTCTACTGAGCTCTATCTACTAGATTACACAAGATTGTTTGGCATGAGGGGAAGAGCAAGACAGGGAGCAAAGAGACCAGCAAATGAGAGGCTGGGCGTATTGGTAATTACAGGGTGAGAGACTGGGACCTATAAATAATACCACAGGAAAATCTCTGCTCTCTAGAAACCAGTATTTCAGAACCCTCAGACTTTTATTTTTTTTTTATTTTTTCACAAATTGTTAAAAATGTTTTTACTTTATTTTTGAGAGAGAGACAGAGCATGAGCAGGAGAGGGGCAGAGAGAGAGAGAGAGAGACAAAATTCGAATCAGGTTCCAGGCTCTGAGCTGTCGCATAGAGCCCAACACAGGGTTTGAACTCATGAGCCATGAGATCGGGACCTGAGCCGAAGTCAGATGCTTAACCAATGGAGCCACCCAGGCATCCCAGAACCCTCAGACTTTCAGAACTACTGCAGAGGCAGAGCAAACTTCAATCCAAAGCAACAGCAACAATAAAACCCTGCTTTGGGGCAAAGAAGCAGGTCCTGAGCATCTAGCAACAGATGACAGTGAAGTTAGTTCGACAAACCAAAAATTATTGCCAGCATGCTATGTTGGCCAAAAAATAAGAGTATTCTAATTATACGCAGACACACACACACACACACACACACACACACACTTATATGTATATACATATATGGGTGATATATATATTTTTATAATTCCCATATATACTTTTTATGGCATAAACAAACTAAGGTATAGATGTAGCATAGACAAAAAATAAGAAAGCAATTTTTTAGAATTTTTTTAAGATTATTTATTTATTTTGAGAGAGAATAAGCCCAAGCGATGGAGGGGCAGAGAGAGTGAGGGAGAGAGAATCAGAACCAGGCTCTGCACTGTCAGCACGAAGCCCTCTGTGGAGCTCCATCTCACAAACTGGGAGACCATGACCTGAGCCAAAATCAAGAGTCTTCAGCTTAAGCAACGGAGATACTCAGGTGCCCCAAGAAAGTAATTTTTTAAAAGGAAGAGGAAAAACAGCAGAGATGACCTGAGGCTGTGTGGCAAAGTTGGCAGCAGCTGGGCTGTGATCCTGGCGTCCGTGATTAGAAATGGATGGAGGAGGGCAAAGGGGCGAGGACTGGGGACAAAGCAAAGTAAGGCCGGATGACTCTGCAGAGTGTGTGGTGAGTGGGCACTTTTATCATGTACCCCTTATATCCATGGTTGAGGGTGTGTTCTCTGAGTGATGTTAAAATCACCAGAAGGCTGCTAGTGGAAGACAGGATCTATTTACGGCAATATTTTAGTTGGTCGGTAGCCCACTGAAGATATATCAGACACTACAGGTTAGCATTCTGGAAAAGACATTCATTATTAAACACTTAACTAACAAAACCATCCCCGGTGCAGTAGAGTTCTAGGGCACTGCTGTGTTCCACAACATGTATTCCATGCTGGCACGAGGGAGAAACAAAAGGCAGAAGCATTTTTAAAAATTGTGCTCATCTGAAAATAAAAAGGAATTCTGAGAAGGGTGACCATGTGAAAATGGCTACAAACAAATAATATTTGTTGAGTTTCCTATGTTCTTATGCTGCGGGAACTGCACTGGGCAGATATATCCCCAGTTTACAGATGATGCCATTAAAGTCTAAAGAAGTTGTATTAGTTACCTTTCGCTATACCACAGATTATCCCCAAATTTACCAGCTTAAAATAAGGAACTTTCACGATCTCACAGTTTCTGAGAGTCTGGACTCTGGGAGCAGTTTAGCTGAATGGTTCTGGCTCATGGTCCGTCCTGAGGTTGCAGTCAAGCTGTTGGCTGGGGTAGCGGTCATCTGAATGCTGGAAGAGGATGTTAACTTCCAAGTTCACCTTCTGAGTTACTGGCAGGCCTCAGTTACTCACAGCAGTTGGAGTGAGGACCTCAGTTCCTAGTCCCACAGGCCTCTCCAGAGGGTTGTCTGGATGTCCCGAAGATGTGGCAGCTGACTTCTTCTAGATTGAGAAACCCAAAAGAGAACCCAAGCCAGAAACTGCAGTCTTTTATAACTTAATCTTAGAAGATAACTTAACCTTTGAACTTCTATCATGGTCTATTGGTCATACAGATCAACACTGAAACACTGGGCAAGGGGAGTGACTATTCAAGGGTATGAATGCCAGAAGGTGGGAATAGTGGGAACCATTCTGGAGAGCAGCCACCACAGAAATTAATTATCCAGTTTCACATCTAGAAAGTGACTGAACCAGATTGTGAAAATACGTATGTCAGACTAAAATTCTAATGCTCTTTCTATTTTATAGGAGTTGTTGAACATCAGGAGTTTAATTGTTTTGTTTTGTTTTGTTTTGTTTTTGCAGATTTTTGTGTAAAGTTGGGTTACCCAAAATGTTGTATCATATACATAACCAGACTTGAAAACCAATAGGCTTTGTAAATGTGATTTTCACTGAAAAGATAAGGGATTGTACTTATCTCTCACCAAGTATTTATTGAACAGGCATGAAAAAATGATGCGCAAATTCAATTTCCTGAAAAATCCTCAGTTTCTGAAGACCGATCTGATGTTTGGGGTAAACGCTGTAGGCTGACTTACCCAACACCATTCTCTATTTATTTCTCTCTTGTCTCCATCACTGTAAAAGGTGGAAAAGTTAAATGAGAAATTTTCCAGGCTCCTTTGCAGCTAAGAGAGCATTCAATGCAGTACTGGCCAAGGAAATTTAAATGGAAGTCTCTTGATGCTTTTGTTTCTTAATAAAACAGAAGGTCCTCCTTGTACATCCTTGGCCCTGCCCTCCCAGCTCCACCTTCTTCCTGCCACAAAAGCAGACTTGATCTCTGTGTCTCATTTCTCCTTACTGAACTATTGAACCAAATCCGGAAGAACTCCAATTCCAGACTTCTTGTTATGTGAGAAATAAACTTTTATTTGTTTAGCCTCTTCATCCCTTAGTTGGGTTTCCAGTTAACTGCAGCCATAAGTATTTCTAATTCTTTCAGTGTGAGGCAACTTTAGAAGACATTAAAAATAAAATCAGCAAATCCTGAGGGAAGGAGGGGGGGTTAGAAAAGTTTTGTGGCTTGTTAAGAAAACTTAGTTCTAAACAATTTGCCATGTAACCTAAATTCCTACATTATACCAGCCGAGGGGTAGGACAACCACAGTGATGTATCTTATAATTATTATTTTTCCTTAGATTCTAACAACAGTGTGGGAAGTTAATTCTTTGCAGATAGTGCTGTAAACTTCTAGGGGTATCTCTCATGCCCTTTCCCTGACTGCTCTGTGGGTTGGACCATTTCCTTTGCTTCTGTGTCAGCTCACTATATTGAAGTCTTTGCTGCAGCTGCAGCTGCCGATGCCCAAAGTGACTGCTTTTTTCTGCTGGTATCCACTGAAGATATGCGCTGCCATAGAGGTCCATCCCAGGACCCTCTGCAGCTGCCGTAGCCACAAAACTGCAAGCCCTGGCGTCAAATGTTGCAGAAGCTGTGGGCCAAATGCTGCTGGCACCTTACCATCTTAGTGGTCCAGAGACTTTGCTATTCTATTGCAGTCACTTTCCCCTAGGGAGTCTCATCAGGGCAATCCCAAAAGGCAACCTGAGAGGTAGACATTCTATTGGCCAGACATCTCCCTTTCTGATGATTTCTGCTGTCCTTGAATGGTATTTATGAGGCTCAACCATCTCTTCTCTTACTTCAGAGTAGTGCATTCACTGACCTGATTTACTGTCCTGGACCTTCCTCTCCTGGCTTGCACACACCTTAGGTTCAAGCTATAATTCTTGAAAAAAAGAAGAATAAAAGTCACATAAAGTTGGCCTGATTTAACTTGAAGCTTTATACACTAGTAAAGTGTATCTGAATTAAACATAATAAAAATAAGCTATTTAATATTTGGGAAAGTACATAGCACAGTCCCAAAGCATCCTAGAGGTCACCTGTTGCTTACAGAGCACAAGTAACACATGGAAAGTCAAAGATAGTCTTGCTTGTCCACCCCAACCTCTTCACTCCATTTTAATTTACATTTAATGAAGGATCTTTCCAGAACCACAGGCTCACCAAGGATAACAAAACTATTCAGTTTTACAAAATTATTCAGCTTACCCAGAGGAAATACAGTGGTATCTGTGGACATTATTTCTATCTTCCAGCCACCCAATATTAAGCCCCTGGGTCAGCCTATACAAAACGTGTTATTCAAGATAGGGCCTTTTACTCCATATGAGGTTTAATGAGAAAGTCGATTTATCAGACATGTAATTTTCAGAAATTCCTATTCCATTATTACAATGAATATACAATTTTAAATGTTGCTTATGCCTGGTATTCTATTCAATCAAATGCTGAGAAGAGTTTAGAGAAAATTTTAGCCTAAAACCATGTCAGCAAAAGTATCTTTTTTTTTTTTTTTTCCTGATAAAGAGTTTGCAGCCTTGAGAATAATTCCTTTCCCAAACACAGTAGGAAACATGGAAAGAGTCAGGGGCAGATCTCTTATAAGCCCCAGGGGAAACTTAGGGCAAAAGAGACGGAAGCCTGGGTGCAAAGTGACAAAGACAGCACAAATGTGTTAATGATGCAGAAGTCACTGCAGGCTTTGAATGGTGCTGACACATCAAAGGGCACTGTTTGCCACAAAGAGGAAGATCATTTCTGGATAGGGACAAAACCATTTGGGAGAATACAGCCGAAGCCCTTGATTCACTAGTTAATTGTGCACACAGGCTGCTGTGTTCTGCCGCCCAGAGGTCATGAACCTGAACATGGTTCATCCCACCTTCTGGACAAACAGGCAAATAACCCCAATCCAGTCTGTCCTCAGGGACTTTGTCAAGAAAGGGACTTCATACACGAGAAACAAAAATTCCCATCAAAACCCACTAAGTAAAAAGAATTCTTTGAGGAATAAATACTTAAGATATTTGTCTCATTCAACTTTTCATAACTTATCTATAGAACACCAGAAGCCTACATTGAGCTTTAAGTTAAAGGAGCCACGAGAAAACTAAAACTCGTTTTCCACATTGTAAATAATTCTATAATAAAGACAAGAAAACTGTAATAAAACATGAGGGGCTTGGGGGGGCAGCAGTTTGTTATTTTTACTTTATTCCTTCTGCTCTTTTATACATTCCAAATTCATTACATACGAATATATAGATATAGAGATATAGCTATATAAGAACATGTATTAGGATGTATATAAGAATATATATATATATATATATATATATATACACCGCTTATCTAATGAAAATAATAACCGTTTTTCTTATTGTAACAGAACACCCTATACAAGTATAACATTTTCTAGACAAATAGTCCACTACTCAAAATGAATCATTTTCTGAGCTTAGGTACTCAAGGTTTGATTTTAATTTAGGACACAATAGAAAGAAAAACTCAAGAGACTACGTAGGTAAGGCCGTTTTATTGAGTTCATTTAATTTCCCATTAGTAATGAAACTTTTAATCACATAAGTCAGTGGTTTTTGTGTGTATTTTCACTAAGGTTGGCATATGGGAGATACTTGGTGATTTTATAATTGTTTATTTGTATGTATTGATACAAAGCCCTCAAGAATCTTAACAGAACCTGATCGGACAGACTTAAGAAGAGTTATTACGATCCTTCTTAAAAAAGAAAGAGAAAAAAAAAAGCCAAACTGGCATCTTCACAAATTCATGTAACCCAAATTTAGCAGCCTAGCGAATTCATGCTGTGTAGCTGCACAGTCACTGTTAAAAACAGTTTCATTTCTACCCTGATTCCCAAACCTACACCTGACCTCCCTCCTTTCAGCAGGTGCCTTGCCATTTTTATTCAAGGAGCAAAGGTTGTTTGTAACTTGAACTTTCTCAACTGTTTACCCTCTCAACCCCAGTTCAGGTCTCTTGGTTTTTCCTGCCTGTTGGAGAGAAAGGATGTGTCCAGCATTCCCACAAGGGTCCTCAGACTCCTCCTCTGTCCTCTCCTCAGAAACTTCCATTCAGTGGACATCCTATTGCTTAGATTTCAATCTCTCCATCTTTACTGATGCTTCCTTTCCAATTAAAAACTGAAAGATGACCATAAAAAATGAAACCTTAAAAACTCTAGGAAAAAAAAAAAAAACACTAGTTAAAATGCTTACCTATAGATGGCATCGGCTATAACTACAAACATGATGAAATAAATCTCTACTTTCTATGTTAGAGGACAGGTAGGTACTTATGTTCTTGAGGACTTAGAAGGTTCATATTCTAACAAACCATCTAATTCTTTGAAGGCCCAACCTCAGTGTCACAGAAGCTCAGCAGTCCCGCTGTGTGAGCAAAGGCCAAGGAATGGTACCCTTGTTTATGCAACATACAGTGTCAATGGTTAAGCAGTCCCTACCTGGTAACTTTTATATTAGATTGTTTTCTAGAGATGCCTTTTCACATTATGTGCAAAATTAAGTCTTCTTCAGAGAAAGGGCTCATCCTTGGACACTTTGGTATCTCTCTCCAAGATAGCACTGTTTTAGCTCTTCCATCCAAATAAAGGTAGACTCTGCTCATCTTGAAAGTCACTGTTAGGGGCACCTGGGTGGCTCAGTCGGTTGAGCATCCGACTTTGGCTCAGGTCGTGATCTTGTAATGTTGAGTTTGAGCCCTGCATTGGACGCTGTGCTGACAGTTCAAAGCCTGGAGCCTGCTTAAGATTCTGTGTCTCCCTCTTTCTCTGCCCCTCCCCCACTCACACTCTGTCTCTCTCTCTCTCTCTCAGAAATAAACATTTTAAAAACTATTTTTAAAAAGTCATTGTTATGACTCAGAGAGACTGAAACATTAGTATACATTTTTCTAAGGCTCTAGGAAGCATTACATCTCACCAAAGATTAAAATAATCTTTTACTACAAGTGGAGTCTGGAAAAGGAATAAAATGTAATTCATATATTCATCAATACTTATTGAGGGACTCCTATATAGGCACTGTATCGGGTGCCTATATAGACACAGGTGGCTCCAAAGTTAAGCCTGATATGGACTCTGCCCTCAAGGAATTCACATGGTGCTGGGTGACAAGACACAAACATGTAAACAATTATGGTACAAGATAGATAATGATTCATGCTGTGAGGTCAAGACATCTAAGATTTCATAGGAGGAAGTGACCAGCCTTAAAAATGTGTGCATCAGCAATATCCTTACTTCATTTTGAATCCTAAAACCCTAGTGCAAATCTTTCTGTGGAGATCATCTGAATGTAATAAAAATCACTATTGAAGAATCTCTAATAGAAATTATTTGAATTATGGCAACTTTCTGGTACTGGAGGGGCGGCCAAGATTCAATAATACCCGTCCACAAGGCTACCTAAAGTCCTGAGGATGTGGTTTTCCAGATTCTTCTAGATGGGGCTGTCAGGCTACCCAGGGCAGGGTAGTAATTGCCATGTATTTATGGGACACTGCAGCTTTAAAAGCATGTTTCCATCCATTATCTGTTAATTATTATCCCTGATGACAGTCTGGCACCATGTAAAGGGCAGCCAGGACACCAGGGTTCTAATTCTGCTCAGTTCTCTCTGATGCAAAACGAGAGGTCTGGTCATTTGTTTGTCTCCAAGGTTCCATGTGTAGCTAGGCGGGTAGGGCATATTTTATCATCATTTTATAGACAGGGAAACTTAAGCCAGTAGAGCTCAAGGGATCTGCCCAAGGTCCCAGGTAATAATTGATAACCAATTCTTGAGATTAGACCTCAGACCTGTAGACAAAGTATTTTCTACTATATCATGCTCTACTATATCATATCTGTGGGCAAGAGGACAAAGAGAGGCCCACATAGCATTTAATCTATGTATTTAAGTTATAAATCAAGATAATGAACTGTTAACAAAATGTAATCTCTGCTCTCACCCTGACAAACACTTCTTTACAGGGACCTGGATGGCCAGGTGTGACTCATGAATTCCTGAACTCTTCCAAGGAAGAGGCTGGAAAGTGACAGGGAAGGAAAGCTGACTCCACTGAGCCCCCTTCCTGCACCCGGTAGGGGCCCAAAGTGCCTGGGAGTGCACACCTCAGCCCCAGGTCCAAGCACTGTCCACACCCAAACAAAGAGCCATTCCTGGACACAAGACAGAGTTCAAAGGCCCAAACAAATCCTGGAGGAGGGTTTGGTACTATTTGGCCAAGGGATTCCAGAATTCTGACTCCCTGGAGCATGGTCTAGAAGAGGGTGCAAGCTCCTTGACCCCGTGGGAGGGGGCATTACCAGAGAACCACAGGGCTGTGGGCAGAGGTACCTCTTGCTTGGGTCTACAAGACAGTCTGATCACACTACCTTAAGATTGAACCTAAGAAAGTGTAAACTCCGAGATCTTTCTTGTGAGAAGGTCGTATGGCCTAGTAGTTACAAGCCAAGTTCTGCAGCTGCACACCTGGGTTGGGATCCTAGCTTGGCCACTCACGAGCTGTGACATTGCAGTCAAGTTACTGAACATCCTAGGACCTCGGTGTCCTTACCTTTACAATAGACATAATAACAATTATTATGTAGAGTATACGAGACCTGTAAAACCTCTGGCAGACGTTAAATGTTGGGTACATGTTGCGGGGGGGGGGGGAGGGCGGTTCTCTTCAGCTGCATTAGGTGAATGTGCCTCTGAGAGTTTTTTTCTGGAGAATTACATAAGCATACTTACATCCAGGCTCTCCGATTATCAAGGTTAAACCGTGCTCTCCACTGAACAGTGGGGGCCAGGGGCAGAGCGGGCACCACCCACCCCACCCAACGCTTCGGCTGCCGCCCACGTCCTGCCGGATCCGGAGGCAGGGGACTTCAGGCAGCAGACGCTGCACGTTGTGAGCTACAGCCAAGGAGCTCGGGTAACGTTAACTCGAAAACGTGGCCGTGAGTCACTGCGAGACTAAGGAACTGAAACCAACCCTTAGCACACAGCCTGCTTCGTCCGTCTGATGCGCAGGGTTACACCAGTGGGAAGTGGCACCGGGTTTAAAAAAAAAAAAAAAAAAGCAGGGCCCGGAGCAGGGGTTGACGCAGCTCAGCCCCCTCCTACCCGCTTCACTTTGGCGCTCACGCAAACTTCGCTGAGTCTTCTGACAGGTCTTGACATCTCTCCTCCGCGAGCAAAGAGGGAGACTCAGAGCAAGTCGAGACATCTCCCGCGCACCTCCCGTGAGTGCGAGCCCAGCCAGATTTGCAGACCGCCCGCCCAAAACGAAGATGTTTTATAAGGGCAAGCCCGGGCATTGCCCCACCCCTCCCGGTGACACCAACTCAAAGAAGCCCATTTCCACACCTAGTCCCCCCACTTCCCTCCCTGCAAAACACTTGCAAACTTTGCCTTTGCTTGTGGACCAAGAACTGTGACCAGACCTTTCTCCTCCCTCAAGGGACGATCGTGACTGGACATCGAGAAGTCAGACTCTCTCGAAAACACCAACAAAGAACTATATTTAGCTCTGAGCTCTCCGCCTAAATTCCTCTTATTTTTTCACTCAGAGCTTCAAAACGACTAGGTTGGGGAAGTGGGAGGAAGAGGGCGGAGGAGCAGCAGAGAAAGAACAGCTGTGCCTCCGCCTCTCAACTCAATCTCTATAAATAACCAATCACCAGCCTAGACTACTTTTTAGCCAATGAAGCAACCCAAACTGGTAAAACCTTGGCGGCAGCCAATGGAGGAACAGCTAGGGGTGTGAGATTTGCGCCCCGGAACCAATGGGTCCCGAGTCTCGGAGAGGTAATTTGAGCTGGAGTGTGGGTGTGTGGTGCAAAAGCTTCCTATTTCTAAGCCCGAAAACCTGTTCTGCCCACTGAGCATGCCCTGACTAGCTTCGGGCGCCGCCACTTTTGGGATCGGCTTTCGGTCCGACCTCCGGGTTTCCGCCCCAGCCGAGTGGGAACGTGGGTGGGACCCGCCAAGTCCCAGCCCGCTAGGGCTCCGGTCGCGAGAGGCGTATCCTTTCCCTGTTGGGACAGCATTTCCAGCCTAGAGTTCCCGTCTTCTTTGTCCGGGAGATGAAGCGCAAAGAGGAGTGGCCAGAGGAAGGCCGAGTAGTGCTTCAGAGGCGAAGGGTTTAGGACAAGCTGTGCCTTGGGTGGAGGAAAATGCTCCGCCCTTCACTCTCCTACCCAAATGCCCTTTGGCTTTCCGGCCCTGAGACGCACAGCCTCTGGGGCCTCGGAGAGCGCAGTCCATGAGCTTTTGATAACGGGAGTGGGCAAGAGCACAGCGCACCCCATTCCCGAGGCGGCCCACCGCGCCCACACGCCTCTCGCGCTGCCCTTAAGCACGCACCTATCCTCCCACACTTTCGTCTTCTCACCTGAGCCTTCCCAGCACCTCACCCCGCAACACCTACACACTCCCACACATCTCTCAGCCAGCTCCTGGACCGGAGCCTCGCGGTCCGCTCCGGCAGACTCAAATCGCTAGCCCCACCCACAACTCCGCCCCCGCCGGGCCCGCAGGAAAACCCGGAGAGGCGGATCCGGCTGTCGCGGCCGCCGGCGCACTGGGCATGCTCGCCGGGGCGGGGAGGGCCGGGCTGCGCGCGGCGAGTAGGAAGCCCTCGCCCCGCGGAGGCTGCGGGAGAGAGCGCGATGGGCCGCGGCGGTGGGCGCACGCTCTACGGGGACTCATGCCACGCGCGTCCCGGTCCGGCGCGCAATTAGCAGCCACCTCCGCAGCCCGCCGCCACCGCCTCTTGGCCCTCCCGGGCGGCCGCGGCGAGGAACTGCAACCATCGCCTCGCACGGGCTGCCGGCATTGTCCTCCCGGTCCGCCGCCAAGGCTGCCGCTGCCGCCGCGGGCTGCTGCGGGGCCCCGGACCCGCGCCCCAGGGACGCGCCGCCGCCTTCGCCGGCCGGCTCCTGGCCCCCCGTTTGGTGAATTCTGAGCCTGGCGCTTCCAAGCCACGCTCTCGTAGCTTTTTCCTGCAGAGCCGAGGAAGAGGAGAAGTCCAGCAGCCGAGCCCAGGCTTTCCCCCGCGCGCAGCCCCGACGGGGCCGCGGCAGGCGCGGCGAGAGCGCCGACGGAGCCATGAGAGAGTACAAAGTGGTGGTGCTGGGCTCGGGCGGCGTGGGCAAGTCGGCGCTCACCGTGCAGTTCGTGACGGGCTCCTTCATCGAGAAGTACGACCCCACCATCGAGGACTTCTACCGCAAGGAGATTGAGGTGGACTCGTCGCCGTCGGTGCTGGAGATCCTGGACACGGCGGGCACGGAGCAGTTCGCGTCCATGCGGGACCTGTACATCAAGAACGGCCAGGGCTTCATCCTCGTCTACAGCCTCGTCAACCAGCAGAGCTTCCAGGACATCAAGCCCATGCGGGACCAGATCATCCGCGTGAAGCGGTACGAGCGTGTGCCCATGATCCTAGTGGGCAACAAGGTGGACCTGGAGGGCGAGCGAGAGGTCTCGTACGGCGAGGGCAAGGCCCTGGCCGAGGAGTGGAGCTGCCCCTTCATGGAGACGTCGGCCAAAAACAAAGCCTCTGTGGACGAGCTGTTCGCCGAGATCGTGCGGCAGATGAACTACGCGGCGCAGCCCAACGGCGACGAGGGCTGCTGCTCGGCCTGCGTGATCCTCTGAGGCGCCCGCGGCTGCCGCGCGCCGGCCGCGCTCTGCGCACAAAAGCCAAACGCACCCGACTCTAAATGTGATTCCTCTTCTTGCTTTGAGATTGGAGACGACTTTGCATTGGCCGGGGTGTCCCGGGAGCCCGGCTGGCCTCTACGGCCGGCGTCCCCTGCCTCCGCCCTGTGTCCGAAGGGGTGTCCTGTCCTCACCATCCGAGACCCGGTGGAAATGTGGCTCTTGGCAGCATGTACGTTTCTCATTGATTTTGGTTGACGCATATTTCCCCCGTTTAAATAGCCGTTAGGGCTCTGTATTATTGGCAGCTTGACACCGGCAAGCGAAAGTTTCAGCCTGGAAAAAAATGGGGTGGGGAGGAAGAGGACGGGGAGAAGGTGGAAAGGGAGGGGGGATTTTTTTTTTTTTTTTTCTTCCAACAGCCCTTTTCTAGTTCCAAGTTTTAAATACATGGAAGGAAGTCCGGGAGAACCAAATGAAGGAGCAGGAGGAAGGGAAGAAACTTTTGTTTTTTTTCCTTGTTTTCCAGGAGTAGCTGGAAATTAAGATCGGGTTCCTTTTCTGCCAGCTTGGAAGGGCAACCCTGTGACTGATTGTGATTCTAAGGATGTCTATGCAAAGTTGGATTCTTGTTACAGTGTATCCAATCTGAAGTATGCACATCTGAACTGGGACTGTAAACACTGATGCCAATACAGTGTGGGGTGCCAGAAAGTGTCTGCTGATATTTGTGGAAAAAAAATCTATTTTGTTTACCTACTGTATCAAAGGGGAGTCTGGGGGAGAACGGTAGTATTTTTTTTTTTTAATCAGCTGTGAAAAAAAATGTTACAGATCTGCACATTTTTTGTGTGTACTATTGTGTGTGTGTGTGTGTGTGTGTGTGTGTGTGTGTGTGTGTGTGTGTGTTAAGTTTAGCCTTTTGTTCTTTTTGGTTGGCAGTGACAGGTTTTGATGACTAGCTCTTTAAAATACAGTACAAAGACTTCAAAAATGTGATTCAGGGCCCCCAGCACCCCTGTGTCTGCAGAGTGCCTTCAAAACTCAGCTGTTCCAGCCGGTGCCAACCTGTGAACTCCCCACCATGTCCCAGAATCTGCTATTCCCCAAACCACTTCCCAGTTTCCTTTCTGTAATCTTCCTGAAGGAGCCAGGACAATAGGGCCTGTTGTTTGGTGAATTTTAGTATTTCCAGCCTTTAAAATGTAATTTCCATGTCTTGCAATGTTTTTTTTCTTTCCTTTTTTTTTTTTTTGTTTTAATTTTGCTTCATTTTGTTCAAATGTTCAGGTATTTAGCTCCCCTTTTATATTATTTTTTTAAAAAATTTTTTGGTTATCTGTTCTAGAGTGTTCCTCCAGAAGCAAAGAGCAAAATTTACTGTTGTGATGTACCAAGAGAATTCCAAGTAATTGTAATTTTTAATTCCAGACACGGCGTTTAATCATTGTCTCTTCGTTTTAAGACTTTTAATACAAATGTCATTTCTAAAGAAACAAACCCAAAACTATTGTTTGTGTTTCTGTGTTTCACATTCAGTGATTTAATAGAGGATGGTGGCCGAGGTGGATAGGGGCAGGTGCATGATGTCCCCCCCCCCACCCCCACCCCATGGAAGTATCTCAGTGACAAGTTGGGTGACATTATTCCCAACTCCTTAAATATGGGAAAAATCATAAAGGTCTAGGAAGCCCTGGGGGTATGGCCATTACCATTTACTATAATATAAGCAGGATATTGCATCTGTTCTGCTGACATGGTGCAGTTTACCTCACTATAGTAGGGAAGGGGAGAAACCGGCTGCTAATACTGCCTTAGATTTGGTGAAGTCACCATCCACCTGACCAGGCAGGGTAGCGCCTTTAACTTTTCTTTCTTCTCCTTTTCTTCTTTAGCGCTTTTAACTTTTCTTTCCTTTTTCTCCTTTTCTTCTCTTCTTCTTTAATGTTTTGTTTGATTACATCACATACCAAGTCAAAAACACGTTTGAGGAAGAGGACTTCCCATTCTGAAGTCGCACCCAGTAGTGTTTTCTGCAGTACATCTGTATGGGTTGTAGACGGTATCTCAACACTTAAGGTTTTGATTTGAAAATAGATCATTAGATTAAAAAAGAAGAGAAAGAAAAACTAAGACAAACCCCTTACTCATTAAACTGCAATTTGTGTACCATTTTGACCTGGTGACATTTTCTAACAGTAGGAGGCAGTGTGAGTTTCTGACTCAAGTTTTGTTTTAATTAAAGGCCGCTTTACTAATATAACTTCTAAAGAATAAAAGATATAGAACTATATATCAAGAGCACATTATACATCTTTGCTGTGTGAAGTGTAGCTGAAGTCTTCTGAAGGGTCTTTTGACAGATTTATACTGTTGGGGAAGCCACAGGCATTTATAAAGCTGTACTAACATCTTGCCTTAAAATGTGCCCTTGACCAGGTGACCTCTCACTCACTCTTCCAGAGTGGAAGAGGAATAGAGAGTTTGCCTGTGATGGTCCTGTGGCCATTTTTTTTTTTTTTTTCATTCTTATGATCTCCCATAAGTTTAGAATCAGACTCAGTTGGAAGGCAGTATATATACTGTAAATAGAAAAGGGAAGCAACTCAAATTTATGTATTGCAAATATTAAGTCTTGCATTTGAGTAAATTTAGTTCTTCGATAGGTCTAAAGTGTTGAGATTTCTGAAGACATATACCAAACACTATGTGAAGGAATTTTTTAAAGGCATTTGGTGACTTTCCTTTTGTTTTGTTTTGTTTTGTTTTTTAGAAGCCTTTTGACATAAAGTGCTGCCAACTATCTAACTAACTTAAGACATGTATATAGTCCTGAAAGGGAATATTTGAACATGGAAGTTGGGGAATGAATTAGCTTGCTGGGTGCATTAATCATCTTCACACAGGATTTAGTCACTTGCATGACTAAATTCTTTATAAGTCTAAGATGCCAGGGCAGAAGATTTTAATATGCTTTACTGAGTACTGTAAAATAAATGCTTTTTGGGTTCTCAATGAAAGCAATTTTGTGTGTGCCTGGAGCAGAAAAGTAGTAGTTCTGAGTTTTGTAGCTTCTTCCATTATTTTCTTGACAAAATCAGGAGACATTGGGGGCATTGTTTTAAAGAATATGTCGGTTTATTTGGCTACCAAGAACCCCTTGTAGTAGTATGGTGTGAAAAGATAAGAGCATTTGTTTCCATGGAAAAGTTGGGCAGCCTTGAGAGTGTTCAAGGAAATGAGGGAGCTTGCTGTGAGGCCATCACCTGCCCAAGAGAAACTGGGTGAGAAAGGAACCTTTATCTTGGAGAGCAAAAGTTAACTTTTTAAACTTGACCCCTGCTGCTTTTTAACAGCTTTTCCTTTTGGTCCCTGTCATCCAAGCTTTATGTCATTTCAAAGTATTATTTTTGTCCTTCCTTGGTAATAGTCTTAGAAAAGTTGAAGGTATCATCAGAAGTCTAACATTGTCATGTTTGGGAGTTACGGTTCCTAAGTAAAACAATTTTCCATGTTGTTAACTGTAGAAATAGACTTAATTGAATCAATGTTTTAGGATCAGATCACTTTGGGGTTAGAATTCTTTAAATCTGTGAGACTGTGCACTTTTAACCTTTCTGTAGGAGGGGACCCTAAAATGCTTCCTTTTTTTTGCCTTTTCTGGTAGTTTCAAAAGTGTTTTCACCAACATATTAGTGTGCCTTTTGAGTTATAGTTCAGTATTCCTCCCAGTAGGATGGGAAAGTGAGAGAACACTGCTTGTAGCAGCTGGTCTTGAGAAATAGTTGCAAAATTCCTGGACCTCCACTATCACAAAGTGTGTATTCATTTTTACAATAGCTGGAATGAACCATGTACTTATAAACAAAGACTTAATTTAGAGATCACCACTGTCAGTTAATTGGGAAAAACTTGCTAATACAAATGTCCTTGTGAAAATGTAGCAAATTTTTAAATACTACTAGTAGAATGTGGTATTTTTTATTACACTATTTTACTCAGACTGCTAGGAATAATTGAGTGCATTTGATTGAACATGGTACTAGTTCCAGAAAACATATTTAATAACAATGGATTATGATGGTTTGAGAAGGCTTCAGGACTATCCATCCAGTCCAGAGGTTTTTAAACTTGACTGCATATCAGAATCACCCGGAGGTTAAAACAGGTATTGTTGGATCTTTCTTCTAGTTTCTTATTTAGTATGTTTCAATATAATCTCATAATTTTCATTTCTAACAAGTTTCTAGGTGATGCTAATATTGCTGTTCCAGGGACCACACTTTGAAAACCAATAAACTAGCCCAAATTCCAAATGAGTGCTACATCAAGAGCCATGTAGACATTTAGGGACAGAGACCCAGGTCATACATTTTAGAGTGCTGCCTACCATAAAGTCACAGAATAATCTTGACTGAAACTTATAGCTGAAGAGGGCATAGACCATTTACAGTCAGACTGTTAAACTGTGGAGTGTGGAATGGTATAACCACAATGCAGATAGAGTGTGTGACCATTTTCATGTTATTACGTAAACAGTTTGGCTGTGGTTTTCAGTGCTAACCTCAGAAGTTGCCTAAAACAAGAAGGTTATAAGAATAGGGGCATGGCCTCAGTAATCAGAATCAACTTTTCTTCCCCTCGAAAATAACTGAAAAGAATGTCTATTTGTTGTCTCTTTGTTTCAAGATTAAAAACCAAGGCTTTTAACTTTCCACATATCCTAGCAAGGATTCTAAAAAGAAAAAGTGGAAGAAATACTAGAGAATTTAAGTCTTCGTGTCGTGGTGAGCACATGTATGTGTCTGTATGCTTGTACGTAAATACGTGCACTCAGTTTCTTAGATGGACTTTCCAGGAATCTGTTGGTTCATTGTCCTAGAGTTGCAGTTATTCATTCTGGGACAGCATATACCATAAACTGCCGTGCATCTTGTTTTCTTATGCATCCTAATCTTTTGGAACCGTGACCTGTTAATCTGGTTTGTAAATTGGAGGGGGGAGTTATTTGTAGACTTCCTTTGGTTTTAAACAGACACCTTTGAGGAAATATTTTCTCAGAATAGGAGAATAGAAAGTATGTGCTTTTTCGTCCCACTGACTAAACTCACATTTTTGAAGTAAATCATCTGACAAAATTATATGTGGCTATGTTTATCAGGGGTTTGAATATGTTTAGTTGGTTTATTTGTGGCAATGGCGCAAATGTGACAAAAACATTGCTTTTTTTAACAGAAAAGAGAAAGATTAGTGATGCCTTCAGAATACTGGTGACCAAAAAAGGCCTGAGATTATTTCTTGATTGTTAAAAATATCTTTGCAGTGGAAGTTTGTAAACATAGCTGCAACTGATTTATTCATTATTCAACAAGTATTTATTGAGCACATACCATTAGCTGTGGTGTAAGGACTAATGCTTAAATAGGAGGGAGCCAGGCAAAAGAGCAACATAGTCCTTTTATCACGGCCAGCTGTGAAAATAGCATATATTAAACAATAGGAGTATATGCAGAAGTTCAGCTCCACATGCCATCAATTATAATATAATACTGTGAGTCTGTCTGGCAGGCAAGAAAATAGGCAAATTTGTTGAGAATTGGAACTTTCCTTTAAAGGATATATGGATATTGCAAATAAAAATGAATCCCATGAGGTTTGAGTAACTAATAGTTGTTTTGTTGCATGTGGAACTCTGTAATTTTGTGCATCGTTTCCAACTTCCGTTTTGAGGTTAGCTAAATTTGAACATTTAGAAATAGATCAGTTTGCTTCCATATTTTCATGTCAAAGGGAAGAAAGAAAAATGGAACAAAAGACATGAGATTCGTTGTTACTGTTTGTCAAAAAAAATTAAATGAGCACACAAAAACAGAAAATACAATTGAAATTATTTTCTTTACAGAAAGAAGAAATTGTTGGCACACAGTCTTTTGGTGTTCTTCATGAGAAGAAGATTCAGGGTAGGGTATCTCTTTTGTAGGAGATAATCTAAAAATGTGTGCCAAAGAATTAAGCTGATGCTTTAAGTTTGCTAAGCGTATAGTGATTTTCTACAAAAGCTCTTGTTCTCACGTCTTTGGTACTTATTGGAAGAAGGTAATCAACTCTGAGAAGGAAGTGTTGGGCAACAAGCTGTAAGAGGTGACAATAATAGCAATTATTGTAAAATCATATAAATTGAAGCGAGTTGTAACTATTAACCTCCTGCAGTTTGCAAGATGATTTCTAGTGACTGTTTTATGTAGACTATCTCCTGAATTAACAAGATACTTTTTCAAATGTGGAAATTTAGAGAATTACAGAGAGCAGAATAGTTCATCTGAAGGTACTTCACTGCGTATTTTTTTAATCTGATTATAGGACCACTTACGAGATGCAAATTTATTACTTATAGTTTTATAGCTAAAGCAAAGGTCTTAATATTTTACATCTGGCCATTTGTAAAAAGTTTCAAAATTTGGTTTTAGTCATGAACTCAGAATATTTTAATGTTCCTTAATATTATACATTTTAATATAATATTTTTAAACATTCTCTTCAAAGACTAACCTTATATTGAATTATATCTCATTCAAGAAAAGAGCCTCCAAGGAAATCTGTACTAGCATAATTCTATATGGACATACATGTCAACAAAATATGTTTTAAAATATATTTTAGACAGTTTTTCATTCTACATCCATTGTAAGCGGGTAAGGGAACTGCAGAAGTATATTTCTAAGTTTGATTTCAACATCATCTATCCTCTAGTAGAAAAAGGCTTGAGTTTGGAGTTCTTCACTCTGAATTTGGCTATCTTAGCTTTACTTCATCATAGTTACTTGCTGTTTTTCTTTGTGTATGCCATTCCATTCATCCACATGTGATTCGTGCAAATGGTTTTCTCTGTCACAAATGTAATCTGTATCAATTGGTATAAAAAATCTAAGAACTGATTACCTAATGACTATATAAATGTGTTTTCTGTGTAATAGTGTAAAGAGAGAAGTCTTGCACACTATGTAGTCCAGACTGAAACAGATCCAACGAGTTAGAAAAAACTGCCCACTAAACAGACATTACCTTCAGGTTTGGGTATAGAGCCTGTGTTTCGTTTTAAAAACTAATGAAGGAAGTTTTTTTAAAAAATGCACTCAGTCATGGGAATGTTCATTTTAAGGTACTTGGGACTGCCTAAAAATATTTCCAGACTATCTCTTCTTCGTCACTGTTGGGCAGAGGTCAAAAGATGAGAACCCAAATGCATTCTCTTATTTAAAGGGAATCTTTTACCTTGAAAGGCAGGGACAACAATAAACAAAAACCTAACCCAAAGAACAAGACTTTTTCCTACATTTTTGTATAAACCAGCACTTATTTTATTATTGAGGAAGCATAAATAGTGGGAAGGGTGATAAAATATTTTCCTCAGTCATTTTGGTAGCCTTCAGCAAGTGGTTTGGTACCCTTGACGTTAAGGCAGGAGAGTGTGATGGAGCTGAGAGGGGAATCAACCGCAGGGCAGGCTGATATGGAAGTGTTCCACATCACACCTGCACTCCTGCCTGCCTCCAGTACAGAGCATTTCCTCCTGTTCAAATTTGTGATTCATTGTGACTCAGGATTTACTGAGGCTTAGTTCTGCTACTAGCCAAGGGTGAAGAAGTCTATGGGATGGAGTGGTAATGCTACTGTAATAAATTTGACTCTAACTCAGGGTTTCTCAACCTCAGGACTATTAACGCTTTGGGCTCGATAACTCTTTCTGTGGAGGGCTGCTGTCCTGTGCATGTTAGAATGTTTAGCAGCATCCCGGCCTCTACCCACTAGATGCCAGTATAACCCCCGCAACCCAGCTGTGACAATCAAAAATAATCTGCAAACATCGCCAAATCATTCGTTGGGGCCAGGGGCATAAAAGCCCCTGGCTGAGAACCATTGCTCTGGATTTGTCCACGTAAAAATGGAGGAGGCAGGCATAAATCAGAGGAGAGAAAGGTTGGACCTATAGTAAACTTAGAAGACTTTCCTTACTCCAAGAAACTATTGTGAAATCCAAGATTAAAAAAAAGGGGGGGGAATAATCACTTTGATCAGCTCATTAAATCCATATGAAAGAGACAAACACAGTATTCAGGGATTAAGATTTATCGGGCATTTTACTTACCTGGAAGGAAGGTTTGCTCTGGATGGGGTGATAAACTTGGATGGTCAGAGAGCACCTCAGGGCATGCTGACAACTAAGTAGAGGAACCTGGATGTATAGGAGGAATCCTGAAAGGGAGATCAAGGGCAACAGTGTTTTAGTTTTGTTTGGGGTCCCTTAAACCTCCATCGGGAGACATCTGGGAGGTTTTCAGCCTTACTCAGCTTCCTCCACTTCGCCTCACAATCTCTTCCCTGTTTATCCAGGCCCCTATTCAACATCTGGACTCCTCACTTTGGGGGAGAAAGGATGTGTTTTATGCATCCTGTCCCTCTTTATTTTGCCTTACTATTCCTCCCTCCCTCCCTCCCTCCCCCCCCTCCCTTTCCTTCCTTCCTTTTTCTTAGCTACCTTCAGAATAAATGACCGTGTGTCCAGGGTGGACTCCTGCTGGTTAACTGCACACACCTACTTGTGTCCAAACCCCTTAGCCGGGCTGTCAGGAAGGAGACAGCAAAGGCAGTGGTGATTGCTTTGTAATGAAGTGCCTCTGGAATCTGGAGTCTCAAGCCAGCACATATGCTTTGGCTGCCAAACCCTGAAACACAGCGTTAAGTATCCTGTCAGCAAGTTCATTAATGTGGAATTAACTCAGTGACCACGGATATTTGATTAACTCTGAACCAGACATGGTTGTTTTTGTTCTTAAGTTTTAAGTCAAATAGGTATTTTCAAACCTGTGCAATATACCCCTAAAAACTTTAAGCAGCCAGCCAATTAGACACCCTACCTGGTGGGACAACTGTGATTCTCCATTTCATAGCGGGCACACTTGGAAACCTAACATTCCTAGTAAGTAGGAGACATAACAGTTTTGTCACTGAGCGAGAACAATCTCCAAGCCCATCAAAAGGCTCCAAGCAGCCAGAAGGGGCTCTGTAAGAAAGGTAGGCACTAAATGAAATAATTCTGTACAATAAAGTACTGTTTGGTGAGAGTGGATGAGTGATTTGGATGCTTTACAAACTTGCTTCCCAAATTTAGGAATAATCTTGTATTAGAACGAATCGTGTTAACAGAAATCCTTCATTCTCTGTAGTATCTTTGTATTAAGTCGAAAACGGAAACATCAGATTTAATTGGCAATGTGATCACAATTTAGATAGAGAGAACAGATTTGGTTTATCTAAATTTCCTGTTTTTCTTATACTTGGTTTTCCTCTTTTATAATCATCTGTGCTGTTCTGCAACATTTTTTTTTTCTTATCTCCAGCTTCTATTGGCTTTGCGGAGTGTTACGTTTTCTGTCTAATTAAAAAGTTTATAATGATAGAAATATTCAGTTATGAAGCATTATAGCCAGTAGCCAAGAAAATATATGTGTTCATAAATTTAAACACATAAATTAATTGTATAGGATCTTTTTGCAATGTCATTATTTGTGTTTACCTTTTGTAGCTTAGAATGATTTTCCAATGCGATGCTTTCCGTGGAAAGGAAATTCTCCCTTTTCTTTGATTAATTACCATTTGACTACTGTTTGAAAAAAAAAAAAGTAGTAATTATTAAAGTACTATCATGAAGGCTCTCTAGTTTACATTTTGTAGCAAATTACCAACAACTTTTCTTTTTAACCATTTCCTCAAAGAAGTATCATTTATGAATAGAAAAAAAAGCATGAATGGAATTACCCAAAAGTCATACAGTAGTTGTTTGGATTTATCATGGCGGTGGTGATTTTGGCAAAATATTTGCCCTCTGAATTACAAGTAACATAATTGATTTGTACTAGCCTATAGGGAAGCATCAAAAATGCATGCACAGTGGGACTATAGTGCCATTTTGCTGTTAACAATTTTGGATGCTGTATAGAGTAATAGCACACTAGAAATAAATAAACAAAATGTTGGCTTCCTAGAAAGTATTTCTGTTTAGTCATTTTAAAATGCAATTTAAAAACTCTATGATGAAAATTTTTCAGCATGATATCATAGTGCCAAACAGTGATAATTGCTAGTTTTTACATTACAAAAATTTTCCGACCATCCAAATTCTTTTTTTCCCCTTACTTCCCAAGTGTGGCTCATTTTGACTATTAAACACACAGTCTTTCATTTGCCAGAGAATCTGAACAGATTTTGTTGTCTGCAATTAATTCAAAATGTCGTTTAAAGTATTACATACCCGGAACCTCATTTTTACATTTCTACTATCAGCATACAAACTTTGTATAGAGTCTGGCTTCACTAAGCAGTAGGACATTCTATCAAAATAATCAAATAAGGAATATAGTAGAGAAAGTGAGTGAATTTTATGATTATTGTCCATACCAGTGCCACTGAAATTTCATTTCCTTATTCAATTTGTGAAACACGTATTTTCTTGGCTATTCTTTATATGCATTTTAGAACAAAAATAAACTATCTGTAAGCTTGCTATTTTAAAAATTGATCTTTCAGAGTATTTTTCTCTTGGTATTATTCTTTAAAATATAGTTGACCTGATTAGAGCTAAAGCTTTTGCCCAAAATACTAAATCATAGTTCCTATAGCAACCATAATTTACTCTCTTATATAACTCCCTGATTCATGCCATGGTTAATATATGCAATATAACTCTAATTAACTTTCATCTTTCTTTAGATTAAGTGTGTGGTTTCCAGAAATAGAAGGTGGAGGAAGGTGAAGATTGATGCTGTGTTTGTAGAATCTGCAGATTGAGAACAGGAAGATTGCTAAGTAATAGAAGGAGGATTTACTTAGGATTTCAACCATAATATTTTACATTTTGAATCGTGAAAAGAAATTATATTAAAATACACATTTAAATTCATGATGTGTAGTGCGCATGAATGAAGTTTTTTAACTGATATTATAGATCTTGAATGTAGAGTCTCAAAAAATAATTATCAGAAAACATAGTTAGAATACTGTATTATATAAGATGATGAAGTGAAATATATATTTAAGTAGTTATTTTATTTTCGCTACCTGTAAACCATGAAGAATGCATTCATGTAGTCAATTACATATGGAGCACCAAATAAGCACTGTTCCAAGAATAAGATTCCATCTATGCCTTTAATACATGTAATATGTTTATATACTAAATTTCATTGATTTCCTTCACTAGAAGTTAAGTCTATAAAGGCAAAGACTCATTCTTTTATCGCCACTGCCTAGAAGAGATGCTGGCATTCAACACTCAGTATTAGTTGAAGGAAGGAAGGAAGGGAGGGAGGGAGGAAGGGAGGAAGGAAGGGAGGGAGGGAGGGAGGGAGGGAGGGAGGAAGGAGGAAGGAAGGAAGAAAGGAAGAATTAGTCACAAGGGGAAAGGAGGTAAGTTTGACTAGAACGCTAAAAATAGGTTACAATTACCAGAAAAGGTAGAATACTTAAAAATTCTGCATCAACTGTGGACATATATTATAGAATGAAAACGTGTGGCCTGTTCTTTTATTCATTAACCCTGAAAACTTAAAGCTTGGAATAAGAATGCTATTATAGTGTTAATGGGACTCAAATTGTCTGTAAAGTTGTCAGGAGCAAAGTCAAAAGAGTTCCAGACAGAACTTTTGGGAAATTAGTGTATTTTGTTATAAACCTGTGCCCTGCTTTGCATTCGTTTCCAAATGCAGGTATGCCTTGGTTTATGCAGTGGATATGATTATCAACGAACTATATATAAATTTAATCATATTTAAGGTAAAATTAAGAAACTTACTTTTTAGTGGACCCACCTCTGAATCATTTGAAAACAAATAAATTATTCTAGAATACAGATAACCACTAGCTAAAAATTTGAATTTCTTTTTTTTTTTTTTCAACGTTTATTTATTTTTGGGACAGAGAGAGACAGAGCATGAACGGGGGAGGGGCAGAGAGAGAGGGAGACACAGAATCGGAAACAGGCTCCAGTCTCTGAGCCATCAGCCCAGAGCCTGATGCGGGGCTCGAACTCACGGACCGCGAGATCGTGACCTGGCTGAAGTCGGACGCTTAACCGACTGCACCACCCAGGCGCCCTAAAAATTTGAATTTCTATTATCACATACTGGATTTTTCTTATGTTAGACATTTGTTTCTTAAATTACTTTATCTTTTTATTTGAATACCTGGAATTTTATTTTTCAGAATGGCAGACTCTTATTATTAAACTTAGTAGAGTTCACCCCAGTCATGTTTGCCTGGATTTTCTCTAATCATCTCTGTGTCTTCCTAAGGCTAAGAAGTTTGCTGAAACTCAGGTCTATTTGGACTTATTTTTGAATAACCGATACTGAATGGAATTGCTTTCTAAGCAATAGTTTCAAAACTTTTCAAGAGTAATTCATTTGAGAGAGAATCTAGAAATATGCAAACTAATAGAAGCAAATGGAATTTTCATACTATAACATGCTAAAAATAATTTTATTTATTACCCTTTAAGATTTCTAAGATGTTTCTTTGTTTCTTTGTGTGTGTCTGTGAAGCTGGGGAGATCTGAGCCAGGTTGAGGACTTCAAATCTCATTGTTCTACCAGCCATTTGCCCCCCCTGAAATCCCTCGGTAAAATGGTTTGATTCCCCTCCCACCCAAAAATATTTCTCTGTGGGAAGAATATGCCATTTAGAAAAAGAGTAATAAGAAGGATATGCTATGTTGTGTCTACCAAAGACTGTTAGTAGTAAGTGTTCTCAATTAGGGAAATAGGTTACATTTAAATATTGTAAATATTATAAACATACAGGTATATCTACTTTATACTTGTTTTAGGCTTCTTGTTAAATTTTAAAAATACCGTATAACTTAACTGATTTAATTCCTTACTCCCAGCAAATACTATCAGCTTTCTGTTAGCTCCACAAGAGGTCATCCATGTGCCCGGTAGGCTTTGCTCTGTGCCACTGATTCTCAAAGTGAGATCCCCAGACCAGCAGCTTCAGCATTCCCTTCCTAAAAATGCAGGTCCGACCTCAGGCCTACTCCATCACAAACTCTAAGGTTGGGACTCAACAATCTGTGTTTTAGTGCAACCCCCATATGTTTTTATTCCTGGTGAAATTCCAGAACCACTGCTCTATGGGAAGGAAAACCTGCTATGAATGGTGCCTGCTTTATAGAAAAGATAAGACATTAGCATGCATGGGTGGCTCAGTCAGTTAAGTGTTCGATTTCAGTTCAGGTCATGATCTCGCAGTTCATGGGTTCAAGTCCCACGTTGGGCTTGGTGCTGACACTCAGAGCCTGGAGCCTGCTTCAGATTCTGTGTCTCCTTCTCTCTCTGCCCCTCGTCCGCTAGTGCGCTCTCTCTCTCTCTCTCTCTCTCTCTCTCTCAAAAATAAATAAACATTAAAAAATTTTTTTAGAAAAGACATATACACAAGTGAAAGTAATAACAAGGCAGCAATAATAAAAGGATGACTTTTGCCATAAAATAGTCATAGGTGTAATTGGGATTTCCGGGGAAAACAGATTACTTTATTATGGAGAGGATATCCCCAATCATTCATCCACTCATTGAAGCATTCTAGATTCTGGGGCTAAGAAAGACCAAGTCTTCGACCTAACTCATTAAGTCTTTGACTTAATAGGTTATTCTACTTACTAATTCACAGCTAGAAAAACTTTTGAAATCACAGAATCCAACACTCTCCAATTTGAATACATTAGAATCATTTGGCTGGCATATTGCTAAAGCCCACATCCAGACTTTCTAATGTAGTCAGGATAGAAGGCCTTGGAAATAGCATTTCTAACAAATTCCCAGGAGATTCTGTTGCTGTTTGTCCAGGTTCTCAACTTGCAAATAACTGATGGAATCGATCCCTTCAAGTTAAAGATGGTAATACTAATGCCCTGAAGTATCATTTGACCAGCAAAGTTAGCCAATGGCTAAAACGGAAATAAAACCAGGTTATCAAGTCTCAATTCATCATAACCTCCAATGCAGACTGTCTCTACCGACGCCCTGAAAGAGGATGCCTGCATGACCTTGCAGTGATTCTAAGAAAAACTACAGGAGTAGAGAACTGATAATTTGGTGATATTTCATCCAGCTCTTGTTTATACTGTATTTTGACTCCTTATCCAAAATCAGCCATGTTATTTACACCTACAATCCCAATTTTGAACCACCAAGCATTCTACTTTGTGTATAAAGATCTGATGTGTATATAAAATCAACATTTCAGACACAGTATCATTTTTAAAAGGCAATTCTAAAACTTACTAATATTATCTTCCTGATAATAGGAGGTTCCCCAGAACAAAGGTCTTCTATTACAAAAGCACTTTACTCTGTAAGTAGTACCTCTTTAATAGATGACCAATTATGGAGCTAACAAAACTTACCATGTTGGCTAAGAGTAAAGGATTAAAATATGTACTGGGAGACAATTAATGGAGATCACCGGCTGTGAGTTCTTGGACTGCCGATAATTCACTTCTATTTCAGAAGCATGAGTGCTTTATCCATAAATCCACGATTAAGTTCTCTAATTCTGTAAATTAGAGAAAATATATTAATCTCCTTTTGAGTGGTGATAAGGATAGGTCTCCCCCAAATTTAATTAATCTACTGTGCATTCTTGAATGATTACAAGAAAAACTCAGACCCCTCAGCACAAATCATGTAATTGCATTTTAAGTGATAATGTGGAAAAATTGAGCATGGATAAAGATAATCTATTTTGAATTGTAATACGGCTTCCTCTGAAAACTTCAAAATCTATTTTTAATTGTATTCACTTTAAATGAAGTCTTGTAGGAAAACTCTTTTGATTACCTGAAGGTTAGCACTGAGGAAGGACTAGAAATGAGGAAGAGGAAGGGCAGCCAGATGGTAGGGCAGCCTCAGTGGATGAATCCTTGTGGATATTAGAGGGATGATTTGCTTAATCCCATTGTGATTAATGGCCTATCAACAGATGAGAACATGTTTTAGACACTTGTTTCACATATACATACACACACACACTAATTTCCTACTACTGAATCAATGTTACACACAAAGGACAGAGGAAATATCTCTGTCTCCAAGTCTCTTCTTCCCTGTAGTTAATATCTCCTTTCTCCCATTTTGTCAAGTCGGGTATAGAAAATATTCAGACTCCAATGCAGTTAAATCTTAGGTACTTTCACTTGTCACAGTCATCATCCAGTCCCCCAAATTAAAGAACAGCTGTTCTGACTCTCATGGGTAGGACATGATGAGCCTTATTTCCTACTTCCTGTGGAGCTCCGTTTGAACTATTTCTGATTCTCTAGAACTTCGAGTAATCATCCACTCTTTAAAAGAAGACAAAAACTCAGTATTACTTTCTTGAGTAATTTGGATGACCATTTACTGCTTTCATGCTGAGGAGAAACAACTGGTTTCTTTTGTCCCTAAATACTGCATTCTTAGATTTACCTGGAAAAGTTGGTTCAGTGTAGATACCATGTGCTCAGAAATAGCACAAAGTTGTTCTCTCTCTGTGGAATAAAGCTAAATAATTGTGGGATCTCTTTCTTGAAATAAAGTGTTAATGCCTTCAATAAGCCTACTCGGTAGAAAGCTAGCTGTTTTCTAGTGCAGTTGACTCAGTTTCCTGAAATTGGTTTCTTGGGCTCCAAAACAAAACAAAACAAAACAAAGCAGAAAAAGAAAAAAAGAAAAGAAGAGAAAAGAGAAGGTAGAGTGGAGAGAAGAGACAGTTTAAACTAAAGCTGTAACAGGTCTCTAATAGGATTTATTTTCTTCTTCCTACTTCCTCTAAGGGTGGAGGTTTAGGGGAAATTACAGTTTTAAAGTGCCTTTCAAGCTCGATTTCCTAGCACTTAAGTAGATAGAGTAACTTCATCACTGGACAAACTTAATTTCATTATTGATAATCCTAAGAATCAGATGTTTCTAATATCAGTGTACCAAGTTGTTTTACTGTCGTGGCTCAATCTTTACTATGCACATAAATCACTCTTACCACCCTCGGATCTTACAAACAAGCAGGTTCAGAGTGAGTAGGTCTGAGATTCTGTGATTCGGACAAGTTCTATGATGATGCTAATGCTTCTGGCCATGGATCCCACTGAGCATCTCAGAGTATGTACAGAGCAACACACAAGTGACTTTTATAACTAGGCATCTTGTTCTTTTTCCTATCTGTTTTGATTTACATGCACACAATTTCTCAAGATAAAATAATGTCTCTGGAGTTCACAGGTTGCATTGTAGTAAAAAGGATTATGAGAAAAAGCTTGAAAGAGAATTGTATTTCCCAGTAAAAAATTTGGACTTAGGTGATACAATTCTTTTCAATAATGCGAGCAAGATACTAAAAGCCTGGCATCTCTTAAATTAAGAAGTTTGAAAACGTGTCTAATTCCTAATGATTCATTTTGACTATCCTGAATTCTTCAGTTCTCATTGAGAAATAAATGTCAGTACTTAGAAATTTAGTGTCACTCAAAAGCAGGTTCCATTTTATGAATATTAGTGACTGATTTTCAGAGTAAATTGAATTTTAGAATATTATGTTTTAAGCGTCGGGATATCAACCAAATATGCCACAATTCAATGCCAGTTTAATTGTTATAATATTCTTTTTTTTCCCTCTTAATAAAACATCCACTTGAGAGGCACCTGGGTGGCTCAGTCGGCTGAGTGTTCGACTTGGGCTCAGGTCATGATCTCATGGTTCCTGAGTTCAAGCCCCACATTGGGCTCTGTGCTGACAGCTCAGAGCCTGGAGCCTGCTTCAGATTCTGTCTCCCTCTCTCACTGTGCCTCCCCTGCTCACACTCTCTCTCAAAAATAAACATTACATTTTTTTTAATGTTTAAAAAAATTTTTTAAAATCAATTTGAAGAAATATTAGGCGCTCAGGAGATTTGGCACACCAGTGAAGGAATGGCATATTTAGCATCTAATTTATAATAAAATTGTTGGCCAAAACCTTACAGATGAGAGTAAGTCATTTAGGTTATGCTGTTCATATCTACATGGTGATTTACGTAAAGGTAATAAGCATCAATGAAATTTTACAGTTCTTTTAGAATTGCAGATAGAATTTTGAGCATTACTGATATAACACAATTTAAGCCAGTAGAGCTATGGTTATTTTTCATTAATAATTTACATAAACTTTAAGTTTTGAATCTAAATTTAAAATGCTTTGTAATTAAGGAAGTTAAATTTAAAAATAACTAGTTTCCATAATAGTTCAGTCTCGCATGGTAATACATAAGTGATACACTGCTCCTTATATTCTCATTGAAAGATGTTTACATTGTAATAGAAAACTAAAAAAATCTCATTGCTGCATAACATAGGTTTTGCATACAATTGAAAGACACATTTTAAAAGATTTTAATTGTTTTATTTGGGGTCTATTTGAATGTTCATGATTGAATTAAATCTCTCTTAATATAGATATATATTTTCAATGAGTTATGAAAATACTCATTTCTCCCTATATACATGTCTCAGCTTTTTATTGAATGAGAAGTTATTTTGTATGTCATTTAAACTTTGGGTGGCTCCTGTGCTGCCTTTGCTAACATTTAAGTGGTCTTCAATTGGATTTCTGGCTGATTTACAGACATATTTATTTATCAACTGCAACGATCAGTTGCAATGGTTTATTTAGCACCCACTACGTGCCAAATAGTTGACATATATAATCTCCTGTAAGTATCAGAATAATTCTACTTGTAGGTAACATTCTTCTTTTTCAAACCCAGAGAAGTTAAGTAATTTATGAGGCTGTCCAGATAAAAAGACACTTAGTTGGTTTTCTAATATATCTGTTCTCCGTCTTCCAAGATTATGTTCTTACTCTCAGGTGCCTCCCATACTGATGCTCCTGAAATGCCAACTAATTTTAAATATTTACCTACAAAGAATACAAATGTGATTCGTGTCACTACTATTGCGGGAAGAAAAAAGTTATATTACATTCTAATATCAGATCATTGGTATGTTGTGTAGTTTTGATTTTCCCATTCTATTGTTTTATTCTGTTAATTAAAGATACTTATTTTTATTTTTTTTCTCATTATGCAGTCCCCGTAATAATTGTTTTAAAAATTCTAATCCAATGGTGGTAGTTCATTAGAGGCAACATGAATACTGCCTCTGAGTCTCTGCCTTGGATATAGTTACTAGCATTTCTTCATGATTTTATTTTCTAGTTTTTTTTTTTTTTTTTTTTACTGTAAGAGTAAAGAATGTTCATTGTAAAAATAATTCCAACATTAATTTATAAGTAAATAGATTCATTTGAAGTATAATTTCTCAAATGAAACCACTATGTTACAACTAACTTTTTTATAATTGTTTCTGCAGTTTCCTCTTCAATACTTTCTTTTTTTTTTTAAGTTTATTTATTTTGAGAGAGAGAGAGAGAGAGAGAGAGAGAGAGAGATAGCATGAGTGGGAGAGAGGCAGTGAGAGGGAGAGAGAGAGAGAGATTTGCAAGCAGGCTCTGAGCTATCAGCCTGATGTGGGGCTCAAACTCCCCGACCCTGATATCATGACCCTAGCTGAAATCTAGAATACCACACCTAACCAACTGAGCTACTCGGACACCCCTCCTCTTCAATACTTTCTAAGGATAGAGTTTTTATCTTGTTTATTTATATAACCAAGGGTGAGCACAGAGTGGCAAGGAGAAAGAATACAGATTATAGCTGATGAAGCTGCTTATATTTTCCTGTTGATTACTCCATTCTGTTCATCTCCATTTAAAATCTAACTCTAACTTGTTACACAATATACTCCAGTGAACAAGGCCTTTCGTAAAACCCTGCCACCATGTTTGGGTAACAGTTGAAAAATGGTGAATGAGTTAATTTACCTATTAATTAATTTCTAAATAAATGAGTTTCTACTCTAACATAGATTTTTTTGAAGCAAACAAATCACTTGTCCAGAGAGGCATCTCTATAATTTTTTTTTTTTTCCTAAGGAAGTTTTCCACATACTTCTACAACTCTTATTCAAGTAATCGTGGCTTAAAGCATAGCTAGAATATTTACCCAGGAGTTATGTCTGCTTTGCAGAAGTAAAACAATCACCTAGCATCATAGGGCTGTGAAGGAGAAAAAGGGGAATGCAATCTAGTAAACATTGTTCAGCAAATTACTTTGTTTACTGACTATCAAACACATTAATCTGATATGCTTTTATTCTTTATTCCCCCATTAGTTTGTTAGACAATTGGTGTCATCATCCTGATTGAAGGAAAATAATGTTTGTCCTACGTTCACTTAGGCAAGATGCCCCAATTCTGGCTCTTAGTTTAAATTTACTTCACTGCTTAGGGATTTCTTTTGCATTTATTAGTGGGGCTTTTTACTTTTTTTAACTTTTATTTTTTTTTAATTGTTTTAATGTTTATTTGAGAGAGAGAGAGAGAGAAAGAGTGTGAGCAGGGAAGGGACAGAAAGAGAGGGAGACACAGAATCTGAAGCAGGTTCCAGGCTCTTAGCACAGAGCCCGACGCGGGGCTCGAACCCACAAACCGTGAGATCATGACCTGAGCTGAAGTCAGATGCTTAACCGACTGAACCACCCAGGTGCCCCTAGAATTTTCTGACCTATATCAATGGAGTCACTGTTAGTTTCCAATAATTATTTCAATGCAACAGAAGTGTCCAATTGTTAATGCTTCAAGCACAAACCCTTTCTAAAAATGAAATTGAGGGGGTCACCTGGGTGGCTCAGTCGGTTGGGTGTCCAACTTCGACCCAGGTCATGATCTTGCAGTTTGTGCATTCGAGCCCCGCGTGGGGCTCTGTGCTGACAGCTCAGAGCCGGGAGCCTGCTTCGGATTCTGTCCCCCTTTTTCTCTCTCCCCCTTCCCTAGTCATGCTCTGTCTCTCAAAACTAAAAATGAACTTGTGGGTGCCTAACCATCTTTAACAAAAGTGCTTCTTCCTTGGCCAGAGTTAAAAGATAGAAGTCCAATTTTTTAATAAATACATTGGTAGAGATTTGTAAATGTGATTGGGATTTTTAATTTTATTACAGGAAGCTTTTCATTTATTCTTCTGTCAAATCACACTGTAATGTGTATATTTTAATTAGAGCATAGCATCAGTTATACTTTAGGTTTAAAAGAGTAACAGGAAGTAGCTGATAAAATATTAATTTTAAGAACTCAACTCATTCAAGCATTTCCGATTTTTAAATAATTGCTGTCAAAGTCAGATAATTCTGAAAGATTGCTGTGCAAATGGCAGACATAACCTGAAATAACACAGTAAGATGAATATTGCAGTTCCAAATACTGGGAAGCACAACCAAATGCATTTTCTTAGTCTGCATGGAGAAACTGTTTCTAATAGCTTTAAAATAGAAGTCTGAAATGCAGGTATATTTAACAGGAAGAGTGGGGTCTAGCTTTTGGAATTGAATATTCACAGGAAAATCTTATTTTACAAAATCTAAAATATGATTCTCCCCTGAAGGGTTGTAATACATCAGTGTATCCTACCTAATTATTTACCATTAGTGGTTGCAGTTATAACAGTTTGAGGAATGGTTACTTTGTTTTCCTTACAAAGCTACAAAGCGAGGATGGGGGTGTTGGAGGGGTGATATTCAAGGCTGGCCATTCTTATTCTCACTCATTTGCATTCTGATGGACTCTCTTGAGAGGAAAAAATAGGAATAGAGTTAGAATGAGCATTCCAGGAACTTAACTTAGGAGTGTATCTGCTGTGGGAGCATCATTACTCCTCAGAGTTTCAGCAGAAAAAGGGCAGAGAACTATGGTCACAGTGAAAGTTGCTTTTTAAGCTTTATTTATTTTTGAGAGAGAGAGAGAGAGACAGAATGTGAGTGGGGGAGAAACAGAGAGAGAGACACACAGAATCCGAAGCAGGCTCCAGGCTCTGAGCTGTCGATGCGGGGCTCGAACCCACCAACTGTGAGATCATGACCTGAGCTGAAGTCAGACACTTAACCGCTTGAGCCACCCAGGCGCCCCAAAAAGTTGCTTTTTAAATCAAAATGACCTATTGTGCAGAAAACAATGGGAAGTGGGATAAATTTTACATGGTAAAAATACATGCTTACCTTTCCTTTTGATTTAATTACCAAAAATAGGCTTGAACCATCCCCATTTGGCTCAGAATAAAGAATGGGCCTTGAATAAAAGAAACGCCTCAAATTTTTATATACTTTGGGTGAAAATCAACAAAATTTCAGAAGGATGAAGAGGATTTTTAGATGTGCCTTACGCATGCTGCTAAAGATAACAAGAAATATTATCCTTAGCTCTGAATTCTTTACTTTTGAATATATTTTAGAATTTAAAAATTGGGGGAGAATTGTATTACAGACATAGGAAAAATTATCTGGAGTGAAAGACAAAGGAATGGGGCTTTTTATTGTGTGCTTATGAGGGTATGTGTCCATGAACCCATAACTACAGCATCTGAATTAGATTTCTGGAAAAAATGGAATGTGTAGGAGGCCGTTATAACAGTACAGTGACATGACCTGTTGCTTTCTTTTATGAGAAATGACATGTAATTCCAGGCTAACTTAGGGAATTTAGAGCATTATCTTGAGCTGTTTTACTGCTGGAATCTTTATTAATAAGCTTCTCCTTCTATCGTTTCTGAAATACTCAGATTCAGTAGGTGCAGAAGGGTATAGCCCTCACTTTGACTCCATAGGAAGGGCCCCAGCAGACGTATTTCAAATCAGGAAAACCCAAACCTATCCTAACAGCTGGTAGCAGGGTTTTCAGAAAAGAAGCACACATTATTTAATTACAGAAGATGATTTATTCATAAGCATTAGGAATATGAAATAAATTCAATTTATGAAAATTGGTTTCTTACTCGGTGCTGTTATGTGCAATAAGATATAAGGTTAAGTGGCTTATCCGCAGTGACTTGACCTTTCTCTTTATTTTCATTATCTTAACGATTTGATTTCATTAAGGAAACATTAAACAAGGCATTTTATGGTGAATACCTCAGGCCTGGCACTTCAGAATTCATCTCTTTGGCTATTAGTTGCAAATATATTAAACCCTACACCAATAACTCCTACAGCATTTAAAATTTTCATTCAAAAATTCTTGAAGGTTAGTTGCAAATATATTAAACCCTACACCAATAACTCCTACAGCATTTAAAATTTTCATTCAAAAATTCTTGAAGGTTCACTTCATAGCAAAGTCATTTGTACTTTACAAATTACGGAATTTTATCAATATGTTTTATTTTTGTGGTGGCAGAGGGTAAAGGGTTTAGAAACCTGATTTATTATCCATATCTTGTATTCGTCACTAAAAGCAAGAAAACACATAACATGATCTTTGTCCTTCAATGTTACAAAACAAATGATGTATTAGGAGCGCAGGTGGTACTACAGTCTGTCTTTGTTTTAAAATGATTTCCTACCTAATAACTTATTTGAGCAGAGCTCCTAAGCAAATTTACTTAACACCAGATAAACCCTACCCTAAAGTTTATAATACCTACTTTGATTCACTTTTTTTCCTCCAAATATTCCTTTTCAAAAATTTTAAATAATACAAGAATAAATCTGGTTGGAATCTAGGACTGAGATATATAACCCTTAACATTTTATTAATTACTTGTGTTATTTCCCAGGTCTGCATTGACATAGACACAGATTCAGGGACCAACCCATCTGCAAATTGGCAGATGATAGCAGCAAGAAAAAAAAGTTGATTTAGGGCTTATAAAGTCATGATGTTAATTTAAAAAAACTGAAATATTTATTAAGCTAACATAATTTTTAAAATTAAATTAGTGTCTGTGGTGCCATCAAGTTTACGTATTGTGTTTTCAAGTTTTATTAATTTTTAGGTCACTGCTTTTTAAATTAGCCTTGAGAAAATAATTTAACCTCATAATTTTGTTGGTTTATTTGTTTGGCCTTGACCATAGCATTGCTGACAGTTTGCAAATGACCTCTCTTTTTTAAAATATATAATTTTATCAATATTGAATAAAGAAACAATTATGGATGACTCATTTATCTATACTATTTTTTTCCCTTAACATTTAAGCTGTGACTTGGCATTCTATTATATTTAATTTTAAAAATACCTTTTTTCACATGGATTTAAGTATTAATAACTGTGTTTTTCCAAAATTTTTAATTCATTGGACTGTGACTTATGATAGAGTTCATATATTTAAGTATCAATAATTTATGTCAGCTCTGCAGAAAAGTGGCTTGAAATAAGTGAGGTGGCATTGTTCTGAGTTGAATTGTATCCTCCAAAATTCGTTATATTGAAGTCCTAACTCCCAGTACCTCAGAATGTGACTGTATTTGGAGATAAAGTCTTTAGAAAGGAAATTAAGTTAAAAATTTGGGGCGCCTGGGTGGCTCAGTCAGTTAAGCGTCCGACTTCAGTTCAGGTCATGATCTCACAGCTTGTGAGTTCGAGCCCCACTTCAGGCTCTGTGCTGACAGCTCGGAGCCTGGAGCCTGCTTCAGATTCTGTGTCTCTGGGATTACAAAGTTTAAACAACATCATTTCCTTGTTTGTTGCTGTTACCTGCATAACCATCCAATGTGAGAGTCAAATAATTTGAAACCCAGATTTGTGTAACAAGCATTGAGGAAGAATACGAACTTGCTGAAAATGTACAGTGTAACCCAGTCAAAACACACATAGAAGTTGAAATCAGAGACTGATGTAGTGATAATAAAATAATCACTAATGTGTATCATCATGTGTTGCCATGTGCCATGTACTTTTCTGAATAGTTCACATGTATCAGGTCTTGTAACCATCACAAGTCTATGAGACCTACATATTACAGTTATCTTCATTTTACATATGAGGAAACTGAAGCCAAAAAAGGGTAAGTGACTCACCAAGGCCATACAAGTACTAAAGGGCAAAAGGATTTGAACCCAAATAATCTAGTTCCAGGATCAATGCTCCGTTCAGTGTCTTGTGTTTCTGTTGGTTCCTCTTGTAGTAGTCTCTGCAAGCTGTGATGAAGTGCCATGACAGAGACAAAGCAACTGCAGAGGAGGACACCTGAACTGTAGCTGTATATGCCCTTCTGTCAGAGAAGACTAGCAAGCCGGCATCCCCCAAGGAATGGTGTAAGTGAGGGGTGGGGCAAGTAACAGTGTCCTGTGCTACCGGGGTCCTTGGGAAAGGTTTCATTTAAGGATAATACAGTCCTGCTTACTTCTCAGTGTGGCGGGTAAGTTTGAGAAGGTCACACAGAGGTAGGGAGATGAATCACAAATTGTTACATGTGGCCTGAACTAGTGACTGAGTCACCAAAACTAGAAGCAATGATGCTGAGAGTTGCTGAAGATGGCTTTCAAGCTGGCCAGAGAAAAGCAGTGATTTAATCCTTTCCAGTCCCACCATGAAATGTGCAGAATCAAGAGCGAATCCTAATGTAAATTATGGATTCTGGATGATAATGATGGGTCAATGTACATTCATAGATTATAAAAAATGTACCACTGGGCAGGAGGAGCCAAGATGGCAGAACAGCATGGAAGTTTTTTGTGTGTCTCACGTCCATGAAATACAGCCAGACCAACACTAAACCATCCTGCACACCTAGAAAACTGATCTGAGGATTAACACAGCAATCTGCACAACCTGAACCACATATTTCAGCAGGAAGAGAAAATATTCATTTTTAGTTTCAATTTTTATTAAAAATATTCTTCTTTAATTTTTTTCTACTATATTTTTTACTTTTGTGTAATTTCTTTTCAATTCTACTTTACTTCTATCATTTCATTTTAGTCTACTTCAGTGTATTTTTTCAAGTTTTCAAATAATTTCCTTTCTTGTTTCTTTTTCTCCCTTTTTTTCACTAATCTATGAAGCCACTTTCAACACCTAGACCAAACACACCTAGGATCTAGCATCATTTATTTGATGTTTTTGTGTGTGTGTGTTTGTTTTTAATTTTTTAATTTTAATACTTTTTTCATTTTAATTTTTTTCAATTTTAATTTTTCTACCTCCTAATTCTTTTTCTCCCTTCAAAATGATGAAACAAAGGAATTCACTACAAAAGAAAGAGTGGGAAGAAATGATAGCTAGGTAGTTAAGCAACACAGATTCAAGCAAGATGTCTGAACCAGAATTTAGAATCACGATAAGAATACTAGCTGGGGTCAAAAATAGATTAGAATCCCTTTCTGCAGAGATAAAAGAAATAAAAGCTAGATAAAAGAAATTAAAAATGCTATAACTGAGCTGCAATATAGATTGGATGCCATGGCGGCAAGGATGCATGAGGCAGAACAGAGAATCAGTGATATAGAGGACAAACTTTTGGAGAATAATGAAACAGAAAAAAGGGGAGAGATTAAGGCAAAAGAGCACAATTTAAGAATTAGAGAAATCAGTGACTCATTAAAAATGAACAACATCAGAATCATTGGGGTCCCAGAAGAGGAAGAGAGGAAACGGGTAGAAGGGTTATGTGAGGAAATCATAGCGGAAAACTTTCCTAATGTGGGGAAAGACACAGACATCAAAATCCAAGAAGCACAGTGGACCCCCATTAGATTCAACAAAAATCGACCATCAACAAAGCCTATCATACTCAAATTCACAAAATACTCAGGCAAGGAGAGAATCATGAACTACGCAAGAGAAAAAAGTCCTTAACCTACAAGGGAAGACAGATAAGGTTTGCAGCAGACCTATCCACAGAAACTTGGCAGGCCAGAAAGGAGTGGCAGGATATATTCAATGTGCTGAATCAGAAAAATATGCAGCCAAGAATTCTTTATCCTACAAGGCTGTCATTCAAAATAGAAGGAGAGATAAAAAGTTTCCCAGACAAACTAAAGGAATTTGTGACCACTAAACCACCCCTGCAAGAATTTTTTTTAAATTTTTTTAATGTTTATTTATTTTTGAGAGAGATAGAGCACAAGAGGGGGAGGGGCAGAGAGAGAGGGAGACTCAGAATCTGAAGCAGGCTCCAGGTTCTGAGCTGTCACCACAGAGCCTGACATGGGGCTTGAACTCACAAGCCGTGAGATCATGTCCTGAGCTGAAGTCAAACACTTAACCAACTGAGCCACCCAGGCACCCCAGCCCTGCAAGAAATTTTAAGGGGGATTCTCTGAGGGGAGAAAAGATGAAAAAAATAAATAAATAAGTAAATAAATAAATAAACAAATAAATACTGAAAGCAACAAAGAATAGGAAGGACCAGAAAACACTACCAGAAACTCCAACTCTACAAGCAACATAATGGCAATAAATTCATATTTTTCAGTACTCACTGTAAACATCAATGGACTCAATGCTCCAATCAAAAGACATAGGGTAACAGAATGGATAAGAAAACAAGGCCCAGCTATATGCTGTTTACAAGAGACCCATTTTAGACCTAAACACACCTTCAGATTGAAAATAAAGGGATGGAGAACCATCTATCATGCTAATGGTCAACAAAAGAAAGCCGGAGTAGTCATACTTATATCAGACAATCTAGATTTTAAAATAAAGACTGTATCATGAGATGCAGAAGGGCATTATATCATAATCAAGGTGTGTATCCAACAAGAAGACCTAACAATTGTAAACATTGATGCACCAAATATGAGAGCACCCATTGATAGTAATACCATAATAGTAGGAGACTTCAACACCACACTCACAGCAATGGACAGATCATCTATCAAAAACTCAACAAGGAAACAATGGCTTTGAATGACACATTGGACCAGATGGACTTAACAGATATATTCAGAACATTTCATCCTAAAGCAGCAAAATATACATTCTTCTCCAGTGCACATGGAACATTCTCCAGAATAGACCACATACTGGGACACAAATCAGCCCTCAGCAAATACAAAAAGACCAAGATCATATCGTGCATATTTTCAGAACACAACACTATGAAACTCCAAATCAACCACAAGAAGAATTTTGGAAAGGTAACAAATACTTGGAGACTAAAAAACTTCCTTCTATAGAATCAACAGGCCAACCAAGAAGTTAAAGAGGAAATTAAAATGTATATGGAAGCCAATGAAAATGATAACACCACAACCCAAAACCTCTGGGAAGCAGCAAAGGCGGTCATAAGAGGAAAGCATACAGCAATTCAGGCCTTCCTAAAGAAGTAAGAAAGATCTCAAATATACAACCTAACCTTACTCCTTAAAGAGCTGGAAGAAGAACAGCAAATAAAACCCAAAACCAGCAGAAGACAGGAAATGATAAAGATTAGAGCAGAAATTAATGCTATAGAAATAAAAAAAAAAAAAACAAAACAAAACAGTAGAACAGATCAATGAAACCCAAAGCTGGTTCTTTGAAAGAATTAACAAAATTGATAAACCACTAGCTAGTTTGATCAAAAATAAAAAGGAAAGGACCCAAATAAATAAAATCAAGAATGAAAGAGAAGGGATCACAACCAACATAGCAGAAATAAAAACAATAAGAGAATATTATGAGCAATTATATGCCAATAAAATGGGCAATCTGGAAGAAATGGACAAATTCCTAGAAACATATACACTACCAAAACTGAAACAGGAAGAAATAGAAAAGTTGAACAGACCCATAACCAGTAAAGAAATCAAATTGTAATCAAAAAACAAGAGTCCAGGGCCAGATGGCTTTCCAGGGGAATTCTACCAAACATTTAAGGAAGAGGTAACACCTATTCTCTTGAAGGTGTTCCTAAAAATAGAAATGGAAGGAAAACTTCCAAACTCTTTCTATGAGGCCAGCATTACCTTAATTCCAAAACCAGATAGAGACCCCACTAAAAAGGAGAACTATAGACCAATTTCCCTGATGAACATGGATGCAAAAATCCTCAACAAGATATTAGCCAATTGGATCCAAGAATACATTAAAAAAATTATTCACCATGACCAAGTGGGATTTATACCTGGGATGCAGGGCTGGTTCAATATCTGCAAAACAATTAATGTGATTCATCACATCAATAAAAGAAAGGACAAGAACCATATATGAGCCTCTCAATAGATGCAGAGAAAGCATTTGACAAAATACAACATCCTTTCTTGATAAAAACCCTCAAGAAAGTAGGAATCAAAGGATCACACCTCCAGATAATAAAAGCCATGTATGAATGACCCAGTGCTAATATCATCCTCAATGGGGAAAAACTGAGAGCTTTTCCCCTAAGGTCAGGAACAAGACAGGGATGTCCACTCTCACCACTGTTATTCAACATAGTATTGGAAGTCTTAGCCTCTGCAATCAGACAACACAATGAAATAAAAGGCATCCAAATGGACCAAGAGGAGGTCAAACTTTCACTCTGCAGATGACGTGATACTCTATATGAAAAACCCAAAAGACTCCACCAAAAAACTGCTAGAACTGATTAATGAATTCAGCAAAGTTGCAGGATACAAAATCAACGCAAAGAAATCGGTTACATTCCTATTCACCAACAATGAAGCAACAGAAAGAGAAATCAAGGAATCAATCCCATTTACAATTGCACCAAAAACCATAAAATACCTAGGAATAAACCTAACCAAAGGGGTGAAAAATCTATACACTGAAAACTGTAGAAAGCTTATGAAAGAAATTGAAGAAGACACACACAAAAAAGGAAAGATTCCATGCTTCTGGATAGGAAGAATGAATGTTGTTAAAATGTCGATAGTACTCAAAGCAATCTACATATTTAATGCAATCCCTATCAACATAATACCAGCATTCTTCACAGAGCTAGAACAAACAATTCTAAAATTTGTATGGAACCAGAAAAGACCCCAAATAGCCAAAGTAATCTTGAAAAAGAAAACCAAAGCAGGAGGCATCACAATCCCAGACTTCCAGCTATACTACAAAGCTGTAATCATCAAGACAGTATGGGACTGGCACAAGAACAGACACTCAGATCAACAGAACAGAATAGAGATCCCAGAAATGGACCCACAAACATATGGCCAACTAATCCTTGACAAAGCAGGAAAGAATATCCAATGGAATAAAGACAGTCTCTTCAGCAAGTGGTGCTGGGAAAACTGGACAGCAACATGCAGAAGTAGAACTTGGACCACTTTCTTACACCATACACAAAAATAAACTCAAAATGGATGAAAGACCCAAATGTAAGACATGAAGCCATCAAATCCTCGAGGAGAAAGCAGGCAAAAACCTCTTTGATCTTGGCCACAGCAACTTCTTACTCAACACATCTCTGGAGGCAAGGGAAACAAAAGCAAAAATGAACTACTGGGACCTCATCAAAATAAAATCTTCTGCACAGCAAAGGAAACAATCAGCAAAAACAAAAGGCAACCAACAGAATGGGGAATATATTTGCAAATGACATATCAGATAAAGGGTTAGTATCCAACATCTATAAAGAATTTATCAAACTCAACACCCAAAAAAGAAATAATCCAGTGAACAAATGGGCAAAAGACATGAATAGACACTTCTCCAAAGAAGACTTCCAGATGGCCAACTGACACATGAAAAAATGCTCCACATCACTCATCATCAGGGAAATATAAATCAAAACCACAATGAGATACCACCTTACTTACCCCTGTCAGAATGGCTAACCTAACAACTCAGGCAACAACAGATGTTGGTGAGGATAAGGAGAAGGAGGATCTCTTTTGCACTGCTGGTGGGAATGCAAGCTGGTGCAGCCACTCTGGAAAACAATATGGAGGTTCCTCAAAAAGCTAAAAATAGAACTACCCTACGCCCCAGCAATGGCACTACTAGGCATTTATCCAAGGGATACAGGTGTGCTGTTTCGAAGGGACACAAGCACCCCCATGTTTATAGCAGCACTATCAACAATAGCCAAAGTATGGAAAGAGCTCAAATGTCCATCAGTGGATGAATGGATAAAGAAGATGTGGTATATATATACACAAAGAATGAAATCTTGCCATTTGCAACTGTGTGGATGGAACTGGAGGGCATTATGCTAAGCAAAATTAGTCATTCAGAGAAAGCCAAATATCATGACTTCGCTCATATAAGGACTTTAAGGGACAAAATAGATGAACATAAGGGAAGGGAAACAAAAATAATATAAAAACAGCGAGAGGGACAAAACATAAGAGATTAAATGTGGAGAACAAACAGGGTTACTGGAGGGGTTGTGGGAGGGGGGATGGGCTAAATGGGTAAGGGGCATTAAGGAATCTACTCCTGAAATCATTGTTGCACTATATGCTAATTTGGGAGTAAATTAAAAAAAAATAAAATTAAAAGAAAAAACTGCTAGGAAGTTTTCAAAAAAAAAAAAAGTACCACTTAGGTACCAAATGTACGTAGTGGGGGAGACTGCATATGTGGGGATATATAGGGCAGGGGATATATGGGAACTCTCTGTAACTCAAAAACATGATCGATTTTGCTGTAAATCTAAAACTGTCCTAAAAAATTATACTGTCCTAAAAAATATAAAAATATATATACTTATATATGTGTGTGTGTGTGTGTGTGTGTGTGTGTGTGTGTGTATCACTGATTCATTGTTTTTGTATTGATTCATTAGTTCCACAAATATTTATTGACTGACTACTATGTGCCAGGTACTGTTCTAAAGCTGGAGGATAAAGCAGCAAATAAAACTCATCAAATCCCCATTTTCATGGAGATTATGAGGAAGTCAGACAATAGCAGATACATATGTGACACTGATAGCAGTAAGTACCATCAAGAAAAATTAAGCGTCTTAAAGGGATGGAAAGGGACGTGGGTGGTGAGGAATCTTTTGGATGATTTTCAAGGATCTTCTCTTTTTGATATCTTTTCGATAGGTGTTCAGGGAAGGCCTCTCTGAGAAGGTGAACTTTGATAGACACTGGGGAGAAGTATGAGATGCTGAGGCACACAGAAATCTGAGGACAGAGAAATTTAGGCAGGAGAGAAAATACCCTGAGGCTAGGAAAGGCTTGGTGCCTGTGAGGACCAGCATGGAAGGCTTATGAAGCCTGCAGCTCTGTGAGTCATGGGAGAGCATGGGAGACGAAGTCCAGATCATGCAGAGCCTGGCCAGCAGGGTGAAGATATTGATTTTATTTTGATTGTGATAGAAAAACCACTGGAGGGCTATGAGCTAGAAAAAAAAAAAAAATGATCTGACCTAATTTACACAATGGGGGACAGGAGTAAAAGCAGGCTGGCTATTAGATCCTGATGGCTTGGAATAAATTGAAATTGATGGGAAGTGAATTGAACCCAAGATGTACTTTTAAGGTAGAACCAAAGGGATTTGCTGATGAACTGGACAAGTGTTGAGACCGAGAATCAAGGATGAGACTGACGGTTGGTTCAAATAGGTGAATGGTGACATGGGGAACACTCAGGGACAATTAAGTCTGGGGGGGAAAACTAGGAGTTTGGCTCTGCTTTAGGTCAAGATGCTTATTAGACATTCAAATGGAGATGCTGAGGAGGCAGCTGGCTGTATGGAGTTCAGGGAAGAGATCAGGCCTGGAGATAGATAGTTGAGAGTCATATGTGCATCCATCACCCAGGCTGGGTGAGGGTGTGAAGAGCTGAGGCCTGAACTTTGGGTTTCTCTAACCTTGAGTGGAGAGTGGTCCAACAAAGGAGACTTAGGACAGAGACACTAGGAGATAAGAGGAAATCCATGTACACATATGCAAATCACACAGCAGGTCACCTGCTTTAAAAAAAAAGTCCAAGTAGCAAATACCATAGGAAAACCATTAAAATTATTAACACAAGAGACTGGGATATGTCAGGTTTTGGTGTATCCAGCAATTAATTTATACCTGAAAATAGGCTCCCCAACCATCCTTTTTTCCCCTGTTCTACTCTAGGACATAATTAAGCTGCCATTTTTTTCCTCAGCTACTAGAGAAACTATCAAAACCTGAACCGTTTTCAGGTTTAACCATGGATAAGAAATGCCAACACAAAGAAGAATTTATGAGTATGTGAATATGACAAGTTGTGAATAAGTGAATGTATAAAAATGAAATATGTCTTGACTTACTGGGAGGGGCTTACTATTCATTTTTTTTCTTATTCTAAAACTTTTATTAATGGTTGCACATAAGAATCACCTAGAGAGCTTTAGAAAAATACCAATGACCATCCCAAACCAATTAAATCAGAATTTCTAAGACGTCAACACTTTTTACATTTTTAACAACAGTCCCCAGGAGGTTCTAATATGGAACCACAGTTGAGAATCACTGTCTCCATCCATATATCATTTTATATAGCTGTAATTATTATAATAAGTACAATGTTTTTTATCCTTTTTACTTAATATTATATCACAAATATTTCTTTTTTTTGCATAATCTTTATAACTTAAGATTTGCATAATATGGTATTAATATACTATCATATGTTTATTGTGCTATAGTTAAGATTTAGATTGTTGCATTTAATATTTTGAGGCATATTATACTGCATTTAATAATTATTCACCTGCCATATTGTATTCTTAAGCAAAATACTAGAACATAATATGTATATAGGTCATTATATTCATATTGCTTTCCAAAACTTTAAAATGATTTACAATCCCCTGGAGTATTTGGGGAATCAGGTTCATCACAAACTCATCTATATAGAGTATAAAGATTTTTTTTAATTTTTTTAATGTTTATTTATTTATATTTTATTTAAAAAATTTTTTTTCATGTTTATTTATTTTTGAGAGAGAGAGAGAGAGAGCACATGTGGGGAGGGGGCAGAGAGAGAGGGAGACACAGAATCCAGAGCAGACTCCAGGCTCTTAGCTGTCAGCACAAGGCACATGGGGCTCAAAATCACAAACCACAAGATCATGACCTGAGCCAAAGTCTGACACTTAAACAACTGAGCCACTCAGGTGCCCTGAGATTTTTTTTTCTTCTTTATTTTTTTTTTCTAAAAATCTTTTTTAACGTTTTATTTGTTTTTGAGACAGGGAGAGACAGAGCATGAACAGGGGAGGGTCAGAGAGAGGGAGACACAGAATCTGAAACAGGCTCCAGGCTCTGAGCTGTCAGCACAGAGCCCAACGCGGGGCTCGAACTCACGGACCACGAGATCATGACCTGAGCCAAAGTCGGCCGCTTAACCGACTGAGCCACCCAGGTGCCCCTTTTTTTCTTCTTTAAATAGCTAGAGTAATAGATCATGTTAATGAGGGTGCTTTGCCTTGCAAACAGTAGAAACCAACTTAAAGTCCCTTAAAACACAAAAGAGAATTATTTTTTTATGTGACTAAAGAAGTTCAGAGGTGATTTGAATTTGAGCAGTGATAAATCTAGGTCCTCAAATAATGGTTCAGGATTCAATTTCTCATTCTCCAGAGGTCATCATTGCATGCTTCTTGATTGGCTTTATTCTTGGGCAGGGTCATTTATCCTGCTACTGTAGATTTTTTCATAATCCCAGCCAGTGATTGGGATTCATTCTGATTGGCTCTGGCTAAATGCATCATTGTGGCTTTTGCTACTAGAATTTGGAATTCTCACATGCCTCTTTTGGATTCAGGTTTGAGGTTACCACTCCAGAAGGACAAAGATTCAGAATGGCAGGGGAGAGGAGCTCTGGAGACATGCCAGGCTATAAAAAACATGTCTGCAACATAGATTTAATATGATATTTAAGTTTTCTCTAAACATCATTCAGGTCAATGTTCTTATATTGTTTTCACACCATGTTTAGGGTGTTGATATAGCAATATGTATGTCATTCTTTTTGAAAATTCATTTATGTAACTAAAGTACTAGAGTAATAGAGTATTTATAAAAAGAAAAAGAAATGATTTTAAGAATCAGGCCTTTGTTTTTTAAGGAATATATAGATACTCCTTTGATATCTGCAGGTCAGGCTTTGGCTCAAATGCTTATTTGTGAAAGTTGAAATGGAGACTCCTACTGTTCCATGTGATAGTTCTTTGGAACATCTTGTGCTTCCACTAGTCATGTCTCTGTTGAATTTTAGGAAGGGGGAACATTCAGCAGCTCCCAAGAATGTTGCTTTTTAATTTGTTAGCGGTTTTTGGCAAAGATAAGGCATAACTTTAAACAGTTCACCACCGTAATTTTAAAGTTTGCAAACCAAACGAGCGGTCATCAATAACGGAAGTTGTTTCAGTAACGCTGAAAATTATTAATCATTTATTCAAGGTGACAGGGTGTAACACTCAGGCCTAAAATATGCTTATCCGAAGGAAGGATGAGAAAGCAATATAACAATCCCCCCCCCCCAGAACCAGCTTATTTATATGGTGTATACAAGGTACAGAGCAGAAAGATGGAATTTATGTTCATTGCTGAGAGCAGTGCATATATGTTATAATCTAAAATGTGATAAGGTCAAGATTATATCAAATTTTATCTATAGTGATACTGAAACATTTGGTTACATAAAAAATATTGTATACCAAGTTTTTTATGTGCTTCTTTTTGTTTTCCCCTATTAAAATTAATGTGATCTCTAATAGCAGCATGCCATGTTCCTATGATACAGAAGGTGCATTTTAATGTGCTATATTAACAAGAATACTGCCTAGGAAAGGTTTTTATTATGTTTTTCTTTAGTGTTGACAAATTGAAGTCATTTGGTAAGACAAAGAGTGGAAACATAGCAAGGTAGAAAACACGTATAATATGACACTGTATAATACTTTGAGATGACGAATCATATTAATTTTTTATGTAGGCTGAAATTACCTGATAAAATATATCTGCTACAGATAAATACACAATCAAATGTATAGATTGATATTCTTAAAAATTGATGTTCATAGTAATTTGGCTTTTAACTTTAACTCAAAGTTTACCTTTAATTCATTATATATTAAAGGTAGTCCAGAGACTAAAATCTCTAAAAATAATATTGGTATTCATTTACCTAAGAATGAAGACATTCTTCACACTTAGAATTTGTAAAAATGCTTTTGCAACTATTGATTAGATACAAACTTCTCATTACATATTAATTTCTAGATCTTCAAATCATTGGGCCCTTCTACACAATCTGTCCTTGCAAATGTCCCATAGTGGACATAATGTTTATAGATGATCTCTACATTTCTATAATTCAAATATGGATTCATTCTTGCAAGTTGTGTTTTCCTTAATTTATTCTTAAAATAAGAGCTAGTACTTACTGAGTATTTCTATATGCCACTATTCTTCCAAACAATTTACCTGGATGTTGGCGCTATTTTACAAATAAGTAAGCTGAGTCAAGGGAAGTTAAGTTGACAAACACATAGGTCTTAAGTAAAGGCATTCTGGCTATGGGTGCAACACTGTATGACCTCTCACGAAGCCTTATGTAACCTGAAGAGTAGAATTTCTCTCTCCTTTGTAAGAGTTAAAGTGTTCACCTACAGTGATATCACAGAGTGGTAAAAGAGCTGTCGAGGTAGCTGAAGCTTTTTTCTAGGACCGCAATCCATGAACTTTGAAGGAGATGCCAGGAAGTAGTGAAGTTTTGACTAAATTTTCCCATAAAATGTGAAAACCTTAGAAATTTGTCAATGACTGTGTCTTTTTAAAAGTCAACATGAAAATTAATTTTAGTTATTTTTATTGACTCAACGGTAGTAAATCTTACAAAAGCCTTTGAAAATTTCTCCTAGCATGGTTCTTACTTTGTTGAAGAATCACACAGATGTTATCAAATTTCCTCTGTCTCTCTTTCTTTCTCTCTGGTAGTATGAAATACAATAACTACTAGTAAGCCCAATTTGGTGTCATTGCCTTGATTTGTGCTAAGACAGTAGCACAAAATTTTTCCCAACTATTTTTTTCTTATTTTTGGCACCTTCAGTTTAAATATTGACATAGTAAAAAGGCAAATAATGTTTTAGTATTATTATAAAAATAGTTTTGGCTTCATTGAGGCCCTGAAAGGGTCTCAGAGACCTGAAGGCTTTGAAGATCTCACTTTGAGAATCATTGCTCTAAGGGAATATTGTTTATATCATACACATCACAGATATTTGATATTAATTCCTTTAAGTAAACATTACAACAGTGCCTACTTTTCTGCCTTTCACTTACTGTCATAAAAGTTAATATTTACTTTCAAAACCATATGCATAACTGGAAGAAGTACTTCAAATAACTGTCCAGTTATGCACTGAAAATCTTTTCTTGATATGAAGAAGAGTACATTTTTAAAAAATATTCATTATCTCTATGATCTTGAGCAAGTTGCTCATTTATCTGTGGCTTAGTGAGGCAGTTGGCTTAAATTAGTGATTGGCAGTTAGGGAAATACTGTCTCCTGAGGGGTTGTGCAAATATATATATATTGTGGCATTTTATTCTACTGAATTTGTTGTTGCAGTTGGGAAGGGGGATCGCTGGCATTCAGTACCCCAGGGTTAGGGTTGCTAAATGACTTCCCAGCCAGTGAGTCCTGCTTAAATAAGTCCCAAATGCCAATAACGATGATACCATCTTTGAGAGAAACACTGGAGCTTTCTATAGTCAAATGGCAAATGCCTTACTCCTCCAGGTGGAATACATTTCAAGGAACAGTAAGTGTTGTGTCAAAGGAGAAGGGAAATGACAACATATTGCTAGAGGGATATGTGCTAAATGGATGAGCCTGAGCTCGCTCTCTGTCCTTGATGGTAGAAGAGTTGAGAATGGAAGGAGGCGAGATTGATGGCATTTGTGAGAACACCAGGCCTTCCTTGAGGCCTTTCTCCACCCCAAGCTCTGGGTAGTATATCAAGATGATAAAGTCCATTTTCAAATATGTGATAACATAACTGAATTAAATGTTCCAAAAGATATTGTACTTATGTTTCTTTATCATGCAATCGAATGCAGTATGAACAAAGTTCTGGAACAAATGAAACTCTTATTTTTTTTTCCATACACTGACATAGAAAATCAGAATAAAAGAGATAGGTTTACTGTTTTCAGATTCATTGAATTTTATTTATTTATTTACTTATTTATTTATCTTAAAACAATCCACATTGTTTTAAAATAGGAAATTTATATTCCAGAAAGGGAATAGACTTTGGAATAGATTCCAAAAAGGGAATCACATACTTAGTGGCCAAATGAAATGGACTCCCAATAAAAACAAACAACTGGAGTTTAAAAGAGTATGGCTGGACCAGATATTTGGAATTTATCTGCATTTTAACATTTGAGTCACATAATACTTCTTAATTATTGAGAACTTATATGAGTGAAGCTCAAGTTTTGTTGCCGTTGTTTTTTAGTTTCAGTGTCTTATAAAGCCCAGCTTTTTAAGTTGAAGTGACTATCAGAAAGGATTTTTAATTAAAGCAAGAGGTGTTAATATTTTATGCAATTTTATCATGCAACACTCTTAATCTTTGTGTGTGTGTGTGTGTGTGTGTGTGTGTGTGTGTGTGTGTGAGTTAGCTAGTTAGCTGGGAGCTTAAACTCCAACCTCTTTTCTGCTCTAGTATTGTGGGTTCAAGATCCCTAAGACATTATTTACCAAAGGACAGAGAAAGGCCAAAAGTACTCACTTAGCTTCTGTTTCTTTGGTTGCCTTGGTAAAAGAAGTGATTGAGGAAAAAATTTTAAACCAGAAACTTTTCCCTAATGATTATCGTTTCTACTTATCTAGTATTTAGTACTTTAGATCATGCCCCTCTTACTCCTCATTTTATTAGTTATAAGAAACTGACCAATTCAGTTTGCTTTTGAAATCAGAACAAGTAGATTACAATCCTAGCTCTGTTTTCATCAGCTCGGTGATGTGGGCAAGTTTCTTAAGCTTTCTGGGACTCCGTTTTTTCATTAGAAAAATAAGTAATGTATATTACACAACTATCGTGAGGATTAAATTATTTTCAACTTATAAATTGCAATGCTTAATGCCTGGCAGAAAGTTGATACTTAATAAAAACTGTTCTCCTTTTTTTAGTTCTTCCTTTAAAAAGTAACACTAATAAACACAACACTTCTGGATACATACTTATTTTAGATTATTTTTACTTTGCTTTGCCCTAGTTTTGATCTAGCGTTCAATTCCTTTGGAGATCTTATTTTATATTTTGGTAGAGGCTTTCATAGATTTGAAGTTTGGGTCTAGGTAATAATTACTGATGTTGTTCCTCTTCTGAAGGGGAAAAGCTGTGGAAAGAGAGTGTTTTCGAAAGAGGAGATGTAGTTAAGGTGGCTCCATAACTACCTAGGACTTCACGCAGCATCTGACATACAACAGGGCTCTTAGGAAATACTTGCTAAATAATGTGTATATTCCATGTCTGCTGTTCTTTGCACGGGGAACCTCTAAATGTGCTCATGGGCAGGGTAAAGCCTCTTTTCAGGGTTTGGCTCAGCACTGGACATTTTTTATTAACATACTTTTATGTGACTATACAAATTATAAATGTATGATGATAAAACACAAGGAAGAACAAATAAGAGTTTAAAAATAATCTACAGTCACAGTTCTCAGTGTTGTAACTACTTTAACATAGACATGATTTTTAAGCAAAATCAGGACCTGAAGTTTAACATCATATCCCTACATGACTACTTTTAGGGACAAATATATGAGAGCTGGCTACATTAAATCCACACTTTGAAATTCACATTTTAGCATTAGTGAGACAAAATGAAGTTTAGCAGAAAATTCAAAATGGAAATTTGGGCAGTTTTAAAGCAAACAGAATTCTTGAGAACCCAAAGTTTTCAAAGGATTGACTACTGTTTTTAATAAACAGTAACATTTAACAGTATCTTATTTATAATTTCTTCAAGTCCATATTAACACTACTTACTAAACTATTATTTTTATGAATTATGAAGTTGCCTAATACTTTGAGCCTATTTATCTGGAGGACTGGTTTCAGTTTTCAATCATTCCTAACCTTGAATTGAAGTCTAGAATCCCTCTGCCATAGAAAAGAAACAGAAGGCAATGGACAGGACAGCAAAACTTCACTTGCTCAGCTCCCAGCTTTTAGCACAAAATCTCTGTCTACACAAGTGGTGTCACTCTTCCTTTCACCTGCTTGTGAATGTGAAGACAGACAGGACCACACCAGGTCAACCTGGTTATTGACTTCCGGCATCTCACTTCAAAGGTGACTGGGATTCACCAACTGTCTCAGAGATGTGTGAAAACTTTGCCCTAAGGAACTCTGTGGCCAATAATAGGTTGAATTTGAGAGCATTGCTTTGAAAGTTTATGAAGACTTCCCAGGGCAAGGAGAGGTTGAGCTGTGACTCCAGCCCTCTCCACTAGCATTTGTAAACATTCTTTTAAATCCTGTTGTCAAAATTTAAATATCACCTATAGTTTTTCTAACAATAGTAAATTATGAGAAGGAAAATCTTGCCTTTGACTTTTCAACAACACATATGTACCTTTAACATTCTAAATTTGGTTCCACCCTGGTAAGTTCTGCTTGGTTGAATCAACTAAAAACTTGCACCTCTTCACATACTGACTTCTAGAATAGCTTGCATGGTTGTTGGTGTTAAGTGCCTATGTGTACACAAGACTCAAAGAAGAGGTAAAAGCGTAATTAGCCTTTATTGCACTAATTCTGTGATTTAAAATTTGCTTGGAGGTTCTCTTAAAAGTTTTAATGCAATTGGTAGCTATTTAAGAAAAGCGCAGGTCTGTAATTCTATGCACTAGGCTTAACGTTAAATTTTCATTACTTTCTGATGCCAATATTGACTATTTTTGTAATTAAATCCAGTTTTAACTTCCCATTCCAAGCCAGGCAATCAAGCCAGACAAGTTTAGCCTTCTCTTCCCTTACTTTGAAAAAGCATATTTGGTGATCCCTCGGTTTACTCAATTATTTTCAAATGCTACGGTTGACTCTCATCCCGTCCCTGTCTCATGAGAATATATACAAAAGTTAATAATGGCAGCAAGAATTGAGGTTTATAATTATAGAGAGTACTGACCCTTGGAACAGCATTTTCAAAATGATCGTTCTTTACTTTTCTTCTAAAGTTAAAGATTCAAGTAAAGAATGAGAATTCTGGCCTTGCTCATCCACACAAAGACCTCAAGAAGAGCTGCTCTGTATTCATCCTATGAGTAAAATAGCCCTCCCAAAGGAACTCCAGACCATCATTGTTCTCCCCTGTTTCTTCAGTAATTGATTCAGGAAGCTTACTTGAAGAATGGGGTTTTCCACTCTATTATCACTACCACCGAATATGTTACACATGGATTGTCAAAAATTTGAATGCAATAAAATGAATAGCAATACATCTACAATGAATATAATTTAGTCCTTCGTGATGTAGAATTTGCAGTTGTGCAGACCTCCATTATGAACATCAAGGATAATTATGTTGTAGCTATAAAAAATATAGGAAATGGACTGAAACAGCCTTCGTCCTTTAATACTCCGCAAGTTGTTTGAAAAATGGAACGCTTCTCTCACTCATTTACTTGTCTTATATATAGGGGAAGACATAGGGGAGTGAGGAATTGGGAGATGATGAGCTGAGGGCGATGGGTGTGTGGGATGTAGATTTTATTTTGTAAATGTATTACAAGTATAAAAGAAATAGCGACAGGAGCCAGCCTCCACAAGTATCCACCATAAATGTAATCAGAGGCAGGGACAGAAAGCGTGACAGTGAGTCGTGTTATATGGTCTCTGTGATGAGACAATGCCAACTTGTTCTCTTCTTTCCTAGGGAGTTCGAGTCGAACAATAAGTGGAAGACTCTCAAGCTTACTCACCAGGTCATGACTTGACGGTTAACTTGATCTCTCTTGTCACTTCCTCCCACCCCACAGGGATTCCCTGCCTCCCTTGGAATTTCGTGCCGGCTAGACTATGCAAAGATAGACACTTTGCAGGGCTATGGTGCAGGGTGTCAGGTCATCTTGAGTCATCCCCAGCTTCCCTTCAGGCCCGCTGATTCTCTTGGGAACGTGGCAGGCGATGAGCCAGTGTGGCAAGGTTTCCCTTCTCTAGATCCCCAAGTATAATTTTTTTTAATGTTTATTTATTTTTGAGACAGAGAGAGACAGAGCATGAATGGGGGAGGGTCAGAGAGAGAGGGAGACACAGAATCCGAAAAAGGCTCCAGGCTCTGAGCTGTCAGCACAGAGCCTGACTCAGGGCTCGAACCCATGGACCGTGATATCATGACCTGAGCCGAAGTCGGACACCCAACCGACTGAGCCACCCAGGGGCCTCAACTAGATCCCCAAGTATAGAGGGGAGAGCCAGCCTTGCAGCTTCTGGGCCCCGCTTTGCTCTGGGTTAATTCCTCCCCATTCCATTTCAAAATGTAGTTAGGGTTTATCCGCTGTGTTGCCAGAATTACCACTTTTTGGGGGCAGGTAAATCAGGTATTTCTTCTCACAAGCTGCAGCTTCCTTCTGGGTTGAGTCCTCCTGGAAGGCTTCATTTCCTGCTGAATGCCTGATGAGAGGTGCTGCTCACAGTGAGTCCAGTTAATAAATAGCTCCTCCAGCTGAGACCATTTGTCTGAGGGATATTTCCATCAGTTACAATTGGATCCTGAAATATTTTCCTGTCGTATGCTACGGTCTCCTTGAGCACTATAAAAAAAAACTTTTTTTTAAAGCTCTGTAGTTTTACTGATAGGAGGAAGCCTCCCTCTAAATGAGCAAGACTCAGCAGGTCTGGCAGAGCTAACCTTGATCCTTCCTAGCTGGTGTCTTATTGCTGCTTCTTGCCCAGCCTCCTTTCTGTTTTTTAACCTGGTCTCTTCTTTTATGTTCACTTATTTCATTACTTGAAAGGAAATAGCAGGACCTGGAAACTCCAGTCCAGTCATGCTCTTGGACTCCTGTCTTGCCCTGCGGTCTCTTTTGATCTAAATTTCTTTCTCACTATTACATGCAGTAGCTGAGAAGCCTGGGGACTCTGAAATAAACCAAGGGAGTGTATGAGGACGTGTTTGTAAGTGCGTGAAGCCAGGTATGTCTCCCATATCGCTATCTGATCTCAGGCTGGCTAACTGCAGATCTTGCGGCCTCCCTCCCCAAATAGAGGTTTTATGGCCACACAGAAGTGTGAGTTCCTACATTTAATTACCACATATGGTGAGTTAGAACATGCTCAGTGCTGATTTCACACTTGCGAAGCAATTGAAGGATGGTCCATTCTTATATATTTAATTGCCTCACGGCTGGAGAATAGGTATTGCCACAGGCTGGTTTCACAAAGAAAAGCCACTGCCTGGATGCTCTGGTTTAGGCTGGCCTCCTTTTCTTGAGCAAAGACAATGTGAAGTCCAGCCTTCTTTTGTAATACCATGTTTGCTATCATCTGTATTTTTTGCTTTCTCCACTGCCTGTTAAAACACACACACACACACACACACACACACACACACACACACACACACACTTCAAAATTTAAAAGAAATGATATTTACGTTGGAAACTGACCACACAGTATTCAGGTAAGGAGGACATATGTAGCATTCTACTACAAATACGTATGCAGTTTTATACTTTTCATATGCATGGTTTTATTTGGATTCTTATGAGTGGCTATCTTTTTCTTAAATCTCTTAAATTCATTCAATAAAAATGTTGGCAGCTATAATATGCCAGATACGAGAGTTTTAAATTTCATATCTCATAATTGTTTTTTTTTCTTATTGACTTTCATATTGTGTATTTAAAATCATTATTTTGAGTTTGTGCTTATGTACTATTTTCAAGCTGAGCAATTTTTACTTTCTTGAAGAATTCCAAAATACAGCTTATATTTTTATTTGCAGTATTCAATGGAATCAGTGATTTCCAACTCACTTAAAATGCTAGGTTTCTAATCAAATTGATTTGTTTTGTAGTATTTTATGTGGTAATTAAAATGTTTCTTTGATACACACTTCAGTACATTTTGTTGCTATGGATTCATTTCTCACATTTACTTCCTAAGCCTAAGGAAAAAAAAATTAAAAATCAAGCCCAGAGTATTTCCATTCTGGATGAAACCTAATACTTTTTAAGTTCTAGCTTTTTTTACTTAAACCAGGAGATGAGTTGTTAAAGGACATGATTGACCTCCATGATGTCAACTTCAAAAATCAATCAGGCCAAATACCATTCCCCATTAAAAGAAATGAGGGCTTTTTGAGAATCGCTGATTCCTTGACAGCAGCAGCAGTAAAGGTACAAGATGAACGGGAGATTTTTTTATGCCAGAAATAGGGAAATTCTCAAAAAATGATGAAATATGTCAAAGGTACAAAAAGACAGTTTGAATGAGTTCCCACAGGCCCCATTGAGGACAATTTGGGCATTAAAAAAAAGAGGGATGCTTGGGTGGCTCAGTCAGTTAAGTGTCTGATATTGGATTTCAGCTCAAGGGGTCATGATCTCCCAGTTCACGAGTTTGAACCCCGCAACGGGCTCTGTGCTGACAGCTCAGAGCCTGGAGCCTGCTTCAGATTCTGGGTGTCCCTTTCTCTCTCTGCCCCTCCCCCACTCTCGCTCTATCTCTTTCTCTCTGTCTCTGTCTCTCAAAAATAAGTAAACATTAAAAAAAAAAAAAGAAAAAGAAAGGCAGAGGTGCATTAATTGAATAAAACAAGAATTCATAGGTCCAAACTGATAATAAATACATAAGGAAAAATACAATGCTATTCCTTACTACCTGGTAAACAGAGAAGACTAATAAATAAAACGGAGTTAAAAACTTGCCATTTTGCAACCTTCCCAGTAAAATTGATTCAAGCTAGGATAATCAATAGATTAAATCTAAGGGAAGGAAGTTTGATGAAGAACGAGATAGTTACATAGTCTCAAAATATCTCTTCACAAAGTACTTAATAATTATAAAGGAATAAAATAGTGTATAGTGGGGAAACAGGATGCCATCTTAATCAAGTGGATTGACATTAACATCACCAATAGGAGGCAAAGTTACATCCAGTGTTTCCAAATGTGAAACCATGAGAAAGACACATCACTCGTGTAGCAATCCAACCAAAAATGGCTAATCTGAATTCAATCATCAGAAAACCAAATCCTTAATCAGTATATTAAATGAAATAACTGGGCTGTATTCATCAGAAATGCCAATGACATGAAAGACAAAAAGAGGCTGAGGAATATTGCTAAATTATATGAGAATAAAGAGACATGACAACTAAACACTGTATGTTATCCTAGACAATATCCTCAATCGAAAAAATATGTATGAAGGAGATCGAAACAATTGATAAAATTGAAATGTGGGCTTTAAAATGTTGTATCGATATCAAGAGTCTTAAATATAATAATTGTACTGTGATTATGTAAAAAGTATATAGGATATTGAGAATAAAGGGGCAAGACATGTGACCTACTCTCACAAGAGTCAGAAAAAATATGTATATTTTTTAAAGGTTTAATATGTAATGTAGATGGGTGAAAGAGATAAATAAAATGTTAAAAGTTGGTAAATCTCAGTAATGAGTAATCAGGTGTTTTTGTAGTGTTTTTGCAACTTTCCTGTAAGTTTGAAATGATTTCAAACACAAACTTAAAAGGAAAACAAACAGAAGAGAAACAATAAGCCAACCCATTTTTATAGAATGCTTACTATAGCCCCATTACTCTAAAAAACAGATGAACTAAGAAACATCAAAGTCTCCATTAGAATTTTTAAATCAAACGTGAGTAAAGTATACTACCTTAGCACATAAAATTATTAATCAAGTAACTCTTATGTAATAATATAGTAAGGTCTGTATTCAAGTTATGTAATAAACCTTCATAAGATAGGAAGGCACATTTATTTATACCATGGACATTCTCTGATCATATGAAACTACAGGGTTCTAAGTTTTTCCTAAAGTCCTGAAGAATCAAATTTATTATCTGGACTTATTATTACTGTATTAGGCCATGTATCTATCTATGTAGTAGGAAAACATTGCCCTAGAGCTCGTGACACTTAATTTTTGGACCAGTTCTGTCATTTAAGAGCTGTTTGACTTAATCAAGTCAGTTAACTGTGTGTGGCCTCCGTTTCCTCACCTGTGAAAGGAGGAAGGTGAACTTTAGGATTGCTGAAAGCCTTTTCACCTTGAAAGGCCTATGATTCTACACAGAATGGAAACTATAAGAGCTGATGAAAATACTGGATATATTAAATATCCTTTGATAATCTGCAGTTAGAATGCAAAAGCAAATGGTCAGACTTCTATAGAAGTTACCCATTTTGATGCTAAAAACACTTTTATTTTTCCAAGTGCTCCCATACCTTTCATTTTATATGACATTCATGGGAAAGCTGCTGTGAGATACATAAGGCATATTTCATCAATCCAATTTTTCAGGAAACAAAACAGGCCCTGAGAGGTGACCTTTATATCTGTAAATAATATTAATATTTCTTTCTTGGTTTATCAACTTTAGAAATTTGGATTCACATAAAATGAGACAATTAATGCCCCATATACTTCCCTCCATCTCTGCCCAATTACATACCCCATCTTTTTACATTGTCAATGTTTGTATCACTTGCGTTCTTCTACATGGTTGATTACTCTGTGTTTTGCCAATAGGTTCAGTCAAAAACAATTTTTTTAAAGTAAAAAGCTTTTGGAATGCTATAATAATGTGAGTATTATCACCTAAGGCAGAAAGTAGCATGCTTTGGCCTATAAAGGAGATCTGAAGAAATGGGTGATTTTTGTTTGTTTCAATAAATTGAATTATTTTCTAAAAAATCACTGTAAGACAATTACAAGCCAATCTTAAGAGAAGTCATATAGCATTACTGTGCTCGAAAGTGCTCATCAACACGATCAGGAAATGTGTTTATATTAATATTTGAGATTTATTTAATTAAAGTCACATTATTTCAAAATTCTCCAGAGAAATTATGGACTACTGAGAATATATTCATACCCCTAAATATCTGCAAATGCCACTTTGAAAAAAAAAACTATCCTAAATCATCCAGCATTTTTTATTATTTATGCTTTGTAAAATCCCTTAGCATAAATCTCCAATTCCCACAATATATTCCATTTGTGTATGTGTGTTGGCCGGGGGGGGGGGGGGGGTTATGCTTATATTTGGTAACAGTGAATTAGAATAAAGTAAATAAGTGACTTCAATATAGGAATTCTGATATCCTTTAATATGCCAGGGCATAATTTGTCTCATTTGTTTCTAGAACATTTGTATTTTTCCCCCTTTGGAGTAAACCACAAGGGCTAGTAGTTTATATGTTGTGAAATAAACATTCCTGTCTAATACAGTGTGGGGGTTGGGAAACAAGGCCAATATACAAAATAAATCACATTTGTCAAATGAACATTTCAAATAAAAAATAAAAAAAAACTATCACAAGCATGGTGGATATATCTGGCACATAGAGGATGCTCAATATTTATTGAATAAGTCTGAAATTTGTCTTTCAAATGCATTCTTTTTGTTTTTCAATAAATTTACATTTCGAAATTAAAAGGATACATGGAGATCTAACTTTGTGTTAATAAATCTGTATTCTTTGAAGAAGAATATTCCAAGTATTAAGGTCAAATTGATTCTTCTTTTTCAATTTACTAAATATCACACAATATTATAGTTTGTTTCCTATTTAGACCATGATTTCTTCATGCATCATGTCAGTTATTTGAAATTTCTAATTAATTTTCTTTTTCTTGTGGATAGAATTAGAATATATTTAATCTTGTCAAATATCATCCAGTTTATCAGTAAGAATATTTCCTACAGTAATATTTTCCACTTGAGGACTTATTCTTTAGAACCTTCAGATTTCCTGTTACTATTTGGATTGTTGATTTTCTAAGCTTGCTGAACAGCTTTCATCCAATAATTATTTTTCATAAATTTCTAAGTCAAGTTCATTTTTTTCTTGGCTGCCATGACCTTATTTTTCTTGGATTACTTTTTCTTTTGCTTTACTATATCTCTCCCAATATTTTTCCCCCAGAAAGTATGCATAGGAGATAAAATTTTCTAAGCTCTCGCATGCTTGAAAATGTCTTTGGACTGGAAAAATAATTTAGATAGGTATATAATTCTAGTTTCAAAAGAATTTTTCCTCAGAACTTTTAAGGCATTTTCCATTATCTTCTAGCAACTGATTTTGTTGGGGAGAAGACTGACACCAGTCTGATTCTCATTTCTTTATAGATAACCTGTTTCTTCTCTCAGAAAATTTTTGGCTCTTATTTTTGACATGGTTAAGTTTCAGAAATGGTGCCTGTGTGGGGATCTCTGATTTTTCATCACTTGGTGATCCTTTTAAGTTAAACCATTCATTTAGTCAGCAAAGTAGAGAGACTACCTTTATGTACCAAGCAGCCGCAACAGGAGCCTTAGCGCCTCAGAGGTGAGTTATTCAATTTCTTTAGAGAAAACAGCTTTGGTTTGAGCTAACTTAGGGTACACATTACCCCTGCACGTGGATGTGGGAGTAGAGAATTTTGGAAGATGGACTGAATAGCTTTTCTGTAGATATTAAACCAATACCCTTGATTTCTGCTTCACTTTCTTCTGGATTCTTGCCAATTCCCAGCTTGAACTTCCAACTTTCTTCCGTGCAATTTCTTAGTTGTAAATTCCTTGGCTTCAGTTTATAACAATTTAACTGTTATTGAGCTGTGTTTCTGGAAGTGTTGTAGGTGCTTCACATGACTTGGCCAATCCACACAACAACCGTATAAGGGAGGTCCTATAATTATCTACATTTTATAATGAGGAAACAGACTTGTTCAAATTCATACAGATTATGACTGACCGAGATGACATTTGAATCCAGACAGTCTGTGATCCCATCCCCCACACATCTTGGAGAAATATATAGAAATCTTTGAGTCCCTGATCCTGGGATTTATTATGAACTTCTGTTCTTTCACATAGTTTTAAAAATAGGCATTTCTGTGGAATGTGAGATGTGAAGGCCTCAAAGAGAAGGCATGTGTTCCGTCTGCAGCCTTTAATTGAAATCTATCCATACTTCCTGAAATGCTAACTATACAAACCCTGCTGGCCAACCTGGGTCTGTGTAGTTGCTCTGGCTGGGAGTTTATGTAGCACCACAATGGCGGACAAGGGGTAGCCAGAGGCTTACTTCTAGAGGGAACACTGCTTTGGCCACTCATTCCCATTGCTTTAACTACCCTCTTCTGTCATGGCTGGAAAAACCTCGTGTTGACAGAACCTAAAGATGCAGAAGAATTTCCCTACTCCTGGCCCTGCTCATTTCTCTGATTGGTCTGGTCTAGGCCTGGCAGGCAGAAGGCCGATCACCAAGGGAAAGTAGCACGAGAGCGGAAGGAAGGCAGGAGTGAGAAATGGAATTTGTATGGGAAGCTAGGCCTGGCTCCTGTTCCCTAATGACTGAATGCCCCTAATATGTCATGTGTTGCTCTAGGTGTTCTACATCTATCATTCTATCTAATTTTTATAATAACCCTGCAGCAAAGGTATTATTATGGCAGTCTTATAGATTAGGACACGAAGGCTTAGAGAGATTAAGACATTTGCCCAAGGTTACACAGGTAGTATGTGCATCTAGCTTTAAAGTCTGTGTCAACTCCATTCTGTCATGTTTTCTCTTGACGCCTGAGTATTTGGAATGGAACTGGTGTTTGTGCATGTTCACCCTCCCTCCTTCTCTCTCAATACACTCATACACACACACACACATAAACACACACGCACATATGAATTAACCAATTAAACTAATACTTATTGGACAGTTATGTACTAGGTTATTTGGTACAGTCACATGATTGATATACTCCCTTCCATGTGTCAAATGATGCCTCTCAAGCACACCATGATGTAACTGCCTAGGGAATATGGGGACCAGGTATGGGATCTATGCTCAGGTGGGTGGCTGCCTGTAGATCAGGCCTGGAAATGCTAGAGAAGAGTCCTTTGCAGAAGAATTCCTCCTCTGCTACTGGGTCTGCAATTCTGACTCAAGGTTCACACTCTTGAGGTGAAATATTTTGCCACATTAAGAAGCACAGGACCTTGTTAGGAGCCCTTATCACCTTAGTGTGAATGAAATTATGGGATTTCTTCAAAATGATAGTGCAATGTATCACAAAATGGTCACAAATTACTTATGTCCCCATAGGCATGTCCCTTTACAAGGAGATTTTTACCATGCCTCTCATCAAAAGGCTGAGTTTATTTCTCTCTACCTTGAAACTGAACTTGGCCAGGTAATTTCCTTTGGCCAGTAGGACATTAGAAAAATGTAGTGCAGAGGACATAAAAGTGCTTGCAACTAGAATTTGCCTACTGCTGCAGGGAACCCTTCTGCTCCCATGTGAATAAGCCTCCTTGAAGATGAGAGGCTATGTGAAAAAAGGCCTTTGGTGTCCTAGCTGTTCTTGCTGTAGCCTCCGACAAGGGGAGGAGACCATTTTAGATCACTGAGCCCCAAATGAGCTAGCTTAATGCAAAAGAACTAGCTAGATTTACAGGATTGTGAGACAGAAATGGTGGCTGTTTCAAGTCACTAAGTTCTGTGGCATTTTATTATGAGGCAACTGCTAACTGATTGTATGTATAAAGATAGTCATATATATTACATATAGTTTATATTATATATTACACCACATATATAGTCATATTATATTGTAGTTATATATATATATATATATATATGTTTTATGGATAGATTATAGATATACAGATTGATCTAGATCTAGATCTAGAGTTGAAGTAGGTTGGGGAAGGGGCATGAGACACCAAGGGAAAGACTGAAGGAAAAAGGCCTTGATTAAATTTGTGCACCCCTGAGGGCTCTGAATGGGTAGAGGCAGAGGATCCCTTGAGGAGAGTGACATACAGAAAAGGAGGAAGGGAATACATTAAAAACAAGCTTCACCCTTCCTCATGATTGATCTTTTTATAGCTCGAAAAAGAAACATTTAGAATGTCAGCACTTTTTCTCAGTGTTAGGGTTTTGCTGTAATTTGAACAATCTAAAAGCAAGTGGACACTTTTGTTTACTTCTTATTTAATAGTCCAGCACAGATAAATAATTTCTCAATATATTCACTGAGTTTCATCTTGACCTAGAACCCTGAGTCTAAATACAGCCATTATCTGAAACTGTGAAACATCAGAAGGGAAAGCTGACTCGATTTGTTCTCTGTCAAACTTCTGTCACCTTGTTTTAACATCCTACTATGTTAAAGAACACCAGACCCTAATGTTCTGGCTCAGTATTATACCCTCAGTTGGATAATAGGCTTTTTCCCTCCTCTGTTCTGGACTGTAATGCTTTCTATTTCTTCTGCAATGTAAATAATCTACTTTGCAATCCGATCATTTGAATAGATGACTGTTGTCTTCAGAAACTTTAAGCTTCAGAGGCTTAATTTATTAATTTTTTCTTTGTTATTTTTGTGTAATGATGGCTCATCCCTACTTTCAAGGATCTTATTGTCTAAGTAGAGGAGAAAACACATACATCAGTTTTTAAAATACGTGTAACATTGAGTCTTTACAAAATGCTGTGTGAGCACAAAGAAAGAGAAGAAATAATTGCTTTGACTCATTTACCTGTATCCTCCCTTGTCTTCCTGCTTCCACATTTGACCTCCTAAACTCCAATGTGCTCTCAATAGCCAGAGGGATTTATTAGAATATATTAGATCATATCAATTCTCTGCTTTAAATTTTCACTTTGAACTACTGACAGGTATTACAAAACCAATGGAATATGGTGGCTGCCTTTCTCTGTGACTGCACCTCAGTCACTCCAGCTCCTTTCAGTTGGTTGGGAAACCGAGCTTGCTCTCGAGAGCTTAGCACCTTGGAACTAGTGGTGTCTACCTCTGTCTGACTGTCTCCTTCTTGCCATTCAGAGCTTGTGGCTGGATCCCTGACACCTGATATAAGTAACCACTTATCACCTAATGTCATATGGCTCTGCATAACACAAACCAAGATAGGTAGGTACCTCCCTCCTTCCCTCTGCCTTCCTCCTTTTCCTCCTTTCCCTTGTTCCTTTCCTTCTTTTCTTGCTTTGTTTTTCTTCTTTCCTTCCTTTGCTTTTTTTGCTTTCCTTCCTTCCTCCCTCCCTCCTTCCCTCCCTCTCTCTCTCTCTTTCTCTCTTTCAACTCTGTCTCTATGCACTAGAATAAAAACAGTCAGAACCTCCTTCCTACCCCACCTGGTGTCTGCCTTGCAAGAGGTGTTCAGTAAATACTCTTCGAATGTATGAAAAGATGGACAGAATTCTGAATGTTGGAGGATTCACTGGGTGGAATGGGGGAGCAATGGCTTTTCAAACAGAGAAAGCAGCCACTTATTCAAAGGCATACAACAATGAACAATTCATTAGAAGTATTTTGGCGTGGCTGCAACACAGGGTGTGAGCTGAGCTTGGAGAGAGCAGGAAAATAAAAGGAGGTGAACTGAAAGGTTATATATATGTATATATATGTGTGGTAACAGTTCAATGACTCAAAAGGTATAAGGTGCTCAAAGCAGTTCTTGGCATAACTGTTAGCCTTTACCATCATTAGGATTATTTGCTGCTCTCATGACAAGAAACATGGTATAACTTTATTGAAAGAATTTTACACTGGGTTCAAAAGCCTACTGTAATGTGTTTACATCTTGCTGGAGAGACACATTCTGCCATGTTGCCACTGTGGAGACATTGCTTGTAATGATGACTAATGTCATTTCTTGCATGCTTTTAAAACATAGTGTAAATGAAAACCACTCAACTGAGTTGTGCCAAACTTTATATTTATATTTAAAAAAAATACAAAGGCGAGAATATACCAGGGGGATGTGGGGTAAAGGGGAAAAGATAAATCTCAACAGAAAAAGCATCCTTGAGGATAAAGAGAGTGTACCTTCCCTGCAGCAGTGTGACTGTGGGGCGGGGGGGGGGGGGGGTCCTGCCTTTTTGATCCATTAAGGGAGCCTACTGCACTGGCCCAGGGTCTGCCCACTCCGGCCCTTCCCTTCTCCCCAATGCTCTAGGCTGGCTGAGGCCTGTGGTTCTGCAACCCAGCTGGTCTGGAGGGCAGGAAGGAAGGGCGGATCGCTTGAGATTTCCTGTCTTGCTGTGAGTCACTGATATCGAGCACTTCTTGCACTTCATTGCCTACTAATCAGAGAGCAGGAATGTGCTTCAGAGTCCAACCCCAACCATCTCTCTGCATTGTGATTGATAACTGCTCTCCCCCCATAAGCAAGCCCAAGCAGGGTCTGCATGTACCGCTTCAGCATGCACTCCCCTCACTGTGGAGGCAAGAAACAAAGGCTCTTCATTGTGCCTTGAAAGAAGATAATGAAGTCTCTGATAAAGAACATCATATGGAGCACTTAGGTGCAGTGAAAAAGGACACTCATTTTGGAGACTGAAGGCATAATTTCCAATTCTGTCTGGGCTGGCAAAGATTGTAAGCCCGTCTCACACCTACTCCCCTTCCATCCCCTGCCTGCCAGCATCGCAAACAAACTGAAGTTGAATATGGGGTTTTGAAATTCTTGTAAGTAAATGCCTTGTAAATAAAAACTTTAAAGTTATATTTGCTTGTGAAGCATAATGTGAAAGGGATTAATCTTTGTAGAGAAAGTCTGTCAAGAAGGAGTGATAATAGCTATGCTACACAACTTCTAAGCCTGCTGGGAATAATAATAATAATAATAATAATAATAATAATAATAATAACTACTGAGGACTTGTTTTACACTGACATTATACATTAGACATTATTGCTAATCCTTACAACAACCCCCACATGTCCTCCATTCTACCAGCTGTCTTGAAATGGATCATGTATGTGATCATGTATGTGACAGTGCTTTGAAAATATTAGTCATTAAACAAAGTTAATTTTATATAAAGGTATAACTATAATTAACCTTAATAAAAATTCCAGGAATATTATTTTTAATTTACAAAGATCATGAGCTTTGGAGTTACACACAATAAGGTTCAAATAATATTTTTGCCCCATAGTATCTGTAGGACTATTGCTAAGTCTGAGCCTCAATTTCCTCCCCTGTAAAATGGGTGCAATAACCTAACTCTTAGCATTATAGCATTAACAAGGATTATGTTTGGGGACACCTGGGTGGCTCAGTTGGTTAAGCATCCGACTCTTGATTTCGGCTCAGGTCATGATCTCATGGTTTGTGAGATCCAGCCCCACATTGGGCTCTGTGCTGATAGCACAGAGCCTGCTTGGGATTCTCTCTCTCCTTTCTTTCTGCTCCTCTTCCTGCTTGTGTACTCTCTCTCTGCATCTCTCTCAAAATAAGTAAATATTTAAAGCAAACAAAAAAAAACCCAAAATCCCCCCAAAGATTATGTTTAAAAATTCTACAACTCTGTGTTTGCTACATAGTAGGTTCACCACAAATATGGACTCCCTTCTCTTTTCCATTTTTATTAGAGATAATAGAACCTAGACAAAGATCTTTAGGATCATTATTTAGGTATTTGATCATTTTTTCTAAGTGCCTGCAGAAATATTGAGGAGGAAGAATTGCAGGTATAAGAATGAGGAATCACAGAATATAATGGAAGAACGAGTCTGTGGCCCATTTGGAAAATAGTCTGGTTGTTCTCATAAAGTGTTTGTGTTAGGGACTTCAAAAAATGTTGTGAAAGAAGAGAAATCATTAAAAATGCATATTCTTTTCCTTTTCATCATCCGATCACAACAATATAAGTTGATTCTAGGCTTGGTAGAGGTAGATTCTAGGGCTTGCAATGAACTCACTGGTAATACAAATGAATTTCAATCACGTGCCAGTAAGTGGCAGCCTGAGAAAAACAGAAATCCAGCCTCATATATCAGGTTATTCATTAAAGGACAGAGATTAATTTGCACAGTGGTCACCACAGTGCATTAAAGAACTGGATACTTAGAATATTTTACTTTGTTCACAAAATCAAACTTTTTATCTATAAAAGCTGGGGCAGCTTGCAAAATAATTATTTTGGTAAAAAGAGCCCTTTTTCTCAGTCTCTTCCTAATTTCACATTTGAGTGCAGGAAATGATAGTAGTGCCTTTTTTTTTTAAATATATATATCAGTGCACTTTCAATAAACTTCATGAAATTCTGTACTTTTTGTGGAAAATTTTATGAATGTAGAGTTTATTAGTGCATTGAAAAGGCTGCTTGTGCTCAGCAATCTTAAGAGCTATCTCAGCAAACACTGGCACCACCTGGTATATGCTGAAGCATTACAGTTTCCTTTCAGGCGAGCTTTGTGTTGACGGGAGCATTGGGTTGTTGTGTTAGGCCTCAAGACCTAGTAAGTAAGTACCATTCTTGTCTACCGTTTTGGAAACCTCCAACACTGGGTTCTAATTATATCTGCATGACTAAAAATAAGATATACTTTGCAAAGGAAAGACACAAAAGGCCAGAATAAACATTCTTATATAATAATAAACTTTTTACTACAAGGTTTTTTTTTTTGTTTTTTTGTTTTTTTTTTATTTCACTGCATCTCCTAACAAAATTCTTACTCTGTCTATACCTGTAACCTCTCCTACTGAAATGGCTCCAATGATGGGTGCTAAATAAAAAACTATCTGACAATGACTACACAGTCCTGATAATTATCTTGTATATTATTGTTTCAGGGGCTGTGAGAGTTGCATCTTTTTTTATAGTAGTTGACATTTACTCGGTAAGTATTTGATAAAGAGTATAAAAGGCATTGTCCAGGAGTATGAGTCCGTGTCTTTAGAAAAGGAGGGTAAAAGAATGAGATGTAGTGTCTTCCTCTTTAAGGAACAGTTTATAAGATCTTAACTAATGACAACAGTGTTGGTTGTAGCTTTTATTATTCATGGATGTCCTGAGGATACAACATGAAAGTATTTTAATGCTACTAATATTGCTGAGCTTAACATGAGTTTCCAATCATGAAAAGGGGATTTTCTACTCGTTAGTTCCTTGTGGTAGAATTATTCTTAGACTAAAAAATAAGCTGTACATTTTTTTTTTTTACTTTAGTTATTTGATATCCTTGATCCACACAATGTAGGACCCACATCTGAGGAATAGAGATTTGGAGTGAGTCACATGGAAAAAGGCATTTGAACATTTTTTTTTTAATTTTTTTTATCGTTTTTTTATTTTATTTTTTGAGAGACAGAGACAGACAGAGTGCTAGTTGGGGAGGGGCGGAAAGAGATGGATACACAGAATCCAAAGCAGGCTACAGGCTCAGACCTATCAGGACAGAGCCCGACGTGGGGCTCGAACCCATGAACCGTGAGATCATGGCCTGAGCTGAAGTCGGACGCTCAACAGACTGAGCCACCCAGGTGCCCCATCACTTGAATGTTTTTAAGGGCAAAGAAATTTAAGAGTGGTGATATAAAATAGGCTAACTCAACTTGGCCTCACCTCTAAGAAATACTTTTTCCTCTCTTCCTCTTGATCTTCCACATGTTATAAAAACTAAATCTAGGGGCGCCTGGGTGGCGCAGTCGGTTGAGCGTCCGACTTCAACCAGGTCACGATCTCACAGTCCGTGAGTTCGAGCCCCGCGTCGGGCTCTGGGCTGATGGCTCAGAGCCTGGAGCCTGTTTCCGATTCTGTGTCTCCCTCTCTCTCTGCCCCTCGCCCGTTCATGCTCTGTCTCTCTCTGTCCCAAAAATAAAATAAACGTTGAAAAAAAAAAAATTTAAAAAAAAAAAAAAAAAACTAAATCTAGGGGCACCTAGGTGGCTCAGTCGGTTAAGCGTCTGATTTTTTATTTATTTATTTTTTAATTTCAGTTCAGGTCATAATCTCACGGTTCATGAGTTGGAGCCCCACACTGGGCTCCGTGCTGGCAGCACAAAGTCTTCTTGGGATTCTCTCTCTCCCTCTCTCAAAATAAATCAATAAATACCTAGAAGCTAAATCTAGAGAGGTTTGTCATTTTCAAAATAATTATGTTTAACACAAGAAGCCACAAAGGGCAACTGTGAAAAGTACAATTGTTTTCTTCTACTGGTTTTCCTTTTAAGTTTCCCAAATATGCAGAGCTGACACTTTTTCTGAAGGAGTTAAGATGGCGGCAAGGCCTGGGCCATAACAGACCTGGTAGTATTTAGAGAACTGGAGATCCCACTTTGATCCTGAATTCGGGATCTCCCTTCTACTAGTAACCTTCTACTTCTACCTTTTATTCCAAAGTCCATCTCCCCTGTCAGAGCGAGCCTGCACTCCATGTGCAAATGCCCCATCTTCGTGCTTGGCTTTCTGACCACACAGGTATAGTCTTGGTTCCAATCAGCCACATATGACAGAATCACATTGGGGTGCGTCATTTCTCACACTTCAGTGTACGTCAGAACCACCAAGAGGGCATGTTGAAACAGTCTACTGGGCCTCAGTCCTGGAGCTTCTGATCCATTAGATCTGGGGTGGTGCCTGACAAGTGGCATCTTTAACAAGTTCTCAGGTGATGATGATGCTTCCAGTCTGGAGAGCACCCTTAAGCACCACTGCTGTGGAGCAAAAAGCCTGTGGTCGAAAGCTATGAAATCTTGCCTTCATCTGATTTTCTATCTTCCCTCCACTAAAACACTAAAGTATGGTTTTTGTGCATTGTTTCTTCATTTGTAAAATAAAAAGGGTTGAGTTGGTAAATTCTTGTTCAGTACTTCTCATTTTTTCTGCCTACCTCACCTGAAAATTTATGGCACAGTCCCATCGGTATAAAAGACTCATTCCAACAGCCATTTCAAACTGTGAACCTCTTCTCTGACAACATATTCTAGTTTTGTTGAAAGTATTGGGTGGAGGAAGAGGTTGGAAAAAGCACCTTGGGGGGCACCTGGGTGGCTCAGTTGGTTAAGCGTCTAACTCTTGATCTCGGCTCAAGTCATGATCTCATGGTTCTGGAGTTTGAGCCCCGTGTTGGGCTCTGTGCTGACAGTGTGGAGCCTGCTTGGGATTCTGGCCCTCCCTCTCTCTGCTCCTCCCCCACTTGCTCCCTCTCAAAATAAAGAAACTTAAAAAAAAAAAAAGCACCTCAGTTATTTCTGAATATGAAATCAAATACTTCACAATTAAATTCTTAGATCCAGAGCTTCCCAAATGATGTTTATGAGGGGTTACAGGTATACTGAGATATTGGTTCCCTTGGACCTGAGGCATCAGAGCCCCCCAGCAGTCCATCTTCAAAGGTATTCCTTTACCCTAGTGCGCCATTCAAGTATCGTGACTTTTTGTGTACCATGGTATGATAGAGTTTGGGAAGCACTGTTACATAAAATCGTGGGGCGCCTGGGTGGCTCAGTCAGTTAAACGTCCATCTGCAACTTCGGTCATGGTCTCGCAGTTTGTGACTTTCAGTCCCCCCTTGGGCTCTGGGCTGACAGCTCAGAGCCTGGAGCCTGCTTTGGATTCTGTGTCTCCCTCTCTCTCTGCCCCCTCCATCTGTCTCTCTCTCTCTCTCTCTCTCTCTCTCTCTCTCTCAAAAATAAACATTAAAAAAATTTATGTCGCTTTGTTCCTTTACCTGTTCTGTAGATCTGACATTTTTCATTAATGAGGGAATAAGGGCAGCTATGTGAAAAAAAAAGTCTGATTGCGGTATGCTAATTTTTTAAAAAAAATGTGAGCTGGAACACTGCCATCATTATTGATACATTTCACTTTGATACAGAAAGTTGACAGGGTATGGAAGAGATGATTTGATTTCCCTGAAGCCACCTGCGCTAGAGCTCTCCAGTCTGGAGCTGCATCTTTTGTGTGGCATCCTCCAGCTGCACCCTGGGCTTTGCCCGGTGCATAACAAAGAATCAAAACGCCACCGTTAACAAAAGCGGAGGCCCCTGTACAAGCATGTGCATGTGCTGTGGCTGTAGTTCAAGGATGGAGAGCAGGGAATGTTAAGTCCTTGGGTGAGTCTTTCACATTTCCTGAAAGTGTAGGCAAATCTGCCACCTGGATCTGCATCTTTACTGAAAATTCCATAGAACCCTGGATGGATTACATCATATCCCACCATATCCTCAGAGACTAGAGTAGTTCTTGGAGCAAAACCGGTGCTCAGAACAAGGCTTTGAAAGGCTTGACAAGGGACCTCTACTGTCTGGGAGCCTATATTATTTACACAGCATATAGAAGGAGCCCTAAAATGGGAAATAGCATGGAATAGAAGGAAGTATTTTACTCTCGAAACGGAGCCAACTCATTATTCTAACCAGTTCTACCTCATCAGCTTGCTACAACTCGTTTTCTAGGTGATTTACTTCCTGATTGTTTTTAGAAAAACTGTATTCTGTTATCTTGATTGCTAATGAGCCTTCACATGTTTGTCACCCTCCTTTTATATAGATTTTCACAGCCTTTCTGCTTGCTAAAATGTTGTCTAATTTATTGCTTACAAAATAGTTAAAGCTGACCCATGAGCTCCTTAGAGAGCTGTTCTCCAAGACCAATTGCCTCCCGCAGCATGAGAAACTACAGTAAAGCTCTGAAGTATTTTATATTAGAGCCAAAATGGTTCTCACGCAGCATGAATAAAATTAATTCATAAAAATTTACCATTTTTCTAGTAGTACCAAACTGATTTTCACTTCCAGTTAGTCAATCAATCACTTTTAGCAGAGGAAAAGTAGGTTACAACATCATGCTTAGTCTTTGCAAAAAAATAGACAAAATCCAGAAGGGACTGAAGGCTGCTTTAGCTCTGAACTGAAGAAAAAAATTTCACTTCCCTGGAACTCAATTCCATTTTATACTTCTCCTTCAAATTTCATTTCTCAGTTTATTACGCATTGCTGATAATTCTGTGTTTGACACTGGTTGGGCAAGATTTTGAAATGGCCAACCATGTATTATTTTCATTTAAAATTGCTTCAGGCTTAAAAGAGATCACTGTTCTTTGACAGAGGAATCTTCCAGATGCACTTTTCAACAGATATGGAATTCCTTTCCTTTATTATCCACATCTGCTTTATGTAAGCCGGCCCTCTCCTAGCACTAGGAGACAACAATCAACTGATAATTTATAAATTTCTACTCTGCAGATACTCATTTGCTTGAGAATTCCTACTGTTATTCTCCTGAGTATTAAAAACAAGTGTAGTGGGGCGCCTGGGTGGCGCAGTCGGTTAAGCGTCCGACTTCAGCCAGGTCACGATCTCGCGCTCCGTGAGTTCGAGCCCCGCGTCTGGCTCTGGGCTGATGGCTCGGAGCCTGGAGCCTGTTTCCGATTCTGTGTCTCCCTCTCTCTCTGACCCTCCCCCGTTCATGCTCTGCCTCTCTCTGTCCCAAAAATAAATAAACGTTGAAAAAAAAAAAAATTTTAAAAACAAGTGTAGTACACGCAAGACCACTCTTTGCTAGGGTCACAGTGCCACCAGCAGCACCATCATCCCCAGAGCTTCACCTATAGTGTCCCAGTACTCCATCTACTCCTTGTCCATCCACCTGTCAACAGGATCTTCTGCTCTCCCAGGGCAGGGATCCTGTCATGCATTTTTGCATCCTTCCTAGCGTCCACTAGTGTATTGAGCGACACGTGGGTATTCAATGAGCAATTGTGGTGTCATGTTGAATATTGAATTAAATATCTGCATATTTCTTGTGCTAATGAAGGAAGCAGCCGAATGTGTCCTGCTCTCCACAGTCTGAGAGCTATCCTCGAAAGGAAGGTAAACAAAGATTGCTGGGAAGAAAAAGCCAAAGACCAATGCAAACTAGTACAAAAAAAGGATTAGAAGGAAAATGATTTCCTTTTTAACCTAGTCCTGTCTCTGCTGCAGACAGAAGACGTTTGGCAAATGTTTGGTAAAAGTTACAACAAACATGGTATCACGTGATTGGCACATGTACCAGGAGAATGAAGGAAAAGAGATTTTTTTGGGGGGGGGGGGGGTTGTGGTTAAGCTTGAAGTTATAAGAAAAGGTCCCATGCTTATTTCATATTATTTCTTTGACTTTGGGACTAGTAAACTTGTATATAAATGATGAAAAGGATTTCTCCAAGCCCATGACTAATTCCTAATATTAACTCAGACACTAGTTTTTATGCACATTCTCCCCTATTGTAAACCTTGTGAGCGTCATGTGCAGGAAGTAAGACACGCAGACAGCACACAGAGGTTTTCTGTTCACTTGAGAACTATCACATGGGCTTGCTACAGTTCTGTGTGCTTGGGCTCCAGATGGTACAACCATGACCTCATATCCCTCTATATGATGCCCTGAATAGCTGCTGGTTTTTATTTTTATTTTTTTTTAACGTTCATTTATTTTTGAGACAGAGAGAGACAGAGCATGAGCAGGGGAGGGGCAGAGAGAGAGGGAGACACAGAATCTGAAACAGGCTCCAGACTCTGAGCTGTCAGCACAGAGCCCGACGCGGGGCTCGAACTCAGGGACCGTGAGATCATGACCTGAGCCGAAGTCGGCTGCTTAACCGACCAAACCACCCAGGCGCCCCTAGCTGCTGGTTTTTAAAAGCTACTTTTGAATCTCCTGGTTTTTATATTTATACTATAAAATCTTTCACTTTATCCATTTTTTCCCCATCCCTCCCAGGGTCTAGTGGAATAATGAGCAAATTGTGGATTTTCAATATAGAATTGAAATTCTCTAAGTTGAATTTAAAATTTAAAGGAAATTTTCTTTTTGGGGCGCCTGGGTGGCTCAGTCGGTTAAGTGTCTGACTTCAGCTCAGGTCACGATCTCACCGACCGTGAGTTGGAGCCCCACATCGGGCTCTGGGCTGATGGCTCAGAGCCTGGAGCCTGCTTCCGGTTCTGTGTCTCCCCCTCTCTCTGCCCCTCCCCCGTTCATGCTCTGTCTCTCTCTGTCTCAAAAATAAATAAACGTTAAAAAAAATTTTTTTTAAAGGAAATTTTCTTTTTATTTTGCAAATGTTTATTCATTTATTTTTGAGCGGTGGGGAGGGGCAGAGAGTGGGGGAGAGATAATCCTAAGCAGGCTCGCCAATGTCAGTGCAGAGCCCAACTCAGGGCTCCGTCTCATGACCTATAGATCATGATTTGAACCTAAATCAGGAGTCAGACGATTACCCAACTGAGCCACCCATAGGCCGCTAAAATGTAAAAGAAATTTTGAACTACTACATTTTGTTTCTAGGAGGAAAGTTTTGCATGGTATCTATAGAACAATACTATAACTGGATAATTATTATAAATTAAATATTATAAAATATCATAAAATTGTTAGGAAAAATAGCAGTTAACCAAAAGTGGGCATTGCATACAAACACACTCAGGTCTTGGCTGTTTCCTGTAACATATCTGTCATACTTTTTATATAAAGATACATCTGTAAAAGCATTAACTACATTAAAAAAAAGTATTTGGAATTTGTTGTTGTGTAAAAATGCTTGGGTGAACCATATGGGATCCTTAATTTCTGTTACATTGGCTTTTGAAAAATAAACTCAATCCTTTAAATAATTCTATGGAAATTACATGGTATGTTCTATATGTTGACCCTATAGAGATGACCTTGCTTGTTACCAGCACACAGGATCTGTCGTGTGATCTTACCTTGGAACTGGTCTAGTAACATATTCGTGTCTTGGCACCTCCATTTTAAGGGATAGTCTTTAATAATGAATTTTTTACCTTTATTTCAAAGGCCGCCATTATCACTGATAAAACTAGAGTATTATATGAGACAGTCATAACTAGAAGTTTGGGACTGTTTAGCAAAACTGAGCAGGGAGCAGGCGTATTCCATTGTGTTCACAGATCTGATTACCTGCCATTTTTCATATACAGTAGAACCTAAAACACTGTCTCCCAAAACACGGCCTGAGAATCATCTAGGAAATGTGTCAATCATACAGATTCCCAGGCCCCACACAGACCAACAGAACCAGAGCCTCTGTTGCAGGACCTGGACATCTACATTTAAAATAGTATCCCAAGTGATTATTGTGATCGCCAAATTTTCAAACCACGTAGGCTCATACATAACAACTTAAAAATATACAACTCATATTTTGGGAAAAAATATTTGTATTTCATTAAGCCTCTCCAATCAGTATACTTCTGTGTCATTTCCTGCTCTCTTTGTCTGCTCTCTCCTCTTGCTAAGTCTCATAGAATTTTTGAAGTATAGGTGATAGGAATTCTTTGGTTATAAGCAACCGAAGCTAATTCTGAATGAGTTAGGCTAAAACAAAGTTTACTACATTTTCTGGGGGTAACTCATAAATCTCAAGACTCACTGTTAGGAACAGATCAGACCTAGAGGAGCCCCCGATATGAAGAGTAGGAGGGTCTGGTTGTATTCAGTTCCTATGTCATTTTATTCAAATTTCAAATTACATTGGGACAGCACAAGCTTTGCCTAGCTTGGCCATCTGCCCATAACTTGACCAGAGGAGGGTGTATGACTTAGAGGCAACTTCTAGAACTGTATCTAGTGACCAAGGCGTAGATATCCAAAACAAAATAGCAGTGCCATTACAAGAAGAGTAGAGGAAGATTTCTGTACAGTCAAAAATAGCAGGTTCACCATAAAACATAAAACTTTAGAAGGCTGAATACAAAGTCCTCATTTTCTTCAGAAGTCAACTAATTCCTGAGAGTTAATCAACAAATACTTAGCACCCCCAAAATACATCAACCCTATATAGCACCTAGTATTCTGTGTCTGGTGCCATATTGGGTTTTAGGGATATAATAAGGAAGTTACTAGAGATCAAGGGCCACAAATTAAAGCAAACGGTAAGTGGGCTAGTTGAGATGGAATATGTTTATAATAGAACTTCTCTAATCAGGACTAAGTAGGGAAGAGCCTGTGTAAATGGACTGTTGTTTCCATTCACTAAGGACAGTCTGGTAAACATTGCTTTGCTTGCTGGGTGTTCTTATGGGGCCTTCCTTGGGGAATAGATATGGAGGCTTGCAATTTATATAGCAATTAAACTGTTACTAAGTAAATAAATTTATCTGATCACAAGGTTTTCTCTCAAGTAGGCAAGTAGTGCTCTCAAATTGTTATATTAAATTATTTATTTGAACAGACCCTATCATTTCAACCCACTTTTATTGAGCACCTAATATGTGCTAGACACTGGGGAGAAAAAAATTATTCCTGCATTCAGGGAGCTCACATTCATTTTCAGGGAGTTATTTTCTTCAGAGATAATGGAGAGGCAAACTGCAGTCTGGCTTTATATTAACATATCACAAATTCCATGATTAGCCCTTTTCTACTGGTCTTTGCACAGGTTCCCTGCCAGCAATGTTCTACCCCCACCCCCCCACCCCCACTTATCCACCTAATGAACATCAACTCATTCTTCCTGTTTGAGATCCAAAGACTCTGAGTATGGTTTTCTTTGGCTTCCCCTGGAAACGTAAAACTTTCCTGTGACATTTTATGCCAATACTTCCATCCTGTAGTTGTCTACCTGCCTTGCTCCCCATTAGACTTTCATCACCTCCCTTTTTTATCTTTTAAGAACCTAGGACCTTCTTAGTCTCTTACACGTGGTTTCCACCAGCAATTACATTTTGAGAATGCCTCCAAGCTATGTCCCCATCTCAGAAATGTCTGTTCATTTCTGGATTTATACAGCTGCTGCAAACAAAGAATTTCCAAATCTGATCTCACTGATTACTCCTTCACTTGTTTCCTCCTATTGGAATTCTCAATCTGGGTGAAAGGTTCTGCCTTCTACCTAGTTTTCCAAGACAGAAACCTGCAATCTCCCGGACTCCCCCTTCTCCTCCTTCCGTATAAATTCGGAATTCAAGCTTTGCACTTCTTTCCACCTTACTTTCTTTCTACTCTGCCCGCCTGCTCTTCTACCTTCCCCCTGACACTTGCCCTACCTCAGGCCACCAAGATTTTTGTCAGGAGGACTTTAGCAGCTTCTAGACCAGAGCCACTTATCTACCCCTACTCTAGCCCCTTAAGATCCATCTTCCAGAGAGATAGTGGGAGTTGACTTTATAAAACAACCAATTTCTCTCACCTCTTTAAAAAAATATTTCAAAAGTTCCTGTAATATTAAGGATAAAGTTCAAGTTCCTTCACATTACATAAAATCTCCCCATGCAATTACAATCCAGCTTCCAGATAAGCCCCAAACAGGAAGTACTATTGATGCCTCCACCCCCTCATCACCCCCCCCACCCCCCACTGGGGCCTTACCAGGCAGTGAGGCTGACTTCCTACTGCCTGAGTAGAAGTCTTCCACCAACATATTTCAAAAGTTGCTGAATAAATGAATATTCCAACTTTCTTACCTCCCTGTGGATAGCTCTGAGGCCTTTGTCTTGTATAACTTCCAGGGTTCCCCAGTGTAGCTGATTTCCATTTCCCCACCGTGGTAACAGGCTTGATAAAGTAGTCTTGGTGACTGCCTTTCTTTTCCCAGCTTACTTTTCCACAGTCCTCTCCATGTTTCCTGGGGACACCTTACCCATACACTGAATCCATGGCCCTGCATCTGATTTGAGGAAGCTAAGGCACCCAACATGTATTCTTTGTTTCAGCCCAGAAAACAATAGAATTTATTTGTTTTTTTAAAGCATTCTATTTTCCCATGTTTCCTCTGCATGGGATGATTCTGGCTCCCGTCTCCCTAACCTGGCTAAATTTTACCCATTTCTTAAAATTATGCCCAAGAACTGCCTCTTTAAGGAAGGATCCTTCCTTCCTTCCTTCCTTCCTTCCTTCCTTCCTTCCTTCCTTCCTTCCTTCCTTTTTTAATTTATATATTTAAATTCATTGAAGTTCAGTTAACATATAGCATACTATTGGTTTCAGCAGAATTTAGTGATTCATCACTTACATAGAACACCCAGTGCTCTTTCCAACAAGTGCCCTCCATAATGCCCATCACCCATTTAACCATTTCTCCCATCTACCTCCCCTCCCACAAACCTCAGTTTGTTCTCTGTATCTAAGAGTCTCTCTTCCTAACATTGAATTGTGAACTGGAAGTTCTACTTCACTGTACTCAAGCATACCTATGCCATGGCAGTCACCTTAATCCTTGATTTGTTGGTCTGACTCTCTTAGTAAACTGTGATTTCCTTGAAGGCAGGAACCAGGATGTAGTTAAAGGTTCAGTCCAGCCCTCAAAATATAAGGGAAGACAGCATTGATTAAGTTCACTAAATGTTTGTTTGAATGAATGGTTTCTATTGAACAAATTTATGAATGAATGAGCAAGTAAAAAACCAACCAGGGCAGATTTAATTTGAGGAGTGAAAATCTATTGTTGAATGAAAATTTATGCAATTAATCCCAAATTGTTTTGGTCTATTTATACTATTGTTCTTCCCAGTAAGTGTGGATAGCAATAATAAAACACATAATCAACAATTGTTATGTCTCCGACATTGTATAAGCACATTCAAAACTTTATACACTAATTCTCCTCTTGTATATGATGCTATGATATGTTGTATTACATTATACCTATTAATATATTAGGTAGAGTTTATTATTATTATGACTTTTGTTATTTTCTTTCCATTTTACAGATAGTAAATAATGCTCTTGCTGGATATTTTAAAACAGGTTCTTCTCACAAACCCATGAATCTCAGAAAGTCCCATTAAGCTTATCAAGGAGGTGCAGAATAAAGTCAAATGATAGGTCGGGCTGGGAACTTCCCTTCTCTTGTCCTGCTCAACCCAGAGAGTTAATAATTGCTAGGGGCAAGCTTCTTGCCTCACAATGTTTTGTAATTCAATGTAGCCAAAATACTATTATTTTGACTATAAGCTAGAATTTCCTAAAACCTGTTTCAGTTCTATTTATTTTAACACATCCAAAATTTGGTTTCCCAAAAAGTAGTGAAATCCATTTACTCAACAAACCTATATATATTTTGTATATGCTGCATGGTGTTAACTTATGGGGATACAGATTTAACTAAGTGAGGATTCCAAACATTGGCATCGTATCTTGAATAATAATTGCCCTCGCAACTTCAGGATGGACCAAGTCCATAGTCCATGGACCATCTAAGTCTTTTCCCTTCTACTGTGTCTGGAATTAAAAATAGAGATGGACTTGATCTTTGATAATTTTGTCTTTGTTTAGAGCCTTTCTGGCAAGAAACTCCAGATGCTTTACAGATATTATTGTACTTATCTTGAAATGACTGTTCTCTTTGTGTCAAAACTGAGCTTAACAATACTTTCATGTATGAATTCTTTATTGCCTTATTATTATTAGATTTTATTCACTCTTCTGGTTTTCTCTCTGTAAGAGTAAGGTTTTTTTTTTTTTTTAACGTTTATTTATTTTTGAGACAGAGAGAGACAGAGCATGAACGGGGGAGGGGCAGAGAGAGGGGGAGACAGAATCGGAAGCAGGCTCCAGGCTCTGAGCCATCAGCCCAGAGCCCGACGCGGGACTCGAACTCACCGACATCGAGATCGTGACCTGAGTTGAAGTCAGACGCTTAACCGACTGAGCCACCCAGACTCCCCAAGAGTAAGATTTTTGAGGAAAGGTAATATATCTTATCTATTTTTGTATCACCAAACCCTGACATGGCTCCATGCACCTCATTAGCACTCCATGTTTCTGCAATGGATGAAGAAAAATTCCTATAAAACACTTAATATAGTGCTTTTAATGTGAAAAACTAGAAATGATTTTGTAGAGTGGTTATATATAAATTTTATCAATAAAGGCACTTTACTTTGAGCAGGAACTAATCTGTGCCTTCTTAGATCCCCACTCTAGGATCTTTTCTTCCAGACATAATTTGAAGTCAGTGATAAATTCCAATTCATAAAACTAATCTCTAGTGTTACATCCTGTCTGCCTCATTCACTAGCTTTCCAACAATAATCTGAAGTAGTCAGCGTGTAGGAATCAGGAAACCTTTGCTGGCGTGCTTCCAAGTCCTAGTCATCTTTTATGAGCTTTAACACCGTTAAGTCACAATGACTTAGGCTCAACCACATGAATGAAAATTCCACGATACTTTCTGCCACCATATGCAGGTCTACAATATACGAAGGGGCTATATGTATTTAGAAGTCTGTTTTCACATCAGTGCCTGCAACTTGGAGAACACTTTCATAAGTTCCCAAATCAGCCCACCAAGTCCTTTTTAAAACTTTTTTAAAAAGTAGTTGAATCATCATGCTAATAGTTACATTCAAAGTTATGGACCGTAGGTTGCAGGCCTTGGTGCAGGAAACTGGAGAGCGGTGATAACGTTGTCAGAGAAGGACAAGTGTCCCTGAGTGCCTGAATAGACCAGTGGAGCAAAGCCTCCTGTCTGCAAATTCTGTGTAGCACCATATAGAGCACAAACATTTGCACTGCTCCTCGTTTGCACTGCACCTTGCCCCCCAACGGCAGGATGAAGGAAGAGAGTTGTTTTTTTCTTATTTCTAGACTTATAGCTTGTTTTAGACATCCCTGACAACTTTTTCTACAGAGAACTAGATAGTAAATATTTTAGGCTTTCTCAGGCCATGCAGTCTGTCACGAGTACTCAACTCTGCTGGTACAGTGTGAAAGAAGCCATAGGCAATACATAAGTAAATGAGCATAACTGTGTTACAATAAAACTTTATTAACAAATACTGAAAACTGAGTTTTATGGAATTTTCACAGATCAAAATATTCTTCTTCTTTCAATTTTACTCAACCAGTTAAAAATGGAGAAACATTCTTTGCTGTGCTGTGTAAAAACAGACCGAAGGCTGGAGTTGGCCCATATGCCACAGTTTGCCAACCCTGCTGTAAAACAACTCATACTAACTTCAAATTTGCTAAATCTCTGTCTGCCTACTAGTCTAACTCCCTCATGTGCCCTATACTTTTATTTTGCTCTAAATCCCCTACAGGAGGACATTATGCCGAATTATCTCTTGCTTGGATGTGTCTAACCTTTCCTTCCTGCCTTTCTCGAATCCTGGGTATAGCTTCCCACCTAGCTTTCAAGAAAAATTAAGCAGCAGCAGCAACAGCAGCAGCAGGACTGCTACTACAATTATCTTTTGAAAATACAAATATGAACCCATCACCCAAGTTCCAGCATATCTTTCCTTTGACTAAAAGAAACCATTTGATGTTTTTAATTTAGCACATTAGATCCTTTGCAACCCAGCTATCATCTACCCATCAGATCTTGTTCCTGACAAGTTCTGATTCCCTGTAGGCACAGTCACATTTGCAAAGGGACTCCTTTGCAAATACCTCAGGAAATAACTTAAAAAAATATTCTTTGAATGTTTATTTATTTTTGAGAGAGAGAGAGAGAGAGAGAGAGAGAGAGCATGCACAACTGGGGGAGGGGCAGAGAGAGAGGGAGACACAGATTCCCAAGCAGGCTCCAGGCTTCCAGCTGTCAGCAAAGAGCCTGACGCGGGGCTCAAGCTTGTGAACCATGAGATCACCACCCGAGCCGAAGTTGGATGCCTACCTGACTGAGCCACCCATGCGCCCCGGGAAATCACTTTTAAAAAACCCTAGAACCTACTTCTATTCTACCGTACAAGACAGTGTTGTAGAACTATCTGTTCATTCACCTTTTCTTCCTAACAGATTGTGGTTTTAGGTGGACAGGGATTGGATTTTTTTCACAGACACCTTCATTCTAATGGCAGACCTTAGCGCAGAGGCTGGACTGCAGCATGTTCCTATAAATGGTTTAAATGTAATCCTCCCGAGGTGTTTTCACTTTTAGAAGTATATGTTTGACTAGTGCTTGCCAGAGGTTAAGGACTGGGGTAGGATGAGAAGGTTGTGGCTATAAAGAAAATGGTGGTTATATGAAGCTATATACACATACAAATGAGTGCCTGTGAAATGGGGGGAAATCTCAATAAATTCTGTAGATATATTTAAAAAAAAAGAAGTATGTATTTGTGAATTCACGTAAATTTCTAATTGACAGAGTTTCAGCCTTTAGTAAGATAAAGTGAATGAATTTGGGAAGAAAAAAATAAATAGTTGCTATTTTAGAGTACAGGGACCATCATCACAACTGAGTGACTGCCCCCTCCCCCCCCATTTGTCCTCAGAGTCACCCTCGCCAAGGGGATCCCATGGTTTACAGCTCTTGCTTCTTTCTGGACCCAGAGGCTCACTATCACGTCCAACATTTTCGTGGCCACCATCAGTGAGGCTTCAGGTCTGAGGAGGGAAGCAGGTGCAAGAGAAACTGCCCAACTACAAGTCAATTGCAAATTGTTTGAAAGTTAATGACTAAGAGGTAGTACCTGGTGTAACCATGTTTCTGTATCTACCTCATGTGGGGAGCAGAGAAGGGTTTCAAGGAGAGTGACACAGACTCTGAAATGTGTCACTTCAAGTTAAACCATTTCATTGAATGCAAAAGACTTGTAAAGATAAACAAATAGCTTTTAGCATAAAATAAATGCCAATGGTTCAGCGAAGGTCCTATCAGAAAGATAAAATTTTAAAACTTCTCTGATCTGTCCTTGGAAACTCCTCAACCCACGAGACACATTCAATCTGAATTTCAAGAAAAAAGAAAAGTAAAACTAAAAACAACAAATGCAAATTTCATTAGATATTTTTTAAAAGGTTATTTGTAATTCATGAATTCGTATTTTTTTTTTTTAATTCTGGTTAGCAAAACAGTTTCATTTTGATTACTATTTTCATTTGGACAGAAGTCCTTGAAATTGAGAAATAGAGATTTGATTATCTATGGATGATAACCACTTTCCAAACCTGGTCTTATTTCAATTTACTAAACAGGACATTGTGGACTCATTTCATGTTCTCATTGCAGGTACTACAAATTCATTTTTAAATGGGTCTAAAACAGGGGATCAATGATGAGAACGGTGGTACCTCAAAGCAGCCAAAAGACAACCAGATGTGGTTCCCATTTATTTCTCTGCACTATTTATACTGTTGACCTATTTGGATACCATTTCTGAATTATCCAGCCCTCAACACTTTGTATTAAGTCTGGTTCTCAATAAACATTGGTTGAATATTAAATAAAGGAAGAAAATCAAGCATTTTAAAATGCTGGGGAGAAAATACATCATAAATGTAGGTGGTCACCAGTGAACTAAAAATAAAGCCAGCGAACATGTTAGTTCCCATAGACTGCCAATATGGGTAGTTCTTATTTGAGGAAAGAGTTGGATTTGATAGCACAGGGGAAAAGTATTAAGTTAAGAAAAAGTCAGGTCCATTCTTATTTCTGAGGCCCCTTCACATATCAGCCTGGATTTATTTATTAGGTTAGTTTGGTGTCCCAAGCCAAGGGAATGTATATATGAAGGAAGAGAGAGCAGGACAGTAACCTAGGGGAATAAGTAGCAGGTAAGAGCAAAATTTGGAGAAAAAAAGTTGCTGAAAATAATTCTGCACTGGATACATTTGCCTGAGGGTACACTCAAATTCCAGCATTTTGGGGTCTTTGGGACATGGAAACAAAACCTTTCCTTTTTTACTAACTTATTTCAATGGAAATGATGCTAGTATACTAATAAAATTTTGGAAAACGCTTCTTGTGATAGGCAACACATTTTATTTTATTTTATTTTTTTTTATGACTTGGACTTTTTGATTGATCATTTAAATTTTAGTTAACATACAGTGCAATATTGGTTTCCGGAGTAGAATTCAGTGATTCATCACATACATACGACACCCAGGGCTCATCCCAAGTTCCCTCCTTAATGCCCATCCCCCATCTAGCCCATCCCCCACCCACCTCCTTCCATCAACCCTCAGTTTGTTCTCTACCTTTGAGCTTCTTGTGGTTTACCTCCCTTCCTGTTTGTTCCTCTGTTTTGTTCCTTAAATTCCACATATGAGTGAAATCATATGGTATTGTCTTTCTCTGATTGACTTAGTTTGCTTTTTAAAAACTTGGGGAGGGAGGTGAAAGCCTAACCAGATTTTGATTAGATTAACTTCAAATGTCAGTTTAGCTTCTGTCTTGGTTCTCCTTTGAGTTGACTTCTCAAAGCCAAACCTATTTTGTGTCACGTTGGGTTAGAAACTGTATTAACACCTAGTATTTTAAAAGAATCCAGAGCCTGAATGAAATTAGAACTGTAATGAGATCTAGGGCACTATCAGTAACATTTGAATAGCTTTTCTTCAGCAGACCTGCCACATAGTTTAAATAAACTCCTCCAGAAGGTATTGTAAGATCTTTCTGGTTAAGTGCACTAAAATTCAGTTAAGTATTCTGGGCTGAGACTTTTTTTTTTTTTTTAAACAAATAGAAGCAGAGAGGCCAGATTCCAGCATTAGCCGCCATGGCCCACTTTTGAATTCCTGGCAACTGAAGATTGTGTGATAAGTATCTTCGGCCCAAGTTACAAATTCAAAGTTTTCTTCAATGAGAGTGAAAAACAGGCACAAGGGTTTATCTTCTATCAGATGGCATGGCTGCTATCTTCAGGGCTGGTGGAGTCAATGGAGATTAGGAGAAAGGCAGGTATTTAGATAAAGAGGAGTTTATCGGGATGGGAGTTTTACCATTGGATATTCAATCTAGCTTTTAAAAATCCAAAAAGAACCAGTTTAATTGGTCTTTCTTGGAATTACTATATGGTATGTGTAGGGCACTTCATGTGGTAATGATGTACCGCAATATTCTGTAGGTCAAGATCAAAAAGAAAACTTTGAAATTGATTCATTAAGACAATGAAACTTCATATGAGCAATATCTCCTGTTTCTCTCTTTAAATAAATTCTTATTCCTGGTCTTTGTTTATATTATGGTGGTTGCTTCTCTTGTAATGTAACTCTACACAGGGTTTGAAGAAGTGGCACACCCATTTTCAATCATAAATTTTTTTAAAAGTAAATATATAAGGAGTATTATAAAAAACTATAGCTCCTCTATGCCTAGAAACAGAGATGACTTAATATATTTCTTTTGCTCTTTCTTTTCCTTAACAATTTAATTTTTCCATTATAATTGGTATGTCAGTTTTTATTTATAGACGATTACTTCATATATCTAAAGTGTTCATATTTTAATTTTTAAAACGTACATTGCAATCCAGAGAAATAATATAATATAGTTTGTTAAGATGTTTCCAAATGCAGAAATGAGTAGATAGAACAATAAGGATAATTCTATGTATATTATTAAGGAGTCTGTACAGCCTGACACAGTCATTAGAAAATATTATTTTTTTCTTTGTAAAGAAGTAATTCAGAAGCACAAGATATGGTGCTATTATGCTATTGTATTTTGATTAATTTTCTTTACTTCTGCACTAATTAACTCAGGTTGTAAATTTTAAGAGTATACAAAGAAAACACAGGAAGATATAACTCATCGCAGATCTTTAATTTGTTAACAATTATAAGTAGGCACTAGAGACAAATTATGATGGGCTCTCACCTCCCCTTTTTCAAGAAACTATTTGGCAAGTTGCTCTGACCCTATACCCTTTGCCAGCTTTTCTCCTAATGACCAAAAACTATTTATTCTGCAATAGTGTTTGCTCACTCTATATCAAGTCAGGTGGCTGGCATCTTCAAACTACTACTATGAGGGTCATACATATTTATTAGGTTGAAAAGATTGTCTCATATAAAAAACTAATTATTTACATTTGTTGTGTGGGAGGAAGAAGTACAGAGACATTCCTTAGCAACTAATAGAGTTTTCTAAAGTCTTCATTTTTAAATCTCCTTTGACTATCCAGCAGTAATGATTCCTCCAGGGATTTGGGCATGTTACTTTCTCATTCCTGTACATGCAGAATGACAAATAGTTAAATAGCAAGTTCTACGGCAAACTGCTGTTCTAGGCACTTTACTTATATTAATAATTTAATCTTTCCAACAACACTGAGGCAAGTGTACTATTAATAGCTCCATTTCACAGTCAGGAAAATGAGGTGTAGAGAGGTTAAATAACTTGGTCAAGGTTACTGCTGATAATGGTGAGGCCAGGATTCCCATTTGGGCAGTCTTGCTCCAGAGCCCATGTTCTTCACCACTGTTGCTTTTTCCTACATGTCAGGCATCTTAGACGCCAAGGCAGGAAGTGAAAATACACAATGCAACATTCTGTCTTCCAGTACGAAGTAAGAGAGAGAGGACTAATGAAGGATTCACATTCATCATCTTGACATGGAAAAGTGGGGAAAAAAATGGGGGAAAGAAATCAGTCCTATGCGATCGCTTATTCAAGAGTCAGTATTTGTGCTCCTTCCTCTTGCAATTACAGCATACACTGACACTGCATGGAACCTCATTATCTCATCTTAAACAATTTCTCAGAAAATATGCCTTCTTCATGTTAGAGATATCATGGTTATCTTACACTTGAGAGCTTACATACTTGTTTATAGTAGTATGTAGTTTTGCAATTCCTTAAACTGCTTTCAGCCTTTTGAGAAAGGGGATCATTAGTCTTAAGGTCACTTCAAAAGCAGCCATCTGTCAAATCTTAGGATACGACAGAATATGGATCAGATATCTAGAGCAGGGAGGGCAGAAGAAGCAAGAGAGGGATCTGGAGCTAGAGGGCCCAATGGGGCTGACACGGGCTGGAACAAAGTTTTGTCTAACCAGTAGATTCCAGGAACACAGGAGCATGCAATGTTGTGAAGTGAAAAGAACATGGGATTCAGAGCCAGGAGGCCTGGGTCTAAGCACTGGTGCTACAAATGCTAACTCCATGAGCTCATGTGACTTATTTAACTTCTCAGATTTCTGGATTTCTTTGAGGCTACTAGGATTAAATAAGGGAGTAGATATAAATATGCTCTCTGAACTATAAATTATTAAATACATTTAAGCTCGTTTAAAAAAAAAAGATGGATGGTGAATACTAAATTAAGCAAACAAGCTGATTCTGAATCTCTGATGTGACATTATAGTGGTGTATTATTCAGTGGTCAAGATTCGTGATGAGTAATCCAGATCCAAGCAATAGCTGGAATCTTAGATCTCAAGGACATCTGTGAGCAGTTACCAGAACTCTAGCCATTGGGCTAGGTTCAGGCAGAAAGCCCCAGTTTTAAATGTTAAGAGGCTAGGCAAAACTTTGGTTATTTAAACAAGGAGAAACAAGGCCAGTGGCCAGACACTGGGTCATAATATTATCTGGGAGAACAGCAAGGATTCCCAATATTTGGACTACAGAGCTTTAAATCTTTTTTGACTAAATAGGTAGGGTTGAGGCTGCAGATAGGGCTCTGGCCTTGGGATATATGGGCTGCCAAATCTGGGAACCTGATACTAGTCTCCTAAACTAATGGACCACACATGATTCTTGGATTACAAAAATGGAGACAGCTTTGAGGGGGTGGAAAATGAGGACTCAAAGGTGACTTTGTGGTTTTCAGCCAGAGTGACTGGGGCCACAGATATCTCATTTACAAAGGTTGCAGGGTGGGGGCCAAAGGCAAGAAAGAGGGGACATGGGAGAAGAGTAATATTCTGAAAAGGCAGGATCATGGTTGGGTAGTCATGAGATGCTATTGATATTGGAGGCCTAGAACTCAGAAGGAAAATTAGGACCAGAGGTAGGAGTATGAGAAAGTGTTCACAGAATCCTTGTCTCTAAGCCCTTGGAAAGTGTTTCGTTTCCTGGGGCTGCTGCAACAAAGTACTACAAACTGGGTAGCTTAAACAACAGAAATTTACTGTCTCTAAGTTGTGGAGGCTATATGTCTGAAATCAAGATATAAGCAGGGTTGGTTCCTTCCTGAGAGCTTTAAGGGAGAATCTATTACATTACTCTTTCCTAGCTTCTGGTAACCTCAGATGTTCTTTGGTTTGTAGATTTCATTCTCTTTGTACATTATCATAGTCTTCCCTTTATTCATGTCTGTGTGCAAATTTCTCCCTGTTATAAGGATATAGTTATATTGAATTAGGACATGCACAAATGACTTCACCTTAATTTGATTATTTGCAAAGACCCTATTTTCACATAAGATTACATTCACAGGTACTAGGAGTTAAGACTTCAACATCTTTTTGCAGGACACAATTCAGCCCATAAGATAAAAGAAAGATGGCTCTTGAAGTCTGTAGAACAAACCAAGACAGAAGTTGGAGTAAGACCTTTGAAGTTGTGAGCATGAGGAAAGGCACAGAAGACTGAAGAAAGAGATGCCACAATCTCTCAGAAATAGAAGAAGAAACGAGAAAAGTGCAGTAGCCAAGGGAAGGAGAGTTCCTCAGAGGAAGAATAATGAATTTAAGTGATAGATAAAAAGGAAATATAGAACGAGGACTGAGAAAAGATAATTGGATTTGGTAATTAGAAGGCCACTGATGTCCATTATAAGACATGTCTATGACCTAGTGTTTCTGAGACAACCACCATGGGCTCGATTTTAGTTAGTGTGGGCTGCTATAATAAAGTGTCATAGACTGGCTTATAAACATCAGGGATTTATTTCTCAAGCTCTGGAAGCTGGAGGTTCAAGATCAGTGTGTCAGCATGACAGGGTTCTGGTGAGAGGCTGCTTCCAGTGTATAGGTTGCTAAATTCACATTATACCCTCACCTGTGGAGAACAGAGATGGCAAGCTATCTCTTGCAACTCTTATGTGGGCATTCATTCCACTCATGAGGACCCACCCTCAAGATTTTGTCTAATCCTAATTACTTCCCAAAGGCCCCTCTCCTAAAACCATCATATGGAGGGATGGGCTTTCAAATATATGAATTTAGGGAGGACAAAAATATTCAGTTCATCACAGACTCAAGTCTAAGCTCATTCATTATCATAGGATGTTGGTACAATACTTAAACCCTCTATGTCTCAATATCCTTATAAGTAAAATGAGGATAATAATAATAGTACCTACCTCATAGTTATGAATATTAAATACATTGTGCTTAAAATAGTGTCATGTTACTTTTATGTACCAAAAACACTATCAACAGAGTGAAAGACAACACATGGAAAGGGAGAAAATATTTACAAATCATATATCTGGTGAGAACATATATAAAGAACACAGAATATACAAATAACTCCTATGAGTCAACATCAACTTGACTGAATGACTTCATTAAAAGACTTAATTAAACAATGGGCCAAGGGCTTGAATAGACATTTCCTCAAAGAAGAAAAATGAATGGCCAATAAGCACATAAACAATTCTCAGTATCACTAAATCAAAACCATAATGATACACCACTTCATGCCCCTTAGGGTAGTTATTATAAAAATAATAATAATAAGTGTTGGTGAGGATGTGGACAACTTGGAATCGTTGCATATTGGTGGTAGGAATGTAAAATGAGCAGCTACTGGTGAAAACAGTATAGGAATTACTCAAAAAAAAAGCAAAAAATGGGGACACTTCAGTGGCTCAGTCAGTTGAGCGTCTGACTTGATCTCATGGTTCTCGAGTTCAAGCCCTGTGTCGGGCTCTGTGCTGAAAGCTCAGAGCCTGGAGCCTGCTTCAGATTTGGTGTCTTCATCTCTCTCTGTCCCTCCCCTGCTCACACTCTGTCTATCACTCAAAACTAAACATAGGGGCTCCTGGGCGGCTCAGTTGGTTGAGCTTCCAACTTCAGCTCAGGTATTGATCTCACTGTTCATGAGTTCAAGCCCCACATCAGGCTCTGTGCTGACACCTCAGAGCCTGAAGCCTGCTTCAGATCCTGTGTCTCTCTCTCTCTCTCTCTCTGCCCCTACCCTGCTTGCACTCTCTCTCTCTCTCTCTCTCTCTCAAAAAAAAAAAACCCCATAAATAAATAAATAAATAAATAAATAAAATAAAATAAAATAAAATAATTAAATAAACATTTTTAAAAAAAGAAAAAAGAAAAAAAAATAGAAACACCAAATGATCTGGCAATTCTGCTTCTGGGTATGTACCCAAAATAAGTGAAAACCAGGACTTGAACAGATATTTGTACACCCATATTCATAGTGGCATTGTTTACAATAGCCAAAAAGTAGAAGCAATGCAAGTGTCCATCAACAGATGGATAAATAAACAAATTGTGGTACATACATAATGGAATATCATTCAGCCTTAAAAGGCAAGGAAGTTCTGACAGATGGTACAACATAAACTTTGAAAACATTATGCTAAATGAAAAATAAGCCAGACACAAAAGGACAAATATTGTATGATTTCAGTTATGGGAAGTACCAGGATGAGTCAAATTCATAGAGGCAGTAGGTTAGTAGTTTCCAGGGACTGGGTGAGTGTGTGGAGGGAGAGCTGGGAATAGAGGAAATAGGGGATTATTGTTTAATGGATACAGAGTTTCAGTTCAAGGAGATGAAAAAGTTTTGGGGAATGGATGGTAGTGATGGTTGCACAGCAATATGAATGTACTTAATGCCACAAAACTGTACTCTTAAAAATGGTGAAAATAATAAAGTTTCATGTTACATATAAAAGTATACATTTTACCACAGTAAAAAAAAAACATACTAAACTAAGGTTTAAAAAACTGTTATGAAGGTATTATCTCATGTAAGGTTGATTATAGAAGGTTTAAAGAATAAATGGGAGACATGGAAAAGAAAGCAGTGACTGAAATCTATCACTCAGCAAGTGTATGGGGACAGAACATAGGATGTAGTCCTCTGAGGGAGGGGCTTGGAAACAGGGAGGAGTTTGGGGATAGACATATATCAACCTTTATAGTCTCTTACCACTTAGGGGATCTGAAAGATTGTTTTTGAAACTTCTAATTGCTGAACCTTTATTTCATGGAAATAAAATATTAAATACACCTTTAAAAAAACAACATCATTTAAGCCATTTGTCTTTGCTTGAAAGAGATAAAAGACATAAACCTAGCTTTACACTAAGACCATCTTGTGCCAAGGGAATGTTTTTTCCTGTTAGGTGGCATATTCACAGTCTTTTTTTTTTTTTTTTAACATTTATTCATTTTTTGAGAGACAGAGAGACAGAGCGTGAGCAGGGGAGGGGCAGAGAAAGAGGGAGACACAGAATCCAAAGCAAGCTCCAGGCTCTGAACTGACAGCACAGAGCCCAACGCAGGGCTTGAACTCACAAACTGTGAGATCATGACCTGAGCTGAAGTTGGACACTTAACCCACTGAGCCATCTAGGTGCCCCTCTCACAGTCTTAACTGTAATAAAGTTGGATCATGATGTGCCTAACTGTGGGGATAATTCTATTGGCTTAAAGTTCAGCAGGTAGCTTCCTTAATATTGACTTTGGAAATAACTGGAGTAGGTTTTACTGATTAATTGCATCTAAGTGAGTATTGTGAAAGGCTCTTAAACTCCAAGATCAAAAAATTCCGAGTAATATGAAAATTAATGTTTAGATTTAGGAATATTCCTGGCCAAAAACATAAATGTAAAAACAATGATCACATGTGATTACCTCCAAATTCAAGACTTTGGCAGAATTATTCTGAAATTAAATCTAAAGAATTAAAATAACCAAATGGGGAAGAGAAATGAAAGCTCTAAGGCTTTAATTATTTGTGTACTTTCATAATTTTGCTAAAATATCTTTTAATTAGAGAATTAAAGGTATGCTCAGCTTCTTAGACAACTCAAGCTAAGTAAGTACAGCCCTGCCTTTTTAGTAATTTCACAGCCTTATATTTACTGAACTGTGATGTTAAAGTTAAATCCTCAGATTAGTTTTCAGAACACTGCACAGTTGTTGAAATACAGTGAAATAATGTTAAGCATTTTATTTTTAGATATAAGAGGCCATTATGTATTCAAATGTTGATATAGCTGAAACAAATTTCATTGGTCTATTCACATTAAAAAAACATTTTACATTAATGTGTTTAAAAAATTAGTTTCCCTAAACTTTATCATCTCATGCTTCTTTCATTTAATAGGGAATAACAGGTTCTTTACTCCCACTCTACTTTCCTAGGATTAAGATCCTGGATAATTGTGCCAGATTTTAAATCCTAGCTAGATATAAACAGAAATTCAGATTTTCAGATGAGATTAGCAATGAGCTTTATCTTTATCTTTTATCTTTTATCTTTTATCTTTATCTTTTCTTTATATCATATACTAGTGGCTTGGATAATGGCTTCCAAAAATACTATATCCTAATCTCTGGAACTTTTATTTAGAAAATGGGCCTTTAACATGTCATTGTATTAACAATTTGAGATGAAGGGATTATCCTGTATTGTCTGTATAGGCTCTAAATGTCATGACATGTATCTTTATAGAAAAGATGCTCAAGAGGAAGCTTGAGAAACACACAAAGGAGAAAAACATATGAAGGCAGAGACAGAGATTGGAGTGAAGGGGCCACAAGCCAAAGGGTGCCTGCAGGCACCCAAAGCTGGAAGAGGCAAGGATTTCTCCCTCTAGCCTCCAGAGAGGGGACAGCACTGATGACTCCTTAATTGAAGCTCAATGATGTTTGCTTTGGACTTCTGGCCTCCAGAACTGTAAAAGAATATATTTCTGCTGTTTTAAGTCCCCCACGTGTGGTCATTTGTTTCAGCAGCCATTGGAATCTAAAACAAACATAAGACTTTGCAGTGATAATTTTTCACGCAATCGTTTTAATGTTGTAGGTGCTTCTGACATCTTCATAAAACCCTGGAGGGGAATAGTCCTATGAGTTAAATTCCAGTAATTCCATATTTAGGGACATATAAAGAACTAAAAAGAATGTTGCTGACATGAAAGAATCAATGTAAGTGTTATTCAATTGCATAAAATATTTCATTAGCCTACATAGTGTTTTTGTAAGGCTAGGAGGAAATTTCATAAATGTCAGAAAAATCAACACCACTCGAGTATTTTAATCTTTCCTCCCATTCATTACTTAAAAATATTTTTCAAATTATAAAAACAGCATAATCATATTGAATAACTTTGTAAAACAGGAAAGAACCAACTCAAAATCTTCAATACAACTACTATCATCACTCTGATATAATCACTTATACTTCCTTTTTCTTTTCCTTCTTTTCCTTCTTAACGTTTATTTATTCTTGAGAGACAGAGCATGAGCAGGATAAAGGCAAAGAGAGAAGGAGACACAGAATCCGAAGCAGGCTCCAGGCTCTGAGCTGTCAGCACAGAGCCTTGGGGCTCCAGCCCACAAACTGTGAGATCATGACCTGAGCCGACATCGGATGCTCAACCGACTGAGCTACCCATGCGCCCCTACACTTTCTTTTTAATGGAAGTAATCATTCAACACCTATACTTTAACATATTGATTTTTTTCACTTAGTGTGCAACTTTTGCTATTCTTATGTAGTCTTTATAAGTATTATTTTAAAAGATAGTTTAAATTACTATCGAGTGAGTGGGTAAACGATTACTCAAGTATTCTCTTGTCAGAACTATGCATACTACCTTCTATTTTTTTAAGGCACCCATAGATGTCATCTTTTAAAAACTCCCTTATTGGGGCACCTGGGTGGCTCAGTCTGTTGAGCGTCCAACTTCAGCTCAGAGCATGATCTCACAGTTTGTGGGTTCGAGCCCCGAGTCGAGCTCTGTGCTGACCGATCTGAGCCTGGAGCCTGCTTCCCATTCTGTGTCTCCCTCTCTCCCTGCCCCTCCCCCACTCATGTTCTGTCTCTGTCTCTCAAAAATAAGTAAAAATGTTTAAAAAAAATAATTTAAAATCTCCTTTACTTAACATTAAAGAAATTGGGACTGATAGCCTAGAGTTTCTGAATCTCAGCACTGTTGACTCTTTGGGTCAGATAATACTTTGTTGTTGGGGGCTGTCTTGGTACACTGTAGAATGTTTAGCAGCATATCTGGTTTCTACCTAATTAGATGCTAGTAGCTTCTCTCTCATACAGTTGTGGCACCAAAAATTTTTGCAGACATTGACACTTGTCACCTGGCAGGGAAAGTCAGTCCTTTTTGATAATCACTGCCATAGAAGTTGAAGTTCAATAATTGGACAATCCGATGTTAAAATTCAACATCAGTGCTTTTTATTCCACCTTCAGTAGCCTTATTCCACCATTTCTTTTCTTTTTTTTTTAACTTTTTTATGTTTATTTATATTTGACAGAGAGAGAGAGAGAGAGAGAGAGAGAGAGAGAACGTGCGCAAGCGCTTGGGTGGGGGAGGGGCAGAGAGACAGATACAGAATCCCAAGTGGGCTCTAGGCTGCCATCTGTCAGCATAGAGCCTGATGTGGGGCTCGAACTCATGAGCAGTGAATTCATGACCTGAGCTGAAGTCAGACGCTTCACCAACTGAGCCACCCAGGCACCCCGCCATTTCTTTCTTTCTTTCTTTCTTTTTTTTTTTAATGTTCATTTATTTATTTTGGTGGGGAGAGAAAGAGAGTGCAAGAGATCAGGGGAAGGGCACAGAGAGAGGGAGAGAGAGAATACCAAGTAATCTCTGCACTCAGTGCAGCAGAGCTCTATGTGGGGCTCAAACTCAGGACCTGAGATTACAACCTGAGCCAGTATCAAGAGTTGGATGCTTAACCTATGAGCCACTCAGATGCCCCTTACTCCACCATTTCAATAAGAACTTTTCAACTCATGGTGGTAAGATGGTTGCTGCATCCCAGGTATCACATATACATTCCTGACAGGATGATGGGAGACTGGCAAATAATAACATACAAGAACACTCCTCTTAAAGAGGTAATATTTGGAGTGCCTGGGTGGTTCAGTCAGTTAAGCCAGTGACTCTTGAGATCAGGTCATGATCTCAGGGTTCTGAGACCAAGCCTTGGGGCTTCATGTTGGGTGTGTAGCCTGCTTAAAGTTCTCTCTCTCCCTCTCCCTCTGCCCTTCCCTCTCCCAGCAAGCATTTTCTTGAGAAGAAATGCCATCCCCAGTGGCTCTGCCTACATAGTATTGGCCAGAAGTGTGTCACATGGCTGCCTCTAGTCATGAAGAAAAGGTGGCTTAGCTCAGCTTTCAGTCTCTATAATAATGTCAGGGAGAAGAGTTGTTCTGAATGGTTTTTGAATAGCCCATTCACTATATTGGCTAAACTTCCCACCCTAGTTCAGCCACTTTCTTGTGGCAGATGGGATGAGCAAGAATTTGGAAGCTGCTAAAAATGTTTTCTCATATATATGTGAAGTTTTTGTGTGCTTTGATTTATTATCTAGAAAGCACTTCATGAAACCCTTTCTAGCTGATTGATTTGCTGATGTCTTTAATCTGTTTTCTCTAAATCAGGAAGATGTATTCATATACAAGTAGTGTCATTGAAAAGACCCAATTAATTTCAGCTGGAAAGGTCACTACTTAAACCAGCAGTTCTTTACCAGTGGTAATAAATATGCCGATCAATTCATATCATTCACAGGCTGACATTTAGAAGACTCTAGTTGGTTTCATTTCCCATCCAGCAATATTCAGCAGTGATGTAAAGAGCTAAGTGCATCTGAGGAGGTAAAGGGCATGGACACATCAGATATACATGAAGGACACAGAACAAGAAGTAGCACAATTCACTAACTAAAACTCTCTGTTTCATTATTTACCAAGACTCTGAGAAATTTTGTTTAATTATGCAGTTTTCCATTTTTCTATTCAAAGAAATGTATCCTTACCCAAGTGTTTGGCCTAAATTGTCTGTCTCAAAAAGACATATGGAAGTCCTAATCCTAGCTTCCGGTGACCTTATTTGGAAATAGTGTCTTTGCAGATGTAATCAAGTAAAAATGAGGTCTTAGGGTGGGCCCTTCATTATGACTTGTGTCCTTATGAGAATAGAAGAGACCCAGACACATGCAAGGAGAAAATCACATGACTACCAATGCGGGGATTGAATTGATGCATTGATAAACCAAGAAACACCAAGGGTTGTCTGCAACACCAAAAGCTAAGAGGAAAGCATGAAACAGATGCTTCTCTAGAGACTTCAGAGAGAGCAGAGCCCTGCCAAACTTTGATTCCAGACTTCTAGCTTCCAGAACTGTGACAGAACACATTTCTGTCGTTCAGCACTATTCATTAGTGGTGCTTTGTCACACAGTCCTAGGAATCTAATACACTAAGAATGGAAAAAATAGTAACTTCTCACTCACTGAAAAATCAGTGGTACCTTTTATTAGGCTTTTCAAGAGATAATTTTGGACAAGTTCTTCTATTCCACATGTAAATCCTCTTTCCTTCTATTTAAGTAGACAATTTTCCAGAGTTAATTTCCTTTCCTTTGCATTTATCAAACAAAATCCTTTCAAAATCAAATCTCCTTCAGGAGGAAGGGAAGATTTAACCCTGAAATTCAATATCAAGAGAGTGATCTTTGTATGATTGTGGAGGGTTTGGATGCTTGTGAGAGGGATTTCACCTAAAAGCTCAAAAGAATGGAATGTCGGAATGGATTGTGTCATAGTTGGCTATCTGTGTTAGTTGGGGTCCTCTGAGAAGACACCAAATCAGGATTAGATGTGCAGGAAATGTATCAGGAGAAATGTCTGAGAAAGATAAAGGGAAGGATAAAGAGAAAGATCTGGAGAAGGCAAGGAAGACCCACAGATCAAAATACTGGTCTGACTCCTGTGAAGGAGACAGAAAAGGGAAAAGTTGGATAGGAAGAGTCTCAGGCTTTTGCACAGTTTCCTGAAATATTCAGCCAGGCCAGTGATACAAGGTTAGAATAGGTAGGAGCATCTATTGACATTTTTGCATCCAAGAATAAGTTGACATAAAATACACAATATTTGTTCACATAGTTTCATGAGAGATCTAAACACCAGGTACTTCCAATAAACAGAACCAAGTCATCCAATGTTTATGCAACAGATATTGACAAAATCCCTACATGGCAGGCATTGTGTTAAGAGCTGGGAATACAGTAACTAGTAAAAACAGAAATGACCCTTATTCCCATGGAATCTTCCAGTCCAGTCTAATTCATTCAATTATTTAATCAATTCTTAAATACAAAGTACATTGGTTCAGTTTTGTGCTCTGTGCTTGTTATTCAAGGGAAAGAAAAAGAGAGAGAGGTCACTATCTAATAAAGAAGAGAGAAATGCAATCATTACAGTAACAAAGATGAGATATAAATTAAGTGCTATCAAAAAATCGAGTGGGTGATTCATTCAGCTTAATTCAGCATAAAGTCTTCACAGATAATTTGAACTGAATTTAAGTTTAAAGGATGTACCTTAACTCCTCAGGAGTTCTGAAACTACATGTAAAATGCTGTGTATATGTGCATATATGTTCATTCATTTCTCATGTGGGGCCTGTCTTATCTCTCTAATAATGGATACGGTAAATTAAAAAAAAATTTAACATTTATTTATTTTTGAAAGACAGAGAGAGAGAGAGAGCACTATTGGGGGAAGGAAAGAGAGAGAGAAAGAGAGGCAGACACAGAATACGAAGCAGGTTCCAGGCTCTGAGCTGTTAGCACAGAGCCTGACTCGGGGCTTGAACACACAAACCGCGAGTTCATGACCTGAGCCGAAGTCAGACGCTTAACTGACTGAACCACCCAAGCGCTCCTGGAGACGGTAAATTTTTATTTTTTTTTATTTTTTATTTTTTTTTTCAACGTTTATTTATTTTTGGGACAGAGAGAGACAGAGCATGAACGGGGGAGGGGCAGAGAGAGAGGGAGACACAGAATCGGAAACAGGCTCCAGGCTCTGAGCCATCAGCCCAGAGCCCGACGCGGGGCTCGAACTCACGGACCGCGGGATCGTGACCTGGCTGAAGTCGGACGCTTAACCGACTGCGCCACCCAGGCGCCCCCTTTTTTTTTTTTTTTTTTTTGAGACGGTAAATTTTTAAATATATGGGCCATGATATATGCTATTCTATGGAGCCAAAGAGCTTAGAAAACACGCTGAGGCTGATGCTATTATTCAATAATAACAATGAATACCTGCAATGACAATGAGTCCCGTCACCAGAAACAATTCCTGGCTCCCCGGCTGCTGATCACATTGTCCATGTTTTCAGACCTTGGTGACTCATTGTGAGTTGATATTACAGTATTATGGATGCTAAATAGTATTTCAAATTATTTTCTCGACAAAATACTTTTGCAAATACTAGTTTAAACCACTATGATTTTTTTTTCTGCAATATATTTCAGAGCCCTTATTTAATATGCTCCTGGCATTGTGAATCTTAAAAAGTTACCAAAATATGGAGAATTTACCAAATTTCTTTTTTTTTTTTTAAAGCATGAAGCATCTTGAGGTACTAGAAATATATATACCTTTAGACACATGGGATTAAATATCTAATCTTCCCAGGAGTGCTTTTCATTTTGATGGGAAATTCTAGAAGGCCAAAAAGGCCTCATGATCTACACGGGTGACACTCTAATGGTGGAATTTCAGGCACTGAGAAAGTCAGAAAAGTTAGGAAGAGGAGGAGAGACTGTTTTGGCAGGAGCCTGATGTATCCTGCCTGATAACACTGACCCTTTCACCAACCCCATGGAAGCTCACATTAAGAGCTCCAATTCTGCAGCATGCTGTTCTGATTTGGATTCAAGCTGAATTGTTCTATTATTCACAGACTTCATGTTATCACTTGTCCCTCCTCTCCCCCGCTTCAGAGCTGAGCTCTTTCCCTGTGAAACTTCTTGTTGAGCCTAGAAAAACAGTCTCAGAAATTGCATGACTCCTCCATTCGCAGAAATGATATCCTTAGTTTTTAGCCTAAATTCAGGATCTTATCTCAAGAGATGTGACATTGCCTGTCTGGTTGAGGATACTTCAAGGTTATCAAATCAAGAAACATCCATTGAGCAACCAAAATGTGCAAAGTCCCATGCTTAATGTTTGCCTAATGTCATTATTTTCTCTGCCCTTTAGGGGCAATCCAGATTAATAGAACAAACTTTACCTTGGTAGTCTGATTCTTTAATGTTTGACCAAATATCGTGGAATTGCTTTGAATGCATATAGAAAGCAAAGTATGATCTTTGTTAAGTTTTCCACTAGAACTATTTTCTTTTTAAGTTGTATGTATGATTGTGTCATGATCTGTCCCTAAAAGCTTTCTGCTTCAGAAGACTGTTGTGTAGTCCATTATTAAAAATGCTCTTCAAAGATGTCTTTTATTGAACATACACACTTGACTATTAGACTGTGATCATTAGTTTTTTATGGATTACCCACAGTCAGTAAATGTTAATAAATGTGGCTGATATATTCTTTTAAAATAATCAATACTAAAGACATTTCACGGATGATTTTCTGGTAGGAATATGTTATTGTCAATCTCAACTTCTCTTTTGAAGACAACATGATTATTGCTATTAATGTAATTCCCTTTTCCCAGGGTTCAATAATGCTATATAGATATTATTTCACTAATATTGCTTCACTGCAAATTTTTTCAGATACAGGGCAGATGCAATTATCAATATTTAATGACAAAGTGAAGGGTAATGATCAAGATTTCTTTCTATACATTCAATATAGGCAAAGTTATTAATTAGCCTTGGCAGAGCAAAGGTTATCCTCTCTTGTTTTGTTTTGTTGCATTTCCATTAGGATAGTAAGTTGATCACACTGAGTTGAGATTGGACTTGCCACCCTGTGGTGTCTTTTAAAATTTATTTTGGGCACCTCAGCTGAGGTGTGTCTTGGGGGAGGGGGAGCCTGTGAAACAGAGGTTGATGTGTGGTCAGCTGGACGAGCCTGGCAGACATTGGAGAGGACAGGATAGCATTCCTCTCTACGGAGCCCTGGGGACTCAGTCTGAGGCCTATGAAGAAAAAGAAGAAGCCAAAGGTGCAGTTTTAACCCAACACCTGTGAGGAACTAGGAAGCAGGCCCATGGAACTGTGAGCTCTGGACGAAAAAGGAACCATATGTTTGTTACTGTTTGTCCTGGTTTGTCTGGGACAGACCCAGCTTAATCACCTGTCTTGGGGTCACTATTCATTAGAGCCCTGTTTCACTCTTAAAGGAGTTGTTCATATTGAAGGAAATGACATATTCACCCTCAACCCAGAGTAAGGTAGGAGAGATTCGCTTCTTGGTGAACAGGGAAAGTGCCGTGCACCTCTGATGTCAGAAGGCTGGTGAGACATTTGGGCACCTCGTGCGCTGCCTAGGCAGTGGCGCTCAGAGTCCTCCAAATGGCTTCTTGAATGACAGGTGTCACCAAGAGGCTGCAGAGGAAGAACTTGAGTTGATTGTTGGAGGGGCATGGGTATACATGGAGAGTTGCCCTGAGGACTACCCAGAATACTGGGGAGAGACCTCTGTTAGGAAGGAATTTTTGTTATGTGACCTCAGTTTATCTCCAGACTGGTGAGGCAGGAGGAACTTAATACATGGGCTGGCAGTAATTATATGTGGAAAATGATAATTCCAAGAATTTATTTGTTTAATGGACTCAGCAACTTTTGAAATGGGTAATGTTCAGTCACGGTTAATCTTAAGTAGTTTCTCCAAGTTAATTGATTCTAAAAAATGCCAAGCCCTTTATCAAATAGTAGGGTTTAGCTCTTTATCAGTCTGAATCTTGGTCTTTTGAAATCCTGTGGCTCCTGTCTTAGGCAGTCACTCAAAAATTCTCATAGTGATGACAAGATGGGGATGATGACTAAGTTTGCTTCCAGGTGTGGAGCCAGTTTGAAAATAACTAGAGCACATTTTTGACTGATTAGCTCATGCTCTCACTTTAATATTATCATGTCTGTCTGATTTATTTTTATTATGTTATATAACCAAAACCTTTTCCAACACAGAAATAAAAATAGAAAGAACTGCCATAAGTAGTTATGCATTATTTGTTCTACGGATGGTTTCATATTTTGTTGGTTCTCAGAGAAAACCTTCAATTTACTTGTGCTTCATCATAAGGGTTAAAGACAAATTACTACCTTCATGTATTGTTTTGGTGTTTAACCTTTGGACTGAAAAGGACATTTGCATGAGTGCTCTGAATAAGTCAATTTATAGAAAAACTCAACTGATCCCAAAGAACTGATGCACCTTCCCAGGGTGAATAATGGATTCCTTCCCCTCCCCCATCCTTCTCCATGTTTTTGGTATGGATACGCTGTTCCCTTATAAAACATTAATAGAAAGTGGGTTTTTCCCCGGGCCTTTCTACGTGTGTGTGTGTGTGTGTGTGTGTGTGTGTGTGTGTGTATGTGTGTGTGTGTGTATACATGCATAGGATTCACTTTCCTAAACAAAGGCACTAAGTTTTTTTAAATGTTTTATTCCTGGGGCATCTGGGTGGCTCAGTCAGTTGAGCCTCCGACTTCAGCTCAGGTCATGATTCCTAGCTTCATGAGCTGGATGGAGCCCTACTGGCTGCTGTCAGCCTGTCAGTGCAGAGTCCACTTCAGATTCCCTGTCCCCCTCTCTCTGCCCCTCCCCCGCTTGCACTGTCCCAAAAATAAATATTAAAAAAATAAATATTCCCCATGGCACAATAACAAATACAGATGTCTATGAGTGACTTTTGTTCTAATATAATTTTATATTGTATTTTTGTTTCTGAGGGCATTGACTCTGAATATCCTGAATTATTCCACTTTTGAATAGTCTGGTTATTTAATTTTCCTAATATTTTAATAGGTTTAATTTTTCCATATATGTGCATTTTATATTTATATTATCCTTTTCATTTCATTACATTCTAATTAGAAGGAACTATTTTTATTAGTGAATTTTTCCATTGTAATCTGAGTCCCCCCCCACCCGGCCAAGTTTTATTGAGAAATAATAGACATTCATCACTGCATTAGCTTAAGGCATACATCATGGTGGTCTGATTTACATATATTGTGAAAGGATTACCACAATAGGTTAACATCCATCATCTTGTATAGATACAATAAAAAAAAAGAAGAAAAAAGAAAACAAAATTTTTCTCCATGTGATGAGAACTCTTAGTATCAGTATATGCTCTTAACAACTTTCCTGTAAATCTTCCAGCATTGTTAGCTATAGTCACCATGCTGAAATTTGTACCTTTTTAAAAAAGGTTTTATTTTTAAGTAATCTCTACACCCAACATGGGGCTTGAACTTACAACCCCAAGATCAAGAGTTGCATGCTTTACTAACTGAACCAGCCAGGTACCCTGGAAGTTTGTACCTTTTGACCACTTTCCTCTAATTCCTCTCCCCTCCACTCTCCAACTCTTATAAACACAAATTTGATTTCTTTTTCTATAAGGTTTTTTGTTTCTGTTTCTGTTTTAGAGTCCACATACAGTTAATATAAATAACATCATGTAGCATTTGTCTTTTCTGAGATTATTTTGTTTAGCACAATGCCTTCAAAGTCAATCCACATTGTCACAAATGGTAGAATTTTCTCATTTTTAATGGATGAATATACAATTTTTTATATATGCATGTTTGTGTGTGTGTGTGTGTGTGTGTGTATGTATGTATATCGCAAATTCTTTGCCCTTGTATCCATCAATGGACAGTTAGGTTGTTTCCATGACCATTGTAAATAATGGTGCTATGATGGGGGGTGCAGATATCTTTTCAAGGTAGTGTTTTAGTTTTCTTTGGATATATTCCCAGAACTAGAATTGCTGGATCATATGGTAGTTCTAGTTTTAAGTTTTTGAGGACTCTCCATATTGTTTTCCACAGTGGCTACACCAATTTACAAGCTCAATAGTGCACAAGGGTTCCCTTTTCTCCACATCCTCAAGAGCATTTGTTATCTTTTGTTTTTTTTGATGATGGCTATTCTAACAGGTGTGAGGTGATATCTCATTGTGGCTTTAATTTGCATTTCCCTAATGACTAGTGATGTTGAGCATCTTTCCATGTAATTATCAGCCTTGCATGTGTCTTTTTTTTAAAGAAATGTCTATTCAAGCCCATTCCTACTTGGATCATTTACGTTATTGATGTTGAATGGTATGGGTTCTTCGTGTATTTTGGATATTAATCTTTTATCAGATACATGTTTTACAAATACTTTTCCCATTCCATAGATTATCTTTTCACTTTGTTGATGGTTTCTTTTACTGCACAGAAGCTATTTGATTGATGTAGTCCTACCTGTTTATTTTTTTATTTTCTTGCTTGTGCTTTAGGTGTCATATCCAAAAAATCATTCCCAAGATGCATGCCAAGGAGCTTTGTTCTTCGGTTTTCTTCTAGGAGTTTAATGGTTTCAGGTTTTACATTCAAGTCTCTAATACACCTTGAGTTATTTTTTGTAAGCGGTGTAAAATATGAGTCAAATTTCTTTTATTTGTAAGATGTGAATATCCAATTATCCTAGCATCATTTATTCAAGAGACAGTCTTGGGGCGCCTGGGTGGCGCAGTCGGTTAAGCGTCCGACTTCAGCCAGGTCACGATCTCGCGGTCCGCGAGTTCGAGCCCCGCGTCAGGCTCTGGGCTGATGGCTCAGAGCCTGGAGCCTGTTTCCGATTCTGTGTCTCCCTCTCTCTCTGCCCCTCCCCCGTTCATGCTCTGTCTCTCTGTCCCAAAAATAAATAAAAACATTGAAAAAAAAATTAAAAAAAAAAGAGACAGTCTTTTCTCCATTGAGGCTTCTTAGCTCTCATGTCAAATATTAGTTGACCATATATGCTTGGGTTTATTTCTTGGTTCTTGGTTCTGTTCTATTGGTCTATTTGTCTGTTCTTATGCCAGTGCCATACTGTTTTGATGACTATAGCCTGAAATCAGGAGGTGTGATGCCTCTTCATTCTTCTTTGGCTACCCAGTTTCTTTTGTAGTTTCATATAAATTTTAAGAGTGTTTTTCCTATTTGGGCACCTGGGTGGCTCAGTCAATTAAACATCTAACTCTTGATATTGGTTCCGGTCGTGATCTTGATGTTGTGAGATCAAGCCCACATCAGGCTCTGCGCTGATCGCAGACACCACTTAAGATTCTTTCTCTCCTTCTCTTTCTCTCTGCCCCTCCCCCATGTGCACACTCTCAAAATAAATAAATACTTTAAAAATTTTTTGAGAAACTCTTTTCTTTTCCTACTTCTATAAAAAATATTGTTGGAAACTTGATAGGGATTGCTTTGAATCTATACATAGCTTTTGGTAGTATTGACATTTTAGCAATATTAATTCTTCCAATCCATGAACATGGGATATTTTTCCATTGTGTCTTCTTTGATTTCTTTCATCAGTGTCTTATAGTTTTCAGTGTAGAGATCTTTTACCTCCTAAGTATTATATTGTTTTTGATGCTATTGTGAGATTATTTTCCAAAAATTTCATTGTTAGTGTATAGAAAAGCTGATTTTTGTATGCTAGTTTTGTATCCTGCAATTTTACTGAATTCATAGGTCAGATCTAACAGTTTTTTGGTTAAGTTTTCAGGGTTTTCTATATATAAGAACATCTCATCTGCAAATAGAGACAATTTTAGCTATTCCTTTTCAATTCTGATACATGTTATTTCTTTTTCTTATCTTATTGCTCTACTGAGGACTTCAATTGCTATGTTGAATAGGAGTGGTAAGAGTGGGCACCCTTGTCTTTCTTATTCCTGGTCTTAAAGGAAAAGCTTTCAACTTTTCACCATTGAGAATGATGTACGCTATGGGTTTGTCATATATGGCCTTTATAATTTTGCGATATGTTCCTTCTCTGCCTTATTATTAATGAATACTGAATTTTGTCAAGTGCTTTTTCTGCATCTATTGAGATGATCATGTGGTTATTTTCTTTAATTCTATTAAAGTGATATATCACATTGATTGATTTGAGTGTTTTGAGCCATCTTTGCATCCCAGGAATAAATCCCACTTGATTATGGTGAATGATCCTTTTAATGTACTGCCAAATTCAGCTTGCTAGTATTTTATTAAAAATTTTGCATCTATATTCATTAGGGATATTGTCTATGGTTTTCTAGTTGTGTCTTTTTCTGGTCTTGGTATGAAGATAATGCTGACATTTTGTTTTTGTTTTTTTTTTTTTTAGAGAGAGAGAGAGAGGCAGGGGCAGGAAGAGAGGGGGAGGGGGAGGAGGAGGGAGAAGGGGGGAGAGAGAGAGAGAGAGAGAGAGAAAGAGAGAGAGAGAGAGAGAGAGAGAGAGAGAATGAATCTTAAGCACATGCCACACCCAACACAGAGCCCATTCTCACTACCATGAGATCATAATCTGAGCCAAAAATCAAGAGTTGGATGGTTAAACAACTAAACCACCCATGTACCTCATTACTGGCTTTTTAAAATGAGTTTGAGAGTATTCTCTCCTCTTCAATTTTTTTGAAGAGTTTGAGAAGGATTGGTGTTAATTTTTCTCTAAATGTTTGGTAAAATTCACCTGTGACGCTATCTGATCTTGGACTTTTCTTCATTGGAAGATTTTTGATTACTGATTCAACCTCCTGACTAGTAATTGGTCTATTCAGACTTTTTATTTCTTCCTAACTCAGTCTTGGTAAGTCATACATTTCTAAGAATTTTTCCATTTCTTCTAGGTTGTCCAGTTTGTTGTTATATCATTGTTCATAGTATCCTCTTATGATCCTTTGAATTTCCATGGTATCAGTAGTAATGTCTCCCTTCTATTTATAATTTTGTTGATTTAGGACCTCTTTTTTCTTCCTTTGTTAGTCTACCTAAGCGTTTGTCAATTCTGTTTATCCTTTAAAAGAACCAACTCTTAATCTTTTCTATTGTTTTTCTGTTCTCTGTTTCATTTATTTCTGCTCTGATTTTTATTATTTCCTTTCTTCTGCTAACTTTTGGCTAAGTTTTTTTGTTTGTTTGTTAGTTTTTTGTTTTTTGCTTTTCTAGTTCCTGAAGGGACTAGAATTTTCTGAAATGCTGTTTTCTTTTGACTATAGTGTTGTGGTCCTGTTTACGATTGCTCGACCACTTTGAATCATCACCACTGCCCCCTACATAATATGACATATTCATCTAGACTCTAGCTCATCACTTAGGAAAATTAATAATTTAGTTATGTGAACAGAAACATCAGGGTATAATAAAAATGGCATAGAATTTTCTGCTTTTGAATGCTTTCACTTCATAGTTCCCAAAAGTTAAGTTGAAGTCAGCAAGGCTTCTGGCTTCGCAGGTGGTACCTTGGGCCCCCAATCCCTAATCCATAACAGACTAGAATATTCAATGACACAGAGGCAGAGTTGGCACGAAGCTATAGGGACATGGAACAATTTTAATCATCCCCTGAGCATTCTTGTTGTTATTAAAAAGAGAGATGTTAAGATTTAAATGAAGTCTCTCTGTGACTGATGTCAGCTGAGTAATAAGGGAGTACATCCTCTCAGAAACATTTTCAAAGTGATTTAAAGGTTAAGAGGTACTTATTCTTAATAGTTCTGATCCTCTACACATTGCCTGGCATTGGCAATCTGGGCACTCACACACTTTGATGTGCTTAAGGACTTATTTCAGCACAGTCTATCCTTTCTCTCTTCTCTTCTTAGATGCTTATTTACATTATTTTATAGCATATTTATTTAAGTAGTATTTATTGAATACTTTTTATGACTGAGGTCCTGTACTAGTTACTGAGTATATAAAGATTAATAAGACACAGTCGTTATTCTAGCATGTAGTCCATTAGGGGAGACAGACACATAGTCAAAAAGTCATAAAATACATAAAGTGTCATTTTTGTCTGAACAGCAAATGTGCCTTTGAGAAACAAGTCCTCCATCACTCCATGTTTATTTCACAAAACTCATAGACTGGTCCAATGGTAAAAATACGAGCTGAAAAATTTCACCCAGGGCCCTTTTATAAAATTTGATATATGAGTATCAGGATATCTCTCTTCCTTTTGGATTGCAAGTTTGGGACAACCAGCACCCTCCCATTTAGAGAGGGCTAGCCTGAGGATGTGAACAACAGACAGAGGGAACTAAAAGCAGCACACGGAAAGAGACATTATCATTATGACATGATTTGATCACTTATATCCAAGCATTCCTACTCTTGCTTCTTTGAACATCCGGGAGTTCAGACTAACACAATAATGTAATACAGGAAAAAACACCCATGGACATCATGCAATCACAGATTCAGAGTCCTAACCTGGAAGGAATAGGCTATGCTGGATGGAGTCAGCCAAGTTTTCTGAAAGGAGTAGCATTCTTTAGATAGAATCTGAGACTCTCAGAATGTAATATCCAGAAGTACCAACACCCCCCAAAATACCAGCTCAGGTTGCTATGCACTCAAAAACTGCATTAACTTGACCATCAAATGAAATTAAAATTTTGATTAGTGAATGATTTGAAAAGTTTATGTCATCAGAAATAGTGCAACTTGAAGTTTCACAAATCACAAGTTTACTAATGTTTACTAAATGTCTAAAACCAAGATTTGTCATGGCATTCTTTGGGCCCAAACAAATCTCTGTAGTCTAACACACGGCAGAGCTTAACTTTTGCTGTATACTCCCCATAGTTTCCTGCACTTCACCTTCTTAAAACTCAGCACACTCAAAAATTACTCATTTCCCAAGAGAATGCACTCTCTGAGGGTAGGGATGGCATCCATCCATCTTGTGTTTCATCATACCCCACGCAAATGGCTTAGTGCCTGACATGCTGTGGGCGTTCAACACATTCACTGTATGGAATTGTCTTAAAAGTAGGAACATCACACATGGCAGATCTGCAGTGGGGAATCTTTTTGTATGCTGAGGTAGACTGTAGAAGGGGAGAGTAAAAATGTGGAAAGAAGAAATGTCCCTGGTTGGGGGCAGAGTGGACAGATGGCAATTCTGCTGGACTGTCTGAAAACATCTCCCTACTTTTTTTCCCCATATACAATGTATACTGTTTGTAAGACCAGCTTAAAGGGAGGAGTTAGCTACCCCAGTGGAGGTATAACTAATAGAAGTCTTTCTAGAGACCAAAACAAATGTGTTCTATAGAGCTACAAAATGTTAGGAAACCTAAGGCCTAAAGCCTGGGGTATCATGAAGGCTACCTGTTTAATGTTGTCTCCCGTCCCCTACCTTTCCCTCCCTCCTTTCTTCTCAATTTCCCTCCTTCCCTCCTTTTCTCCTTCCTTCTCTTTCTCTCTCTCTCTCTCTCTCATATATATATATACATATGTATATGTGTGTGTGTGTGTGTGTGTGTGTGTATAAATGTACATATATATATACATTTTAAAAAATTTTTGATATAATGGTAGGATTACTGCCAGATATTTTAGCCTATATAAAATTATCTATGATGTCAATTACTGTGAAAAGTACCTATCAAAACTTAAGTCATTTATGTATATAAAATAATACACACACATAAAAACTGATTAGCCATTTCAAATTTAAGAAAATGCTATCGCTGGATGTTTATTACATTTTTTTAAATGTAAAATTTGCAAATACAGATGTGCAGAGAATGAGCCCTGGTACTTCAATGATTATCAACTCATGGGTAATCTTCTATTACTTATACCCTCACTCATTCACTCACTCCTCAAATTTTTATGGAAAACTTAGACTTCATTTAATTAATTGTAAATCTTTCTTTATGTATAAGATAAAGACTTTTTAAAAATATGACCACAATAAGCGTATCACTATTTTTGTTAAATTTACTTTTATGAAATTTACTTTTATAGTTATATAGTTTACTTTTATTTTGTGAAATTTACTTTTATAGTTCTATTTAGTAACTTGAATTTACTAATGAAGTTAATTTTTCATTTAGAATAGCAGATCCTGATTTGTTTCCATAAGGGGATGGATCATTTGAAATTGATAATTTATCATTCAAGAAAACCAGACGATAAAAATGTGTTCTTTTAAGAAGATTAAAGAAGCCTTCTGTGGTCTCATCAATGGTATTAATTTGTTCAGGACACCCTTTCTTATTAGTGGGCAAAAAAAGGACACCCTGCATTTCTCAAGTCTGATGAGGAGAGAATTCATATTAGCAGTGTCATCTGGTAATATTCTTTCATTCCATAACTTCTGGGGTATTTTGTACTTTGCAACCTCAAATACCCTCAAAATGATAATTTAATTCTTTACAATACTAAAAATTGATTATTATCAGACTTATCTCCATTTTAAACAAGAGGAGCCATAGGTCAGAGAGGTAAAAGAAACTATAAGGTCTGAGTTAATCACCAAATCTCTGGGTCCATTTCACCTAATCGCACTGTTTTTCTATGAATCCTTCCATTATTTTTCATCTGCAAAGATAGCCGTATTTTGTATGATCAAACTTTCAGATCCCTAGGTAAAGTGGAAGGGTAAAAATGAGAATGTGTTCCACATTTTTAACCTGACGAGGCTGCTGATGCTCCACACATTTTTTGTTTGTTTGTTTGTTTGTTTGTTTGTTTGTTTGTTTTACACCATGCACATACACGCCTTATGACACAGCTTACAAAGCTAGGCTAGTAATGTTACCAGGGTCAGAAGGTGGAATCAAATAAACGCCTTTCTTCCCTGCAGAAAAATGATCTCCTAAGAGGAATTTCTTGTTCAATGTAACATTCTCTTCCTTTGGCTTTGAGTAAAATTATGTTCTTAAATATCTATAGGATATATAATTTGTTAAAACAAAGTCACTTGATTTTTAGAAATGTGTAATCTTTCCTGCTTATTTTTCTCTTCCCACTATACTGATAAAGCTTATCCCTAAAAGAATTAATTTTACCATTTCTATTTTCAATGACAGTTTTGTATTGTATTACTATTGATGAACATCAGAACACTTGATTCACATTACAGATTCAGAATTGATTAGTGGAACACTCAGAATAAGTGCAAATTGAGATTATTACATTTCTCAAAAGCAGGACTGCTCTTAATCAAATTAGCACTGGAATGTGGTTGTTACATGACGAAGAAAACATAATTTTTTAACACTGGAGAAGGGACAATTGACCGTTTGAGAACAGTTTGAAATAAGATGTTAAATAATTAGGGGCATCTGGGTGGCTCAGGGGGTTAAGCATCAGACTTCAGCTCTGGTCATGATCTCACAGTCTGTGAGTTCAAGCCCCACACTGGGCTCTGTGCTGACAGCTAGAAGCCTGGAGCCTGCATCAGATTCTGTGTCTCCCTCTCTCTCTGCTCCTCCCCCACTCACGCTCTCTCTCAAAAATGATAAACATCAAAACAATTTTTTAAGATGTTAAATAATTATTGCAATTTAGTGATCATTATCATTACTTGTTTTGTCTGTCTCTTCTTTTAGGAATAGCATTCCTACTCCCTTCCCCATCATTGCCCAAAGCCCATGGGATTGTAATGAGAGCCTCATTCTAATGAGATCCTTGACTACGGTGATTGGTGGGGAGGCAGGCTGGTCCAATCATAGTACTCCCACATTCCCCAGCACAGTAATTGGTCTAGAGGTGGACCTGTGACTCAGTCCAGCCAAGAAAATCCTTCCAGAAAGTGACTATAGTTGGGGTTGTGGATAAATATTTGCTTCTTCTTTGGACACATTTAGGTAAAGTATAAATCAGAAGCTTCTGGAAGCCAGATCTACTTCTCAGAAAAGCCTATCTGAGAAAATACAGCCCACTTGCTGAGAGAGGTGGAAAAGAAATCTAAGGAGGGAAATGCCCAACAGGGTAAGAGCCCCCAGTCCTGCTGACCCTGCAACTCTTCCCCTTTCCTTTCCCATATTTTGAACATGTAGCCAGTAATCACTTCCCTCCCACATTTTTGTGTAAACTGGTTTGTTTTTGTTATTTGCAAATTAAACAATCATGTCTTTAGTTACCATACATAATACTTTATTTCTAACACAGAAGTAGATATAGATTAGAATTCCTGTTCTATCACTTACTAGCTGTGTGTCCTTGGCAAGTTATTTAAACTCTCTATTCAGTTTGTCATCTGTCATAAGGATAAGATTTATTCACAATGATTTATTTATGGGTGGTTGTGTGAGTTAAATAAGATGCTGTATGTAAAATGCATTACTCTGAGTCTCTAAATTGTACCTGCTCTTATTATTATCTGTGGCATACTTTAATTGTAGCTCTAATTTACAGTTAGAGTTAGAAAATGTGGTAAGTCTTGGGCTCAAGTCTAAATCCTTTCCTGTATTCCTCTCCTTTGCCTACAGCTTTGCAGTTTCTCCCTCTAAGGGTGGATATTTTCCAGCATCACCCCTGACCTCCTCTGACTTTGAACTTGGCCACATGACTTATTTTGGCCATGGGTTGCTAAAAGACTCACCACAAGCAGAGGCTTGAATGGGACTTAACCTCTTGGGGTCAGGGACTTTAGAGAATATGAGCAGAGCCCTGAACTCTCACAAGTATATTACAAACACAATGTTTTGTATAGAGTTACATGGAGCTTACAGATGCTTTAATGCCAAATGAGTTTGGAGTCTGTAATGCTCACATTCAGACTCCCTGGTATAGTGAGTCTGAGTATAGAAATATTGAGTTAGCTCTGTAGCATTAAATGTCTGTAGCTTTGAAAGAAAGCCTGATTCCAGGAAATAATATACAAGTGTATTTTGTAGGAGCTATGAGTTCAACATATATTTGGTCTGACCTTACCTGATGCCCTCATAATAGTTCAGTCTGAAGAATATGCATATGGTAGTTATCTAATATGTATGTTCTGTTGGGATTTAGCACATGCCATCTTATAGGATATATATTTTTTTCATTTTACATGTGTATACTATGAGTCTACACATCAATGCTATAAGAATTCAATAGAAAAAAGAATCACCAGGGGTTGGGTGTGGTTGAGAAGACTTTCATGAAACACAGAGTCATGGGCTTCACCTTGAAGAAAGCAGGACTCTTAAATAGAAATAATGGGAAACACCCTTTCACGTGTATATGAATTTGAGTGAATGTGTAGAGATGAAAACATGTCATGTATTGTGATGGTTAATTTTATGTGTCAACTTGACAGGGCCACAGGATGCCCAGATATTTAGTTACACATTATTCTTGGTGTGTGAGGGTGATTCTTGATGAGATTAGCATATACATTGGTAGACTGAGTAGATTATCCACCCTAGTGTGGGTGAGCCTCAGTCATGGACGGCCTGAATAGGCAAAGTGAGGAAGAAATTGCTCTCGCTGCCTGTCTTTGATCTGGGACATCTGTCTCAGGCTTTAGACCTGGGCTTGGGCTGAAACTTACACCACTGGTTCTCCTGATGTCTCAGGGCTTTCACCTCTCCTGGGTCTCCATCTTGCTTACTGCAGCATCTATATATAACTGGCTCGTGAATCAATTCCTTATAGTATAATAACGTCTCTCTACACATAACTATGTGCATAAAAATATTATACATTGTATATATTATATATGTTACATATAAGTACAAATATATACATTTTATATATATGTATTCCCTATTGATTCTGTTTTTATGGAGAACCCGGACTAATACATAGGTTAATGGGATATTTTTATCATGATATGGATCTATTGCACAAGGTGAGATAAAAGACGCCCAGTTTAGCTAGTAGAAGTTAAGCCAATAGATTCAGAAAAAAAACTACCTACAGGTCAGCCAGACTTTATGGGAAAGGAGAGACAAAACAATGGAGTAAACATGCAGAAGTCTGTTCTGGTTTGCATTCCTTTAAGAATGAGTATAGCCTAAGACAGTGGGCTTTTGACAAGGTCTAGTTAAGTCTTTGCCAGAACTGCTTTGCACATTTTCCTTTTTGCCCCGCCAATAGGATCTCTGCTTTGTAGCAGTGGCATTAAAAGCAAATAAAGTAGGGGCGCCTGGGTGGCGCAGTCGGTTAAGCGTCCGACCTCAGCCAGGTCACGATCTCGCGGTCCGTGAGTTCGAGCCCCGCGTCAGGCTCTGGGCTGATGGCTCAGAGCCTGGAGCCTGCTTCCGATTCTGTGTCTCCCTCTCTCTCTGCCCCTCCCCCCTTCATGCTCTGTCTCTCTCTGTCCCAAAAATAAATAAACGTTGAAAAAAAAAAAAAAAGCAAATAAAGTAAATAAGACCTGGGGCAGAGAAGAGAGAGAATTTCCAGGCACTGTTGACCTGTTGTTTCTGTGGCTGGCTTTAGATGGTATCATTGTTGGGTACATAAAATTGGAGAATTTTATCCATATTGTCCTATCTAGTCTCCTCTGGCTTTGATATTTAAAGAAGTCCTAGAATTTTAAAACTCTGGATGGGGCAAAGGTGAAAAGCCACACTCCTCATGCCTGCTGCTAGTACTGCTCATTTGTGTAGAGATCTGCGGAGATGAGATCAGAGAAATCCACAAGGAACTGATTGTGGAGAACCTTGAACCTGAGAAAAATTGGCAAAAAAAAAAAAAAAAGTGTGTGTGTGTGTGCACGTGTGCACACACACGTGCACACACATGCACATATTGTTTTGTATTGGAGGAGTTATATGCAAAATAATGATTTAATGATAATCACATGAAGACATGGACTGATGGATTCGAGGACCAAAATCCCATGATTGGCAGGTGCACAGCACACTATCATTCAGCATAAGTTTATTATGTTCAGAACACTGTGTTGAGGGTTTCCCAAGAGGTAAAGTCAACAACAGCTCTTTCCTAGCATGGTATTGACACATGGAACGTTACCTCTATTATAACAACATGACTATATTTAATACAGTATTAAGACACCTCTAATACGCTCAGAGTAAAGTGACAAAGACAGAGAAACAAATGAGTAAGTATTTTCATTGTCAGTATTGTGTTTCCAGAAAGTAAGTGACACTAAGCAGCAGCTTGAGATGAAATGACAAAGAGTCACTGCTAACAATTCTCAAGGAAGGATAAATACTGAAAAGAGTCAACGGAGTATGAATAAACTGAGGGGCTATGGTTTTGCTTCTTCTTCTTTGAGGATCCTTAATACAAAAATGAAAGTATTCATAATTTTAGTTTTCCTTGAGAAATTATTGGTGCATTCCGATTGGGTGGGGGCTAGTTGAATGGGAGGTGAAAGAATTCACCCAAGGTAGGACAAAGGGGCTAGAAATTTATTGACTACACTGCAAGGGCGCAGCGGGCAGGAGAGCAAAGGAGAGACTGTCTGCCATGAGGGTGTGGTGAGGGGCTATAATTACAGGGTAGAGTGAGGAAGTATGGGAACTATGGAATTTTCCCTTTTTGGTAACAGTGCCTGGTTGTAGCCCATTGGCTAGTTAGGGCCTATGGCCATTTTGAGGTGGGTCACTTAATAAGCCTTGTTTGCATTCAGCTTCTGGTCACTGTGGGCCCTTTTGCCTTGCTGAAGTTTCCATTGCTCAAGCCTGTGGCATAAAAGTGGCCTCTGCAATTATGTCTTCATTTAAAATTGGACAAGAAAATCCGACTGAGCATACTTTCATATCTACCAACTCATGAGTCAGTTCTTAACTCGTGCTCCCTTGAACTTTATTGTTGTTTCACTCCTGCTGATTTCCAAGAAGGGTAATGCAACAGCTATTTACATGCTGCTTCTCTAGTTGTCCTCCCATTAGTAGAGCAGAGTAATTACTTTGTATGGCAGTCAAAGGGAATTTACCATATCAACTATTGACACTTCATGTTTTGCTTTGGTTCCCAGTGTGATTTCAGAATATGTGGAGAACTGTGGGGGGAGAGGAAATATTGCTGATCAGACAGTACTAAAGCCCTTGGTCAGTTCTGCACACTCTCCTGTATCTGTCTCAACACTGTAGCCCCATGGGTTCCTGACCTCCTGCCTCCATGTTTGAGAGAGGCGAATTAGCAAAAGTTCTATTTGAGAAGCAGAGTGAGAGGGTAGATTGGTGGATGGGAAGAACAGAGGCTCTCAAGGACGGCATATGGATTTGGTTTACTAGGAAATTGAAGGGAAACAAGGTTTTGTTTGCAGCTGGTGAGGATAATGTTTGCAGTAAGACTGCAGGCAGCAGGGGGTGGTACAGTGACCAATACAAGAGGCTGAGAGAAGAGTGAGTGCGTGGGTAAAGACTTCTCAAGTGGATTCTGGAGAAAAGAGTCATTTCAGGGACCACTGAAAAACATCATGTGATGCTGACTGCAGGCGAGAAGGGTGACTGGCAGCAGGAAATGCATGGAATTCATTTAGTTTGAATACAGTGGTTGTGGGAGAAGAGTTAGCAGCAGGTTGCTGTGATGTGTTAACTCCCTTGGAGATCAGCAACGAGGGAGAGGAAATACATTTTTAAACTATAGAGACCAAAGCATTTTTTTCTTCAGAAGTGGAGTTAAATGGCAGGGTCTGGGGTAGTTAATTGTAAAAGATTTATTCAGATATAGACATAATAAAGGCATGTTTCCTTCTCTGAGAAGAAATACAATAGAAACAAAAAGCACAGGAGAATTTTTGATTATGCTATAAATATCAGGTACTGAATAAGCCAAGGAAAGAACTTGTTATAACGGTTTTTAAATAAAGCATTATGTCCAGAAAGTTTAAAAGGTTTTGAAGACCTATTGTCAATATTGACGAATATAATGAATGTGTCCAAAGGGTAAAATATTCTATTGATCCAAATTTAAAGTCTCAGCCTGTATCACTCTTAATGTGATGTAGAATGATGGTGTTTGAAATTAATAAATAATCGGGGCACCTGGGTGGCTCAGTTGGTTAAGTGTCCAATGTGTTTTAAATTAATAATTTACAAAATGAGTATGCAAATAAACAAATGATGCAAAGCCAGCTTATTTGTTACTATGTAAAAAACTGAACTTGTGGGATCTGTACCTTTGAGTTATAAATGCTTTTTCCTTCTTAGTATATTTTTAAGTCAGATTTATGATCTACTTTCATAGATTAATTTGTGAGCAGGATGGGAAGTATGGAAATTTAAAAATCTTCACTTAGCTTCACTTCTTAAAGATTATGACATCTAGAAAAGCATAAAGAAAATTCTAGCCTATGAAACACCTTTAAGCTGCAGGAAACCTTCTTGCAGGAGGCAACTCCCCCTGCTGTGTTGTCTAGGAACAGGAAAACAGAGCCTATGGTTGAGAGATGTTAAAATGTGGAGGTTTTCATAGAATTAATGGCGCTGAGATTACTTTCTTTTAATGTCCAGGACACATAAAAACTTTCATTGTCAATATCATGGTGCTAAAAAAAAAAAAAAAGAAAGAAAAGAAAAGAAAAGAGAATCAATCTTTAATACATGAATATGCAGCTTTTTTGTTACTTTCAAGAGTTCTTTAAGTAGACTGTTGCTTTTTATTTTATTCCACCACATTGTACATTTTTCTTTTCTTCAAGTTTAGGCACATTTAATTGTATTAAAACTTTTCCACCTGGCTGGCAGAACTTCAGGATAAACCACATTTTCAAAAGAACATCTGCTTCTGACTACCAAAGAGACTGAATTGTTTCAAAATGTCATGTGTTATGTAGCAAGCATGTATATTTTCATGATTTTAAAGAGACGTTGTTTATGGGCCATATACACAGTTAATAAGACACCTGTTATATACTCAGAGTAAAATGACAGAGAGAAACAATAGGCTGCATGGTACAGAAGGGGCTCAGTATCTGTGGTATTCGGCTTATAGGTATGTTCAGTTTCTAAACAATAGGCAATGCAGACATCTGTGTTCTTCAAAAGCTTTAAACATGTTTATCTTGGATGAAACTGTACTTGGATAACATACAGAAAAACTTCTTTTGATTTCGCTTTCTTATTATATGGGGCTGATGAATCTGGTTTCTTGTTGGCCTTCTTTTCGAGTCAGCAGAGGGAGCCAAAGTTACCTAGCCAGTGGCCCTGACCTAGCATGCTTCAGACAAGAGCATTGTAGCCAGAGTTTCCTTTGTGTTCCAAACAATTGGAATAGGGGCAGAGAGGGTAGCAGAAGTTTTCTGAATCAGATATGGCAAGACTTTTATTACGTGTTTCTGTATTTCATAGAGAAAGGACTTGCCATTTACAAATGGGATTTTTATGATTTCTCATTATAAAAAGCAAAATTTGTAATGACGCAAATTAGGCATTACATAATCTACTTATATACAGTTCTCCTTGGAAATACATTGTGAGTTTGTGGAAACCGTAAGTGCCGTATTAGGCACTGATGTGCGAGTTAGTGTGTAGAATCAGTAAATTGCTAGGTTTTGTCATAGTTCTCATTAAGTTCCCTATCCACCACTATTTTCTCTTATCTGGATGCCTGCATTAGCCTCCTGACGGGCCTCTGTGCCTTCACTTTTATTGCCCTAGACACCGTTTCTGACATGGGAGCCAGAGTGATCCTTTACAAATAAGTCACTCTATTCAAAGACCCCTTTGAAGACTTCTCAACTCAGAGAAAAAGCCGAAGTCCCTACAATGGCCTCCTAAGTGTTCTATCCTTTGGTGCTTCGTCATTCTCTGACTTCATCATCTGCTGCTCTCCCTCTGCTCTAGCCAGCTGGCCACTTGTAGCTCTTTAAGCACTCAAGTTCATTCCTACCCTAGACGCTTTACAGTGGCTGTTCTCTCCACTGAATGCTTTTCCCACAGGCAAACTCCAACCTCCTAAGTATTTGCTCAGATATCATCTTCATAATACATCTAGGATACTCCATAATATATTTCCTTCTCATGCCCTATTTTTTCTGTAACATTTAATAACTCGCTAACTTACTATACAATTTATTTACTACGTTTGCTATTTTTTGTCTGTCTTCAGCCACTAGAATTTAAGCTCTGAGGGTAAGATTTTTTTTTTTTTAATTTTCATTTTCAGATGGTCGTGGATTCACAAGCAGTTGGCAGATACGTTACAAAGATCTTATATACCAGTTACCCAGTTTCTTCCAATGGTAACATCTTACCAAAAAATAGTACACTATCACAACCAGAAAATTGACATTGATGCACTTCATCCACCTTATTCAGGTTTCATGATTTTACGTGAATCCATTTGTGTACGAATATAGGTCCCTCACAAGAATCAGGGTAGGAATTTTTGTTTGTTTAATTCATTGATGTATTCCAGTGGTCTGGCATATAGTGAGTGCTCAATAAATATTTGTCTAATAGGTCAAGTTATTTTTGTAATAGAACTTAGATAAAAATATTATCAGCTTTGGGGTACCAAGTAACTTAAAGCCATACTCAAGTGGGGGTTCTTTTGGTTATTGTTAAAATATATTTATAAATATAATTCTTTTCGAATACATACATGTTGATCTCTTGTTTCTAAAGTGCTGGTTATTATGATATGGTTGCCGGAAATGTGATGTAATATAAATCCTAAAAGCATCGTTGCTTAAGGGCTCTGAAAAATTATTTAATATTCTTGGTTTACAAGCTCTTCATTTTAATGTAATATTTTTTGGAAATAAAATGGGCATTTTGTTGACAAACTAACCATATTTCAAATATATACCACAAAAGCAGTAGGAGAGTGACTGGCAAGCTAACTTATCATCTTACTCTCCTTTCTTGAGGGGACTCATTAATATAACAAAATTGGAATCAGACCAAGGTTTCTTCCCAGGGGCAATATTCTAACCATTATTATCAGCCTAATTTTTATGGTTGTTGTTATATGGATTCACTCTATAGCAACAGTGATATTTATCCAATTTCATTTGATTGCTAGTTTATGAAATGTCTGACCTCGTTGCTTAGTTTGGATATAAGAAAATCTTTTCTTTGTGTTAAGTTTCTTGGCACATTCAGGCCTTGAACTCAAATGTTTAACTGTATTACAACGTGGTAACAGTAGGTGGCTGAGTAGATAACTCTGACGATGCCTTCTAATTGCAACGATTTCTATCAAGATGATCCTCCAACCAATGGAATAAATAAACCTTAACACCTATCAGATTTTTGTTTTTACAAAACAGTGAGCCCCTACTTCTCATCTCTTAAATGCAAGAGTTTAAGACTAATAATCCAAAAGCAATCTAACTTACTATTTTCCTAGGATTTCATATCTCCTTTTTTATATATCCATTTTTTTGAGAGAGAGTGAGCAAGAGAGAGCAAGAGCATGTGCACGTGCACGAGTGAGGTAGGGGCAGAGAGAGAGGGAGACACAGGATCTGAGGCAGGCTCCAAGCTGTCAGCACAGAGCTGACTCGGGGTTCGAACTCGGGACCGACGAGATAGTGACCTTAGCCGAAGGCAGACACTTAACCGACTGAGCCACCAAAGCGCCCCAAGGATTTCATATCTCTTGTAGTTTTGGAGAACATTTGCTGATTAGAAAAAATAAATAAAAACAGAGCCAGAATAACCTTGAAATGCTGCTTTCTAAGTTATATCTGAAATATGTTTTGTTCTGAGCTGGACATATAGCAAATTTTGATTAAGTCTAAACTAATTTTAATAACTTTGATTTTCATCCAGATCATAAGACTCATTAGCATAAGTAGAATGTTAAAGAAAAATGTAGTTAAATCATGTGGGATTATAAATAAAGTCTTTGGTTTAAGCTATTAAATGAGGAAATTGAAGAAAATTTTAGATATCTATCTGGGGGAGAATTTCATTAGATGAAAAAGCATTAAAGGAAATTATAAACAAAAGGATCAATGGATGTAATTAAAATGTAAAATTTTACATTTAAAAGAGACCACATGTATTTTTTTTTTAATTTTTTTTTCAACGTTTTTATTTATTTTTGGGACAGAGAGAGACGGAGCATGAACGGGGGAGGGGCAGAGAGAGAGGGAGACACAGAATCGGAAACAGGCTCCAGGCTCTGAGCCATCCGCCCAGAGCCCGACGCGGGGCTCGAACTCAGGGACCGCGAGATCGTGACCTGGCTGAAGTCGGACGCTTAACCGACTGCGCCACCCAGGCGCCCCGAGACCACATGTATATTTAAAAAACAAACCACCAAAAGGGAAATGTTTAAAACAAATAAACAGTTAAAAATATCCTTGCTACATTCTTCTATGCCTCCAGCACTATTTTAAATAAATCATTTATCACATAGCTTTTTGTAAATATATATCAAAAGCCTTAAAAATATTAATCAGTTTTAACCACGTAAATGCATTTCTGGGGCTCTAAGTAAATAATTACAAATGAAGAAAAACATTTGTTCTAAAAATACATTACACCAAAAAGAGGAATAGTTAGACATGAGAGCATATTTAAAAGAATCAGCTTTGGGGTATGTGGGTGGCTCAGTCGGTAGGCATCCGACTTTGGCTCAGGTCATGATCTCCTGGTTTATGGGTTTGAGCCCTGCGTCGGCTTCTGTGCTGACTGCTAAGAGCCTGGAACCTGCTTCAGATTCTGTCTCCCTCTCTCTCTACCCCTCCCTTGCTTGTACTCTGTGTGTCTCTCTCAAAAATAAACATCAAAATTTTTTTTCAAATCATCTTTTATATACCTATTAAAATCACTTTTAAGATATTGAATAGTGTGGGAAATTTTACATAATGTAATGTAAAATGTCATATAATTTGATCACAACTGTGAAAAATAAAGCATAGAAAGGTTTTGGAAAGAAAAATACAAACTTAAAAATAGCTACCTTGAAGTTATTTTGGGGGGACATACTTCAAAAACTATATAATTTAGATAATTACATAAACTCGCAATTATATAATTTCTCTAAATTATACAATGTCTGAATTCCTTTTATAATAAACATCCATGAAAAATACTTTGTTAGTTCAATGACTTTAAGTCTTCAGTTCCCTATTTGTGTAGCTATGAACACAGAATTCTATTTTCAAATGTTTCCTAAATTGTTATAAAAAAGAAGCAACGGCAATAACAACAAATCCATGACATTGGTACTTTTTAATCCTCATTTTATAGATGAATACATGATGAAGGTAAGTCACAGAAAGGTTAAGTAACTCTTCCAAGATCACACAGCAAGTAATGGTAGAGCGGGAATCCCCACCAGGGCCTGTACTCTTTACTCTCATGCTATGTACCATATGTGCTGGGTTGAAAAATATCCAAACCCAGCAAGTCAACAGGATTTGGTAATCAGAGCACTTGTCTTCATATACAAGGTCATATACAACTTGTTAGCTGCTTGACCCTGATTATTTCACTTATGGAGAACATTAATTTCCCAATCTAAACAATAGGCATAATAAAGTTTATTGCAGGGAAATCTGGTGAATATTATAGGTGAAAATCTGCAATCATTATGGAAGTCTGGTAAATACTAGACAAATATAAGTTGAATACAATTATTGCTCTGTATTCCACTTGGACATTTTACCGCAGGAGATATAAAATTATTTTTTAAGTTGAATATTTGATATTTACATTTGAACTGGTGATAAATGTATATGATAGATCTATGTATATGAAAGACCATCACTTTTCAATGATATTTATAGATGAGGGAATCCGCATACTTTTACTCTCCCCTTTTCCTTTTTACTTTGGGCTATTGCTATTTTTTAATCATTTCTGTATTATATTCTATAATCCCACTTTTTTTTTTTTTTTATTTTGCCAGCTACTGATAAAACGAATTCAGACTCATTTCCAGTCAGTTTGCCATGGTGTTTCCTGTCACCTCTTCATTGACTGAAGTTTGTCCTCTATCAATATTTTTATTAATTTTCTTAGTTTTATTGAAATATAATAGATCTATAACTTTATGTACATTTAAGGTGTATGATGGGATGATTTAATACACATATATTGCAGTCTAACAGTTTTGAAGAAAAGATGGATTCCCACATATTCAGAAATTTTTCCAATGACCTTTACACTTGCACAATGGTTTGGCTAAGAAGACAGTGTTTGGGTCACACTTTCTTTGTGGCTTTTGAGGGTGCGGCTCCAATGTTACTTAGAGTCAACTATCTCTTTGTAGATATCTGAGGCCAGCCTGCTTGTGTTCTTATTATAGATGATATGATTACTATATCTGCAGATTTAGAAGAGTCTTTATATTAGAGCCCCCAAATTTTACCAGCATATATCTCAGTTTACCATTTTGTGTTTTGGGTTATTTTTTGGTTCGGGATGCACTATATTCTTTAAATCAACAGATTCAATTCTTCTTTTCTTTCTAGAAAATTTTCTTAACTCTTATGTATTTGTCGTCATTATTTTTGTTCCCTTTATTGTGAACACCAATTATGTACATATTGCCCATCCTTTCCCCATTCCGCAGATTGTTTTTCTTCAAAAAATCTTTTAAAACATTTTATTCATTCACATTTTACGTCATTTGCTTTTCTTGGTTCTATTTTTTTTTTTTTTAAACCCTTGTGTCCAGGTCTTTCAATAGATGGTAGCCAGGGAGCTGCTCCCCTACCTATGGAACCCCGACTCAGAAGCAGGTCATTTACGAATGGCTTAGCACCAGGTTCCCCACCCCACGAATGTGTGTTGCGTGAAGGGCTAGGGGGCGGCCCCCTTTCTGGCTGCGCCCCGTTTTCCAGTGAGGAGCTCTCCGCACCGCTCCCTGTCGGGTCTGGGTCCTGACCCCCTACCTCGCATGCCCCGCGGGTAGGGCCAGGGATCTTGGTTCTATTCTTTATATTCTTTATATGACTTACTCTATTTTCTTTCACCTGCCTTCTATTTTTTCTTGGCCTTCATTTCTCTAATATTTTATGTTTTCTTTTTTTGAGCCCTGCTAGCTTATTATGTTTCATCTCATTTTTTTATCTCACCATCCTAAACTCTGATACATCATTTACTACTCTTAATTTTTAAAAAAAATGCACCAATGAGTTTGATTGTATTTTAATTTGTTTCTAGGCAACTATCTTTCTAGTTTACTTACTCTCTATTTTCGTTATTCCCATTACCCCCCACCCCCACATACACACACACTTTTTTTTAAAACTTTATCCTGTGTAATGTCTGTGTTGGTTCCTTTTAATTTTTATTAATCTTTAAATTAGGTACATTATCTCTAGATCATTTATTTGCTAGAAGTCCATGTAAGGGAGGGGCCAGGCCATTATTTTATGGCAACAGAGATTTTCTGTTATCTCTCAAGATTGGCACATGTGAATTCTTTTAACATTTTTTCCCCAAAGACCAACCAGGATCAGCATTACAGGGCTAATGATAAGGCAGAGGACCTCTACTAGCCTTGCCTCACTGATGACGTCTTTCCTGTACATCTGATGCTAGGTGACTTATCCCTCGGCCCCGCCTCCTCCACTCCTCAGAGCCACACTGAGGGTAGACAAGCTCCCACCACAGCCAAGTTCTCACCTTTTTCCTAATGTCATGATCAGGAGGTGGCTTGTTTTGAAATCTTTTTACTTTCTCTCCTCTCCTCCCCTCTCTCCTCTTCTCCTCCCCTCTGCTCTCTTTTCTTTTCCTTTCCTTCCTTCCTTCCTCAAAGAGTACCCTGTCATCATTTTCTGAGAATGTGTAGCTGCAGGAATATTCCTTTCACATTTTCCTACACTCTCGCCTGTTGGACCTTCACTGATTTTGGTAGCCCTTTTCCTTATGTCCTGATTTGCAGTTTATTTATTTTCCAGAATCATCAAGCATGGAGTTTGCTTTTGTTTCTTGTTCTCCTTGTGGGTTTTGGGTGATTTCTGAGAGGCAAATGGGAAAAATCCAAATGTATTGAAACCAGAAGTCTGGCTGTAAACATAAGTGATTGCTTTTTTTTTTTGCATTCAGAAAATAATTGTTGTAAATTATAATATATCCTGAAGATTTTTTTTGAGTTTTGATTTATTCTTGAACTGCTCCAAAAAGAACTAGCTATGTTTAACATCTATCTGCTTTTTACTTTTTACTAGTCTCTTTTACTTGTTCTTTGGGGAGAAATTTCCTGGTTTTCTATTCATTTATTTTCTGTCTTCTTTCATTTTTTTTCCATTCTGTGGTAAGTTTAGATAGATATAATGCTGGCTTCATAAAAGTGAATTCAAAGGGAACAATTTAGAATGAGGGTAAGATGGGTTGAAGAAAGCTATTGAAAATGAGGCACAAAGGAAGCAGGCGGCCTTGATCTTGTAAGCAGGGTGGAAGAAAAGATAAGTGCGACAAACAAATCTGAATTGTTTTCAGTGGGAGCCTTGGGGATTTGTGTTCAGGTAAATTGTACATGAACGTTCACAAACCAATTCCAATTTTGCAAGCACAGAAACAAAATCTCAACATTGAGATTTTTTTTTCTTTATAAAAATGTCAAAATAATCACTGAACATCAGACTTTGAAGTATTTCACCTACACTTGCTCTTTGGATACTTTTTTATGGACACTACATAATGTAACCTTATCCAAATAATTTGCCTGAATCAAAACCCAGGATGTGAAGGAACTTACATAAGTGAACATGCTTTTAATATAAAATAAAAATCACACGTATTTTTTTATCTTGAGATAACTATCTCAACTCCTTTATCGTGACATTAACTGGTAGGCTACCCTAGGAAGGAGGGGATTTAGGGAAGGTCATCCTTTACAGCTGGGGCAAACCTGGAGTTAACATCTGGAGTCTGTTGCTGACCTCACACAGTTGGGCAGCAAGTCCTTCCAGGAAGGACTGTGTCTCCTGCAATAAGAAATCCGAACCTAACTCCCTGTCTTCTAGCAGGGACCCTGGCAAAGTGGCATGCTCTTAGCTGACCTTGTAAACTTGGTGAATTTTCTTTGGGTGTAGCTTGGTGCATAATCACCCTTTGGCCACTTGCTTCACTCATTCAGAGCTCACTGCCACCTGCATGGAAGGATGCTCTGGTTGCCTTTTCTAATTTGTATGAATTCTTTGGCAAGAAGTCGCATTTTCCTTACAAAGTTTCAGCTGCTCTCGCTATTACTAACGGCTTCAGCACCATCATTCTTATCTCATGTTGTTACTGTTTATTTTATTCTCTCTTCCGGGGGTTAGGGATGGAACTTTCCTCATTCACTAAAATCCCTAGAACCTAGGAGATTGAAATAGAATAACCATTTATGGCATGAATAAATTATAGTGTATGATTAATAAAAGCTCCTTAACTTCCCAGAGCCATGATCAAGAGGCAGTATGGACTAATGTTTAAGAACACCGCTATGATCCTGGGCAGGTTTCTTATCTCTCTGTAAGTCAGTTTCCTGATCTGTAAAAATAGGATACTAAAGAGTATCTACTTCATAAGGGTGATGTGAGGACTAATTAAATTAAATATGATGTGTACTTGGCATGATATGTGCTGATGTTGCTCTTCTAATCATCGTTTTGGCAGAATAAAAGGGGAAATGGAAACTCCAAGTTTGGTGAGTCTATCATGGACCTAAACATATTAATCTACTACTGGTTCCTAGAAAATAAGAGACAGGTGTCCATAAGTATTTGGCATCTCATCGCATGGAAGAATTGGTTTGATCAATTCTTTTTTTTTTTATTTATTATTTTTTTTAATGTTTATTTATTTTTTGAGAAAGAGAGATAGAGTACAAACGGGGGAGAGGCGGAGAGAGAGGGAAACACAGAATTGGAAGCAGGTTCCAGACTCTGAGCTGTCAGCACAGAGCCCGACACGGGGCTTGAACACGAGAACCGCAAGATCATGACCTGAGCCAAAGTCACATGCTTAACTGACTGAACCACCCAGGTGCCCCGGTTTGGTCAATTCTTTAAAAATAGATAAAACTAGTTTTATACATTATGTGATAAACTTTTCCCCAATCATCTATTAACTAACATAACTAACAAGTCATGTAGGACAAAGACAGTTTCAAGAGTAACTTAGCTTTCAGGCCCTTTAATCCTACAATTTTCTGTTTCTTTAAATCTATCTTATTATTTCTCTTTTAACCTTAAAGTTATTTTAATTATGAAATATTTCAAATGTACATGAAATAGTGAAAATAATATAACTTCCCTCTTTTAAAATCTTTCATTCTCATATTAACTTTTGCCATATTGTCTTTATGTCTCTATCTCTATCGTTCTCTCTCTCTCTCTTTCTATCTCTTGTAAATTCTGCTGCCTAAAGAACTTTGGTCTTATTTCAATAGGCTGAACTTCTTTTTAAAATTTTTTTTTTTCCAACGTTTTATTTATTTTTAGGACAGAGAGAGACAGAGCATGAACGGGGGAGGGGCAGAGAGAGAGGGAGACACAGAATCGGAATCCAGGCTCCGAGCCATCAGCCCAGAGCCTGACGCGGGGCTCGAACTCACGGACCGCGAGATCGTGACCTGGCTGAAGTCGGACGCTTAACCGACTGCGCCACCCAGGCGCCCCTAAAGTTGGCTGTTTAACTAACTGAGCCACCCAGGTGCCCCTGACATATATATATATTTTTTTTTTTTTTAATTTTTTTTTTCAACGTTTATTTATTTTTGGGACAGAGAGAGACAGAGCATGAACGGGGGAGGGGCAGAGAGAGAGGGAGACACAGAATCGGAAACAGGCTCCAGGCTCCGAGCCATCAGCCCAGAGCCCGACGCGGGGCTCGAACTCCCGGACCGCGAGATCGTGACCTGGCTGAAGTCGGACGCTCAACCGACTGCGCCACCCAGGCGCCCCGATAGGCTGAACTTCTTAGGACTTGAATGGATCTCACTGATACTCCTTCTACTTCCCTAAGGTTTTATGACATCGTTTTAATGGTTAAGATTTCACACCATAGTTATTTTCTACCCAAACTGGTTGAAAGTTTTAATTGACAAGTAATATTTTAACTCTTGTTTATAACCCCTTTTCTTCTAATAGAAATATAAATTCCTTCATTTGGGGGAGGGGAAGAATCCTGTGGGGAGTCCAGTGGTAGTTGTATCTACTTCTGCCCTTAATACCTCACCTTACTTGAATGTTAGAACACGTTCTTTACTTCCGTGACAACACTCTGATATGATAATGTAAAGAAACAATGTCACCTTTGGTCACTTGAAAGATGGAAAGAAGAATTCCATGTTGCTATGGATACCAAAGTCTTGCTGGCTTTCTCTCATCATTAAACCACCAATATTATAACATTCTAGTCTAAACTTACCCTGGTACAATAACAAATTAAAGATAAAATTATTTTAAAGCTTTGAGGCAGGAAAATGCCAAAGTTTCTGCAAATCATCACATATTTGATATAAAAGCTCCATAGTCAAAGTGAAAATATTAACTTTGGATTCAATAATTACAAATATGCTTATGGCTGCCTTGAAGATAACCACAAAGAATTTACTAATCTGTCCTTCTGAGTTAAACATGCCTTTCCCAAATCATATGGGCTTTTTACAGTGGAAAAAATGAATTACATATTCACAGGTTGAGTCAATGAAATATTGCATGAATTATGAGCATGTTTTATTTATATGTTCAACAAATATTTATTAAGTAATTACTGTATGCAAAGCACTTTGCTAGATCCTATGGATATATTAGTGAGCCAAACAACAACAAAAAAATCCTCTGCACATGGAACTTCCATTCCAATAAGAGAAGATCAATGATTAATATATTAGATAATTGTATGTTTTCTTCTGGGCTTGTTAACTGCATCAAAGGAGTTATGAGTCAGGCAAAGAATGTAACAATGTAACCAGAGTAGGAGTTTTACCACATGAATACAAAGAAGACAAAGGTAAGATAATTCAGGGTGTATGCAAGATAGTACCACAAGGCTTGCCCATAGAATTTAATCTTTTCAGGGGAGGAGTAAATAATTTTAGGAGGGAAGATGCCAGAGGAAAAATATTTGGATCAATGCATTGTAGATCCCAGTACAGTTGAAGGACTGAGGGAGTAAAATGCTTGAATGGGTGCTAGGAATTAGGATTTTTGAGGGATTGCTTTATTTGTAGTGACAAGGTCTACAATTCAACAATGGGAACAAGTGGCTGAGGTATTATAGAGGACATGACCACTGGAGCAGAGGAATTCTGAGAATTACGTGTTAAAGACATTGGGAAGGTAATACAAACAAAGTGAAGCACTAACAGATACCATTGGACAGAGTGCTATTGAGCTAGGACCCAAAATCTTCCAAGAATGAAGGGAGATAATATAGTCAGTGAAAGAAGGCAACAAAGAAGTATTGGATTATCTAATATTTTATACATGAGGGATCTGAAGTCCAGAATTGTGAACTGACCTACTCAGAGTTATATAAGTTATTAGGCAGCCATGCAACCCAAACTCAAGAAACCCATCTCCAAGCTAAATGTTTTTCCCACAGCCTCACACTGTCAACCGATGAGAAAGAAGATCTTTGAGATGTAGCTTTGTGAGTCATCAGCCTATAATGGCATTTGAAACAATAAATATGGATGGGATACAATAACAAGAGAATGTAAAGAGAAAAGAAAGCTAGCAAAAAATGGGCACAACATAAGAGTAAACAGAGAAAGTGGAATCATACAGAAAACTGCAGAGAGAGAGAGTCAAAGAGGTAGAAGAAACAAAATAATTCAAGAATTTTAAGTATTAGTGAGTGATCAATAACATCATTACATGAGATAAGGAGTAAAAAAGCCACTGGATTTCTCTCTGAAAAGGTCATAAGACTACAGAGTTGAGTTGTTGTTGGATAATGAACAATTTTTAATGGTTAATAATAAACATTAAGTATTGGAATTTCAGGGATCAAGCAAAAAGGAGAAGAGACCACTTATGATCACCACCATTGATGGCCACTACATCAATGGGAAAGCTCTATGATTGTGATAAGCACTGGGTGTCATATGTAAGCGATGGATTACTAAATTCTACTTCTGAAATCATACACCAAATGTTAAACTAACTCTAATTTAAATAGAAACTTGAAACCAAAATTTAAAAAATTAAATTTATAAACTGATGAGAGTTTTCCACTCATAATCTGTATTTGCAAACCTATGTTTCACCCAAAATGTGTAAACAGAATCTCCCACTGTCTGTATTTCTCTTTGTATTACATTATTATTTTTTTAATGTTCATTTATTTATGTTGAGAGAGAGACAGAGAGAACGTAAGCAGGGCAGGGGCAGAGGAAAGGGAAGAGAGAATCCCAAGCAGACTCTGGACTGTCAGTGCAGAACCCAATGCAGGGCTCAATCCCATCAACCATGAGATCATGACCTGAGCTGAAATCAAGACTCGGATGCCTAAATGTCTGAGCCACCCAGGCACCCCATATTCATTATTATTATATCTAGAGAATACCCTTAGCACAGAAATGCACTAAGAATTTGTTAAATGAATAAATTAATGAATAAAAACTCCATTCAGCTTAAAAGACAAAAGGAAAGTTCTATATGTCTTACTATCAGAGAAGGGTCACGACAATGTATCAAATGTTTGTTGATGATGAATTACAAAAGAATTTTCCACAATATACACCCAAAAGATATTCCTTAAAATAATGGTTCAGGGGTCAGATGATTTAGGAAACTGATATTTAATTTCTTTTGGAAATTTAAAATTCATTTTAGCATATTCAAGGCTCTGAGAAGTCCTGACACAAAGATACTACATTTTGATTAGCTCAATCTTTCTTAAACACATTGACCAAAGAACCTCATTATTACTATCATCATCATCATCTGCAAAGTATCTTTTTTAAAAAAAACATTTTTAATGTTTGTTTATTTTTGAGAGAGAGAGAGAGGGAGAGAGAGAGAGCAAGCAAGCCTGAGCAGGGGAGAGACAGAGAGAGAGGGAGACACAGAATTTGAAGCAGGCTCCAGGCCCTGAGCTGTCAACACAGAGCCTGAGGCAGGACTCAAGCTCACAAATCAGGGGATCATGACCTGAGCCAACGTTGGACGCTTAACCAAGCAGGTGCCTGAGCACCCAGGCACCCTGAAAAGTACCTTTTAACATTCTAAGATTAGTGTTCTATAGAATACACTTGGGGAGATACTGATTTATAGTAGCAAGCCAGATGCACTGGTGAAAAGAAAATACTTCAGGTTAGGTCATTAAGTTATTAGGGGGTGAAAAATATAACTAAGGGACCCAGAAGTACTAGAGTAACCACTACAGGTAGCATTTTCTCTTCCTAATTATTCCCAAGAACTAAACCTACTATTACTTTCATTTATTGTCATTGTTATTATCACAATTTAAATTCTTAATAAACCAGAGCTTTGAGTCTGTAAGATTATACTTACCTTAGTTACTGTCACCTCCAACCATTTTCTGTATATTAAGTTTACAATAATGATTGTGTTGGAAAACTCAATAAAGTGCTTTTAATAAAAACTTTTAATAAAGTGCCTTAAGTTCACAATAATAGACTGATGGATTTAGATAAAGGAAAAATAAGATTCAAACTGCCTAGAATTTATAACAGCTATTTTGACATTAGGGGAGAATATACCACATCTGGGGGCTTATCTGAGACATCCTCTAGGATTTACAGATGGTCCCTGTTGAGTATATTAAAGAGAAAATGACATGAGAATTATTTGTGACTAACATTCATCAATTTTTAGATTGGCATATTACTAAGAGAATATTTAGTTCAGAACACTCTTGGTAATGACAAATGACATAATTATTGAATTTAAACTGCCAAAGAGAGAAATGGCCTTCAAGCCACTGTCAAAGGGAGGAGATGTTTTTAAACACTAACTTCAAGTGAGTAATTTTGAGATTAAGACTTATCTGAACAATGGAAATTAACCTATTAACATGAGAAATTTTGTGACTGTTTTATGATTTTACGTTACTTTGTTTCACACTACAGATTAGGTAGGATTTTCTGAACCCTATTATTTCTGTTTTAGCAATCTTAAAGTAGTGTTTTAAGGAAAATCAGTGCATTTTATGTGTTTGTTTCTAAGAGACATAAGGTAAATAAGGAAGACATATTAAACACTACGAGTGAGTGGGATTTTAAAAGTGGAACTCATGTTTGAAAGAGTTCTTCCCATTTGTTTATTCAATCAACAAATACTTACTGAATGCTTACTATGTAATAGACAGACTTGGAGGACATAGCAGTGAAGTATATGAAATCCATGTGCTCATGAGACTTCCTTGGAAGCAGACAAGGAAAAAGAAAAGGTAGTTTCTATAGTAATAAGCGCAAACAGTTAAGCATGGTAAGTGAGAAAGGTAGAAAAGGTATTCAGGAACATCCTCTCTGAGGAGGTAATATTTGTGCAGAGACCTGAATTATGAGGTATAACAATAAGAAGTTGAAAGGAAAGAGCCTTCCTGGCAGAAAAGAGAGCAGGGGAAAAGGCCCAGAGACCCATAATCTTTAGGTGTGTGAAGAATAAGAAGAAACCATTGTGGCTGAGCTTAACTGTGCACACAGGGGTGTGGCAAAAGGTGAAGCTGGGGAGGTAGGCAGGGACAGGACACCATGGCCATGGCTAAGAAATCAGAGTTTGTTCTAAGCTTGATAGGAAGCCATTGGCCAGGCTTAAGCAGAGGAAAAGGCAAGATCTGACTTACATTTTTTGAAAAGCCCTTTGAGTGCTGAGTGGAGACTGGAGAGTAGGAAAGCCCAGAGAGAGAGGATGTTGGCATGGTCCAACATGGTAATGGTGATGGCAGTGAGAAGTGATCAGACTTGGGATCTACTTTGGCGGTAAGAGGAGACAGGCCTAGCTGGTGGATTCTGAGAGGAGGCCTGAGGGAAGAAGAGCAACCAAGGATTATGGGTCTTTTGGGTCTGCACAGCTTGGTCAACAAGGTAGAAATGGGGAAGGCTAATATAAAAGTTCCATGCCAAATGTTAAAAGAAAAATGATCTATTAATGCAATTCAGGAGTCCCTACAAATTCCTTAAGGATGTTTTTATAAAGTTAATTCATTTTGATAAAGAAACCCCACTAGATTTCAGTCTTTAATTAAGATAAATGTCTTTATCGGAATAACACGTAGCAAAAATGCACATTCGGGTTAGAAGCTGCTATTTACAAAGATTTTTATTACTTCGGGAACATAAGCAAGAAGGACTAAATACTTCATAACAAGATATAGATTTATTTTTTTAGGACCAAGAAGACTTCATGGTCTTTTGTGTATATTCTTCTCAACAAGTTAAATTGGATAGGGGTTTTCAATAAATACAAAAGAATTTACTTACACTTTAAAAAATATCTATTTCCCTCCATGGATGCACAATAGAAAAAATAAATCAGCAACTAGGGAGTGTTCCTTTCCTTTAAAAAATAAAAGGAGGCTTATTCACACTGAGTTATATGTGAAGAAGAATAACTTGCTAACCTCTCTTTTCACTGGAAACATAACAAGAACAAATTATAAAAATAGTGACTGGAGTTAGGCACAGAGAAAGAGTTTTTGGCAGTAAATCTGTCTTACAAACAAGCAGATGATAGCAAGAATTACCTAAACTGGATTGTAATGAAACATTTTTTATATGGCAGGCTGATTTTTAAAATCAATAAACTTGATTTTATCTCCTAAGGACTCTGGTCCTGCAATCACTATTACATAGGCAATGAACAGGGAATAATTCTATTTATCTGAAAGCAAACTTTCCTTAGTAATGCGGACAGCTTCATGACAATGTTTGAGGGCCATTTGTTGAAACAATTTCTAAGGTACTATATATGAAGATTGCTTAGTATATAAACAAATTTTAGCACCTCTTTTCCAGGATATGCTTTGAATGCCCCTCCTATGATTAAACTAATAAATTGAAGTGTTTTGACTTAAGAAATGGACCAGACAATCTTTGGTAGCTTTTCCAGGTCAATGTAAGTGTTAATATGTTTTTTTTTTTAGTTTCATGACGTTTTGATATATAACTACCCCTCACAGGCCATCATACAATAAAAATAACTTTTCATGGGCTCATTGCTTTAAAAATAAGTAAGTCCTGAATCCATAATAGGATGTGAGTTGTTTTCAAGTTGCCTTGACCACCTCAAGGACTGAAGACAGAAAATCTGCTGTTTTTCTCTAAATTTATTGCAGGCAGTAAACGTTGATCAGATCACCTTCGCTTAGGTTTGGTCAAAAATATGTAGCGTACACATATTTTGAAGGGAGAGAAGTATAACAAAGAGAGAAAGTGGTTTTTTACTGGGAAATGCTCTCAGCAACGGGGATACTGCCACAAATTGTGATTTCAGTTTTCCTAAATGTCCACTGGCCAAGTCAGTTTGGAAACTCAGGTTTACTTTCTATGATGCATGAATTCATAGCTCTCATCAGACTAGAAGAGGCAATCTTAGCTGCACTTCAACATTGCATGATCCCCAAAATAGCCACTCCAAATTGAATTAATACTCCAGAAAATGTTCCCATTCATCTCCATCTCAGTGTGATTTATTACTTTATAACAATTTTGTGTTTGTTGCCTTGCTTTTATATTCACTGTAAATGTATAATAGCAAACTCTTGGCTTAATTGAACATAAATTACTGTATAAAAATCTAATTTCATTTGCTTATTTAAGAGAGTAAGCCAGCTCAAGATTATGTTTCTTTATATTCCGCCATCTTTAGTGTGGTGTTAAATGCTTAATTAATTCATACATTTCATGCAATGAATTAAAATAAACCACCTTCTCAGTTGTTGCCGTGCCTTATTATGTTAAATGCATTTAATGACCAGAACTGGATTTTCAAAGGAGTGCTGTCAAATTCTCATGACAACAATTTGTTCCCACCTGAATTTTTTTCAAAGTTAGCATAATTTTCTAGAGATCTGAAGAGCCAAGTAATTCCATCTGGGCAGCTTCAGCAAAGTTGGAAATAATTTGGATTGACTTTGTTTGGCAGGTAGTGTTGTGTGGCAATACTACTTGGGTGAAAAGGTGGGCCAGAGGTGATTTTTCTCTTCTCACAATATAAGGAAAGAAAGACCCATGTCTGTGTGCTTTGCAAACATCGTATACAATGGAATATTTGGCTTAAAACATGAACATTTTGATTTTCAGATGAGGATCTGAAGTTGAACACATAACAACCTTAGTAATTACTGCCAACCAAGGAACCCTGCCAACCTTTCGTAGATGCCAAAGGGCAGGGCAGCCAAAAGACTAAAAGAGTAAATCTTCAAGGAAAAGTCAACAGAGAGTGGAGGGAAGCATGGAAATAGGCTGTATAATTATCTGGCCAGGGTTTCTGGTCTTAGGAAAATGGACCCTGTAAGAAGAGAACACAGAGGATGTGCATAGGAATTCACCCTTTGAGAATCTACAAATTCAGAGTGAGCCAATTCCTGATTATAGTTCTAAGGAATAGCTGACTGCTCATAAAAGACTGAACTAATTGAGGGATGTGATAGAATTAGTTTGGGAAGCTGTGAACTATCCTATCTTTGAGAGTTGCCAAGGCAACTCAGAGGATGGAATTGGGTATCTATGGGGTAGGTTTTTAAAAATGAGACCTGGAGGAGGTAGAGAAGGGGGAGGACTGGAGAGAACAAACAGCTGGTATTAAAGAGTAGCTGAAGGCAGGACTAGGAAGCCCAGCTTGTGAACAAAGTGGACTGGGCGTGCTGTTCATGCTGAGTCTCTGGGGTTTATACAGGAGAGGAGTTTAGCGAGCCACTGATTGGTCTTGAATATATTCTGGACCAAATAACGTGCAAGAACAGAGCTAAATATTAAATGTGATAAGTAATGAATTGCACTCTGTTTTATTATTATTGATTATACAGGTCTCCATTTTTAGCCATTTTTTTTTGTGTATGTTCACAATTGACAAAAAGAATTCCTAGAAACTTGTGACATTTCAACCAAGATAATGAAAGATAATCCAATAAATCCATTGGGCTTACCTACTCCACCCCACCCCCCAAAATTTTAAATCAAAATGTTTTTACTCTGCCAGAGTTTATCTCTGTCCCTCAATACTTGCTTCTCCTCAAATTTGTGCTGCAAAATCCCAATATGCTTTCCCGTGGCTAACCCCAGGTCCATGGTGTTTTATTTGCAGAAGTGTGTGTGTGTGTCGAATTTTTATTTTCTGGAGTTCAAACCTAAGTCAATAAAGTTCACTTCTTTTAACATGGAGAAATTATTTGTGATTATGGAAAAAACCATTTTCCTCAGGCACATTTTCCAAAGAGTTTTTGGTGGGTGTGTATGAAATTTTAATTAATTACTGTACAAGTATGCCTATTCCTGGCCTTTGTAAAATAATTTCATTTTAAGCATCTAGTCCTAAAAAGCATGCAGCCAAACAGAAAATTTGGAGCTAGGCTTAAAATGCAGGCTTTGGCCACCATTTCTCTGTTTTGAATTTACCTATACCAATTTGGTCACACACAATGCATGAGTTCTTTTGAACAGATACACCAACAGTATCTACTAATGAAGTTTCAAGCTGGATGAGCATTACTACACTACTATAACTCAGCAATATGTTAATAAATGTTAAACAATCAGTTCTGAAAAAAACGTGTGTGTGTGTGCGCACGCATGTGTGTTATAGCAAAGATGCGAAGAGCACTGTTTATAAACAATAAAATGTATAAATATTCATTATTGTATGTTCCAGGTAGACAATTGATTCACATGGAATGCCTCATTGATATCGGCCTTATGACTGCAATTGATGAATGAGTAGGTCCTATAGGACTATTAGTTAATATTTTTGCTTTTATTAATAAGAAGTGATACATTGAAGACTTATGTTGGAACTTTGACCACCAATGACATATGTAACTTTACTGAATCAGATGAGACGTTAAATACTGAAAGAATGGTTCATTTTTTGGACCGTTGCACATAGTTTGGACTATGTGCAGTCGTGTAATGGCTATTGATGTAACAAATATGTAGACTTAATCTGCACTATTAACATTATTTACAACAATTTCTGAAGACAATAAAACAATATATCAAGCCCAGATTTGTAGGGAACTATTGATATATAGAGAGAGAGGCAGAGACTGGGAGACAGAGGATCCGAATCCGGCTCTGTGTTCACAGCAGAGAGCCTGATATGGGGCTCAAACTCACAAGTTGTGAGAGATCATGACCTGAGCTGAAGTCAGGCACTTAACCGACTGAGCCACCCAGGTGCCCCAGTAGTATGTACCTTTGAGGAAGAGTCTCCCTGATTAGAAGCCTCGTGGACCAAGCCACAGACTACTCATTCTTGAACAATTTGCAGCCTCAGGATTATTGCATAAACCAAACAATATATACATAATGTTACACTGTACATTTGAAACTATTTTAATGTGCAGTTTAGCTATTGCACTGCCATTCAATATCACTGAAATTGGAGGTTGTTAGATATCAACATGTCTTTAATATTTTTCTGCCCATACATATTTTAGTAAGATTGTATTATAGCATACTTATTTTTGATAAGATAATGCTACATTTATACACATGGTTATGCAACATGTGTTTTTTTTTTTCTGTTCATAATATATTCTCCTTGGTCACTACATATGGGCTTGCTTCATATTCCGTTAAGAGCTGCAAAGTATTCCATAGCTATAATTATTCTCCTACCCATAGGAGTTTAACCATCATAAGCATTTCCCTAGAAGTTTAGTTTTTTTTTTCAAGTTTTCCACTTTTTTGTATGCCTTTTGCTTGTGCAAATAAACACAGAGGTAAATATCTTTGCACATATATCTTTGTGCAGTATGTGAATTTCTGAAGAAGACAGAATCCTAAAAATAAAATTTGCAGGCTTCTTCAACCACCAATCTTGTATTTATTTATTATTGAAGTCATCCTGCCTTCTGTTCTAGTTCTTTACACAAATATTTGCCAACTCACCATTCTCAGGTCATTACCAGATAAACTTCCAGGGTACCCCATCTTTTGAGTTCACAGAGTTCTGTATTATTTTGCTTCTATACATTTGGTTCAGAACCCACATTTGCTACAAGTGCTTTCATGAAACTATATGAATTATCTGACCATTAATTTTAAGAAACAAGTGACATGATTTTAGAAACCATGTTTATTCTTAACAAATCAGTGTAAATTGAATTCTCACATTTCAGGGCTCATTATTAGCATATCTTGAGCATGGGACTGACAGTGTTCCACTAATTTGGAGAAAAGAATGTGTGTCTTTAAGGTATACTTTTTAAAAATGTTTTTTATTTATTTTTGAGACACAGAGAAAGACAGAGCACAAGTGGGGGAGGGGCAGAGAAAGAGGGAGACACAGAATCCGAAGCAAGCTCCAGGCTCTGAGCTGTCAGCACAGAGCCCGATGTGGGGCTCGAATCCACAGACTGCAAGATCATGACCTGAGCTGAAGTCGACGCTTAACCAGCTGGGCCACCCAGCCGCCCCTTTATACTTTTAACTGAAGTGGAGAAAAGCATTTAAAATTGCTCCCGTAGCAGAAATTATTGTTCATGGATTAGATCTGTAAAAGTAAATTGCTGAGCTGTGAACAATATGTGTACTATTTTGGTGGCAACTTTCGAAGCTGGAACAGAGTAGCAGGTCAGAAAGCCATTCAGAATTGAAGCTACTGCTAGAGTTTGGGGCAGGAGGATCCTTAGAATTTTATAAGTTCTAAATGCACAGATATCTGGTCAGTTTGCTTCTATAAATCATGTACATCATAAATATATGGTATAGTTCTTTTTATGAGGTATGTCAGCATTCTGATTTGCATTTAAGCTAAATGATTCACAACATGAACTTGTTTCACATATATTCAGTGGTGTTATTCAAAGCTTAATGATCTATTTTAATTTTTTATGAGGCAGACTTTGTGCCACCTTGAAATACTCAGATTATTTAAACCCAACTAAGTAGAAAAGAAGTCCTGTTGAGACATTTTTCATGCAACCTCTATTTGGTGAGGAAGGAGCAGAGCGCAAGGAGTAAGGAGCAAGGAGCAAGGTATATGTGTGTGTGCACGTGTGTGTGTGGGGGGGGGGGCGCTGCTGTTTATCTACTCACAGTGGTGACTTAAAAAATCTGAAAACATTATCAACTCTAAAATGAAAATAAAACCCATTAAGTGCACTCCCTTGAGAAACAGACTGAAGTGTGAGAAATGGGTACTTGGGACTGGATGAAATATCCACTGAGGGCAGAGACTGATAAGGATAACAGAAAGAACTTCAAGACTTCCAGAAATAAAATTCACAGGCTCCTTTAATCACCGGTAATATGTTTATTTTGCCATCACTGAAATCATCCTGGTTTCAGTTTTTGTGAAAAACTTCAGTTTTTTGTTAGAGGACACAGAGTGGTCATGAGATCTGAATAGAACCTCACTGACCTCATAGATTTTTCTGTCAGTTTATAGTTTAGAGAGAGAGTCAAAGAACTAAATTCTTAAGCAGCATTTCTTTCTACAGCTGGAGGAGCTCAAACTTCTGATCTGCAGGCCTTACATTATATTGTCACTACAGAAATTAAAGTAAATCACTCAGGTTCTGACTGAGGTAGGAAGTCTAGAGATCCGAGTAAAGGGCTATAACATAATTATGACCTAGGAAGACCAGGGTAATTCTTCATATTTACCAAAAGGTCATCACTATTTGATTTATAAGCACGATAGTTGAGAAAAAGTACTGAGAGGCTCCTGACGTCTTTCTTGCTGTTTAATCAAAGCAAAATTGAGATGCTTAATGTCGAGGACACTGGCTTGTAGGTTTTAGGAAGGTCATGAGAATGCTTGTTTTTTTTCCCCAGATTTCTAGGGCTTGGCACAAAGTTCATACTCAGTAAATACTGATGGATAAATGCATGAAAAAAGAAATTGCATATTTTTAAAGGGCAAAATGTTGAATGTTTGTTGTTGTGGCAGTCAGTCTCTAGACTGGCCCAAATGACCTCTGCCTCCTTGTATTTATGCCTTTTGTAATATCTTCTCTTTGACTGTGGGCTGGATCTAGTGACTTGAATAGCAAACGTGATGGTATATGACATCTGAGTGAAGCTGATGAAATCACTATGACTTGTGTCTTGCTGTGATCAGCCCTACTCAGAGCCCTCATTCTGGGGGAGGCAAGTTGCCATGGAGTGAATGGACCAATGGAGAGGCACAGGCAGCTAAGAGATGATTCCCTCTGTCAGCATCCAAGAGCCCTGAGCCCTCCCTGAGCCCTCCAACATTACAGGTCTTGGAAACAGACCCTCTGCAGTTGAACTTTCAGATGACTGTGGCCCTGTGAGAGAACTTGGGTCAGAGACACACTATTAAACTGCATTTTTTTAATGTTTATTTTTGAGAGAGACAAAGAGTGTGAGTGGGGGAGGGCCAGAGAGAAAGGGAGACAGAATCTGAAGCAGGCTCCAGGCTCCGAGCTGTGAACAGAGCCTGACGCGGGGCTCACACTCACAAACTGTGAGATCATGACCTGAGCCGAAGTCAGACGCTTTACCGACTGAGCCACCCAGGTGCCCCTATTAAACTGCATTTTGATTCCTGACTCAAAAAATTATGAGGTAATGTTTATTGTTTTAACCCATTACATTTTGGGGTAATTTGTTGACAGCAATAGAAAGTCAATACAATTGAATTAATTTGCTGAAGGAAATTCACTAGTTAAAAAGACTCCATCTAACTGCATAACCCCCTGAAAGACATTGATAGTTTGTTGAGAAATGCAACCCTTCTATTTCAAACTGCGTTCAATGCCTACATAGACTAAAACCAAATTACTTCACTCAAAGGCACAGCTTCAAAAAGTTAAAATAGGAATATTTATTCCAAATCACTCCATCAAGAAAAAGAAGCAGAAACATCTTGATGGTCTTTTCACCACTGTGTGGGTAGGCATTACATTAAGATCAAGGTGAGTAATATACTTTAGACATTTACTATCTTCAACAAACTTCACCCCCACACTCCGGTGAAGTCCCCTTTCGGAGTGCTTCACATGTGGTGAAGCTTGTGACCAAGCTTGCGGTCAGTGGTGTTGGACTGTCTGAATTCGAATCTCACTTGCTGCGTATTAGCTTAATAAATTCAGGCAAGTCACTTACCTGCATTGGTTTCTTCACCTATAAAGGAAGTGGGTTGTAAACATACATGAATAATATATAAAGAGTAGTCCATATGGGTGATGAGGTCCCATGGTCTGATGGTGAATGAATAACCCACAATTTCACTTTTTCAAGAGGTTTTCTTAGGAAGTTCCATTTTTCCTGACCTTTTCCACTGTTTTGTCCCCTGTTTTGATGGTATTAGTGCACCTCTTCATTCACAAAATAAGTGGGGCAAACTGTCCATGCTAGTGCGCCTTCCTAAGTTTTTAAAATTTACCAAAGTTATATGTGTATGTAAAGTTTCACTGTCAAATAAGGTAGTCCTACCTTTGTGGGGCTACTGAGTACTGGGAATGTGACTAGTCCTAACTGAGATGTGCTCCAAGTATAAAGTATATCCTGAATTTCATACCTGGTATGAAAAAAAAAGAAAGTTAAAAATCTCTTTAATATTTTTTTATAATGATTACCGATAGAAATATTTTGGATATATTGGGTTAAAAATATATTACTGAATTAATTTCACTTGTTTCTTTTTACTTTTTCTTAAATGGGGCTATTAGAAAACTTACATCCATGTCTCTCATTATATTTCATTTAAAGCACTATCATACTGAGTCTTGTTAAGAAAACTAACAGTACACCTCCCTCTTCTCCATCATCTCCACCTCTCCACTCCCTGCATGCATTTTCACCTCTTTTCATCAATCAGATGGCTGATGTAGGTGATTTGGAAATTATAACTTCCTCTCTAAAGAACATATTCTGTTGCTACTTTTTGATTTTTAGCCTCGGTCTTACCACATTCAGCCCCTTCATTGCCTTCCCTCAGTCCCCGAGGATTATTTCCCACCCATAGCAGTGTTTACATCATCATGACTTATGAGAGCTCCATTCACAACTGAGGCAGGTGGAGAACCATGACTGACCAAGTTTTCCGCACAACTTTTTGTTTCACTAATATGGACCTCCTTCCTCTTCATATGCTATGTTTTCTTATGCGCTTATAAATAATATAGCCCTAAAACCTTTGCCAGTTTTCTAGATCTCTTCTTAAGATGTCAGATGTATCTGGTATTCTTTCAGTTTCCTCTTTCTGCAGAAGTCCCATTAGGAGTCATCAAACCCACACCAGACCACAATGGGTGTTTTTTATTGGATGCACAGCCTTCATGTGAAATCCCTCTTCTGCACCATTCTTGGGATTCCCCTTACTATGCTCCTGTTGGATCAACTCTTTTCTCTACCAGAATTTTTTTTTCCTCTTGGTGTATTTCCTCATTCTGCTGGACTACATTTTTCAAAAGTTTTTAAGCAAAAGGAGCAAGGAAGGTAAATTTTGAGACCTGTATGTCTGAAAATGTTTTCACACTGATTGGGAGAGTTTGGCTGTGGAGAATTATATAGAATTTTCCTTTTGAATTTTGGGATGGTTGCTTAGAATTTTATCATGTTAAGTGCCACTATTGAGAAGTCTGAAGTCATTATGATTCCGTATATTTTGTCTGTGACAGTATTTTTTTCTCTCTTTGGAAGCTTATAGAATCTTTGTGTTATCCTCAAAGTTCAGTAATTTCACTAACATATATATATATATATATATATATATATATATATATATATATATATATATATATGTTGATTTGGCTCTACTTCCATTAAAAAATTTTTTTTAATGTTCACTTATGAGAGATGGAGACACAGAGTGCAAGTGGGGGAGGGGCAGAGAGAGAAGGAGACACAGAATCCGAATCAGGCTCCAGGCTCTGTGCCGACAGCTCAGGGGGGCGGGGGGAGGGCTTGAACCCAAGAACCAGGAGATCATGATCTGAGCTGAAGTCAGATGCTTAACTGACTGAGCCACCAGGTGCCCCATGGCTCTACTTTCAACTAGTTGCTGTTCCTTTTGCCTGTAACACTGATCCCTCCAATATCCATGTGGCTACCTCCTTCACTTCTTTCTCTGTGACACCTCTTACTCTGACTGCTCTCTCTTTTTTAAGTTTTTTTAATGTTGTATTTATTCATGAGAGATATAGCATGAGCAGAGAAGGGGCAGAGAGAAAGGGGGACAAAGGATCTGAAGCAGTCTCTGTGCTAACAGCAGCAAGCCCTATGCGAGGCTTGAAATCACAAACCATGAGATCATGACCTGAGCCAAAGTCAGATGCTCAACTAACTAAGCCACCCAGGTGCCCTTGACTGCTCTCTTTAAATTGCACCCAACTTCTGTCTCTCCACCTGTACTGCTGATCCCCCTGATCTTGCTCTGTTTTTTCCATAGCACATACCACATTATATCATCAGGCCTATTTTTCACTTCATTCATTCTCCTTTTAGTTTGGCTCAATCTGTTTAAGCCATCTATTTTATTTCAGTTATTACATATTTACTTCTAGTAGTTCCATTTTTTTCAAATATGTTTGGTCATTTTGATAGTCTCTTTTGCCTAACTCATCTTTTTGTATTCCATCTTTTATATCCTTAATTGTTTGTTTATTTGTGTGTGTGTGTGTGTGAGAGAGACAGAGAGAGAGAGAGAGAGAGAGAGAGAGAGAGAGAGAGAGCGTGCGCACATGTGTATGCACACTTGAGCAAGCAGAGGAGGGGCAAAAGGAGAGAGAGAATCCCAAGCAGACTCCACGCTCAGTGAAAAGCCCAACACGGGGCTCCATCTCACAACCAGGAGATCATGAACTGAGCCAAAATCAAGAGTTGGACACTTAACCAACTGAGCCACCCAGGTGCCCCTATATCTTTAAACACAGGAAATATATTTTACTTTATATTCAGTATCTAATAATTCCAGTATCTGAAGTCCTTGTCTGGTTTTGTTGTTTGGTATGGCTGCTGACACCTATTTCCGTGTGTGTGTGTGGGGGGGGGGGGGGGGCATGCATGTGCATATTAATAATTACAAATCCTTATTTTTTTTCAAATTCTGGGCAGGAATTCTGTGAGGACAAAGAAGCCTTACTTGCGCTAGCCTGCTGAGGGTGGTACATCATCCACTCCTCTTTAATTAAAGATTCTTCATGGAGTATGCTGGGACCCCAAAGACACGTGATTCCAGGTTTGTGAGGGCTGGGTTACCCTGGCTAAATCCCATATAGATGGTTGATTTTTTTTTCCCCATTAGCTGAAACAGATTAGACAGTTTTCTCTTTAGTCTATCAATACTAAAAGGATTTTCTTATAGATCTGTTTTCATATGCACAATACTACCAAAGTCCCAGTGTTATGTGGGATGGCTGCAGATTTTCTACCCTAGCCTGCACAGGCGCGTCAGGCTCCAGGCTACCTGCAAGAAGCCCACAGACGCCCCCAGGGTAGGCTGCACACTCAATTTCTCGCACCTGCTGGGATTTTCTGCTTCTATTTTCCTCCTGACTGCAGAGAATAGTCCAAACTGTTTTAGGTACTACTCCACCAATTTAAAAATGTACTGCTTGGCATTTTAACTGTTTATAAATGAGGAATTTTAGGATGGTCAGTGTGCTGTAACAATGAAAACAGAGTACTGAAAACAAAAATATAAGGCATTTTTAAAAGCTATGAATTATCTTTTCATACATATATAATGTATTGATGTAAAGTATAAGGTATAGAATATCCCTGCTCCCATCCAGCTTAAGAACTATAAGTTTTCAATGTATTTTAAGCTTCCTGCTTGTCTTCCATGATTACACAGCCCTCCCTAACAGAGATGTAAGTTATCCTGAATTTTGTGATGTATTTCTTTGCCTTTCTTAATAGCTTTCCTACTTATATAAATATCCCTTTAAAATGGGGCACCTGGGAAATAAACATTAAAGCCAAATTTAAAAAAAGGAGGGGGGCCTGGGTGGCTCAGTCTGTTAAGCGTCCGACTTACACTCAGGTCATGATCTCGTGATTTATGAGTTCAAGCCTCATGTCGGGCTCTGTGCTGACAGCTCAGAGCCTGGAGCCTGCTTTGGATTCTGTGGCACCTGGGTGGCTTAGTCGTTTAAGCATCTGACTCTTAATTTTGGCTCAAGTCATTATCTCCTGGTTGGTTGGTTGATCGTGAGAATGAGCCCTGTCTTGGGCTCTGCACTGCCAATGTGAACATTCTGTCTCTCTCTCTGCTCCTCTACTCCCATGAGCACATGCATGTGCACTCTATCTCTCAAAATAAATAAAGTTAAAAAAAACCCTTAACAATAATGTTTATTTTTGCATGTCTTCAAATTTTATATAAAAATCATACTGGTGCAGGGGCACCTGGGTGGCTCAGTGGGTTAAGTGTCTGACTCTTGGTGTTGGCTCAGGTCATGATCTCATGGTTTTGTGGGTTCCAGCCCCACGTGGGGCCCTGCGCTGACAGTGTAGAGCCTGCTGGGGATTCTCCCTTTCCCTCTCTCTCTCTGTCCCTCAACTCGTGCTTTCTCTGTCTCACTCAAAATAAATAAATAAACTTTAAAAAAAATTTAAAACAATCATACTGGTGCAATTTATCTGCAACTTGCTTTTTTAAAAAAAAAAATTTGTTGAAGACTGTGAGATTCTATATAAAGGTTTTCAATTCCTCAAAAATAAAGTAACCATTATTCACAGAGTTATCATGTCAATGAATAAGTACCATACAACACATAATTACTAGAGGGCTTGGAAATTTCTGTGTTTTACTTTTATTGAAAATGAAAGTTAAGTTGAAAGCTTAACATTGCTAACTGCCACCCAAATTAGAAAAAAAAAAAAATATGTACCCTGATCACATGAAAAGAAATGCCAGTTTTCTATTGTGGTAGCACTTTTACATTATTTTTCTCTCTACAAACCCAACGACAACCATGCAATCCCAGATGAGTTAAATAATGTTTAAGTTTAACATAATTGTTAATGATTATAAAACTAAGCAGGAATTTAAGTAATAAGTAACACTATCAAGCTTCCCACGATTTCTACACACATGCATACATTTTAAATGAAGAATTTTGAATATGATAAAATGTGTTTACTTTTTATATATCCATTCAAACAGTCCAATAAACCTAACATTTCCTTCTTTCTTTGTTTATTTCTGCTTTTGGGAGAAGGCTGAAAATTTTTTCTAAAGAATTATACATATCAAAAAATTCCCCCCTTCTTCCCCATTCTATTTTCAGGTATCTGTGAGTCAATTTCTGGGATGATAAGAGCTAAATGCAGAAAACATAATAAAGAGGGAAATACTGCTGGGGAAAAGGTCATATTTCACTGGGAGAGAGAGAGAGTATAAATTCCCAACCTTCTGGGGAATTTCTATTACATTATCCACACGTTACTGAGTTAATAAGATTCAGACAAAACAAAAGAAAGGAGAAAGTGCTAACTCCCTTTTTGTTCCACCATACACAAATGCGATGCCTTAACAAATAACTAAATAACTAAGTTCTATCTACCATTTATCAGACTAGGAGAAAGAAGTTTCCATGAAAAACAAAGGCCAAATGTCATTAATTACCATGAGAGATAGTCTGCCTTATACAAAGTAGGTACTTGATGCTTTTTGCTTTAAGTAAATTTCAAGTGTCCATGGTCTCTTAAAATAAACATATACACCATAATACAATTCTCTGACATAAACATTGAAACATATTTTATACTTCTTAAATGTCATTTAAAAGGGGTTTATCAGGGCACCTGGGTAGCTCAGTCAGATATGTGTCCAACTTTAGCCTAGGTCATCATCTTGTCATTCCTGAATTCCAGTCTGACTCCAGGCTCTGTGCTGACAGCTCAGAGCCTGGAGCCTATTTCAGATTCTGTGTCTCCCTCTCGCTCTCTGCCCCTCCCCTGACCCCGCTCTGTCTCTCTCTTTCTCAAAAATGAACTTAAAAAAAAAATTTAAAGGGGCTTATCATTACAGAGCTTCTTTAGCATCAATTTAGCCATAAATATTCCTGTGTATTGGTCATATTTTCAACATTTGGAAGTTATAATATTTTTCTGTGGAAGTGACCATCTTGCCAGTCATTCTGACACAGTATGTATACTTTTCTGCACTATTATATGTTGCCTTTTATTTTTCTGTTCATTTGTGCAGGCTTTCACAAAAATTTCAACTAGATACTCAGTTTCCTTGCTTTCTAATTTCTGTTCATTTGTCACTTTCACCACGATATTGTTGAGCGCCCTGTCATCCAATAAACATTTACTGAGCACCTATTATATGTAAGGCATTATTTTAAGGTTTGGGTTACAGGAGAGAAAGGCAAATAGTCTGCTCTTAGGTAACACGTTATAGTGGAAAGACAAAGTCATAAAGAAATCCAACAAACGAGAATGACCTGGTGGTGTTATATAGTAATGAGTGCAATGAAAAATAAATAAGGAGAGAGACCAGAAAATAAGAGCCTTCCTTGCCTTTTCTTAAGAAAAAAAATTATCCAAGTCATAGCACATGTCTTTAAATGTTATGCAAGACCACTGTTAGAGCCACCCAAGAGTTACGTCATTCTCTAGGAGATATATCTTTGTTTGACTTAGTGTTTGGTAGTGCTTAGGGTCCAGACTCTTCAATGCTATATGTTAAGATAAAGACTATTGTCCAACTGAAATACCAATGAATGGATTCTATCTGGCAGAGAAGATAACCCCACACTTCATGGTTTTATTGACCTATCAGATATAACCATTTTTGTTTCTAACAAAGGAAATTTGTTTCAGTATACCTTTCCTGAGTGATACATATGCATTTATTCATCCAATTTTCTTTATTATTGTTTTATTATTGAGTTAAAATTTTAACATTCATTCAGCATTAATATGATAATCTTTTCATCTTTTGAAAATTATAATTTGACCAGAGGATGAAAGGGAAAACTTTTCTGAATAAAGAAGATTGTGCAAATCTAAATGACAAGAAGGAGGCAGGCATGTAAACTCGGGACAGAATCCTCTAGGCAGAAAGAACAGGACCTTCAAAATCCTGAAGCAGGAGTGAGCTTGGAGTGCTGAAGGATGAAAGATGTATAAGAAGCAGAAGAGGAGAAGAATAGGAGATGAGTCCAGAGAACTAGTCAGGGGCAGATTATGTAGGACTTTGGAGTCATGAACAATGACTTCAAAACACACTTAAAAAATAATTTCTATGAAATCTTGATTCATGCATGCTTGCTTCTGCACCTAAGGTAAGTTACATTTATTTTAAAAACCAAGTTAGGGCACCTGGGTGGCTCTGTTGGTTAAGCATCTGACTTCAACTCAGGTCATGATCTCAAAATTTGTGAGTTCCAGCCCCACCTCAGGCTTTCAGCAGACAGCACAGGCCCCATTTCGGATCCTTTGTCCCCCTCTCTCAAAAATAAAGAAATATTAAAAAAAAAAAATTAGAGCTAGAGGGAAAATATAAGGATTCACAGGAACAAAAGAAAAACTAGAAAAGATATTTCCAACTAAGAAAACATAAACATTATACATCAAGTCTACTTTATTAATAAAAAAAGGAAAGAAAATATACTGAATCACCTCCTCTGAAATTATGGTTTCATTTAAATTGAAGACTCAGGGGAGTGCAAATATTCCTACAGGTCCCCCTTCCTTCCTTATTCTTCCCAGTAAAAAGAGAAACCTCTTCAAATTATCAGAGAACTGTGGAGGAGAAAATAACAGCAGGGTTCTGTGACCAATTCTGCCTCTGATTGATTGTGTTTTTTAAGAGAGTTTTCGCTTCCCCATCTTGATAGCAAGCATGAAATTGCTTAGAGATCTGTGTTCCTCTGTGGAAAGGTTTTAAGACAGATAAAATTAGCTGTAAATCATCTTGATTTTTTTAACAGAAAGATTCCAGACTCTAGGGAGGGTTTGTCTTTTCCGGATTCTCTTTGCCCACCCACCATGTTCTCTCACATGGTGGTGGGGGTGGGGGGCTGGGGGGTGGATAAAAAAGACCCAAAAGAGCAACTCTAGTTCCTTATTTTTCCTTCTTTGTGACCAGGCTGTTCTGTGCTATTTCACTTCTTAATTTATAAAAGGTCATGATATTGTGTTTATTCTACATGGTCTTATTTTAGTAATTTGTCTTATTTTGTTAAGGGAGAAAACGCATAGGACTAACATAATATTATGGTGTATTTTATCTTTCCAATTTCTTAACTTGCCTGCTTGACCTAGTTTCTTTATTATTGCTGGCTGACCTTTTGGAAAAGTTCATTTGCAGTTTCTACTTTGTTTTTCCACTGTTGGGGAAAGGTCTCACCTGCCACCCAGATAGCAGAAATCCACCAGAAAATCCTAAGTGGGGGAAATTCCAGAGTTGAAAACAGAAACTTTTCAAAAAAAGAAAACCTTCCCAAAATAAATGTGATCAGGAATACTCTTATTTGCCAGTAAGGTGAACTAAAGAAAATTCTGAGATTGGAGATAGTGAAACAAGAAAACGCAGGCATAATTATCAGAATATCCACTGATGCTATGGATGTTACAAAGCCCAGCTTCTGTATGAAATACATAGTAGCAAACTATTCTATGCCTTTGCCTCTTTAATTTTGTTTTCAAAAATTCCCATGACAATATTCACGCATTCACACCACACAGAACACATTTCATGCCAAAACCAGTTTAGGAATCCTGGAGATCAAAGGAGGAAGGTATGCTATGGCTGAGAACAGACCCTTCTAAGACATCTTGCAAGGGTAAGTTCAGAACTGCGTGCTCTTTTGAATACTGTCTGGATATTGACAAGAGAATTCAAATAGACTCTGTAAACAATGGAGCTTTGGGAATTGTGTACATCATGAGAAGTAATTTGAGTGGCATATCTTTAAGACAATCCATTCATATTTGAGCAAATCCAAGCAATTTATATTTCCTGAGTGTCAGCTGAATGGGATTGGAAGAATGGTAATGCTTTGCTCTCATCTTAGATAAAAATCATGGGTAATCATGTGTTTACATATTAATTTATGTTGCAGAAGTATGCCAAGTAGGAAAATAGGACCTCCATAACACTGCTGTTGAGGATGTAAACTGTTATAAACTTCCATGGAGGACAATTTGAATTTATATTCAAAAGCTTAATAATATTCATGATCTTTGATTCATCAATTATTCAAAGAAATAGAAGGATAGATGTTAAGGATTATAGAACTTATTTATTATGTTTTCATTGTGTTTATAATAATGAAAATCTGGAAAGAGCCTATAGAGCCAGAAATGGAGGAACGTTAAATATGGTTCATTCACACAATAGAATACTTTGCAACATATACAAATAATAAAAATTTATAGTTATTGATATGACAATATGGTTTTCAATTATATAAAATGAGGCTACAACATGGTATCTAAAGCATGATACCATTTTGGTAACATTTTTATTCATTTGCTGGTATATATGAATAAAAACTCTTTCGAGTCATTGAATAATATTTTAGGCTTTGTCATTGGCCTAAACTTACATCTCCTATTCTTTTTGCCATGACATTTTTGGACTATAATCTTACATGTAAGACTCTATTATAGATTATGATTCATAAAGTGTAAAGTGTATGTTTTAGTGATCTCTTGCTACATAAACAAATGTAGTAAAAAATAACAATTTATAATTTTTCAGGATTTTGTGAAATTCTGCTTGGTATATTGTTGATGGGGGGCTGGGATGGTTGGAAAATCTAAAATGTACATAGTATGTGAATGTCAGTTAGTGCTGGCCACCAGATGTGAGCTGAGCTGCAGCCGTTGGCCAGCAACTGTAGTTCTTCTACATGTGGTACTCTCCACATGGACACTTGGGCTTCCTTTTAACATGGCAGCTGGGTCTCAAGAAGAAACATTTTCCAAGAGACAAGAAGTAGAAGCTACCAGTATTCTTAAGATCTGGATTCAAAAGTCCCAGAAAGTCTCTCGTGCTATTTATTTGTCAAAGCCAGTCATGAGGCCACCTTGACTCAAGAGGAGAGTAGCGAAGTGTGCATACAGGAAGACAGAAATTGTTGGGGCCATGTTTGGAATCTAACTACCCCAATATGGAATATGCCAATTTAGAAGCATCTTGGGAATGAACGCCCATGAGTGTGTGAAAATTTGAGCTGAACTTAGAACTAAGAAACCAGCTCAGAGGTTAAATATTAAATTATCTCATTTGACTGCCAATAGAAATGTCTATAATCCTTGACCAGATCCCGGCTGGACAGAGGACAGCAGAAAGGGGTGAAAGCATTTCTTCTATAAAAGACATCATTTGGACAACTGGAATGGACTTGAATGTGAATTGAATATTAAATAACACCATAACATTAATACTGGATTTAATAAGTTTATACAGGTATTTTGTCAAGTAAAAGAATGTCCTTATTCCCAGGAGATGTGTGCCTAGGTATTATAGAATTAAGTGTTATGTTCTAAATATTCTAATTTTTACATGGTTTAGCAAAAAATAAAAATAAAAAAATAGAGTGTATATGTTAACAACTTATGACTCTAGATAAAAGAAATTTAACTATATACAGTGTGCCATCTTGAATCATGACCCTGTGACTGAAAAGGAGGTGGATTAGGGGAGATCTCTAGTAAGGGGATAGGAAGCCCTGATAGGAAGCTTAGATATAGAATAGACTGAGTCTATCCTGAATGGAGATAGATTTCACCAAAAATAAACTTTAAAACTGGAAAAAGTGGCAAGACTTTTAGAGGGCTCTTCTGAATGTAAAGTTTACCTCAATTATAAAGAAAAAAAAAAGGTACATTCTTGGCATATCTAAGTTTAGAGTTTAAATTTTGACTGTCACTACCATCCCCTAAAGAGAACAGGAAAAGACAATTCAAAGTTTATTATATATTCCTCTTAAACAACACACTTATTCTATGTTAATATGGATAAAATTTATTAACTCAGGGGTTCACAGACTTCTGCCTCCACTTTTGCCCAATTAGTTTTTTTTTTCCTCCCCTCCCCTCTGAAGAAAGAACAAAACTTACTGAATGGATTCCAAGGAGAAAGGCATTCAAAACCAAAGGAACGTCTCCTCTTAGGGACTGAACACCAGGGAGTTAGGAAGTTTCCTGAGTATATTGGGAGAAACTGTGCATTTTGCAGAAGAGGTTTGGAAGGTGTAAGAACAGAGGGCATAAGAAAATTCTGCTTAATAGAAGATGACTCCTGAGAATTTGGAATGCCACATGTTAATAACAGTTGCTGTGGTGTGGTATTTGTATCTCCTTAAAAGTAGAGACATGAATGAAGATTATATTCCTTTCTGGGTCCAGAGTCTGTAGGAGGGACATTGCTCATGGATTTAATTTTTGGGGTTATAGCTTAAAAAGTATTACATGTGTGTATCAGGGAAATTCTGTGCACATGCTCCCATTAGACCAAATCTACCTTTTGTGATTTGTCCACTTCTTTAAACCCTATTCATATTAAGAGGGACAAGAATATGTCCCTTCCTAATCAGTCCTGAAAAAGACAGACTTAGGACTTCAATATCAACCGTGGAACATGTTTTTTTTTTTTTCTTTCTTGATTTATACCAAAACATTTTCTGCAGTTATCTAATTATGGTTTTTAGTGGCCAAGATATGCCTTCACTAAAATAAATGCTATGAAGTAAAACAGTAGAGTTTAAAAATAAAATCTCTAAAAGAATATATGGAAGTTTTGCATACATGAAATTTAGAAAAATGAAGGATGGATTTAAAGACATGAAAGGAAAAAAAATATTTCCTTTGTGCTGACATAGATCCTTGGTTATAGATTGCATGTGCAGTCTCAGGAAATATTAAAGCCCATTTTCGTGTTGATAAGTCATCATATGGCTTTTGTTAATGTAAAGCCCACATGTCATAGTGCTTTGTTACAGCTGAATTCTAATTTGTATGAAAATTAAAACTCTGCTACAACACATGAAGATTTCATAAAATATTTATGACCAGCTCAGTGTTTGTTGAGAATAACATGTAAAGTATGCAAATCAGTGATCATGTGGTTAAAAACTCTGTGTGTGTGTGTGTGTGTGTGTGTGTGTGTGCGCGCGCGCGCGACGTGTACATGTGTGTATCTTTAATCTATTGGAGAATTTAGGCTACAAATAAAATGTCGGTGTTCAACAAATTTTATCCATGTTAAGGTCCGATATTTTTGTGTTTTTTTTTTCTGTTTCCATAGGTTACTGTATTCAAGGTATTGTGTATATGTTTAACCAATTATGAAATATAATTATTGACTATAAGCTGATTTCAAATTGTATTTGGCTTGGAGTGGAATTGTGGTATGATTTGCAGCTACATCAAGACACTGTGTCTATTAAAGTGCTTGACACTTAATAGACACAATTCCATTTTTTGTAGTATTTTTACCATTGACATTAGTTAAATTCCTCCAAATATGATCGCTTAAAACTCATGCAGAAATGAAAAACTCATTTGGATGAGTTTGAAGATTTAAGCCTCTAGTGTAGCAATAAATCAAAGCTTGAGAGGGTAAGTCAAGATTCTAGCAATTTCATGGATCTCCATAGGCAACAGATTCCATAACGAAGAGCACACTGTACTGAGAGTGTATTCTCCCTCTAGGGTCCTCTGCACTGTGAGAAAAGGCTTGTATACCTATGAGATAAATCAGGATTTTTCATTCCATCTTTATCCTTACAATGTTTACATAAATCTATTCTAAAATAAAGGCGAATTTAAAAATATATATACTATGATAAAATGACCCAAATTGAGAATATGTGCATACACACACCTTTTTTTAGTATTTATTTTTGAAAGAGAGAGAGAGAGTGGGAGCAGGGGAGGTGCAGAGAGAGAGGAGACAGGATCTGAAGCAGGCTCTAGGCTCTGAGCTGTCAGCACAGAACCCAGCAGGAGGCTCAAACTCACCTACCGTGAGATCATGATCTGAGCCGAAGTTGGATGCTTAACTGAGCCACTCAGGCACCCCTACACACACTTTTGAAGTTAGAAAAATTTAACAGTGAAAATTAGAAAATCAATAAAATCTAAAGAACTGTGAACTGGTTACATAAACTGAATGCCCCACAAATAATAGTGGATACTATATTTTCCCTAAAAATTCAAAAACGTGCAATATCCTGATATGTGGAAAATCATTCATAAATGAAATGTGAAAAAGCAAAACACATAACAGCATGTTTATTCTGGTCATAAAAATTTCAAAAGATGGCCTTATTCACATTAAAACTGATTTTTTAAAAGACATATAACAAAAAGGTAGTGGCATTTCAAATATGTGGATGTTTTCCATGGATATATCAAATGAAATATTCTTAAGAAATATTCCCTTATGGGGCACCTGGTGGTTTAGTTGGCTAAGTGTCTGACTCGGTTTGAGCTCAAGTCATGATATCATGGTTGTGGGATTGAGCCCTGCATCAGGCTCTGTGCTGACAGTGTGGAGCCTGCTTGGGATCCTCCCTCCCTCTCTCTCTCTCTCTCTCTCTGCCCCTCCCCCACTAGCTCACTTGCTGTCTCTCAAAATAAATAAACATTAAAACAAAGAAATATTCCCTTATTCAGATGGAAGCAATCTTCTCCTCAAGCTAGTTATTCTGAACATTTTTGTCACAACTGAATTGTTAGGTTCTTAAGAGAAAGTATCCTATTCTATACTTACACCCACAATGCTTACTAGCTCCACCCACAATGCTTACTAGCTCAAGGCCTAGAATAAAGAATTCAATAAAAATTTATTAAATAAAAATTTTAACATAATCTAACTTTGAAAACTTTTGTAGACTTACTCAATATCATAAAAATTTATGCCTTTTGTAATTTTTCATTTTTATAATATATGAACAGAAAAGTACCCAAAGGTGTTCAACTTGATAAATGTGGTAAATATAATTATTACTTGGAAAATAGTCACTCATTCTCCTCTTTTCCTCTTCAACCTTCACGGGAGGAGGATATTTCTCCCCTCTTTGATGTTGGGCTTGGCCATGTGCCTGGCTTTGGTTAATGAGATGTTTGTGGATGTAAGAAGAGGCTTGCAATGGGCTTGCAGAGTTGAGTTTAACTTGCCTATTTCCCATTACATAAGAAAAATATAATATGGGTGGCCACTAGTCCCTAGTAATGAAAGATACATAAAACAGACCTGGACCAACCCTCTTCTTGGAGCCAACTTGAATCCAGCTGAGGCTCAACTAGATCTAACACTAATCCACAGATCTATGAGAGGGGACTAAATTAGTAACATGTGACACTAGTTTGGGGATTGCTTGCACAGAGCTTTATTGTGGCAATTGTTGACTGATGCAACTGATGTTGCATTCAATCTATAACAATTTTTAAAGAGTTGACATTTTTGTAAAGTAGCAAGTCCTCCAATTCATAATTGTGGCTTATCCCTCTGTTTGTTTATGTCTTATTTAATTATTTTCAATAATACTTTATAATTTTCTGAATGTCTTGAAAAACATTGATCAGATTTATTCATAGATTATTTTTATGTTCTTGTATGCTTTACCAAATGAGCCAGCCAGGTGCCCCATATTTTTATGTTCTTGTAAATGACATATTTAAAAAAATTCAAAGTGAATTTCTTTGTCTGGGATATAAAAATTATAGTATCTAGTAATATTGCTAAATTTTTTTATTTAGTTTAATACTTTATTTGCAGATCATTTATGATTTTCTACAAAAATTACGTTATCTGTAAATTATAACAACTTTATTTCTTCTTGTAATCTTTATATCTTCCAACTTTTTTTTTTTTTTTTTTTTTTTTTTGTCTTTTTTGCATTGACTAGGACCTTCAGCAGAACGTTTAATAAAGGGGTGCCTGGGTGGCTCGGTCAGTTAAGCGACCGACTGCAGCTCAGGTCATGATCGCATGGTTTGTGAGTTCAAGCCCTATCAGGCTCTGTACTGACACCTCAGAGCCTGGAGCCTGCTTTGGATTCTGTGTCTCCCCCTCTCTGCCCCTCCCCTTCTCACACTCTCTGTCTCTCTAAAATAAATAAATGCTAAAAAAAAAAAAACAAAAAAAAACACCTTCTATTAATAGAAGTGAAAACGGTGGCCATTTTGTATTTATTCACGATCTGCCACTGGTTAGGTACTCTTGGAAGCAGACCTTGAGATGGAGATTAGCATGCAGGGGATTTGTTAGGAATGCTCTTGTGATCTACACATGAGGATGGAATGAAGTGAAGAAATAGTGGGCTGAGAAGGAAGCTAGGCTACAGCCTGATCTCAGGGAATACTTCAGCCAACCCATGAGGAGCTCTGAAGCTGAGCTATGTCTTTAAAGGTGCTCCAAGTGGGGAGGGAGACCAATCTTTATATCTCTGAATCAAGCAGGAATTGGTTGGAAACTGCTCAGTGAGGAAGGTGATAGGACTTTCTGAGGAGGTAACCCACCTTCAGCCAACACACTTCCTAGAGGGTGGACAACTAGGGGCTCAGAGTCCAGAGTTTGGGGTAGTAAGTCCCTCCATTCTGAAGGGACATCTGGACAGCACCCATTATACAAGCTTTCATGTGGAAATAGTTTAATTTTGTAATATTTGTGCCTTAGTGTTCCATAACTTAGTGTTCCATAATCATAACAATAGTAATAACAATGATGGTAAGAGAAGGAAGAAAACAACAAATAATAACTGTCATTTCTGCAACTGAATGTACAATGGTGCTTTTCCCATAGTCTCAGGATTTCCGCTGAAGAGCCCAGGTGAGCCTAGTGGATAGCAAATCACATATGTTAAAGAGACTAATTTCCATCCCTGGCTAAAAAAAGATATGTGGTATTGTGTCCATTACTTCAAATAGCCTATGTAAAAGAACATGAAAATTTAAAGAGAGAAAGTTTTCTGTGTCATATTCTTCCCTCCCTAAGACAAAACAAGAAGGTTTCTATATATATATATATATATATATATATATATATATATATATATACACGTGTGTGTGTGTGTGTGTATACACACACACATATATATTTATATATAAATACTTATATTTATATATATACTTATATTTATATATTATATATAATATTATTAATATATAATTAATATATAATTATATATAATATATAATATATAATTAATAATATATTATATATTTATATATAAGATATATACACACATATATATTTATATATAAATACTTATATTTATATATATTACATTTATATAAATATAATACATATATATTTATATTATATAAATATATATTTATATAGTATTAATATATAAATATAATATATATTTATATATAAATATTTGTTGTTTGTGCTGGGTTGTGTTTCTTTGAGAGAAGAGACTGGAATTTTATTCCCCACCTGGATACCTATTACACTTCAGAAATGCAGTGTCCTGCCTTACACGACCCTTGTCGTACCTTAGAGTATTTTGGATATTAATAAACTGATTCCTGTACCTGGTCCAGGGAAATTTGAAGTTTGAGGCAGGTTCAAGCTGTCCATTAGAGCAGGAGGAGCAAAGAAGGCAGTTTTGGTATCAGCAGCATGGATGCAAATTTCCATGGGTCAACTGAATCTATTGAAGAATAGCCAGTTACACCATCCTGACAGAACCTTGCTGAAGGAGGCTGTTTATGGAGTGTGAAGATCTTAGCTGAAAGAGTCTGTGGGTCACTTTTAGAATGAGAGTGGAGGTTACAGAGCTGAGAGGCATCACAAGAGATGGGCAGGAATGGTCATCACCTGGGTCAGGGAATGGTGTCCTATAGATGTCCTAGAGGGAGTCTCCAGGCAACTCTCAAATGTTCTCTAAGAAAGAGCCAGAATTTAGAACTTGCCATAATGAGGACATTATATGTTACAACACCAGACAAGTAAGACTTTGACCTTTTCCTTTAACTGCCTCGTCACCATCTATCATCATCCTCCAACACTCTCCCACCCTCAGGACCCTGCTGGTGCCAGTACTATGTTAAACAGAAGAGGAAGGATAAAGATCAACAAGCCACAGATGTGACCTGAGATGATGGGAGTTGAGGCATAAGAGGAGAGGACTGGTGTTGCGGGTATAGATGCTGTATTAGCTATGGTACTACAATTTTGAATTAGTCTGGATTTTTAGAAGTGAAACTGGTCTTTAATTTTCTAAACAACTACCATATCTGTTCACTATATTGCCAAAAAGTAAAAAAGGTGATCTAACTTATTGATTAAAGGCAGTACAGTAAAGCAGCTCTGATTTTCCAGTAAAATCAGACAAGAACAACAATCATAATAACCAGTAAAAGTAATCATTAACCTATGTTCAAGGTTTTACCTTTTATAAAGCACTTTCACATGGTCTAACAAATGCATTATATCCTTGATATTCCTCAGTATAACAATAATCAATATTGTTTTTCTTTCCACTTAAGGATCTTGGAGCAATCTGTAGCCTCTTCCTAGAATATTCTTCCTATTTGAGCCTGGTTGATTCTTGGTGCTATTTCAGAGCCCAAATCAAATGTCTTTGTCTCAAAGAAGCCATCTCTGATCCGTCAGTCAGAATTACCCATTCTATGCTTTCATAGCACCCACTATTTATATTTCATATTGCTTTTCATAATTTTATTTTAAAAATTATGGAATTAATTACAACATTATTTATAGTCAAGATATGAGAGTATCACATTTCAGCCACCCAGGTGCCCCTTTGTGGTATTTTAAACACACATGACAATATATGTCCATCAACAGATGAATGGATAAAGAAGATATGGTATATATACACAACAGAATATTTCTCAGCAATGAAAAAAATGACATCTTACCCTTGCAGCAACATGGATGAATCTACAGGGTATTAGGCTAAGTGAAATAAGTCAGAGAAAGAAATGCCATATGATTTCACCTAGGTATGAAATCTAAAAAACAAAACAAACAAATGAAAAAACGGAAACAGATTCAAAGAGAACAAACTGGTGGTTGCCAGAAGGGAGGAGAGTGGGGGGAAGGGTGAAATAGGTGAAAGGGATAAAGAGGTACAAACTTGCAGTTATAAAGTAAATGAGGATGAAAAGTTCAGCATAAGGAATATAGTCAATAATATTGTAGTAACTTTGTATGGTGACAGATGGCAACTACACTTACCGTGGTGAGGATTTCAGAATATATTTAATTGTTGATCATTATGTTGTACACCTGAAACTAATACTTTATGTAAATGATACTTCAATAATTTTTTTTAATTTTAATGTTTATTTTTGAGTGGGGGAAGGACAGAAAGAGAAGGAAACACAGAATCCAAAGCAGGCTCCAGGCTCTGAGCTGTCAGCACAGAGCCCTAACCCATGAACCATGAGATCATGACCTGAGCCAAAGTCAGATGCCCACCTGACTGAGCCACCCAGATATCCCAATAAGTTTTTAATTATGTAATTACTTAGTTAATACCTATCCATTCCAGCTAGATGGAATGTCTGCCTCATGAGGGCAGGGTCTTAATGAATCATGCTCAGTACCAATTTTGTGGCAGCTACCATACAGCCTTACACATAGTAGACACTCAAATAAATGAAGAAATGATTTAAAAAAAAAAAAAAAAGTGATGTGCTTTGAGAGTCCTTGTTCTTAAGAAGAATTTCTTTGGATTCCATGATCAGCAAAGTTTCAGGCCAAACTGCCTTGCTGATAGTGGCCATTTGTGGCTGGATTTGATATCTTACTACGGTCCGGTCCGTTGAGAGAAATTGAACTGGGTGGGGAGACCTATCACTGGCCATGAAATGGGTATGGAAAGGACGGAGAATGTAGATGGCTGGTGGGGGCGGGGTCACAGGTGAACTTGTTAGTTTTTTTTCAAACAGTCGCTCTATTCATTAGCAAGAATGCAAGTTCCTTCTACCTTTATCCCTATAAAGATAATGTGAGATGGACAATTCTTTTTTTTAAAGGCAACTTCTTCAGTCCCTTTGAAGGAAAGTGCTATATGAGTCCATGATGTTATTTTTGACTAATCAAAGGGAAAAATGTCAGGCTAACATCAAGGACAATGCTTTTGATAATTTTTTAAAAGGTTATGCATGCTATCTTTTATTCTGCAGTCAATTAGACGCCTTCATTTTGAACATAAAACTGAGCAGCTGATATTTCTCTTTTTAATGGCATTTTCTTACCATGAAAAATTGAGCTTATTTTTCCAATGAATTATTAGAAAAGATCAACCACCCATCCATAAAAATGTATACAATCACTATATCCCCTCTTTGGCATTTTAAAACATTTTAATTACCTTAGTAATGTTTTTGAATTCTACTCAGTTTAGAGTATTTCCAAAAATACATAAACAAAGGTTTACCCTGAGGCTTCCAATTAAGCTAAAGCAAGTTTCATTTCCCTGAAATGTTATTTCTTCTTTGACTTTTGAATGTGATGATCATTAAAAATCCTTTCCAGAGTCAGAATATTATCCACTTTCTTTTCTAAACATTAAATGGCTTTTAATCTTTATTTGTTCCTAGCTATCTTTGAACCGATCAGCTAAGAAGCACCATTAAAAAAAGTAAATTAAATGACATTCATGATACATACATCAAATTATCATGTTGTACACCTAAAACTAATACACTGTTATACATCAATTACATCATTAAATAATTAATATCAGGAAATCTCCCAGAAGGGTTATCTGCTTAAAATATAATAAATGTGGTCAATCTCATGTGTGTAAACTAAAAGCAGCACCTTAATAATGAAATAATATTTAATTAAATAATTAAATTATTTACCTTTATTGATAATGATAGAGTTCTTAGTAGCCAATAATTATAAACACACTGCCAGACCTGTCAGAATTCTAGAGGTTTACCTGGCTTAGGCTCAAGCTACCAAGTTTGGTCTCCACCACAAATTTTCATGATTAGCAGAATAGGGATCAGAGTCATATTAACTTAAATATTAAAAGTACTGTCATTATTTTGTGTTCCATAAGCTGGTGACACTTGAGAGATTGGCTAAAGCCAATTTAGAAAAGAAAATGATCTCGTAAGTAATATTTAGTTTTCCACTCAAGAATATGGTATTGCTCCTTATTTATTCAAGTAGTTTGTCTCTAGAGGAATTTTTGGCTGGAGCCTAAGCCAGGTATACCTGTAGAATTCTGCCAGGTTTGGTAGTATCTGAGAAATTGATGAGGGTAGTCTCCCTGAGGCTTCAATTGCATGAGAGAATGAGGCATCTATTGGAACAGAACTGATTCTCAAGGAAGAGGGTGTCAGGCAACAAGTAGAATCAGTAGCAAACCCTTGGACATAAATGGAGAACAGGAAAGACAGAAAGGTCTGAATAGAGCACAGTATTTATCTCCTGTTACAGCCATACTCCCTTCTCTGCATTCGTTATTCCTATTTAAATTTTATAGGGGATAAACTCTAATCAAAAGGAGAAAACACTGTGTTCCTGTAAACTGCTCAAGTCATCAGGTCACAGGCATATTTCTCTGGTACTCCCCTAACAGATTACAATCCCAAATGAGAGAGGGGGTCTTCACCACAGAAGGCAGTGCAACACTGACCACAGAAGACGTAAGCGAGGCTTGAACCAATGGAAACAGAAATCGGCTGGCCAACCCAGTGGAGGTGGCAGCTGTGCTTGGCAGTGTGAGGGAGAGGGACACTTTTTAGGAAAATGGTACAGCCATCAAAGGAAGCTGGAGTGCCTGGGAGAGTTTAAGAGAAGTGCAGTAACCGAAGAAGGAGCACCTGGTAAAAATGGAAGTGGTGACATAGAGTGCTCATCTCAGGAAGTAGCTTCTAGACGAACTCAACTGCAGGTAATGGGGAGTGTTGAGGGGCTTTTATTTAGCCTTGCAGATAAAGGGAAGAACATTTCCAAAGGGAGGTAGAGCAGGAAGGGAAATTACCTACGGTTGCTGGCTTCTCAGTGCATGTGAGACATTCCCTGGGGACTTCTGGACAAAGTGGGGCGGACAGAAGGAGAAATTTTGCAGGAGAAAGAAATTCTAAAAGAGCAGGTGGGAAAAGTGTCTATGAATGTGGCTTACTGATATTGTGACACACGATTTTAATTTCTGAGTTGGAGTCCTCCAGAGAAGCAGGCCAGAGTACTATAAGCAACATGCTTCATAATGTCTCAAATATCATATGCGTTGATTGGATTTTTTTATAGCTATAGTAAGTTGGATTTTTTTTTTCTGGTTTTGTGCTTTATTTTATCTAGGTTCCATCTATTTCTCAAAACAAACAAAAATTTGAAAAAAAACATGAAATTATTGGAACAAATTACAATAAAAGCATATAAGTGCCAAAAATTAATGTAAAAGTGACAGTGCGTAGGAAATAAAAGGAAAATTAAAAAAAAAAACTACAATGTCTCAGTGTACTTTAGACTCTACAGTTGGATGTAAAAATAAGTTTTGAATGTTCTAGCAGTTAAAACAAAGAAAAAATATGACAGGTTGCATAATACATATTGAGTTATTGTTTAACTTTTTGTTTTCTCTTACAAGCCACACACAAACCCATCTCACTTAAATGATTCAAGCTATACAAAATATGTATAATAAGATAAGGATTCTATCTCCTTCTGTTAGAAGCACTTTTAACATGATATATGCCCTTAAATTTTTTTCTATGTATTTTTGGCTGTCAGTACCTAAGAGTTAGGCCCTAGAAGATTTCTGCATGAGAGGGCTTCTCTGTAGGGGTTCTGGTTTGAGTGAACCTCGTTCTTGAGGGTTGTAGTTACAATGTATTGAAAAAAAATTGAAAGATGATAAATAAAATGCTAATATTTTCCTTGGGCAGAAGAAAAAATACAGAATTTCTCTCAAAGATTCCTGTATATTCCAAGTATTCTACATTAACAGTACATTTTAAATTCAAAATAATTATCAATTTAAATAAATAATACCAGTCAGTTTCGAAGAGGGTGTGCACATACACATACACAAACACAAAGATTTTAAGGCAGAGGCTTAAATTTTAGACCAGTTGGTAATGTTTGGATAGTAAAATAAACATCTATTAGAGGTTTATATAAATTGTTTATCAACATTAACATGCTTCTAGGTTTTTTTTGTTTTATGAAGAATTTCTGATTTCTTGATAGTCAATTAACAATCTGAGCTTAAGACTTATTTTCTTCTCCATACTCAGATTTACTTTCTGTATAAATATATTATTCAAGCATTGAAGGTCCACAAACCAACTTAGAAGTCATGGCATTGGAAATATTCTCTTGTAATACTCCATGAACTCCGTATAGATAAATGTCATTTATCCATTTGTTGAAATTAATAATGTTTAATGAGCATCTACTATATGCTTGACATTTTGGTAGATACCAACAGTATCTAGCAAAGATAAATATAGATCTTGCTTTCAAGCAAGCCTAGTGATAAAAATCAATGACTCAGATAACTGGAGGTTAATACTTTGAGTGGCTGTGGTATAGACAGAAGGAAAAAAAAATTTAAGAAAGAAAATGTAAATTCTAGTAAGGTAAAATTGCCTATGGCCCAGCTTTTCTTTCTTTGTAATTAATATTATAGATTCTTCATTATAGGACAGGTAAAAACATATAAAAATTACCAAGGTATGCTTTGTAATTTTCCTTTGTGTTTGGAGTCCTAAATATTATGCTTTATGGTTTGCTTTGAATGTAGATTTTTCCTCTGCTAGTAACAGTTCTCTAGACTTTGAATCAAAATTTGTTCTAACAGTTTCCTTTTTTTTTCTTTTCCTTTTAATGGATCAGTGCAATTTTGAATTCACCAGTGTGGTTCCACCAGAGCCTTCTGGGCTCCATTCCACACTGCAGTATAAGTTAAGGTCTTTCTGATAGCACCATATTGTGGACTGATATTTGTATAGCTTAAGTTTGCTGCGTAGGTTCACAACCAAGCTGTGATCTGCATGAGATCCAAGTAGGGAGCTAGTTCATTTGAAAAGAATTAAGATCCAGCGGAGAATTAGCTGATAAATACAAAAGATTTGCTTAACCAAGTAAGGTACTTACAGAGCAGCGATTACTTGTAAGAGTTTTATCCTTTATGTTTAATATTTATGAGTGCTGATCCATGCAGGAGTTCTCTTAGGAGGCTCCAAAAAATAAAAAATAAAAAACTAATTATATGGGAGTAGGGATATTGTATCTGCTAAAACTATATTCTGACAGGTTACACTGTAAAGAAGTTTACCCAGAATTGCAAGAGCATTTCTTTCCCAGAAACTTAAGCTCTGATGAAAGCATTTCCCAAGGTTATAAAGTGCAGTACCTTGAATAAATCCAATGAAGTCCATTTTGTTTTGGGAAATACTGGCTGAGTTGCACTGCACTAGTACTGTAAGACTTATTTAAATTATAACAAGGCTTGAACATCTGAAGGAGTCCTTAGAATAGATCTGACTCCTATTTGTAGTTCTAAGAAATGAGATGGAGTTTTTTTTTTTTTTCTATTCTTTTAGTTTAATTGTGCAGTGTAAATGTTCTGTTTCACTTCTGTCTTGGCAAGGGTTTGATGTAACATTTTATTATGTCACTTAAAACAGTGAACTTTCTTATCATCTGTGTATTTTAACCTTTACAACCAAATAACTTTTAACTTTGAAAAGTTGAGGTGGGAGTGAGAATTAATATCTAATGGCCTCTTGTTTAGCCTGGAATTTAAAGACTAGGAAAGATAAGAATTTAATTATTGTATTATAGTGATTGAGGAGTCAATCACTATCAGAAGTAGGGCATATAGAAACAGATGGAGAAAATAAACTCTTAAATAGGAGCTAACGGTAACTATGGAGATTGGTAGGTTTCAGAATGTTTAACTGAGGTGCCCTGGTTTCAAAATAATTCCTTCCCCCAGAAGTCAAAAGTGATTTTGTATTTATGGTTAAACACCAATAGGAGTTCAGATACTACAAAAGAAGATAGTATGAATATTTCCTAGTTGAATCCTAGATGAGCTAGATTTCCTAGTCTATAGCATGCTGATCATGGGTCTGGGAGCATGGTAAGTTTCTTTCAGAAAAGTAGGATCTCTGGCCCAGAGCAAGATTTGAACCAGCAATTTTAGGGGCAGGTCATGAAGAAAAAAAAAAAAAAAAAAATGAAGGATCTTCATAATTAAAATTTAGGTTCAAGGATGCAATTTAATTGCCAATCTGGCTTGGCAATCTGTTAATGGACTCAGTGGGAATGTTCTAAGAATATGGATGAGAAAAAGGAAATGCCAAGGGAACAGAAAGAAAATACCAGATGGAGAATAAGGAACCCAGGATTCAGTAACGGTAATAGCAGCTTAGTCTTAAAAACTCATTAAGAATCTTTTCAAGGTTCCTAGTAGGTTTTGGAGATTCTGCCCAAACTCTTAAACAGAAAGGAATCAGCCTGAAATGAGGAGGGAACGTGGATATAAAGTACAATCAACATGAACTAACTGATTTATACATATGTTGGCTGCTTCCTATAATTGCTACTTCAGATAGTTTCTGTTGGCTACTTATTGTATTTAAGCATGTATTCAACCATGATAAGTTAAGTTACATATATGAGGTGATGTTCCAGGGACCTTATGAAACCAGAAGCCTCATTATCATTGAGGCTTCTCTATTACTTTTTTGTGATCCAAATTCTGGGGCATGTTGGCAATAGTCCATCTCTGCTCTCACAGAATATATGCCTGTGGTATTTGATAGATAATGTGGTTTAAGGTTGTGAAATCTTATTTTTATCTTGAATTTATGCTTGTTCAACGCCCCCCCTCCCGCCCTCCCCAAACCTATCTTTAGTCATCCCAAACTGGGGACTCTTTCTCCAGGAAATTCTGACTTTTGCAGACTTGTTCATAGTTTTAGCTGACTTCAAGCACCTTTGATAATACATTTTTGCAAAGTTTCAACCTGAAGCCAGAGGCTCAGACAAGGAAATACTCTGCTTTGTGGAGACCTGAAGTCCTGAAGAGAGTGCCAAGTCTAACCTGAGCCAACAAACAAACAAACAAACAAAAACAGAAAACAAACAAACAAAAAAACAATGCTTAGGGGTGAGAGAAAGGAGACTAAGGCAACAAATAACAGGTAATATCTGGAGAGGACTGCTCCCTAGGGATCAGGCCTAACAAATTGAATCAAATGTAGCTTCCATCATTCACACAATGTGTGGATTTACTCCTAGTGGTCTTCCTCCCCACCCCACCTCCTTTTATTGCTGCCTTCCTTACATGGCCTGTGTAGGCATTTTGGTGTGGGTCTGCTGTTTTATTCCTCTATGCTGAACTAAAGAAATAACACAATTTGCCCACTGATGTATAGTTCATACCCTCCATTCTGTCACACTGCAAAATAATTATGTAATTGAATCAAGTGTGTATAATTCTCTCATTCCCCTCATATCCCATCTCCCCCCCCCCCCCCCCAATCTCACCTTCCATTGCCCCAACCTCATCAAGCTCTTGAATCATTTGAAACCTTCCTCTAACCCTTTCCTGCTACAGGTCATTACCATTGCAAGCAATGCAACAAATAATGCTTTCATTACATACCACTGCTTCTGTTACTTATAAGATTTAAGTCTTTATTTTTCTTTTAAATGTAGCCCCCTTTTGTCTACTAAAACCTCTTTCCCCTCCCACTTCTGTGGTTCTCTAACCTAGTTGATCATTAAAATCCCCTGGGAAACTTTTTAAAAATGTAAGGCCTGGGTCTGACCTCTAGAATGTTTGTGTTAAGTGGCCTTGCATGTGGCCTGGAGGATAAGCAGTTTTCTTCTTTGCTTTTAACTCTTAGGTATTTCTTGAGAACCACTCATCTAACCTACTGGTTCTGAATGTGTGGTTGCAGACCAGTAGCATCTGCATCACCTGGGAACTTGTTAGAAATGCAGATCATTGGACTTCATCCCAGATACACTGAATCAGAAACTCTGGCAGTGGAAACCAGCAATCTGTGTTTTAATAAGCCCTCCAGTGATTCTGATGCACTTGAAAGCTGTGCTGTCCACCTGAAATGTGGCTAGTCCAATTGAGACAGGCTTTAATGTCAAGTACACAATGGATTTTGAAGATCTAGTACAAAAACAGAATGTGAAAGTCACAAATTATATTTTAAACTAATTACATGTTACAATGATAATAGGTGGGGTAGGTTGGCTTAAATAAAATTATTAAAATGAATTTCACATATTTCTTTTTTTTAATGTGACTTCTATACAATTTGAAATTAAATATATGGTTTGTATTACATTTCCACTGGACAACGCTGATCTAAAACTTGAGGACCACTGACTTATGCCACCACTATTTTCCTATGAAGACTTTTTTCACAATGGTTTAATGAGAACACAGACTGGATTTTTGATTCCACACCTCTATACCTTTCATGTCACATCCCCATCACTATAAGATCCTTCTGGCCACTCCCCATACTTGTTCCATTCTGACTCTTTTTGGTTGAATTTTATATGTCCTTTCATTTCAGAAGTACCTCCTAGCCACTCAAGCCTATGGTAACTCCCTTTCTCTATTTTTGTAATTCCTGATTCCAAAAAGTGAGAGAGATTCAGAAAGGAAACAATTATTAGACAACTCACAGAGAAGGAGTATTTGTGCTCAATTGTCAAGGATGGTGGCACCATCAACAGGTGGAAAAGGAGACCAGCAGGCCCATCAGACTGAGGTAGTGAGGCTGGATTTGAGAGCCCACTTCCATCACCATTGTTCAGTACACTGTGTGTCTCACAGGCAGGAACCCAATGGATAGATGTGATTGATAGACCTAACACACCAGATGGACAGAAGGCAACTCCTAGACAACTGGTAAAAACCACAGGACCCAAGAAGAAGGTCTTCCCATGTTTCTATTTTACTGGGAGAGTGACAGAAAATTCACAGGTCAACTGGTTTCCGTAACTTGTAGAAATCAAGCCATCTATTTGGAGCTTTTGTGATGACGGGAATGGGGTGGCAGTGGAGAGGGCATTAATACCTTCAGGACTTTTTCTTGTGTTTCCTGTGTTTTATCTACAGTGGGTACAATTTTGCTTAAAGGATAGAAGAGAGACCAGATGACCTGAAAAACACCATGTTCTGCTCAGGACTCTACTGTCCATATCACTCAAGGCCAACTGAGAACAGTGGAGAGGTAACCCCCACTGAAGTCTATTTAAATCCTGATCATCCTCTCCACTCCCAGCATTTTTCTGCTTTCCCAGGATACTCTTTCTGGTGATTTCCCACCATCACACAATACTAAAACTGAAAGCTGAATGATGCTGTTAGAAATGTGACAAGGGAATTTCTAAAGAGGAAAAATAAAAAGCAAATCATGCTTCCCCCTCTTTGTAACTTATCTGCTAACCCCAGACCACTCCAGTCCATGAATTCATTTCATTCCCTCTCTAGTCATTACTTTTAGAAAATTAATGCTTAGTATTTTCTAGAAAGAACGTTTAAACCACCAGACAACCCAGATGCTGTAACAGTTGCTTCAAGCACTTCAAAAAGTTCTCGCATGAAAACACGGATTTGGTTTTTGTAGACTCCTCATAGGAAGAAGCAGTATCTCCTGAATTGATTGGAACTTTCTGCCTCCAGAACCCTTTAATCCTCATTAATAGAAAGAGAAATGTCTACTTGCAAATGCTTTCTGAGACTCAAATAGTGATGTTCTAAATTAAATCAAGATAAATGAACCCCAAGACAATGAAGTACCTATTTATGATATTATCAAGTTATAAATGGCCAAATTTTCATCACCACCTTGAATAAAAAGTTAAACAAAATAGTGAACCTACTTGCAAATGTAAAAACCTGTAAAATACAACCAGTCAAGCATGGGATTGGGATAATGCATTTCATCAAAATAGATCAGTTCTTTTGGGTATAGATGAATGTCTTGCAAGTTATCACAGAGTGCACATTGTCATAGTCACCGTGGAGAGAAATGTAGTAAGATTAGTTAGGTTTTTTTAAAGTGACAAGAGGCAATGAGATCAATACAAATATAACAGAGTAGATTTAAAATGCAGAAATCAATTTCAAATGGGAAAGGAAGGCCAAAAAGTAAGTTATTTTGTTTTCAAAACCTGTACTCTATTGGTCTATTTTCCTTTTCATATCTTTTTTTTTTTTTTTAAACTCAACTGTTCTTTCGGTTTCCATTTCCCAGGGACCATCTAGCTTATTGACCAAAGTTGTATTGCTGACATCTGTTTTCAAGATAAAAAGGAGTTCTCTTTTGTTCCCTCAAACAACTGAATATTCTAAGTCTCTTCCCTACACACATCTCAATCTACTGTAAGTAGAATTTGACTTCTTTAGAAAGTAGCAAAGTAGTTAGGGGGGATATGTATGTATCCTCAGAACACTCACCAGACATTAACAAACACTGTATATATTTCAAAATCTAAAGGAGGTCTACTGCCTTAGGCAAAGCAATCTTTTGGGTTGCAAATTGGCTCTGGAGTCCCTGGTCATGACTGATTTGGGTAGCTGCCACTTTGGGGTCTCAGTGCCATAACCAGCTTTCTCTGCACAAACTGAGAGTCACTCAAGGCAGAAAAACTTCTGATTTTCAAGGTATTTCCAGCAGCATCTTTTCCATAATTCCAATTTCTGCCAGGGACCCCTCTTTCTATAGTTTCAACTTCCTCTGGTTAATACCTGCCATGTCTAGATCTCATAAGATGGCCTGGCTTATGGGCTCTGGTAATACCACCTCCTCTGGTTATCTCTCCAAACTTAGGAATGATAGCTTCTTCCTGCTCTTGTCAAATTATGAGTGGTGTCACCATCCCCTCATGGGCTTCTCTGTTCTTCCAGCACCTATTGCCAGAGATACTCTAGTTCCTGTCTAGGTTCCTCTTACTACCCTGGTGTACCCATAACCCTGCTACTATGAGTGTTGACTGTGGAGAGCCCAAAACCAGCATCCTTCTCTCAAACTTGCCTGACAGGAGCCCACAGTGCAGCCACAGCCAATGATAATGGATACAGGTTATAAAACCCTGAGCCCCTTGTGTCAAGGAAGGGGCAATTTTGTGGTACTGTTTATGTTCCAGAGACCTCCCTCTGTGGATCTCAGGAAGAGGCCATGCATGACAAGTCACACCCTTGCTTGGTTCTTTCCTCTTCTCAATCCTGCTCTGCTCTCTCCCTCACAAGCTTTTCCTAAAGGCCCAAGAAAATCACATGCACCCAAATCCTTGTCTCGAGCTATCATTTCTGGACAACCCAAACTGAGGAAGTTATGTAACCAAATCCTTCTTCTTGAAAGTCTTAGAGTAGTTGCTTTTTTTTTTCCCCTGGCTCTCTCTTGAATGATACAGAAATCTAAAATGACTCTTAGTACCTCACTTGCCAGGAAAAAACACAATGATAATACCTGGCAGAGTATCCTAGTACAAAAGCAATTCCATATCCATTTGGTTGTCTTAACCATACTCACTGAGGTACAGTTTCCCCTCATTGTCTCTCTCCAATCTCAGTGGTTTTCTTTTAGTTTCTTTAACACAGTATATTTTTCCTACCTCAGATTAGTTTCCAAATGGTCTTACTTCTTTCTGGGATGAAGGTATGTGACAACTAATCCAGGAGATAGGACTGGGTTATAAAGAACTTCTGAGACTCAGAACAGTGAGTTTTCTGTTACCGTACATTTCCTAATTGGGAAGTAGTCATGCAGAAAATACATTTTAAGGAGGAAATTAACATAAAGTAAAAAGGTCTTTGAGGTTACACTGTTAACTTCCTGTCCTTATACTGAGAGGTAAATTATCTCTCCTTGATGCTCATTTAGAGACCTTAGATCTTTCTGACAGGAAGAACGGGGGCGGGGTGGGGCAAGATAAAACCAGGCCTGCTAGAGGTAATTCTCTCTGGCATCCTTACATTCTCCTCCAGACAGAATACAATTCTGCATACAATACAGTTCTGAGGGAGCCCTGACAAGTGAGCTTCTGTGTGGTAGCTATCCTTCCACTGAGGTGGGCAGGCAGGCCATTCCTTCTCCACTCCAACTTCTACCATCATCCTGCTTACTTTCAGCTCCAAATGGATGAGCTCCATTGCCCTTGCCTTTGACAGTTCTTGACCACTGTAACTCCTTTCACATTCACTTACTTTTGTCAAGATTTGGAAGGCTCCTCCTTTGATATGTCAAATCTCAATAATTCATCCTGAAACCACAACCTCATCTTTAGCTTTCACTCTGTCACCTTAATATACTCATTAGCCTCACCAAAAGTTGTATTTGCTTGATCATGTTCTTCCAATTCTTCAACTGCATATCACCTTTACTTTCTTCCTTACCTTGCTTAGACTCCATGAACCATGTGGTGTTCAACTATAAAGAACACAGTAATCTATGGAGTTGAACTGTTCTCTTGCCAATAACCTCAGCTCCCATATTCCATTCCAATCTGTTCTTGTGTAACTATTCCCACCTATATACCTATAATTTCTTTTCTCAGCTCCTATCCCAAGTGACTATTACTTGAGGAAGTCAATACTCACCTTAGCACTATGAGAAATTAGAAATCTTCTATTTCACTTGGGTTATTGCAATCATTAGATGTGTCTTACCTAAAACATACATGTTCAAACATCATCAAAATCTGATGATGAGATGTCCTTCCTTCTGTTCAAAGAAAAACTAGCCCAGACAAGATAGCCCCTTCCACGAGTTCACTGAGAACATGTACCATGTTGTATTTCTACTTCATGGATATTAAGACTTAGGCATGGCAGGTAGTCACTAAGTGTTCCATTTAATGATTAACTTCTTTTCTATATTTTTCTGTGGGTTGTATCATTTATTTATATTTCTATCTCCCCTATTAAATTGTGGGTTCTCTAAGGACAGCAATTGTTTCTTAGTCATCTTTTATCCTATATCTGGCAATATCTACAATACAGCAGGAGTAAAATACTGAGAGATAAATGAACATCTTAGCAGCAAGGTCATTTTTTATGCATTTAGGTAGTATTAGCTGTATTGATAAATGAATGTCTAAGTGAGAAAATTAGTAACATGACAAGTCCAAGTGTATAGTTATGGCAACTCAATGAGTTCAAATTAACTACCAAATGAATTTAGATAATTATCAGCTCAAATTCATAGCAATTCATTAAAAACTAATTAAATAATTTCTAGGCTAGAAAATGGATGATCTGGGAGCCTTACATTTTCTTTTGCCCAGATTCCCTTTGATGCCACCTGATAAAATTAAAGATAACCAATTATGCACAGATGTAAGTTCTCATTCTGAAATTGACTTTTCTTTTTCTCTTTGGTCATTTAGTGTAGTTGCTTATTTAGCTTCCTTTTGGGTACCCTGTTTGATCTAGGTTTTTTTCCTTATCATAATGGAAATCATCAAAGAGTTATAACTCCTACCTCCCTGATCCATTATTTCAGTCAATTTATTACTGCCCATTAGCCAATCATTGTAATGCATACACATGTGCACACATGCACGCACACACACACACACACACACACAAACACAAAGTATGATACAAATAATAAAATTAAGATTCTAGAACAGTTACAACTGCCTTGAATACAAACTTTACAGACCCCTTCTATATTTAAATAAGCCAGTGAAACATCTGGATACTATCTTTGCTTAATAGAGGTCTCCAGACCATTCAATACATGTTCTTGAAGAGGCTTGTTTTGTTTTACTATAAAAAAATCTCACCATAAACTCCCACTTTATCACAAGCCTCTAAAGAATGCCAGCTGAGAACAGAGCTCTCCTTTCCTCTTTTTATGAAAATTCGAGTTTCTGGCTACTCATGAAATAGGAAACTATGCTCTTAGCACAAGGGCACTTGACTCCCCCAACACAGTCAATTCTTGATTATTTGGGTGTATGGGTTAAGTACTTCTGAGTCTTCTGTAGTTTGTAATTCTAAGTTGACTTTTCCCTTTTGCCCTGCATAATTTTGTATCATCTCCCCTTATATACTAGGGTGTGGTTTTATAAGCTTTAAAAATAAAAACTTAGTGAAATATAATTAGGTTGCCCTCAAATCATATAATATTGTCAAAACCAAAAGTGAAGTGTTTGGTGCACTGCCCAGATTCCCCTTCAGGAAGGAGGCATTTATTCTCCTAACTTCAAAGACAGTGACCAAAGAGCTCACAGCTAAGTCTCTCACAGGGATTGACCTTGAGTGACAGGAGCTGCTTTGCTCAATGTTCTAAGTCCTCTCCTACAGCAGCCCACAACCAACTAGTTTAATGTAAGAGGTTACAAAACCCATTTCTCATCTCTTCCCTCCAATATGGGCAGGCCATTCCAGTTTCAGAGCTCTCCAAGTGATCACTGAGACTTCTGTTTCAACTATTTCCAGTTTAATTTCTTCTTTGACCCAATCTTGTTTTCTTTACTCCCTTACAGGTGTTTTTCCTAAGACTATCTCCAAAAAACCACCTGGGTACAACTCTCCAGCTGAAGATCTGTTTCCTGGGGAGGTTAATTCTGAGAGTATGCTTAAAAAGGAGACTGATGATTTTGAAGATGGGTCACCTACCAGCTGGCTGGGAATAAAGACCCTGTCACTAGTGGCAGATTATAGATAGCCCCTGGCCTACTGTAGTGGTGCAATTGTTGAACTCTCATGAGTGGTAACTGGTATCGGAATAGGTAGGTGAAATATCTCAGATGTCTCATTCCATCAATGCATTTAAAGGGTAACAGAATATGCCACCCCAAAATATGCCTAGGTGTTCAGGACATGGCACCCTAAAGTATGCCACTTTGGTATATTATTTTGAGCGGTAGGCACTTGAAAACACAGCAAATGCAAGGAGGGGCTTTCTCTGAATTTCCTATATTTGCCTAAAGACACATCTTCCAAAAGGGATACAATTGTCATAGAACATCTTCATAGGAGTTTCATCAACCTTGTCACAGAAGAACAGAATCAGTACCACATTCAGATAAACTTTGGCACAAACTATCATACCTCCTCTCTATTCTTCTAATGGTCCATTCATCTTCCCTAAAAATCATTTACTATTCCTTAAGAGTCCCACATATTCCTCCTCTTTCCCCATTAAGATGGTATTTAAGTCTAAATTCTAAGCCACCTTGGAGGGTTACTCTTTTTTTTTTACTGAGTACCTTCCACATATACATGAGGAATATATGTTAAATTTCTGTTTGTTTTCCTCTTATTAATGTGTCTTTTAGCACAGGAATTTCAGCTAAGAACTCAAAAGGGTAGAGGGAAAATTATTTTTCCTCAGCTACTCACTAGAGAAAGATAATGAAAGGCTGAAGATGATTAATCATCAATTTAAGACAAAATATGAAAGTTAGATGGTCTCTATAGTTGCAAAAAAAATAAAATCCTTGTCTCCTGTTGTGAGAAAACAGAAAAACTTAAAGAGTTTATTATAAGAGTAGTGAATCTCTAAAGTTGAATGCTCCACCCCTGCAAGGCACGTATACAATGCTAATATCAGAGCCTGGTTAGGAAGGAGTGAGACCCTGAGGCTTGTGATGGAGACATATGAGTCGACACATAACCTTGAAATTCCAACTTTTTCTGGACAATTTGGTCCTGCATAAGCAGCCCGAGTCTCCCCATTGAAAGTTTTCATTCCTTGTTTGCTTGAAAAACAATTCAAAAGCCTTTGTCTTACAAAACAATATGCACTTTCTTCCCCTTCAGATCTATCCACACCTTGTCTCTTGGCCACCAGACAACAAAAACAAGTGTCAAAAGATAACATAATCTGGACTGGGAAGTTCTGGGCCTGTTAAGGGAGGAAAGGTGAAATGTCTTGGTGAGGGGAGCCACAGCATCACTGAATAACTTGGCAGTGAATAACTCATCAGCAGAAGACCAGTACTAATGGTAGTCTCCCACATAGTAATTGGGATGATAGCACCCCAACATAGAAAAGGCAGGCAATCGCATTTAACAGTCAGAAACAATGTGAGTTTAATCATCATATTGGCATGGCACCCGGGGGCTTGGTCAGTAAGAGCTATGAAGATGCTTAATGGAACCTGCATCCCTAGAGACAAGATAGATGGGAAGCTAACAAGGGATCTCTCAATGTGTACAATCAAAAGAAATCAAATTTGAATGATCAGGAGCTTGAGATAGCTGCCCCAATACAGGTCATGTTTCTTTGCCCTATTTTCAAACTGGAGCCAGCTTTTTTTTTAAGTTTTTAGTTTAATTCCAGTTAACAGTAGAACCAGTGTTCTGACAGAAGTCACCGCAGGTGAGGCTGGGTCCCTATGAGGGAGGGCCCTGAAACACCACTGCAGCAGATATGGTAATGATTCCTCCAGTTTTTTTTTTCTCAAAGCGACTTGTGACAATCTATTTGGGAAGCCTTATACTAGGAGAAAGGGAAACCCAGATATTTTAGTAACTTTTGAACAACATAGGATTTGAATTAACATTAATATCCAGGAACCTAAAAATCATTATGGCCTCTGTGTTAGAGTACGAGTATACAAGAACCAAGTGATAAATGGAGTCCTGGAACAGGTTTGGTTCATAGTAGGACCCCTGGTCCATATCTTTGATAATTCCTCCCAGTGTATAGTAGAGGACAGACACACAGGTAATTATAAGTACCCCAATACTGTGTTCTAGGCCTATGGAGTAACAGCTATCTAATTGGAAAGGCCAAGTTGAAGGTGCTGAAACTGCCCACATCCCCAATATCATAAGTTTAAAAAAAGATCACAGTCCATGAATAAAGGCAGACATTAGTACCATCCTAAAGACATGATGGTATCTGTTGGGTGAATAAGATGCCATGTGGAGTTTCTGACCAACTCCCCTAGAAAAATCACAATGAAATCCCTTAGGTTCTGGAACAAGGCCATGCCATTTGAAGCAGAGAATTATACATCTTTTAAAAAAAAGCTCCTGGCTTTCTTGCTACTGGGTCCTGGAAGAGATGGAGTGGCTGACAATGAGATATCATTGTCAATGAGATATCAGAGCGGTCCATCATAAGGTGGATTTTCTTGGACTCATAAAAGTCAGAAGATTAAGAGAGACCAGCAGCATTCTATCATGAGCATCATTCTATCATTAGAATAGAATACACCCAAGATTGGCATGAGCAGGGCTGGACAACACAAATAGATGCATAAACAGGTGGCCCTGACTCACTTGCCATCCATCACAGTTACATTTGTGTGTCTCTCTCAACTCACACCTGTAGCCTTTTGATCAGCTGACAGGGAGGGAAAGAGGCTAAGTTTGGTTCATGAGTGGGTAATTTCCATATTTAAGTACAAGCTAAAATAGACCACTGCTTTATCACAATCCCATTAAGTTGTGGCCCTGAAAAATAGTGATGAGTGAAAATTATCCCACGGGAAGAGCTTCAGGCACACAAGATTTGCTTTACATGAAAAGAGAAATGGCCCAACTGAAGACTATACATGCATTTCTAATCAGTGGAAATTGGGGTGGCTGCTTGATCAAGGATTGAGGAAAAGACTGAAATTTGGGGGACAAGGAGGTCTGAGGAAGAGGCATGTGATGGACCTATGGAAGTAAGCATAAATTGTGAAGGTCTATGTATAACTTGTTAACTGCCTGCCAGAGAGCATTTATCATGAAAGAGGCATTGAAGAGCTAGATAAATATAATGACTGTTTGTTGCTGACAGACACATGACAGCCAGCCTCTGTCATTAGCTATTGCGGTGCTGGAACGATAAAAACATAAATAGAGTATCTGTCATGTCAGGGATGAAACCATGCATGGATCCAAACAACATCATAGGTTCATAGAGACTATGGCTGATCTGTCTTCTTACTGCTGTCCAATGTCCAACTAGGTGGCATCAAACAATACTAAGACCTGTTAGGGTACCCCCTCCTAAGGAGACCATCTAGTCATCTGGTAGCAAGTCAATTACAGCCTGGAAGAGTTAGCACTTTGTCTTTATTAGAATCATCACCTATCCTACCTAGGGGTTTTAATTTCCCACCTGCGGGGCTTCAGGCATCTCCAGTGTTTACAGAATGATCCCCAGACATGGTATCCTACCTGACAATGCTATAGACCAAGGACTATTTTAAAGCAAAAGAGGTATGGCAGGGGACATATGGCAATTGAATATACTATTCCTGTAACAGACCATACCACTAAAGCTGCCAGAATTACAAACTAACGGGACTAACTTTTGTGAACATAGCTGACATACAAGCTTGAAGAGAGTCACTTAAAGAATTTGTGTTTCTGGGGGTGCCTGGGTGGCCCAGTCAGTTTAGCGTCAGACTCTTGATTTTGGCTCAGGTTATGATCTCACAGTTTGTGATATGGAGACCCAAGTTGGGCTCTACACTGACAGTGCAGAGCCTTCTTAGGATTCTCTCTCTCCCTCTCTTTCTCTTTGCCCCCTCCTTTCTCATACTTCTCTCTCTCTCAAAATAAATAAATAAGCATGAAAAAAAAATAATTTGTATTTTTGATGCTGCAACAATAAGCTTTGCAGGTCCAGAGATTCTGTTCCCAGAAGATGAATGCTTTTACTATCAAGACTTTAAGTTCCCTTTGCTCCTTTGTCACTTTAGGTTCCATGTGCCAAAAGGTCAGGAAAGGAGCCGCCATCCTGAGATAATGGACCCTGATGATTATGAGTATGTAGCACAATCATCACACCGTGGGGGCAGGCAAGAATACCTGTGCCAGCCATGTTATCCACTGAGGTGTTTCTTGATACTCCTCAGCCAATTCTGACAGTAAATAGTCCAGTACGGTCACAAAAGATTGAGAAGAGCATGGTTATAAGATGATCAGAACTTTTAGGAAAGGAGGTTTGTATTACCAACTAGAGCAAGGGATGTGCTGTTTGAGACTAACAGAAACCTATAAGGGATAGTGAAGAAAGGAGATGAGGACTATCAGTTGTGTTCCCAAGACTAGCTTCAGTGATGATGACTCTTATTGGTCCCATTAATTTCCCTCTTACACATAACCCCAGAAACCTGCAAACGTTGACTTTAGATAATGAAATTATATAAAACAAGTGGATCTGAATTTCACAAGATCTAGACTATCATGGATGCTGTGAGGAGCCACCCAGATCACCATGTCAGGACCAAAGCCCTCCTATCCCTAGCTTCTCTGAGTGTGGCTGATATTGGTATACAACTGAGTCCCTCCCTAGGAATTCCTCCAATAGAAGAGAGCTGCCTTGCCCAATGTTAGGTCCCCTCCCCACAGCTGCCCTCATCCAGTGGTGGTTCTATGTGATGTTGTGGCAGTGGTGGTAGTAGAAAGTCTATTTAGGTAATCTTGGAAGAGCCATATAAGATTCAGGGCTCCATTTGAGATTTGCTGAGGGCAACCATGTTCAACCATGTTCAACTTTTCCATCTACCCAACCCTTCTTCATTATTCCCCCACAGATGCTAATACCAAGGGTATTTTCTAATAAAATTCTTCATGAAAATATGTTTCAATCTGTTTCTTGAGAAACCTAACCTAAAATACTAGATCCATGTCACAAACTTGTGTAACAATTTGGTTAAGGCTGTTGGTCTATTATCACCAGTTGTTTTCCAATTTATAAGTGTACCTATAGCATCCAAGAGTTTTTATTATTTGCATTTCCTCTCAGCCTTTAAAACCCTAGGCTTTGTTTAAAGATGGCTTTGTACTTAGGGGTGGGGATGGGTAGATCAGGGCCACATTCTGTGAAATCCTCTCTCCAGCAAGGCCAGAATGGATTTTCCTTATATTAATATAAGACAGAAAAATGGGTATGTATAGCTCATGATATGTCAATTAATTAAAAACATTAAAATATTCTTTAAATTTCTAAACACAGAAACTAGTAATTAGAAATTAGTTCAAATGCAGCAAAGAAAATGCAAGAACTTGCAGATTTGAGAGCAACAATGATGAAGACCATATAAAAAGTGCTTTTCTATGATAGCCTACTTTCCCCCCCTTAACTTTGGGTAAACCCTCTGCATTCCAGGGACCCAAAGAGGTAGATAAAATACCAAAGAGTGAAGGTAGAGACAAGAGATGGCAGAGGCCCAGGGGTGGAGTCCTAAAGTATGTGCATGTCATAAGTTTCACTAGCTCTCCTCCTAGAGTGACGATAAGCAGCAACTAACAACGTAAGAAATCCATAAGTAAACAGAGAGATTTCTGGTCTTTCCTTTTAAGGGGCTGAGCACAGATGAAAAAGCACACAAAACAAAGCTCTGTGGCTCATTTCCTATAGACTTCTGACTTCAACTGTCTGGCAGGATTTTTCCTGCCCCTGGTCTTATCTGCATTCAACTGGGGACTCTATGACTCCATTATGGCTTTTGCTTCTTCTATTTTCCAGAACTCCTATTCCTCAAACACAGTAGAATACAAGGTACCTATAATCATTGACCATAGAACCCACGGTTCAACTTCACCTAGCCTAATTACTCAGAAATAGATCTTCCTTTTCTTTTTATGCTAAAATTAATTTAAACTTGGTCAAGCAAAGGGTGTGTGTGTTTCCTGCCCTGTCAGGAAAAAATTAAAAAGCCAAATAAAAGCCCTCTTGAGAAATAGCTAATTATTATATATATAAGAGAAGTTTAGTGCTTTTTATTTTACCTTTGGAATCTATAACGTTTCACAGAAATTATGGCACTTATTTTAAGGATTAAAATCAGTGGAGCATTTTGTTAGGCCCATTTGTTGTAGATTCCTCATGCTAGAAAGGACTGGAGGTTCTGAGGGAAAGTTCATGCTGCTTTTATATCCATGTTGCTAAGGTGATTTTGTGGGATGAAAACACACTGGCAACTTGGTGTTAATTTGTTTACAAAAGAATATGAATGAGTTTCACCTCCTACAGTCAGGAATGCTTCAACTTCTGCTTAACTCTTTGAATCCAACTGTAGGGGGCAAGGTCATTCTCTAGCAAACCATGCGCCAGCTAGCAAATTAAGTAAAAACTGCTTCAGTTGTTTCAGTTGTTGTTAAGACGCAATTGCTCTCAGCAGCCACATATACAATCTGTTAAATAGTGCCAATTAACTAACTATTTAGAGCACAAAGTGAAAAACAGAATATATGTGAAAGTAAGTGAAAAAAAGATCGTCCATTTCCAAAATGAAATGTACCTTACTTCTCAGAGCAAGCATCCTAACCCTCAATAAACCACAATGGTTTTAAAAAAGGTTGGCTTCAACAGAATGGGAAAGATATTTGCAAATGACATATCGGACAAAGGGCTAGTATCCAAAATCTATAAAGAGCTCACCAAACTCCACACCCAAAAAACAAATAACCCAGTGAAGAAATGGGCAGAAAACATGAATAGACACTTCTCTAAAGAAGACATCCAGATGGCCAACAGGCACATGAAAAGATGCTCAACGTCGCTCCTCATCAGGGAAATACAAATCAAAACCACACTCAGATGTCACCTCACGCCAGTCAGAGTGGCCAAAATGAACAAATCAGGAGACTATAGATGCTGGAGAGGATGTGGAGAAACTGGAACCCTCTTGCACTGTTGGTGGGAATGCAAATTGGTGCAGCCGCTCTGGAAAGCAGTGTGGAGGTTCCTCAGAAAATTAAAAATAGACCTACCCTATGGCCCAGCAATAGCACTGCTAGGAATTTACCCAAGGGATACAGGAGTACTGATGCATAGGGGCACTTGTACCCCAATGTTTATAGCAGCACTCTCAACAATAGCCAAATTATGGAAAGAGCCTAAATGTCCATCAACTGATGAATGGATAAAGAAATTGTGGTTTATATACACAATGGAGTACTACGTGGCAATGAGAAAGAATGAAATATGGCCCTTTGTAGCAACGTGGATGGAACTGGAGAGTGTGATGCTAAGTGAAATAAGCCATACAGAGAAAGACAGATACCATATGGTTTCACTCTTATGTGGATCCTGAGAAACTTAAGAGAAACCCATGGGGGAGGGGAAGGAAAAAAAAAAAAAAGAGTTTAGAGTGGGAGAGAGCCAAAGCATAAGAGACTCTTAAAAACTGAGAACAAACTGAGGGTTGATGGGGGGTGGGAGGGAGGGGAGGGTGGGTGATGGGTATTGAGGAGGGCACCTTTTGGGATGAGCACTGGGTGTTGTATGGAAACCAATTGACAATAAACTTCATATATTGAAAAAAATAAAATAAAAAACATTCCTATATGAAAAAAAATAAAAATAAAAATAAAAAAATAAAAAAAATAAAAATAAAAAAGGTTGGCTTGTTGGCCTGTGTGTTTTACTATGTAGAGTAATATATTATTATTTGGTCAAATAAGATCCTTTAATACAATTGTGTCCTTTTGGACATGGGAGTGGACAATGTGGCACAGAGAGTGTGGTGACTGTTTGGGTTTGTGTAAATAATACCAGAGAAATCAAGTCAAAGGCTAGAATATCAGCCACTGTTTTCTTGCTAAAGGACTTCACTTTGTTGTTTTGTCCAGTTCTCAAAACTTTCTCAATGACCTTGTTCACTAGTGCATCAGAAGCAAGACTCATCATGGTTGACTGGTTCTACATTATGAAACAGCTGGCAAACATAACCTTACCACAAAGAGGAAATAAAATTCTTACCATGATCTAGGAGTATATTTTTAGAATAGAAGAGGCAACATAGTGACATGGTTATGACGTGGAACCTGGTACTCACCGGTCTAGCTCTACAACCTTCTACTTCATCATCTAGGGGGCAATGACTTCACCACTACGTCCTGTTTCATCCTATGGAAAACAAGAATAACAAAAGTTAACTACGTTATACATAAATGAACAGATTTAATCTGTGCATGTATGTTAAGTGGAGAGTAAACATTATGTCAGTATGTTATTATTTTTAATATAGATGTGATACTTTGAATTCTTTAATTAGTATACAGAGAAAGTGCCATACACTTTAAATTCCAGAGCCAGAAGGTCTTTTTTTCTTAATAGGAGAAAAGTGCATTTTATATGGTTTTCTCACTAATTTTTACCGAGATCTTTTCTTCCCCCTTAAAAGAACCCCATATGTTTAGTATATATTGACTCTCCAAACTATTTGATTTGTAGGAAGTTGGGTTGTATTGCCCACAGTAAATTAAAAACCTAGGAAAGTCCTAATACAGTATGGCCACTTTTTCTGCTCTTGCATTTAAGCTACTTTAATTGAGGAACAGAATATGGATTTATAGAATCTTAGAATTCAAAGCAATCTTAAAAGGCAAAATTCCACCTGATAAAGGTGCCCCCACTCATTCATATATTTATTCTGCTGATTTTCTAGCACTCCTTAAGGGCAAGGACTGTGCCTTATTTGAATTCTGTATACCTTGCCATTGATATAGTACCTGCACTGAGGCAATGTTTATTCGGAATGGAATACATTTATTCCTCCATTAAGTATATATTGAGTAATAAATGCCAACATTTGGATAAGCTGTGGAGTTATAAAGATAAATAGAATAGATTCTCTGCTCTTAAAGAGCTCGCCATACCAAAGTGTTGTACAAACCAACCAAATATTATATAGTAAGTGCTAGAGGAGATTGACAGGCAGATTGTGGTAGGTTATACGTCAACTGAAGTGGCCTCCAAACTTTGGGAAGGGGGAATGACACCTTTGGTTTCACACTTGTTCTCCAACAGCCTTGCCTGTACCCTAGCAATGGCCAGCTGTTTGGATAGCAGTGGGTAATTCCAAAGCATGGCTGGGCACGTAATAAGGGGACTATGAAGCCTCTTGGCAAGTCCCTGTCTTTTGGGATTTGGGGTTTTGAAATTTGTGTCTAATGTTGACAACAAGAGTGAACAAGTGGGCTGGACCAGGAAAGAGAGGCTTCCCCTTGTTTGGCAGGCTTGAAAGCCTGAGATCCTGGGCCTGTCAGAGAACTATCCCTCAGTCTTAGCCCCACCCCCTCCTAAGTGGTTCTTCATGGGATACTTAGTACCAAGAAGCTCAATCCTGGGTAAGACAGCCCTCTGTATTATCAAAAGATACTTGTGCAAAACCTTTATCTACCCCTCCTGTAATTAACAATCATCTGTGCTGATTCCACCAAGTGGAACGAGATATAAAATGAAGCCCTCTGCCATGGAACACACAGTCAAACAAGAGAGGGCCCCCTCAATAATTATGATATCCCTTCTTCTTTAGGTTAAATATTTCCAGTTCTTTCAAACTTTCCTCTTATTATAATTTCCACAGACTTTACCACTCACTTTTCTCTCTTGGAAGCACTCTATTATAGTGATCCTCTTAAGGTATGGAACCCAGGACTCTGTATGGTTGCTCTGTACGGTTCCACACAGTATTGGAAAAGCTTTAGGGGAGACCTAGGTTACCTCTTACAGAACAAAACGTAGACTGTTTGCAGAAAGAACATGGAAGCACTTTGCAAACTGCAAAGCCCTTTAACAAAAGCACAGTGCAACTAATACTTTGGAGATTTGCTTTTGGGTTCTTTAAATTACATACATCAAAGGAGATAAATGTTCAGAGCAAGTGACTTAGCAATACCTGTAATAAGAAAAGGCAACCTTAGTTATTTCTTAATTAGGACTCTTGTAGCATAAGGAGGTGTTGGGAAATTAATTTGACAGACTCAATTAATGTGCATTACTTTAACAATGATCTCTGATTTATTTTGGAGAAGCTAAGCTAGTATTGATTCATTTCTCCAGCCTTCTACGAGTGCAGAAAGTAAACAACGTCAATTATTAAGAATCTGCTTTTGCATAGTAACGAAGTTTATACTGAGAGAGTAAATGTCAAAATGCATCAGAAGAGACAGCCTGAATAGATTTTTTGATGACTTTAAGAAAATCTCACAAAAAGCTAACAAATAAGCAGTCCATGTCTTAAATTCTTCCTATGTCACTTTTTAGAGCATCACATTTTGATGCTGGAAGAAAACTCAAGGATTATACAGCTCAACTCAAACAGAAATACATAGAGTTAAGAAAGAGTTTATAATCATCAAAGCTGAATATTTAGTAACCTAATTAACTTTTGCATCACTAGCAAAGAAAATTTTAGCTGGAGTAATTAATAAACCTTAACACTTAGTGTCTAACACTGAATAGTCAATAGCCATCATACAACATAACTGTGACTCAAATGTGGTTAAGGAGCAATCCTAGCTGAGTCTGAGAAGAGGATGAGGGGACACAGTAGTAGGTAATCCCCATTTCTTCTATATAGATAGAGTCCTGATATCTGAAGTTAAGGGTCAGTTCCACTGGTCACCAAAAACATGCTAAAATGATTTGCTGATGTAAAATATGGTTACATTTTTGTTTGTACTTTTCTGTATCATCTAATCTTTTTTCACATTGAAAATAACTTATTGTAATTTGAGAAGTCACATGCATTAATATTTTAGAGAAATATATTTTCTGTTTCTGATTCTCTGATATAAACAGAAAACTAGGAGGTTACAATGACTTCCTATTATATGTCTAAATAGACTGCAATTTATCTAAGGATACTTTTATTTTGGTATTTAACCCTCTTTTCCAACTCTCTGGCCTGGTGAGAGCTGGACCAAGGGTACGCAGGCATCAGTGCTTAGATGCAACTAGGGCCTTTGCTCTGGCTGTTCCCACCCAGATTCATGTCCTTCCCAGTCTGTTCTTTCATCTCCATTTATAAATCAAAGAGAGAAGGGGCGGCAGGCTGCATGCAGGACAGCTTTCTTTTCCTTGCTGGTGACAATAACCTACAGAGGACTCTAGGTAGAAACAGTTGCAAGAGTGTTGTGGTAGAGTTTGGCTAGTTTAAACTGTTATTTCTTCCCATCTATATATTCTTGTTTTTCCATATAGTAATATTATTTAACCTAAAAGTGAAAAATCTTTAAGATATGGTTGTGAGAAGCAGTACTATATACAGCTTATAAATGGCTTTTTAAAAAAGCTTGATTCTTAGTATCTGCCACATAGGAAGGCTGCATCATCTTAGAAGAGGTTGGGATTACTGATTTGTCTGTGATTACACAGTAAGAGCACGGAGAGATTCTAAAATAATTGTCATTAAATAAATACCTTTTCCTGACATGTTTATTTTTTCTGTTCTTTTGTATTCAGTCTCAAAAGCTGACATAATTCAGTAAAAAAGAGAAAAAGAAAGCCTGGAACTACTTAGGATATAAGAATAAAATGTACGGTACAATGGATTTTTTTCCCCTCAAAAACCAACATTTGCTCATTCTTTTCTATTTCATAAATATCCAAGACTAAATTGCTTCCTAAAACCTGAATTTGGAACAGTAAGATTAGAGGGATTAAAAACTTATTTTGCAAGGTGTATTATAAACAGGAAAAAAGCTGCTGTTGGCAAATGCTCAATCAAGGTAAGAAAACGCAGAGGAATGACAATCATTTTTGGAAGAAATTAAATCAATTGTCTCATAGACTATTCCATATTCTGGTTTTGATCTGTAAGCCAATCTAAAAAGTTTTAAATAAATTCAGCCTATTTACATTTATCAAAATAATTGATAAGTTTTGTCTTTTATAACACAATTATATTTACTATGTGTCTTTCATTAAGTTGTCTATTTTCTTTGCTTTTTAAACTTTTTCTTTTATTGTGTAGTAGTTTGTAGTTAAGATATAGGTTTTTTTTTTAATTATCTTAATACTTTCATTTCCTTAGTCTCCTTTCTCCTTAGTTACAGTCAACTACTTTGTCAACTTCAAAAAATTTTCTTTGACTTCTACCCATCACCCTTCCATCAGTTATAAGTGTATTTTACTTTCTTTTTTTCCCATTTTTTGGATGTGCTACTTTGACAGAGCAAAGAATATTTACATGCTAATTTCTCTCTCATTCTCACTTTGTTGTAATCTTAGATCTACAAATAAGTATATTTAACCCTCATTACCAGTTCTTTTGCTGGTTTCCTTAATCATCTCTTTGTTAAATGAAGTTCATCCTTTAGTAGATTCCCCAGGAAAGATTCTTGGGTAGCCTCAATATTTGAAGAACATCTTGGCTGGATATAAAATCCTTTATTTCCCTCCCATTCTTTCTGTAAGTTTACAAAGAGGGTTGCTGCACTCCTTTCTTACTTTGATTATTGCTGACAAGAAATCTGAGGCTGACCCAATTTTCTTTCCCTTCTAAGTGAGTTTTTGATTTTGCCCAGAAAACCAGAGGGATCTTTTGTTTATTCTTAAGTTCAATGATTTTACTAGGATATATCTCACAGTTGACTTCTGGATTGATTTTTTTTTTTTGAGATAAAAGATGAATACATTCAAACTATCCAAGTCTTCCTTTATTTCAGGGAACATTTCTTGAATCATAGTACTGAATATTACTTCCCTTTCATTGAAAACTGGAGTGTTGGAGGACAGGGTTAGGGAAGACTTTTACTCTATGTGTTCTGTGCCATATGTTACCTAATCAAAAATAAATAAAAGTTTTAAAAACCAGAATATTCATTTAATATGTTGAATATGCTATCCAATGTATGTCACTCATTATAAATACAAATAGAATGAAATATTAAAGGTACTGGGATATTAAACAGAGGCTATACAAAACAATTTAATGAAAGCAGGTACTGTGTACTTCTCAAGTAGAAAGGTCACTTTTAGAGCCATTTCTCAATGCTATATTTTTGAATATTCACAAAAGAAATTAGTTTATTGCTTAGAATCAAGAAAAAGTTGTGTTTCTTTTGAAAATTTCATTTGGTTTTAAATTTGTATATGCTAAATTATCATTATGCTTTACTCCTCTCTTTGGCAATTAAAATTGTAATATATATTACAATTTAAAATTTTTAATTAATCAAAACATTAAAAATAGAATTACAAAATGATCCAGTATTTTCATTTAACCCACTGAGTCACCCAGGTGCCCCTAGACTCCTTTGTTTAAAATGTGAATATTTTGGAGTAACCATTTATGTTACCCACTAGAACCTTGTTATACCACATTTTCTTATAACATGGTTTTCTGTACAGCAAATGTTTATGTGAGAACAGAGGGAATGTGAAGATTGGGTAACTTTCTAAAATTTAACAATATTTAAGTTTTTGTGTTGTGGGCCACCATTTAAAATCCAGCCAATGGTGGGCACCTGGTTGGCTCAGTCGGTTAAGCATCTGACTCTTGGTTTTGGCTCAGGTCATGATCTCAGTTTCATGAGTTCGAGTCCTACCTTGTGGGGCTTTACACTGACAGTGCAGAGACTGCTTGGGATTCTCCCTGCCCCACCCCCCTACCTCTCCCCCACTCATGCTCTCAAAAATAAACTTAAAAAAAAAAACAATGAGGAAGGGGTTCAGAAATATCATAAAATTTAGGATAAGTAGTTTTCAATGTCAGGAAGACTGCAATTTTCCCTCAATTTCCATTGCATTCCCTTTCCAGACTGATTTTTTCAAAGTGGAAGTACTAATTTTCCCTTGGGGCAGGAAGTGTGGTAGAGAGGGAAAAATTCTTTTGTCTACTTAAATAAATACTTGGATTTGAAATCTAAATTTGTCAGTTCCAAGCTTCATGACTATGAAAAAATTACTTAACCCCTTGAAGTTCCTTTTTTTTTTTTTTTTTTTTAAATAGAAATGAGCATAACAACACCTACCTCACTTGGCTTTGGAAATTATTGCTAATATGTGAAAAGTGATTAACACAAGTTAAAGCATGTCAACTCACTTTTCTTTTCTGGTTCCTATGCTTCATTTAGAATAACTTTCAAAAAAGCTGCCTCAGCAAACCTGAGCTCCTATGTTATATGACTTAAAGATCATGTGACATTACTTAATAAGTCTGAAATGAAAAAAAATAAGCCCTATGGACAGTTCCCAATTTAGGATTCCTTGCATTAATATTTTTATTGATTTATCCTAAGTAAAAGATAACCCCTCCAGAGGAGACTATGTGGCACCAAGCAGTGGCATTTATTATGATATTCCTATATTATTTTCAATTTCCTGTATCTCATCGATTGATTTTAGGAATAAGGCATGTGGGTATCTATGATTGTGAAAGACTAGTGTATATTAGAGAATCCAAAGTTCATAGACTTAGGTAAGAAATAAGCGTGTAAGAGATAATACTTGAGGGTAACAGAAAGCCCTCACACTTTTAGTAAAAAACTGGTTGTTCTATAGCCATCACAAAAACATCCACCTGAAATAGTTTTATTTCTATCTAATCAATCACTGACTGTTCCATAGCCATGGTTACAAGAAATCACCAAAACTGATTTTAAATTTTATTAATCAATCAATGACAGTAGCTTCAGTGAATGTATTTATGAAAGTCAACCAGACAGCGATAGCCTCATGCTTTGAAAGTCAGCCACTGGGTAGCAGACTCATTCCATTGAACACATTTCTAAGGCTGCCATTAACCCATTCTACTTCTGTAACCAATACAAATGCACTTTTATATCCAATATAAGATATGTTTCGAAGACTGCCATGACAATAGTCTTTCCTCTATGGCAAACATATCTCAAAACAAACATGTCTTCCCCTCAAACCTGCATAACATCAGTGGTTTACTTTGCTCAAATGAGACTGTATCCAGCATTGCTCTCCCTTAATTAAGAAAATGATAGATTTAACCCCGAGTTTTGTTTCAAATCTTGAGTAGTAGTCTCAAACATTGACATCTTCCTATCTGATTTAATGGAGGAAATAAAAGCTGTTAAGCAGACTATTTTCAAGCATTTAAAAAACATTGTGATAATCACTAGGAGTTAGTATGCATTTCTCAAGAGAACTTCAAGCAATATAACTTTAATTTCTTTGCTGCTTCAGTTAATTTCACAATATTTATTGAATATCTACTATGATGGAGTCACCATTCAAAGAATTGGACAGACATAAACTAATAATACATGGTGCATTCCTTCTTACAATATAGTCTTAGAACATAGTGACAGAGACAGATTACACATATAACTATAGCAAAATGCAAGGAATTCTGTAATTGGAGTCTGTACAGTGTACTAAGATAATAAAGATAAAAGATTTTCTATCTTTGTGGTGATAGCTGGTTTGAGGATGGAGCTTCACTGAGTAAATAACATTCAAGTTGCATCTTGAAAAATGTATGGACGTTGAAGCAACAGAGACAGGAGATGATAAACTAGCATCTTCAAAGGCTAGCATCTGCAAATACCATGAGAAAGACTCAAGGCATGAGCAAGTATGGGATATTTATTTAGTGAGTGCCAGGAAGTACATAGTGATGGGTAAATGAAAGGAATAACAGTGATAATACAGGCAGATATGAGGGAAAATTTTGTGGAGAACCTTTTGTGAACACAGAATTGAAGAGAGGCAAGAGTAAAAGCCAGTTATCCATAACTGACATAGCACAAGTCCAAAATAGTTTAATGAATGCCTGAGCTCAGGCCAAGGAAAAGACGATAAGCAACAGCAAGAAGTTGGTTGGATGATGGTGCTATTACATAGGCAAAACTTGCTAGAAAGGGTTATGGATGTATGGCAAGATGAGGAATTTAACATATGAGATATGTTGAATGTGAGATGCACTTGAACCACTTTGGTGAAGTCATTGAAAATGCAGTTTATGGGCGCCTGCGTGGCTCAGTCAGTTAAGTGTCCGACTTCGGCTCAGGTCATGATCTCGTGGTCCGTGAGTTCGAGCCCCACGTCGGGCTCTGTTCTGACAGCTCAGAGCCTGGAGCCTGTTTTAGATTCTGTGTCTCCCTCTCTCTGACCCTCCCCCATTAATGCTCTGTCTCTCCCTGTCTCAAAAATAAGTAAACGTTAAAAAAATTAAAAAAAAAAAAAGAAAATGCAGTTTATTTATGAATCTTAAGCTCAGTGCAGGACTTAGAGATACTCAACATTTGGTATGTAGCTGTGTTACATCTGATCCTCTAAGAAGTAGATGCTAAGATGGGATCAAGTATGCAAAAGAATTATTAGGGGAGACTCTCATGAAGGAGAAAGAGGAGAAAGACAGGAGAAAGCTGGTCTGACACCAAGGAGGGGGGAGGTAGAAGGTTTGGGTGGAAAGAGTTGCACTGCAGCACAACTGAAGAGAGTTTTCTTCAAGCTGAAGGGAGTCCTTGAACCAGTCACTTATTAGAGGAGTCCTGTGTGCTGCAGGGGTAGGTTTGCACTAGAATCCCACCACACTCAGTCATTAGCTGCGAGCAGCCTAGGGGAAGCATGGCTGTGGCACAGATGTGGTAGTGGGCCCATAAGGGCAGTAAGTGGGGCTGTTAGTCAATTCTGTTCCCCACAACAGGAGATTTGAGCAGCACATTTTCATGGCTGCTACAGTAAGTGAAAGTTGATTTTATGATTCACTCATGTAGAGGAATGAGCACCCAAAGAAGATGTGGGAAAGACTCTTGAGTTACCCTGTATAAGAGATCATGAAGGATAGATCAGTCAATATCTAGAATTGATCAGAGGAGTTAGGACCAGCATCTTATAATTGAGAGATTCAAGAAAGAGACTATGGTCAACAGCATTAAGGGCTACAGATATGATAAATAGGATAAAGACGTGAAACAACAGAATTTAAGACTTGTGGGTCACAGATGACCTTGGAAAGAACAGATTCAGTGGAAGGATGTGATTGCAGCAGATTATGAAACTTCCTAATAAAACCTGCAGTGAAAGAAGAACATAGACATATATACTAGCTGAAGAGGGGCAAGAGACCGAGGAAGGTGAGCTTTAGGGTAAAGAGAGTTAAGCATATTTGCTGAAGGAAAAAAGCAATCAGTGAAGAAGGAGAGATGATAGAGCAGCATCTGGAAGATAAGGATGAGTGTTAATATATATAATGTTGTAGTTGGAAGAGGAAATTTGATTACTGGGTGTATATTGTCTGTTTTCTAGAAAATAGTATTTTTTTTTCCCTCCTGGATATAAGTGAAAAAAAAAAAAAAACCTTGCAAGTTTGAGGAGTATAAAAACACAAAATGGTCACCTTAGTAAATGAGAAAGGTCTCTAGAGACAAATGACAGGATTGCCCAGTAGCACTGAGCAACAAATTTGAGGTTGGAAATGGTAAATAGGTAATAAGTTTAAGCGATCCAGTTACGCAATATTCTCCAGCAGTGTTTGGCAGCTTTGAAGTACCTGTTGAGCAAGCAGATGGTTGGATTAATCCCATGTTAGGGACTGATAATTCAGATGGGCTGGAAGGACAACGTGTTGAGAGACTGGAGGATATAGGCAAGAATTCATTGAATTAGTGGTTCAGGCTAAGTGGGGAAGGAAGAAATAAGGCTACTAATTTGGGAGTAATGCCATACAAAATATGATGCTGAATAACTTTTTTTTAAGTTTATTTGAGAGAGAGAGAGAGAGCACACGCACAAGGGCGAGCACATGAACAAAAGTGAGTCGGGGAGGGGCAGAGAGAGAAGAGAGAAAGAATCCCAAGCAAGCTCTGCACTGACAGGGGAGCCCAAAGCAGAATTCAAACTCAAGGAAACGTGAAATCATGAACTGAGCTAAGAGTCACATACTTAATCAACTGAGATACTCATAGTATATGAGTATATAACTTTTATACTTATGGAGATGTGTAAGTGTATTTTGACAAAAAATAGTGGAGTGAGATGAATTAACTATATTCCGGATGTCATGTGAACACCTGGGTATTAAGCTGAATGAAATCATGAATTCTATAATTAGCTCTCTTTAGCTCAAGATTTATGCCTGTGATCTAGATAAAGATGTGCTTATCTAAAGAACAAAGAATCAATATTTAAAATATTTTATGATAGAGCCAAACAGAATAAACTCATTCTTAGTCTTCATCTTGATAGTAAAAGGCACTATCTTTCCTAAGCGCTTAATACAAAAGGATAGGCACCGTCCTTAAGTCTTCTTTTTCTCACATTACACATTCAACCATGGGCAGCTGTTTTCAGCTCTACCTGGAAGATGTATCACAGCTTTTCCATATATCAGCACTTTCATAATATTACCTTACTCCATGCCCCTATCGTCTCTCATCTAGGTCACTGCAAAAGTCTCCTAATTGCTCTCCACATCCATATTTCCTTCCTTACCGTCTCTTCTCCACTGAAACAGCCAGAGCTATTCTTCAACAATACAAATCAGCTCATGTCATTCTTCCTCTCAAAAGTCTCATTACACTTTCCAAAATTCCACACCATCACTGGGGTCTACGGTGTCCTGTATCATGTGGTTCCTGGTTACATATTTACTTCATCCGGTACTACTATCCACTTCATTCACCGGGTTTTAGCCACACTGGCCTCCCTGCTGTTTCATTAATCATTTTTTTATATTGTTTATTTGTTGACATGATAAATTTTAGCAATATTGGGTTATAGAAACATTGAAATTGTCTTGACCTGTTTCATTTTACTTTTTTAAAAAAATGTGGTTACTAGAAAATTTTAAATTGTGTATGTGGTTCAAATTTTACTTTTATGGGACAGCTTTGGTTGGTGTCTCTGTGTTGTTACTACCTCAGTGTGTTTTCCCCCATGTGACTAGGAGTATGCTGGGGGCTGCTCTTGGGCAGCAAGGACAGCAGTCAGGAAAAAGACCTAGATGTGGAGCAGAAGAGAATGAGAACAAACGGAAACTCTCTAAACACTGTCTATCACTGCATTTGCCTGTTAAGATCTATAGAAGTGATAACCACTACCTCCTCCTGCCCTCTGAATCTTATGCAAGTTCCTTTTTTAATTGCTCTAACTCAGAACTATACAGGGATGGGAGTAATGAGAAACATAGTTCCCAGACTGACCAGTTTGTCAGAACAATTGGAACAATAGAACAAATCAGCATGGTTTCTAAACGAGTACCCTGGACTGGTAGGTGTTGGAAACCATGTCACAAGAAGAATTGTCTTATGAAACTGAAGATAATTATTCTGGGGTGAATAAGAGAAGATCAAAAATGGGCGAAGTATTAGAAACACTGTTGTGGGAAAAAAAAATGTTGACTTCATAAGTATATACCCTTCCAATTTTCTCTCCTTACCCCCATGAAAACATATCAATATTTTTTACTGATTAAAAATTGCTTCCCACATATTCTTAGTACTCTTCAAGAATGGACACAATGGGAGTTCCAGGAATGACCAATTCAATTCCAATTCCACATAGGGAAGAACTTTCTAACACCTAGAATTGTGAACAGATAGAGTAGACCATCTCTAAAAGTGGTGTGCTACATGTCAACTGGAGGTATTTCAAACCTGGTATACAAACCAAAGAAACTGGATGACCATTTAACAAGTGAACTGAAGAAAGGATTTGTGAACCTCTCAAAAGTTTGGATTCACTGACCTCTGAAGTCTTAACTAAATCTAAAATTTTATGATAGTCTTCATTCATTAGTACTCAATCATTTCCAATTACCACTTAACTAAACCTTAGCTTTCCATTCTAGTTAGGAAAATCTTTACTTCATCTAGAGATATGCCTAGAACTTAAAATCTCCATTCTTTGATTTTTGCATAGCCTTGGTCTCCTGGAAAAAATGTTTGTAGGTTTTGCATAGAAAGTGCATCAGCAGTCTTTTCCTGACTCTTTATTCTGATAACTATAACTCTTTTAGTATTGTTAATTGACATAAAATTATATTTTTCTTCTTTTAAGAGTAATGTGTACTCATTAACATAACAAAGTATAAAAAAGAAAATAAGTTACCCCAAAGTCCACAATCCAGAAATAAATTCTCCTAAAATATGTTAGTGTAATTCCATCTAGTTTTTCAAGCAGATATATAGATTATTTTGTGTAACTGATGTCATCCCATATATATAGTTATAGCTCATGTTTCACTTAACATAAGGTTTGAGTTTTCCACTATACAAATCAACCTTCTTTCTTTATTTATTTTTTAGTTTATTTTTTGAGAGATAGGAAAAGAACAGGGGAGAGGGAGAGGGAGAAGGAGAGGGAGAATCCCAAGCAGGCTCTGCACTGTCAGCACAGAGCCTGATGCTGGGTTCGAACTCAGAAACCATGAGATAATGACCTGAGCCGAAATCAAGAGTCAGATGCTTAACTGACTAAGCCACCCAGATGTCCTGACCCTTTTTAAAGACCTAAATATTAATAATATTCCATTAATTGAAAATTTCAAAATTTGTTTAAATATTTCACTGCTATTAGATTTTTAGGTTGTTTCTAATATCTAATTTTTACTATTTAAAGGAATAGATAATTGATTCCTTAGTTAATTACCTAGCAGTCATCATTGACTTGTCTTAGCTCCTTTGAATTACTATTAACTATCCTCTAAATTTTTCACTTATATATTCTTTTCCAATTCCTCTGGAATGTGGGACAAAATTATTTTTGAAACTTCTATCAGATAACTCCAGATTATTGTATTATAACTTTTATCATGATTATTTTAAAAATAAGTAACATTAAATTACCTTAAATGTAGTGGTTAGAGTATGTAACACACCCGGCTACTTATTATATCTTGAGACTATGTCATGACCTTTGTTAGGGCAATTTGTTCTAAAGTGTGCCCTAGAAAAATGTGATTTAGTTCAAAAATCTTAAGAGAGATTAATGTCTTTCCTAAGATAGTCTTAAAAAAAAAGAAGAAAAGCCCTTCATAGAGTAAAATGTCAGAAGATTTAAGAATCTATTTGGAGCTTAAGCTGGGGCTTTTCCCAATTCTAAGTGTGGCTCAAGTGAGGAATTATTGTTCTTTTTGATGTTAAGAAGAGCAGATAAAGAGAAATAAAGTGGATGAGTGGAATTATTGGAACAGAGGTTCCTGATACTTCCAGGGATATCTGTTATTACCAGACTCTGGACTTCTGAGTTAAGTTACATAAATTTCTCTTCCTCAATACCTAACAAAATGAGAAAATTATATATAATATACATATAAAACAATAAAAAAAGACAGAAACATGATGTAACATGTAAGCTTCAAAAACACAATCAAATAAAAAAAACACACAAAAAAAACAAAGTTCAAGAGGGAAGTAGAGGGTTTTGGAGAGGAAAGGCAGACCAAGTGGGGTTTAAACTGCTCCCAAATCCAGAAGGCAGTCTGGTATCTTGACTAAGTCTTGATATTCTCAAAACATCACCAAACTATGAAATATCATATATATATAATATGTATATGCATATGTAATCATGGTAGAAATTGTTACCAGAAATTATAGGGAAATGGAGAAAATGAAAGTTGATGCTCTCAGAAATAAAGTACCCACAGCTACACTCTGAATTTCAAATACAGTCTACAGTTTAATGGTACTCTTTTCTCCTCCCCCATCCCCTATGGTACCAGGGTGCATCCCCAGTCATACTCAGAAAACCCTGGTCTAGGATACTAAACCAAATATCAGAACCTATATCAGAACCCAGATGTCCTTCTACCTTAGCCCTTTTTCCCTGTCTCCTCCCCTTGAGAAAATCTACTGAATACAGAAATTAATACTTTCAGATTTTCACACTGTAACTCACAGGAAAGATGAGAGACAGAGACAGACAGACACACAGAGAATTAATGAGACTAGTGAAAAGCTACTTAAGTCACTGCTGCACAGTATTAGACAATTAAAATGTCTACACACAGCTCTCCAAGTATGAGGAAAAGAAAAATAATGACATTGTACCTCACAAGCTTACTACAAATTATAAATAAATAAATACATAATAAATAAATAAGTCTACACAAATAAAGATAGTCTATATGTGTATGATAGCAAACTTTATGGTGGTGGAATTCAGAATGAAGTTTAAAAATTTGTCTTTTCTTACATGGTTTGAATTTGTTTCAATGCACAAAATATCTTTAAAAATAGGTGACAGTGACTTCTGAGAACTACGGTGGAACAAAAAGATCCTAAACTCACTTTGTCCCCTGGATACACCTAGCTAACGCTAGTATCAGTGTAAATAACCCCCCAAATGACCTAAAGACTGGTGGAACAGACACTCCACAGCTAAATGTTTTTAAAAAGGCCACATTGAGAAGGTGAGAAAGGGTAGAGGAGTCAAAAGTCAAATGGACCCACAGGACTGTCTGTGGGAGGGAGGACCACCACAGGTAAAGAGAAGGAAAGGAGCAGACTCCACACATCAGGTACTCCATACACCAGAGACACACACTGGGAAGATGAATCCCCACAGCATTTGGCTTTGAAAACCAGATGGACTTAACACCATGAGTACTTACAATCAGTGGGATTTAACATCTGGAAATTAAAAATGAGCAGGCTTGGGTCTGGGAGAGCCAGAGGGCTATAGGAAACTGAGTCCTGCCCTTAAAGAAACAGCAAAGCAAACAGCCTTGCTGAGACACAGCCTAGAAGCAGCAGTTTGAAAAATGCCTGAGGTTTTCAGGCATGAGATTAATTTACTAATCTCAGAACGTGTGCTGGAGGGGCAGGGATCTTCAAAAAACTTCTCCAAGAGCAAAAGAGGCGGTGGGCACCATTTCCCTTCCCTGTCACCCATAATACATATACAGACACCTGTGGGAACCTATTCAGTGTGAACATTCTCTACCTAGTTTTGAAAAAGCATGCCTGCCCTGCATTCTTCTGTGGACCCACCACCTCGTAACTATCCTCAGCAGTTCTCCAGTGACTACAGGTCCCCTCCCACAGAAGACCAGTGTACATCTTGCTAACACTGCACCCCTGCCCCTGTATTCTTCTACAGACCCACCTCATCCAACATGCTCTTGGCAGGAATCCATCCAAAGCAGCCCCACCATGTGGTAGTGTGCAAGCAGCAATGAGAGGGGCCAGCGACAGTCCAAAGTGACTCCTGTCCTGAGAAGAGAGGAAGATAACTCCACAGACCAGTCCTACTGTGGCCCTGGAAGTGGGCTGGAGGCAAACAGTTGGTCTGACTTCAGGCCCTGCCCACCAACAAAAGTCTCCAAGATAGAGCACTCTGGGGGTTGGCATGACTGCAGTTCTGGCCATTGCTTGGTCTGACCCAAATCTAACCCAAGGAAGCCTCAGACTGGCCCATTAACAACAGAGACACCAAACCCTGCCCACAACAAAGAGAGTCATTGTAGATAACTGAACTGAAGGCAAACGTGGCTTAGTGATGGTAGGATGCATGCAACACACATAAGAGACTTCTATGAAAGATGAGAAGAAGAAGAAAAGAACAGTGACCTGGAAGACAGAGTAATAGAAAGTAATCAAGCTAAACAGGGCAAAGAAAAAAAAAAAAGTAATAAAAGAGAATACATAAGGGAACTCACTGACACCATCAAGCATAACATTCATGTTATAAGGATCCAAAAAGGAGGACAGAGAGATTAAAGGGGGCAGACAATTTATTTGAGGAAATAATAGTTAAAAACTTCCCAAATCTGGGGAAAGAAACAGAAATCTAGATCGAGGAGGCACAGAGAGCTGCCAACAAAATCAACCCAAGGAAGTCCACACCAAGACACATAGTAATTAAAATGAGAAAAATTAGTGATAAAGAAAGAATTTGAAAAGCAGCAAGAGAAAAGAAAGGTTACATACAATGGAAACCCTGTAAAGTTATCAGCTGATTTTTCAGCAGAAACTTTACAGGCCAGAAGAGAATGCCATGATGTGTTCAAAGTGCTGAAAGGGAAAACAAACAAACAAACAAACAAAAACCTGCGGCCAAGAATAGTCTATACAGCAAGGCTATCATTCAGAATAGAAGGAGAGATAAAGAGTTTCCTAGACAGACAAAATCAAAGGAATTCATCACCGCTAAACCAGTCCCATAAGAAATGATAAAGAGGACTCCAAATGGAAAGGAAAGACTATAAGTAGGAGTAAGAAAAGTGGGAAGCACAAAAGCAGTAAAAATAAAAGCTGTCAAGGAATTCACAAAATAAAAGGATGTAAGGTATGACACAATATACCTAAAACATGGGGAAGAGAAGATTAAAACTTTAGTGCTTTCAGAATGAGTTAAACTTAAGTGACTGCTATATGCTGAAGATGTTGCATATAAATCAATAGTAACCACAAATAGAAAACAAGTGCTATACAAAAAATAGAAAGAACTCCGAATATATCAGTAAAGAAAGTAAGCAAACCATGAGAGAAGAGAGCAAAAGAACAGAGAACTACAAAAACAACCATAAAACAAGTAACAAAAATGACAATAAGTACATACATATCAATAAATACTCTAAATGTGAGTAGACTAAATGCTCTAGTTAAAAGACATAGGAAGATGAAAAGATAAAAAAGTGTGAATCATCTATATGCTGCCTACAAGAGACTCACTTCAGACCTAAGGATACATGCAGATTGAAAGGGCTGGAAAGGCATTGATTATGCAAATGGAAGTAAAAAGAAAGCCAGGGAAGCCATATTTACATCAGACAAAATAAACTTTAAAACAAAGACTGTAACAAGATACAAAGAATGATTCTATATAATCATTAAGGGGACAAACCAACAAGAAGATACAACAATTGTAAATATTTATGCACCCAACATGAAGGCATCCAAATACATAAATCTTCTAAACACAAACATGAAGTAATCAATAGTAATACAGTAATAGTAGGGGACATTAATACTCCACATACATCAATGGATATGTCATCCAAATAGAAAATCAACAAGGTAACAGTGGCTTTGACACATTGGAACAGATGGGTCTAACAGATATATTCAGAATATTCCATCCAAAAAAGGTGGAATGTGCATTCTTAACAACTGCACATGGAACATTCTCCAGAACAGATCACATGTTAGGCCAAAACCAAGTTTGAACAATTTTTTAAAAATCAGTCATATCATGCATCTTTTCTGACCACAATGCTATGAAATAAGAAATCAACCATAAGAACAAATCTGGAACGAACACAAATGCATGGAAGTTAAAAAACATGCTACTAAACAATGAATGGGTCAACCAAGAAATCAAAGAGGAAATAAAAAAATAGACAAATTAAAGTGAAAACACAACAGTCCACAATCTTTGTGGTGCAGCAAAAGCTGTTCTAAGAGGGAACTTTACAGTAATACAGGCCTTAGTCAAGAAGCCAAAAAAACCTCTCAAATAAACAAATAATAAATAAGTATCTCAAATATCAAATAAAACTTACACCTAGAAAGAAGGAGCTAGAAAATGAACATAGCTCCATATCAGTAGAAGGAAGGAAATAATAAAGATTAGAGCAGAAATAAATAGAAACTAAAAAAACCAATAGAACAGAACAATGAAACCAGAGATGGTTGTTTAAAAAGATAAACAAAATTGATAAAACTTTAGCCAGACTCATCAAAAATGAGCGGATCCAAACAAAATCAGAAATGGAAAAGGAGAAATAACTGACACCACAGAAACATAAAGGACTATAAGGGAACATTATGAAAAATTATATCCCAACAAATTGGACAACCTAGAAGAAATGGATAAATTCCTAGAAAGAGACAACCTTCCAAAACTGAATCAGGAAGAAATAGAATATTTAAACAGACTTATCACCAGCAATGAAACTGAATCAGCAATCAAAACACCCTCAACATGCAAAAGTCTAGGACTAGATAGCTTCGTAAGTCCACCAAATGTTTAAAGAAGAGATAATACCTATTCTTCTCAAACTATTCCAAAAAAATAGAAGAGGAAGGAAAGCTTCCAAATTCATTCTATGAGGCCAGCATTATCTTGACACCAAATGAGGTAAAGACACCACAAAAAAAAAGAAAAAAGAACTTCAGCTCAATAACTCTGAAGAATATACATGCAAAAAAAACCTAAACAAAATATCAGCAAACCAAGTCCAACAATATATTTAAAAAATCATTCACCAACATCAAGTGATATTTATTCCTGAGATGCACAGGTGTTTCAATATTCACAAATCAATCAATGTGATACAGCACATCAACAAGAGAAAGGATAAAAAATATATGATTTCAATAGATGCAGAAAAAAAGCATTTGACAAAATACAACATCCATTCATGATAAAAGCACTCAACAGAATGTGTTTAGAGGGAACATACCTCAACATAATAAAGGCCATATATGAAAAACCTGTAGCTAACAGTATAATCAATGCTTAAATACTGAAATCTTTTTCTCTAAGATCAGGAAAAAGATGGGGATGTCCACTCTCACCACTTTTCTTTAACATAGTACTGGAAGTTCTAGTCACAGCAATCAAAACAAGAAAAAAAAAAACAGCATTCAAATTGGTGAGGAAGTAGTAATACTTTCACTATTTGCAGATGACATGATACTATATATAGAAAACCTGAAAGACTTCACCAAAAAACTACTAGAACTGATAAATGAATGCAGTAAGGTTGCTGGATATAATGTCAATATATAGAAATCTGTTGTTTTATACATTAATAATGAAGTAGCAGAAACATATATTAAGAAAACAATGCCATTTTTACAAATCAACCAAAAAAAAAACCCAAAATACTAAGGAATAAACTTAACAACGTAGGTGAAAGACCTATACTCAGATAGCCATGAAACACTAATTGAACACAAAGAAATTGGCAACAACACAAACAAATGGAAAGATATTCCTTGCTCATGGATGGGGAGAACAAATATTGTTAAAATGTCTGTATTTTCCAAAGCAATCTACAGATTTACTACAGCTTCTATCAAAATACTGACAGTGTTTTTCACAGAACTAAAACAAATAATTCTAAACTTGGTATGGAACCACAAATCACCCTGAAGAGCCAAAATAATCTTGAGAAAGAAGAAAACTGGAGGTATTACAATCCCAGATTTCAACATATACAACAAAGCTGTGGTAATCAAAACAGGATAGATTAGCACAAAAGTAAACACATAAATCAATGGAAGAGAATAGAGAGTCCCACAAGTCCACAATTATATGGCCTATTAATTTTTGACAAAGGAGGCAAGAATACACTATGGGAAAAAGTCCCTTCCACAAATGGTGCTGATTTGCAGCAATGTGGATGGAACTGGAGGATATTATTATAAGTGAAATAAAGTCAGTAAAAAAAGACAGGTATCATATGTTTTCACTCAAATGTGAAACTTGAGAAACTTAACAAAAGACCATAGGGGAAGAGAGGGGGAAAAATAGTTACAGAGAAGAAGAGAGGCAAACCATAAAGAATCTTAAATACAGAGAACAAGCTGAGGGTTGATGGAGGGTGGGGGGGCAGGGGAGAGGGGAGAGGCATTGAGGAGGGCATTTGTTGGGATGAGCACTGAGGTTGTATGTAAGTGATGAATCACGGGAATCTATCCCTAAAACCAAGAGCACACTATATACACTGTATGTTAGCCAACTTGACAATAAATTATATTTTTTAAAAAAAGCAAAGCAAAAACAAAAACACAAACAAAAACACAAACAAAAACAAATGGTGTTGGGAAAACTGGATAGCAACATGCAAAAGAATGAAATTGGACCACTTTCTTATACCATACATGAAAAGAAACTCAAAATGGATTAAAGAATTAATTAAATTTGAGACCTAAAACCATGAAAATTCTAGAAGAGAGCACAGGCAGTAATTTCTCTGACATCTTCTGTAGCAGAATTTTTTTTAAATGCGTCTCCTGAGGCAAAGAAAACAAAAGCAAAAATAAGTTTTTGGGACTACATCAAAATAAAAAGTTTCTGCAAAGCAAAGGAAACCTAACACAATAAAAAAAGACAACCTACCAAATGGGAGAAGCCATTTGCAAATGGCATATCTGATAAAGGGTTAGTACTCAAAATACATAAAGAACTTTTACAACTTAATATTTTTTTAAAAAAGCCTAATTAAAAAATACGAAGAAAACATGAACAGATATTTCTCCACAGAAGACATACAGATGGCTAACAAACACATGAAAAGATGCTCTACATCACTCATAATCAGGGAAACACAAATCAAAACCACAATGAAATATCACATCACACCTGTCAGAATGGCTAAAATGTGAGGATGTGGAGAAAAAGGAACCCTCAGGTACTGTTGATGGGAAAACAAACTGTTGCAGCTACTGTGGAAAACAGTATGGAAGTTCCTTAAAAAATTAAAAATAGAATTATATGATCCAGTAATTCCACTACTGGGTATTTACCCCCAAAATACAAAAAATACTAATTCAAACAGATACGTTTACCCTTATTTTTATTGCAGTATTATTTACAACAGTCAAATTATGGAAGCCGCCCAAGCATCCATCAATGTGGTATATAGATACAATGGAATATTATTCAACCATAAAAATGAATGAAATCTTACCATTTACAACAACATGGGTGGATCTAGGTGGTATAATGCTAAATGAAATATGTCAGTCAGAGAAAGAAATACAATATGATTTCACTCACATGTGGATTTTAAGAAACAAAACACATGAACAAAGAAAAAAAAGAGACAAATGATAAAACCAGACTCTTAACTATAGAGGATTGGTGGTTACCAGAGGGGAGGTGTGTGGGGGATGGGTGAAACAGGTGAAGGGGATTAAGAGTACAGTTGTCACAATGAGCACTGAATAATGTATAGAATTGTTAAATCACTATATTGTGCGCCTGACTAATGTAAGACAGTGTGTTAATGATCCTGGAATTAAGAAGAAATGTCTCAAAAATTTAAAAAAAATAAAATGTGTGGTAGTTTTCAAATGGAAGCAAATACTTAAAGGCGTTAGCTTTTTTCTTTTTCAATTACAGTATACAAAACATTTGTTACTTCATTATCATTCCCTTTACAGAATATGGATGCCTAAATTAATCTCTAGGTACCTGAAAGTGGCTGAAATTTTTCTAAAAGTTATTCAGTTATAATCATCCAATAGTTTGGACACCAGGAGGACAAATAAGCAGGAATCCCTTAACCCTGAGATACGTGGTAGGAGGAGGATTTGGCTACCCTCTGTTCCCTGGTTTAAATGTTTATCCATAAAAGGCTTCTCTTTGAAGGGCTGGAAATTGAGAACTTTTTTAATTAGCTCCACAAGTTAGGAATTACTGAGAGCTCAATCTTTTCATTTCAAAACTGGTACCTAGTCTTGAACCTTCCCTGACTATACTGTCACCTCTGTAATCTAACCTGCTTTTCCAAAAGTGATATTCCAGGATCCTCCTTTGGAATGAAAGTACATTTCTCACGCCATAACTTTTTCTCTCATTGTTCCTTTATCAGTAATGTCCCCTCTATTCTGAAGTTAGTGAAATTCACCAGACTTTCAAGGCTGAGCGCATGGCTCTAAATACTTCAAGACTGTAAAACTATAAAGACATTTCTCCCTCTCTGAATAATGGAACAATGCATTGCCTATTTTCTATAGTGGTACTCATTGGCTATTACCTGCATTGGTATTTAAGTCTATATTATGGCTAAACTTTCATACATATTCTCCTGGTTTTCTCTATTAGATTGTGTTCTCTCCCAGGGCAACTAACCAGGGTTTGTTAAGAGTTCTTTACATTCACTATGAGAGTAGGATCTATTCCTGTGTTGAAATGAATCCCAGCAGAGGGACTTGACCCATTTTCAGGATCTCAGATCCTGGAGCCCTGGGTGTCAGGCACTAGCTCAGAAAAGAGGAGCAGGTTCATGGGCTGGTACTGAAAAGACATGGGGCTCAACTGCATACATATAGTTGGCCCATAAATCTCAACATCTTCAAGACAAAGATTTCATTTCTTTACCGACTGCAACTCACACTTAAAGCTGTATGTGTCCTTTTATATTTCTTTGGTCTAATTCCCCAGGGTAAAATTGTAATGTGGTATTTAGAAGCACTGACTTGAGAGAGAGATTCCCTGGGCCTTAATACCAGTGGTACCACTTCCTAGCTACGTGAACTTATTCAACTGATTTACTATTTCTGTCTCCTGGGTCCTCCTTTATAAAACAAGGAAAATAATACCTACCCCTGTGGTAGCTGCTCTACTAGAGAAATATACAACAAACTAAGGATGTGCAAAATGAAAGATTACTAACTCTACTGGAGCTAAAAAATCCTAAAGAAATCATCATGGAAAAACTGATCTTCAAGTTACTGATTACTGAACTGGCATTAGGTTAAACTACTTGGAACATTGCAAATGCCAATATGTTAAATATTATTACTATTAGTTTTTCCCTGGTGCTAGGAAGAACTAGGAACAGGGGTGGGGAGAGGTCCTGAATGGACCCACTTTTTGCTGGGTTTGGATTCGAGAGCTTCATGTGATTCTTTATGTCCATAGTGCCAGTACAATACTGTCCAAAAAGCAGAGATAAAACAGCCTTGTTAAATAAGTGTATTATTGATCAAAACAAACCAAACGAGTGAATTACCTAGATGTGAAATACTAGACCTACATACACCACATACACGTGTTCATAAAAATCTGAAAGGACATGCCTTTTTATAGTACTCATTAATTATTTAGATTTCTTTAGGCATCTTGTCATAGCAAATAAACAACAGACTTGCTTTATCAAAACTCATGGATTTCTGCAAACATTTTCCCAGTTCATGAAAGCATCTGAGCTGATATCTTGACTTTTGACTTACAATGTATGAAACAGTTTGTTACATTTTCAGTTATTAAAATATATATTTCCTATAGTTTATTGAGAATTTTTATTCTAGATTTTACTGTTCTATAATTTAAATCTAAAAAGCAATATCTAAATAGGCCTACTCCTCATAAACCATGAAGGCAAATGTAGACTATCATTCAAAGTCTGGCACAGTTCCAGGCATACAGTTGGGGTTTTATAAATATCTGTTAAAAATATTCTATTTCAAATACATACCTTGGATGCTCTCTGGATATCCTACAATTGCAGAATATTAAGGTTGGGAGGAATTTATGTGTCATATGATCCAGATGCCTTGTTTTATAGCTTAAAACAGTCAGCTTATAAGTAATACACTGAAGGATAGACAAAACGTGTCCTCATGTTCAAGTCTCATGACCTTGACTCCAGTATTAGCTCATTAAAATGATCTGAATTTGGTGTGGAGAAACAGACCTACCAGAAAATACTTGTAATCCATCATATCACCTGTTCTACTGGAAGAATGTATTACAGACATTGATGTGCAGAATAGAGGATCTCTTTGTTGGGAGTATGGGAGTAAATGCAGTAGATCCTGTGTTCTGCACAGGAGATGTTAACATTGCCTCTTGATGATTAAGAGTTTGATGGGTGGGGGCTCCTGGGTGGTTCAGTCAGTTAAGCATCCTACTCTTGAATTCAGCTCAGGTTTATGCGCTGACAGCATGAAGCCTGCTTGGGATTCTTTCTCCCTCTCTCTCAAAACAAAAAAAAAAAAAAAAAAAAAAGGAAAGGGGACTTTGATGGGTGAATATTGGGGGAAAGGGTGCCAATGATGTAGGTTGAAAGGTCATTCTAGGCAAAAATAATAGAAAGACCTAAGGTTTGAAGCATGAAAAAAGAAGTGTAAGGGAGCATAGCAGGCCAGAGAGCCCTTTATATGGAGAAGGAACTTTTTGGAGATTAAATTTCAAAGGATAGCATCATGTCCAAACCATAATGAACTCTGCATAACATTTTAAGGAATTTGATCTTTGTCTTTAAAAGGATTAACAATTTTTAGGGGAAAAAAAGCTGGGTTTATTAGGCTTATGCTATAAAAGGATTATTTTGGCTTCCATAAATGAATTCTGGAAGGCAGGACTGAAGTCTAGAAAACCCATCAGGAACTGTTCAAACAATTTAGGAAAAAGACAATGGGGTTTGAATTAAAGCAGTGGTAATAGGACTGGAAGAAAATGATAGGTTTGAGAAGACCTTGAACACAGAGCTCACAGGACTTCAGAACTGTAAGAAGCAAGCAGTAAAGTAAAAGCCATAAACCAGCATTGTGCTCAGGTCCATATTTTGGAGGAGAAATAGATTTTGAGGGAAATTGCTGAATTTGATGGGAAATATATTTGGTTCAAGATACATATACAGAGAGAACTTTTGAGTAAGCAGTTAATACTTTCACAAGAAACCCAGGCAAAAAGCCTGGGTAGAAAATGGTGATTTAGATGTCCAGATGGGGGATATAGATTTTTGAGGTGAAAAGATTATGGGTAAAGCTATTAGAACTGGATAAGTTGTTAAGACAGAGCACAAGTTCAAGAAGATAATTTATAAATACCTTTAGAAAATGTCAATCTCCAGTGATGTAACAGAGGAAGAAGATACAGAACTAGGATATTCTATATTATTAATAAAAATAATCAGAAAAGCAAATTTAGGATACCTCCAGCTAGAAGGGTTTTGTTTTTTTTTTTACCGTTTTATTTATTTTTGAGACAGAGAGAGACAGAGCATGAACGGGGGAGGGGCAGAGAGAGACGGAGACACAGAATCGGAAGCAGGCTCCAGGCTCTGAGCCATTAACCCAGAGCCCCACGTGGGGCTCCAACTCAGGGACCGAGAGATCCTGATCTGAGCTGAAGTCAGACGCTTAACCAACTGAGCCACCCAGGCTCCCCTAGAAGTTTTTATAATTCAATGCTGAACATCAATACCGCAATAATCTGTATATCATCTTAATCACATACTGGATACATATTATAAAATACCCTTTATTGATTGATTGATTGATTGTGGGTTTTTTGTTATTGGTTTTTTGTTTTTTGTTGTTTTTTGTTTTTTGTTTTTTTTGGTGGGGGTGGTTTAAGAGAGAGACAGAGCACAAGCGGGGAGGGGCAGAAAGAGAGAGACACAGAATGAGAAGCAGACTCCAGACTCTGAGCTGTCAACACAGAGTCTGACATGGGGCACAAAATCATCAACCACGAGATCATGACCTGGGCTGAAGTTGGACACTCAACAGACTGAGCCACCCAGGCGCCCCTAAAATACTCATTATTTAAAATAGGTTTGAAAGGTGGCCTCTTTCTAGCAGTGCACAATACTATCATAAATGACATTCCAAAGAATCATCTCCTAAAAGAAATATCCCTGGTAATCATTAAGATGTCATCTTGATTAAGCCAAGGTCAAGCCCAGTGTTAGTGGTAAATATAGTTTGCATCTCTATTTCCTCTCATATTATTTAACTTACGTATAATCTTATTTATTGTTATTATTAAGTAATAATACTATTACTTAAATATTTTGAGAGAGTGAGTGAGCAAGAGAGGGGGAGGGAGAGAATCCCAAGCAGACTGTGCAGACAGAACATCCATCCCATGGCAATGAAATCATGATCTTAGCCAAAATCAAAAGTCAGATGCTTAACCGACTGAACCACCCTGGTGCCCCTTACTTATATTTTTGGCAGCCATTAATCTCGCTATAATAGTGTAATGTTGCCACGGCAATATTGCTCTCAGTGGAAAAGCCTCTGTATCTGTGGACTTCAAAAGATAAGTCATGAAAATTTCATTATAAAAATGTATTATTTGGACAATTTATCAGTTAGGGTGATATTTTGATTGCTTCTTACTTTTACCATTTTGACCATGATTTATACTTTGGTGCAATCCAGAGCTCATGTTAACTAGTAAAAATAAGATATTTGAGAGTCAACCTTAAATCAGAAAAAAATGAAATTTTTTCTAGATTATTTAAAAACAATGGTATGGGCCATGTCCAAAATTTATAATTGCTTAGGCACTTGTTAGTTTAAAATAATGTTATATTTAAAACATGTTGTTTAGAATAGTGCCACTCATTAAAATGTCACAGAACTTCATCAAGCTCCTCATAAAATTATATGGCTTAAAACTTAACCTAGCAATTCCATGTTCTGAAATCCTGCATCTTTTTTGACATGTTTCTCACAAAAATTCAGACTCTTGAAAATTTTCAAGTTAGTATACAAACTGAAGATAAACTTCTTCAAAATCTGTTGTAAGTAAAAGATAAACCTTTGTTCTAACATTGATAATTGGTTAATTTAAACTGCCTAAATGCCAAGAGAAAAAAAAAATTAAAAAAGGAAAAAGCCTTTATACAGGTCTAGAAAGCAATACTTGAAGCTATTTAAAATTTGCTTCCAAAAACCTTCACAGATTTTTCAAGCTTCTACAAAATTCCAAGACATTCCTAGAACAGGCCAGATGACGGAAAAGGTTATTGAGATAAAACTATCTTATAACTTACAACACAACACACATGATATATATTATTTTTATTCTTTTAGAAAGTCAAGACATATGAAATGATTGGCAGGAGTTATCAGAACAGTTTCTCTTAGAACTAGAAATGAATGCCTTTCTCCACACACAAACTCTCTGGCTGCATAAAAGTATCCATGGAAACCCTTACCTGTGAGAAGTTCTAATATGCATACATAAGGTTATTTTTTTTTTTTTTTTTACATTTTATTTCAACAAAAACGTGAGCAGAATGGGAAGCAGTGAACTAGTGGAAAACTCCAAGGCCTTACATAACAGTTTTAGACAAAAAGCCCATTTTATTTTTATAGTTTCTATTTGGCACAAGCCCAAATGACTTTTCAGAATATGTTCATCAATAGAATAACAAGGATTATTAGATGTCCTAGTGTACTTATGGAAACAAATCCATGATTTTACTTTTTCAGTTTAGGGGTCATAAATGATGTATCTCCAATTTAAATAATATCTCATCATCTTTCAGTCAAATAATAACATGTAGTAAAAAAAAAAGTTCCCTCTAAAGCCTCCTAAAGGATAGTTTGTATTTGGGTACAGTGGGGAGCTAGAGAGCTGATGCCTTCACAAAAGCCAATTTATTGGTATTTATTTAAAAAAAAAAAAAACTGTTGTTGCTAAGTTCAAAGAGTGAAAGATCTTTGGAAATAAATTATGTTTACCCAGATGAGAAAAGCAAAGGCTTTTCAGTCTTCTATAGCTAAGGAGTCAGCCACTCTCACTTGCATTTTTGCAGAGACGCAAACGCAGAGGAATGGGAAAGCTTTATAGTGGGGAAAGGGAAAGGCTTCGGGTGTGCCCTGATTGGAGGCTGTGGCGTGGGGAAGCCAGGGGTCAGCTAAGGGCATCCTATGTGATTAGGGGAGCACATTTGGCTTTCACCAGTTGGTCCTAAAAGGGAAACTGAGACAAACGTTATGGAAGCTGTCAGTTGTTAATCAAGTCCTAACCATCTGTAGTCAAAAGCTATAGGAATTGTGGTTTGGCTTCCTGGGCTGGTTGCTGCAGATTGTGGGTCAGAGTTCTATTTTTATAGATGGTTGGTCTGTTGTTTATTTGTATATTCAAGTTTTCAGAACCAAAGCCTAGTGATTTTCACTAGCTACAAAAAGCTGAGACCTATGTTAGACATAAAGAAAAGTGAACTGAACACAGGAAAGTGAGTAATAATAAGACTAAAAAGCAGCAGAAATAAGATAAAGAAAAGGAAAGAATAAAGTACGAACAGCAATTGGGGGTAAAGATGGGGCAAGATAAAACCAAAATCAAACTGGTTAACAGGTTTTTTTTTTGTTTGTTTTTTGTCTCTCTCTTCTCAAATGTGGTATTCCCATATGCAATAATAGACCTGTGGGTACCTGGGTGGCTCAGTCAGTTAAGTGTCCCACTTTTGATTTCAGCTCAGGTCATGATCTTTATGGTCGTGGGTTCCAGTCCTGACAGTGCTGTGCTGACAGTGTGGGATTCTCTCCCTCCCTCCCTCTCTCTCTCTCTCTCTCTTGAAATAAATATTAAAAAAAATAGACCTAACACAGGGGACCATACATGTCACATGAATTAAGAAATATTCAATTAAATGGAAATACCAAACATAGAGGACAATTTAATGAAAAATGAAAGCCTTTTGATATTTTGCTTGATATGTTTTAGCATTGTGAGCCATTGTTTGTGTAGTAAGCCTCTTCTTTCAAAACTAGATTCAATTATGTTTTTCAGCTTAGCCTTTGAGATCAAAATGTCTTTATTCAAGGGCATGTGGGCAAGAGAATAAGCACATCTATCATGGAGCATTCAATAGTCCTTTCCTGTCTCATTCATCAGATCTTCTGCCCAAACTTCCCACAGATTGCTCTGGTCCTGCCGATCTGCATCATTCTCTGTTCCTAAGCCCATCTGTGCTGTGTTGGCAGCTGAGAATTTGCATACTGCAATCTCTCTCTGGTGTAGGTTTTTAACCCCCCACCCCCAAATAAAAAATAACACAGTTTTATTACTTTTACTTTTACATGTGAAAAGTTGCCATGTTACAAGTAATTCCAGAGTGGTGGGAAATTGAACATGCACATAAGGGGCCTGAAGTCGAAGGCTAGAATATGGGATATGGTCCAGTGTGACTCCAATAAGCTCTAATAGACAGAAGAGCAAGTAGAACACTGTACCTAATTTGCTCTGGTCTTCACTTAGAGGAGCAAAAAATTATTATTTTCACTATATTTTATTTTTTCATTTTGAAAGCATGCTTCAGTTTTTTGAAAACTTTTGAGGAAAACTGAGATCTGCTTTATAAACATTACAGGAGTCACATGAATAAAACAATGGAGAGAATTAGCAGTGAGATATACCATTTGGTTAATCATTCACAATGTGATTTTCTTTCCTTACTCAATATGGGTAATTACTAATGTTGTTTTTACTTACCTCATAAAGTATGCGTCTTGAATTTCAGAAGAATTCATGGTTCAAGGAGGCCCATTATAATTTTACAGTTTCTATTTGGCACAAGACCAAATGACTTCTTAGAATATGTTCATTGAGAGAGAGAACAAGCATTATTGGATGTCTTATTCTGCTTATGGGGACAAATTCATAATTCTGTTGCTTAGCTTAGGAGGCACAGTTGAAGCATACCCAATTTAAGTAGTATTTCACCATTTTTCATTTGTGCCCTCTCTATGGGTATCAAAGACTTTGAACACACAGGCTCAATCTTGCTGTGCATTTTGTATACAATTCCTGATCAGGCCTGTGAGTGTGGATAAATATTTATTCTGAACAGTAGGTTTGTGTTTAAAGTGGTCTGGCTCATAGAGTGCCCGAAGTAATTGCCTATTGCATATATTTACTAACCTGCTGTCTTCCTCTAAAATCTTACCTTATGACCAGATTTCTATTAGGATTTCTTGATTATTGTATGTGCTAAATACCAAAAAAAAATATCAACAAGGGCTATGCTCCCCTTTGTCATGTACTCTATTGTGAGACATGAACAAAAACTCTGTTTTTCTGACTTCTAGCCACAGGAGAGTATTATGCTCAGACACAGCTCCCTAAAGCTATATTTCAGGCCCTCACTGAGAAATGTCTACTGATCTACCTCTCCCAGCAACTTAGACGCCATGGCTAGTAAAGCCAGGCTTGCTTGAATGTGTGATTTTCAACCAGTCATAAACATGACTTCATAGCTTCCTTTACACATGGGTGATAGTTAGGCTCGCAGGTTGGATTGGCTGTTCATTTTGGTCACACTCATTCTTTGCTCATTACCATTTTCCCAATAGCGGACTACAGAGAATTTTCATAGTATTTCTACCTATGAGGATGTCAAGGACATGTCCAAGAAAATGAGTAGAATGGCCATGCACCCTATATACATCACAGAGACAAGATTCATGGAGAAAAAAATTAAAATCTTGGCCCCAACAGTAACTAGCTGTGTGATCTTACACAAGTGATATCTTGGATCCCTTTCTTCAGCTGTAAAATGCAAATCATAATTCTTCTATCTTAGTGAATTTTAAAGACTTAAAGAGACAATAAATGTAATATAAGGTAAAGATATGTAATGTATATAAATTATCGAGCAGAGAATAAATAATGAGTACTGTTATTTCTTTCCTCCCTTTTGTAGGAAAAAAGACCTCCTGAAATATTTTTTTTTTATTACCACACACTTTTTTAAGATTCTGTAGGGGTGTCTGGGTGGCTCAGTCGGTTAAGCGTCCAGCTTCGGCTCAGGTCACGATCTCATGGTCCGTGAGTTCAAGCCCCGCGTCGGGTTCTGTGCTGACTGCTCAGAGCCTGGAGCCTGTTTTAGATTCTGTGTCTCCCTCTCTCTCTGACCCTCCCCTGTTCATGCTCTGCCTCTCTCTGTCTCAAAAATAAATAAACGTTAAAAAAAAATTAAAAAGATTCTGTAACTACTTTATTTATGTATAGTTGATTTTTGCTATTCATTATAGTTATGGCCTATAAAGTCTCTGTGAACAATGAATTAGCAAATAACAAACCAGTGTCCGTAGGGAAAATACAGGATTTGGTCCCTGAAAGCTCTAGTCCCAATATTTTTTAACAATTAATCAAAACATAACCTTATTTTATATCTATTCTTGTTTAAAGACACTTTTTTAAAATAACAGATAATATATATCATCTGTCATTAACATTGGACTCACAGGCACAGCACTCTAACTCATGCCTCAATAAAGCTTATTGAACACATGTATTTTCCCTCTAAGGCACATTACAGTCTTTTTGCACTTAGGAACATTAGACAGCACTTCAGTATGCCTGAGGGCCATTTTAAACAACAAAATTACCAACAAAAATGCAAAACAGTAACTCTAAATAGACTGCAAAAAGGACACTTGTTTAGAGTATGGAAACTGAAATAAGAAGGCAGAGAGTAGCCTTTTTTTTTTTTTTTTTAATTTTTTTTTTTTTCTTTCAACGTTTTTTTTTTATTTTTTTTGGGACAGAGAGAGACAGAAGACAGAGCATGAACGGGGGAGGGGCAGAGAGAGAGGGAGGCACAGAATCGGAAACAGGCTCCAGGCTCCGAGCCATCAGCCCAGAGCCTGACGTGGGGCTCGAACTCACGGACCGCGAGATCGTGACCTGGCTGAAGTCGGACGCTTAACCGACTGCGCCACCCAGGCGCCCCGAGAGTAGCCTTTTTAACCTCTGCTGGGAACATGTGCATTGAGCCACTCAAGTTTTTTTGTTTTGTTTTTTCACCATTCTGCACATATCTGTAAATGACTGTAAAAATGCCATCCATGCATATTGATTTTGCAGTTACAAATTTTAGTGAGTAGGAAAATTCACAAAGGTAGAATCCACAAATAATGTTATTTATAAAAATATGGATAAATACTGTAAGACAGGCAAATTTCCCTTTTGCTACTGATGTACATGAATATTGTTGTTAAACAAAAGTACTGATACTGAATTCCAAACTTCCATGATGGTATACTTGGTTATGCCATTTCCCTAGCTAGACTCTAATTTTCAGTAGAGCTACAAGTGTGCGCTCTCAGTGAAGTTACTCAGGGCCCTATGTTAAGAAGGGCCCCGGGGTGCCTGGGTGGCGCAGTCGGTTGGGCGTCCGACTTCAGCCAGGTCACGATCTCGCGGTCCGTGAGTTCGAGCCCCGCGTCGGGCTCTGGGCTGATGGCTCAGAGCCTGGAGCCTGTTTCTGATTCTGTGTCTCCCTCTCTCTCTGCCCCTCCCCCGTTCATGCTCTGTCTCTCTCTGTCCCAAAAAAATAAATAAACGTTAAAAAAAAGAAGGGCCCCACACTTGGTTGAATGCTCAGCTGTCATTATCTTTAAATTGAGTAATATTTAACAAGAGACTCCATATTTTCATTTTCCAGTGGGCCCTGCTCATTATCTAGACAGTCTTGCCTATGACAGTCCATGAAGGCCACTTTCACTTTTTTGATTTCCAGTAGAGCTATGAAAGCCCATGAATGTTACAGCATCAGGAAAAAGGAGACTCTGGGATCCAGAGAGAATGAGGGAATTCACAGATAAGAGGCAGCTGGGGAAATGAATTCTTTAAATCTGATAAGAACTGCTGAGCTCACTACTAAGCTGAATATATATGCAATTGATTAGCATGAGCATAGCAAATGCTTTGAAGTGAACCAATTTATAGAACAAACTGCTATCCAGGTCCCAGACTAGCCCCTGGGTGATATGCAAAGCCAACCAAAAGCAATGACTTTGGAAATTAAAGTGACTTTAGAACCACAGCCCACAGAAGGCAGGTTGAGATTTACAGTTTGAATCAAATGGGGTTAATTGCTAAGAGAAAACAATTAAATATTTTTTGTAAGAATAGGAAATTACTTAACGTATTTAAAAAAACTAAGAATTTCAATAACCTTCAGAGATTTCAACATCATAAAACTTAAATCATTCAATAACATTTATTTGTTGAATACCTAGTCAGTCATGTCCCAATTCCCAAGAAATGCATACATTTTATTCATATTTATCATGTTCCTCAGTTTTTACTTCATTACTCTTTGAAGATTGGTACAACTTTTTAACCTTTTCAAACAGCCGTTGTCTAATTGAGAAATCCTGCCCTTAGAATCAAGTTCTAAGTGTGTTAAGCTTGTCAGTGATCAAGCATATGGTTCCAATTTTCAAATCTTAGCAGGATACTATATACAAGGGCTGATGACCCCACTTCCAAGACCGTTCGCGTGTGTTGGTTGCTTGCACTTTTTGGAGAAAAATTCACTGAATTACACTTTATGCCATCGAAGTCAACATGATTTGACTTACTATTTTATAATTGCATTTCTTCCTAATCTCTTCCTACTCCAAACTCCACTGAAACAGGTACATACAGGTATTTTCTGGGCTCCACTAGTGTCTTTGGTCCACCAGAAGCTTCCTGACATAATACAAACTAGTCTTCCTTTCTGTGTTTCAGTCATTGGTGGGAGATATGTCAGAGGTATAAGGTCCCTCCACCCATTTTTCTTTCTAGTCAACATCATTGTTTTTTTCCTTTCTCTATGGAAAAGTCTGTTTCATCTTCTCTCATTTTCCCCCCATTTTACTTCTTTAATTAGCTCTCCTTTTCTACTTTCTAATTATGTTTAGAAGCTCAACTTTCATAGTTCTTCATAAGCAATGAAATCATAACTTTCCTGTTATAACTTGAATCGTCCACCACGTTTATTCACTCAATAAATACTGAGGAACTAGTTTCTATCAGGCACTGTTGGAGGGCTTCTGTACGTCAGTGTGTGAAAAAAGATCCCGTTTCCATAATGCTTATAATCTTGAGGTCTTTGTGGTTTTCTGGCCTATTTTATTGTTGGTCTCACCATGACAAAGTGAGATATTTTTCTTCTTATTTTTTAATTCCAAGATTTTGTTTTGCCAGATGTCTGAGGCTCCAAGATGGCATTTATATGATAGAAGACATCACACACTAAAGGTTTTTTTAACATCATTTTTTGTTTTTGAGAGCAAGGGAGTGAGTGAGAGTGGGTGAGGGGCAGAGAGAGAGGGAGAGGGAGAGAAAGAATCCCAAGCAGGCTCCAAGCTCAGTGTAGAGCCCAACTTGGGAATCAGTCTCACAAAGCATGAGATCATGACCTGAGCCAAAATCAAAAGTCAGATGTTTAACCAACCGAGCTACCCAGGCACCTCCAAATTTTTTTTAATAATGAAAATGTAATCTTTGTCTTATTATGAAAAATGTTTGAAATCTTTTTCAAAGATTTTATTGAACTCAGACGTTCTTATGATATAAATAATTGTTTAAACCTTTTATCTTCTTCACATAAATAAATGGAACACAGAGATGAGACGCATAATTACTAATAGCTCCCCGATACCAACTTACCTCTCTTAGATCTTCCCTCTCATTTAAAGATAATTATAATGACCACTTGAATGAAGGTTATTTACAGAGGATTACTTCCTGCTGTGTTGAGTATTTCTATTATTAAGAATTGTATTTTGCAGAAAAAGTGGTAAAATATTAGGCATAGGGACTCATTTTTGTTGTATTTTTTATTAGATGAAGCAATTATAAAAAGACACTCCAGTCATACAAAAGTAAAATCACAAAGTATTAGCAAAACCAAGATCATCTGTAAGATTTTCATCCAAATGCTACAGATAAAAGTATTTTATTAAAACATTTTAAATATTTAAATATTAAATATTTTAATATTAACATTAAATATTTAAATATTAGCTGGTTATCTAAACTTCAAATATTACCTATATAATAAATTGGTGTTATCTTAAGATGCATGAGTGTTTAACATTTTCTAGAATATTCTAGCATCTCAACCCATCAAAATGAAAAGTTCTGCAAGACTAGACTCATTTTTAGTGAAACTAAATTTTTGTTTAGCTGAACCAAGCCAATATGAAAGACCTGAATGCCATACTGCACAGCAAATACTGAAAGGCTATTAGTGATCAAGACAAAAAAATGACTATATTCTTGTTCAATTCCAAATTTTCTGTTCAGTATAGTAAAATTTTACCTGGGAGTAGATCCCCAGTATCTTTCAGCCAAATGGCTTGTAGTGATGATAAAGATACTCTTCTGTATATGAAGAGTACATAGTATTTGCTTTAAACCAAAAGACAAACGCTAAGGATAAGAATGTTAAACAAAGGATATTAAGAAACAAGCAAAATGAAATGAATAGCTCCAGCTCTAAACTTATGCCACAAAGCAGTAGTGGCCAAGTTTTAAAGTAAGAGCCAACTGAGGTGTAATAGGAACGAAAAATGAAATCTTGAAATGAGAAAGAATGAGAAATCCCTGTGAGAGTACACAATGCTTTCTGAGACTCTTTTGTACAATTCTGCTAAATAAAATGTTCTCAAGTAGCATACATATTGATAAAAAAGAAAGTAGATCAGAGTCTACTAAGTATTGTTTTTCATAATTACTACAGTGAACTGAGGGGTTGGAAGGGGTTTACTGAATCAGAAGAGTATACATTGGCTCAGATTGGGCTCTAGTTCACGGGATTGTTAGAAATTCAGTTTAATTTTAACATAGGCTTAGAAGTCTCCCATGCTCACTAGAGTCCAAGGAGGGGACCAGAGGATTCATAACTAACATTTTTGCTTTCAATTCTGGAGAATTTTGGCCTTCATAATCACTGACAAAGCCCAGAGAGCTCCAGGTATGAGGTTGTAATCCAGGCATGACTCATCACCTGAAAGTGCTTTTACACATAAACACTATGAACTTGACTGTTCCTTCCACAAAATCTCAGGGAAATACTTCTCACTTGAGATGAGAAATAACGAGAAGGCTAGTGTGAGTAAATACCAGAGAAATTATATCTGAAAACACTAGTCATAGAGGGTAAGCTTCTTTGGAAGTTTCACTAGACTAAAACAGCTAAAATTAAGTTGGTTGAATGGGATGGTGATGATTACCAAGCATTAAAATTAACTGAAAATGAATGTGTAGGCAAAGCTTATCTTTCAAAAGTGTTTCAGACTGGACAAGGAGTCAGTTGTTTTCTTAGAGAAGTATATGCTGAGAGAAATAAAAGACCCAAATAAATGGAGAGATATACAGTGTTAAATGTCAGTTCTCCTCAAACTGATCTATAGATTCAATGCATTGCCAGTTGAAATATCAGCAGGCTTTTTTGTTTGTTTGTTTTGTCAATATTGGCAAAACAAATCAAAAATTCATGTGGAAATCCAAAGAGCCCAGAATAGCTAAACCATCTTTGAAAATAAAAATTGGAGGGCTAATTTTAAGACTCATTATGAACCTACATCAATGTAATATTGATGTCAAGAGAGACAAATAGGTCAATGGAATATAATATATATATGGATATGTATGAAAAACTTATTTGACAATGGTGGATAGAGAATTCAGTGGAGAATTGTTTCAACAAATGGTGCTGGAATAATTGGATATCCATGTGCCAAAAAAAGAACTTTGAATTAACTTTGTAGCATGCACAAAAGTTAACTGAAAGTTGATCATAGTCCTAAATGTGAAACCTAGTTGTAAAAGTTATAGCAGAAAACCTAGCAAAATAATCTCTATGAACCTGTAAAGAGTTCTTAGGCAAAGAGCTCTTAGATACAATACCAGAAGTACAACACATAAAACAACACACTGATAAATTGGACCTCATACAAATCGAAAGTTCCGCTCTTTGAGAGACACTGTTAAAATCTATAGACTAGGAGAAGATATCTGCAAGCCATATACTTAATCAAAGACCTATATCCAGAATATGTTATTTTTTTTTATTTTTTTAAATCTTTTATATTTGAGAGAGCGAGAAAGAGAGAGAAAGACAGAGCACAAGCAAGGGAGGGCCAGAGAGAGAGGGAAACACAGAATCCGAAATGGGCTCCAGGCTCTGAGCTGTCAGCACAGAGCCCAATGCAGGGCTAAAACTCACAAACCACAAGATCATGATCTGAGCCAAAGTCGGACACTTAACTGACTGAGCCACCCAGATGCCCCAATAATATATTATTATATTATTATTATTATTATTATTATATAAAGTTTAATATAAGAAATCATGCTTTAATGTCCTCCCTTAAAAGACAACTCAAATTTAATATTTTTCATAATCTTTTTTTCTAGTTTTAGCGGAATCTCTTAGATACAATACACCTCATGATATAACAAGTTTCAGTTATTTTTTTTACTTTTAAGTCTCATTAAAATCAGAATTGATGCTTTAACTTAAAAATAAATGCAGAACTTTCAGTTTTGATTTGACAGGTAAAGTAGTTAAAAGCAGTCTCTATTGTCCCTGCAACAAGAAAAAGCTAAATAAATTGAAAACTAATTTTTTTTGACCAACTAGAGAACCGAGGTTGCACAGCAAATCACCATCCTGAAATCTGGAGAGACAAGTGAGTAGAGGAAATCGTAGCTGAGATCTGCTTATTTGGAGAGGCTTCTGGAGACAAAACTACTAGGAACATGTAAATGATAATTCTGAAAAATTTCTGGAAACTGAGTATGGTCTAACTTGAGAATAAAAAACTTCTGGGGGCCACAGTCTTAGGGGGAATCTCCAAACTTTCTGCAGATTCACTACAGAAGTTCTACGAGGTTATCAAACTAAAGATCTGAGAAAATGTCTCTTGGCTCTCATAGGGACAAGGACCAATTAATCATGTAGAGAGTGTTCTAGATGTGTTTCATAACGAAGGAAAGACCTTACTAGAGAGTTATCACAGTTGAAAGAATGCAATTTTTCCACCTGCAGCTCTCTCCAACCTTCTGTCTCACCTAAGGTCAGGACTTTCTTAAATTTTTTTTTTTCAACGTTTATTTATTTTTGGGACAGAGAGAGACAGAGCATGAACGGGGGAGGGGAATAGAGAGAGGGAGACACAGAATCGGAAACAGGCTCCAGGCTCTGAGCCATCAGCCCAGAGCCTGACGCGGGGCTCGAACTCCCGGACCGCGAGATCGTGACCTGGCTGAAGTCGGACGCTGAACCGACTGCGCCACCCAGGCGCCCCATCCTAAGGTCAGGACTTTCTAACAGGCTCAAATCTTCAAAGAAATAGATTAGGAACCTGCTGCCAGGGAAAGGGGTACAGGAGGAGGAGAAAAAAACAATTATACCATTGGAGAAACACTTGTGAAGGTCAAAGACTCAGGCTAAAACATTTATGTTTAACCAAAAGATTATAAAACACTTCCTCTCCCTACAATTTACCCAGGACTCCAAGATATAATAGGGGATTGTTGTTAAAAAAAAAAAAAAAGCTGCAAGTCACTCTCTCTCTCTGAAAGAGGAGTAATTGGTAAGCTTGAAGCCAAGAGAGAAAAACAAACCAAGGACACTAGAGGAATTTGGAACCTCTGGCACCTAGAGCCACAACAAACATTAACTATAATCCAACCCTTAGTCACATTAACATAAAGATTCACACTAATAGTCCCTGATACAACAATGCAAAAAGAGAGTCTATAAATAATAACCAAATTATGGAAAGAGCCCAAATGTCCATTGATTTACAAATGGATAAAGAAGAGTGGTGTGTGTGTGTGTGTGTGTGTACACACACACGCACACACATATACACACAATGGAACATTATTCAGCAATCAAGAAGAATAAAATCTTGCCACTTGCAACAATGTGGGTGGAAGTAGAATGTACTTTGCTAAGCAAATTAAGTCAGAGAAAGGTAATTATCATCTGATTTCACTTATATGTGGAATTTAAGAAACAAAACAGATGAACATGGGGGACGGAAAGGACATAGAAGATAAAAACAGAGGGAGGCAAACCATAAGAGACTCTTAAATACAGAGAAAAAACTGAGGGTTGCTGGAAGGGTGTTAGGTGGGGAGATGGGCTTAAATGGGTGATGGGCATTAAGGAGGGCACTCTTTGCGATGAGCACTGGCTGTTATATGTAAGTGATGAATCAGTAAATTCTACTCATGAAACCACTATTACACTATATTTTACCCATCTTGGATTTAAATACAAGTTAAAAAAAAGTCTGAAGAGACAAAGAAATTATCAGAATTAGTCTCAGAAATGACACAGATGTTATAACTATCAGAAAGCAATATTTAAAAAAAAACACAACTAATATATTAAGCATTCTCATGGAAAAAGTAGAGAACATACAAGAATATTTGGGTAATGTAAGCAGAGGTAGAAACCCGAAGAAGGGATGAAAAGAAAATGCTAGACATGAAAAACTGAAATGAAGAATATCTTCAGTGGGATCAGCAGACTTGACATTGATGTAAGATTAAGTGAGCTTGAAGACATGTCCACAGAAACTTTGCAAAATGAAATGCAAAGAGAAAATAAAATGGCAAAAAGACCCAACCTCCCCCCAAAAGAACATCCAAGAACTGTGGACGGTACCAAAATATGTAAGAAACTGCCAAACTGTCTTCTAAAGTGCCTGTACCATTTTGCACTCCCAGGAATAAGAATTCCTGTTGCTTTGTATTCTTGCCAACAATTGGTATTTTCAGTTTTTTTTTGGATTTTAATTATTCTAATAGGTATAGTACTATATAATGGTATCTCTATTTTTCTAATTTATTTGCAAGAGATTCCTTATCAAGTTTAGTTTGCTGAGAGTATTTTTAGCATGAATGAGCATTGAACTTTGTCAAATGTTTTTTCTGTGACAACTGATATGATCATGTGAGTTTTCTTCTTTATCCTGTGAAGATGGTAGATTGTCTTTTAATTTTTTAACCAGCTTTATTTACCGGGAATAAATCTCACTTGGTTATGGTATATAATTCTTAGTATGTATTATCAATTTGTCAATTCTTATACATTATTTTTATTCATTTGATTTGCTAGTATTTTATCAGGGATTTTTGCATTTATGACAGACACTGGTTTTCCTTTCCTCTAATGTCTTTCTTTGCTTTTATTATTAGGCTAAATGCTGACCTCAGAAAATGAGTTAGAAAGTGTTCCCTCTGCTATTTTCTGGAAGCTTGTGGAACATTGGTATTATTTCTTTCCTAAATTTCTGGTAGAGTTCACCAGTGAAACCATCTAGATTGTGTGAGGTGTATTAAAACACTCTGTAAATTTTTGCAAATTTTCTTTGCAAATTTTCTACACATCTAAAATACTGTGAAATCAAAAGTTCATTGAGAATGTAGATTCAGAATGACACCCATATAATCATCTATGTGTCAGTCTATAAAACACCTATTATTTCTATGTATGCATGTAGTGATGTCTAGAATGATATTGACATATATAAAGATGATCATATCAGGGTTGATTATTCACATATTTTTTATTATTTTTTAATGTTTATTTTTGAAAGAGACAGAGCATAAGCAGGGGAAGAGAATAGAGAGAGGGAGACACAGAATCCGAAGCAGGCTCCAGGCTCTGAACTGTCAGCACAGAGCCCAAAACGGGGCTCGAACCCACAAATTGTGAGATCATGACCTGAGCCGAAGTCAAACGCTTAACTGACTGAGCCACCCAGGCGCTCAGAGTACTTGCATATTTTTTAACTTTCCTCATTATTTCATTATAATGAACGTGATCATTTTATTAGAAAACCAGTGTTGTGCTAAATAGTGAAGAGTAGCTTCTAACTGCTAATCATGAGGAGCCATGTGGTGAAACGAATTAAGTTCGTGGTTTACAACTCATCACGTAACAGACTCTTGGAATAATTATTAGTATTCATTTTGTTGTAAGTACTTTATGTTCTGACCCTTGCTAACTTCTCCAGTCAATTTATCATCTTTGCCCACTTTAACACTGATGCTTTGGTATATCATACCCAAGTCACACAAGGTGGTGATTGAGTTTCAACTATCTGCCCAACATGCTCAGGATTATAGCACAGCTCTGCTACCGTGAGCTCACGGGCAAGTTCTTTAAACTCTCTGGGCCTACAACTCTCATTGGCACAACGGAAATTATTAATAGTCTGCCTTATAGGGCGATTATGAAGAATGAGTGAGACTCCACATCTAATAGAAGCCTAGCACTTAGTAAAGTTTTTCAGAGCTGCTACCACCACTACCTCCACTATCACTACTACCACTGCGGCTACCCCTACCGAAGCTGAGCCACCATGCCACCTTTCTCCCCTTTATTTGTGCAGGTCTTTCTGCTTAGAATATGCATGTTTTCATCCTCCCAGTCCATTATTTACTTTTCCAGCAGTGTGCTGGTAAACATTCTAAGAAAAACAAAACCAAACAACCCTCTGATTTAAAAACAAAATTTTTAATGTTTATCTTTTGAGAGAGAGAGAGCATGAGAGAGAGAGAGAGACAGACACACAGAATCTGAAGCAGGCTCCAGACTCTGAGCTGTCAGCATGGAGCCCGACGCGGGGCTTGAACTCAGGAACTGTGACATCCTGAGCTGAAGTCGGACGCTTACCCGACTGAGCCACCCAGGCGCCCCCCCAACCCTCTGATATCTAAAGGTTGCCAATTTCCACACCATAAATACTTTCATCATAGCTGATTTCAAGTTACCAATATGACATTATTGGGTGTAAAGTTGGGAAAAGAAGCAATAGGGCTACTATATAGTATTTCTATCATATATATTCATTAGATGTAAATAACCTCAAGAGTATAGACAAAAACACAGTATAATAATTAGTAAGTGATGAGTTTTGCATATTGCCTTTATGTATAATATATTTAGTTATTACCTTACATAATTGTTAATAAAAACTGTGTTTAGCAACCTATTTTTAAAATTCCTAAAAAAACAAATAGTCAACTCTCATGACCTAGTACTAGTCAGCTCTAATACACTGCTGGACAGACTAATTTTGACTAATTGATTTTCACCTTACAATCTTAGTTCAGACATTACCGTCTCCAGGTAGCCTTTATTGACTGCCAAAATGAAACACTGAATGAAAAAAATAAAAATAAAAAACCCGAATTACAAAATACCTATGACTTAAAATAATTTTCTCCACAGAACACAAAATTAGAATTTAAATTGTTCTTGGCATTTGTTTACGTTTTTCATGCCCAACCCCATCCTAAATTTTACATATTTAGATATTTTACATATGCTTACTAACATATTTTACTTTGTATATTTATTTACCAAGGTAAAGGTGGGTATAGTTTCTTTCAGTCTGCAGGATGGAATAAGACCTTTGACTTGAACGGATCTGTGGCAATAGCTATGGAATCAGGCTCCTTAGGGATGAAATAATTTATATGGCATAACCATGTAAGCATATATAGTATAGGTATAGTAGACAAAATGTGAATTGTCCTACCTTGGTAAGAATTCAAGTTCTTACCTAAGTCTACTTAAAGACCCAGAACTGTTTAATTGAAGAGGAAAGGAAATTTATCCCTTTGAGGATAAATCTATGAAAAACAGTAACAAGTGTTTGCTATATATATTATAAATATTTTGTGGTTATGAGTTACTGGCTTTGATATAGCATTGAATTCTTTATTTTTTATTCAAGTATAATAAACCTACAGTGCTATATTAGTTTCAAATCTACATTTTTATTAAAAGTACATTTATATTAAATATATGTATAAATTAAAAATATTATAAATTATATATACAGATTTCAGAAAATAACACTCTACTAGAAAGGGTCAACTAATTTCAGAGTGGAATATGCATTTAATTACATATTTTCAGTTTTCCAAATAGCACTCAGTCCTTTTCATCTAAGTCTGACACCTTATATTTGCCTATTTCAAAATGTTTTAGTATTTGAGGGATGGTGGCAAAACTTTACTGAAGTCCACAGCTCCAAACAGCTACTCTCCACATTTCTGTAACCTTCCCTCCCTCTGTTCAGGCCTAGGAGGTAAAGGCTTCCAGTTGTTTCTAACCCCAGGGTATTGCACTATCCCTTGTTGACTCCCCTGAACTCTGCTCATATTCTTGTAAACCTCAAATTACCTAAACTTGGCTTGCCATCTCTTCCCTGCAGGGACCTAACTACTACCTCATCTTTGTCAGGCTGTAAAATATATATTAATGCTATATTTTCTTTGTAAAATTAATGGGGAAAATAGTGTTCAGTGAGCACAAGTGGGGGAGGGACAGACAAGAAAGGGAGAATCTCAAGCAGACTAGGGCGGGCACTGTCAGCACAGAGCCCCATGCAGGGCTCCAACTCATGAACTGTGAAATCATGACCTGAGCTGAAATCAAGAGTCAGATGCTTAACAGGCTGAGCCACCCAGGCACCTGTTTCCTTCACTTTAAAAAAATTATTTATTTATTTATTTATTTATTTATTTATTTATTTATTTATTTATTTTTTATTTATTTATTTATTTATTTTCAGAGAGAGAGGGAGAGATTGAGAATCCCAAGCAGGCTTTGCACTGTCAGTGCAGAGACCAAGGCAGGGCTCGAACCCATAAACCATGAGCTTATGATCTGAGCTGAAATCAAGATTCGGATGCTTAACTAACTGACCCACCCAGGTACCCCATCTCTTTCCTTCACTTCATGTTTTTACCATTTTTTAAAAAATAAAATTTAAGGAAAAAAATAAATGCATCCAAAAGCTTTGTATAGTTTACTTTGTTGCCCATAAAACCTTTTGCTTATTACCATTTGTTTTAATGTTTACTTAACTTGGGCGAAAAGATTATAGTTATTGTAATTTACATTTCTTTGATCACTGATGAGATTCAACAGTTTGTATCACTTAAGGGATTTTTGATTTCAAGAGGTAGATTGTGTCTACCTTCACTAAAGGGTGGCTTATTGGAAGGAAACTGGATAGCCCATGGAATGTGAGAAAAGCAACATGCGGTTGTGAACATTCTCTTCTTCAGTAGTGTTGCCTCCTAATAATTTGGCTTCAGTTATGGAGGGCCTTGACTTAATATTTTTCAGCTTATAATTCTTCAACTTTACAATGGTGCAAAAGTAATTATGCGTTCAAAACCATACTTCAAATTTTTATCTTTTCCCAGGCTAGTGATAATGTGGTAGGATACTCTCCCATGATGCTGGACAGCAGCACTGAGCCACAGCTTCCTGTCTGCCCCGAATGAAGAGTATCAACAAGCAGTACACTTACAACTCTTCCGTACCCATACAACCTTTCTGGTTTTTGTGTTCAGTATTCAGTATATTACATGAGAGTTTTAATACTTTATAAAAAAGGCTTTGTATTATTTAGCTCAACTGCTATGATGTTCAGTAGATGTGGTACATTAAATGCATTTTTGGCTTGAAAATATTTTCAATTTATGATGAGTTTATCAGGATGTAACCCCATCCTAAGTTGAGACAAATCTATACTTTTCATCCCTGTATGTCTCCACTCAGGATGACACTTCTTGGGTAAGAGTATGGTTGCAGGAGCATAGGTCACAAGAGTACTCACTGGAGTGAGAAGTGCATGGTTCACTGTAGTTGGTGTCAACAGAATCACATTAAGTGAGGGATGTGGTTCCACAATGAAAAGACACCAGGCATACAAAGACAATGGCAATCACCCATTGTTTTTCACGTTTTTGACCATTTGGGTCATTTCCTTTAGAATTGCCTATAGAAGTTCTGGGACTATTTTTCTATTGGAATGTTAGATATGGTTTAGAATGGTTTGAGGTTTTTGTATTTTAAGATTCATAGTTGGTAAGTTTGTTGCAAATAGTTTTTCCTATTGTGTTAATTTCTTTTAGCTTAGTTTTTCATTTTTTTTTTCAGCTGTTAAGATTTTAATTCAACTTTTAATTTTGAGTTAAAGATTCTCATATAGATATAAGATAAAACTATAAGAGATTTCATATTTCTAAGTTTCCCCCAATGGTAACATCTTGCAAAACTATAGTACAAATCAAAAGCAGGATTCTAATATTGATAAGGTCAAGAAAGCATTTCTATCACCATGAGGATCCCTAGTATTACCCTTTTATAGCCATAACCACCTTGTTCTGCCCCTACTTCCTTATTAATACCTAGTAACCCCCAACCTGCTCTCCATTTCGTTTGTAAATATTTATGCCCCCAATGTGACTGCCCAAATATATAAATCAAACAATCACAAACATAAGTTTTTCATGTTTTTAACAAAGAATGTTTCATCTGTATACTACTAAACACTGATCTTTTTAACTTTTAAATTTTTGTCCTAACTAGAATTTTGGTTTTGCAATATAAGATAGGGATTTACTTTTTTCCTAAATGATAAGCCTTCTCAGTACCACTTACTGAGTAATTTCCCACTGGTGTGAATTCCAAGTTTTGATATTAATTTTATATTTAGTTAGATCTATTTCTGAAATTTGTTTTGTTTCGAATACGGCTTTTTGATTATGGCTTTTCTTTTTTTCATGAGTTCCACAAAGCTTTATAATCCATTTTAAACATAGAACAGGATAACTGATCTCTTTTTATTCTTTTACAAAATTTCCCTGGCTGTTGTCATTTTTCCAGATGAACTTTGGTATCATTCACTCAAGTTCTTTAAAAAAACCTACTTCAATTTCTTGTTACATTAATCATCAATTTGAAGAGAATAAAAATATTGAATCTTCCCATGCAGAGCCATTGTGTTTTCCTATACTCTTTTATTAGCTAAAATATGTTTTAGTCATTTCCTTACTTTCCAAATACATTCTTTCTTGGTTAGAGAATCATCTACTTGATTGATGGTTTCTGATACATTTGCATAAAATTTTATGCAATTTTATGGTACATTAAATGCATTTTTGACTTTTCAAAATATTTTCAATTTTGATGAGTTGACCAGGAAGTAACCCCATCCTAAGTTGAGAAAAATCTATACTTTTCATCCCTGTATGTCTCCACTCAGGATAACACTTCTTGGGCAGGAGTATGGTTGCAGGAGCACAGGTCACAGAATACACACTGGAGTGAGGAGTGCATGGTTCAGTGCTGTTTGTGTCAACAGAATCACATTAAGTGAGGTATGTGGTTCCACAATGAAAAGATGGCAGGCATGCAACGTAATAGCAATCACCTCAGTTTTTGAGGTAGACATCTGGACATATGCCTATCTCCCCACCCCTTTCTTCTCATGACCTCTCATTTGTTGTCTCTGTGTCCATAGTCTCCATATTTCATCTCTTTTGTTTTTATAAGCCCTGATGAGATTATTTTACTATTTGGTTTTTAAAATTTTTTAAATATTTATTTTAATTTTTTTGGTTTTAAAGATTTAAAGCTGGTTTATTTTTATTTTTTAATATGAAATTTATTGTCAAATTGGCTTCCATACAACACTCAGTGCTCATCCCAACAGGTGCCCTCCTCAATGCCCATCACCCCCTCTAACCTCCCTCCCACCCCCCATCAACCCTCAGTTTATTCTGTTTTTAAGAATCTCTTATGGTTTGACTCCTTCCCTCTCTGTTTTTTTCCTCCTTCCCTCCTCCCCCATGGTCTTCTGTTAAGTTTCTCAGGATCCACATAAGAGTGAAAACATACACTATCAGTCTTTCTCTGTATGACTTATTGCACTTAGCATAACACTCTCCAGTTCCATCCATGTTGCTACAAATGGCCAGATTTCATTCTTTCTCATTGCCACGTAGTATTCCATCATATATAAAAACCACATCTTCTTTATTCATTCATCAGTTGATGGACATTTAGGCTCTTTCCATAATTTGGCTATTGTTGAAAGTGCTGCTATAAACATTGGGGTACAAGTACCCCAATGCATCAGCACTCTTATATCTCTTAGGTAAATTCCTAGCAGTGATATTTCTGGTTCACAAGGTAGATCTATTTTTAATCTTTTGAGGAACCTCCACACTGTTTTCCAGAGTGGCTGTACCAGTTTGCATTCCCACCAATTCCCAAGAGGGTTCCCATTTCTCCACATCCTCTCCAGCATCTATAGTCTCCTGATTTGTTCATTTTGGCCACTCTGACTGGCGTGAGGTGATATCTGAGTGTGGTTTTGATTTGTATTTCCCTGATAAGGAGCGACGTTGAGCATCTTTTCATGTGCCTGTTGGCCATCCGGATGTCTTCTTTAGAGAAGTGTCTATTCATGTTTTCTGCCCATTTCTTCACTGGGTTATTTGTTTTTTTGGGTGTGGAGTTTGGTGAGCTCTTTATAGATTTTGGATACTAGCCCTTTGTCCGATATGTCATTTGCAAATATCTTTTCCCATTCCGTTGGTTGCCTTTTAGTTTTGTTGGTTGTTTCCTTTGCTGTGCAGAAGCTTTTTATCTTCATAAGGTCCCAGTAATTCACTTTTGCTTTTAATTCCCTTGCCTTTGGAGATGTGTCAAGTAAGAAATTGCTGTGGCTGAGGTCAGAGAGGTTTTTTTTCCTGCTTTCTCCTCTAGGGTTTTGATGGTTTCCTGTCTCACATCCAGGTTCTTCATTTTGAGTTTATTTTTGTGTAAGAATGTGTAAGAAAGTGGTCTAGTTTCATCCTTCTGCATGTTGCTGTCCAGTTCTCCCAGCACCATTTGTTAAAGAGACTGTCTTTTTTCCATTGGATATTCTTTCCTGCTTTGTCAAAGATTAGTTGGCTTTACATTTGTGGGTCCAATTCTGGAGCTCTATTCTATTCCAATGGTCTATGTGTCTGTTTTTGTACCAATACCATGCTGTCTTGATGATTACAGCTTTGTAGTAGAGGCTCCACCAAAGTCTGCTAGAACTGATACATGAATTCAGCACAGTCACAGGATACAAAATTAATGTACAGATCAGTTGCATTCTTATACACTAACAATGAAGCAACAGAAAGACAAATAAAGAAACTGATCCCATTCACAACTGTACCAAGAAGCATAAAATACCCAGGAATAAACCTAACCAAAGATGTACAAGATCTGTATGCTGAAAACTATAGAAATCTTATGATGGAAATTGAAGAAAATATAAAGAAATGAAAAAACATTCCGTGCTCATGGATTGGAAGAATAAATATTGTTAAAATGTCAATACTCCCCAAAGCAATCTACACGTTCAATGCAATCCCAATCAAAATTGCACCAGCATTCTTCTCAAAGCTAGAACAAGCAATCCTAAAATTTTTAAGAACCCACAAAAGACTCCGAATAGCCAAAGAAATATTGAAGAAGACCAAAGCAGGAAGCATCACAATCCCAGACTTTAGCTTCTACTGTAAATATTTATTTTTGACAGAGAGAGAGACAGAGACATAGAATCAGAAGCAGGCTGGGGCGCCTGGGTGGCGCAGTCGGTTGAGCGTCCGACTTCAGCCAGGTCACGATCTCGCGGTCCGGGAGTTCGAGCCCCGCGTCAGGCTCTGGGCTGATGGCTCAGAGCCTGGAGCCTGTTTCCGATTCTGTGTCTCCCTCTCTCTCTGCCCCTCCCCCGTTCATGCTCTGTCTCTCTCTGTCCCAAAAATAAATAAACGTTGAAAAAAAAAAAAAAATTTTTAAAAAAAAGAAGCAGGCTCCAGGCTCCCAGCTGTTAGCACAGAGCCCGATGTGGGGCTTGAACTCACAAACTGTGAGATCATGACAGAAGCCAAAGTAAAATGCTCAACCTATGGAGTCACCCAGGCACCCCTATTGGGTTTTTTGTTTTGTTTTTTGTTGCTATTGTTTGTTTTTTATAAAAAAAAAAAAAAGACCTTGGATTTATTATGAATTCAGTTTCTTTGCTTTCCATTCATCACTTTCACTTTTTTATCTTTAGTTTCTTCATTCTATGTTGTTGTTTTTTGCCTTTTAAAATCATTTTGAGTTGAAGGCTTTATAAATCACTCATTTTAAATCCTTAACATTTTTATAAGACATTTAAATCTAAGAGTTTTCATTCAAGTAAAACCTTTTTACTGTTTCCTATGTATTCTGTGATATGCTTAATACCATATAACCTATAACCAGAATATTCCTGTCCTAATGTCTAAGATACTTTGTGTTTTTGTGGTGGTGGTTTTATTAGTAAATTGCAATACCAGGATATTTCCAGGCATTGTTCCCTTTTCATTCACTCTGCCTCATATTAAGTGAGGTGTTTAATCTCCATTATTTCAACTCACTATTTTTTCACATTATGTTTTATTCCTTGATGATACTGATTAGTGTATTTTGACAGTCTCAGAAATTTGCTAATAAATGTAAATACAAAGCTAGAGGCCAAAATGGTAGTTCTTAAGTTTAAATTTCAAATCTAAAACAAACCACACAAGTTTTTCAGTGGTTAAAGGAAGATGTTTTCTTTCCTATTTTCTCATTAAGAAGATAGGGGTATTTTTTGCTGTTTGACCTATGATGTTTATTTTTCTCCTCATGAAACATGCCTGAATATTTAGTAGATTTTATTGGTAATTTATAGTTGATCCCTAAATATACCTACTCAGCTATTTTTCCTTAGGTAATTAAAAATATTATAGTAATTTCCACCGAACTGATAAAAAGTATCTGAGTCATTAACAGATATTCTTAATTTTCGGAATTTACATGCATAAATATAAAACAAGTATTTTGTTAAAATTAGCATAGAAAACAGTATCTTTCTCTACATTAGAGTCACAATAATTTAAAATGTTTTATCATATTTAATGATAAAGTGAATTGGCTTCTTGTTCCTGGTCTTGTCAATACCTTGTGGCATTATCAAATTTGTAAATTTTAGGATGTTGTTTATTCTGTGTTTTTCAACTGAAAATTTTTTTATGTTTATTTATCTTTGAGAGACAGAGTGTGAGTGGCAGAGGGGCAGAGGGACAGACAGAATCCAAAGCAGGCTCCAAGCTCTGAGCTGAGCCTGACACAGGGCTCAAACCCATAAACCACAAGGTCATGACCTGAGCCCAAGTCAGATGCTTAACCTACTGACATACCCAGATGCCCCTGTGTTTTGAACTTCAAATGCTGTTACATTCTCATTATCAGATTTAAAGACAGAAAAATCCAAATACTGAATTGCATAATCTCACCCTTTTTGTTAGCTTAAAGCAAATAGATACAGAAACACTCATTCATAACTTTCCATGAATTGAGTTGACACTCTCTAAATGAGAAAACATATATAAATTTATTGCATATATGCACTTCAGAATCCCAGTGATTCCAAGTGCAATGACGTGACTAATGGGAAAACAGCCTTTAAATGGTTAAGGAGATCGAAGTATTTGTGAGGGATGCTAGATTTTGCTCTGGCTATGAACTTTATTAGCCACAGGTAGTAACTTCTGCTGAAAATTCATGAGGTTGTTTTTGTCTGATTTTTTTTTTTGCATCTTTGTAAGATTTCCTGTTCTTGCCCTTTTAATAATTAATGTAGAGAGGATCTTTTATTTATGAGTAAGAATACTGCTCACTGTCTTGAGGGCCAACAAACGAAACACTGGTTGTTTCAAAGATTTGGTTAAAAAATGAATAATTTAAGTATATATATATCTTTTATGCATTGTTTTAGTTTTGTAATTTACATAATTAGCATTTATATGATGTTAAGTTGTTTATCAATTTCCTTTGAATTGTAGATTTTTAAAATATCTAAAGATCAAAAAGCAGTTTTAAAATTGAATTTTATTTTTATCCATTTGACAAAAAGCTTAATGATTGATAGCTTTCAATATATTCTCATGAGATAGAACACTTAAGTCAACATATCCCATGTTAACATATTTCATGAGTAATTTAACTTGTTCACTATTACGGAAAATAGTGATATATGTCAGTACCTTAGATATTTTACTTTGTATCATATACACGCTTCTGCTCTGGAAAATAGATACACATGATTTAACTCAACTTTATCTTACTCATTAGAAACGAATAAAAATTGTACCAGCCCAGATAATAATTACAATTAGCCCAAAGTTTATGGTCAGGTTTCTACTCTGCTTCAAGAGTTTCCCTCCAAGATGAAGCTTATTTAAATTTTTATCATTACATTCTTATCAAGTTTTCATTTCTTTCCTTGAACTTAAATATGTCTAAAAGGTTCAACTTCAGATACAGAAACTCCCTTCAGAAGTCAACTCTAGGATCAATAACAGATGTCTAAGCTTATAGCATTTCCATATATAGTAACCATAGTTTCTCATGATGACTTATGGGGAATTTTCAAGTTGTTTCTTCCTTAATTCACCTACAGCAGTATTATGTTGATTAAATACATTCAAATGGATTTTGATGAATTTGAACTTTATTTTTTTACTAAAAATATTAACTTACTGTTATATATATATATATTTATTATATATATATATATATATATATATATATATATATATATATATATATATATATTTAATCCACGTATGCATGTTCCAGTAGATCAAGAGCTACATGACTAAAGAGAGTTTTGTTTTTAATGCCCACTATTACATCTCTAGAATCTAATGCAGTGCCTAGATTCTAGTAGTTACTTGATAAACATCTGAAACATCTTAATTCGTGAACAAATCCCTTGTGTTCTTGTTCTTCCAAAACAATATATACATAGTACATATTATCCCTAGAAATTTTGACAAGCTCTTTCCCTATATTTTGGTATCCAATCTTTCAGTCACTATCCTCTTTTTTTGAAACACTGTTTTGATCTAGCTATTATGATGCAAATTAAATTCATCTCAACTTCCCACCTTGCAATGCACCAGAAAGGTTTTCCAGACAAGGTTTTATGAATCTTATAGAAATATTAATACATGCCTTTACCTTACATTTTACTTAAGTGAAATTTTAGATGCTGATTTCTTAATTACCTACACTCAAAATGTTCTGTTTTTCTATGGTAAAAACCTCCAGTAAGAAACAGAAGAGATTTTTTTGGTTGTTTCTAGAATACGTAATTAAGAGTTAATAAATCAGATGTGCTGTTATGCTAAATAGATTATCATTAAAAGGGACTGCACATTTCATGTAGAATCTAAATGCATATTTCATACTGGGATTAGATCATCAAACATTCTACTTTTTTCAAAAGGCAAATGTATACACAAAAGAATTATTTGTATTTAAATTTTTAATTTTATTTTTCTTCTCCTGATTTTAAGGTTATGTGATTAAAACTGTGTTAGAGAAAAATTAGAATTTTAGTTTGTGGAAGATACAGTCTCTTGGATAGTGGACTCTAAGATATCTGTAAATTTAATGTCTCTAAAGTTTTTATGAAATTTTAAAATATTTCCTCTTCTAGTTTGGCAGACTATGTGGAAGCACTTTACTTCCATGATGGTTAAAAATCTATGCAGAGGTCCTCATCATCAGAATGGCAAAATATTTTTTAGTTATGTCCCACAAAGTCTTCTGAAAGTCTTTGAATTTTGTAACTATATTTTAGTTTTAGAGAAGAGGTAAACTCAGTTATGGTATACCAGAACATAGAGATCAGTTCTCTTCCTTTTGACCTTGAGGAATTCGTATTCTCTCCAGAGAGTGACAAATTGAGCCCTTGGGGTTTTTTTGTTTTGTTTTGTTTTGATCTTAAAAAAGGAAAAATATAATGTTGCTTTTCAAATATGAAGGAATGACTGCCCTATTTTTATTGATTAAAATTATGTCTGAGATTGTTACTATTGTTTGATAGATCATTAATTTTGAAAAACTGTTTGACTGCCTTTGAAAAATAAAGAATCCCAGAATAGACCATTAAAGTGGTCCTAGGAAGATAAACCAGCTAGTGTTAAGAACTGAGATGGGCCAGCTTGGGAATAACATGCAGGATGCATATTACATTTCAAGTTCACTTCAATGTTGGTGGGTGGCTTCCTGCTTTACAAGACTGAGGATTTTGAAGCTGTGTCAGATCATCTTTACCTGTTATTTGTAAGTAGAAGGGTGAAGGCCTTTCAAACTACACGAAAATAAAGACAGAAAGAAAGAGAAGTATTCACAAACTGCTGAAGGAAATTTCAGCTCTCTGCTCCTCTTGAGGATATCTCAAGCAGAAGCAACCGAAACACTTCTACCTAATCAGCATCTTGAGTAGGTGGCCCCAGAATCTCCTCTGACTATTCTCTCTCTTTTTTTTATTTTTTAATGTTTATTTATTTTTGAGAGAGAGGAGAGAGAAAAAGAGAGACAGAGTGTGAGCAGGGGAGGAGCAGAGAGAGAGGGAGACACAGAATCCGAAGCAGGCTCCAGGCTCTGAGCTGTCAGCACCGAGCCCAACATGGGGCTCGAACCCACAAACCATGAGATCATGACCTGACTGAAAGTCGGACACCCAACTGACTGAGCTACCCAGGTGTCTTATCTCCTCTGGCTATTCTTATAGACACTGAAGTTTGACAATTCACCCCTATACTTAAACATGGCCACATATTTGGCTTAGAGAGTCTTTAACTTTACTCCACTTTGCAATCATCTAGGGAGCTTTAAAAACCTCTTGATGCCTGGGTTCCATTCCAGATTATATAAATCATCATCTTTGGGAATGAGCCACAGGCAATGGTATTTAAAAAAAAAATTCTCGGGGCGCCTGGGTGGCTCAGTCAGTTGGGCATCTGATTTCGGCTCAGGTCATGGTCTCGCGGTCCGTGAGTTCGAGCCCTGCCAGGCTCTGTGCTGACAGCTCAGAGCCTGGAGACTGTTTTCAGATTCTGTGTCTCCCTCTCTCTCTGACCTTCCCCTATTCATGCTCTGTCTCTCTCTGTCTCAAAAATGAATAAACATTAAAAAAAATTTAAAAAAAATTCTCCAAGGTACAGCCATATTGAGAATTATTGGAAATTTTATGGAATGGCAAAACTAGGTGGTAACTGAGGACATCTATTTCTCTCTCTCCTCTCCCAAGTTCCCATTGGAAAATAGAAAATTGTTCTTAAAAAATGATGAGGCAGTCTACCATTTCTGGAAAAGAAGTGACATCAGAAGCCCAAGCATTGTAAGAGACTTTATAAAACAAAACAGACATAATTAGGGGCGCCTGGGTGGCTCAGTTGGTTGGGCGTCCAACTTCAGCTCAGGTCACAATCTCACGGTTCGTGAGTTCGCGCCCTGCGTCGGGCTCTGGGCTGATGGCTCAGAGCCTGGAGCCTGCTTCTGATTCTGTGTCTCCCTCTCTCTCTGCCCCTCCCCCGTTCATGCTCTGTCTCTCTCTGTCTCAAAAATAAATAAACGTTAAAAAAAATTTTTTTCAAAACAGACGTAATTAATTAATGATGAAATCTAAGCAGTGGAAACCACAGTGCAAAATGCCTGAGAGCTACAAGTTCAGATTCACCCAACACAATGATGAAAGAATTACATTCCTAACAAATGGGATGGCTGGGTCCTTCCCAGTTCCTGTTTATTACATAAAAGGGGATGCAAACAGAGACTTGAAGAAATGAGCAGAATTACAACTATTACCAGATCTGTACTAAACACATAAGACGTGAATGGAGGAGATTACGGTGGATAGAGAAAAGCACTTTTGCCTTAGAAGTGAAATTGACTAAAACTTTAACCTTCAGTGTGAAGTCTTCCTTGCTATGCCAAAAATAGGGCTCACTGCTTCTTCCTGTATAAGAAAGCCTTTTCTCCCCAACTTTTTACATACACAAAAACTAAAGGCATCCCTCCCACAGAGTGTCATTGGGAGAAACAGACCCATATTTCCAGAGCTGTGCTAAAACACACACACACACACACACACACACACACACACACAGACACACACACACACACACACACTGCAGGCATACCTCAGAGATATTTCAGGTTTAGTTTCAGACCATCATAATAAACCAACTATCATAATAGAGTCAAATGAATTTCTTTGGTTTCCCAGTGCATATAAAAGTTATGTCTATACTATTCTGTAATCTATTAAGTGTGCAACAGCATTATACCTAAAAATGTACATACTTTAATTTAAAAATATTTTATTGCTAAAATAAAATCTGACCTTTCAGTGAATCATAATCTTTTGCTGGTTGGAAGGTCCTGCCTCAGTATTGATGGCTGGTGAATGATCAGGGTGGTGGTTGCTTAAGGTTAGGGTGGATGTGGCAATTCCTTAAAATAAGACAACAATGCAGTTTGCCACATCAATTGACTCTTCCTTTCATGAAGAATTTCTCTGTAGCATGCAATGCTGTTTGATAGTATCTATCCAAAGTGGAACTTCTTTCAAATTGGAGTCAGTCTCTCCAAGGCACTCCACCCCTGCCACTGCTTTATCAACTAGGTTTATGTAATATTCTAAATCCTTTGTTGTCATTTCAACAATCTTCACAGCATCTGCACCAGAAATATATTCTATATCAAGAAACCACTTTCTGTGCTCATTCATAGGAAGCAGCTCCTCATCCATCAAAGTTTGATCATGAGATTGCAGCAATTCATCCACACCGTCAGGCTCCACTTCTATTATAGTTGCTAATTCTTGTTGTTTATACATCTATAGTTACTTCCTCCACTGAAGTCTGGAACCCCTCAAAGTCATGAGGGTTGGAATCAACTTCTTCCAAACTCCTATTCATGTTGATATTTTGACCTCTTCCCATGTGAATATTCTTAATGGCATCTAGAATGGTGACTACTTTCCAGAGATTTTCATTTCACTTTTCCCAGATCCATCAGAGGAATCACTATCTAGGGCAGCTCTAGTTTTAAATAATGCATTTCCTAAACAGAAAAACTTGGAAGTCAAAATTTTTCCTTGATTCACGGGGTACAGAATGGGTGTTGTACTAGCAGTACATTAATCTTGTACATGTCCATCAGAATTCTTGGGTGACCAAGTGCATTGTCACTGAGGAGTCATATTTTGAAAGAAATATTTTTTTCTGAAGATTGGTCTCAAGCGTGGCCATAAAATATCTGATAAACTACCTTGTAAACAGACGTACTGTCATCCAGGCTTTGTTGTTCCATTTCTATAGCACAAGCAGAATAGATTTAGCGTAATTATTGAGGGCACTAGGATTTTTAGAACGGTATGTGAGCACTGGCTTCAACTTCAAGTTACTGTAGCCCTAAGAACAGAGTCAGGCTATCCTATAACCCTTTTAAACCAGGCAGGGGTGCCTCAGTGACTCAGTCAGTTAAGTGTCCGACTTTGGCTCATTATCTCACAGTTGGTGAGTTCAAGCCCCACGTTGGGCTCTGTGCTGACAGCTCAGAGTCTGGAGCTTGCTTTGGATTCTGTGTCTCCCTCTCTCTCTCTGCCCCCCCCCCACTCAAAAATAAACATTAAAAAAATGTCTCTCTCTCTCTAAAAAATAAACATTAAAATAAAAAACAGTCATTGACCTCCCTAAATGGCATCTTCTTCCGATAAAAGGTTACATCATCTACACTGAAAATCTTGTTTATACGCCACCTTCATTAACTTATCTTAGCTAGATCTTCTGGATAATTTGCTATAGCTACCACATCAGCACTTACTGCTTCTCCTTGCACATCTGTGTTATGGAGCAGTCTCCTTTCCTTTCAACCTCATGAACCAATCTCTGTGAGTTTCAAATTTTTCTTCGGCAGTTTCCTCACATTTTTCAACCTTCACAGAATTGAAGAGACTTAAAGCCTTGCCCTGGATTAGGTTTTGGCTTAAGGAAATGTTGTGGCTGGATTGATCTTCTATCTAGACCACTAAACTTTCTCCATGTCAGCAGTGAGGCTATTTTGCTCTCTTATCATTCACTGGAGTAGCATTTTTAACTTCCTTAAAGAACTTTTATTTTATGTTCACAACTTCACCAATTGTTTGGTTCCAGAGGCCTAGCATTCAGCCTATCTTGGCTTTCCATATACCTTCCTCACTAAGCTTCATCATTTCTAGATTTAGATTTAAAATGAGACATGCAAGTCTTCCTTTCATTTGAACATTTAGAGGCCACTATAGGGCTGTTAACTGGCCTAATTTCAATGTTGTCATGTCTCAGAGCAAAGGGAGGCCCAAAGAGAGGGAGAGATATGAGGGAGTGGCTGGTCAGTTGAACAATAAGAAAACACACATTTACTAAGTTTGCTGTCTTATAGAATCTGCATAGTTCATGGTACTTCAAAAACAATTACAGTACTAACATCAAAGAACACTGATCATAGATCATAACAAATATAACAATGAAAAAGTTTAAAATATTGTTAGAATTACCAAAATGTGACATAGAGGCATGAAGTGAGGAAGTGCTGTTGGATAATGGCACCCATAAACTTGCTTGAGGTAGGGTTGCCACTAATTGTCAATGTGTATAATACACAAATTCTGCAAAACACATTTAAATGAGGGATTCCCGTAGTCCTTCTTTATTTCTATGAAGGTCAAAGAAGGATTGCCATACTTGTTAGAATTCTTTAAGGCAACTGAGGCCTTAAACAATATAAGACTTTGGTGAAAGGGTTTTAGCTAGCTCACAGAATCAATAGGGGGTCTGAAGAACCAGACTCAGAGAAGGGTCAAGAACCTTGGCATGCTAGGAACCACTATTCCTACACTAGTGTAGGAACCAATAGTCCTATACTATTCACTGACCAATGGCATCTCATTCCACCTCCACTCAACATATACCATCAAGCCAACAGATTCACCTCTGATGCACTGATGCAAACTATCACATATACGGTAACAGAAAAGGAGGGAGAATTTTCACCATCCACCCATAATCTTATATTGACGTAAGTCTTTCTCCCTTCTGTTTTGAGATTTTCTCAAAATTCAAAAAAACAAAATGTTTTAAGACAGGGAAACCAAAAACTGTACAATGACCACAATTAAAACCCAAACCCATAAATGAGAAGAACAAAAACAGAGCGCACATAATAACTAACTTCAGAGGAAGAAAAAAAATTAGGGAATAGAAAAGAACCTTCACACTTTTCTAAATTAATGCATTTATGGAAAGTGGATAGAATTTTCATCTATAATACAAGAAAATACTACTATAAATAAGAAATATAGATGAATCGTTCCCTTAAAATTAGAAAAAAATAATACCTGAAATTTAAAGAAATTGATAGCTGAACTAATAAATCTAATGGACCAAGTAAACAGTAAACTGAACATGCCTTATTACCAAGTTCATGATCTAGAAAATAAAAGAAATTTCCCAGAATTTATAGTTTAAATAAAAAGTTACTGAAAATTAAGGAAAATTGAAGAGACTCTGAAATTAGGCCCAGAGTTAGAAAAGACATATAAGTGAAGCTCAAGAAGGAGAATACAGACACTATATAGAGAAAAAAAAGGATAAATAAAATAAGATTTAAAAAAAATTTTTTCAACGTTTATTTATTTTTTGGGACAGAGAGAGACAGAGCATGAACGGGGAAGGGGCAGAGAGAGAGGGAGACACAGAATCGGAAACAGGCTCCAGGCTCTGAGCCATCAGCCCAGAGCCTGACGCGGGGCTCGAACTCACGGACCGCGAGATCGTGACCTGAGCTGAAGTCGGACGCTTAACCGACTGCGCCACCCAGGCGCCCCTATAAAATAACATTTTAAAAAGCCAAAGAATAATTCCCAATATGTAATCTTTGGATTCAAAGAGCTCACACCAGAAGTGCTACAGATTTGATACAAAACCACCTATACCTCATCAATTTCTGTAGAAATCAGAAACACTAGGGAACAAGAGAAATTTCTAAGAGTATGCAGAAAAATAAAACAGCTTATCTACAAAAGAAGAAAATCTGATATTCTGATAATCTGATAATTATTTTCTTGTAAGCAATATTGGAAGATATAACAGACACTGAAGAAACATTTTCAAAATTTGGAACTCAGATTTCAATTAAGTGTAGAGGTAAACCAAAGCCAATATTGCAAATATAAAATTTTAACCACTAAAACCCTGTTTATGAAAAAAAATTAACTTAGAAGCACTCTGAAAAAGTCAAGAAGGAATCAAAGAGGAGGTCATAAAGCATATGAAATGGTAATAGATTGGTATGACCCAGAGAAGAAAACTAAAACGTAAATGAAGAGAATCCATTACTCCATAGCACTTAGAAGATTGTTCTTTAAGTGGCAAACTTCAAAAAAAATTTTGTGACAAGCTGTTTTCCATCTTATTCGGTCTCTAGTCTTCAAGGTCACTGATTCTTTCTTTAGCTGTGTTGAGTTGACTGATGAGTCCACTGAAGGCATTATTCATTTCTGCTTTTTATTTCCAGCATTTCTAGTTGATTCCTCTTATAATTTCCATTGTTCTCCTGAAATTACACATTTCATTTTGCATGTTGTATACCTTTTCCATTAGAGCTGTTAATATATTAATTATAGTTATTGTAAATCCCTATCTCAACGTTCCAACATCTGTGTCATACCTGAGTCTGGCTCTGATGCCTGCTTTTGTGTTCAAAATGGTCCCTCCCTGTCCCCAACTTTTACATATGTCTCATGATTTTTTTGAAAACTGAGCATCTTGTGTAGGACAATAAATACATAAATAGATTTTATGCTTGTGAATAAGCATACTTTTGTTTTGTTAGGGCCCATGGTTCTCAATCTGGGATGATTTTGTTCCCCAGGGGACATTTGACAGTGACTGAAGACATTTTTGATTGTCACAATAGGGTGACTTGGGTGCTACAGGCACCTAGTGGGCAGAGACCAGGAATACTAAGCATTATATAATGGATAGGACAATCCCCGAACAAGAATTATCCAGTCCAAAATGTTATAGAGCTGTAATTAAGAAACCTGCATTTAGAGTAAAACTTATCACTGTCCAGTCATAGAAAGATTTGCAGAACCAGCACCCAGAACAGACAGTGAAAGGGTCTGGAATTCTGTCAGCCTGGGTCCCAGCTCAATATGAATCTACCAAAGATCCAAGTATCTTGATCAACATTTCAGTTCAGATACGATTTAGTATAGCCTGTTTTCTAAATAAAAACCAATTAGAAATCACCATTAATGGATTAGCCAGAGGAGATGGAGAGAAGGGCTATGGATTTAGGTCAAATACCACTTAACATTTTAACAGAGCCTCATGATAACAAATACAACTCCTCTAAAGATTTCCTTTAAGTGTGTGATTTCTTTTCAAGTTTATATTTGTAGTTTGTTTCTTTTGGACTCAGATTAACTCCTTCAAAAAAGTTTCCTCAGCCATGTCAGAAACACCTCACCCTCAAGAAAAAAAAAAAAAAAAAAAAAAAAAAAAAAAAAAAAAAGACTTCCACAGAGCTACCTTTTGAGAATTTAGATTCTGAACCACCAGACCTCACTCAATGTAAAGCAACTCCACTGTGAATAAATTCATTTTTCTTGGTCTACTGATAAAAGATTTGAATGCTCAGGTTTCATTTATATTACCTACTCACATGTTCAGTAACATCCTTAACTCAAGGTGTCTGTTTGATTTGGCCTTAGGATCTCATCCTACCAATGGGTCACATTTCCATGAATCATCAGTTGGTGAAATAATCTTTCTATAAATTGAACTATTGCTAGATGCTTTACTTTCTTAAGTAACTCTCATGAACAGCATCCCCATTATAAGGAGTCGGGCCTTATTTGTGGACCCAAATTCCTTAATTTAATGAACATCTGCTCTCTATCTGGATCTGTGCTACATACCATATGTAGTATATTTCACTCAGTCCTGAACATAAGTCTGGAGGAGGGGGACTAATACTCTCATTTACTTGGTGTATTTACAAAACTGAGGTCTTACGGCGTTTAATGTCTTGTACAAACTAACTCAGCCGTGATCAGATGATCTGGGATTCAAACTCAAAGTGTATGTTCTTTATTTTTAATTTTTTTAATGTTTATTTACTTTTGAGGGAAAGAGAGACAGAGCCTTAGTGAGGGAGGGGCGTAGAGAGGTGGAGACACAGAATCCAAAGCAGGCTCCAGGCTCTGAGCTGTCAGCACAGAGCCTGACACAGGGCTCAACCTCAGGAACCATGAGATCATGACCTGAGCTGAAGTTGGTCGCTTAACTGACTAAGCCACCCAGGCATTCCTCAAAGTATATGTTCTTTAAAGGACTTTGTTTTGTGTGTGTGGGAATAAGGAAATGAAAAAAATATTTATTCTAGTTTTACATTTGGGAGAAGATGACCTCTGAAGAAGAGACACAAGGAAATTGCAGGAGCTAGTAAGCAAAGCTTTATAAAAAAATATTTTATTTGCTTTCCTACATATAGAGCATAAGGACAATGTCTAGCTTATAGTCTTTGGCTTAGTACTATTTCCCACAGTATACACTTAATAGACTCAAAAGAATTTTCAGTTGCAGTTAATTTTAACGGGACATTTGTATCACAGCATCATAGATATTTTAGTTGAATTGATCTGTAGCCATCATCTTGCCCAGACTTTCTCCTTTTGCAAATAAGGAGATGAAAATCCAGAAATGACAAAGGGAAGAATTGTTGGAGATTTGGTATGTGTCACATACATTTAGCCACTGTATCTATGGGGACAAGTACATAGAGAGGAATATATAAGATCGAAATTTAAGTATGTATCTAGATACTCAATTTTTTCTTTTCATCCTAATACATCATGTCACAAAATTTTATGTTAATAGTAATACCACCTTATACTTACATGTAACTGTCCATTTTCAGATTTTCACATATTTTATCTCATTTGAATATCATAACCACCATTGATATTAGAGGACAGGGTTTTTTTTTTTTTTTTATGTTTATTAATGGAAAATCCTGAACATCACTATACTTAAGTGTCTTGCTAAAGATATTATAACTACTAAGTAGCAAGAACTGGAGTGTTTGGGATCTTAGGTCAATAAATTCCAAAGACAACTTCTTCAGCTGGAGTCTACTCACGACAACAGTGCAGGAGGTAGAAAAGAAGCAGTAGTTTGAGACCTGGGTCCCTGACTTCCAAGCCTAGTTGTGCATTAACTAATCGTGTAACATATACTTTCTTCCTTAGTGTTTTCTTATCTGTAAAATGAGGAAACTGGATGAAATGGTATCTGTATCTGAACTCTATTCTAGCTCAAATATTAGTTGTACTAATACCCATTCATGTGTTTTCAAAAACATATTAAAAATCAGAATTAAGTGAAATGCTTCCTTAGGTTTACCAAATGTTTGTGTACCTTAATTCAGTCTACAATTTTTTAAAGTTTATTTTGAGAGAAAGAGCATGCACCAGCAGGGGAGGGGGGCAGAAGGAGAGAATCCCAAGTAGGCTCCATTCTCAGCACGGAGACCAATGTAGGGCTTGATCCCAATTATCTTGAATTATCTTATGGCTCATTCCTATCTAAAGATTGTCAGATACTGCAATGAAAACTGTAATGAGAATAAAGTTGGTTCCTACAACTCAACAACAGCAAGAAAAAAAATGTTTCAAAAATAGGCAGAGGATTTGAAAGACATTTCCTCAAAGGTAATGTACAAATGGCCAATAAGCATATGAAAACATCACCGTCACTAATCATCAGGGAAATTTAAATCATAACCATAGTGAAATATCACCTCACACCCAAGAGGATGGCTATTATAAAAACAAAACAAAACAACACAGAAAATAACAAGTATTCGTGAGGATGTGGAGAAATAGAAATCCTTGCAAATTACTGGTAAGAATGTAAAATGGTATAGCTACTTTGGAAAACAAAATGGTGGTTCTTCAAAAAAAATAATAATAATTGCCATATAACCTGGCAAATCTACTTTTGGGTATCTACACACAGAAAAATTGAAAGCCAGTTCTTGAAGAGATATTTGTACCTCCACATTCACAGCGACACTATTCACAATAGCCAAAAGGTAGAAACAACCCAAATGTCTATCAGCAGATTAATGGGTAAACAAAATGTGGTCTACACTTACAACGGAATATTATTCAGCCTTAAAAATGAAATTCTGACACATGCTGCAATATGGATGAAACTCAAGGATATTATGCCAAGTCAAACAAGCCACTCACACACAAAAAAATAAATACTATAGAATTCCACTTATATGAAGTATCTAGAGTAGTCAAATTCATAGAAATGTAAAGTTGAATAGTGGTTCCCAGGAACTGAGGGGAGCAAGAATGAGGAGTTGTTTTTTCACCAGGTAAAAAGTTTTACTTTTGCAAAATGAAAAAATTCTAGAAAATGGTTGAACAATGTAAATATATTTAACATCACTGAACTGTACACTTAGAAATGGGTAAGATGATAAATTTTCGCTTATATACTTTTAGTATAATTCTATTTGTAAAGGAGATGGTTATGCAATCTCCTCTTCCAAATACCTAGTGTAATATTGATATAAAATATTAACATGTAATTCTATTAGTATATTGAATGTATGAAATATAAAACATAAATTATACATAAATACCAAAAATACATTTAAAGATCCACTGTCAGTTTTCTGTAATGATGGAAGCATGGTTCTCCTTAATGACAACGAAATCCACCATATAATCATATGGGTTCTCTATGTTCTAAGATTGAGCACAACACTGAAATGTCTCTACAAATCAAATTATCTGTTGCAATTTAACTAAAGCCTTTCTGTATATTTATTTTATAAGTTTATTAGCTTTCATTTCCATGCTTATCTAAAGCATCATTTTTATCAATATTAGCAAGTGAATTGTAGGTCCTCAATTTGCAAGAAATATTGGCATAGTAGGAAATAACAAGACTTTGAAATCAAACACACTGGATAAAATCTTATTTCTGCCACTTGGTAACTTTTCAAATGTGGGTAAGCCATCTAATCTTTCTAAAACTTACTCCCCTCAGTGTAAAGCTGATATCAGTACCAGACAGGGTTTTTGTGACAATTATATAAAATGGACTGTGCAAACAAAGTACTTGTTAGCACAGTCCATGGAATACAATATGTACTTGATAAGTGATTGTAATTACTAATTTTAGACATGTCAGGTGCTAAAATAAAAAAAAAATAATTCCTTTCATGACTTCAGATCTAGGTAAAAGTCTTCATCATCTTAATGTATTCTCTTCTAGACAGACTTGTAGCCCTGAAGGAATGAAATGGATAGAATAATCTAAGTGAGTAATAAATAGCAGAGTGACTTTGTCACCAGGGAAATAATGTTATCTAGCTTTAAGAACCATTGAGCAGGCACTTAATAAATGAAGTGTTTGAATCACGAGACAATACTAGTAATAGTAGATTTGAATCACAATGTGAAATCTAACTCTCACTAGTACAGATTGGGTTTTCAGCTCCATTTCACAAACTTTCAGGCTCCAAACTCTGATGGACTCCTTTTGCAGATCTTCAGTTTATTGGAGTCCTTGATCTTTAATACATATTGACTTGCAAACCCTGTGCTAGGTGTTTGGATTATAAAATAAATGATACAGAATACAAAATTCATATAATATGCTGAAAGCTGCGGGATCAAAGATGTCAACTATTTATCTAGGTTACTGATTGAAGAGAAATACAGAAACTTTAACCAGGAAACGTAATCATGAAAATTTGAAAAAGCAGAATATTGAAGCACAGAGGCAATTTAAAAACTCAATATATTGGGGAGCCTGGGTGGCTCAGTTGGATAAGCCTCTGACCCCTGGTTTCAGCTCACATCATGATCTCACAGTTCCTAAGTTCGAGCCCTGTGTTGGGCTTTGCACTGGTGGCAAAGAGCCTGCTTGGGATTCTTTCCCTCCCTCTCTCTATGCCCCTCCCCCACTTGTGCACATGCTTGCTCTCTCAAAATAAACAAACTTAAAAAAACCTCAGTTTATCTGGTAAGAGAAATAGATTGTTATTGTAACAAAATGCTACATTCCACAAGAAACAAGGCCTTTCATTTTAATATCTAAACACTAAGGTAAGTGGTGACCTCTTCTTTTTTTAAGAATAAGATTATTTGTCTGTTTTGATTGATGTAGGGCAAGTTTTTCCATAAGTAAAGACCAAATGAATGAACTCTTATAGATTTTTTTTCTAATCCTCTGTTTTAAAACTCTAAAAAAGGCACTGCTGACATTTGACCAATAGTAACTCTAAATTCATGAATCTTTTAAATATAGGCAAGTTTCTAGGCAATAGTATAGACATGGTTGAAAGCCTTAGGCCCTATGTACTCAAGAGAAAATTGTGTCCCATGAATTTTTTATAAATGAAACAGTGCTATTTCCATGAAGAAATAAGGTCTACTAAATAAGAGTGACAGGAATTCCAAGGGGAAGGGCTGAAAAACGACAGTGGTTGGCACTTTCATCTTTCAATGGAGCTGGGAAAAAAGTTGTAGAAGTTTATAATAACAGTACCAGATTTTATTACATCAAAACCAGGAACCATTTGATTTGTGTTTTTTGCATAAATTTACATGATAATTTAGAAATCCTATTTTCAAATATTTAAAAGAGCTTTAGGGGCGCCTGGGTGGCGCAGTCGGTTAAGCGTCCGACTTCAGCCAGGTCACGATCTCGCGGTCCGTGAGTTCGAGCCCCGCGTCAGGCTCTGGGCTGATGGCTCAGAGCCTGGAGCCTGTTTCCGATTCTGTGTCTCCCTCTCTCTCTGCCCCTCCCCCGTTCATGCTCTGTCTCTCTCTGTCCCAAAAAAAATAAATAAACGTTGAAAAAAAAAAAATTAAAAAAAAAAAAGAGCTTTAATTAATATAAATTTTTGTTGTATCTCATTCCAATATTCAGGCTATGGTACACAAAATAAAAATTATATTTAAAAATCAATTTTATCGTGTTATCAGATATGCTAAATTGTTCGGGTCCAAGTACAAATGAAAAGATTTCAAATGGAGAAGTGGACAAAGAATCAAAGATTTCTGTCAAGACAGAGAAGATAGGGAAGAAAAAGGTTATTTTCTTCTCCTCTAGTCTCCATCTCTATGTTGCACTTTCCTCCTCCTCCTCCAACACCCACCGCCCCTTTCTGGTATAATTCCTATCCATATTATCTCATTTTTCCCTCCAAATCTATCCTTAGAGCCACTACTATTTTAAATAGTAAAAAACAAACCATTTTTTTTCTGTTGTTCCAAATATGTTTTCAAATATTTGAGAGAGAGATGGAGAGAGAAAGAAAATGATGGAGAGAGGCACAAAATGGCCTTGTAAAATCAAACATATACCCGAGACCTGAAGTAGCTTGGAGAGGAGGGAAGGGAAGGCAATAGGCAAAACTGCAGGGAAGACTTCATTACATAGACACATAAGTAATTCATGAGTATCTTAAATTCTGGAAACTTAAGAAAGAGGGAGTGGTTGCAGCTAGAGCCACCTCACCAAATTGAGACAAATTAACAAAACAAATTATGAAATCAACTGGCCTTCCTTGAGAAAAATTAGGTTTAGACTCTGAGAGGGGGGTTCTGTAGGAAGCAAGACCACCTAGAAGAGCATCAACTGAGAGGTTCTCACAGAAAAAAAGTCTTGCAGGGAGGCACACTTATCATAAGGACTAAGGAAGCAACGGGATTTCTTGCATGGAAACTATTACTAAAACTTGAGGTACACCAGGTCCTTTGTGAAGGTTGTCTATAAACACTGATATATCACTGGAGTCAGAGGAAGTGTAGCCATTTATTCTCAAGAAAAGACTATGATGAATACACTTCAGCATGAAGAAATGAACCTAAGGTATGATTAGATCAGGATTTATCACATTACAAGTTCCTTGAGAGAAGGCAGACAGAGTTCACCTAGATGTTGTAACTAATCAAATTATTCTTTTTTCCAGACAAGCCAGAATTTTTTCCCAGGTTTACTGAGGTAAAAAGTTGACAAATACAACTTTAAAATATTTAAAGAGTACACTGTGATGAATTATGTATACATTTGAAGGATTCCTCCTATCTAGATAATTAACACATCCATTACCTCACATATTTCTATTTTTTATTGTTTTGGTTTTTTTTTGTTTGTTTGTTTTTTGGTGAGAACCCTTAAGTTCTACTCTCTTAGCAAATTTCAATTACACAATACAGTGTTAGATTATTTTTTTTTATTTTCCCAGAGAGATGGAATTATAAGTCATTGATACTTTGCTAATGTTTTGATAAAAAATTATTTTTACCTGGAGAAAAATCAGCCAGCTAAGAGTAATGAACTATTTTGACTTGCCTAGGATTTAAGGCTTTCCTAGAGTTGCAAAACTTTCAGTTCTAGAATCAACACAGTCTTGGGCAAACCAAGACAGTTGATCACCCTCCTATCTAAGAAAAAAAAAAAAATAAGCATTTAATATCCTGATTCTTCATTTTACATTTATTGGGTACTTAAAAATTTAAGTGATGTGTGAGATATACAAGTATATAAATTGCTTCCCATAAATGAATTAGTAAGGTGGGCAGCACTGAGATATCCCCATATATCTTATTCTATAGAATATATGTGTCCCATTTCAAGGACATTCAAATTCAGTTTTGTTTTGTTCTTTTTTTAAGTGGGGCCAAACAATTGTTGCACACTGTGGTCCTCTGCTCTCTTAGACACTGTCCTAAGTGCTAGAGATTCAAAGATAAAATGGACCCTAACATACTCTGCACTCAAGGCTTTTACAGTCTGGTGGGAAATAAAGAGTCACTAGAATATAAGATACTACATTTGCTGGGTGAAAAGCACCTGAATTTCAGGCAAGATTTGACCTCTAGAAGTTAGGAAATGTATATTCCAATCTAAGTTCACCTATTGATTAGTTGCCTAGCTTTATTTAAATCATTTAAGTTCCCCTGGTCTCAATTTTCACAACTCTAAACAAATGGTTGATATAGAGGGTCCACAAGTCTATGTTTCTATGGATCCAGGGACCTCAAATAGAATTTTAAGCGATAAGGTTTGCCAAAAATTTTATCAGGAAGGATAACCAATATATTATCTCAGGTCATACTAATGACAGAAGATGTTGGGTAATTTTAAAAACTCAGAACTGTAAAGAAAAGTAAGAACTCGTCCCTAGAAATAAGAAATGCTTTAGATTTCAGTTGTGTACTAGAGTCAGCTGGTTATGTCCATCTCTTCCCAACTCCATGTTCAATATTCAGTGTTCAACAAGGTAAAAGGCTGTTGCTCCCTCTTATTTCTTTAAAATACAAAACCATTAATAAAAAATGATAATATTGAATTGTGGGATTTATAACATACATAGCATAATACATATGGCCATATAACATGATGGTGAGGTGTTAAACTATAAAGTTGTGAAATTTTCACATTTTTACATAAGCAGAACAATAACAATTCTATGTAAATTGAAAAGTTAGAGATGTGTACTGTAATACACAAAGCAGCCATTACCATGCAAAATGTATAGCTAAAAAGCTAGTGCTTAGAAATGGAGTTTGGAAAAAAAAAATTCAGTTAATCCAAGAGAAGGTAAAAAAGGAAGAAATGAGAAAAAAAAAAAGAGCTGCCAAAACAAATTAAATTATAGGTCATAAGCCAATAATATAAAAATTACATTAAATGTTGATGGTCTAAATGCTCCAGTTAAAAAGTTGTAGTAGTCAGAATGGGGGGAAACAAAGGCAAGACCCAACTTTACTATATTCCAAAAGAAATACACTTTAAACATAAAATATAGATAAGCTTAAATTGGATAGGCTTAAATTAAATGTATGGAAAAATACATACCATGCAAGCCATAATAAAAAGCCTGGAAAGGATATATTAATATCAAAGAACATATCAAGAGAAACCATATTATCATGTATCAATAGGTAAATCTAAAAATTATAAAGGGTCAATTCATTTGGAAGATATAACAACCTTAAATGTATATCTAATAATAGAGCTTAAGAGTACGTGAAATAAAAATTGAGAAAATTAAAGACAGAAATACAAATTTCTCAAGCAATTGGAGATCTTAATATTTCTCTCAGCAATTAGTAAGCTAGACAAAAAAATTAAAGACAGAAGCTATGAACAATACTATCAATGCTTTAATATTGTTGATATTTATTAAAATGAGGTGGGAAATCTGTGCTTTATGTATTTGGCTATTTATATTATAAATAATGATGGCAGGTTTTTAAAATTGTCTCCCTTCTGGAAACACTCAGTAAATGTCAAACTCTGCATGCATAAAATATATTTTGGTTCCCTTTTCAATTGTTGTTTCATGGAAAGAAGATAGAATTCCTCATATTTTGGTTATTTTCAATTCTTCTTCATCCTGTCCTCCACTTACCCTAACAAAGGATTAAATAAAGCATTTTGCATTATACTAAGATTTTCACACATGGCCGCTACATGTGTGTGTACACTCACATACACTCACATATATCCCAACTATTTATTTGAAGAAATCAGAAAACAAGGTTCTCTTAATAATTTCGTGTGTGTGTGTGTGTGTCTGTGTATGTATACATATACATGCCATGCCATATTGGCATGTTTATAATAAATACCAGGCTCTGGTGTTGCTCTCTTAACTGGCAATGATTTGGCTCACCCCAAAATAAACCCATTGATGGCTCTATCAACAGTAAAAATAACCATTAAATCTTATTTTTTGACTATTCAGTAGCATACATGAACCAGTAGGTTTTATCCACCCACTGTCCACTGCTGCTACAGGGTAACTGAAATTAGAGATTAAATTGAAGCTCAATTTGTAGCTACATTATTGGGATTTGATCCCACCGAATCTATGTCATAGAACATGTTTGAGTCACATTAGAGTATCTATTCTTTAATGTGTATAAGCCTTATATTAACTGAAATGACAATAAAATAGAAGTAAATAATGTGGCTCCCTTGCAACACTAAAGCAAAAAGCAAAAATCTAAGCTCAGAGTCACAGATTTTTGAAAGCCAGATACATCTTATCATTTATGGCTAATTTTGTCATGCAGAATACACCCCAGAATTTTGTTGTAACTAATAAAGCACTTATACACTGGATTTTTAGGGGTAAACACCAACCTCCACATTTCCCCAAAAGTTGTCTCTCTTTTAGACCCATCCCCCTTTCTGTGGCTGTTTGTTACCTGTAAATGTTAGAGCACAATGAATAGGTCTTTGATTGATTCAGGTATATTTATTTAGTTTTCTCTAGGTCTCTGTGAAAGCAAGGATCATGATTCCCACTCTTCTCTCATCTTCTACCGTGCCTTTTTTCAATAAATTTTCAATAATGTATACTGACTCTTGGACTGTTTAAAATGATGTCTATTGCTCTGTTTGTAATTGTGTTTGGAATTTCTAGCTTTAAGACTTAAAAATGATGGTTTGAGAAATGAATCTAGGTGGAAGAAAGATGTAACTGGTTGTGTGGTTGTATATATGTTTGCCCAGTAAACATGCCAAGCCTTGAAATTCTCGGTTTGCATTGTATGCATTTTAGCACATTTTGAAAAGGTATCAGGGGTCTCCATTTTGGTTTGGAGATTTAAGGGTTTTCTTTTCCTAAAAACCCACGATGATATGATATTAATCCTGCTGACTGCCCATCTGAAATGAAGCTGAATAATTCAAGATTCATTATCAACAAATGCTTCAGATGACAAAGTACAACAGAATGAAAAGTTTCCATTATATTTCAAAGGCCTGCTTTTGGACATAGGACAAAGAGAAAGTGCACTGAATATTAGCAAATGTGGGTTCAAAGGAAATTCTTGCAAATTTGAGAATATGTCAATATTAAAATCAAAATCATACCTCTGACAGGTTGTGATTGATTGGATATCACATGGTTGAAATGTTCGATATATTACAGAACTGCTAAAGTGCTAACAGCAGAGTGAAATATTACACAGAAAATAAATGATTAGGAAAATTTTATATAGATTACTGAAATTGTGCGTATGTGCATATAGCTTAGTAAACAATGCATTCTTTTTTTATAATTTTTTTTTAACGTTTATTTATTTTTGAGACAGAGACAGGGCATGAACAGGGGAGGGGCAGAGAGAGAGGGAGACATAGAATCTGAAACAGGCTCCAGGCTCTGAGCTGTCAGTACAGAGCCCGACGCGGGGCTCGAACTCACGGGCCGCGAGATCATGACCTGAGCCGAAGTCGGATGCTTAACCGACCAAGCCACCCAGGCGCCCCAACAATGCATTCTTGAGACTATTTGAATATTCGTGTTGACATTGTTAGAGTAACTTTGTAATACTTCTTCTTATCCCACACCAGAGTATGTCTAATTATTTATCTTGAGTTGAAACCTGAATCGTTCTCAAAAGGGGGACTGGTTCTGGAGTTGATATAAATATGATTTAAGCGTTCTATTCCTACAGAGTAGGACTACATTCTATGAGATTTGATTTCAGACTTCTGTGAGATCCTGGTCTTCTCACCTAAAAGTCCTGAGGGAGCAGGTAAGAAGAGAAGGCCAAGGCATCAGAGCCTTGAAGGGTTCTGGACTACTGTGCAGACTTCCCATGGTTTCTCTTGTCCATGTCCCTTAGAGGAATTTTACTAAAAAACAGTGGAAATTATCACTGCTCAAACATTTCTTTTTTAAATATTGAGACATTTTGGTGAAAAAGTACTGTCTTTACACTATTTTTTTTAGAATAGTGGTTGCTGACAGCCCTTAAGCAAATTTGCTCTACAGAGGCTTTAAAAATACAGAAGTTTCACATCAACATCAGAATTTCTGATTTATCTTCAAAAATTCTAGGATCTGGGGGCACTAGACCTATAATCCTATATGTCAACATTAGTTTGGAGGGGGGTGGTATGTGCCTTTCCCAGGCTCCCTGTTTTCTTATACTTGCTTCATTTAAATTATCTGCCCGGTCCCTCTATAGCCATTTGAGTGTGAAAACTTCTTATTTAATACATCAACTCAACTCCGGATATAATATAGACTTAGCATTGTCATTTCACTGTATATTGTGATTATAGATTTAATTCTCTAACCAGTATTTGTGATTGTATAATAAGAGATGGTACTTGAAGTCTCAAAGACAGTCATGTTTCCTGGAAAATTAAAATTTATATGACTTTAGGAGCTATTTATGTATGTGTGTATATGTATGTATATGTATATATATACATATATATACTGTATGTGTATATATATACATATACACACACATATATATATATATGTGTGTGTGTATATGTATATATATATATATATATATATATATATATATATATATATATGGGTAAAACAGTAAATAAAAGCTAAGTTGGCATTTATCTAAATTTAAATTGTGCTTAATAGAGCCTACTCAATCAGATTTAGTTTAAAACTTGTATTTATGTTCCCTTTCCATTAAAGTAAAATTGGAGCCATGTGCCAGGATGCTAAGGAATGATATTTATTTTAGAAATATGTAGAGTCTCTATCTGAAAAACTGATAAAATTATTCTTTAAAAATAAAAGGTCATAAAACCAGTTGATTACTCAAAAGGAAATTTATATTTTAAAAAGGCACAATAATACCTTACATTTACTTAACACTTATGAAAGTGATTTTACATACTTTTTTTTTTTTTTTTTGCTTAAAACCTGCTATGAGATAGGTGTATGTTTTAATTCATTTTGTAAATGTAAGCATTAAAGTTCATAGATGTTAAAAGTCTGTTAAGGTTACACAGCAGTTAGTTTGCAAGGTGGGACTGCATACTAGATGTTGAGATTTTAAATCTAGCTTTCAGAAAATTCTTTTAAAAATTCCAATGCAATATTTGTTTAAAAATATTTTGAAGCTCATTTAAAATTACCGAGTCTCAAAGTAACAGTCATTTACATAAGTTTCTAACTATGAAGAATCCTAACAATCATCTACTCTTGTAGATATGGTGTCTCCAATGAAAAAGTAGGGAACCCACTCAAGCACCATATTATAATATGGCATTCTGCCTCTGATTAATTAGTATAAATTAATTGCAACATGTATCACTGTAATGCAGGATTTCCAAACTTAGCACTATTGACATTTGGACCAGAAAATTTCTGTGTGGGAGTTGTAGGCACCTTAGGAATTTTAGTAGCATTCGTGGTCTCTACCCACTAAATGCCAGTAGTTTCTCCCCAGGTGTGACAAATAGAAATGCCTCTCAATATTGCCAAATGCCCCTTGGGTTCTCTTGTTGAGAACCAGTGTTGGATGTATTTTTGACTGAGTAAAACTATGGAAAACTGGAGATTTAATTCTTCAGTAACTTGACTATTGACTCTAGAACCTGGAAGGTTAAAGTTGCTGAAGTGAAGTTTCCAGACTTTATCTGAACATGGGGTTAGCACTAATAATCTTTTAGATTTTAGACTTTTAAGGTAAAAGCCAATCTTGACAAGACAGAGACAAGACAGAGAAATTCTTTGCGTAGGGTATTAAAAAAAAAACACCCCTGCGATTTAGGAATGGCCAACACATCTGGAGATGCTAGAGCTGCAACCAAGTGGGAGACTCTTAGAAGGAAAACCTTTTTTTTTTAAGCTTTGAGTTGAAAACAAACTTAGTTTAAATAACAAATCCACAGGAATTCTGACTTTTTGTGAAATATCAATTCTGGAAGTAAAAATAATATATGGTGTTATGACTCTTTTTTTAGTATTTACTCACTAGAAATTAATAAAGACTTTTACCCCGGCGCCTTGGTGACTCAGTCGGTTAAGCGTCCAACTTCAGTTCAGGTCATGATCTTGTGGTTCGTGAGTTCGAGCCCCATGTCAGGCTCTGTGCTGACAGCTGGGAGCTCAGAGCCTGCTTCAGATTCTATGTCTCCCTCTCTCTTGCTCTCTGCCCCTCCCCCACTCATGCTCTGTCTCTGTCTCAAATGTTAATTTTTTTTAAATAAAGATTTTTACCAAATAGAATTAAGGAGCTCTTTCTTTTATTTCTGGCAGAAATTCACTGTATTGTCCACACTCTGCTGAACTTTTAATGTCCCATTTAAATTGTGCCCATGAATCTTTTCATTAGACAAAACTTTCATTACTAATAGGACAAGATCTCCAGCCTCTGCCCACAGTTGTTTAGCAATTGCATCCCTGAGAAGAGGTTCCTTTCAATCTGGTCTGCCAGATGCCTGTTCTCAGCAAGTCATTCCTCCAAAAATAGCTATGCCCTGCAGTTTTGTTCTTATGAGTGTGGAGAGGCTTATGAGCCTCCTACTCCAACAGGACTCACTGCTAGATTTAGGATTCATCTACAAATAACGTTTTGGTAACAGTTTCTTGAAGACACATATTTATTCCCATTTTTATAGATAAGGAAGTTGAGACACAAATGTTAAAGAATTTGCCCATGTTACAGACTTAATAAAGGACATAGTTGGGTGTAAACCAGGAGCAGACTGTGAAACCCGTGTGTTCCTTTATATTCTAGTGAATCTTTGATTCCCTCCCAGCCACCAAATGAGGTAACAGCACTTATTGTCACATACTGTCATATACAGTAAAACCTTGGTTGTGAGCATAATTCGTTCTGGTAACATGCTGATAATACAAAGCACTCATATATGAAAGCAAATTTCAAGAACCATTGGCTCAGTTGTGCTCATGGGACACTGGCATCACATGCTACTCATATTGCAAAAAATTGCTTGTTTATCAAGTTAAAATTTATTAGCAATGTCTGCTCTTCTTGCAGAACACTCGCAGAACAATTTACTAGCAATTCAAGGTTTTACTGTACACAGTTGACCCTTGAACAACACGGGTTTGAACTACATGGGTCCACTTCTATGTAGTGTTTTTGACAAATACAGTACAATACTGTAAATGTATTTTCTCTTATTTTTCTTAACATTTTCTTTCCTTACTTTATTGTAAGAATACAGTATACAATACATATAACAAAATGTGTTAATTGATTGTATTATTGGTAAGGCTTCTGGTCAACAGTAGGCTATTAAGTATTGTGGGAGTCAAAAGTTTTATGTGGATTTTCAGTTGTGTGGGTAGTTGGCAACTCTAACTCCCCCTGTTGTTCAAGGTCAAGTGTGTATGTCTGTGTGTATTCATACCCATACACACACACACACACACACACACACACACACACACACTTTCCAGGTATAGTATAACTGCAAGTGGGTGGGCAGAATAATTTTGAATACTAATTCAAAAGAAAATCCAGTAAAGAAAAGGACCCCAAGTATGAGATGATGCTTGGGAAGGAAACCTATTCATTTCATAATTTATGCATACATTCATATTTATTCAATCATTCATTCAATACATGTACATTGAACTAAGTTTATGCTAGTCAATGTGCTTTTCAACTGCTGTGCTCCCTGCTGTCATGGTGTAAACCACATAGAGTGGGCTTTGTGAAAATTCAGATAGGGCCCCAGGAGGGTCAGGGGCAGACCTGAGTATCACTATCTCTGTATGGTACAATGGAAGAGTCCAAAACCCTGAAGGGGAAGTCTCTAAAGAAAAAAAGAGAGAAACATTGTTCCCATTTACAGATGTGCTTGGGGGTGTTGATGTGTGGACAAGCTTAATGACCCCACAAGTAGTTAAAGGGTGTTAATGTACTTATGTTATTATAATGTCAAATGTCCAAAGTAGCAAGTACTTGTAGTTTCAAAAGAAAAATAAGAGCTAGACCAAGATTCTACCAGAACACCACTTAACCTTAATTGGCCCTAATTTGACAGTATTGGGCCCTGTACCAAGGCCAATCTATGCATCTTCACGGAAAATCAGAGTTAAAAATTTAGCCCTTTAGTTACAATTATTAAAAAACTTAGAAATAAAACTCATTTGAATCTTGATATGTTATTTTTGGAACTTGTAAGCCAAATGAGAAGAATTTATAGCACAATAGAACAGCCATTGTTTTGATGTGTTATTAAAATGGGATGCATAATAAACCATACATAAGGGACTTTTATCCTAATTGTATATAAAATAATTTGCATGACTAATGCAATTTTTTTCTCAATCTTCTTAATAATTTTGGGGACTTACAGTACTGTTAATGTCAAGTGATTGCAATTATATGGGCCACTGTGGATAGGAGCAGTAATTCAAGATATTTTCTCTACACAGTGGTGATATTCGTTAAATTACCAAGTTGTATCAAGTGTTGTGGAGTTTGCAATATTTGGAGTACTACTGCACTCATGAGTATAATTTTACCCTTGCAAATGATGGCATGTCTGTTTATAGTACTGAGGTATTGAAGAGAACACTGAGTCATAGGTCATTCTCAAGGGAAGACGCCATAGTTTTCTAACTTTTCCCCAGTCGCTGTTACATTGGGAGCAAGAGATATAACTATCAGTGACAACACAGGGCCATATTCTTCCTTCTACCCTCATCTACCTCAAATAAATGTAACTCAGTCCAATTCTCACTCAGAATGAGTGCCCCATCGTTTCGGGTGTCTTGCTGGTGTATGGTCCCTCCTTAAACCAGCAACAAGGTCAGAAAACCAACTTCCTTTCCCTTGAGTGAGGCTGGTTTTGATTGTACTTGAGCTTTTCAGGCTTCATTTGCCCTATAGGGTAAGTGAATAACTCAGATCATAGGGTTGAGAGGAAGAAGTGGAAGGCTGCAACGATGCCACACTGTTTCTATTGACCACAGATAAACTCTTCAAGCTGAAGCTGGTGAAAGACAGGTTTATTGACAAGTCAGGTCTGTGTGAATCCTTCTGTAACTGCAAGTGGCCGCAGCCTTCACTGGTCCATATGTACAAATAAGGCCAGATTTTTAATAACATGGATGGCTTCCTGTCCCAAAATGCAACAGAGCCTTAAATCCCCGCAAAGTCTCTCTACAACAAGACTTTGGGGAGGCCCCTGGGTAGTTCTCACATGTGCTCTCCTATTGGGTACTACTGCTTTCCTGCAAGGCTCCAGTGGGTACTTCCAAGTCCGCTGACCACTACCCACGTGTGTCTGTCATTACAAGCTGCGTTAGTTTCCTATTGCTGCCTTTTGCAAATGATCATAAACTCGGTGGTTTAAACAATGCAAAATTATAACTGTGGAGGTTACAAGTACATAATGGGCTTTATGGAGCTAAAATTAAGATGTTCCTTCTGGGATCTTGAGGAAGAATCTATTACCTCAACTCTTCCAGCTTCTAGAAGCTCATGGCTCCTTCCTCCATCTTCAAAATGCATCACTACAATCTCTGCTTCCGTGGTCACATCCTTTTCTCACTCTGATCTTCTGATTCCTCTTTATAAAGATCTTTGTGATTACATTAGGCCCACCTGGAAAATTCAGGATAATTTTTCTACTTCAAGATCCTCAACTAAGTCACATCTGCAAAATCCCTTTACCATGAAAGATAAGTTGTACTAAGTGAGTTTGAGCTGCTAAAACAAATATAGTACCTGACTTAAAATGGTCTGACTTACAATTTTTCAACTTTATTTTGGTGTGGAAGAGATACCCATTCAGAAAAAAACAAAAAAAAAAAAAAACAAAACATATTTCCAATTTTAACTTTGATCACTTCCTGGGCTAGCAATATGCTGTGTGATACTCTCTTGTGGTGCTGGGTAATGAGCGACAGCTCCCAGTCAGCCACATGATCATGAAGGTAAACAACCGAAACACTTAACAACCATTTTTACCCATATGCAACCATCCTGTTTTTCACTTTCAGTATTCAATAAAATACATGAGATATGCAAGACTTTATTATTGTGTTAGATTATTTTAGCCAACGGCAGGCTAATTTAAGTGTTCAGATGGTATTTAAGGTAGGCTAGGCTAAGCTATAACGTTTAGTACGTTAGGTTTATTAAATACATTTTTTACTTAATATTTTCAACTTACAGTGTATTTATTGGGATGTAACCCCATCATAAGTCTAGGCAGATCTTTACTACAGCCTGAGTGGCTTAAACAACAAACATCTATTTTTCACAGTTCTGGAAGCTGGGAAGTCCAAGATCAAGGTGCCAGCAGATTCAGATCTTGGTGAGGGTCCTCTTCCTGGCTTATAGATGGCTACCATCTAACTGGATTCTCACATGATGGAAAGAGAACTTTCCTGTCTCTTTCTCTTTTTGTAATGCATTACTTTCATCAAGCAGGCTCTGCTCTCATGTCCTCATCTAAGCCCCCAAAGGTCCCACCTCAAAATATCACACTGGGAATGACAGCTGCAACATATACATTTTCAGAGAACACAAACATTCAGTACGAGGCAGTGAAGTATGCATGTGGGAATTAAGCTGTTGACATCTTTGGGGGACCATTATTCAGCCTACTACACAAGTTATCTGCTCATACATTGATGCTTCCCTTTCAAGTGTCACCATCAATGCCCTAGAATTGTCACAGTGCAGGAATAGTGCTGGGTACCAAACAAAAGGAGCGGGGTGGAGGGAGCAGGCATCAGCCCACTCGACGTCACACTTCAGAATCACATTCTTCAAAATCCTGTAAGAACAGCCCTTCAGCTTCTACTTTCACTCCCCTCAGCCAAGAGCTTTAAGGTATTCTATAGGCCTGGGCTGGGGCTATTCATCATCTTCTCTTCTCCATTCACTCTATTTCAACTTTGCAGGTGGATAATCCCACACAAAACTTCCACCTGGTAGGCTCTCTTTCTGCTATGAAAATCAGCTCATGCACTTAAGTGCTTGAGTGCAGTCAGCCCTTTGGTACCAACATGTCTAACTCTTAGCTTAGGCCAGTGTCCTCCTGATAGAATTAGTTAAGGAAAAGTCACCAATCCACTTGAATTCATTCCTGAAAAATCTACCCCTACGTTAAAAGCCGTTACATAAAATTCTCATTCAATTTAATGGAAACTATTCGGATGCATCCCATTCCAATTAGCCAGTTCCAACACATTGAGTATACATGGCACATGTGTTCCTTTTTACGGTATTCATATTAATGAATTCAGACCCCATTCATTCACGATGTGTGATGACATGGACCCACAGTGGAACTAGAATTTGAATATATAAAGGAAATCACTGAAAAGGGTGGACAGCATTATAAAGATAGTGTTTAAACACCTCCCCCTGCCAAAGGAGCACGCTTTTACTTTACTTAGGGTGATTGTAGGTAAAAACAGCTGAATCAAGAAAAAAAGTTATTGTTGGAAATCTGGTAGAACTTTTTAAAGAGTATTCTTTACTTTTGCTACAGGAGAAAAATCTTTATTTATAAAACATTGTGGCCAGCATCAGGAATATCAGGATTAAAGAAAGAAAATCCCAGTAATGAGGATGTTTACTGTTTACTCTTTAGAGGTCAGGAAGTATCCAAACTGTGCAGAAACAAACCAAAACGTGAATAAAGTTATTAGAGGATACTGCTGAGCAATTTATATTTTTATTCAGTACACTAATGTTTAAATATCATACAGTGAACCTGTTAACTCTTATAAGTAGAAACATTTGTAATTTCTATTTAAGCTACCTAACTGGTGCAAGTTAACAAGCTAGTGAAGCCAACTAGCACATCCAATAGTCACCTCAAATTGAAAGCTTGTCTCTTAATTCTCAGAATCAGTAGTGTATAAGTCACCTCTTTAATTTAAAGCTGTTAGGTCTTCCCCAGTCTAGGCCTAACTTCAAATCTTTAGGCTTTCATGAAGGGGATATTGTTTTAGTCTGGCTGTAGATTCTGATAAATTTTTTACTAGCCCTAAGGGAATCATAGAACTTTTGACCACAAAGAGGTTTACAGCTTAAAAGTAACTTACTTGTAATACAGCCTAGATCAATGGCGTGAGTTAAGCAGTAATGTGAATTAATGGCACAGTAAATCTGGACAGATCCCACTCAGGTGTTTCTCCTAAATAAAGACCCAAGTCAGCCTTCATGGGACCCACTGCAAGAGATTCAGAGACTCCTTGAGCCACCTAATCTAGAATCTGAATTAATGTAATTAAAATCTAAGGACTTCTTTATGTACTTTCCTCATCTGTTGCAAACTACCTCAAAAACAAGATGGTTCCATCAGATTAGGGCACACAACCTAACCTGTGGGTATCCCCTCAGATTTGACCCCCCGTTTTTTTTCTGGGCAGGCCACCTATCTTTGGGAGTGACCACCTATTTTTGATGTCTCACGCATCAGCCATTTTATAATTGGCTGCTCCATTTATATTTTCTTTGCACATCATGTTGGTCTATGGCTTAAAAGGTGGGACCTGACCTATGATTCTGCATCTCTCTCCAGCTCAGACTTGCTTCCAGACCTGATGTCTCCTGGTTAGACAATAATCCTCATGAAAAACAAAAACGGTTCATGCATAACTTTTTCTTCTCTGTCTTCCTTCTACACTTGCCCCAAGCTGTTGTATCCCTCTTTGCCCTGTACCAGCTACTTCTGGGGTGCTCTTTCTTCTTCCATAGTGTACCATGCTTCCAACTCTTCTCCTTCCAAGTTGAGGATTATCAGCAGGGCACACAAGAACTTCCTCCTTGGTAGCTAGACTGCATTGATTGCTTAGTCACTGAGGGGACATTTTAAAGTCAAAGAACCCTGCATTAAAATCCCAGATCACCCAAATACTAGGAACATAGCTATGTGACCAGAGGCAAAAACTGGAGTGTTACCATTTAAAAAATGAAGATAATAGCACCAACTTAACGAGAGGAGGCATTGAAATGTTGCAGGTAAAGTCCTTAGCACGGTTCCCGGTATGTGCCCAACAACAGTAACCCTGAGCCTTGCTTTCCTTCACTAACTCCCCATTGACTGCATTCTCATTTATGGGAACTGTGTGCTGATACTCAACATGCTCATTCAATTTGCTTCAAATATGTTGTAACCGTCAGCGTGATTCTGACATGTATAGTATAACGTTGGTACAACTGTCTAGTTTTAATATTAATGGATTCTTTTTGCTATTTTCAGCTATTTTTATTCATTTTTCTGGGCTTCAAAGAAAGCAGTCATTTAAATAAGCATGCTCTCCATCATCTTTCCTAAATTTCTCCCAAATCAATTTTCTAATTTGTTTTCTAATTAGTTTTTTAAACATTATTTTGAACCTTTTCCCTGAATGTAAGTGCCAGCTTTGTTTTTAATAAAGCATAGTACTAAAAACTATCTGGGTGCAAGAACAAAAGGTATTTACCACCTTATTTAAAATAGATGGCCAAACTTATTTTTTTAAATCTTTAAAATCTCACACAGTCAAATCCCATAATTCAATTGAATGTTTTTTCTTGGCTTCCTGGCTGCAAAGTAACAATTTGATTTCTATTTAGCTAGCACTTACATTTTTATTAATTCTTTCATTGCTTCACAGGTGACAAAATAAAACTCTAATGTGATTTTTTTCCCTCCCTTTTCCCTGAACAGGGAATAGTCAATTGCCCAATTTTGGTATTTTTGCCTCTACCAGCATGTCCTAGTGAAAGACATCCCATTATGAACATCTGAATGTCAGAGGAAGATGAATGGCTTTGAATATTTTGAACAATGTAAACTGAACAGAATATAGAATATCTGACATTTTAAACCAAATTCTTTTCAGGGGGAAAAAAGTTATGGTTAAACGTTTCATACAGAAAATGAGCCTTGATTCTCTCAAAATCACTGAAACAATTATATGTGCCGATGACAACAAATTCTTTGCTTTTAAAGGACACTGAATATGAGTAATTCAGAGCCTTATTTCAAGATTACTAGTCAATCTATGCCTTTTACTGACATTAACCTTACTGTAAAATGAGATCATTTAAATTGGTCTTTTACTTGACTGGCTGACATTAAGTCATTCATTCTGAGATTTAATCAAGTATCAACTGAAAGTCTGTTCTCTGGGTCGAGTTACCTACTCTAGTAAACCGTTTGGAACAGGGCCCTTAATGCTGTTCATTGAGCTCATAGTGCCCTGGGTTCACGGTGTCCTTAACTCCTTGTTTCCTGAAATCTGTGTTTGCTTCACTTTTCTTTGTTACCGTTATTCCAGATCGCCTTGTGCAAAGAAGGTGAGAGCCAACTCTATTGTGTGCTTTTGTTGCCATGGTGAAGAAAATAGTACTATTCCACAGTTAATAAAGAGTATCAGGGTGAGGAAGATATTTCTTCCAAGCTCGCATCATTTTCATTTCATTACGGTGGAACTAAGGAGCATTGACAGGCCTGTCGAAGCAAAATCTTATGTTAGATGTAGTTCATAATGTCATGCTATTCACTCAGAATATAGTACTTTCCTTTGAGAAATTATTTAAAATGCTTGCACTAGAGGAATGTTTTAAAAGGAGCTTCATATGGTCATATTTTTTTCCAACTAAAAAGGAACTGACATTCTACAGATTTCCATTTTGAAAACGGAACAGTCACAGAGAAACATTGTTGCAAAGGGCCTTATTAATTCAATCTTTGAAAAAGTGATTTGTGGCTTTTCTAAAAGAAAATGTCTTCATTTAGCTATCCCAGCCAAAGTTGGGTGCAGAAAGCATAAAGGATCCTTCATTTCACTACAAGTGCAAAGGGTAAAACATTTTTAATAATTTATTTGGTTCATCAAAAAAATCTCTCCTCCCATTCCTTCCATCTTATCTCTTTCCTTCCTCAACCTGCCCTTCCTGTTCCCCTTACCTCCCTTAAAAGATACATACAGATGCAGAAAAGCTAAACGTGTCTGGAATTTGTGCTAGAAGAGATATGGGGGGGTAACTGAAGTCCAAGAGTGGAGTTGAAAGCCTTTGGCCCATGAATTTTTCAGTTGTTAGGAGGCAGTGAGCTGAAACTGGGCAGTGTAATTCAAACTACCACAGCTGAACATTCTCTAAGAGCTCATGTCAATTTCAAAATCTTTCATAAAAAGGAAAGCAAATGGAGAGCTTTCTTAATTGCAATTTTTTCCTATTAGACTTATCCAAATCTAACTCACTATGATGAAACGTGCTTTGGTGAACATTTCCTTTCTTGCTTCAACCAAGTAAGGCTAGAAAAATAATTTTAAAAAAATAGACTGAAGGGAAGTGAGAATATTTGAAAATGGCAAATTTCTAACTTCTAACCCCATTGTTAGCATGCCAAATCCTTTGTGAACTACCAAACTGTGAAATCTGCAAATAAAGTGGAAGAAAAGGCTGGAGTGACTCACATTACGGTCTGCTGATAGAGAACATAAAGGTATGTTGATGTTACATAAGGATTTTTCTCTCTGGACGACGTTCAAGTAATAGAAAAAAAGTGTAAAAAGGAAGTCAAATGCACATAAGGTTTCTTCAGAGCAAGAGAAGTTATCTCTAAACATAAATAGCAGACACTTTGTCAAGAAATTTTTCTATAGTACGAACTATTAGGATACACACTATGTGAATGTGGAAGAATTATCATTGTAGAGCACTCATACTGGGTTACACTTGGCTTTATCTCATGTAATCCTATGTATATCAACCCAAGGAGGTGCGCACATCTTTACAGATGAAGAGAGAAGTCATTTGTATAACCCTTGAAGTCAGTTCTGTAGGACCCCATCCCTACTCTCTGCTTCTTGCTGATAAGGAAAACAAAAGTTTCTAGTATTTTTAAAGAGGGGGCAGAGAAGGTCACGATTTCGCGTTCCGTGAGTTCGAGCCCCGCGTCGGGCTCTGGGCTGATGGCTCAGAGCCTGGAGCCTGCTTCCGATTCTGTGTCTCCCTCTCTCTCTGACCCTCCCCCGTTCATGCTCTGTCTCTCTCTGTCCCAAAAATAAATAAACGTTGAAAAAAAAAATTAAAAAAAAAAAAAAAGAGGGGGCAGAGAAAGAGAAATTAAAGGCAGAGGAAATTCATTAATTTTGCCTGGTTAGCTTAATTTTGTCACTATGTTTTACAAAACAAGGCAGGTATTCCGATGGTCACATAACCAGGGAATTCTATTTTTTTTTAGCAAGATATTACAAGTATTTGTTAGAATCATCCTCCAAATCTCCAAACATCCCCTCCATTTTATTACAATCTATTGAGTATAATTTTCCCTTTTACAATCACATTTATTTGTATGCTATTGAACACCAATCCATCACAAATGTGAGCAATTTTAAAGATCACACCCAACTTGAGTAAAAGACTGCACATTAAGACAGAGAGGAAATGCAAAACATGGACAAGGACCCTTCCAAACATAAAATCTAAATGTTGATCCTGGTAAAACTAGTAAATATATAAGCATTTAAGTCTCCTACATGAAGCACAATACAAAGGTAAATCAATATGTATTGTTTTGCGGGTAAGGCCCAAGGGTCTAGATGGATGATATGCCTGAAGCTGGTTGAAGACAACGGCCACTGGCTTCTGCAACACAACACTGCATACACAGAGGAGGATCTTTTACTACATTTACAGGATGAAGCACTTTTGGTGAATTTTGTTTCACAGATGGTGCATCATGTAATTAGAAGTAGGCTAATATTTTTGTTTTCTTTGGAAACTGAGTTTGAAATTGTGGTCCAGAGGAGCTTATCACGGATTTCACATATAACATCTAAAGCATTTTATAATAATGAACTATTTCATTCACTTATCCTTTTAGTGAACAGGTATTTATTGTATGTATAGTGCTTACTAGGCATTGGGTGGAGAACAGAGCATGGAATTGATACATTTTGATACTGGACCTCAGAGATCATAGAGTAAAACACAAGGACACAAAATTCCAGAACAGTTTTACAAAGTGGTGCTTTAAAGCACTAATCCTGCAAAATACTCCCTATTCCCTAAAGGGCTGTGTGGCTAAACTCATTTAAGTAATACTGCATTGATATCTCGTTAGAGGTAAATTCATAGTGCACACTAATGTAGCAAAGGCTGAGAAATTCCACAGGAAAAATCCCTTTAGCTTTGTCAACCTGAAAACAGTTTTTTAAGTTTTATTTATTTTGAGAGAGAGAGAGAAAAGGGAGAGAGAGGGGAGAGATGGAGGAGAGAGAGAGGGGAGAGAGAGGGGAGGGGGGGAGAGGTAGAGAGAGGAGGGGGGAGAGAGGGAGGGAGGGACGGGGAGAGAGAGAGAGAGAGAGAGAGAGAGAGAGAGAGAGAGAGAAGACCAAGCAGGCCCCCTGCTGTCAGCACAGAACCCAATGTGGGACTTGAACTCAAACCAAGAGGAGTACGACCTTAGTCGAAATAAACAGTCACATGGTTAACCAACTGAGGCACCCAGCACCCCTCAAAACATTTTTTTTTCAAACGTGGTCACATCCTGTTGCGTGAAACATTCTAGGAAAGATGCCAGCCGGCTCAGAGTTAGGGCTATTTGGGAATACTGCTTTAGGTAAAAAATATAAGAACAAACAAGCAGATGTCCCACTCTGGAATAGTTAAAAGAACAGAAAAAAAAATTAACAGCAAAATCTTCTAATTAGGTCATATCTCTGCCACTGAGAGACCAAACATATTTGGAATAAAACTAACTTGGTAGAGGACCTTGCTATGTATGCTCTGAAACTATAGAAACTCCCTGGCTCTTCCCTTGCTCCTATCCACGAAGGGTTCCAGGCAAGTACCAGGCAGGGGCTGGGGACACAGTAATAGCTCCCTACATACAGGGAGCTGTGAGCTAGTTCACCTTCACAACTGAAGGATAATTAGACCTAGTATAGAATTCTAGATACAAAGTAGTTTTTCATCAGAAATGTGTTCCTACTATGGGGCGCCGGGGTGTCTCAGTGGGTTGGGCGTCCAACTTTGGCTCAGGTCATGATCTCCCAGTCCCTGGGTTTGAGCCCCGCGTGGGGCTCTGTGTTGTCAGTTCAGAGCCTGGAGCCTGGAGCCTGCTTCGGATTCTGTGTCTCCCTCTCTCTCTGCCCCTCCCCCACTCACGGTCTGTCTCTATCAAAAAATGAATAAATGTTAAAAGAAAAAAAAGAGAGAGAGACAAGAAATGTGTTCCTATGTTGTCTTCTAGCATCTGCTGGTGAGGAGAAGTATCATGGAACAGATTTTTTTTGGGGGGTAATTATTTGTTTTACTGTCTGGAAATGTAAAATTTTGTTTTCTTTTTCCCTATGATTGATTACATCTTTTTTACTCCGTGTATTTTTTGTTTTAACCTTTTTTACCCTGATTAAGCACGTCAGAAGTTTTAATTACTGTCTTAAAAGAAATGACTTGGACCATCCCAAAAGCTAATAAACAGGTAGAGATCCTCAGCCTCATTAATAATCATAGAAATGCAAATTAATTTAATAATGAGGTACAAGTGTACAGCAATTAGACTCACAAATCTGGGCAATGCCAAATACAGACTAGAATGAGGAGGCAGAAAACCTCAAACACTGATGGGAGCTCAGGCTGGGGTGGCCCTTCTGGTGACCAAAGTGTTACTAATTATGCAACCATGCCATACAGGTACCTATGCTATGATCAAGCAATCTAGTTCTGGGTGTATAACCCACACACACCCCTTTAATAAATAGTTGAGAGAGAAAAGACTTCATCTGGCGACATGTTCCTTGCACTGATATTTTTAGAGGTGGAGAAGTAGATGTAACTGGGAGAAATAAACTGATAAAATGTGAACACACATTCAAAAGAATATACACAAAAATACGCATTAAGTAGAATGTTCCCACAGTTGTTGGGGTAAAAGAGTCAGAGAGTGAGCAAAGGAGAATGCATTACAACCTAAAATTTACACATTTTTGTAAATGGCTTCCTCTCATCATTCTCTCTCTCTGTCACAGAGCCTAATGTCACAGAATTCTGCAATTATCTTCACCATTTTTTCTTCTTGGTTATTTGAGCTTACTCTCTTATGTTTTCTAACTTCATCAGACATAAAGCTCAACTCATTTATTTTCAGTATTTGTTTTTTTCATAAAGGTTTTCAAAGCTCACTTCCCCTCCAACTCTCCCTCATTGCTTATGTTGAGACCATCTGGCTTCTAATTCTAGAATACTATTAAACATTTTACTTATTATGCATCGAAAATAGGCAGAGTTGTAAGCTTTGCTGGATCTTTATGCAAAAGAATATCTGAATAGCAGAAAAGACAAAAATGAAAGGTGAATTATTACGCTGGACTATCAAGAAGAGAACTTCTCCCAGAATGCACTGAGAATTTAATGATGGAAGTAGGATATACAATTTAATAGGTAAGAATCCAGAAACTCCATTTTTTCAGAGAATTTGGGGGAAAAAATTTTTTTGCATCCTGAACCCTCATGCACAAGTGGTGGGAGTAGAAACCTGTGGTGGCCAATCTGAGGCATAAAACATGGAAATAATTTTGAAACTGTATTTAGATGTAATCAATGACCTAGTATGCCAGCCTCTACAACGACTCCAAGTGATTCCCATTCCGGGTATTTACACTCTTGTATAATTGCCATCCACATTGTACCAGGTAAGGTGATCAACTTCCTAGATGTGCTTGGGACTCATTTTTCAAACCTGCAAGTCACATTTTAAACCTGAGAAATTCCTAAGGCCAAGGCAAGCCAGGACAGTTGGTTAACCTGGTACCGTGGTTGGTCTAAATGACCAATAGCATGTAGCAAAAGTAATGGTAGAGCACTTCTGAGATTAGTTTGCAAAAGATTGTGGCCTCCATCTTGGACATTCTCTCATGGCTCACAAAGCAACGACTTACCCTGTGGGAACAAAGCTGCCACTAAAAGTGGCCCTGTGGGGAGGACTATGAGGCAAGAAATCGAAGTCTCTGGACATGTGAGTGAGATTGGAAATTAATCTTTCCTCAATTATGCTTTAAGACAGCTGTAGCCCAGCCCAGAGCAAAACGTCAAGCTTATAGAGATCCTGAACCAAACTACCCAGCTAATCTGCTATGAGATTCAGTTCCCACAGACACTATCAGATTAAAAGTTTGTTGTTTTAAACTACTAAACATTTGTTATACACCAGCAGTATATAAATAATACGCCAGGAAATCAACTCTTAAGCATACATCCTAGACACACTATTGAATAGGTAGGTAGGTAGGTATGTTCACTGAAGCACTGTTCATGGTATAAATAGATGGAAGGGGTATATAGATTTTCTTCAGTATTAGAACAAATTAAGTAAAATATAGTAAATGCAAATAATTTAATACCATGAAACACTAGAAAAAATGAATTAGACTGTACGGGCAGAACCTCAAAAACAGTAAGTTGTGCAAAACAGTCACATAAATTATCATTCATAACATGATTTAATTTTTTTAACATTTATTTATTTTGGAGAGAGCAAGCGCGCACACAAGTCAGGGAGGGGCAGAGAGAGGGAGACAGAGGATCCAAAGCAGGCTAAGTTATGTCAGCACAGAGCTGATGCAGGGCTCGAACTCAGGAACCATGAGATCATGACCTGAGCTGATATCGAGTCAGCCGCTTAGCCGACTGAGCCACCCAGGCACCCCAATAACATGCTCTTTAATGAGATATCAAAAAGACAGAAAATTCTTAAATTTTAAAAACATTATGTTTACTTTTCATTTTATAAATACTCAGAGATACACAAAAAATAAAAGTCTTGGCTATGGGAGAGGAGAATGTATTTTCAACTAAATGTATTCTCAACTAAAACTGAGAAGTGAAATATGGGCTCTGTAAAGACCCTTGCCAATACTATCCCATGAACTAAAAAGGGCATTTAAACTCCATTCTACATAACTGGGGTCCAAAAATATATCCACAAAATAAATAAAAATTGAAACCAATGTTACAACCTAACAACGTTACAACCACACTTACAAACATAAACGCAAAAAAAAAAAAAAAAAAAACCAAAAAAAAAACCAACCCTGTAAACAAAAAATGAGAATTAAATCTAGCTAGGTATTAACTTTTTTACTATAATGCATTAAAGAAAGGTTTATCCCAGGAATGGATACAACTCAACCTTAAGAAATAGACTATGATTTACAACATTAAGAGATTAAGAATATATATAGGGTAATCAAATTTGATGAACAGGCATCTGATAAAAATAAACAATTTAATACATATGCTTCAATTAGTCTATCTAATAAAGCTTCATATATATATATGAAACTTCCTCCGTTCGATAAAGGGTATTTTCTAAAAATCTGTAAGAGAGGGAAGATGGCGGCGTAGGAGGACGCTGGGCTCACCGCGCGTCCTGCTGATCACTTAGATTCCACCTACACCTGCCTAAATAACCCAGAAAACCGCCAGAGGATTAGCAGAAGGGAGTCGCCGGAGCCAAGCGCAGACTAGAGGCCCACGAAAGAGGGTAGGAAGGGCGGCGAGGCGGTGCGCGCTCCACGGACTGGCGGGAGGGAGCTGGGGCGGAGGGGCGGCTCGCCGGCCAAGCAGAGCCCCCGAGTCTGGCTTGCAAAAAGCAGAGGGGCCTGACGGACTGTGTTCCGACGGCAAGCGCGACTTAGCGTCTGGGAGGTCATAAGTTAACAGCTCTGCTCAGAAAGCGGGAAGGCTGGAGGACAAAGGGAAGGAGAGCTGCTGAGCCCCCTGACGACAGAGCTCAGTTTGGTGGGGAACAAAGGCGCTCGCCAGCGCCATCTCCCCCGCCCATCCCCCAGCCAAAATCCCAAAGAGAACCAGTTCCTGCCAGGGAACTTGCTCGCTCCCCGCAAACACCCAACTCTGCGCTTCTGCGGAGCCAAACCTCCGGCAGCGGATCTGACTCCCTCCTGCCACCACAGGGCCCCTCCTGAAGTGGATCACCTAAGGAGAAGCAAGCTAAGCCTGCCCCTCCTGCCCCTGTGCACCTTGCCTACCCACCCCAGCTAAGACGCCAGATCCCCAGCATCACAAGCCTGGCAGTGTGCAAGTAGCCCAGACAGGCCACCCCACCCCACAGTGAATCCCGCCCCTAGGAGAGGGGAAGAGAAGGCACATACCAGTCTGACTGTGGACACAGCAGTGGGCTGGGGGCAGATATCAGGTCTGACTGCGGCTCCGCCCACCAACTCCAGTTATACACCACAGCACAGGGGAAGTGCCCTGCAGGTCCTCACCACGCCAGGGACTATCCAAAATGACCAAGCGGAAGAATTCCCCTCAGAAGAATCTCCAGGAAATAACAACAGCTAATGAGCTGATCAAAAAGGATTTAAATAATATAACAGAAAGTGAATTTAGAATAATAGTCATAAAATTAATCGCTGGGCTTGAAAACAGTATAGCTGACAGCAGAGAATCTCTTGCTACAGAGATCAAGGGACTAAGGAACAGTCACGAGGAGCTGAAAAACGCTTTAAACGAAATGCATAACAAAATGGAAACCACCACGGCTCGGATTGAAGAGGCAGAGGAGAGAATAGGTGAACTAGAAGATAAAGTTATGGAAAAAGAGGAAGCTGAGAAAAAGAGAGATAAAAAAATCCAGGAGTATGAGGGGAAAATTAGAGAACTAAGTGATACACTAAAAAGAAATAATATACGCATAATTGGTATCCCAGAGGAGGAAGAGAGAGGGAAAGGTGCTGAAGGGGTACTTGAAGAAATAATAGCTGAGAACTTCCCTGAACTGGGGAAGGAAAAAGGCATTGAAATCCAAGAGGCACAGAGAACTCCCTTCAGACGTAACTTGAATCGATCTTCTGCACGACATATCATAGTGAAACTGGCAAAATACAAGGATAAAGAGAAAATTCTGAAAGCAGCAAGGGGTAAACGTGCCCTCACATATAAAGGGAGACCTATAAGACTCGTGACTGATCTCTCTTTTGAAACTTGGCAGGCCAGAAAGAATTGGCACGAGATTTTCAGTGTGCTACACAGAAAAAATATGCAGCCGAGAATCCTTTATCCAGCAAGTCTGTCATTTAGAATAGAAGGAGAGATAAAGGTCTTCCCAAACAAACAAAAACTGAAGGAATTTGTCACCACTAAACCAGCCTTACAAGAGATCCTAAGGGGGACCCTGTGAGACAAAGTACCAGAGACATCACCACAAGCATAAAACATACAGACATCACAATGACTCTAAACCCATATCTTTCTATAATAACACTGAATGTAAATGGATTAAATGCGCCAACCAAAAGACATAGGGTATCAGAATGGATAAAAAAACAAGACCCATCTATTTGCTGTCTACAAGAGACTCATTTTAGACCTGAGGACACCTTTAGATTGAGAGTGAGGGGATGGAGAACTATTTATCATGCTACTGGAAGCCAAAAGAAAGCTGGAGTAGCCATACTTATATCAGACAAACTAGACTTTAAATTAAAGGCTGTAGGGGCGCCTGGGTGGCGCAGTCGGTTAAGCATCCGACTTCAGCCAGGTCACGATCTCGCGGTCCGGGAGTTCGAGCCCCACGTCAGGCTCTGGGCTGATGGCTCAGAGCCTGGAGCCTGTTTCCGATTCTGTGTCTCCCTCTCTCTCTGCCCCTCCCCCGTTCATGCTCTGTCTCTCTCTGTCCCAAAAATAAATAAACATTGAAAAAAAAAATTAAAAAAAAAATAAAATAAAATAAATTAAAGGCTGTAACAAGAGATGAAGAAGGACATTATATAATAGTGTCAGGGTCTATCCATCAGGAAGAGCTAACAATTATAAATGTCTATGCTCCGAATACCGGAGCGCCCAAATATATAAAACAATTACTCATAAACATAAGCAACCTTATTGAGAAGAATGTAGTAATTGCAGGGGACTTTAACACCCCACTTACAGAAATGGATAGATCATCTAGACACACGGTCAATAAAGAAACAAGGGCCCTGAATGAGACATTGGATCAGATGGACTTGACAGATCTATTTAGAACTCTGCATCCCAAAGCAACAGAATATACTTTCTTCTCGAGTGCACATGGAACATTCTCCAAGATAGATCATATACTGGGTCACAAAACAGCCCTTCATAAATTTACAAGAATTGAAATCGTACCATGCATACTTTCAGACCACAATGCTATGAAGCTTGAAATCAACCACAGAAAAAAGTCTGGAAAACCTCCCAAAGCATGGAGGTTAAAGAACACCCTACTAACGAATGAGTGGGTCAACCAGGCAATTACAGAAGAAATTAAAAAATATATGGAAACAAACGAAAATGAAAATACAACAATCCAAACGCTTTGGGACGCAGCGGAGGCAGTCCTGAGAGGAAAATACATTGCAATCCAGGCCTATCTCAAGAAACAAGAAAAATCCCAAATACAAAATCTAACAGCACACCTAAAGGAAATAGAAGCAGAACAGCAAAGGCAGCCTAAACCCAGCAGAAGAAGAGAAATAATAAAGATCAGAGCAGAAATAAACAATATAGAATCTAAAAAAACTGTAGAGCAGATCAACGAAACCAAGAGTTGGTTTTTTGAAAAAATAAACAAAATTGACAAACCTCTAGCCAGGCTTCTCAAAAAGAAAAGGGAGATGACCCAAATAGATAAAATCATGAATGAAAATGGAATTATTACAACCAATCCCTCAGAGATACAAACAATTATCAGGGAATACTATGAAAAATTATATGCCAACAAATTGGACAACCTGGAAGAAATGGACAAATTCCTGAACACCCACACTCTTCCAAAACTCAATCAGGAGGAAATAGAAAGCTTGAACAGACCCATCACCAGCGAAGAAATTGAATCGGTTATCAAAAATCTCCCAACAAATAAGAGTCCAGGACCAGATGGCTTCCCAGGGGAGTTCTACCAGATGTTTAAAGCAGAGATAATACCTATCCTTCTCAAGCTATTCCAAGAAATAGAAAGGGAAGGAAAACTTCCAGACTCATTCTATGAAGCCAGTATTACTTTGATTCCTAAACCAGACAGAGACCCAGTAAAAAAAGAGAACTACAGGCCAATATCCCTGATGAATATGGATGCAAAAATTCTCAATAAGATACTAGCAAATCGAATTCAACGGCATATAAAAAGAATTATTCACCATGATCAAGTGGGATTCATTCCTGGGATGCAGGGCTGGTTCAACATTCGCAAATCAATCAACGTGATACATCACATTAACAAAAAAAAAGAGAAAAACCATATGATCCTGTCAATCGATGCAGAAAAGGCCTTTGACAAAATCCAGCACCCTTTCTTAATAAAAACCCTTGAGAAAGTCGGGATAGAGGGAACATACTTAAAGATCATAAAAGCCATTTATGAAAAGCCCACAGCTAACATCATCCTCAACGGGGAAAAACTGAGAGCTTTTTCCCTGAGATCAGGAACACGACAGGGATGCCCACTCTCACCGCTGTTGTTTAACATAGTGCTGGAAGTTCTAGCATCAGCAATCAGACAACAAAAGGAAATCGAAGGCATCAAAATTGGCAAAGATGAAGTCAAGCTTTCGCTTTTTGCAGATGACATGATATTATACATGGAAAATCCGATAGACTCCACCAAAAGTCTGCTAGAACTGATACATGAATTCAGCAAAGTTGCAGGATACAAAATCAATGTACAGAAATCAGTTGCATTCTTATACACTAATAATGAAGCAACAGAAAGACAAATAAAGAAACTGATCCCATTCACAATTGCACCAAGAAGCATAAAATACCTAGGAATAAATCTAACCAAAGATGTAAAGGATCTGTATGCTGAAAACTATAGAAAGCTTATGAAGGTAATTGAAGAAGATTTAAAGAAATGGAAAGACATTCCCTGCTCATGGATTGGAAGAATAAATATTGTCAAAATGTCAATACTACCCAAAGCTATCTACACATTCAATGCAATCCCAATCAAAATTGCACCAGCATTCTTCTCGAAACTAGAACAAGCAATCCTAAAATTCATATGGAACCACAAAAGGCCCCGAATAGCCAAAGTAATTTTGAAGAAGAAGACCAAAGCAGGAGGCATCACAATCCCAGACTTTAGCCTCTACTACAAAGCTGTCATCATCAAGACAGCATGGTATTGGCACAAAAACAGACACACAGACCAATGGAATAGAATAGAAACCCCAGAACTAGACCCACAAACGTATGGCCAACTCATCTTTGACAAAGCAGGAAAGAACATCCAATGGAAAAAAGACAGTCTCTTTAACAAATGGTGCTGGGAGAACTGGACAGCAACATGCAGAAGGTTGAAACTAGACCACTTTCTCACACCATTCACCAAAATAAACTCAAAATGGATAAAGGACCTGAATGTGAGACAGGAAACCATCAAAACCTTAGAGGAGAAAGCAGGAAAAGACCTCTCTGACCTCAGCCGTAGCAATCTCTTACTCGACACATCCCCAAAGGCAAGGGAATTAAAAGCAAAAGTGAATTACTGGGACCTTATGAAGATCAAAAGCTTCTGCACAGCAAAGGAAACAACCAACAAAACTAAAAGGCAACCAACGGAATGGGAAAAGATATTTGCAAATGACATATCGGACAAAGGGCTAGTATCCAAAATCTATAAAGAGCTCACCAAACTCCACACCCGAAAAGCAAATAACCCAGTGAAGAAATGGGCAGAAAACATGAATAGACACTTCTCTAAAGAAGACATCCGGATGGCCAACAGGCACATGAAAAGATGTTCAGCGTCGCTCCTTATCAGGGAAATACAAATCAAAACCACACTCAGGTATCACCTCACGCCAGTCAGAGTGGCCAAAATGAACAAATCAGGAGACTATAGATGCTGGCGAGGATGTGGAGAAACGGGAACCCTCTTGCACTGTTGGTGGGAATGCAAATTGGTGCAGCCGCTCTTGAAAGCAGTGAGGAGGTTCCTCAGAAAATTAAAAATAGACCTACCCTATGACCCAGCAATAGCACTGCTAGGAATTTATCCAAGGGACACAGGAGTACTGATGCATAGGGGCACTTGTACCCCAATGTTCATAGCAGCACTCTCAACAATAGCCAAATTATGGAAAGAGCCTAAATGTCCATCAACTGATGAATGGATAAAGAAATTGTGGTTTATATACACAATGGAATACTACGTGGCAATGAGAAAAAATGAAATATGGCCTTTTGTAGCAACGTGGATGGAACTGGAGAGTGTGATGCTAAGTGAAATAAGCCATACAGAGAAAGACAGATACCATATGGTTTCACTCTTATGTGGATCCTGAGAAACTTAACAGGAACCCATGGGGGAGGGGAAGGAAAAAAAAAAAAAAAAGAGGTTAGAGTGGGAGAGAGCCAAAGCATAAGAGACTGTTGAGAACTGAGAACAAACTAAGGGTTGATGGGGGGTGGGAGGGAGGAGAGGGTGGGTGATGGGTATTGAGGAGGGCACCTTTTGGAATGAGCACTGGGTGTTGTATGGAAACCAATTTGACAATAAATTTCATATATAAATTAAAAAAAATAAAAAAAATAAAAATCTGTAAGAAACATTAAGCTTAATTGTGATATATTGTATTTTAAAACTTGTACACTGAAACTTGGTTTCTAATGATTTGATACCTTAGAGCTATTTCCATTAAATTCAGGAATGTGACAAAGACATTTAGTCTCATTGATACCCTTCAATGATACAGGTTGAGATTCTAATTAATACAATAAAACTAAGGTAAGACAATACTGCATAAAGTTTTGAAAGGAAAAGATAACACTGTCACTATTTTCATGCAGTAATTGATCCAGAAAATCCAGAAAAATTAAATCAAACGCTCCTAGTACTAAAAGTGAAACATGTAGTTCTTCCAAATACAATGTCCAGTTTGAAAGTACAGTAAGAAAATGTTTTTATCATCAGAAAAATTCAATTATAATAACACCACCAAAGATGGTAAGGAAGAAAATGTGAAAAACCTATATTAATAAATTTTATCTATTTTTACTGAAGGATAAACGATGCAAAAGAAGAAATTTATACCAGGTTCTTAATTAGAAAGACCTAATCTAACAGCTCTCTCCAAATTAGTCTATGTAATCACTGTATTACTGCCAAAATTGGAATGAGAGGTCTCATAAAAGAAATGCCATGGACTGCATTGAAAGTTCATTTGAAAGGAACAAAACGGTATAAAGATAGCCAGGAGAAATTCAAAGAAATTCTTACAGTAAGGGGTCTTCCCTTAGAAGTTTCTAGCACAGGATCAACTAGAGTAATAAAAACAATATAGTTCTAAGGCAGGAATAGGCAAATAAAGCCAAAGTACAGAATAAGGTATCTAAGTAGACCCATGCAAGATAAACTCTTAGTTTTTAATAAAGCCAATTACAAATTGATAGGAAAAATAGCCTACTCAAATGGTTTATAACAATTAGCAACCTACTTGGAAAAAATAATGTCATCTGTAGACTTGACCTCATTCACCAGACACCAGATAATTTAAATGGCTAAGAATAAAATAACCCAAAGTTATAAAAATATGTTTATAACTTTTGTGTGAAGGACTTCTTAGAGATACAAAAACCGGATGCTATAAAGGAAGAAAAAGATATTGGTTCATTTTACATACAGTTTTTGAACTTTCTAACAGGTATCATGAGAATGACTGAGGGCTTGAAAGTTGACTTTGGAATTAGAGCTCCGAAAGAGTTCTACCAGTTGATTACATAGCCTAGGTAAGGCATGTAATAACCTCCAGGCTTCAGTTTTTTGATCTGTACAATGAAGAGAATAATAGCACCTTCCTCACAGGACTGTTGTGAGCAATAGATTAGTGAATATATAAAGCACTGAAGACAGACTTTGGCTTATAGTAAATATTACATAGCTGTTTGTTACTATTAAAAACAAAAATTAAAAATATATATTTGCATTAAACATATAGGATCAAGTTACAAAATACATAAAGAACCCTTTCAAGTCATTACAAATAATTCCTAATATAGCTTAAAAACATGAACAGTTCAAAGAACAATGTATGCGACCATACACATACATTGAAAATATACGAAATGTAAACATTTTCAAAATGGCAATGAAAACGGTTTATGTTTTTGAATGTTGCCAAAGATATGGAGAAATGTCAGTAGGACTATAAGTTGATGAAACCTTTTGAAAGGAAACTTCATGCATGTGTAAAATGCAAATGGTCTTCCATTATTAATATCAATTTCATGTGTAGGAAGACAGCTCGTAGAAATATGTCCACATATGTGCAAAGACTTAAAGGTGTTTTCCGCAGCATCTCTGTATGACAGAGAAATATTTTAAAAGCCGTAAGCACCCACTCCATGGTTGCAATTTGATAAACACCTTTCATTCATTCTATGAAAATGAAGCAACTCTTAGAAATGAATGAGACTGTCCTACACAAACTGAGATAGAGAAATAAAGCCATCGAGTTCTATTAAAAGAGGTATGTTACACGTTAGTGTACTCATCTCTATAAATAATATTTACATATTATGTAAATGAATAGAAATTTAACTGGCTGTCTGTCACCCCAAAGTTGCCACTACTTGTTGCTGGAAATTGGAGGAGTGTGAGGAAAAAGGGCTGTTTAATATGAGTGGAAGGGGTAGAGATTAAAGTAAAAGAAGAACAAAGAAATAAAGACAAAACACAAATAGCAGTACATGATTTCTTCTCCAAATGGGCAATAAAACAAGTCATAAAAACATATTTATGCAAGCATCCATCTACATTGAGATCTATACCTATCAATTTAGGATTAGTATGAAGATCAAATAAAATAATACGCATATAGTGTTAAAATTTTTGGCACATGGTGAACTCTCTAAAATGTTTACATGTGTTGTATATGTGTGTGTTTACACATACACGCATATGTGTACACATAATACACATATGTATACACATAAATATTTACATATGTGTATATACATATGTGTATATGTGTGTGTATATGTACACATATACACATATATTCATTTTATTGTGAAGGATAAATGCAATAAATGCTATTGACTAAGAACTGACATTTTTCTCTTGGGCCTCAGTACACCTCCAGAGCACTTAACACCATGTGACATCATCTTTGCTCATAAGCTTACCTCTATATACGGTCTCTCTTCAATGAAATAAAGTTCAACACCTGCTGGGAGTTTTGTCCCATTCTATTTGGAAGAGAATCTAGCACACAGTATGAACTCAGTATATGTTTGTCAAATTATAATTTCTTTCTGCCAGTGCTTATCTCTTGTACTGATTAAAGTATTTCCCACTATAGTAAATGCTTGAGTGGTAATCCCTAACCACTTCCAGCAAATATTTCAAAATAGGGGTGTGAGTTCTATGCTTTCACTGATTTGTCGACTTGCTAAGAACAACATTTGACCAAACTTACCAGATATCAACAAGCTTCATGAGCTATTTTGCTGAAACAATAAATGAATGTTTTGAACAGAGGTAGACTTTTTTTTTCCTGTGAAATGTCTATCCAAATGGGAATTAGTAAAATGAAATTTGACTGGTCCCCAGAATCCCAGAGCAGCATCCGTGCTTGCCAAATACAGGAACTCATCAGCGAGGAAAAAAATGTTTGTCTTCAACTTTCCAATATAAGCTATCTACAGCGAACAGAGGAAATATGAAAATAGCAACTGGCAATGTTTGTTTAAATTAATGCCAGGTTTTGCTTTTCTCTTGAAACAAATTCAGTTGCTAAGGTAAGCTTCGTGTAAGGAAGGGCAAATGTCTGTTAAGTCAAAGGCTTCTGAAGTTTAATTTCCTCTTGAAAAAAGAAGTATGAAAATCTTTACTGGGGATGAATTCTAGACACCATCATTGGTGGTTTATGTGTCACAGTCTTTTTGGAATCAGCTATGGAAAAATTTGCAATTTGTCATTTCCAAGACAGGAAAAATAGCCTGATCTACCCACATGCTATTTGCCCTTTTCTTTGGCACATTTATCTTTTACCCATTACTTGGTAAGAACTCTTTGCATATGAGGCTATTAATACTTTTTTACTCATGTTGTAAATACTTTTAAATTTGTGTCGTTTTTTACAGTCTTTATCCATACAGAATGCTTTAATTTTTATGTAGTCAAACCATATAGTATTTGTTGTTCTGGTTCTTGGCTGGAGTTTGATGTTGAGAAAGACCATTCCAAATCCAAAATAACTAAGCAAGCTGGATTTCCTTCTATTGATTTTCTGGTTTTGTCATTACAATTAAATGTGTGACAAATCTAGAATTTATTTAGGTGGATAGTATGAGGTAATGATCAAATCTTTTACAAAATGATCTCTGTCAAGAATATTTTAATATGTATTAGGGTGAATCTTTCCCACCCTATTGCTCTTCATTTTTAGACTTCTCCTGGCTATTTTCTATTTTTCTTTCATGTTTATTTTTCCAGATGGGTTTTAAAAACCACTTTTTACAATTATTTATATGAATATATTTTCATTGCAAACATTTAAAAAAGAATATCTAATAAAATACTATTTTCTCTTACTACTTCCCATATTTCTACTCCTTTCCCCAAGACTAATGATGGATAACACTTCTGTGTATGTTTCTAAAATACTCTCTATTCATTTAGACATTACGCTTTTGTACACATTTTAACATAAATGAAATCATACATTACTGTTTTTGAGTCGCTTTAACTTCATTTCAGAGACCTCTATGTCAACACATAGTGGTTTTCCTCATTTTAAGACTTATGTTTTTTATCAAGACATACACCTTTATATAAACAAATTATATATTATATATAATATTCAAGTGGATGTGCATTTATATGTTTCTCTATTTTTCTGCCATGACACACAAGGTTCTTCATAATGGAATCACTATCGTACAAACATCTTTTTGCCCTTCTGCATTTCTTTAAGATTCTTAGAAGTAGGATTGTTGAACCACGGAGTATGAATACTTCATCAACAGCCAAACTGCTTTCCAAAAGGCTTTGGACATCTACTCTGCTATGAGAAATACATGGGAGTGCCTGTTTTGTCCATCCAGTCACCAGTTTGAGTCATTTGCTCATATGGCTTCTATTTTGCATTTCCATGGAGGAGAATCAACAGACTCTTTATTGCTTCAAAGGCCAATAAATTGAGAAAATTGGATGGAAGTAGGTCATTATGATGTATAAAAGCAACTAACAGTAAAACAATAGAATACACTCCAAATTACTAGGGGTGAGGTGTACCTTAGCAAAAAAGATCATACAACAAAAAAGAAAATAAATATTTCAGTATAATAAAAAGGAAAAATACCTTTAGCACCTTTTCCTGATCTCTTAAGAGTAGATCAAAAGATTAAAATTAATTTGGAGGAACCAAAGGTAACTTTATGAAATTTTATGTATATAATGTGTAACATTTATATTATTGTATATAAAATATAATCACATATCCTATGTTACATGTAATAAGATTATATATGATTATATACAATGAGAATAAATCTATCAGTCTCTTGCTTGTTGTTGGTAAGGCAGATATTGTTGGCTGTCCACACATCCAGCAGTAACCCACCTTTCTTGCTGGGAAATCAAAAGCCAATTTGAGCATCTTTAACATCATGGTATAAACCATGATGAATCTGAATCAAAGATGATAATCCAATTTCTATTTCTTAGTAATTGATGGGTGTGTGAGATCAGAGGGAATACGCATGGGAGGCTTCTGAACTTAAGTAAGATAATAAATTGTTAATGTTTAATCTACTCTTCACCAGCTCTTCTGTGATTTATTTGTAGTTGATGCAAACAGGGACTACAGTATCCTCCAACCACAGACTCATCCATGTGGCAATACTTGGAATTAAAACAACCTCTCCCCTAAACCATTACTGGATCAAGGCAATTAAAACTGCTACTGCAAATCATGATAAATAACAAAAAAAATATTTCATATCAAACAAAACCTATGAGGTCAGAGTGAAGGTCTACATTGAAGAAACAAGATTAAAATCAAAGTAGTGCTCAAGAAGTGTGAAAAAAGAAGATGAATTAAACCTCAGAATAGCAGAACAAAGTCAATTATGAATTGAGAAAAAAATAAGAGTTAATTCCTTTGAATTTTTAATAAAGTAGAAATGATACTTGTTAGCATAATACAAATTATGCAAAACTTCAATTTTTCTGATTATAAAATTTAATCATAATTATGTATTGTTTTCCTTGTTTAAATTTTTTTAATCTTTATGTTAGAGAGAGAAAGAGACAGAGTGTGAGTGGGGGAGGGGCAGAGAGAGAAGGAGACACAGAATCTGAAGCAGGCTCCAGGCTCTGAGCTTTTAGCACAGACCCTAACACGGGGATCGAACCCACAAATTGTGACATCATGACCTGAGCATAAGTCAGACTCTTAACCAACTGAGCCACCCTTGTTTTCCTTCTTTAGATCGATTACACCTTAAAAATAAATTTTACAAAAAAATACATGGGTGAGCACTATATGTGAATATAGCATACTAAATATATATACATGAATATATGCTATTTGAAAATGTATTTAACATAAACATGAAAATAAAATTTCTAAATTTCTAGATGACATTTAGTCCTCCAAAATATAGAAAATGCATCATTATCTTTAATGACATAATATGTCAGTTATTTTAATGAAAGATCTGTTTATTTAAAAAATATTCATCAGATACCTATTTGTTACAAGGTATCATCTGCTTAGGTGAATGGAATATAATAGAGAACAGGTACTCATAAGCTGTAAGATTTTTTTGGTTGTCATTGAAATATATTAAATTCACAAGGATAGGATTCATTATTCACTATTTTTAAAATCATTTATTTTTTCTGAGACAGCGTGGGCCAATTAACCTGAAAGATTCATGCTTGCTTTCATTTCACGAAATCATCTTCAATGATAATGTAATTTGTTTCTTCAGAGTGTTCTGTTCCCTCCGTATACACAGCTTCTCTTTGTTCTTCCAATCTCCTCTTTTCTAATAGCTTCCATTGGATGCTGTTCTTGTCTTCTCTGCTCTTTTTATACACTTCTTGCCATGTTACTGACTTGATTTTCTAATTGTCAGATCTGCTCTCTTTTTTCTTCTAATTTGGTTTTAATATCTGTTATGGATATGTTAGTGAAATATACCACTTAATCTTTATCTCTCATAGAATTCATAGGCTTTTAAAATCTTGAGAGTGAGAAACCAGTTGACTGTTTTCTCTTCAAATGAAAAATGTATTTTGTACATATTTTTGAAAAAAAATGCTGCATAGTTCTACTATTAGTTATGTTGCTATTTTACCTATCATTTAGTTATGACCTGCTACTTGACCCTGAATAGTACAGTATAGTCTTTTGATTCCACCTCTTGTTTATCTGAAAATCATTTTAGTGCTTCTCAACCATAGTATACATTAAAGTCACTTAAGGAAAGGAAGGGGGTGCCTGAGTCCCAGCCTAGCAAATTCCATGTCAGTTTTCAAGGTGAGCCTCAGGTGAGTCTCATGCTCTTCAGCTGAAGCCTAGATATCATTGGTTTTTATTATCTGTTCATCTCTTTGAGGGTGGTAGAAATAGAGCTGGGCCGAGGAGGAGCTGGAGATGAGAAATAAGCACCGTTGTTTCTTCTTTTCTCTATTCATTCAAAGACCATCACCAGGGCCACTTGCACAGGGTTACAGAGAATCCAATGGCATTTTCTTAGCTGTAGCTATTCATTGCCTTCTAATGTAATTAACTCTCCTTTGACACACCTATTCCTATGCCCTGAGTTGACATATCACCAGTAGGTATCAGTAACAAATTTTTAGCGCTAAAAGGAATCTTAACAATAATACATTCTCTATTGAAAAAAATAAGACACCAGAGCGTTAAGATAGTTGCCCAGGGAGTATAGAGAAGGTGGGATATGTGAACAAGAAGGGTTATAACATACTAGGTGCACTGTTAGCACTGTGTGCTTTATCCACATTACATCATCGAGTGTAATTCTTGGAGGTAACTGGATGAAAATCATCAGTTGCCTAATCAGTATTCATTCCCTATCTTTCTACATCCTAATAGCATCTAGATTTTTCTTTGAGAAAACATCATTCCCCCAATCCAACTTTTAGTTGCAACATTGATCAAAAATCTCCTTCCATTTGCCAAAGTTAACTTGTTTGGGAATGGGCAGAAAACCAGGTGTAAGCCAAGCAATACACAGCGTTCTCCTGGCTCTACACGTTGATTTTTTTTTTTAGGGCAGGGCTCTGGCCTTTTAAGCGGTTGTGGGAGGGAATGCTCTTTCTCTCCCTCTCCTATTAGACATGAATAAGGAGCATGTAACTCCTGTTGCTTCCAACAGCCAGACTGTGACCATCAGGAAAATTAGCATAAAGACATTGCCCAACCACAAAAATAAAGGAGAATACTGGGGTAAAAATAGCCCTGAATGAACTATGCCAGACACTGCCTACATTCAGACTTTTCAGTTAAAATGAGCCAATACATTCTCCTTATTGTTCACATTTTGAGTTTTCTGTCCCTCACAACTGAAAGAACCGTGATTGAATCAGATCTATTACTCCTGCTAGGTCATAAAAGTAATCATCTGAGGCTGGTTTGCACTGCCCAACACCGGCCACATGTGGATATTTAATATTAAGGACAAAAATTAAAAACTCATTTCCTCAGTTGCACTATCCAGATGTCAAGTGCTCAATAGGCACACGTGGCTAGTGACTACCTTATTGGACAGCACAGATATAGAACATTTCCATCATCACAGAAAGGTCTATTGGATAGCACCAGTGAGGGATCAGAACTTAAGTAATTTATCTGTAGTTGCACCTGTTTACTATCTGAACACAGATTTTAGGCATTTAGAGGAGTGGAGTTTTTTTTTTTCAGATTCCATTAAATCCCTGTGGTCAATGTTAAGAATCTGTATAACTATCCAATGAAATTGGGCCACTTCCTGGATGTTTACATTCTACCTCTGTAAATATAGCATAAAGGAATGGCCCATAAGATATTCACCCATGGCCTGAGGTGCCTCATTCATACTATGTAAATCTTTATTTATGCTGATTTTGAGTTTCTAGTACTTGTATCACCAGTATTTGTATTCGTTGTTCTTGCCCAAATTTGTATCAATGGTTAAACCTTTTCCTAACACTTCCATTGTTGCTGCTTTAATTTTCCTCAAGATTCTTCAGGGGTTTCCCTTCCCTTGTGAATCTGCTAAATGTCTGTCTTTGCCTTTCTATTTTCAAATACTTGCACATAGAAAGCTTTCCCCAAGGTATCTGAGCTCTCCTCTTGACAGACACTGTGACATGAATGGAAAAATAGTATGAATTCCTCCATGCATGTCTGAAAATGAATTTGACAAAGCTTATTAATACCAATAGCCTTCTGGCCATTTTTAAATCCAAGCATTCCGTTCATTGGCAGTGAAGCTTATTTCTTTTTGATTTGCTTTTTAATAAATAACCTATTGAGCACTTGAAGTGCTTGCTGGTTATCAAATTTAGAATTAATTGCACTGCATTTCTCTGGGCAGATTAATAAAGCTGCCTATTGAAGAATTCTATTCTAATGGACATTTTGTGGCACTGTTGGAAGTAATACTGAACATAAATGAAATAAAGATTTGGTTTCAAGCATGACTAGGTTTACAGTCACATTAACTAATGGATGATATGAGATTTTAATCTTTGATTCTTTAAAAATTCTTATTTTTATTAAAAATGCTATATTCTACTTGCTTTTAAATATTCGATGCAAACACATAAGTTGTTTTCAAAATGCTTTCCAAGTCACCTTATTATGCACATTTTATACATATTCTACCAATTTTTACTCTATGTATTTTTTAAGCTTTTATAGAAGATACAAGATTTTGTATTACAGCAAAGTGCATTGGTATTTAAGCACAGGAAGTAATGTTAATCCTGAGTTTTACCATGCTCTGTTATTTCGGTATCATTGCTAAGTTGTTTCATTGGTAATGGTGCTTCCATAACAGAGAGCTCAATTAAGGTTAATTAGCAGAACGGGCTTGACACCCATGATTAATAACCTAACTGCTAAGCTAATGCACTGAAGTTCTTGAACCATGCATCTAACACCAGGTGTGATCTTGCTGGAGTAATTGAAGTAATAAAGTGTCTTTTCCATATGCTTAGTCAGCAGAAATAATCTCTCAGTGAACCTTAGTTCTATTTAAGATGGTTTTGTCATTTATTTTTGAATAATGCTGGGCTCCCATTATATTATCACAGTGAAAGAATAAGGATGTATCCAGAATCACTGTTGTAAAAGACAGTTGCACATATACATATATATATAGGGAGCTTCTCTCTACATATACATAGATATACATATAGAGAGAGAAGTTCCCTTAAGTTTTTATATTGCTCAATACATGGTCTTTATTCTTGCAGTACATCTTTCTGTAACATAGGGCTCCCAAATTAGAGCAAACTACATCTGAGAATATAGTTCTTTGGTCACACAACCACGAAGGCAAAATAAGATCCATTCTTGGCAGCTGCAATTGCCCTGAGCATTTATTCCTGTCATAAACATCTTGGTGATTTCACTTACATTCGACACGTATTTCAGATATCTCATTCTACTCTAGGAACATTTTTGTTTTTACCCACCCTGGATCAGAGTAGATTCCTTAACTACCATTAAAAATATTCAAGTATAGGGGAGCCTGGGTGGCTCAGTCTGTTGAACGACCAACTTCGGTTCAGGTCATGATCTCACGGTTTGTGGGTTCGAGCCCCGCATCAGACTCTATGCTGACAGATCAGAGCCTGGACCCTGCTTCTGATTCTGTGTCTCCCTTTCTCTCTGCCCCTCCCCACTCATGCTCTGTCTCTCAGAAATAAATAAACATTAAAAAAAATTTTTTTAATATTCAAGTATATATATGGATACAGTCATTCTAGTGGAAAGAACATAGCCTGGCAATCTGAAGATCTGAGTCCTAGATTGGTGAACTATGGGCAAACTATCTTTGTAGAAAATAGAAAGGAATAACCTGTCTGTCTTGTTTACTATCATATGCTCACAAATTAGAATAGTGTCTGGCACACTGAGTGCTCTATAGTTACTGAAGAAATGAATGTCATCACAGGCATAGACTATGCGATCTACTAGGTCTAATAATGGTTTCTATAGTTGCATCCTACTGTGTGCATGACAGTGTTAATCATACTTAATAGACATGCAAATGGCTTCTCTTTTAAATCTTTTTTTGTATCTTTTCTTTATGGTAAATGAAAGATAATGCAATGTGTACTATGCAATTCTTTAAACAAATGTTTAAAATACATGTAAAAATGCTTATAAATTTAAAAGCATGATGTTAGTTAGTCATTATTAGGCCATCTATCTGGATACATCTTGCCTCATCATTCCACATTTCCTAGCATTTGGGGACAATGGTGAAAGATGTTTTGCTGAAGAAAAAGATTGTATCTAGAGACAACGATATAGAGAAAACAGATGCTTAGTAGGGTAAAAATGCAAATACAATGGCGATAAATTTATTTTGTTGTGATCAAATGAACATGTTTATTCACCAAGTCTGTTCTTACTCACCAACTTTCTAGCTTCAACATTGAAATGTACATACCACAACCAACACCAGAATGTATCAAAAATATTCAGCATCTAAGTGACAATTTTAGTAGTAACTTTCCCAACAAGAATCTTCCATTAACAAAAATCTAAGAAACAAAAACAGCCAGATTCCTTAGGGCTTACAGCAGGTCTCCTGAAGTTAAACTCCCTGCTTTTGAGGACACGGCACTCTCTCCTGGTCCAGATCTTACATCTGAATCTTGGACTTAAACTTTACCTCCTCAATGGTCTTTCTTTAGTCCCTCACACTACAGGGTATTTCCATTCTGCAAGTGCCTACAGCATGTGATGACAGCACACCCAAGGTTTTTTTGAGAGGAGGCAAAGCTATTTTTAGAATGCTTTCCTTGTGTCACTTGAAGAACTAGCCTTCTCATCTCCTTAACCTGTTTTATTTCTTTGGCTAAATTATATGCTTCAAAGGCAGAAACCATTTTCATAGTTTTATGTTGTCCCTCACAAGTCATAACAAATTTATTAGGTACCTAATAAATACATGTTGATTGTGAGAATTCAATACAAAAGCACAGATTGTTAGAGCTAAAAGAGATACTTTAGTTATCACCATGCTTCAACGTATTTAAGTTTATTTATTTTGAGAGAGAGAGAGAGTGCAAGCGGGTGTGTGTGTGCGAGCGGGCACACACAAGTGGGGGAGGGGCAGAAAGAGAGGGTGAGAGAATTCCAAGCAGGCTCTGCACTGTCAGCGCAGAGCCTGATGTGGGGCTTGAATGCAAACTGCAAGATCATGACCTGAGCTAAGATCAAGAGTTAAACGCTTGATTGACTGAGTCACCTAGGTGCCCCAATATTTTTTTTCTGAAAACCGTGTCACCTGCTTTATTTCTGGAGGAGGGTAAAGGGAGAAGAGAAAATATTCACTTGAATTTGAGGGGGAGCTTAATGGGAAGCAATAGTAGCAACAGTTTTAGGCCTCTAAGGCTCCTCTCTGATCACAAGGGAAGGCTGAAACTTCCTTGTTTGGAGATTTAAGAGTTTAATTTTTCCCTAGAGCAAGATCATCCATTTTTGCTGGGATAAAAGAATAAAGAACAACAAACTCAATAGCACCAAATGGGGTTTAACACAGAAAATGGGGCCAGGTTTCTCCTTTCAAATGCACATTTTTTACATTAAAATATGTTTCTAAATCATAGTTGTTTTTCCTCTCAATTCAATCCTTCTCCTTCCCCTACCAGGAACCCCGGGGAACTGGAAGGGCACGTGCGTTACTGACCAGATATACAATCCGGACGCCCCTTCTAAACTGGAATCTGATTACTAATGGCCTGGCCCAGCATAGGGCTGCCCTCAGCGACAAGAAGAAGTAACTATATTCTCAGGGAGAATGGGTACTGAGGATGCCACCAGTCAAAGAGTCGAACGCTGTGCATCCATGAGAGAACTGTCTCCAGAAAAAAAAAAAAAAGAGGAAGAGGCACAAAGACCTGGACGGGGATGGAGGAGAAGAGTATCCCATGGATATTTGGCTATTGCTGGCCTCCTATATCCGTCCTGAGGACATTGTGAATTTTTCCCTGATTTGTAAGAATGCCTGGACTGTCACTTGCACTGCTGCCTTTTGGACCAGGTTGTACCAAAGGCACTAGATGCTGGATGCCTCTCTGCCTTTGCGCCTGCGACCAGAGTCCATGGAGAAGCTGTGCTGTCTCCCGGCATGTGTGATCCGATCTCTGTACCATATGTATGAGCCATTTGCTGCTCGAATCTCCAAGAATCCAGCCATTCCAGAAAGCACTCCCAGCACATTAAAGAATTCCAAATGCTTACTTTTCTGGTGCAGAAAGATTGTTGGGAACAGACAGGAACCAATGTGGGAATTCAACTTTAAGTCCAAAAAACAGTCCCCTAGATTAAAGAGCAAGTGTATGGGAAGGTTGCAGCCTCCCATTCAGTACGAAGATGTTCATACCAACCCAGACCAGGACTGCTGCCTACTACAGGTCCCTACCCTCAACTTCATCTTTATTCCAATTGTCATGGGAATGATATTTACCCTGTTTACTATCAATGTGAGCACGGACATGCGGCATCATCGCGTGAGACTGATGTTCCAGGACTCTCCTGTCCGTGGTGGCTGGAAACTGTGCTGCGAACAGGGCATGCAAATCATCCTGGACCCAGCGCACAGCGTTCGACTCTTTGGTGGTGTCCCAATATTTTTAATGTAATGCCTTTGGGCAGGGCAGGTGGTCTCCAGTTCACCAGATTCCACATCACTTTTGCCTAACCCTGGCCATTTCCACAATTATTTGGTGTCTGAGACACCCACAGCTATCATTCTGATTGACATCTGTAAGGGAGCGTGCTCCAGAAGCCTTCACTCAGTTGCCTGAATTGACAGTGAATTACCTTAATGACAGAGCCAGGCCTAACCTGAAGGCCTTATTTTTAATTTATCAATTTTATTTTTTCAGAACACTTTAATCTCACCACGTTGCCTCAAGTGGTTTTTAACCTTTAGACTCTTTATATGTCAACTGCTTTCTGCACCCAACTTCAGTTATAATGAAGCTGCAAAATGAGAGATGTTATAGGGATATTTGTGAGTACACAGTATGCACTATAAATTGTAACATATTGCTTCTAATATATATATATATATATATATATATATATATATATATATATATATAATTTGATAGGTTAAACTTTCAAAGATATTTCCATAGGAATGCAGAAGAATGAATCTACAATCATAAAATATTTAGATATGTGTAATAAGCTAACAACCACCGAACACATTTTATAAGACTGTTATACCAGATGGGATCTTTAACCCTAATCTGTATAAACCATTACTGGATCATGCTTTAAAATATTATCAAAGGCCCTCTAACCCCTAAGAAAAGGCTTCCAACTCATCACTTTGTCCCTTCACCTTTTCCAGATGCATAAAAATAAAAATAAATTCTACTTGTGGGACAGAGACACTATATTCATAAGCACTTAACAATATGGGGTATGGGGCAAGAAAGAGGTTATTGGGGCTCCTGGACCGCTCAGCGAATTAAGTGTCCGACTCTTGGTTTCAGCTCTGGTCATGATCTCATGGTCATGGGATCGAGCCCTGTGTCAGATTCTACACTGAGAGTGGAGCCTGCTTGGGATTCGTCTCTCCCCCCACCCCTCTCTCTGCCCCTTCTCCATTTGTGTATCCTCTCTTTCTGTCTCAAAATAAATAATAAAGGTTACTATAGCTTCATTAAAAAAATTATAAAGATGCATATAAGCCTCACAGTCTAATACAAATCTTGCCAAGAATCTATTTTATAGCTTAAGCAATGCTATTATTTATACATTTTTTATATTTATACAAGGGTCTCCCAATGAAATAACCACTCTTTATAGGATTTCTTAATTGATAAAATGTAACATTTGAAGTGTTTACTTGAAAATCCAAACTAATATATTTGTTTTTCTATGGTAAACAGAGCATTTCTTGGATTTATCATGAAAAAAATTAGTTAAAATATGAAAACACAAATTTGATCTCCAACTCTTTCTTGAGGAAGCAGATGCTGTCTTTGTTTATTATTATAATATTATGCAGAGAAAGAAAAGAAAGTCATATGCCAATGACAAAGTTGATATACTTATAAAAATGAAAATATGGGAGTAATGTACATAAGTAGAAAAATGCATCTATGTTTGAAAAGAATTTAAGAGAAAGTATGCATGTGGGCTGAAAAGAAAAAAAAAAGAAGTGAAACTACTCTAGAATTCTATTTTTAGCAGATCAACTAAGGGGAGAAAAGTTGCAAGTAACACAATCCTGCAGAACCCTGGACATTTCGAGGAAGTCAAAGGGAAACCAAACAAACCACGAAGTAAAAGATGCACACCAAGGATAGAGAGGTGCTAAAGTTGGCAGATGATACCAGCTCTACACAAAACCTTTGAAACATCAACATTATGAAAATGGGCCTCCTAGTTTTTATGAGCATCCACATTGAGGCCCTTTTTGCTGCATAAACCTTGTATTTTCATACATCTATAGAAAATAGCAGCCCCACTCTTCTCTATCCGTTGACCCCGCTCTATCTTTAATAGCATTTATCACCACCTAACATGTTTATCTGTATATTGTCTAAGTTTCCCTACTAGAATGTAACTGTCATGAGATCAAGTTTTGCTGTGGTGTCCCTTGTGTCTAGAACCATGCCTGACACATTGAAGGTGCTCAACAAATATTTGTTGAAAGAATATGAATTTAGGTACTCTTAACCAGTTCTATTTTTGATAATCCTACTGTGTAATAATTGATTTCTTTCATTATTTAATTACAGACATGTCACAGCATATGTAAGTAAATATAGTAGTTAGCTTTGTAACACGGCAATGTATATACACATACAGTCTTGACCTCAAAGAGTTTACTCAGAGCTTTAGGTTCACCTGAGTGCCTCCTTAGGTAGACTCTATATCTGGGGACCAGGAACCACACTAATGAATGAAGAAAGACACTCTTCCAATTCCCCCAGAAGGATAACTGGATATTTTATATTCAGCTTAATCGTATATAAAGTGTGCTTAGATCTCTGAGTTACACGAGAAACTATTTTTATTAGTTTTTACACTAGCAGGAAGATCAGAGTCATGAGTGTTGGATATATGAGACAAACCAGTAAAGAATATCCACAGCTTAGCCCTGAGAGAGCTCTTAAAATGCCCATTTGTGGGGGTGCCTGGGTGGCTCAGTCAGTTGAGCATCCAACTTCAGCTCAGGTCATGATCTCAAAATTTGTGAGGAGTCTGAGCCCCATATCAGGCTCTCTGCTGTCAAAGCAGAACTGGCTTTGGATCCTTTGTCCCCCTCTCTTGCTGCCCCTACCCCCACTCATATTCTCATTCATTCTCTCTCTCTCTCTCTCTCTCTTTCAGAAATACAAAAACACTTAAAATGCACATTTATGTACCAGAGAGAATACAAGAGAGTGCACACGAGAGTGTTGGATGCACAGATACATGCCTAACCTTGGGAACATAATTTTCTGAAACTCTCTAGGGAGAAAGTATATTTTTCAGGTATTTTTAGCACCTTTCAAATATATCTGTTATTGTTACATAGAATCCTAAGCTGACAGAGACTTTAAGAAGAGAACTTAAATTATTGCCTTTTGTATTTTCCCCCCTTTTTCTTTTCTTTTTCCCTTTGATTTTTGGCCACTGAAACTTTTAGCTTAGAAGTTCTTACAAGGAACCCAAATCCAAACAAACAGAACTGGTTTGTAAGCCCCAGGCATCCACCCAATCAGCATCTCCTATCTCCTACTACCTGTCAAAGCACACCCTGAACCTGAGGGCTGCACAGAGCCCACTTTAAAATCCCAGGTTCGGGGCGCCTGGGTGGCGCAGTCGGTTAAGCGTCCGACTTCAGCCAGGTCACGATCTCGCGCTCCGTGAGTTCGAGCCCCGCGTCAGGCTCTGGGCTGATGGCTCAGAGCCTGGAGCCTGTTTCCGATTCTGTGTCTCCCTCTCTCTCTGCCCCTCCCCCGTTCATGCTCTGTCTCTCTCTGCCCCAAAAATAATAAACGTTAAAAAAAAAAAAAAATTTAAAATCCCAGGTTCTAATCTAGAACCTTACTTGATGTGATGCTTCAGTACCATTGTCTTCATCTCCAGACCAATCTTTGCTTGATCTCCTTTACTTGCTCTATTCAGATACACTGCATCATTTAAAAATGCTACCTTCTGTTGAACTGGAATCCACCCTAATAAACTTCCCCTTGAGCCCTAGGTCTGTCGGTTTCTAGAGTATATTGAGAAGAGTTGAAATCCACATTTATTGTGTTACACTGAATCATTTCCACTTAAGCCTCCCCATTTCCTTTAGGCATCCATAGTGTGAAACAGTGGGTTTTACCTACCACCTTGGCTGTTCTTACTTGATATACTCAGGTTTGATATCTGCTTCCCAGTATTGATTAAAGTATAATAAGTGAGATTCCAAAACAATTAAGTATAACTAGGCAATCACTTCCCTATTACTTCTGCTAATGCAACTGAGGACACCATTAACTTTTATGAAACCACAGAGCACAACTATTCTGCCCTTTGTGCGCACTGTGCTAGTAAATGCTATTTCCATCCTACTTTTAGATGATTTTTGGCTTCAAAATAGTTTTTACACATATCTTGTCAGTTTCAGGTTATTAAATCTTGCTTGTTGTTTCTGTTAAAAATTACTGGCCTCAAATTCTGTCAATGGAGAGATAAGATCTCCATTTCCATTTTCTGTGATTTGCTAATCAGGTAATTAGATCATTCTGGAAAAAGCCAAAGGCACAGTCCAGCAGGCCACGTCTAGAGACACCTTTCTGACACTCACTGACTAGTTGGTATTTACAAACTTTTGTCCAGTGGTGAATCTACCCAGTTCTGCTATTACTAGCTCACAATTCTGTCATGTTCAGATGAATGAGTGATGTTTTCAAGATGAAATCAAGATACACTTCAGCTAATGTTCTTCCCTTATTACAACTCTAGTAACCCTAGCAACAAAAACAAAAATGAAAAACCCAAGAGATGGGTTTTGGTGCACTCTTTGCTGTCTTCCCCTGTTTTTTTTTTTTTTTTTTTAAGTTTATTTGAGAGACTACACATGTGCACGCACTCTCATGCACACACACAAGCAAGCAGGGGAGGGGCAGAGGGAGAGGCAGAAGAGAGAATTCCAAGCAGACTATGAACTTTAGTGGGGTTCTGCACAGGGCTGACACTCACAAACCATGTGATCATGACCCAAGCCAAAATCAAGAGTCAAATGCTTCACTGACTCAGCCACCCAGGTGCCACTGAGCAATTTTTTTTTGACAGAACAAGCAAAAAAATCATTTTTTGAATAATGTGCTGTGGAATTTTGCTTAGAATTAACGTCAACTACACTGTCCTATTTTTGTTAGGATTTTTCGTATATATTATGGTTGTTAATTAAAAGAACATAGTTTGGGAGACTAAGTCAGTTAAGCATTTGATTTCGGCTCAGGTCATGATCTCACTGTCCATGAGTTTGAGCCCTGCGTCAGGCTCTGTACCAACAGCTCAGGGCCTGGAGCCTGCTTCCAATTCTGCGTCTCCCTCTCTCTCTGCCCCTTCTCCTCTCGCACTCTGTCTCTTTCTCTCTCAAAAATAAAGTTAAAATGTTAAAAAAAAACATAATTTGGAATCAATTCTTATATCTTTTTTCCCTGAAGAACTCAAAACAAGTTTGCTTTCACCTGTTCCCACATTCCCTGAGGGTGACTTTTATATATGAAACACAAGCTAGGAGTTATAACAAATTTCAGTATAGTCTAAGGTTATAAAAATTCCCTAAATTATCTAATACTCAGGATAAATATAAAGAGCTTTCAGAAGCAATGAGTGATATCAACAATGTCAGAACAGTATCAGCAACAATACCAATGATTTTGACATTAGTTTGTTTCTACCTCAAAACTGATTATATATTTTTTTAAATCCTTTTAATAATAATGCCCACAGTATTCACATGTGGCATTTATTGACATATAAATTTGGCCAAAAGAACTCAATGATCAAAGGAAATTCTATCATTCCAGATAATATGCAGGTTTATCCCTGATTATGTATCCACCATAAAAATGTTACTGCCTGCTTTGTTGACTTGACATTCAGGAAATCTCACTTTGATTTTATGACCACATAAGCCCAAGGTTTCTCCTTCTGTTGCTCTTGTGTTTTCTCAAGAGACCATTTGTCAGGTTTCATTTGTAATATCCTAACTCTTCCGGTCAATTGTCCCTGACAACCATTTTAACAGTAACTATAATACAAATCTTTTCTTACTTGGTATAATTAATCTTGCATTTGCACATTTCATTTTCTAAAACCAAACAGCTAACAATGAGCTCTTAAAGCTTCGATTGTACTATTGTCAAGGAAGTATGTTTTAGAGAACAAGATTTTATGCTACAAAATGGCAAAGAGAAAGGAGTAAAGCACTTAATTAAATATGTGCGTATTGGATCATATATTTTAAATACCTTAAGGACAGAGTAACTGCACTGGAATCCCAGGGTGCTTATCGAAAATGCAGATATGGGGTTCTTCCCAGGCTTAATTTGATGGGCTTCATATTCTCATTTACACACCATCACATCAGAAAAAAAATTTAAATGAATCATCTGGAAAATATTCTTGGACAGTAATTATTTTACACACCCACCCACAACTTATTATTTGGATGTTGATACACCGGAGTTTCTTGAAAGAGAATATTTACAGACTTATGAACCCTATGGCAGCCTGTAATTTCTTCTGACTCCTCTGAAACAAATTGGGGGCAAAACGAGGACAGCCTGAGAGCACCCTGCAGAGAAGTTACACCCATGGCCTCTGCATCAGGGCTTTTTTTTTTCCTGGGGAAAAGGCCAAAGGGCAAATGTGATGGTTGAAGATGTAATGAAGACCCGTAATAAACAGCTGTGATATTACCATTTGTTGGGACAACTTCCAACACAGGCCACCTGAGTGTTAGAGGCAATGCCTCAGCATGCCTTTAATCCATAAATTGTTATTAGGTGCTGTGAGGGGGAGAACCACACATGCTAGGCCGTTAGGATTGGACCAGAACGCCCCCAGTCCCTTTCCACAAAGATTCACAGATTAAAGGGACTAAATAAAGCATTTGATTCTATTTGGAAAATCTTTAAATACAAGAAGTTAACTCCTTCTAGGGCTGAATTATCTCTCTTTACAGGGCCAGCATCTAGGCATCTTTCACCTTCAGGCAAATTCTGAAACACCCTGAGTTTTCAGTGTCCTTTAAACTTTGAATATCTTATCTGTGCTGGTCAGAGTCAATAGGTGTTTCTCAGGTATTTCCAAACCTTTAGTGTGTTTTTTTTTCCTTTCCCCCAAAATGAAAAATGGCCTTATTTTGTATTTCAGAATTCTGACATTGTCCATCATGCTTGTCTCCATTTGTTCTGTTCAATTACAAGCCTGCCTTGAGCCCAAGAATTGTATTTTTAAGTTTTATTGAGCAATGTTTCAGGGAAAACTGCAGGAAGTAGAAATAAACAAGAGTGGGTAGGTGGGTGGCCAGAGCCTTTGCTTTATTTCTCTTCTACCACTTACTGATTGGATGGTGTTTGCAATGACACTTCAGTTCTCTGAACCTCGTGTTCTCATCTCTAACACGAGGAGTTTGGACCAGATCATTTCAAAGCTACCTTGAGGGACAAACACTTGAATATTATTCAAAGAAACCTGGATCACTTTCAAAGCACATGTACTCTCATTATCAAAAGACAGAGCAATAAAAGTAGTGTTTCTAAGGTAATAGGAGTTGAATCTAAGTGTTTCTTTCCTTACACAACCATATTTTCAACTATTCTGTTCTTTATGTTGACAGAAGTCATTTCTCGTGACTTCTGATTATTTTGCAGAATGGACAAAACACTATCATACCCCTTTCCAAGATAATTTAGTGAATTTTATAATTGCTTTCAGTCCATAAGACATCTTAAGGGGAGTGATGAGTAACTTCTGAGTCTGCAGAACTAAAGAGGTAAACACCAAAATGTAAAGTAACCTATGTAAAATTGAAGATATAAATTGAGAAGCTCAAGTTATAAGCATTATAAACACAAAATGCACAGTGACAAAAATTAAAACATAACATTTGTGGATTAGATTTCTATTAAGTTTACTCAACAGCTTTCTTCAGTTTTATTTTTTGTTCAAGAAAAACAGACATACTGATAGCCTACTCTTATAGTACTCCTGAAGCTAATACAAATCTAATGAAGGCTTTAAAAAATTGGGGAGAAAGGGTGAAGTGAATGAGCCCTTGTTTCCCTCAGCCTCCCTAAGCTCCGATTTCCCTATCCACAAGACAGGGGAAAAAAAAATACTGCTATCTCGTGGGCTTATTATAAGGGCTAACTGTGATGATGTGAGTCAAGTCCTCTACCCAATACCTGGTAGGTATTAATGGCTTACTTAGGAGTTTCCTGAGCTGACCGTGATTGCTTGTTACTATATTCACTTTATTTCTTTTCATTCTGCCAATGATTTTTATGGTGGAATGGGAATTTTTGTGGTCATATTACTCAGAGAACTTAAGGTCATTATCCAACATCATACAGTATAAGGACGTAAGTGGGAAATGACCTCAGGTCCACATGGCTTTAAATGGATGCTTTTTCTGCTGTATTACACTGCATCTCTTTGGGCTCCAATCCAAATGTGAGAGCCTTAAAACGTTTATTACTAACTTTGAGTTGGTAAATTTGCATGACAGAATTATACATTGGTTTTTATTATGGATAAGTAACATTTATTGATTTTGGAAAATATTGAGTCTTACATATGAAAGTAAGTGTTAGTGCTCAAAGTAATCTTCATGTGAGGTTAGCCAGTGAGTGTCCTGATTCCATTGTCCAGAGCATTGAAATTGCCAACTCACCAGTGACTCAAGTCAACTGGTCTCATTATTTGAGTCACATCTTTCCTTCCTCCCTTGCTTCCTTTCTAAAAATATTATTTTAACCAATTTATTCATTTACCATATTCACATTGTTTCCAAAGTATGACATCATCCCACACTAGATAAATAGCAACTTGAAAGATACTTAAAAGAAGATATATAGGCTTAAAAAGCACATCTAGATGAGTAGACTCTAGAATAAAGGTATACAGTTCCTTTCTTCCTTCTTTCTTCCTGCCCGTTTATTTTGAAAAGAAGCTATCATTTCAGCGGTCTGACTTAGCATATTTGAAAAAGTTGATTTAAACAAATATTTACTGAGTGCATTGTTCTATGTTGTTGGGATATGTCTGTAAACAAAACAAATCCCTTCTTTTGTGAAGCTTACAATCTGGTGAGAGAGTGGGGGAGGCAGAAAATATAACAAATATATAAACTATATTTTAGGCTCGAAGATGCTAAGTGTTATGGGAAAAGAGAAAGAGCAGTCAGGGTAGGCTTCATTAAGAAGGTATTTTTGCAAAAATTTGAAGGTGTTGGGATATTAGTCATATGGCTTTCTAGAGGAAGAGGGTCTCAGGCAGAGTGATCACCCAGTGCACAGGCCCTGAGGTGAATGTCTGGGGGAGCTGAGACACAGCACAGAGACCACTAGGGTGGGGACAGAGTAAGTGAAATATGAAGAAGCAGAAGAAGAAATCAGAGAAGAATGGGCAGGTCATGCTAGACCTTGCAAACCCACTTAAGGAATTCAGCTTCTACCCTGTGTGAAAAGGGAGCCTCTGCTGTGTTTTAAAAGAGAGAGGACATGATCAGACTCACTGTTTGAAGGGGTTCTTCTGGCTGCTAGAGTAGATTGTAGGGTCAAAGGTAGAAGTGCAGGATCAGTTTGGAGGCAAGAGATGATGGAACAGGATGGTAGCAGTTGTAGTTCTAAGAAGTGGTTAGGGATCCACAAAGGTTTTGTACCTTTTATACAGTTTTAAAATTCAATCACATTTTCTAGAAAGTAGGCAGACCATGTCTATCACGACCACAGTTGTATCCCTGAGTGCCTGATACAATCTCGGATATATAGTAAGGATCTAATATTATATTTTGGATAGAAAATTATTTTTTAATTTTTTAGTGTTTGTTTATTTTTGAGAGAGAGAGCGTGAGACAGAGCATGAACAGGGGAGGGGCAGAGAGAGAGGGAGAGAAAGAATCCGAGCTCCAAGCTCTGAGCTGTCAGCACAGAGCCCAATGCAGGTCTCAAACTCACCAACATGAGATCATGACCTGAGCCAAAGTCAGACACTCAACTGACTGAGCCACCCAGGCACCCCGAAAATTAGGTTTTAGAAATAAAACTAGTTATTACTTACCTACTACACCTATTTTTGTAAAGCTCAACACATCTCCATAAATTTAGTGCTATCATGTCCATTTCACAGAGGAAACTGAGGTACAAGGTAGTTACATAATTCACCCAAACCTAGTAGGTGGCAGAGTGGAGATGTGCCTCTGAACAATCTAGTTCCAGGATACCTGCCCTTAACACGAAGCAACACTGCTTCAGAGAGCTGCTAGTCATAATTCAGTATAATTCATGGATTCAAAAATATGAGCCTTTATGCTTGGCATCTGTTCATTTTCATAACCGCAGAAACATGATAGGTAAGGTACACCCAGACACGGAGATGAAACGTTCTTTGTGAAATTAAATCACCCACATTACGAAAATCTAAAATGTGCCATAAAAAGAAGCAAATTGTTAGTGATAGCAGTCAGAATCGTACCTTTTATTTTTATTCAGTTCTGGAATATGTTGTAGTAGAAAATGTACCATGAGCAATTTGTTGTCTGAAACACTAAAGTGGCTTTCTGGCAGACTAAGATAATACATCTTCTCAGTGTAATATTTTATTCGAATGCATAGAATTGTTACATTTAAACTTAGCAATGCTACATTTTCCTGACTCAGTAGGTGGGGTATATTTTGAGATCTATGATTGAAGAAGCCAATTATATACCTCAGGGAAAGGGCACAATGAACAGCCAAAAAGGCGCTTTATTTAGAAATACAGCACACCATATTTTTACCTCTAACAGGAAAAAAATTAAGACATACATACATGGGAGGATTAACAAACCCTATGCAAAACTGATTGAATAATTTAGCTGGCAAAATAAAGGCAGCACACAAAAGGGGTGTGTGACAAATTAGCATTCCTATTTCTGCAGCGTTTAAAATACAAAAGAGGAGATAGAGTGGTTAAGACGGACAACTCTATCAGTGAAAAGTAATGACCCAGACATGCTGATGTGTTTCTGCTATCACAGGCCTATCAAGAGCATCCCCAGGTCTCTAGAGTACTAAGAAATGCCTAGAAAAAAAGATTTCATTTCATCTGGAAAGAAGTTAAAAATATACATATGGCTCAAAAGAGGCATGTAGAAGCTCTGCTCGTGTTTGAGAAGTTCAATTTTTTCTTTCATTTTTAAAATATACTTTTCTCCAGTACATTATGTAGTCTGGAATACGTGAATGTGCCTTGCTTTTGCCTTACCAATTAGATGAGATGCTCAAAGTGTGTCTCAAGAGAATACACCTTCCCTCATCGTTCTATTTTAACTCAGATTTGTATCTCAAATGTAAGAAATGATTCACTCAGAATACTTGCATGCATGGCTCATGTATCTTCCCAAACGACTACAAAAAAGTAATCAAAGATAGTCAAATATCACAATATCAAAACAAATAAAGTAAACCTTATTCGAGGAGCCTGTCAGCGACAGGAACAAACATTCAGATTTGCTGGACACTTTGGAAGATGGAAACCAGAACCTTTGCTACCCAGAAATTATGGAAATTTATTTTCACAAACTACCTGATTAAAGACTTTAATCAAAAGAAGACTGCTTCAGAAGTTGTTATGAATCACATCCAGACTTAATCTCAACATGCTCACAAATATTCTTGGACTATCTAATTTGTATCAAGAACTATTCATGGCAGTGGGTGGAAGAATTTAAAGATGAATAAAATAGTCTCTAATCTTAAGGAGCTTATCAGTCAATTAATGTGTAGTGTCCCCAGGCACTGTTCCAGTGTCGGGGGTATAAGAGCGAACAAGATAAAGTACCCGGCCTCAAAGGGTTTACAGAATAATGGTGCTGGCATAAACAAGCAAATAAATAAATGTTGGCAACATGTAGCTGCAGGTGGTAAAAAGTGTGATGATGAAAAATTAAAGCAACTTCAAGGGAGAGTGGGGTTCCTACTGAAGTTGTGGCTGACAGAGACAACCTTCTCAGGGTGTGACATTTTCACCAAGACTTGAATGAATTTCAGGAGATAGCCATGGGAAAACACAAGAAAAAGAGTTCCAGCCCTTAGGTAGGAATCCTGTTAGGATGCCTGAGCCTAAGAAGAAGGCCAATGTGTAGACAAAGTGAATAAGGGAGGAAATGAAAAGGCTGTGAGGTTGGAGAAGTCAACTTGAACTAGATTATTTAGGGTTATGGTAAAGGTTATGGTAGATTTTTCTATAAGCATGATGAAAAGCCACTGGCAGGTTGAGAGCAGGAACGTCTATGTCCTCATCCTTGTTTTACAGTATCACTCATCTTGGAGTATGTTTTTAAGGTAGAGTCAACAGTGTTTACTGATGGCATGACATGAGATTTGGGAGAAAAAGAGAAATCAAAGGTAACCTCTATGATGTTGATTTAAGAGATTTATTGCATCTGTGTACCATACACCCAGATGGCAAACACTATTCAAAATACTGTGTTGCTGAAGAAGGTCAGGACTTAAATTTGAATGTGCTAAGTTTGAGATGCCTACATTAAAACGGAGATATCAAGGACACTACTGGGTATACTGTAACAGCTATAGATAGAGGTTAGAGAAACATAGTGTAAGGAGGACATTTAAAGCTTTAAGACTGAAGGAAACTTTTCCAGGAAATGAGTGCAGGTAACACATGGTTAGAGGTCTGAGGCTTCAGTGTTTAAACAATGGGAAAATATGGCATCGTAGCAACTGATGAAGTAGGAGAACTAAGAAAAGACCCATAAATGTTGAAGGTTGTTTTAGTTATCTATTGTTGCATAAAAAAACATCCAAAAATTTAGTGGCATAAAACCACCAACATTTAATAAACTCATGATTTTGTGGGTCAGGAATTGAGGCACGACTAAGTAGGAATGGGTTTTCATGTCTGGGACTTCAGCCGGTGTGCCTCAAATAAGTGAAACTGATGCACTTAGGGCCTCAGTTTTTCTCTATGCAGCCTCTCTACATGCTAGTTTTAACTCTCATAACAGACTAGTCTTAGGGTAGTCAAACATCTTATAGGGCAATTTGAACCTCCAAGAGGCCAAACTAGAAGCTGCCATTCCCTTAATGATTGGGCCCCAAGCTGGTACAGTGTTCCTTCTACCATAATCTATTGGTCAAATCAGTATGCATATTCAATTGAAAAGCAATAAACCCCACCAAGCTATCTAATCTACTATGCCAATGTCTTCCATGGTTGTTAACTATTAAAAAATAGCCAGTTTCTGAACCACCAATGGATCAAAAAATAAATTAAAAAAGAAATTTATAAAGTATCTTGAGACAAATAGGGCAACAACATACCAAGACTTATGGGATGCAGCAAAAGCAGTTGTAAGAGGAAATTTTATAGCTAAATAAACCTATACATCAAGAAAGTGGAAAGATATCAAATGACCTAACTTTTTATCTCAGAAACTAGAAAAAGAGGGTCATCCCAAAGTTAGTAGAAGGAAATAAATAATAAACATTATGACACAAATATATGAAAGCAGCAATAATAAAACAATAAAAATATTAACAAAACTATGAGTTGGTTCTTTAAAAAGACAAACAAAAATTATAAGACTTTATCTAGACTATCCAAGAGAAATGAGAGAGAAGATGAAAATCAACAAAACTATAAAGAGGAGACATTACAAATGATACCACAGAAATACAAAACAATCACAATAGCTAATTATGAACAATTATATGCCAACACACTGGACAGCCTAGAATAAATGGACAAAACTTTGGAAACATAATCTACCAAGACTGAATCAGGAAGACAGAGAAAATATGAAGAGTCCAATTATTAGAAGGGAGATTGAATCAGTAATCAAAAATCTCCCAATGAAGAAAAGCCCAGAACCAGATGAGCTTCATTGGTGAATTCTACCAAACATTTAAGGAAGAACTGATAGCAACCTTTCTCAAATTCTTCCAAAAAGAGAAAAGGCAATGCTTTTGAACTTATTTTAGGAAACTAGAATTACACTGATACTAAAGCCAGATAAGAACACTACAATAAAACTCAAGGCCAATATTTCTAAGGCACATAGATACAAAAATTCTCAATAAAATACTAGCAAACTGATTTCAGTAGCACATTAAAAGGATCATTCACTATGATCGACTAGGACTTATCTCTGCAATGCATGGATGGTTCAACATTTATAAATCGATAAATGTGATGTACTATATTAAAAGAGAGAAAGTCATATGATTATTTCAATAGATGCAGAAAAAGCAGCTGATGAAATTCAACATCCATTCATGGTAAAACAAAACAAAACAAAACTCTCAACAAATTAGGTAAAGAAGAAATGTACCTCAGCATTATAAAGCCCATATATGTTCAGCTAACAGCTATCATCATACTCAATGGTAGATGGTTGAAAGCTTTTCCCCTAAGATCAAGAACAAGTCAAAGGTGCCCTTCTCCTCATGGTTATTCAACATGGTATTGGAACACTCAGTCAGAGTAATCAAGGAAGAAAAAAAAATTAGAACTGGATAGGAAGGAGTAAAATTGTTTCCATGTGCAGATGATATGATTTTATGTATGGAAAATTAAAGATTCAACCAAAAAAATAACATAATATGTAATCAACTCATTCAGTAAAGCAGCAGGATACAAAACTAACATACAAAAATAAATAACATTTCTGTACACCAAACAAGCTATCTGAAAAAGAAAAAAATGATCCCATTACAATAGCTTCAAAACAAAAAAAAAATCTAGGAATAAATTTAACTGATGAGGTAAAAGGTATTTACACTGAAAACTACAAGGTATTAATCAAAGAAATCAAGGAAGACTAGAAATCAAATGGAAAGGTTTTACTCCATGCTCCCAGATTAGAATTAATATAGTTGAAATTTCCATACTACCCAAAGCCATCTATAAATTTAAAACAATCTTTATCAAGATTCCAAGGGCATTTTTAAAATGAAAATTTACAATTTTTAAAATTTGTATTTCCAACAGAAATTTTAAGCCTGTAGAAAAGCAAGACTAAAATTTACACAGAACCATAAAATACTCTAAATAGACAAAGCAATCCTGAAAAAGAAGAAAAAAGCAGAGGCATCATACTTCCTGATTCTAGCTATATTATAAAGGAATAGTAATCAAAACAGTAGGGTACTGACATAAAAACAAATATCTAGTCAAAGGATCAGAATTGGAAACTAGAAATAAGCCCACACATGTATGGTCAATTGTTATTGATAAGAGAGTGAAGAATACTTAAAGAAAAGAGAGTCTGGTCAAAAAAATGGGGCTGGGAAAATCAGATATTCATATGTAAAAGAATGAAACTAGACCCAATCTTCCACCACTCCTAAAAAGTAACTTGAAAAGGATCAAAGACTTAAATTTAAGAGCTGAAACCATAAAATTCCTAGAAGAAAACACAGGGGGGGAAAAAAACTCCTTGACATGAGTCTTGGCAATGAGTTTTTGGATATGACACTTAAAGCATAAGCAATAAAATAAAAAAATAAATAAGTGGACTTGTTCATAAAGGAAACTCCTGTACACTGTTGATTATACTATAAATTGGTATAGCCATTATGGAAAACTTTAGGAGGAGACTCAAAAAATTAAAACTAGAGCTACCATATGATCCAGCAAATCCACTCCTGGGTATACATCCAAAGAAAAGAAAATCATTACGTCAAAGAGATATCTGCACTCTCATGTTCATTCCAGTGTTATTTACAATAGCCAAGACATGCAAACTCCCTAAGTGTCCATTCACATTTGAATGGATAAAGAAAATATGGGGTGTGTGTGTGTGTCTGTGTATGAATACATATACAATGGAAAATTATTCATCCATAAAAAAGGAAATTCTGTCATGTGTGTTGACATTCATGAATCTTGAATGCATTATTCTAAGTGAAATAAGGCAGAGACAAATACTGTATGATCTCACTTATATGTGTCATTAAAAAAACAAACTTACAGATACAGAGAACAGATTATTGGTGGTTATCAGAGGCCAGAGATGGGGAAGGGAAATTGGACAAAGATGGTCAAAAGGTACAAACTTTCAACGGTAAGATAAATGAATGGTAGGGATCAAATATACAACATGAAGACTATTGTTAACACTGTTATACAGTATATTTGAAAGCCACTAAGACTGTAAATCCTAGAAGTTTTCATCACAAAGATAAAAATTTTTGTATCTAAGGGATGATAAATGTTAATTAAATTTATTGTGGTACACATTGTGCAATACGTGTAAGTCAAGTCATTATGCTTTGTAGCCTCAGCTTCTATAGTATTATATGTTAATCATATCATACTAAAACTGTAAGGAAAAAATCGCCAATTTACCGGGTGATCACCCCTAAAAAACAGGTATATACAAATTCTTGTGAAGACGAGAAAAAGCTGTGTCTGGAGAATCAAGAAAGGCTTCACAGAGGAGCTACTTTTGAGCTTTAATGACTTAGGAGGAGTTTGCTAGGTAAAGAAATAGAACCAGCATGTGCAAAGGCAAAGTTCTATGGAAAAGTAGAATATTGTGCTGAGAGGAAGCTAATGTGTCTGTAGTATACCCATGCTAGAAATGAGTCTTACCTATAGACATTGGATGCCATTGGGAACCTTTAAAAAATAAAATAAAAAAGTCCCTTCTATTAGTGTGGAGGTTGAATAAGTACAGAGAGAATAGAGATTGAAAAATTCATATGGGGGTGCCTGGGTGGCTCAGTTGGTTAAGCGTCCAACTTTGGCTCAGGTCATGATCTCACAGTTTTTGAGTTCAAGCTCTGCGTTGGGCTCTGTGCTGACAGCTTAAAGGGCCTGACACCTGCTTCAGATTCTGTGTCTTCCTCTCTCTCTGTCCCTCCCCCACTTGCTCTCTCTCTCTCTCTCTCTAAAATAAAGGAGCATTAAAGTATTTTTAAAAACAGAAAAATTACATATGGCCCTATTGCAATCGTCTTGGGTAGGAGAAGACTGAATCAGCAAAAATCAAAGGAAGAGAAAAGGAGTTAGATGTAACATACTGGCTGTGGGGTGTGAAAAAAGGAGCACAGAGTTAAAAATCATTGAGTGGCCTAGCTGCATGGATGCAAAGTCCTCTGGATATATAGTTGCACTGAAACATAAGTAGTCTAAAAGTTCGGAAGATGAAATAAACTTGGATTAGGGGCCTATTTATCCACTCATTCATTTGTTGAGCATTCACTTGATGCCTTGAATTAACCTAGGCTTTAGAGAAACAAAGATGAGTGGTATGGTTTCTGCCCTAAAGGATTCACAGTCTTTTGAGTTCAACTTGGCCTTGTTGGATTTAGACAGGCCTATAGAATGTCTCAAGCCTCTGCAGGAGCAGAAAAATCACTGGGAAGTACAAGCTCAGGTCTCTAATCTGCAGAAGCAAATCAGAATCCAAACTGTATTCATTCTATTTTCCTACATGTTCAGTTGCCCTATCCAGGCTACTCCCAAGCTTTCATCCAAGAGAAATAGTGTTTGCTTTGCAAGGTAAAAACATCGATTCAGCCTCTAGTCTGGATGTTCTTTGCTTACTGAGATCCACAGGCACCTTCACGTTTATACTTTTATCCCTGCCTCTTTCAACTGTATTTCTGTAAAAAGAAGTTTCCTATTAAACACTTTCTCCGAACAATCTCAAGTTTTCTATGTTTAAATGGTTTAGAACCATTTCATAAATACCTGCCATTTTTTTTTACAGACTTGTGAGGTTTTTAACCCTTGTGAAATTTTACTGAACTAATATTATCTTTGTATTTATTCAGTTCAGCAAATTATCAGGGAAAATTTTAAACTGATGCTGTAGTTGGTCACCTTGTTAGAGATGGAAGATGTGTGGCAGGGAACAGAGATAAATTCTGCTTCTTGAAGTTACTTGTTTTTTCACTTATTTTTTTCTATTTGAAAGAGAGAGAGCGCACAACAAAGAGGGGTGGGGGAGAGCACAGGTGTGTGTGTGTGTGTGTGTGTGTGTGTGTGTGTGTGTGTGGAGAGAGAGAGAATGAATGAATGAATGACTATGAGAATGAATCTTAAGCAAGTTCCATGACATGGGGCTTGATCCCACCACCCTGGGATTATGACATGAGAAGAGATCAAGAGTTGGATCCTAAACTGACTGAGGCACCCAGGCTCCCCTTAGAGTTTTTAGAATTAGACAGGCTTGAGTTTAATTCTCAGTTTGAACCTTGAGCAAATTCATTAATCAGAGTCCAGGTTTCCTCATCTTTAAAATGGGGCTAATGGGGGGGGGGTGCTGTTCATCTACGGAATGCAAAATATCCAATGTATAATAGGGTGCAAAAACAGACATTCCCTGGCTCAGTTTATAATCTGTTATGGAGTGAATTGTGTCCATCCCTAAATTTTTCTGTTGAAGACCTAATCCTTAATATGACTACATTTGAACACAGGGCCTTTATCAGTGTCAGCAGTTGTGACAAATTCTCCTAGCCTTTCTTTTTACCCCAAATAAAATGACTAAAAATTCCTTCTGAAAGGATATGTTTGCAGGAAAAGAACTATGCTATGTAATCACCTAATACGTTGAAATACAGATTTCAGTTGATTATTTACTTGGGTTTGCATGTTCAAACAATTCTACTCTTTCTGACTTCACCTCAAGTGTTGGAAGAGCCCCATGGAAAAGCTTTTTGAGTGAGGACCCAGTCTAGATCATTCTTGGATACTATAATGACCTCAAACACACGTACGGCAGGAAGTAATGACAGCTTCCATGCATTCAGTTTCGCTATGCAGCAGGCAACTGTGCCAAACACTTCACTTGGGTTACACAATTTCATCTCAAGTATAGGCTCCCACTCCATTTTACAAATGGGAAAGCTTGCACAACAAAGATTAACTTGTATAAGGTCGCATAAGTATGTGAAAGAAGTGGCAATTTACACCTAGGTCTGCCTAACTTTAGAACCCTTTAAATTTTGTCACGTACCTATCTATAAAGACAGTATAGAACTGTTAGGTAGGTTTTCAAAACCTCAGCCAATTTTATTTATATGTACTTATTTTTATATGTATTTATATGTATGTACTATATACTACCTGTGACTTATTTTTAATTGTTTTCTAAATTTAATGTGACCACATATTACATCTGTTTCACTCATTTTGACAATTACAACCAAGAACTTGATTTCATAAATGTGGAATATGCAATCATTTATTTAACTAGTCTTCCAATGATAGACATTAGTATGTTTTCATTTTTATGAAAAATTATTCAATAAATCATTGCAGAGGTTTTCATGTGCACACACACACGAGATTATCTGTAGAGTGTGCACTTAGACACAGATTTATATCCAGATATACACATATCTAGAAGCGGGTTATGGAATAAGCTCACTTTTTTTTTAACTATTTTCAGAGGACTGAAATGTTTGCACAGACGTACCTCTCAACAGACGTCTTCTTCCTCATGGCTTTACTAATAACCAGAAAAATATTTAATTTTTGGCCAAATTCTGATGGGTTTGAAATGCTAGCATCATTTCATTTGCCCTTTCTTGATTAGCAGGGGGAAAAAAAAAAACATGTTTTCATAGAATTCTCTTTGGCCAATTGTTCACAACCTGTTCAAATACATTTTTCTACTAGGTTGATGTCCATTTTCCTATAGATTTGTAGCTTTTAATGTTCACCATTAGTGTCTTCTGCTCTATTGCTCATCTTTTAATTGTGTGATTTTCTTTTATACTTAAGTTTTAAAAATTCAGCGTAGTCCAATTTATCAGTTTTTCTTCCTGGCTAATGCTTTGTGGGTCATTAATAAGTTTTTCCATGTCCTGGTATACGAAGGATGGTCTCCTAAATTTTTTTCTATAACTTCAGGGTTTGTTTTTAATTTTATATTTTTAATCTACTTTATGTATAGTTTATAGAACAGCTTTTCTTCTTCTGTTTGGATCATTTGCCCCAGCATCATTTTTTAACTGATTTGTCACATCAGCTATGTTGTATTTCCAGGATTCAGTTTGTATAAAGGTCTGTTTCTAGGCTGCTATTCACTATTGATATTCCATGTATAACTTATACCAGGGTTTAATATCACAGTAATTCCTGATATCTATTAGGCAAATACTCTATTTTCTGCAAATTTTTCTTGGATATTATTTACCATTCATTCTCCCAAATGAATTTTAAGACCATTTCAATTTTCATGAAACACTGGAAACACTGTTGACACTTTTACTGAATGTGTCTCAAATTGATAGATAAATTTAGTGGGAATAGGTTTCTTTATAATGGTGAATTTTCTTATTCATGAAAATATATCACCATTTTAAGCTATTTTTAATTCTTCAATATTTGTAATTTTCCACAAAATTATCTATCTCAATAGCTATTTCTATATGTAGTATAATTTGTCTCTGTGAATGATATCTGGTTTTGCTGTTCTTCTAACTGCTTATATAGCAATTGACCACATGTTGACCCTATATATAGCAACCTTGAAGAAGTTTCTTCTTCGTTTTGAAAATACACTAGAGTACCTTTGCGATTCTCTATGTAGACAATCCTAACTTTGAGAAGGAATGGAACATTTGCTTCCCTTCTCTGCCTCCCTTCTCTTTGCTCTCCCTTCTCTGTCACAATCCTAATCACAATTTTCATCTGGGCACATTGTCACTCTTCTAAAAGACATTTCCCAGGCAATTTTGCAACTAAATGTGCAGACATGACTTTGTTCTGACCATTGAGATTTAAAGCAAAGCCTTCTGTGGACTTCAGGGAAGCCTCCTTAAATGGGAAGAGGTGAGCACTTTTTTCCACTTTTTCCTTCATCATGGCTGGGACTTCAGCAATTACACCTTGGATTACAAAGCAATACGCAACATTGGAGGAGTGAAAAGTGAGAGTCTGGATCTCTGATCTCTGTAAAACTGCTACCCTGGTCCTGATTGACTACCCCTGACTATCTCTGATTTTTTCTTTTATTTTTATAAGGGAGAGAAACCACCTTTTTAAAGGTATTAAGGTCTTTCTGTATATGCTACCAAGGCTAATCATAATGGATAAATTTTATATTTCTTGTATTTGCTCTCTTTGGGCTATTACATTGTCTTTGACCTTCAGCACAGTATTAAATAATAGTGTTCATAGCAGTCCTCCTGTTCTAGTTCTTAACTTTAATAGTAATGAATCAAAACCTTCTCTGTTAAGTGTGATATTTTCTAGAGTTTCTGTAGCTATCCTTTCTTATTGAGGGAGGAGAAAGAGTCGTTATTAGACTTCACCCCAGTTAAATCAGAGAAGTAGCCATTAACTGCTCATAAAGAGCTATGTAAATTAAAACTGACCGTACATAAGCTTTAAAAGTCTACTTTTCTGTAAACAGTTTTAAATACATAACAGGGATATTTATAATACAAATGAAATCCATAAGTACATGTAACTAAACCTTGCTATATTAGTAAAATACTGACAATTATAACTCACGTCTGAGAATTCATAGAATTACTTTGCAATTGACATTTAAAATTTTATTTTTTATTTCATTTATTTTTGAAGGAAAGAGAGCACGAGCAGAGGAGGGGCAGAGAGAGAGAGGGAGACACAGAATCTGAAGCAGGCTCCAGGCTCTGAGCTGTCAGCACAGAGCCCTACATGGGGATCGAACTCACAGTCATGAGATCATGACCTGAGCTGAAGCCAGATGCTTAATTGACTGAGCCACCCAGAAGCCCCTTTCCAATTGACATTTTAATCATTACCTGGCACTAGTAGAATAAAGAACGGTATTTTTTCCTCTTATGAACAAGATTTTTTCAGTTCAGCATTTACTTTTTAATTCTAGATTTCTGTACTTTGCTTTTATAAAGATGGCTAGAGAAGCTCCTCTGTGGCTCAACTTGTTCAGCGTCCCAACTCTTGATTTCTGCTGAGGTCATGATCTCAAGGTTGTGGGATCAAGCCCCTTATCACATCCAGCTCTGGGCGTCAGCTTGGGGATTCTCTCTCTCTCTCTTTCTCTGCCCATCCCCACCTCACACACGTGCACATGCTCTCTCTCAAAAATAAACATTTTTTAAAATTAAAAGGCTAGATAATTTAACAAAAATCACAAAAATTCCAAGTCACATGATAAATATAATGAAGCCACTGCCTTTAAAGGGAAAAGTAGCATTCATTAATGACTATTAAGACATGAAGAATAGGAGGGATCAGAATTATCAAATCCTCCGAAGAGGAGTCAGTAGGAAAATGTTATTTTTCCAAAACATTCTTTTGTTATATTCACTGCCAAATAGCACCTATCTTTGATTCCTTTTCAGAAGTCAACCATCTTTAAGTATTAAACACGTATTCTAACATTTACTTTTCATGTTGTGTGAAAATATTTTGCAACCCCCTTCCCTTAAAATCCAGCCCGACCACACAGGTCTTTTCTGCGGTATTTTTGTTGGCTTGTTTTTTTTAATGTTTATTTTTGAGACAGAGACAGAGCATGAGTCAGGGGAGGGGTAGACAGAGAAGGAGAGACAGAATCCAAAGTAGGCTCCAGGCTCTGAGCTGTCAGCATAAAGCCTGACACAGGGCTCGAACTCATAAGGCTTAAGATCATGACCTGAGCTGAAGGTGGACACTTAATGGACTGAGCTACCCAAGCACCCCCTGTGGTATTTTAAACACATTTCAGAATTTGTCGGCCCTTTGAGCTAGAATTCCAACACGTATCTGATGACACAGAGGACTTGGATTAGCTTCCCAATTTTGATTTTATATGATCTCTCCTATGAATAGAACCTCAAGCCTCTGTGTTTTATTACACAAGGGATTTGGGATGACTTCATCACAATATTCAGATTTATACAAATACCACCAGGACACAAATTCACTTTCACTCTTTAATATAATATTGCAACGCATACTGCTTCAAGACAGCTTGATCTTTTATGTTGGGTTCATGTTTTTCATCTTTTGATTCAATTACTTAGAATGTGGCCTCAAGGAAGCAGATGGTAAGTGGGTGAATAAAGACCTGAATTGCAATTCCATAATAATTTAGCTTTCTAAGTCCCAGAGATTAGTTGGTAAATTGGGTTCCCGGCCCCCCAACAGTGACAGCATATCTGAATCCTTTCCAAAGGTGCTGATACTAATGATTATCTTCACTATACAACTGTGTTTAAACAAAACATTTATTTCAGTAACGGTTGTCAAGTTTTTTAGTTGTTATTTCTTAGTGGAAATAAATAAGACACCATTCTGCTTCTACCATTGAAATAAATTTGGAGATTATAGGCAAAGTCAGACAGAAGTTTTAAATTTTACTCTAAGAATTACATCATTAAGCCAATCATAGTCCCAGATGATTGTGGTACCTGTTTACATCATTAAAGGTAGATCAAATGGAGTTACTTCAAATGGGACTATATTAGGGAAGCCGAAATATACTAGATTTGGGCTGACAGATATAAAATTAAATAATATAAAATTGTTAATATTTGACTATTTGACTTTCAAAATGCCAATTTCATGCTGTTCAACATTAATAGTCAACATTTATTAAGCACTAAGAATTTTACATGTATCCAATCACTTAATTCTCTAAGCCAAGCTGTTTGGTAGGTATCATAGCAGTCTCCATTTTACAGATGACAAAAATAATCCACAGACGGGTTCAGAAATGTTCCTAGGAAGTCTTGGAGCTGGGCTGAGAACAAGGGAGTTCTGGTTCTGATGCCCAGGATCCAAACCCTGGAATACACTTATTCTATACTTAGTCCACAGAAAATAATTAAATTCACATCCCAACCTTGAACTGCAAAATGCTCCCAAATTATTACCTATTGACCAAAACATAAAGCTGAATTCTAAACCCATATATATGACTTTCTCCTGGACAGCTGCATTGGGATATCCTGCAGACTTGTATCCAACATCTCTGAAAGAAACCTTATTATCTTCCTCCACACTGCCCAGTGGCCCATGACAAAATTCTACATATTTTCTTGGACTCCTCCACTTCAAGCTAATAACCAGGGTCAGTCATTGCTACTTATGGACTCATTCTCACACCTAGCCTCTTCCCTTCACCACCACTACCAAAGTCTCTCATGTGTGCAAGTTTAAATTCCTACAGTCCTACCTGTGGCAATGGTTAGTCTCCCTTCAAGTTTAATACTACATCAATTATAGGGTGTTTTTGAACATGTGTATCTGATCATGATATCCTTCCCTCCCTTTATGGAGCACACTTGTAGAAATCATTTATCATACTGTTTTGCAACTCTTCATTGATTTTTCCTGTCCCTTTTAGTCTTAAGTTTCACAAGTATTAGCTTATCTCTTATTACAGCTGAATCAATATGCCGTAGTGCTAGGCTACACACGTGTGTGAATTTTAAATTCAATAATATTCCTTTATGTAACTAAGGTGTTTGTCATCTATATAGATGTATTCATCTCAATTTCTTAGACTATTTGCTTGTCCATTTCTTTACTTTAAATCTATTCTAGGTAGTTTGTAGGCACAGCACTAGAAACAAAACAGCAAGAACCAAATGGCTGCACATGACTTGTAATTGGCCTAGGACATCAGGGAGGTCTACCTTCTAGGATTTATAACTCTTCGTTGACTTCCAAATGACATTTTAAGGCAACTGACATAGCATCTATCAGTCCCAGTTCTTGTGAACCACTTGAAAGATATTAGACTTTTATTTCTTTAAAATGGGTAGATTCAATAAAATCAATTCCTTCATGGTATCTTCTACACATATGATGTCATCAGCATACTGAGCATCTTTTAAATAATATTTTTAATGTTTATTTATTTTGGGGAGATAGATACATGGCACAAGTGGGGAAGGGGCATAGAGAGAAGGAGACACAGAATCTGAAGCAGGCTCCAGGCTCCAAGCTATTAGCACAGAGCCCCACGCGATGCTCGATCCCACAAAGCGCGGAATCATAACCTGGGCCAAAGTCAAACACTCAACCGAGACACCCGGTGCCCCCTGAGCATCTTGTTCATGTTCAGACACATTTGCAGTTTTGTCATCCATCTACTCCTCACTAGGCGTAAATAACACAGTCAGTTGGATATGCCAGTATGTCATGATTTGGCAGATAAAACCTGATTTTTAACTTAATGTAATTTTACTTTTTCAGTGTGTTGGTTTCTAACATTCTCTGTGGCAGAACACAAGGTGTGTACCTTCATTCAGCTATGAATAGCTCTCTGAAACCTTCGGGGTCTCTGTGGTGTCTGGAATCTTGAGATACCTTTGGTTAACTCTCCACAGAATTAGAATTCTGGGAACATTGAAAGAGGGCAGTGTTGGTGGCAGGAGTTAATAAGTGAGAAAGAATGAACTGGCTTCCTGGGAAAATGTACAGAACCAGAAATTTTACCAATGGGCAGCCCAGTTCTCCCAAACAAGGGGTATAAACATGACCCTTCTTCACCATAATAGGCAACTGTTCCACAGACATCACATCTGCCCCCTCCTTGTCCTTGCTGGTTGCTAACACTGTACCTGTGTTACTCCTGACCATGTAGGAAAAGATTCTGCTATTCTTCCCACCACCCTGGGCTGCACAGCAACTCCTGAGGCTGCTTCAGGCTATTCTGCTGGACACTCCAAAGCCATTTCTCCTCCAGTTCTGTTTGGCTAAGTTTAAGGGAATGCTACCAGGCTGACCCTTACCCTGACATGTATTAGGTTGATGAAACCAAGAGCTCAACCCATGCAAAGCTTCTATTACCTTCTACATCACCAGACCTGCATCTGTCTAAAAATGGGGGACAAGAAGCAGTATGCTTGCTGACCAACATCTAACTCCCTGTTTTCCCTCTCTTATGTTTCATTTAGCAAACTTGATTTAATCTTACGGATAGTAAAAACAGGCTTGAACTGATCATACATCCTTCTAGATTATTTTATGGCTGGTCCTTGGTTTTTTAGTTTCAAAAGTCAAGAATTTGCTTCACCTGCTGCTTTTGCTAAGTCATCCCTTCCCAGAGGAAAGTAAGTGCTGCATATCCTTACTGCTTATTACTGCTTGAAAGAGGAAAGGCAATTAAAATACAGAGAAAATAATAGCAGTTACTATATCAAAACATTTTTACTTACATGCAATTTCATTTTGGTTGTTTTTATTATAATTGTAATCTTAAACACTGCTGTAGTGAAAACTCAGTTCTAGTTAATTAAGGCTAAAGCTTTTAGTACAACATTAAAAGGATTAATTTTTAAACTTTCAGCCATTCCCCCAATCCCACTGTTGGATTCACACACCCAGACTAGGCTTCCTACAGGTGATTCAGTTGATTTTATATTTTTTTCCTCATAAGTAAAAATCATTTGTTATTTGCATACCAATGAATCAGGCTATACAGATGCCTAACATATGTATTTTTGTTTAATTTTTTTACATTTATTTATTTCTGAAAGACAGAGACAGAGCATGAATGGGGGATGGACAGAGAGAGGAGAAGACACAGAATCCAAATCAGGCTCCAGGCTCTGAGCTGTCAGCACAGAGCCCCATGTAGGGCTCAAACCCATGAACTGTGAGATCACTACCTGAGCCGAAGTCAGATGCTCAACCGACTGAGCCACTCAGACACCCCTACATATGTATTTAAATTTACTTTTTTAGTCGTTTGCTTCAATAAGTTAAAACTAGTTCCATTTTTTTTTTTTTGAAATGTACACCTTCTAAATTAAGGAGAACTTACTTTGCTATAGAATAACATGTTAAAGAGAAGCCACAAATTTGGGGGGAGGTCATTTTGAATCTTTACATTTCTCGAAAAATATATCTGAAAAATTTTAAAGTTGAAATTTAAAAAATAAGCACAAAAGTGTAAAAAATGCTAAGTCTTTTCAGTTGGTTTCTGAAGTCAGTTAACCAAGACACTTGGGGTAATTTTACTCTGGTCCATTCTAGCCACAATTACTGAAAAACAAATTATTTGTAAATGCTGATAATAGTACTTCAGAGGATTATCGTGAGGATGAAAAGAGACAGAATAGAGCATGGCACATGGTAAATTCTTAATACATGCCTAGTAAATATGTTTTTAATGGCATCCAGGAGGAAACTACATTAGAAAAAGACACAACTCTCCCTGATCCTGGGCAGAAAGTGAGACCTCCCTGACTGGTGATGTTTTTGGAGGTTTCATGGTAGGGGTCACAGATGCATATGGCTTTAATGGTAAGGAGGGAGTTTTAGGATGCTGAGAGTCTAACCGGATGAGGAAATGCACAAGGGTGCTGTGACCACATGCAGGAGACTTGCCAGAGAGTGGTTAGATATGCAAAGCATAAGCAACTTCCAGAAAGTGGAGATGCACAGGCAAGGTAAGCTATTACAGAAAGAAAGAGGATAAAGGGAAAGTAAATTTAGAAGAGGTTGCAGGATGGCAAGACCCTAGTAATGACAGGAAGACACTGATCAAAAGAGTTTCTAGCTGAGCTTTTCAACAGAACCAGAAACAGATCAAGAGCAGGGCTCAGACACTGTCAAAGAAACATTTAATTGCTGTAATTTACCTAGAATGAGTTGTCAAAATTAGATAAAGCACTTAAACAACAACAACACAAAAAATCCACAATGCATATTATATAAAGTATTATTTTTCTCAAGTATGTTTATCTTTCTAATTTCAACTTTCACTTAAGAGTTCTCAGTTATGAAGTCCTTACCAAAACCTCATTAAATATCTTTAAAAAAAAAAAAAGAAACAGGTTTAAAAGGAAATTTTAAACATTAAATAGAAAAAAATCTTCTGAGAATTGGTTATATTTTTATAAACCATCTGGTAATAGGCAAAGTAGGGGAGAAGTGTGTCTGATGAGGTCAATCCCAGATTTCTCTATTCAGAATAAAATATGAGGAGAGGGAGGGATGTTCTGAGGAAGAGTAGTTACATAAAAATATATAAATGTTTGTGTGTGAAAGCTTGACATTTTAAAAGTTATGTGAGAATGATTTATCTTCATCAAGACTGTTAAACCTTCCAAGTCACTTGATGAATAATAAGATGTTATACATTATGAAGTCATTATTTTGGGGCCATTAGAGCATTTCAGACCACAATCATTGTGGGGGGGTAACAGTAGGGGACTGCATAAACCAAGGTCCTTGAACTGTGTTTCCACAGAGCATATAGAAATGGTCAATTGAAAAGCTACCCATCCATACACCCTAAGTCCTCTTTTCTCGTGCTCTGCTTCTCTGTTTTCACAAACTTCCCGCCTCAACTTCTCTGCACACTATAGGATTCTAACCCCTTTTGCCCTGATCTCACCACTGTATATTTATTCTTTTCCTTCCTAAAAGAGAACACCAAAGAGAAAAATGGCAAATGTTACAGAAACATCAATCTGCTTTGTTTAAATATAGCCTTGAAATTTCAAGGGAGAGCTTAATTTACGTTCAATGTAAATTGTTTTTTCTTGGATTTTTACTAGCTTACACATGTAATCAGTTGTGATTATTTAGCCTTTTTTGTAATTTCTGGCTTTTCTAACACTAAGCACTCTGAGGGCCATTTCTACCTCATTTTTATATTCCTGGTAACCAGCCCAGTACCTAGCACATGGTAGGTATTGTCAACTTCTGTGGACAGGAAGTTTTCTTAGAAATGCATTCATCTGTCATTCACCCATTCAACTTCATATATAAAAAACACTGGTCTGGCAGTGCGGCTTTAGGTGAGTGCAGACCAAAGTTCCTAACTTTATGGAGCTCACATGCTAGAAGGGGATATAGGTAAGATTTAAATACATAAAGGGAAGATCTAACTTCAGCTACTGATATTATGAAGAAAAAAGTATGGATTGAGAGAATGATGGGGGCAGGGACCTGTTTTAGACAAGAGTTCATTGTGAAAGCCAACACAAGAGAAGTCAGTGAAGTCTCAAGGAAGCGGCACGTGGAATCTTGGTGAGAATTTTACGGAGTTGGATGACAAGCACTGGAGGGTTATGATCGGAGAAATGATGTCATACGGTTTTCGTTTTAAAAGAAGCACTTTGGCTCTTTTATAGTAGATCAAGTGGGTATCAAGGAGAATGGTCAAGGCTTTGTGGCCACCTAGAAGGGATACAAAGTGATCAGATTTAAGCTGTGTTTACATGTAAAGATGATAGTATTTTATGATGTTATTTGTATGCTAGATTATTAGCCTAGTGCTTAAACTATGCAACTCTTTTTTTTTTTTTTTTTAATTATAAAACTCTTAATACAAGTTTGTGTGAAATGGAGGTCATAGCTTTCATCCTGTCCCACAAAGGTGGTCCTTTTGGCCCATTTCCTACACAGTATCACATTCAAAGAAGCAAAATGTAACATTCTAAATACTACATGGTAAGCAACTCAAACTTTCATTGAATTCTCTTGGAAAATACCCCAGGAGATCATTCATGTCACAGAACCAATTGTCATAAAATCCCCTTTCACCATCTTCTCTGTCTCTTAGGTTGCTTAACAGGTGCCCAGCCTCCTCTCTCTCCTCTCCTCAGTTCTCTCTCAACCAGCACCAGCTCCTGTCTCTCTCTGCCTGTTGGCTTGTCAGTTTGGACATTTCTCTTTCTTTATCTCAACACTTTTGGCCTCTCTCAAGGTGGATCACATTGATTTCTCCTCTCTGCCCATTACTTGCTGAGCACAGTGGAGGCCAGGCTGAACACCTGCCTTAAGGTTGGGAAATGAATAGAACACTTTGAGATACTCCACTAATACATGTTGGCCCTCTTCTATTTGCTCTAGGCCATGAGCCAGAAATTACAGGTCTAGAAGATCTGGAAATCAGCTGGACTAAAATTTAAATTACAAATGCCAATAGGTCACTTAGAGGAACAATATTTAAAAGTAAATATTTTGCTGTTTGTTGAACAAAATTGATATACTTGGATTCATAATTAAGTGTCTTGAAAATCAAATGATCATTTTTGTGGCCTAAAATACACTATGCATTATTTAGGTATGAGAAGGTTTTAAGCTTTCAACTGATTTAGAAATCATCTTGAAATTCATTTTGGGAGTCTTGACTCATCCATATTTTGATATTCCTATTTATAGATTTTTATTATCTTTGTAGGTTGTAGGTTTTTCTATTAATTTTACTATCCTTATTTTTTATTCGCTCAATTATTAAGTATGATTATACCAATTGATTACTATTTTAAAATACTTCTTTGCTTATAAAATTATGGAGAACAGTACTTAGTAAAACATGTATGTTTAGCAGAGCAAAAGAATTGTTAGACATCTTCGTAAATATTTTAATGATTCATGTAATTGTAATTTTCAATTCCATATAATATACTCAGAATTACATGTTGAGTATTAAATATGATACTATAATTGTGCCTTTTAAATTTTATTTAAAAAAAACAGTTATCCAAAAAAAATCTAGATTTCCCATATTTTTTTCACCTGATGATTAACCGCTTATTAGGTGCTTGCTAAGCGGTACTGTATATAAATACACATATGAGAGGTCATTTTTTTTTTTAATTTTTTTTTTCAACGTTTATTTATTTTGGGGACAGAGAGAGACAGAGCATGAACAGGGGAGGGGCAGAGAGAGAGGGAGACACAGAATCGGAAACAGGCTCCAGGCTCTGAGCCATCATCCCAGAGCCTGACGCGGGGCTCGAACTCACGGACCGTGAGATCGTGACCTGGCTGAAGTCGGACGCTTAACCGACTGCGCCACCCAGGCGCCCCATGAGAGGTCATTTTAAAGATACAAATGAGACATGAATGAAATATCTTTAAAAATAACTTATTTTTAATAGTTTATTAGAATATAAATGGAAAATACAGAAAAATGTATAAAAACAAAAATCATCCAGAAGTCCACCATAAAGATAAAATACTGATATATTTTTTCAGTCTTCTCTGCTTCTATAAATACATGATTACCATTTACCATTTTGAATATTTTAGGAACAATTTTGTATCCATTTTACTACTTAGCATTGTGCATCATTAGCATTTTCTACATCAATACACTTTATTTTTAAACAGAGTAATTTCAGATAGTAAGGGTTCTGAAGGATACAAAGCAGGATAATGTTCTCCTAAGCATCTCAAGGGAAAGCAATGGCTGCATTGGGCTGGAGAGACAGAAAGGGTTTCATGGAAGAGGTGTTTACCTGAGGTGTTAGGATGGTTAAACTTAGGTGTCAACCTGACTAGGCCCTAGGATGCCCAGACACTTGGTTCAACACTATTCTAGGTGTGTCTAGAAGCGTGTTTCTGGATAGATTAACATTTCAGTTAGATTCTAACTTCTAGTTATAAATCCTAGTAACATTACATACAGCATGATCACTATAGTTGAGGATACTGTGTTGTATACTTGAAAGTTGCTAGGAGAATAGATCTTAAGCTCTCTTCACAAGAAAAAAAAGTGTAACCATGTGCGGTAATAGACGATAACTAAACTTACTGTGGTGATCACATGCATGCATATATATATCAGATCATTCGACTGCACACCTAAAACTAATACAAAGTTATGTCAGCTATGTGTCACTTACATTTCAATTACAAAAAATTGAATGTGAATGGTACAAAAAAATATCACACAAGCATTTCAGTTGCTGAGTAAAGCAGATGGCACTCCTTAATGTGGGTGGGCCTCATCCAGTCATCTAAGTTCTCATAGAATGAAAAGGCTAAGAGGGAACTCCTTCTGCTGTTTGAGCAGGGACATCAGTCTTTTCCTGCCTTTAAACTCGAACTGAACATTGGTTTTTCTAGGGTCTCGAACCCACTAGCTTTTCAACTGGAATTCACACCACTGGCTCTCCTGGTTCTCAGGCCTTGAGACTCAGACCTGAATTACCCATCAGCTGTCATGGGTGTCCAGCTTGCCAAGTGCATATCTTGGGACTTATCCTCTATGATCATGTAAGCCAATTCCTTACAATAAATGTCTTTCATCTATCTATAGATCTATACACACACACACGTAAATTCTGAAAAAAATTGCATGAAAATATGTGTGTGTGTATGTGTGTGTGTGTACTGTTTTTGTGGAGAACCCTAGTTTATTTAAAAAAAAAAAATGGGCCAGCCAAGCAGAACAGCAAGTACAAAGACGAAGAAAGGAAAATAGCAGAGGAGGGGCCAAAAAGGCAGAGAAGTAGGGGGATCCATACTTCCCACAACTCTCAAAGAAGTGCAGAAGGCAAAAAGTACTTTGAACACCAGAACTTGGGAGGAAAAGAGACTAAATATACTAGGAAGAAAACGGGGAAGCTGGAAAGAAGATAGGTGGATAACTGAGAACTGGGGGAGATAAAAAACGGCTGCATGGGCACAGAGGGGAGGAACCCCCTTCTGCAGAGAGACAAAGGGAAGAGAAAGAGCAGCTAGTCAAGTGTAGGACTCTATCTGGACAGGAGAAAGACCTGGGACTGAGACTGAGAGGGATCTGATCTCTAACACTGTGGGGCTTTCTTTGCACTGGAGCTGGCTCCCTGTTCGTGCACCTGGGGAGGAGAGGAGCCTGGGTGTGATGGTAGATCAGGGGCTCAGTCCGCAGTTGGAAAAACTGATTCCCTCCCCAGAGGGCTGCATGACAGTACAGAAACTGCCTATGCCCACCAATCCCAGGTGCAATGACTGGGCCAAGGACACAGTCTGGAGGAGGAAAAGGCTGCCGTCTCCCTGGGGTGCTGTGGAAAAAGACAAAGCCTGCCTGCGTTTGCCACCCTGGGGACTCCCAGCAAGGGTGACGGCTCTCAGTTTGCAACAGAAGTCAGTCCTCCCTGAATGTGGTGGCATAGACAAAGCCAGCTGGGACCACATATCAGGCTGCACTGAGAGGTGCTTCCCCATTGCCATAGCACACGGATCAGGTCTTTGAATCCTAGCCAAGTGCAGGGTCAGGGGAGTTGGCGGAGCAAGAAGGACCGCCCCATCTGTGCCTGAGCACAGTGAGGACGACTCACACAGAGTCCACCAGGTCCAGCCATGGAAAGGAGACTGGGAGATCACCATTCCCCTTCCTCCCCCCCACCACCACCAAGGCAGGGCCTCAGGGATCAGTCCTGGGGCCCATAGTGGAGGTGGGTCCAGATTACACCAAACCACGCCCCTTTGCACTGAGAAACTGCGTATCCACCAGAGCAGCTCAGACCCTGTGGACAGGTACTGCTGATAAGCAATGCAGCATTGCCTGGATTAACTCTAGGGCTATTCCAAGGAACAAATTAAAGCACACCTGGTGGAGGGTCTAAAGTATCACTACGAGTAGGGTAATAAAATAACCAAAATCACACAACAAAGAATAAGTAACAATCTCCAAAAAAACACCTCCTGAAGCGCCAGGCCCTGGACACTGTATGACCCTCCTTTAATATACCAGTGCTCAAAGGTGCAGAGCACACAACAAGCTTTTAAAATGCATAAGAGGGGCGCCTGGGTGGCGCAGTCGGTTAAGCGTCCGACTTCAGCCAGGTCACCATCTCGCGGTCTGTGAGTTTGAGCCCCGCGTCGGGCTCTGGGCTGATGGCTCAGAGCCTGGAGCCTGTTTCCGATTCTGTGTCTCCCTCTCTCTCTGCCCCTCCCCTGTTCATGCTCTGTCTCTCTCTGTCCCAAAAATAAATAAACGTTGAAAAAAAAATTAAAAAAAAAATAAAATAAAATGCATAAGAGACAGAAAACTAGCCACAATGACAAAACAGAAAAATTCTTCTCAAAAGAAATTCCAGGAAGTATCAATAGCTAGCAAATTGATCAAAACTGATTTAAGCAACATAACCGAACAAGAATTTAGAATGATAGGCATAAAATTAATTGCTGGGATTGAAAAAAGCATAGAGGACAGCAGAGCATCTATTGCTACAGAGATCAAGGGACTAAAAAATAGTCACGATGAATTAAAACAAAATGCTAAAAATGAGGTGAAAAATAAAATGGAGGCAGCCACAGCATGGACTGAAGAGGCAGAAGGGAGAATAGGTGAATTAGAAGATAAAATTATGGAAAAAGAGGAAGTTGACAAACAGAGAAATAGACAAATCCAGGAGTACAAGGGGAGAATTAGGGAACTAAGTGATGCAATCAAATGGAACAGTATCTGTATCATAGGAATTCCAGAAGAAGGAGAGAAAGGGGCTGAAGGTGTACTTGAACAAATCATAGCTGAGAACTTCCCCAAGCTGGGGAAGGAAACAGGCAATGAAATCCAAGAGGCATAGAGAACTCCCGTCAGATGTAATTTCAGTCAATCTTCTGCACAATGTATCATAGTGAAACTGGCAAAATACAATGGTAAAAAGAATTCTGAAAGCAGCTAGGGATAAATGGACCTTAATATACAAAGGCAGACACAGAGGGTAGTAGCAGACATATCTACTGAAACTTGGCAGGCCAGAAAGGAATGGCAGGAAATCTTCAATGTGATGAACAGAAAAAATATGCAGCCAAGTGGCAAGTCCATCATCCAAAACAGAAGGAGAGATAAAGGTCTTCCCAAACAAAAACTGAAAGAATTCATCACCACTAAACCAGCCCTACAAGAGATCCTAAGGGGGATTCTGTGAGTGAAATGTTCCAAGGACCACAAAGTACCAGAGACATCACTACAAGCATGAAACCCACAGACATCACAATGACTGTAAACCCATATCTTTCTATAATAACACTGAATGTAAATGGACTAAATGCTCTCAATAAAAGACATAGGGTATCAGAATGGATAAAAAAACAAGACCCATCTATTTTTTATCTACAAGAGACTCATTTTAGACCTGAGGACACCTTCAGATTTAAAGTGAGGGGATGGAGAACAATTTATCATGCTACTGGAAGTCAAAAGAAAGCTGGAGTAGCCATACTTATATCAGACCAACTAGACTTTAAATTAAAGGCCATAACAAGAGATGAAGAAGGGCATTATATAATAATTACAGGGCCTATCCATCAGGAAGAGCTAACAATTATAAATGTCTATACGCCAAATACAGGAGCCCCAAAATATATAAAACAATCACAAACATTAGCAACCTTATTGATAAGAATGTGGTAATTGCAGGGGACTTTAATACCCCACTTACAACAATGGATAGAACATCTAGACAGAGAATCAATAAAGAAACACAAGCCCTGAATGATACATTGGATCAGATGGACTTGACAGGTATATTTAGAACTCTGCATCCCAAAGCAACAGAATATACTTTCTTCTCAAGTGCACATGGAACATTCTCCAAGATAGATCACATACTGGGTCACAAAACAGCCCTTCATAAGTATACAAGAATTGAGATCATACCATGCACACTTTCAGATCACAATGCTATGAAACTTGAAATCAACCAAAGGAAAAGTCTGGAAAACCTCCAAAAGCATGGAGGTTAAGAACACTCTACTAAAGAGTGAATGGGTCAACCAGGCAATTAGGGAAGAAATTAAAACATATATGGAAACAAATGAAAATGAAAATACAATCCAAGTGCTTTGGGATGCAGCAAAGGTAGTCCTGAGAGGAAAATACATTGCAATCCAGGCCTTCTCAAGAAACAAGAAAAATCCAAATACAAAATCTAACAGCACACCTAAAGGAAATAGAAGCAGAATAGCAAAGACACCCCAAACCCAGCAGAAGAAGAGAAATAATAAAGATCAAGCAGAAATAAACAATATAGAATCTAAAAAAAAAAAAAACAAAAAACCCTGCAGAGCAGATCAATGAAACCAAGAGTTGGTTTTTTGAAAAAAAAAAAAAAAATTGATAAACCTCTAGCCAGGCTTCTCAAAAAGAAAAGGGAGAGGAACCAAACAGATAAAATCATGAATGAAAATGGAATTATTACAACCAATCCCTCAGAAATACAAGCAATTATCAGGGAATACTATGAAAAATTATATGCCAACAAACTGGACAACCTGGAAGAAATGGACAAATTCCTAAGTACCCACACACTCCCAAAACTCAAACAGGAAGAAATAGAAAACTTAAACAGACCTATAACCAGTGAAGAAACTGAATCAGTTATCAAAAATCTCCCAACAGGTAAGAGTCTAGGACCAGATGGCTTCCCTGGGGAATTCTACCAGACATTTAAAGCAGAGATAATACCTGTCCTTTTCAAGCTGTTCCAAAAAATAGAAAGGGAAAGAAAACTTCCAGACTCATTCTATGAAGCCAGCATTACTTTGATTCCCAAACAGAGACCCAACAAAAAAAGACAACTACAGGCCAATATCCCTGATGAATATGGATGCAAAAATTCTCAACAAGATTCTAGCAAATAGAACTCAACAGCATATAAAAAGAATTATTCACCATGATCAAGTGGGATTCATTCCTGGGCTGCAGGGCTGGTTCAATATTCGCAAATCAATCAATGTGATACATCACATTAATAAAAGAAAAGATAATAACCATATGATCCTGTCAATTGATGCAGAATAAGCTTTTGACAAAATTCAGCCTCCTTAATAAAAACCCATGAGAAAGTCGGGATAGAGGGAACATACTTAAACATCATAAAAGCCATTTATGAAAAGCCCACAGCTAATATCATCATCAATGGGGAAAAACTGAGAGCGTTCCCCCTGAGATCAGGAACACAATGGGGTGTCCACTCTCACCACTGTTGTTTAACATAGTGTTGGGAGTTCTAGCATCAGCAATCAGACAACATAAGAAAATCAAAGGCATCAAAATTGGCAAAGATGAAGTCAAGCTTTCATGTTTTGTAGATGACATGATACTCTAGATGGAAAACCCGACAGACTCCACCAAAAGTATTCTAGAACTGATACATGAATTCAGCAAAGTTGCAGGATACAAAATTAATGTGCAGAAGTCAGTTGCATTCTTATATATCAATAATGAAGCAACAGAAAGACAAATAGAGAAACTGATCCCATTCACAATTGCACCAAGAAGCATAAAATACCTAGGAATAAACCTAACCAAAGATGTACAAGATCTGTATACTGAAAACTATAGAAAGCTTATGAAGGAAATTCAAGAAGATACAAAGAAATGGAAAAACATTCCATGCTCGTGGATTGGAAGAATAAATATTGTTAAAATGTCAATACTACCAAAGCTATCTACACGTTCAATGCAATCCCAGTCAAAGTTGCACCAGGATTCTTCTTGAAGCTAGAACAAGCAATCCTAAAATTTGTATGGAACCACAAAAGACCCCAAATAGCCAAAGTAATATTGAAGAAGAAGACCAAAGTGGGAAGCATCACAATCCTAGACTTTAGCCTCTACTACAAAACAGAAATCATCAAGACAGTACGGTATGGGCACAAAAACAGACACATAGACCAATGGAATAGAATACAGACTCCAGAATTTGACCCACAATTGTATGGCCAACTAATCTTTGACAAAACAGGAAAGAATATCCAATGGAAAAAAGTCTCTTTAACAAATGGCGCTGAGACAACCAGACAGCAACATGCAGAAGAATTAAACTAGACCACTTTCTTACACCATTTACAAAAATAAACTCAAAATGGATGAAGGACCTGAATGTGAGACAGGAAACCATCAAAACCCTAGAGGAGAAAGCAGGAAAAAACCTCTCTGACCTCAGCCACAGCAATTTCTTACTTGACACATCTCCAAAGGCAAGGGAATTAAAAGCAAAAATGAACTATTGGGACCTCATGAAGGAGGAAACAACAAAGGAAATAACCAACAAAACTAAAAGGCAACCAATGGAATGGGAAAAGATATTTGCAAATGACATATCAAAGGGCTAGTATCCAAAATCTATAAAGAACTCACCAAACTTCACACCCAAAAAATAATCCAGTGAAGAAATGGGCAGAAGACATGAATAGACACTTCTCTAAAGAAGACATCCAGATGGCCAACAAGCACGTGAAAAGATGCTCAACGTCACTCCTCATCAGGGAAATACAAATCAAAACCACACTGAGATATCACCTCACGCCAGTCAGAGTGGCTAAAATGAACAAATCAGGAGACTATAGATGCTAGAGAGGATGTGGAGAAATGGGAACCCTCTTAACACTGTTAGTGGGAATGCAAACTGGTGCAGCCACTCTGGAAAACAGTGTGGAGGTTCCTCAAAAAATTAAAAATAGATCTCCCCTATGACCCAGCAGTAGCACTGCTAGGAATTTACCCAAGGGATACAGGAGTGCTGATGCATAGGGGCACGTGTAGCCCAATATTTATAGCAGCACTTTCAATAATAGCCAAATTATGGAAAGAGCCTAAATGTCCATCAACTGATGAATGAATAAAGAAGATGTGGTTTATATATGCAATGGAATACTACTTGGCAATGAGAAAAAATGAAATCTGGCCATTTGTAGCAATGTGGATGGAACCAGAGAGTATTATGCAATGTGAAATAAGTCAGGCAGAAAAAGACAGATATCATGTTTTCACTCATATGTGGATCCAGAGAAACTTAACAGAAGTCCATGGGAGAGGGGAATGGGAGGGAAAAAAAGTTACAGAGGGGGAAGGAGGCAAACCATAAGAGACTTAAATACTGAGCACAAATTGAGGGTTGATGGGGGGTGAGGGAGAGGGGAAAGTGGGTGATGGGCATTGAGGAGGGTACCTGTTGGGATGAGCATTGGGTGTTGTATGGAAACCAATTTGACAAATTATATATAATTATATATATGCATACATATATATACACATACATATAAATACACATATATACGTACATATATACATATATATGTATACATGTATGTACATACATGTATGTACATACATGTATGTATATATGTATGTATATATATATAAAGAAAAATAAAGTCTACCTGTTTGAATAAGAAAAAAAAAAGGCAAGAGGTCTAGCAAACATGGGTAGTTGGTAGGAGATGGAAACTGAAAGGGAGGCAGAGGCCAGACTTCACTGATCACCTACTGTCCTGAAAATTATACCTGCCTATACATGTTTATTTCCCCACTACCAATATATGGGAGTGTCCCTGACTATGTTAAAGGGTAGGTACAGCTAACTGGACATAAAAAAATACTCTGGGAATGGTATGTAAAAGACAGGATGTTCTAGGTTGATGAGCTTTTAGGAGAAAAGAGACAGACATCAACAATCGGACATGTGAGCTTTAAAGTAAGTTGTGTTTTGGAAAACACTGCACTGGGGTATCAGGCAGAGAGTGGTAATTCTTTGGGATCACAGATTTTAGTTTTTGTAGGATTGTGTCCACAGTTTGAGAGTTAAGAGTTAAGCTAAAATTAATCTCAAATTAAGCAGATAGTTATAGATCATTCAAATTGTAGCAGGCACAAGCATTTTATTCACTTGCAACATGCAAGGAGGAATTTTAAATGGAGGAATTTCAACAGATATACCATACTCTCTACCTGATTAAATCCTGATCAGTATTTCTTGTTTCCTAATTTCAGGGTAGGAGCCCCTGTGGATGCAATGAAGTAAGCTAAACTGTGAGAGTAAAGCAACATCAAGAAGTCGGGAAAGATCTATTAAGATTTTAAAAGTACACGTTAAGACAGCAAGAAACAGCCAAATAAGAAATATAAAATGGCAAAACTCAAACTCACAAGATTTAGGCATCTTGAGAGCATATGGTTATTAAGTCACCTGTAGTCAGTGTCTTGCATAAAAGGCTCATCTCATGTTTATAGTACCAGCATGAAAAGTGATCTGTGTTGGTGGTCTGGACCACAAGTGGGTGAGAAATGTAGCTGAGGTTCTTAAAGTTTCAGCCCACACCTATACAGAATTTTAGTTAAAAAAACAAAAAAACAAAAAAACCACAACTTCTATATATTTCATCTAAATCTACCAATATTTAAGTTTTTCATAGAAAACTAAAAGCTTAAATCAGTAACCTACATCTAATAAATGATGGAGCAAGAACTAAATCCAGCTGTTTTTGTTTTTTGTTTTTTTTTAACTCAACTCATTGGTCATACCATCAGTCTACTTTAGGGACAGTTTGAAAATCATCCCCCTTATTTTTTACCCCAATGAAAGGTAAAAAGTAAAGATTAAAAAAACCTATCTTGCCCAAGAAGACAAAATAGCTGGGACTAAAATCCAAATTTTTCAAATCCAGAGTCCCTAAGAAAGGATTTTAATTCTTCATTTTACTTTTCTATATTTGACATTTAATTATTAGTGAGGGCAGGTCTTTTAAAATTTTTGTAATCTTAAAATTCCTGAGATTTTTTTAAGAAAAATAGAAACTTTTGTAGAAAACCATTTCAAGCTTTATATGCATTTCTGAAATTTTTCTAAGTTGATCCAGAGTTTAAACAAAACTGGTGCTTATTTAGGTATAAATTTCAAATACATTCAACTCCACTGTTATTTATTTATAACCTATTATGTGTAAATTGCTGTGCTATATATATTAGATATGTTGTGCATATATCATCCTGTGATTTCCCAAGCTCATTTCTAGAGCTTTATTATCCAGAGGATACTTTCTGCTGAGTGAAATGGCTATGTATATAAAGGTTACAGAGATTCCTGCAAGCCATGAAAGTAAGTCTACTTTAAATGCTAACAGAACAGATAAAAAATTAAGTACATTTTAATTCTGAATAATTTAGAAACATTTACTCAGTATAGTGAAAAGATATGCTACGTGATGTAAGAAATAGCTACATTGTTTTCCATTCTCAACTTATAGAGCTTAACATACAGGCTAAAATCTGTTCATCTTATCTGATGCTGGGACAAAATTATGCAAGTCTATGATTCAAGTGATGTATACACATTGGTAGTAACTTACATGTTTTTTAAAATATTTTTTAATGTTTTATTTATTTTTGAGACAGAAAGAGACAGAGCATGAGCAGGGGAGGGGCAGAGAGAGAGCGAGACACGCAATCTGAAGCAAGCTCCAGGCTCTGAGCTGTCAGCACAGAGCTCAACACAGGACTCGAACTCATGAAGTGTGAGATCATGATCCGAGCATAAGTCAGAGACTTAACCGACTGAGCCACCCAGGCACCCCATCTTACATGTTTTTTTTAAAAATAAATGGAATGAAAACTGAAAACTTACATACTGCTGCAGTTATAGAGGAGTTTAAAACCACATCCTCTCCTTTCTGTTCACAGGCGAGCCTGCTAAAAAACCTAGCAAAGATGAAAGATTAACAAATGACATAACTATCAAAGGACACATCTATGAAACAGTATGTTCCAAAAAATCATTCTCACTTGTTTGTTAACTGTTCACTTGTATTATACCACAAAGATAAACAGGGACTAACGCCACTTCTGTTCATGCTTAAAGTTTACAAACAGTGTCACTTTTTTATGGTTCATATTACTCTTACTAGAGTTCTTTTTTCTTATCTACTTCTTTTTTTTTAAAATTTTTTTTTTTTTAACGTTTATTTATTTTTGAGACAGAGAGAGACAGAGCATGAATGGGGGAGGGGCAGAGAGAGAAGGAGACACAGAATCAGAAGCAGGCTCCAGGCTCTGAGCCATCAGCCCAGAGCCCGACGCGGGGCTCGAACTCACGGACTGCAAGATCGTGACCTGAGCTGAAGTCGGACGCTCAACCGACTGCGCCACCCAGGCGCCCCATCTTTTTTCTTATCTACTTCTTATTTTGAGTTACAGCATATATTCCGAGGAATATAAAATAGAGGTACAGTTTAAAGGATAGTAATGGAATAAACATCTACATATTTATCATTGAGCTTAAGAAATAGGACATTTCTAGAGTCAGAGAACCCTTCTACTTGCCCCTTCCTGATTTAAATCCCCTTTTATCCTCCTCTGGAACCACTAACCTAATATGTGCTACTCATTTTCTTGCTTTTTTAAAAATAGTATGGTCACATGTTTATGTATTTCTAGGCAATAGATGGTTTAGTTTTATATATTTTTGTACTTCACCCATATGATTTTTTAATACATCATTTTCTGTGGCTTTTTCTTCAAAATTTATGGATGAGCTGTGCTTCATTGTTACTGATGCAGAGTATCCAAATTCTTTGAATAAATCGTAATTTACTCATCTGTTCTACAGATGATGAATATTTGAACTGAGTTGCTTTCATGAAAAAGCTGCTATGAATATTTTTCTAAGATGTTTAGTTTTTTTTAATGCTTATTCATTTTTGAGTGGGGGGAAGGAGCAGAGAGAGAGAGGAGGACAGAGGATCCTAAGCAGGCTCTGTACTGACAGCAGAAACCCCATGTGGGTCTTGAACTCTCAAACCATGAGATCATGACCTGAGCCAAAGTCAGACGCTTAACCAAGTGAGCCACCCAGGCTCTCCCAGTGTTTTTTTTTTGTTTGTTTTTTGTTTTGTTTTGTTTTGTAACACAAAAGTTTGCTTTCAGGAAAATGGTCACAAAATGATACCAATGCTTTAGAACATGATTACATCTTTGACATCAGGAAATGGCACAGCTACATTTTATTGCTATAAACTTTATAGAATAGGGGTGATCCAGGAAACTTACATGAATATAATCTTGTTTTATAACATGAGTGTGTGTCTACTTCTTTAAAGGTAAACTAGAAAATCTTCCTATGTAAGGTTTTACACAGTATTTCTGGGAAGAAAGAATTCCTAGTTAAACAATCCAAATTGAGCTTATAAGCTATATTCACTCTATTAAAGGTACTTAAAATTGGTATTTTCTTGTAAAGTATCAGTAATCTCTCCACCCTACACCTTCCCTTAATTTATCAAGGTAACGTCACAAAACCGTATGCTATGTGTACTTGGCATAGTTTTTGGATCCTGGGCTAACAGCTGTGTGGCTGCATGTAGCGTGACAATACTTTATCAAGAGCACACCTGTGAAGGCTCATTCTTCTGAGCCTGCCATTTACTCAAGCACAGAAGGTCAGGAGTGCCCATGGCCTTGTTTAATATGAACACCCAGAGGAAGAATCTAACGTCAGTGAGCATTATTCAAGCATTTTCAAGTGGATCTTTCCTCATATGTATTTCTAGTATTGAGGCTCACTGGTCAGCTTCAAGCTGCTTTTGCAATGCAAAAAAAATTTTGATAAATATAAATGTTGCTTTTAAAAACTGGATATAATTTTGTACGGGAGATTTTATTTGTCTTATGCACTATTTAAACACAGTTACTTCCACCAACAGGTGCTGTAAAGGTACTGATTAATCTACTGGACTGTTTAAGTGTGGAAGACAGCCATTTTACTCTGGTAGATGCTTATGAATTTTTTGTACACTGTTTTATAGGAACAAAAATTCCTTGAACTAGGCATTCAATGTTTGATACACACTCAGCAATATAGATATACATAGTCGGAATATAGCAGGATGGCTTGCTTTATGTTTTATTATAATTTTCCTCTTGAAAAAATATTAAACGACAACTACATGCCACACCCTGTTCTTCAGGATTGAAGGAAATACAAAGGAAAACAAGAGACCAATCCTCCGGCCTTTGAGAAGTGGACACTAATACAGGAAGAGATAATCAATAGGTAAGCAATACAAAAAATTGATAGCAAATTTTATATATATAACATATATATTTATATTTATCATATATAAATAATTTATCATATATATCATGTATATCAGATATCATATATATCATATATAAATCATATCATATATATTTATATATATTTATACATATACATATATATAAATATATATATATGATAGAATAGATAGCGATTAGCATCTGGGTTGAAATTGAGTGCTGTGATAGAAAATAATGGAAGCAAAAACTTTAGAAATTTGGTGAAAAAGGGACCTCTGAGGAAGCAATGTTTATAATCATGATATGCTTTTCTAATAGCACAGTGTATATAGATTTCACCTTGTGCCTTGTGTTGATATTTCCTAAGTCTGTTATTGATCTAAGAAGTGATTTAATGCATTTAATATGTATATTTGATTATCTGTTTATTGTCAATTTTAAGTTACAGGTTATTCCAACCCACTTTTCATTCAGAATTATATATTCAACAAGTTTGACAACATACTTAACCGGTAAAGCTAGTATTTATCCCTGCACGTCTTAATGTGATTTATTTCAAATTGAATCCATTATTGGGATAACTATGTTTTTTGTCTTCCCTGCTAAATTGTTGGCTCCACGAGGCAGGAAGTTGATCTTATGCCTAGAACAAGCCTTGGTGTATGGTGAGGAGTCAATATTCTTTTAAAGAGTTACTCAAATTTCTAAGGTTAAGTATTAGCAGTATGATCTCTTACCATTATTACACTTTTTTTCCCCAAGAGGATGTAACTTTGCAGGTATTATTTCTCATATTGATTGAACAACTTCCACTCCCTCTTCACAACTGTAAAATTTGGGGACCTAAAAATGAATTAATACTCAATAAATGAAAAATGTATCTGGTTGTCCCTTACCACAGATTGGGTGATAGGGAAAGCTATTTCTGAGCATTAAGGAGTATGTATCATTTGTACTTGCTTTTCTCTATTCCCTTTAATATTCTTTTGGAGGCCCTTTTAACCATATAGAGGGGAAACTCTGCGAGAAACTGAAATAGAGATTTCTTTGCAGAGCAGTGTCAGACTGCAGCCACCTGAAGCATCCGTCATCATGGCAGGAGAGCAAGAGGCCTGGGCAGCCCAGAGCATCAGTGTGACAATGGCAGCAGGTAGAATTATCAGTGACTGATAGAAACATTGCTGAATTTTTAAAAAGTATAGTGTGCTTCGACTTTTCCACACTTTATTCTAATTATTATTAATATTTGGTCAAAAATAACAGTCATTTCATATATTTATCTGAATTTCTTGTTTTCATCTGAAGAATTGCTTTCCATGGTGAATCACTTTTTGTGGTTAATAAAAATATACACAAACATACTCCTGGGAAGTCAGTACCATGGGCCATCTCGTGCAGGTAGGTGGAAGTTTAAATTCATTAATTCAACAAATCTTATGTGCCAGACATGGCTCTGGGAGCTGGGGATTTCAAAGTGTGCCAAAGAAAACCCCCACCACCATGGAGTTTACATTTTAATATTTAAATACATTTCTCATATATATACATTTAATATTTAAATACATTTCTCATATACATATATATATATATATACACATATATATGAGTATTTTATTCTATAGAGAAAAATAAAGCAGGTTAAGGAGAAGGGGGTGTCTGAGTTTGAGGAGAGGGTTTGATATTTGAACGTGTTAGGAAAAATCTGACATTTGAACAGAGTTGTAAAGGAAGAAGAAAAACTAGCCATACAGATATTTGGAGAAAGACTGTACCTTGGAGAAAGATTACTCAAGATACAAGAACGAAATGCTAAAGCTCTGAGATCTAAGCAAGCCTCAAGTACAGGAAAGCCAAGTGGAATGAGTAAATGAGAGCCCATGATGCCAGGGTCCAAGTCGGAGAGAAATGGAATGCCTGTGCATTTTGTTTTAGAGGCATTTTTTTTTTAATTTTTTTTTTCAACGTTTATTTATTTTTGGGACAGAGAGAGACAGAGCATGAACGGGGGAGGGGCAGAGAGAGAGGGAGACACAGAATCGGAAACAGGCTCCAGGCTCTGAGCCATCAGCCCAGAGCCCGACGCGGGGCTCGAACTCACGGACCGCGAGATCGTAACCTGGCTGAAGTCGGACGCTTAACCGACTGCGCCACCCAGGCGCCCCTAGAGGCATTTTTAAATAGCAGTGATTGGACTTGTTTTAAAAGATTCCCCCTGTATAGCATATTTGGGCAAAACTGAGAGCAGAGACATGGATTAGGAGGCCATTATAATCAGCCAAGTAGACAACTAGAGTGGCTGGGACCAGCAGGGGTAGCAATGGTGGTGTAGAAGTGGTCAAATTCTAGATATATTTGGAAGTACTATTTGGGGGTATATAAAAAGACTTGGTCAAGGATGATTCTAACATTTTTGGCCTGATAAATTATCAGATTTGCCATTTTATCCGACAAGAAAATCTGCAGAAGCAGCTGGTTGGGGGGGGGGGGTGGGAAACAGAGCTTGTTTTTTGTTTTTAGATCGTCAATTTGAAATGTCTATTAGAAATCCAATCGGAATTATTAATACAGCAGTCAGCAGTCTAGAGCTCAAGGAGGAGGGGGATCCAGGCTGGAAAAGTGATCTTGGGATTGTCAAGGTATAGATGGAATTCAAATCCATAAGATGGGTAAGATTTTGTCAGAAGTCAAACCATATGGAGAATAGAAAAAGGGAGTGGAGGTGCAACTATTGGAACTGATTTCCCATGACAGAGATAACAGAGTATAGCAAATACGAGTGTGAACTCTGTGTTGAGTTCAAACCTTAGTTTCAACATGGCAACATGGATAGATTCTCTGACCATGAAACATAGATAAGTGGCAGTTTTATAGTTACTTATAGAATTAAGGTGAAGATTAAATAAGGACCTAAACCCACTTAACATAGAACTACTCAATAAATACTAATAATCACCACTATCATTGATAGGTGACAACTTCAATGGGAAGACATAATGTAAATACTAATGCTCAAAGTATAGAAAAAAGTGGTAAACAGCAACTCAAGTTTTTATACCCACTGCAGCAACAGTTTCCTTCTGCCCCTTCATGTTCTCTTTTATATAGACCTCAGTTACTTATAGATACCAGCCATATGGCCCCTATCTCTTTTCCACACTTAATTTCTTGGTTTTTATTTTAATGTTGCTGTGTTTATTGTAATACCATAAGATCCAGGCTTTTAAATCATTTGTACTACATGTAGAAGCACAAGGTTTTAGATTTATACATATATATGTATATATGTATATAAATCTCAGTCATTCACTGGTCCAGAGCCCTTGATTAGAAGTAGTAAATCAGGGGAACTGATCCATAGACTACATTAAGTAAGTGACCAGGAGTCAAAGACCTGCATCTCAGTGGAAGGGAAGCCGGAAAGGCACATAGAAAACAGAAAAGGAGTTTAGGGGGTACCCTTCTATAGACAAGGGAGCTAGGAGGAGCCAGAGACTAAGCAAAGATGTTCTCCAGAAGATGATGAGCAGGAAGAGGGTACAATGATGCTTAAGTCTGAGCTTAGAAGGGTCATTTGCTTTTACTACAATATAGTTGCATTAATTAGGGACCCCGCCAAGGAAATAGTAGCTTTATTAGTAAAAACCAGTTATTTTCCTCTGCATTGTCTTCATTCAAATTCAATATCGCTAACCATTATGTATCCCAAGTCTAAGTAAAATCAGGCAATGAGCCTAAAAGAATTCAGTGCACTGTGTTTCTACTTGGGCATAATTGTCTTAATAAGTAAATAGAAAAGTTTTAAAGATCAGAAATCTAGTTGAAAGAGTATAAATTTTGTACAATTATCTGTAGAATTTTGTTTCTAGGAACCTCTATAATTTACAACTACAGGACAATCTGCAGAAATTATAGTATCATTTAATCTTTTCCAGTAAATGAAAAACAATTTATTTAAATCTTCTAAGTACTTCTCTAGTAAGAACATATATTTAGATTCGTTTTAAACAACCACTTACTCAAATTGTTTAGGACAAGTATGTTAACCTGGAGTCTGTGGAATCTTAAGGGTTCCAGCGATAAGCTTCAGCTGGTCTATAGCCTCCCTAAAGTTATATGAAAATTCGTATATTTGTGTCTCTTTTTCTGGAGCTAGGGTCTAGCAACACCTTAAGATTCTCAAATTGATTCTTACTCTCCCAAAAGTCTTTGACCTGCTTCACAGAAAACAATGCATCAACTACTTAAAGCATAGAACTCCAAACATTGATGGATTATAAATTGGAAGATTTGAAACTTTACCAGCAAGATGTCAATTCAATGCAGACAACTGTGACTTTCTCTAGTCTTTTTTCTCAAAAATTATTTTTCTTAGATAGTCCTTCAAGTTGTTTAGCTTCTACACCTAAATAATGAGGTGCTTAATTCAGGGTGTTTTGTTTTGTTTTTCTTTTTTCCTACCTACTCCTTCTGGCAAAAACATCTAAACAGGGATCTGACATGCTTCTGGGTCAAAACCAACATTTACAGGTTTCCTCTATGCTCATCCCAAGAGTTTTTATGTATTAAGCTGGAGGGTGGAACAGAGAGGTTTTGTAATGAAACCCTGATTTACTTGATTTTGACGGATTTGGATGGATGTTTGAGGGGCAGAAAGAGACAGTGGTTTAGGAAAGAAGAGAAAGAACATTAAAAAGAGAAAGTTAAAGAAACTTTACCTTAACACATTTGGGAACTGGCAAGGTGGCAAACCTGTTACTCTTTTGTTTAGCATATGAGGATTTCCACTTTAATGAGTACATTTTGTACAGTTAACATTTATTATATATATATACAAGATGCCTAGTGCACTTCAATGCTCACTGAAGAGGAAAGAAGAGAACTAGAAATCACACCCTCAACCCTTAAAGGATATATACTTTCATGGTGAAGTTAATCTAAAAAAACACCTACATCAAAAAAAGGAAATTACCAAGCCTCAGAGATGTACAAAGATATCTATAGATGTCTGCCTAGAAACAGGTATGTATCTATGTAGAGAGATCTGTGTTCATACATATCTGTATCTATAATCAACTAATATTAAGCCTAGTTTTAGATTTCTATCTATTAAAAAATGTTTAATTGAAACATTGTAAACATACAGACAACTATAGAATACAGTATCAGTAAAATGCTCAAGGAGATTAAATATTTACTTTAAATATTTTTAGTTTTTTTTTTTTTTTTAAAGATGATATGTTAATAGTTTTAGCTAATACCCAGGTCTCTCTTCCCCCCACCCTCCCTCCTCAGAGGTAAACAGTATTGCAAAGCTACTGTGTATCATTCCCATACATGATTATGCCCTTGGATCTCATGTGTTTTACATTACTACAAAATCTATGTATTTTGGGAGTTTCAAAACTTTGCGTAAGTAGTATCATGCAGTACATATAATTGTGTTTTTTTCCCATTTCCTTCTGTTTTGGTATTTATGTATGTTGATACACTTGAATTTCAAACACTTTAAAGGCCTAAGAGTTTTAGGTTAATTCATTTCTATGCTTAAATAGTCCAGTTGTTTATGATTTTTGCTAAATGAACATCTTTTTGCACAGGTATAAATGTTCTCAAGAATAGATACCTAAAGGTGAAACTGTTACTGTCTTCAACTTTACCAGCTGTCAAATCATCCTCCAATCTGTTTGTACTGATATAGAAAACTTTCTATTTCTTCACATCCTCAGTTACTTTTGGTAACTGTATCAATTTTGCCAATTGTATACTGTGAACTGAAATCTCACTATTGTTTTAAGTTGCTTAAAGTTAAGCACCTTTTAGATGCTTCTCAGTTACCTGTTATGTGAACTGTCTGTTCCTTTCCTTTGTCCATTTTATTAGTTTTTCTTCTCCTCGTGGATTTTTCCCAGCCTAAGGCATGTATTTTTACTTTGTTCTTAGTGTCTTTCGTTGAACAGAAGTTTTAAGTTATTTCATTCAGTTAAAGTCTTTTTTTCTGTATGGTTCACATTTCTTAGATGTTATTTAAGAAATACTCTGTGCATAGTAGTTTGGAGAGAAGAGGACAGTCCAGACATGTAAGCCACAAAACTAGAAATTAATTAGCATGGCAGGAGACAGCAAGTAGACTGGCTTGACTTCAAGAAAAGGGAACTCAAGGAGTCACCTTACTTACATTTTTTTTTAAGAAAAGAAGACTGCCACATACAGCACCTCATTTAGGGATGTCTGGAGTTTGGGAAGCTTGACTACCCTACATTATCCTATAAATGGACGTTGGGAGCTTGTTTGGAAATTGTAGCAGGGAGCACAGCTACTGACAGACCCTTAACAGAACAGACTTCTTCCATCAGTGAAGGTCGTAGCTGCAGGAGGGATGCACGTAGAGTGGTGAGGGAGGAAGGGAACACATGCCTAGCCAGCCAGATCAGCTCCCTCAACAGATGCCACAGCCAGTTTGCCCTCACATCCTTATCTACTTTTTCAATGTATGTATGCGCGTGTGTGTGTGTGTGTGTGTGCGCGTCTGTGTGTATCAGACATAGAAAATGGTAATAATTTAGGCAGCTTGAGGTTATGGCAGGGCCAGCTCAAGAATGGAGACAGCTTTTGAGGTCAGCTGTCCCACATCTACACAAGCACTGCTAAGGCTGAAGAGATCACTATGCTGACACATCTGTAACCACTGAGGCACTGAAGTGTGCCAAGGTACCCAAGTTGGGAAGCTCTGCCATATTGCCACCAGAGCAAACAAGGACTAAATTATCCTTGCCAGATCTTTGTAAATTGACATAATCTCAGATGTACATTTTTCACAGCCTCACCATGGCAAAATCCAACAAACCTCTCTCCAAGAAATGTTTCCTATCTATCCTGATTCCTTATACCTTACTCCCATTCTATTTCTGAGGTTATCACTTTATCTGATGTTAAGGAAGGGATGTTTTTCCCCTGAGATCACTATTCTTGGGTTGATGTTCTTGCTAATTGACAGGCTTTCTTAACTGCTTCTTCCAGAAATATTTCTAATCACGTCACTACTAGAGTAATTTTAAGCTGAAGTCCGAAGAAAATACAGATTACATGTATATACAGACGAAAGATTTTGCAATTCATTGTTTTCAATTTTTTCTCATTAATCTTGTTTAGCTCTTTCCATCACATTATATCTAACCTGTTATAAGCAAAGGACAGCACACTTTTATAAAGCTAATTATCTTTTTAAAAGGACAATTGGTACTGAGAATTTTAAAAATTGTCTTAATATTTTGAAAACTCCTCTATGTATTTAATCTTCCATCCTTTTCCCTCTAAAGAATAAGAGGATAAGAAGAACTTTATCAGATATATCTAAAGGACACATCATTGCTAAAGACAAATATATAGAAAAAGATTTGAAAAAATGAGGCCAATTAGGGAGTAGTTCACTGACAGAGCAATCAGTTCATCAATTCCAAATCATTTCCACATGTTCCTATGGGTGCCAAGTCAATCAAAATGGAATGGAAGGAAAACATTTCTCAAGATTGTTCAGAGTTTAACAACAGTGACAGGTGCATGCTTCTCAAGTAAAAACACACGTCAATGGGAAAACACACCAACTACTACTAGATAGGTATAATTACTACACCTTAGAGAGTAAATTCTGACTCCCTAGCGTATGTAATGTTAGATTTTCATTAGCATCTAATTTCCATTTTATACACATGATTCCAAAATTTTACACAGGTATATTTACTGTCCCTTTCTCACATAAAATTTGGCTGAACTAACATTCTGTAAGCAATCTATACAAGCCCTCTAGATGATTCTCATGTAGGCTACAAGTCTGAAGAACACTAATTTAGTCCAATGACTCTGGAAAGATTGTTTTGCCAAGCATGTATTAATAGCTTAAATATGTATATATTTTTGAATATATATAAAGGACATGATTGTATATTATATACTAATTAAAACATTATTACATCAATCAAACCAAGGTGGAATGCATTAGTATCTATTTTGTCACCTATCAGTCACAGATCTTCCCTTGAAGTATAACACATGGTGATGAATTATTTTCACTTCACATAATCTAATGGAAATAAAAAGGGAAGTCAAAGAAGATTCTGTTGTGGCTGCCAAAAAAAATGAGAAATACGTTCCACAAATTTTACAGAATTTTCATAAAGCATATTAATCTAAAGCATCATCAAGTTCTTACTGATGTCATTCTCAAATACATATAGACTGACCTATTGCCTAATGCCTCAGTTGTACATATCTGCTTAGGGATCTGCTAGGTATAAACTCAAATTTAATACACATAAAAACAGTAATAACAAGTTTTATCAGGTTTCGAGAAAAATGTTATCCTTCAGATAAAACATTTGAGAAAGCATCCAGGCCTTTTACCAAAATCCAGTATTAGGTCTGAATACATAAGTCTGACCAAAATACATCAGGCATACGTGACCTATAACTCAAGTGAATGGATTGTCTATATATTACTAACAACCAATTAAACCTTTCAACAGAAGTGCTGTTTGATTGCATAATTTCCACAAGAAAAATACAGTTAAGCTGCTGTACTTCTCCAGTATAATTAAAAATCTTGATGTTAAACTGTTTATTTTAAATATTTGTTCCATGAATACATAATAGAAAAAATTAAAACTTTATAAACACCCAAATTGTCTTTGTTTTTAAAAATCATATAAAATGGGATTTAAAAAAGCCAGTTGTGTGGATCTCTTAGAGTTATACCTGTGTTGCTTGGAATGCTATGAAATTGGAGTTTTTTTGGTGTCTTTATGTGTTTATCATGAAATGCAGATTAGGAAAGAAGTGTCAATGTAATAAAATGGTATTTGGTTGCTTATTGTTTTCAGAGAGAACTTATTTTTATTCACTGATTTGTAGCTTCATGGTCTTGGTCGTTATTCACTGAATCTTCCTGTTCTTAGTGTCTAACTTTATGCCTTTGAATTCAGTTTCTATTCAGTTTGTGCTTATTGTCTTATCTACAGAGGGGAAAAAAACACATTAAAAAGATGTCATTAAAAGAAATGCTAATGTAACATCAGCCTTTATCAATTCAAACATTTAAGCAGTTCATTTATTTTAGCTTTGCGTAACGTCAGTTCAATCACTAAACTTTGTTTTTATTTTTCAAGGTTCTACTTACTACCTAAAATTTTACGGTATTTTAGCAGGGAATGGTGTAGGTCGAAGCACAGTCAGGAGAGCGCTGACTTCCTGCTTCCAAAATGTAGAGGGAGTGCCTAAACACCATTCCGTGTCATCCCTTCCAGTCCTTGTGAGCAGAGTAGAGGCTAAAAGGAGGACATGTTGTGGAGTAGTGGGGGTAAGGGATCCATTTGAAATCCCCAAGCTTATTATGGCTGAGTCCTGAAGGCATGCCTTTTGAACAATAACCAGCAACTTGCAACTGGGGTTAGTTTCCCACCTAAGTTCAGGTTTCCAAGGCAGGTATCAAGAGAGGGCAGGGTTTCTGTGGTGGGAAAGTAATATTCCCCTATTTCTGCATGGTCAGAATTGTTGAGTAAACATGACTTGCAACTTGGGTTAAAGAAATAGAAATAGAAAACAAGCCTTAAAGAATGAATAGAAATACAAGCCTTGAAGACAGGGAAATATCCAGGAAATATTTCTCAATTTCTCTTTCCTGGAGCCATTTACTTGTTCATATTGCAAAGGGTTCTAACAACCTAGGGACCTCCCCCATTTCCTTTCCCAGAGAGGAAAGGTTTCTCTCCCCCTTCAGCAGGGGAGGAAAACCACCTCTACACTAGTCCCTATACAAGCCCCAAGATTCATAATTTTCCAATTGTCTTCTAAAGAGCCCCTACTTTAATATGTAAGGTGATATGTACACTCACCATATTGCCCCAAAAGGGAAATGAGGCACTGGAGAATTAGCACAAAATTTGCTATGTAAGTAAGTAATCCATCTCTTACTCAGAAACCTAATGCTTACAGTCAGGATAAATAAAAAGCTTTCTACTTTCTGCCTCCAAAAAAAAGGAACTTACCATCTTTTACAGTTCTATTCTAGGGAACACATGGAGAATTTTGTTTCCAATAATAGAGTATAAACATTTTCAATCAGGTATGGAATACCTATGAAAAGGGACTCTGTAGTAGGCTATAAAATACTTGTCATTTTTTTTTACCAAGTTTGAGAGGGAGAGCACATGAGCTCATGCACACATGCATATGAGCAAGGGAGAGAAGCCCAAGCAGGCTCCGTGCTGACAGGGCTCAATCTCACGTACCCTGAGATCATGACCTGCACTGAAATCATGAGTCAGTCGCTTAACTAGCTGAGCCACCCACATGCCCCATTTGCCAATATGTTTTAAAGAATTATAGAAGAATACAGACCATGTTCTCTAAGCATAGAGGAGTACAGATGGAATGTGAGTCACAGAGAACAGGTATAGACCTATATATTTCCAAATAATCCATGTATCAAAAAAGATAATTTTTAATATGGGATGATAAATAATTTCAGAATCTGTGGGATTAAAACTAAACATATTTATACAGAAAGTAAAGCTGTAAAGGCTGTGAAACTGAATCAAGGAAACCTCATTAAAAATGGAGTCAGGAGGGGCGCCTGGGTGGCTCAGTTGGCTGAGCGTCCGACTTCTGCTCAGGTCATGATCTCAACGGTTTGTGAATTTGATCTCTTCCTTATGCTATGTGCTGACAACTCAGAGCCTGGAGCCTGCTTCAGATTCTGTGTCTCCCTCTTTCTCCGCCCCTCCCCTGCTCACACTCTGTGTCTCCCTCTCTCTCAAAAATAAACAAACAAACATTAAAAAAAAAAAATTTAAATGGAGTCAGGAGGCCAGAAGACAAAGTTCTCACAACGTACCCCTTGTTGCAGCCCTTTGCAGACTCACCCGGAAGAGACATAACCTGAATTCCTAATAGGAAGAACCCTACACCTCTACAACCCACTCAGAAGGAAGGTAGATTTTTTCTCCTTGCCCTGTAACACTCCAGCCAATGAAAGACTGTCATAACTCAGCCAAAGAAAAGCCACCATATTTCAAACTCCCAGTTGACTCCAACAGACTTCTATTCAAAACAGCCCTTCAAATTTCTACCTTTTTCTCCATAAAATAACATTCCCTCTCCTTTGTTCTCCAGACTAACCTGAAGCTGTGGTTTGCCATAGCTTGCATGTCCCAAATTGCAGTCCCTCTTCTATTCCCAAATAAACCTCTTTTGCTGGGAAAATAACTGGCTATTTTCATGGTTAACAAGGCTTATATGTTTGCAAAAGACAAAAATTTAATGACCTAAGCATATAACTTATAAAATTGAGAAAAAGAATAACCACAAAGTATAAAAGTAGTATCACGGCACACCTGGGTGGCTCAGTTGGTTAAGCAGCCGACCTCAGTCAGGTCATGATCTTGCAGTTTGTGGGTCTGAGCACCACGTTGGGTTCTGTGCTGAAGGCTCAGAGCCTGGAGCCTGCTTTGGATTCTGTGTCTCCCTCTCTCTGCCCTCCCCCTGTTCACACTCTGTCTCTGTCTCTCTCTCAAAAATAAGTAAACATTAAATTTTTTTTTAAGTAGTATCAGAAGTCATTGAAATAGAAAACAAAGTGGACAACAAATTGAACCATGGGTAGTTTGAAAACAATTGATAGTTATCATCAACTGGAAATATTGACTAAGGAAGAGAGAAGCAATTGTCAATATTAAATTGTAAAGAATTATTTAAAGATACAGCAAATCCTAATTGAATTCTTTTTAAAAAGATTAGAGGAAGTGACTCAGTAATTTATTATCTTCCTAGAAAGACGGTACTAGGTGTAGGAAGTTGTACAAGTGACTTCTCCCAAGTATTCTAAAGAAAAAAAAAAAAAAAAAACCTCAGATAATTTTAATATTACATAAAGCCTTCCAAGGAATACCAACAGATGATCTTCCTACCTGGCTTTTATGAGGTTTCTGTTATCTTGATGCAAGAAACAGGGAAGATATGAGAAAATAATCTTTATCACTGGTTATGGTATAATCTCAACCAATTTCCCTATGGTTGTAAGTCCTTTTTAACCCCTGAATAATTCAAAATTAACAAATTTAAGTAATTAAAGCTATCATCTAAATTTTTTAATATTAATTATTTTTATGTATTTGATAATTAGATATTTTTGCCTTTAAAGAAAGTCTGGTCTATTAGAGTAAGCAAGTCAATACTGATTCCAATCCAATTGTGTTAATGAGCAGTTGATTAAGACTCATGGTTTTAATTTGAAATGAGTATATGTAACATTGCAGCAAACAAAAGAATCCTATTTATTAGATTTGTATGAATTACTGAAGTACTAGGCATGTTTTTATTGTTAACCTATAAAAATACTTACATAGAATATATAAAGTCTATATATTAGACTTAGAATGTTTATATGACTTGGTTCAGTTTATAGAAGAGCCACACATTAATCAAAAGTGTCTTAGGTATTTCCTAGGTATAGAAATAGAATCATATTTACAAGATGTAGCTACAGAATAAAGAACTGAGTTTTTAATAAATGGAAAAATCAATGCAAAAATCTAAGTAATCTTGTGCACACACAGAAGCTATTTTCAAGGACAGTAAAAACTCATTGCCTATCGAAAGTAACAAGGATAAACATTCATTCAGTATGCCTTAACGCCAGTTCCATACAGGCACTATCAACTCTGATTGTTCTGGCATGAATAGATGAGTTGACGTCTATGACTGAATGCTTAACCATTTTGAGAATCACCTAGATAGAAAGATTCTGTATTGTTGGGAAGCCAATTCTCTGCCAGTAGATCTAGAGAGGCAATTCCAATAAAAAAATCCCAACGTTGTAGTATGGTAACATTACAAACATTACATTTTTAAAATGTAAAGAAAAAAAATCAAGAATATTCAAGATATGCCCATAAAAGAATGAAGTGAAGAGCTTGCACTACCGGATACTAAAACATAACACTGTAAAATTTAAGACAATGCAATATAGGCAAAAGAATTTAAAAAAAAAGATGACAGTGGAATAGAGAGTCCAATAATAGTTTTATGCACATAGATAGCTTGAGTAGGGGAGAAGAACTACTTCCTGCTACAATGACCCCACATACAGGGATCCGCACTCCCACCTCTTTGTTTTTTGGCAATTATCTTAGACGGAACATCAGTACTTCTGTCTAGCACCACATTTTGGGCATGTGCACTGTGTCTGTCCTTCTCACCTGCTTAAGGACATCAGCTGGTCAGAATTATGCCTCAGTGACAATTCTGGAATTTTGAGGGTAAAGAGTAGTACTTCTCAATTCTTCTGTCCCCAATTTCATAGTGTCTAACAGATATTAAAGAATACTTGTTAAATGAGTAAGTGATTAAAGACTGAATAACACCCAAAGCATTACTGGATTTTCAGAATTGTGTTCAAGACCATTTCTATAGCTGGAAGAAGAGAAATAAAACTTCCTCTTCCATCTCTTCCCTCCAACCCAGTGGCTCATGACACAGTCTCATGGCTTCAAAGCTACACTATGGGTTAAGTAGCCCTTTATGGAATATTTGGAATTTAACCATTTATAAAACTGTTTGGGAAATAAGTTTTAAGAACAAATGACTTACAAATCCCGTTTTAATTATCTTGTCAATGTAATGCCTACAGAACGATGCTTGAGACACACAAAAGTTCTAAGAGAGAAAACAGTGACTGCAGCCACAGTGAGATGTTCATGATCTCAGTACACTTCAAAGAGGGGCTAGAGAACATTTATAATCAATATGTAGCTTCAGATGTGTCATGTAAGTAGCATAATATGTTCAAGCTGGTAAAAGAACAGAGACGACTAGCTCAAAAAAGAGGAAAAATAAATGTGACTGTAATTTAAAACATGATTTGACTAAAGCTTAGTAAAGCTGATGTAGACTCAAATTATAAGATATTTACCTTCTTTAATTTTTTACCGTTTATTTATTATTGAGAGACAGAGCCTGAGCATGGGAGGGGCAGAGACAGGGGGAGACACAGAATCCAAAGCAGGCTCCAGGCTCTGAGCTCTCAGCACAGAGCCCGAGGCGGAGATCAAATTCACAAACCATTGAGGTCATGACCTGAGCTGAAGTCGGATGCTTAACCGACTGAGCCACCCAGGCACCCCAAAATATTTACCTTCTTTAGCTGTTACTGACATGGAGTATCCTTGGCATCTAGAGTCTAGCAACAGCCCTCACTGGGTACTCAACTTTAGCACCCAAATATTGGCCTCTAATGCTAATCTTAACTACAATCAGAGCTCCTTGGAGAAAAGCAGATTGCATAGCTCCCTGGGATGAAAATAAGAATAGTTCCAGGACATTTTGCTAACATAAAGCAATGAAGGAGTTAAAGGGATTTTCACGGTTGAACTGTGATAATCTGAGAAATAATTTTGTGTAAGATCATGACAAGTACTAGGAGATATGCTAAAAAAAAGGCACAAATGAGTTTCTAAACACCTGTAAACAAACACCTAGGCTGCAAATCCCTTCAGGGTAAAAAATCTCACATAACATAGATTTTAAAAATTACAATGTGGGAGTGCCTGGGTGACTCAGTTGTTTAAGTATCCAACTCTTGATTTCAGCTCAGGTCATGATCTCATGGTTCGTGAGACTAAGCCCCTCTTCAGGCTCTGCACTGATGGCGATGGCATGGAGCCCATTTGGAATTCTTTTTCCCTTGCTTTCTGCCCCTCCCCCGGCACTCGCTTGCATGCTCTCTCCCTATCTCAAAATTAAAAAAAATGACAATGTGGTTGGGTAGTGTACAATCTCAACTCAAATTTCTTAATAAAATCTATAAAAGACATGGTTCAGTGAATAGATGAGGATACTCAGTATACTAGATGGTTAAAAAAAAAAAAAAAATGAAGCACAGGGAATTTGAAGATTTGTACTTCCAAAATAGGAGACCCAGCTCCATTAGTGCCAGCTCAGGTCAAACAATCCTGAAAGACTCCCCCAGCTTGTTTCCCATCCATACTTTTAAAGCATCACTGAATCCATCATGGTTCTGAATCTTCAATCAAGTGGTCTCAGTCCTGCCAAGATGGCCATTCTGCCTGCCAAACCTCCTTTTTATTTTGCTAAGTGGCTATCTCCATATATAATCTTGTTAACTCCTTCAAGTGTAAAAATATGTAATGATGAAAAAAATGAACCAATAAATGACTAGTTGGGGCAGGGGGTTAAGTACATACATGTTTAGATACACATTGAGGAGGATATGAATTACTGACTTTTGAAGTTTTCTTCATTAGATTTCTAAGAGTTGCTTACATGCTTGGAAGAATATAGCTGTATAGATGTACCAATCTATCCTGTTGTTGGAAGGTCTTAAAAAAAGTCAGATTCATCTGGTACTATAATTTGAAATGGCTAAGGAAATTTAATTAAACTTCATTGTAAATGTTATCTCAGGAAATTTCATCTACCCAGTTTACTAATTTGGTATTTACCGAAGTAAGTTGTAACACACAATTATTAGGTTCATAAACAAAATAAGAGACTTAATTGTTTGAGCTTTAAGATTTAAGAATTATGTACCTCTTAAATATAAAACTTTAACTGGCTTAATTCCAACTGAAGCACAAGTAATCGTATATATGCTTTTCTGTATACTAAAATAATCCTTGCACATTAAAAAAATTTAATAGCCCATATTTAATTTGGAAGCTGCCATGTAATGTAAGATGGTGGTTGGTTACATGTACTACTTGACTTTACAAGATATGGAGATCTGGAGCAAAAACTCAGCTCTACTACTTAATAGGTACTTAACTGGGCAAGCTACTTCACCTCTCTGAGCTTGAATTTTCAAGATCAACACGGGTATGGTAATAGTATCTACACATCCTTTGGATGATTATGCTAGACCAATGACTCGTTTTAGGCTTTGGTAAATAGTAATAACACAAACGGTAGTTATTTATTAACACAGGCAAAATTAGCTAATAGTACATGTCCGATATTGGGTGTTCAAGGGGACCAAATTTATTAAGGAAAGACTTTGTGGAGGAAGGTGAGTTAGGATGTGTATGACAAGCGGAAAAAGAAGGAAATTTCATACTGAGGCTCAGAGGTAAGAAACCAAGGTCTGTAAACCAAGTTCACAAAGGTTTATACTGAGGAAATAATTACAAGCAAATGGATTAAGTTCAGATCATAGAGTAATTGGAATAAGAAGAGTGAGTTTAGATGTTGGCAGCATAGATGTTAACAGCTGTGAAGTGAAACAGTTAAGTACTAAATATTGAGCACTGGAAGTAGATGTAAATGGAATGATTGTCAAAATGATATTTCGGCTAACATATATAGAATGCAAAATGCCTTCGCAGTATCATTTTCTAAAAAAGTTATTCAGTGGGAATGCATGTAAAAATGCACAACACTGTAACTTTCATGAATTCGATTTTTGAAAATGACAGGTTTATTTTCTTCATGTGTTTTAGAGATTTAAGTGATTTTACCTTAGAACTATTAAGCTAACACAAAAACCTCAATTTCAAGCAATAAAGTGGTGATGAAGTCCTGAAGCAAAGTGTCATTAGTCTTGGTTATGAACTGAGAAAATGGCATTAATATAAATCGCATTTTTTTTTGCTTTAGGAAACTTAATTCCTTTCACACGATAAAATTGTGTCTTTTCTCAACATAGGATGTTTAAAACTAATTTTGTTCATGTAATGCAGCAAGAATTATTTTGGCATCCTTTTTCTGTTGGAAATAAGCAGCAGCTTTTAAAGACAACAAGCTGATTGTTAACAAAAAACTACATACACATTGTTTTAAGAGATGAATTCCTTAAGCAGCAATGCTTTTAAGGTAATAATGTTTAGTTTTACAAGGGGTGTTTATGTAATTTTTTTCTATTATCTTTTATGGGTTTTTGTAAAACTCGGTGAATATAAAGGGAAACTTTTTACTGATAGGTTTTTCGATCACTGTGAAAAAATATGAGCCTAGTAGTTCTCAAAATGTGGTTGCCATACCCAGAGCAGCACCTGAGAAATTGAGTAATACAAGTTCTCAGGCCCCATGCCAGACCTTTGAGTCAGAAACCGGACATAGGACCCAGTAGCCAATGTTTTAACAAACTCCCCAGATATTTCTGATGCACATTAAACCCTGAGAACTACTGATTTAAGCTTTCCCGCTGGATTAGAGATTTTCAATAAACTTTAATTACTGTGCATACAGATAATCAGAGAAATGTAAATTTCTTATGTGTAACATTTTTCCATTCAGGCCAATTAGCATTTTCTAATTCCCTGAAATTTTGCTTCTCGGTGTTCATTATGCCAAAGAACTTAAGTAGATAATTGCTAACTTAAAAATGGTTTCTAAGTAATTCCTCATCAAGCCAGCAATTCATACTTAATTATAAATGTATGAAGCACTCCTACATTTTTAAAAATTAAGGGGGAGAGATCTAGTACAATTCTGCCCGATCTTATCCTATAGGATCTACCCATCACTTCCATCTTAGACTTGTGTTCGCGAAATAAAAGTATCAAGACTTGTTTTCTTATCAGTTCCACGGAGAGGTAGAAACTACCTTCTCTTATTAATCCAGATGCCACCATCTATTCATGTATTACTCTTCTAGTCATGCCTAACACACATGTGTGACCACACACAGACACATACATTTACATACAACACCATGGCCCAAACACTTCCAACCCAGGAATGAGTGCCACTGCTGTCCCACCTAAAATTATTGGTTTTTTTGCTCTTACATAAATAACTTGATCAATTGTTGTTCTATGGTAGTGACATGAGGTATTATGCTTCCGGTACAATAAAGGCTAAGCAGGGTTTCCCAAATTTCTTAGGAACCCCATAAACTTACCTAACATTGTTTCTCAGAGAGGGGAAAAAACTGTCCAAATAGCTAACCTTGCAACCAAGAGTTTCTTATTTAAGAATTTCTATGGTCTAAGTTAGCATTACATAGCAGAAATAGAATGTTGAACCACCTATATTAATTTCGACCGTTTTAGTAGCTACACTGAAAAGTAAAAGGATACTGAGGAGAGTAATAGGTTATTTAATCCAATACATCCAAAACATTACCAACTTAAAATGTAATCGATATAAAAACTGAGGTATATTATATTTATGTATTTTTCAGTAGTAAGTCTTGTGATTTGGTATGTAGCTTGCCTTTATAGGACCTCTCATTTCTTACTGTAACTAGTGACTATTGCATGGATGTCATAGTTCTGACATCAGAAACAAGCAGGTTTTACACACACACACACACACACGCATACGCATTAAAAACTTTATTCACATTCACCAAATTAAACTCCCCTATAAAAGGCTATACTTTTCTGTATAAAACCAAAGTACATGAAGATTTTAAATTATATACTTTTTTTTTGCTTTGGTTTCAAGCAAACCCAAGTTGCTACAAGTGGTACTCTCTTCTTTAACTTTTTAAGGTAGATTGTCTTACATTTAACTGTTTTAGAATGTTCCTTGCTGAGAAGTGGGCCTAAATGTCATTTTTATAGTGTTACCATAGTTCTGGAACCATTTTAAGCAATAGAATATTTATGGAAATATTTCCATGTTACACTAGTACATAAGCATTCTTAATTTAAGCCATGAATATAGTGGGGTTTACAGTTGGGCTTACTTTAAAAGAGGGATAATTAAATGGAATTTACTGAGTTGTACTAGGAATCCAGTTTAAGAAGCTATTGTCTACTGCCATGAATATTTAAATATATCTTGGCCAAATTCTTCTCATTTTGTCTTCCTTGTTAATTTTTCTGTAGGTCTCCCAATACACTGAGTGTCTTTGTCATTAACATAAAAGGTACATGCAATCATCCTTATTACTTCAATGTATCCTCCCTTGAGTTTCCTAAGATTCTGACAGTTTGACACTTTCATCCTTCATTCACTCCTGCACTCCAAGTCTGTAGTGTTTTTTTTTTGTTGTTGTTGCTGTTGTTTTCTTGGTTTTTTTAGAGAGAGAAACTGTGTGAGTAAAGCCAACAGGGGAAGGGGGTGGAGGGGGAGAGAGACAGTTTCTTGAGCAGGCTCCATGCTCAGCACAGTGCCCGAGGCAGGGCTCAATGCCATGACCCCGAGATCATGACCCTGACCCTGTGATATAATTTGGTCAATTTTAGTGTTTTGGTTTTTTTAATTACAAAGGTAGTATGAAATTTTGAGGAGCTAAATATTCCCAGACTATTTCTGTTTTTAAAGTGCTGGTATATCGGAGAAAGGGCTAGTATCCAAAATCTATAAAGAGCTCACCAAACTCCACACCCGAAAAGCAAATAACCCAGTGAAGAAATGGGCAGAAAACATGAATAGACACTTCTCTAAAGAAGACATCCGGATGGCCAACAGGCACATGAAAAGATGTTCAGCGTCGCTCCTTATCAGGGAAATACAAATCAAAACCACACTCAGACATCACCTCACGCCAGTCAGAGTGGCCAAAATGAACAAATCAGGAGACTATAGATGCTGGAGAGGATGTGGAGAAACGGGAACCCTCTTGCACTGTTGGTGGGAATGCAAATTGGTGCAGCCGCTCTGGAAAGCAGTGTGGAGGTTCCTCAGAAAATTAAAAATAGACCTACCCTATGACCCAGCAATAGCACTGCTAGGAATTTATCCAAGGGACACAGGAGTACTGATGCATAGGGGCACTTGTACCCCAAAGTTCATAGCAGCACTCTCAACAATAGCCAAATTATGGAAAGAGCCTAAATGTCCATCAACTGATGAATGGATAAAGAAATTGTGGTTTATATACACAATGGAGTACTACGTGGCAATGAGAAAAAATGAAATATGGCCTTTTGTAGCAACGTGGATGGAACTGGAGAGTGTGATGCTAAGTGAAATAAGCCATACAGAGAAAGACAGATACCATATGGTTTCACTCTTATGTGGATCCTGAGAAACTTAAGAGAAACCCATGGGGGAGGGGAACAAAAAAAAAAAAAGAGGTTAGAGTGGGAGAGAGCCAAAGCATAAGAGACTGTTGAGAACTGAGAACAAACTAAGGGTTGATGGGGGGTGGGAGGGAGGAGAGGGTGGGTGATGGGTACTGAGGAGGGCACCTTTTGGGATGAGCACTGGGTGTTGTATGGAAACCAATTTGACAATAAATTTCATATATAAATAAAAAAAAAATAAAGTGCTGGTATATTTTGACTTTTGTAAACGGCGTTTTTTATGATGTTCTCCTGATCATTAATAAGTATGCTAAGTGTTATACAGTTGCAACACCAAAAAAAAAAAGCAGTTTTAAGGGATTAAATACGTTTTACTCAAGAAGTATTATTTAAACGTCGTTGAGTCATACAGTGTACAAAACAGATTTGAATAAACTGTGGTTCAATGAATTACCATTTTATTTCTTCCCTGTTTAAGATTTATCTGTATTTGTGTTAAGTCATTTTTCAGTCACAAATATCCCCTTTACAACCTTCTAGCATTTTTGAGTGAGAAAGAGCTATTTGGTTGAACAGACTCCAAACTCATTAAAAGTTAGTAACTACAGTGTTGAGGAACAAGAACTTCTTGCCCCTATTAAGGTCCTTCTATAGCCAGACTAAGAATCAAACGGATATGAAACGGGCACCTGGGTGGCTCAGTTAAAGGTCTGACTTCAGCTCAGGTCATGGTCTCAAGGTTCATGTGTTTGAGTTCCAAATTGAACTTTCTCCACAGTGCAGAGCCTGTATCTGTCTCTGTCTGTCTCTCTCTCTCTCTCTCTCTCCTTCCCTCAAAGTAATACAAAAAAAAAAAAATTGACACGAAACCAAGTAACAGGATAAAATCAAATATAATAGTGAACTTGGAGGGAATCCACACCTGAGGAGAAAGGGGTAGTAGGGGTTTGAGACTTCAAAGAGAAGGAATGCAGTTCATGGGAAAATGCAAAAAGAGTATATGCTTGGTAAACAAGTGTTTGCTGGGCCACTCAGAAACAAAGGGACATAGAAGACTTTGATCAAGCAAGCAGGTCTTGCTAGGTTACTGTCTACCATACCTAGTTCAAATCACATAATATAGTTCATTTATGGTGATGGAGAACCTGTTCCAGGAAGGAACTATCTAAGTTCATTTTAGGCAGTTGAGTGGGAGCTCAAAAGCTTTTCCTGAATCTGCCAGATTTCAATTGCCTTTTAACTCAAAATAATCTTCATGCCAAAGTGGCCCATCTTGGGGTGGCCTGTCCTTGGCCCCTCCAATAGCCACCTCTATATCACTTCCCACTCGCTCCACAAAAGAAATTGGAAAATGTGTGGAGATAAAGCAAACGAAAAACCAGTCATGATGTTCCATTATTCCAAGTTTTGAGCTACTGTGTGAAAATGAATCATCAATTAACTACATATTCTCGTGGATCCAGTATCTCTTTTTCTTTTTAACCAGGTTTGTTAGGAGCTGTTTTTTCTTTTGTTGCCAGGTATTTTTGCAAATCTTCTAGACCTTTTGGGGAGTATTCCTTTCTGGAACATTGGCCCCTAAAGGCACACACATACTCATTTCTTTGATTTTAGGCCAATACAGCTCATTAACCAACCTATAGTATCTCTTTTGCCTTACCCAAGAGAGAGAAACCTCTGACGCTCTAAAAAGAGGTAGTTATAAAACGAAGACCTCTAGCCTAATTCCATTCCTCATCCTTTCAAACAAAGAAGTATCCAGACAGTAGATGGCTTTCATTTTCAAGATTCAACAGATAATGTTTCCATCTTATTCAAGGACTTAGAATTTCAGTCTGGTCAAAGACCTCCTCAATCTAACATAACAAAAAGCTTGTACTTCACTAATACTCTATAAATTTTTAAGTGAGTCTTCCAACATATCCAAGCCTCTTTTATACATGTACTTGTTAAGACCAACCAAATGTATCACTTCCCCAGACCTCTAAGTCCATCGTATTATGAAACATTAGAAAAGGTACTTATATGTGTGTATGTTTCCATTATGCCAATAATTCCAGATTTCCTAAAATTGTACAACCATTCTGGGACAGTATTGGGCTCCCAGAGTATTGCCTTCTCAATTCAGACTACCTTTTCTTTAAGGTAGCAAGTAGTATCTATGTTGCCCGCCTAACCATATGCTCACATCATGCTTAAGTCCATCCACGTTCAATCATGTACAGGTATAGGCGGCATTTTCAACTTAATAGGCCATTACAGAGAATTTGTGAATATTTAGTTATGAAAACCACCAGCGAGGTTCAAATAATCAGAATCGCCACCTCCCAAGATGTGTAGGTTATTATGTTCCACTTCCCTGCTTTGTAAAGCCTTTTGCAGGTGTGCTATTATCTGGGGCACCATTTGCCTACAGGCTGAGATCACAGGCTCTCCAGAAAAACTTTATTCCTCTTTAATTGTGTTTTATCCAAGGGGATATCAGGTACAAGAGGGCCGTGCTCTGTCAGTAGGTAGTCATTCCTAAGTTAAAGCTTTTCATCTTCAGGAGTTCTCTATCAAAATGCAAATTTCCCTCAAAAAGCTCTGAAAGGGACATGCTACAAGGCTATTTGTTAGGAAGAATCCTAGGGACGCTGGAACTCTAAGTTCAGGATTCGAATACCTTCTAATATTGTTTTGATGCTGATTTGAAACCTGAGGGAAGCAAAGAATGACTGTTCTCTAGGGCCAGAGCAAAGAGGGAAGGAACAGGAGCTAGAGCAAAACAGAGAGGCAGATCTAAAGTTCTGCTAATTACATTCTGAATCAAATAATATTAATGAGTCCTTGGTCATCTAAAAGCGCTCTTCCCATTTATGACTGGCGAGAAGACAGGTTGGTGGAAAAACAGCTTAGATTAAAAAGACCTATATTTAAGGCACTCCTCGAGTAGCATTATGGTCCTGAGGTTTCAATGCCAGCATCCTATTCACCAGCTGTGTGACTTCAGGCCACACTGCCTCTTAGCCCCTCCACCACAGGATAGGGAGGACAGTCAGGTTATTTAGAGGAAACTGATGAAACATATGTAAGCTCTGGAAAACATGTTACTATTACAATTACTATGATTCCTACCGTCACTACTAACATATAGAGTTTGTACTACATGCTGGGCATGGTTCTAAACTATTTAAATTTATTCATTTAATACCCCCCCCTCAACACCATGAGGTGGGTGCTTTCAAAACCCCCACTTTACTATTGAGAAAAAAAGACACATAAATTGAGCAACTTCAAGATTTTATACTTGGTGAGTATTTGAACCCAGGAAGTCTGACTCCAGGGCCAGGAACCTTAGCCACTTGTGTATTATGCTGCTACTGCTTTTTTCTTAACTGTTGTATTATTCTTTGTATTACTACTAAAGGCTATATTCCTGATGAATTTCAGATTATTTTAAGTAACATCTTAATACCTCAGTTTCCCTTAAAACCACACTAAGGATAACAGCAATAATCTGCCTCATGGGTTTGTTGCAAGGCTTTAATATAATACAGTTTGTGCTAACACAGTATTTCTCAAAGTTTAAATTACCTGGAATCTTGTTAAAATGCAATTCGTAATTCATGAAGTTTGAGATGCTCCATTAACATTTTTAACTTCCTGTCTCGAGAAATTAAACATGGTACTCTTCCAAGCATTTTCTTTTTAAAGAGTAACAGACAGCATCTTTAAGTGCCTCCTAAATAAGCCAATTTTTAATATAATCACTATCAGTTTCCTGGGATAGAAGAAATATTTTGCCACCCTATAGCTTGGAAATTGTGACAAGGTGTCATAGAGATTACATCGATGGCTGAATTTTCTTGTTCTATCCTTCTACTCTTCCCCAATAAGGGAGAAGGAAAAAAGGGACTTTTCACTCTTCTTTCTTTGAAATAAAAACAACAACATCAGCAGAGGACTGAGGGTAAGTGTCTCATTTTTATCATCTTCGGAAAAATTTTAAAAAGACATAAAAAAGACATTTTTCACTGCTCTATGTCCCTTGAGATTCTAAATCTCTCATTTCCTATCTTATTTAAAACAAATGTAAAAACAAAGCAAATGAAACCTTTTATTAATTCAGAGTCTCACAGGGAGAGGGTGTTTTTCTTGCTCTTTGGCTAATAATTCCCCCAAAATGTTTGGTAGAAGTTCTTATGAAATATAAAATATCAAACAGATGATAATAATTATTGCTATGAGATTTCTTCACATAGCAGCAAAGAAATTTCTTTTAGAAATCTAAACAGAACCTATACTATTTAGAAAATACTGGGGCGCCTGGGTGGCACAGTCGGTTAAGCGTCCAACTTCAGCCAGGTCACGATCTCGCGGTCCGTGAGTTCGAGCCCCGCGTCGGGCTCTGGGCTGATGGCTCAGAGCCTGGAGCGTGTTTCCGATTCTGTGTCTCCCTCTCTCTCTGCCCCTCCCCCGTTCATACTCTGTCTCTCTCTGTCCCAAAAATAAATAAACATTGAAAAAAAAATTAAAAAAAAAATAGAAAATACTTTCTCCCAGCCAGTTCTTAGAGGTGACAAAAGAGGTTCCAGTGATGAATATTTTACTCTTTCCCTCAGTCCATCCTAGACAGTTGTCTTAGCAAAAGAGTAAATACTATGCACTGCCAGTCACCCTGAAACTTATGGTCTCTACAGTGGCCATCTGATTGCTTCAATATTCATTTGCTCATTCCTCTCACCAATGTTTGAGAAAGTGTCAAGGAGAAGAAACAAAGTCGTAGATATGTGGGAGAGTGTCATGAGAGTTCACTTCGTGATTGTGCTCTCATTCATGCAAATGAATAAAGATGGAATTGATTTGAGAATGCCATAAATGTTACTAATTTCCAAAAGGGAAGCATGAGATAATAATGATAAATGTTTTATTATCAAGAGCTTTAAGAAGTATATAAAAGTTTGTCATTTTTTTAAGCTTATCATTATTTAGAAAAAGTGTTCATTTGGTTTACAACTCGTTGACAAATTAATGAAATATTAAAACAGCAATACCATGGCAATGTTCAAAAGTGCTTACCTACACTGATATTAATGCTCAAAATGATGATTTTATAGATAAAAGTACATCATGTTAATTTTCAACTCTGGCATTTGGGAGAATAACTTCCAAATAGTGTGTGAGGAATGCCTTATCTTTAGATTATTGTGTGACATGGAAGAAAGGGTAGAAATGTGTCTCAATTTTGAAAATCAGCACCCTTTCCTCATGTGTAGTCTTCTGCCGTGCTCTAAGAATATAACAATTTTTGCAATACATGGATAATTTAGAAAAAGATGGAGAGTAGACAAAAAAACTCAAAAGGTTTAAAAAACATTAAAGTTTATCTTTCAGCATTACCTCTTTATGAGGTTAGAAATTAGCAGAAGAATTAAGTTTCCTTAAAAGAGGTGCATTTTATAATCACAAGATTCTGTTTGGTAAAAATTTGGATTCCACATAAAAAGTTGAGAATTTCTCTGAAATGCTTAATGAATTCAGAACAGTTGTTTAAATCCTTCAATGTATTTTTAATAATTATTTCTTATCATTCCTGATTCATGCATAGTCATCCACATAAAACTACTGCATGGAAGTAGTGACCCAGATAGCCAGGAATAGAGTCTATATCCTTGAAAAGGTGTTCTATTCACCCAGGAAATACGTTGTACATAAACCGGTCATAATCCAATGAGATACACTCCCCATCTCTTCCCTGGGGATTCAGCGGATGCCACTGCCCTCCCAAACTTAGGAAATGTTCTGGTATGTATTTTTAAACAGAGCTGATGACTAAATTATGTTAACAATCCTCAATCTTCCACGACTGAGACAAGTTACACACATATTTGAGAAGTAGGGGTGCCAGATTAGCAAAAGAAAGTAAAAGTTCATCAGCTCAATTTGAATTTCAGGTAAATTTTTCATGTCCCATGCGAACATGCAACAGAGTAGCAGTATATCCCATTCAATACTTACACGAAAAAGCTACTTGTTTATCTCAAATTTTATTTACTGGGTACCCGGTACTTTATCCGGCAACCCTATTGAGAAGGCTATTTCCAGTTAGACCTATTATCTGGAGGAAGAAGAAAAGGAGGAGGAGGAAGAGCCACAGCACCAGCTAAGACGTTATCGTGGTAGAAAAGGTTAACTATTTATCAAGTGCCTCCTCTGTGTTCCAGGATCATTATCTCATTTAACACTTCCCAACAGACCTCTAGGGTAAGTACTTTAATGGATGAAGAATCTCGCATAGTGCCTGGCACATAATAAGCACCGGTATCTGTTACTCATTTTTGTTTTTAATATCACCATACCTCCTCTCGAACAAGAGGAAGCCGAGGCTCCAAGACCCCCAGACTCAGTTCACTTAGTTTGAAAGAAGGCACCTTGGTATTTGAATTATGGCCTGTTTCTGGAGCTTAAGATCTTAGACCCTTTGCTCTACTGTCCCAGACATTTTACTCTTTGAACATTTGAAGTTCCCTTCGTTTGGACTGTTCTAACCCATGTCAACATAACCATAGTTGGATCAAGCTGAAGCTCAGAAAAACGGGGTACAGCTGATCTGGAGCAAAGGTGTTTGGGATAAGCGTCACCATGGACAGGCATTCACCACCACCAACAACAAAACTTGCAAAGGGTTACAGAGGCAATAAGCATCTGAAAAACAAGTACCATCCTGGTCTTCTGACTCCCAGCAGTGCTCAAAAATGTATCTGAATTTCAGTTTTTCCTTCACATGTGTTGAATAAACTCATCAATAGAAGAATCATTTAATAATGTCCCCTAATTTTCTGGTCATAAATGCAGAAATCAATGATAAGGCCACCTGTTACATACTTCTTCAATTAAACTCATCTCAACCGCTAAACCTGTGAGTAGTTTATTGGCAAATTCTTTAAAAATCTTAATTATCAACTCTATTTCCATTCTAGATAGTCCAATTTTGAGTATATTACTTCTGGAAAAACATTATTAATTCAATATCTGAGTAAGAAGATTTCATAATAATTCAGACATCAGATTTTAACTAACCTGCCACAGCCTTCAGATTTATAGAGCAGCAGAGGTGATGAAGTGAAAATAGACTGGAAATCATTCTGATAACTACACATCTTCCTCCAGTTTCACCATTTGACCAATGAAAGAGAAGAACAATATAGAATGACAGTTTAATTAATGACTTATTAAAATCAAGGGCCAAGTAGCCAGACTTATTTTTGAGGCTCTAACAATTAAGATGAAATTCAAAATTAAAATTGGTTTATAAGTCTTATTACTAGTGTAATATTTAAGCTTTTTTCCTCCCTTAGCACATGCTTCAAATGTTGCAGATCTTCTCATAGTATCGCATTGTTGCCAAGTGCAGATCATTTTAAATGAGATTTCAATGAACTTTGATGGGAACTTTTTTTCCTGTCTACAACAGCGCAGATATGTCTACATGAATGCCAGGCTGAACAATAATTCTCATTTCTCATCTACTGAAAAGGCAGAGGTGATGGTTATGGGTCTTAAGAACTTCATTTTTTTAAAGTATTTCCAAAGAGTACAGGATACTCAAAATGAAGTTGTATGGTCTGTTCAGAAAAGCAAGGAACTATCCATCTTTCCAGAGTGTTTTGTTTAAGAATCTTGAAGTCTATTCTTGCTATCAAAGGTAATTCTTTGGGGCGCCTGGGTGGCGCAGTCGGTTAAGCGTCCGACTTCAGCCAGGTCACGATCTCGCGGTCCATGAGTTCGAGCCCCGCGTCAGGCTCTGGGCTGATGGCTCAGAGCCTGGAGCCTGTTTCCGATTCTGTGTCTCCCTCTCTCTCTGCCCCTCCCCCGTTCATGCTCTGTCTCTCTCTGTCCCAAAAATAAATAAAAACGTTGAAGAAAAAAAAATTTTTTAAAGGTAATTCTTTGTGTATTACAAAACAGAATACATTCTTAGTCTGAAAAACTTTTGTTGAACAAGTCTTCTAAAGTATAATTTAACTGCATATTCAAAGCCCACCCTCTCAGGATGCAAAGGAATGAGCTACACAAATTTTGATTTTGTTTCTTGGCATCATGTGCAAGGTGATTATTATTTGTATCAATAATGTTTAATATTTAGACAGGAAAACTGCTTTTTCCAGATGACAACTTCTCCATTCCTTTCCTTTGGAACTTTTGAACTTTCATATAGTTCATAACTGTGGTTTAACAAGGAGTAATAAAAATTGTATTTTCCCATTAAAAATAATCTTTGAAGATTACCTGTTGGTAGAAAAAGATATTGTTTTGAATTTATAGCAGTGTTTTCTAAATTTGGCAGGAAAGTATCATGTCATTCTCTAAAGTTTTAAGGGAAGCTACAAGAAAATAGAGGAATCTGACATTTCAAAGGCTGGTTTATAGGTAATCATCACAAACTGGCAAGTCATCTAAGTGGTATTTTTCTGTGCCCTTTTCATCCGTTTCTCACCCCAGGCTTTCCTGCTGCCAAGTTGAGAAGGAAATGAGTTTCAAGATTGGATGTATGTTTAAGTGTCAGAGTTGAACTGGGGTTTTGCAAAGGTGTATTAGGAGACCGATATCAAGCAGAAGGCAACCAAGGGAAAACTTCAGGCATCCAACAACTCTAAATGATAACGGAAGCTTTATATTAAATTGTAACTTAAAGGACAAATGAAAATTTTGGGTCCTCAGAAAAAACATCAGCATTGTCTAGGTACAAACTAAAGGTTAAATTCATGGATCTCATTTATTTAAATGGAGATAAATAATATTGAAACCTATTTATATGTGACTCATTATTATGAAAGGCCACAAATTACATAAACCTTTTCTAGAATGTAACATTTATCTACAGATTCTTCATGAAGTGAAACAGAACTAGGATGACCAGTCACCCTTATGTAAAAAGGATTTCTGGTGCAGCATCACCTTGCTGCTCTTCCATGGATGAATGTCCCAATGATTTTTCTATTCTACTCTGAATGCCTTATACGCATTTATTTGGTCCCAATGGAAACTAAGGGGATAGTAACAATGACTATTCTTGCTTTACTTCCTCGTAAGAGATAGAGAAGTTCTAACTCACAAACATCTCTTCCTATCTCTCACTCCTTTGCTTACATCTCTTCCTATCTCTCACTCCTTTGCTTCTTCCCTCACTGTTCTTCACCTAGAAATATTTAATAATGCTAAGTCACTTCAGAAAGCATCCCCTTTTTCTGATTGTAAAATAAGCCCCTCTAATTATCACCAAGATTTTCCTCTCTTTCATGAATTCCCTGCAAAGCCAGTTGCCTGGGTGACATTTATATACCTATTCCAGGATGTTACCACACAAATCAGAATATTTAATATAATGACAATGTTTACTTTTTATTTTTTTAATATTTTGAGGGGGGGCGGGGAATGGAGATTGAGAGTGTGTGAGCAGGGGAGGGGCAGAGAAAGGGAGACACAGAATCTGAAGCAGGCTCCAGGACTCTGAGCAGTCAGCACAGAGCCCATCGCGGGGCTCAAACTCACAAACCATGAGATCATGACCTGAGCTCAAGTCGGATGCCTAACCCACTGATCCACCCAGGCGCCCCTGGACAATTTTTTTTAGTCTCATTAGTGGTAGAGATTAAACCCAAGGTTAAGCACACCCATTTTGTATACCAGTTGAATTTTGAAAATGAACATTATAAAAGGACATGTTTTGCAACAGTGACAATCTGCTCAAAACTTTAGGTGATATTGAAGAATACGTATTAATTACAGAATCTCATTTTTCATAGTTAATAAGCTAAACATCACAACCTATCAAACCATCTTACTATTAAAAACAAGTAAAAATTCAAATGATCTCTTTCCGTAACACCAAGTTTGAGACATACTAAAAACATGAATTCTAAAATTTTATCTTCTCTTTGGTTTATGTATACAACTTTAACTAGTTGTTTTAAGGAAGACTTGTGCCTTTTGAGTGACGGTGACCTACCTATTTAAAACATGTATCTTTGGCCATGATATTGCCTCAAATTTTGCTTCTTTTGAAAATGCTGATCTTTAAAAAAAATCCAGTAACACCTCTTGGAGAATAGTAAACTGAACTATCATCTAGTAAGCTTGATCCCACAGATTTTAAATTATTCTAGTTATCAATGACAACACTGTGACATATTTCTGGCAGATGCCTTGCTCAAGTTCAGCTGTGCTTATGTGTTGACATCCCCTCACTTACAGCAGTATGGCATGCTTAAACCCAGAAGGATTTGTTGCAATGTGTAGAAGCAGAATGGAAGATATGGGGAAAGGGTCTAAATAACTTTGTTCTGACTACTGATTTGGGGGGATTGTAAAGGTAATTTTACCTGCTAACTTGGACAAGAATTTTGCACTTTTTATGAAATAAATTCACTACAAAGCCAAAAGGAATAGCAAATGGATTGTATCAGAAAAGATGTTAAAAGGTATATGGTGGTGACGGTCAATCCAGATCTTTTACTGGGTATATTCCTTTAGCCATTATGAGTTCTACTTCCCCCACATTAAGATGATACAACCTACCACATGGTAGTGAAATGACATTATGAGAGTCACTCTGCAGAATGCAGAATGACAGGACCATAAATATAATCAGTAATAATGCCTATATACTGAGTGATTTGGGGGCACCTGGGTGGCTCCATCAGTTAAGCGTCCAACTCTTGGTTTCAGCTTGGGCCCTGATCTCATGTTTCCTGAGGTCAAGTCCCTGTGTCAGGCTCCATACTGACCATGGAGAGCCAGTTTGGGATTTCCTTTCTCTCCCACTCTATCTCTGCCCCTCCCTCTGCTCAGGCTCACTCTCTTCCAAAATAAACTGAAAACTTTAAAAAGTAAAAATAGAACTATATACATGTATTTACATATATATATATGTATTTACATATATATATATGTATTTACATATATATATATGTATTGACATATATATATATGTATTTACATATATGAGAGAGAGAACTTTCCATAAGCCAGACACTGAGCTACATTCTTGTGAAAGTAATTATTTCATTTGTTTCAGGAAACTGACAATCTCAAGTTTCACTTGTTTCCCCAAGGTAACTCTCAAGTCTAGAAGGTATGACTTAGTACCCTATCTGGAAAGTACTTAGAATCTTTAATTGTCTTTGACCCAAGTGTGACAAGTACAAGTATGATGTGGTTATCACAAAACAGCCAACTTTTCAAGGTGACTTTATAGAAATAGAGTGGTAAGAGCAAAGAAGATGCTCTTCCCTCTGACCTTTGCCCTGACCAGACCTTGCCAAGAAACTGGTGTTCACTTGTGTTCTGTACTGGGTGCTTTAACAACAGAATATTCAGCTTAAAGACAGCGACAGATTAATGTAAACCCTTAAATTTCTGCCATTTGTAAGATAATTACAGAATCTGAAGATTGAAAAAAAATATTGTCAGTAAGTGATAAATGTCTTTAAATATCTGACAGATTATCCCATGAAGGAAGCCTAGACTTGGTCTATGTTGTCCTCGAGTATTATTACAATGACCTGAAAATAGTCAACCTTAGAAATTACAAAGTATCCGCGCATTGGCTGGAAGATCATAGGACAGAGATATCTTAGGGGTAAGCTTAATACATAATACCCTTTCTTCAGGCCACTTTGAAGTTCTTTGTTTTGCCACTTTTACTACATTGTCTTGGTATAGACTTTTTTTTTTTTTTTTTAATATCGCTAGGGACTTACTGGTATTTTTAAATCTTTTGATTAGCATTTTTTCATCCATTGTAGAATACCCTCATGTATTACATTTTTAAATATCTCATTTGCCTCACTTTTCCTTAAGTTCTGTTTAAATATATTAGATCCTACTTGATCTCCGTATTTTGTGTTATCATAGCTCTCTCTCCTGTGTTGCATTCAGGACTCTTTAGTCCTATCTATTTTTCAGTTCAACAATTCTATCTTTAGCTGGGTCTGAATATACTATTAAGCTTCAATGGCAGAGTTTATTTTGAGTGGATTTTAACTCCTTGCTAACTTAAGGCTTGATTAAATCAGGTATATATCTGACTTTTTATGGATTGACCTAAAATATGTGTTTGTGTAATTCCAAAATCTTCTGTTGTAGAAATTTATGAGTTGTATATTAATATTTAACTTGGAAGTTCGTGTATACAGAAAATAAAGTTCTGGCCACTTTAACTTAAAGATATTCCATCAGACGGTGGCTATCCTAAGATGCAGAATCATAGTTAGGAAACTGGATTTTGTCTAAATAAAATTTTATTCTGTATTTTGCATTTTTAAATGTAAACCTCACTTCCTATCTTCCATCCCTAATCTTTTAAGTCCTACAAAAGTTTCTCACATTTAATTAGTATTACCCTAAAACAGATTTTACAAGTGTTATTTAATGCCAGTTTTCACAAGTATTAGACGCTCCCAACAATTAAACTTACAAAAATATTGTCTTAAATACTTTTCACTTACTTTTACTTACAGAATGAAAAATATATAATGGCAATGCTGATTTCTATATGGTTTTCTTCTAAGGCCCTGAAATGATTTAAAAAAAAAAAAAATCAAATTCATGCCTGAAGTCCACATCATTGTTTGAATAAAATGAAGTTGGCTTAAAACTATTAAGCATTTTGAAACACCCAGAAAGGATTGGTTTCCTTTTCATTTCTTCAGTGATGTGTCAAATGTTGGAGTCTATCCAGGCATACTAAAAAATACAATTTTAATTTGAGTAGATACTTCTCTGTGAACTTATTGTCAACCTTTTCTGGCAAAAATCTTCTATAATCTCTGCCTTTTTACACAAAGATTTATGTGTTTCACTACCCGAATCAATGGTTGTAGAATTACGGGTTATGCACATGTGATGCCTTATGTAGACTCTTCAAGTGCAGGTAAAATCAGGGATTAAAAAAAAAAAAAAAAAAGGTTCTACAGAAGAACTCCCTGATAATTAGATATGAACAGAGTCATGAATTGCTAATTAAAAAAACCTCTCTAAAATCCTGTTGGACTATTTCTAGCTTTTGTAAATCCATCTCCTTTGGGTAAGTTACTTGGCAGGAATTGAAATATTTATGATAAGCATGTAGGAAAAAGACTGTGGCATATGAAATGAGATGATTTATACATCATTTACTTATCTTGCATTCAGTCTTTATGTATGTTCATGAAACAAGTAACAAGAACCCAATTCGCAATGGTAACGCACTCTGGCTGGTCCAGGAATGGCTCAGTTTCAGGCAAGGGGCAAATGTTGCCATCAGGACCCAATATCCCTCTACTCACCTTCCATCCCTTCTCCTCCATACCAACCACTCCCTTACAGGCCAACATTTCACATGGCAGCCCGCAGGAGCTATGGGCTTACAGCCTGGCATAAAGAAGACATCTTCCCACTGGTGCCAACAAAAGTCCCAGATTGCATACTGTTGGATCAACCAAGATCCTTGCCTCTTTCTGTACCAGTCACCACAGTCAGTGAGAAGGAAAACACTCAACAGCCAGATAAAGCATGAGCCCTTAAGCACGTGCACATGAGGCCTATAGAGGGTGGGGTACCAGGGAAGGGCAGCTCACATAAACACATGCACTGAGAGAGGAAGAGGGAGATTTTTCCCCACAGCAAAAGTGTGTTGTTACCAGAAGAAAATGGTCATTAGGTAGGCAAATACTGCAGCAGTCTCTAGGACATGTAATATACGGCAACCTAGCATGTGCTTCAAACAACTCTTTAAAAACAGATCTCCTTAAGATCTACCCTATGACCCAGCAATAGCACTGCTAGGAATTTACCCAAGGGATACAGGAGTACTGATGCATAGCGGTACTTGTACCCCAATGTTTATAGCAGCACTCTCAACAATAGCCAAAGTATGGAAAGAGCCTAAATGTCCATCAACTGATGAATGGATAAAGAAATTGTGGTTTATATACACAATGGAGTACTACGTGGCAATGAGAAAGAATGAAATATGGCCCTTTGTAGCAACGTGGATGGAACTGGAGAGTGTGCTAAGTGAAATAAGCCATACAGAGAAAGGCAGATACCATATGGTTTCACTCTTATGTGGATCCTGAGAAACTTAACAGAAATCCATGGGGGAGGGGAAGAAAAAAAAAAAAAGAAAAAAAGAAGTTAGAGTGGGAAAGAGAGCCAAAGCATAAGAGACTCTTAAAAACTGAGAACAAACTAAGGGTTGATGGGGGGTGGGAGGGAGGGGAGGGTGGGTGATGGGTATTGAGGAGGGCACCTTTTGGGATGAGCACTGGGTGTTGTATGGAAACCAATTTGACAATAAATTTAAAATATTGCAAAAAAAATGAAAAAAATAAAAAAAAAATAAAAACAGGTCTCCTTAAATGTTTCAGTAGACTAAAGATGACCAACCTCCCTGATGAGTTGTAGAAAAAACAAAATTCTCATAGCTCACCAAACTTGACTAAACCTGGTAGTTTCATAGTTCTATAGTTTGGTTATGGCCAGAACAAAAGAAATCTAGTTAACATATGCCTCTGATGGACACCCTTAAACATCTTGAAGATTCTTTGGAATATAAAGAAGTTTGTTTGAAACCTACATAAAATAACAACTTCCTAATAATGGTGACTGGAGATTTTTTATTTTATTCATTTCTGCTAAAGGAATTCACTTGGTCAAGCAAAATCCAGTCAGTTCATGAAAGTTTTCAACAAGGTTAAAAAGGATTCTGATTATAGAAAAATTCGTAATTCCCAAAGGTTTGAGAATATTCTAAAATTGTTCTCAACCACAGGAAGATTCCAGTGCTAATTTTTAGTTGTCTCATAACCATTGGTAATCTCCAGTCATCCAAAAATTTGGAATAATAATATTTAGGTCATCACAACCCTACCTGAAAATTAAATAACATATATGTAAATTCCAGACAGATGGGACACACTCAAATATATAATAGTTCCAACAGAAAATTATTTCTCATTCATCTAATAGTCCAAGATGGTATAGCTGGTTGGCAAAGATGGTTCTCCCCCAATCATCGACAACCAAATTCTTTCCATTTTGTGGCTCTACAAACTTTAGGGCTTAATCACATGCAGCCATTTGCTAGAAGAGGAAAGCAAGGGAAAGCTTAGCAACTTCTCCATAGCACACAAATGGAACATATCACTTCTGTACATCATTTATGGAGGGTCAAGGCTATACCCAACTCAAAAGATGTTGAGGTATGTTGCCTAGCTTGTCCAAAAAAACAAAAAAATTTTTTTTTTCTTTTGGCCATAGTAACAATGCAAATGTGTTGATTAAATGGTTCTCTTTGATAGAACTTTAAAGATTTATCAAATTTTGGCTGAAAGACTCATTTACTATGATGGCCCTCAACAAAACAAGTTCTTTCTGAATCAAACTTCGCTCTAGACATGATATACAGCATTACGTCCATATCCATCCTAATTGACAAAGAGATCGACCCATACATGGAAAGAAAATGGCCATTTTAAAAGGAAACATCACATTTGCAAATTTGGCCAGTATGACATGTCTCAGTCCAAGGTATTATTAAATCTAAAGATAAAGTTCTCAAAAATAGTTTAATGATTTTAATATGACACTTAGCAAATGAAAAAATGTTTACAGTTTAAAATTCTAAAAGGTTACTATGGCCCAAGTTTTTAAATTACAAATCAAAGATGCTTAACATGAGAATTTTCTTCTGTTAATTTGCAGATGATTTGGCTTTCTTCAACTGGATCAAGTTACATATAGACCATTGGTTTACTTACATAGTCATCTACCCCATTCCTCACTATAGCGGCCCCAGGAATTGTCTACACACATACCTGGCCTCATATGCCCAGACTCACCCCTGATATGCTGGCACAAATTACAATACTACTAGGGAATAATATAAAGTCATTAGCCCACAAGGCAGAATCAAAACCATCGGAATTGAAGCCACAGGGATTCCTAAGTCCTATCGGATAGGATAAAGTAGATCACTATGCCAAGAATGGTGTTTTAGAGAAACCAGTTATTCATTCACATCCTAATGGGCCCACACTCTTGTATAGAGTTTTCAATTTAACAAAAAAAAAAAAAAAAAAAAAAAAAGGAATGTAGATAAGGCTGTAAATGGAGTGAAGTTAATGCTCACAAACACACATCAGTGGACTAATTTTTATACCTAAGGAGATTCTGATATTCTCTTGTAAAAGACAGCTCAATAACAGTCATGGCCTTTGTTGTAATGCATCCAGAGTAAGTCACCAGATGAGAATGTGACCCTTGGTCAAAGGAGTACAACTGAGCTTAGCGTTAATTTGAACAGACATGATGGCATAAAACAAAGATACGGAGACCAAAACCTTGTCAGTTAGAATGTAAATGAATCCTGCTGACAGAAAACTTTTCTGCATCCAGAAGCCAGAGTCATCAGGGGAGGCCCTGTGAATGAATGGCTGCCTGTCAAAGCTTACATAGAGCCAGGGCTTCCCCCACATACTTTATGTGATGCCGAGCAGAATTGGAGGCAGCGATGAACAGAAAAGTGCACTGGAGACAGTGTGCCTTGTATGCTATGCAGTTTAGAAGACTCTAGTACACTAGCAATGTGTTTAGTTTTCTGGGGTTTTCTTTTATTTTTTCCTACATTCTGAAGTATTTGAACTCACAGAAATCGTAAGTGAGAGGCAGAGTTGGGTGAGCCCATAAAAAGCGATGCCTTTCCTATGTTAACAGAGTGATGGCTCAGTTATTTTCCTGGCTTCCAGCACAGCTGTGGCAAAGCATTTTTTGTGGCATTTAAGGCTGCTACCACCTCTATAAAATTGCCCTGGAGTTCTAGTGATGACTTCAAGATCAGGTCTCTTACCCTCTGGAATCTACTGAACACTCTGTAGTAATGGGGCCCCAACTAACCAGGTGATGTAGGCAGTTAGGAGGTAAGAGGACACTGATATCTGGATGTAACTAAAGTTTGTAATATGCAAAATTCTATCTGTCAGAGGTACTGGGGTAAGGAGAAATGGGGCAGCAGGCCGATATGTAGAAGTTGATCTGCTGTGGGATCTGCACACTTCTCCATGCTACCTAGGAGACAGAAGTCACCTGGAACATGTGAGAAGTTTCACATTTTACAGTCAAGATAATAGTGATATTACAGAAAGTTTTACATTTAACAGCTATTAAAAATGTGTATTTCAGGGGCACCTGGGTGGCTTAGTTGGTTAAGCATCTGACTATTCACTCTGGCTCAGGTTATGATCTCCTGGTTTGTGAGTTTGAGGCCCGCATCAGGCTCTGTGCTGACAGCTTGGAGCCTGTTTCAGATTTTGTGTGTCCCTCTCTCTGCCCCTCTCCTGCTCATATTCTCTCTCTCTCTCTCTCTCAAAATAAATAAACATTAAAGAATGTATATTTTAGATTTGAAAACAAGATCACTGATCCACACTTTGCAGATTCTTTCAAATCTATTTTATTCACTTCTCCTTCCTCACACACAAAGCTAGTAAAACTAACTCAATAGTTTTTACCTCATCTCTTTTTAATACAGAATTTTCTCATAGAATATCTCACTATCCACTCAAACATACTTTTACTTTTAATCATACCTGACTCTCATAGTATGCCTGATGCACCAGTTCTCACTCCTCCATGGTACATTTTCTCTTTTGGTTGCAAATAATCTGTTTATTATTCAAAGAATGAATTAATTTAAGATACATTACTTTCATTCAGGTCAATTCTGCACCGGACTACAGCAGAAGGTGGCACTGTGAGCAGAAGGGACACCTGAGTGGGATTTGAGATCATGAATTTATACGGAGAAACATGGTAGAACTAGGAATCTCAGATATGGATAGGGGTCTGGACAAGGAAAGTAGAGGCATCACTAGGAAATGAGCAAGACTCTTGGAGAACTAACAGCACACTAAATTCCAGTATCATTTACCTTATACCTTTTGCAAAGAGTGAGAAGCTCAGGGGCACCTGGGTGGCTGAGTTGGTTAAATGTCTGTTGATTTTGGTTCAAGTCACCATTTTATGGTTTGTGAGTTCAAGTCCTGCACTGGGCTCTGTGCTGGCAGTGGGGAGCCTGCTTGGGATTCTCTCTCTCCTTTCTCTGTCCCCATCCCACGCGCTTGCTCTCTAAATAAACATTAAAATATTTTTAAGAAGAGTGTGAATCTCAGCTTTTATCATCAGCAGTTGAGATCAGGAGAGACAATTATGAAAAACAGTAGTTGGAACCTGCATGTTACCCTTTATGTATTATATTTAAAAACATGAAAATGGACAATGTTTGGAACATACAGTATCACAAGTCAATTACATTTTTGTTTCTAGAGAAATATATATCCAATGTCCCAACTAACATTTCACTGTCCTGCTCAATGCCCTTCAGCCCAAATGTTCAAAAAGTTTTCATCAGAATTTAACCTACACAAACAATGTAAGGATTTGTGCTTCTGAGCAGGACTGTTGGGGCACAATTTCTTTCTAATATTCTTAGACTTTAGGAAAGAGGTCTCTGCCTTTTATCTCTTACAACCAAGCAGTAGACTCCAACAACAACAGCACTTTACTTTTTCATAATTCACAGTGTCAATATGCTGTGGTTCTTGGAGAAGCTTTGGACCTTTGATGTTGAATGTACTTTGAGTCAGTTCTCAGCTTTGGTATGACTTTTGGCAAATTAGCTTCTCTGAGCCTCAGTTTTTCTCATCTGTGAAATGGAGATGACTAATACCTTCCTTTCAGGGCTCATATAAGGCATTTAAAACTCACAGCAGGTAAGAGAAAATTTCTAATTTTTGCCATCCATTTGCTCTGACAGATCATGCTGACATTTTCTCATTGTTGTGCAGTTTGGTGTAAGGGCTGCAGTGTGGTGTGAGTTAACTGGAGCACCTCAACATCTGAAACCATGAGGGCCTCCACTGGCCTAACTAAAACTTCTTCTCATCACTCAGCTTCCAGAATAAAGTCAACATACTTCTAGAAAATAGAATGAGAAACTAACATCTGCTACACATCCAACAAATGTCATGTGTTAACCTACTGAGCTCAGTTTTTCAGATGGATGAACTGATTTAGAAAAGGTAGACTGTACAAGACCACATACCTACTAATGGCAGAATGAAAATTCAAACACAGTCTGCCATGGCATTTCATGCTCCTTCCACTATACCAAAAATCTTTGCACCAGTAAGAACAAGTCCTATAAAGAGACATTAAATCTCAAGTACAATTCCAGGTCCTTTCAAACTATTTCTAATGATCGATGTATGACAAGTATTTTCTAATTTCCTTGAACTTTTTAATCACAGAGCTAAGGGCAGAAAGGCAAGAAATAAGGTAGAATATAAAACCCAAGAGTACAGACACTTCAACTGTCATGTTCAGTGTTGTAGGACTTGGTACTGGTACCTCACAGGCTTTCAGTCAGTATTTGTGCAGCAAAAAATGAAGCAACATGTGTCTTAACGCAGCTTCTTAAATCTTGGTACTACTGAAAGGAAGATAACAGACTCAGGCTGGGGACTCCTTCCATAGCTTTGAGTCACTCATTCAATAAGTATTTATAGTACTAGGTGCTGCAGGAATGAAAGAGATACAGTTTTTGCCTCCCAGACAAAACTTTTCAAAGAAAAAAGAATACTCATAAGCAATTTGTAATCATCTGTTATATACAGTCTGTTATAGAAGATATAATCTAGATATAAAGAAGAATCCTCTGATAAACAAGTTAGTTTTCAGCAAATGTTTTAAGTGTAAGCATTGAGGTAAAGAAAAAAAAGTTACAGAATTTCAGAGCAGGAAGACACCTTAGAGTTTGAGTTCTGTCACCTCTGTGCTCTCCGGTAACTCAGGGTAAAACTCAAACTCCTCCATATCGCACAGTGGGATGCTGACAGTTTTCTTCCTGCTCACCCATCTGGCTGTATCTCTCACCATGTTTTTTCCTCCCATTTTAGGATCTATACTTGTCCAAGGGCATCTCATTCTCATTTTACCCAAAGCCTTGCCCCATCCTGCATCTCATCCAGAGCATCCCTACATGCTACCTTCCTCTGGCATCCTCTGATCATCCACAGCATCATCTCAGTTCACTTCAACTTTGCTGTCACAGCACCTCTCCTTGAGAGCACATCACCCTCAGGGGTCTGTCGAACCATTAGACACACAGTGTGACCACAGTCTCTCTTACCGGACAGCCAGCTCCCTGATGGTGGGAGCCAAGAGTTGCCCTCTTTGGAGCCCCAGTGCTTTGCTCAGGGCATGGAACGGACACCTCAGAGATAAGCTCAATTGTCCAGAGGCAGATCTTATCAAGAAGGTATGAGAGACAGAAGCCAAGTCTTAAAAGATGAGTAAAATTTGACTAGAGAAGATACACTACCTGAATTCCAAACTCTAAGAAAGCGGGGAAAGTTGAAGGAATGCTTGGTGGGGGACTAGTCTGGCTAGAGCAGATCAAGTAGAGGCCAGTTTTAAAACCTGGGTTAGGAGGAGTCTGGTTTAGTAACCTAGAGAAATACAAGTATCCTCCTTTGAAGGAATTTCATCACATTAACCTTTTTATACACCTTGGCACTTTCTATGCCCTCAGCAATAGTCTAGGAGTTACCGGAGGATTTACGGTCAAGAGATGTTTCTATTTATCACACATCAACTGATTCAATAGCCAATACCTTAGAGAAGCAGCCAGATAACAGAGTACAGAAGAATACTATAAGCTTCATATTTAGCAGGGCAAGGACTATAGGTAAGGGAAGCTATGGGTAAGGTCTCCAGGGCATCATGGTTTGATTGTAAGCCAAGTAAGAGGCAAAAAATATACTTACATATATAATATACATACATGTATATATATATATATATATATACACACACACACATATACAAACATACACACACACACACATATATATATGCATGTATTGTCCAAAGACATCTTAGACATCCTGAAACAGATAGTCACAAACTATTAGTCCTTTCATTTATGGAAAGGCAATCAAAAATAGACCGTATTTTTATTCTAACATTTACAGGGATAGGAACTGAAACATTTCGTCGGACTAAGTATCGACTACCTCTTATGATACTATTCTTTTTAGTGAATAATATGGTTTAAATAGCTCAAGTGCTAATTAGTGATTTTCTGGAGAAACCTAAAGACGTTCTGCTGAGTGTGTAGGTGTGTGGATCTGTGCTACTGTACAGAAATAGGCAATTAATTACCTCAGTTACAGTGGAAGAGATGTGCTATTTTGCACATTCCCTTTCCATGATGCATGACATAGCTCTCTGAATTCTTTAACACAAGCCTCAAAGAAATGAAATTGCTAATCACAAACCATCTTGTGACATGCAGAGTGGCACCACTGCACATTTAATTCAAAATAAAGTTTTAAAAAGGTGGCAAGCATTCCACGTAAATATATCTAAGGATAACATGTGAAACCATACCTTGGAATTTTGACTGTTTCCCCAAAATTACATTTTAAAGTTAACAATGAAGCTAGGGAAGGTTCTACATGGACAACTTTTGTTTTAAATTGTTGCTTTGCAGCAGGAATCGTATTCCACTGTATGCCTAAGCCATCTCTGCACACATAAAGTAATGTGTCTTTTTTTATATACCATATTCATAAGAAGTTAAAAGATGTGATGCTTACTAAGGAGTGGAATCTTAAGTCAGAAAGCACAAGACAGGATGATGCAAAGATTCTTGATGGCTTGTCTTCAGTTGGAGTCACCCTCACCACGTACCTCAGTGGGGAGGAAATTCTGTCCTTTCATTGTCATCTGATGATCCCCCATGATCCTCATTCTGAAATGGCCTGTCTTTTCAGTGATTTATAGGTTTCTTTTTTTTTTTCATAAAACCATTTGCCACCCTTTTAAGATGCAGTATCTATAAACTTCTTTACCCTATTGGAAAAACAAGATTTTAGTAGTTATTTTTTTGGTCTAGTAGTAAAACTAGAATTGCAAAGGCAAAGAATGAACCAGAATGAACACAGAGATTAGAGTTTCTGGCCTCACCTCTGCCATCAAGTCTGTGTGACCCAGAGGTTGCAATAAAGGGTCAAAGTTCAAGCAGGACTGGAATGACTGAGGTAGGCTTGGTGGAAAAGGCTGTGAAAAATCCAGTTTTTTGACAACTTAAATTTTTCAAGAGAAGCCAGGAATATATATTTAGGCGAAAGCTCCCGATTTTTTAATTTGAAAACTAAATTTAACTAAAAATAATTGAAAGTGAACAGATAGCACATGTCAGGTCATGGTCCTTTTCTGGGAAAGGAAGTTTTATTACCTGTTCAGATTTAATACTACTTTGCAGCAAGCTGAACTATAAGGGAACTCATGGATTAGGACCATCACCACTATTAAAAGCTGTCAACATCGTTCTATAGGTTTTACAGATGCTAGAGAAGATACCATTTGGTGTTAGCCTCCTAACTGGTGTCTTGTTTATTCTTCATACAGAAGCCAGATTGATCTTTGAAAAAAGAGATCCATGCACATGACTTCTCCACTCAAAATCTTCCCATCACTTCTTCTGACTCTTACCACGCAATTCTAATCCTTCCCTACAGCCTGTGAGATTGTTTTTAAATGGCCTCACAGATTCTTTACCACTAACCTCATCAAGGGGTCAAGTCTCTCCCTGTCTTCTGACTCTGGGCTGGGTTTGTGGCTTCCTTTGATTATTGAAATGTGTCAGAGGACATTGTGAGCAAACTCTGAACCTAGATCTCAAGAGACCTAAAGTTCCTACTCTCGTCTTCCTGGAATACTTCTACCACTATGTGAAGAAAGCCAACACGAAAATGACAGTGACCTCAGATCATGGCCATGACCTCAGACAAGGGAGGGAGGACATTCTAGAGCCTAAGCTCTAACTAAGCTGCCAGGTGATGTCAGGTTATGAAAGACCCCAGCAAGTCCAGCAGAACAATCACCCGGTGAACCCACAGAATTGTGAGAATTATTATTGTCTTAAAACAGAAATATTACTGTTTTAAGACACTAGGTTTTAGTGTGATTTTCTATATGGCAGCAGATAACTAATACAGCCTACAAGGTACTGAATGATCTGACCACTGGATATCTCCCACCTCCCTATTTCAACTATTCTGGCCTCCTTGCTTCTCCTCAACCATGCAATCATCCCCCACACTTTGCCTGAAGCCAGTTTCCTCCCAATATGCACAGGAGTCCTTCATTCACTGAAGTCTCCTGACCACTCTGTGGAAAAGAGCAGCCACGTTCCTCTCTGATTACTCTCTAGCCCCTTCTCCTTTGTCAGTCTTCTTAGCTCCTTGTACTGTGATCTCAGCTGGAAATAGGTTTATTTATATTCAAGTCAAGGAAGAATGAAAACTCCATAAAGCTGGAAGTTTTCTTTACTTGTATATCCCTACCGCCTAGAACAGGGTCTGGAACCTAACAGGTGTTCAATTAAAAATGTGTTGGAATGAATTATTTTTCAATTCCTAGAGATTATTCTGTAGGGATTGAAAACAGAAAACATGTTCCTCATGTTGACGTTCCAGCCTATATGTAATACATTATCGGGAGTAAGAAAGAGCCTTAAAGAAAAAAGAAAACCTAAAAATCCTGCAAAATAATAGTGTCTATGTGTTCTTGAGTTTCTCTATGACATAGGAATTGGAGCTTCCTCCATGGAACTAATGCAGATCTTGTATTTATACTGAGATAAAAAGAATCAAGAATAATGCCAGTTTCTCCCTGGGATTCTTTTTCTAAAATGTCTCTGTACTATTTTTTCTGATCCCTAAACAAAATTGTGTGCTGCCTAAATCATTGTAGTATGTCAACACAGGTCACAATTTATTTTCCACTTTGCACCAACCCCGACCATCTCCCCTGGTTCTAAATTGTGGTTATTCACTTTGTATTGACTCTAACTGCTGCCTTAAAAAAAAAAAAAAAAAAAAACTCTTTTTAGAGTAGTTTCAGGTTCATAGCAAAATTGAGAAGACCGATTTCCCATAGACTCCTGTCCCCACAAATGCATAGCCTCCCCCATTATGAACATTTTCTCTCAGAGTGGTACATCTGTGAAAATTGATGAACCAGCATTGTCACATCATTACCCCAAGCTTATCACTTTTACATTAGGGTTCGCTGTTAGGGTTGTACATTCTGTGTGTCTGGACAAATATGTAACATGTATCCACTATTATAATACCATACAGAGAAGTTACGCTGCTCCAAAAATCCTATGTTCCACCTATTCATCCCTCACTTTGCCCTGGATGTCCCTGTCTCTTGCTTCAAACAATGTGGACATTCGTGAGCCCTAGGAAAGGCCCTATCCACTGAGGAGGCATCACACAAGCCAAAGAAATTAAGAAAATATCCCCAGCATCTCTGGCTTTCACTTCACAAAGGCAGTGGGTCGACAATGCATACAAAATGCTGAGTATTCAGTCACTTTGCTTAACTTAGAATCTGTTCCTCTTCAAACCAGAGACCTGGGTGTCATGCTTGATTCTTCCAGGGAGTTTTCTTTTCCTTTTCCCTCTCCATTTACTTAGCAAACCCAAATCCAGAGGCTTTAACATTTTATTTTTTTTTGTTTTGTTTTTAAACTTTTGTTTGTGTTTAAACCTTTTTAAACTTTCTTTAGAGAGAGAGAGAGAGAATATGAACATACCAACAAACACGAGCAGGGGAGGGACAGAGAGAGGGCAAGACAGAGAATCCAAAGTAGGCCCTGGGCCATGAAATCATGACCTGAGCTGTTCGAAATCAAGAGTCAGATGCTTAAGCGACTGAGCCACCCAGGTGCCCCAGAGGCTTTAACTTTCTAAATAGGCATGTAATCCGTCCCTCACTTTCTTTCACTGCATCCACAAAACCACAATCAAGGTGTTCATTAACTCTTGTCTGGACTGTCCTAACAGTTTCTTACCTGATATCCCAGGCTTAAGCCTTGCCCCCACCTCTAATTCATTCACAGCTGCCAGCAGATGATGAGGGAGGAAAGGATTTAGCTATTTGTCTTCGTCTTCTTCTTCCTAGAATCTCAAGATGTTCAACTTTACATCCACCATGCTTACCTATTTCCCTATGGGACTAGAATAACCCCTTAGAGAGTCTGCAGGGAACTTTTCTTATATATTTTCTTCCATAGCTTTTTATCCTTTTGAGAGAATACTTCCTATCAGAAAAACCCTTGAACATTTATTTATACTTTCACTTCTGTTTTACCTTCATTGCCCACAAACAGTAGGTCAGAATCCCATTTTATGAAGTCCCAGAGGGAGACATTGCTTCCTTTCTATTATCTGAAAATATAGTGTTTCAATCTTAGTCTCTCTGGTGGCCTTATTTCTTCTCCTTATTAGAGTTTTCCAGTGTTCTACTTTACGTCTTTATATCTTGTTTCCTTTGGTTTCTATATATATATATTTTTTAATTTGGTAGTCCATTGTATCAAAGAGTTCTATGTAACAGCCTCAGATTTTCAGTTTTCTGTATGTTTACTTTTAAGTTATTAGAAGTCCAATTCTCTCTTCGTAAAAGGTTAGAAATACAAAAATAACCGCAAGTAAAACTCTGCTTGGGCCTCTAGGGTCACATTGAATTGGGAAAATATTAACTTCTTTCTGTTGATGCCTCCAGGGTCCTAGATATAAGTGAGGAGGAAGATTTTTTTTTAAGATTCTTTTTAGCTCTGCCTTTTATGGAAGCACTATGTATGGAGCTTTCTTCTGTCAGGTTGTATGTAAGATTTCTGATTTTGCTTTCATTGACTTTATCCACTAAACAGAGACAGAATTGTCAATGGTATGGGGAAAAAATTACTTTTAGTTATTAGATCAAGTTTGTTACTAAATTTGCTGCAAACAATAGCCTTTTGTATCTAAGAAATACTTTGAATTCAAATACTTTCACATATTTCCATTTTGAAACCCTTGAAAGTATACCATTATATTAAATAATGTGTTTTTAATACTACTTGGTTCCAGATTTCTGTGACAACTGAAAATTCAATATGCCATTAGTTTATTGACTATTTCTTGCTAAAGTTCATGATTACTTACTAAAACTATGGCAAGTAGCTGTAACTATTCCATTTGAATCTGCATACAAAGGTTATTTTCAAATGGTAAATAGCAGGGTTTTTTCCTTGCCTACCATCAAACAACTTTTAATTAGCCACTGTTCTGGTCACTGTTGTAGTTCTATTAGAGAAGGCTACAAATATCCATATTAGTAACAGAAAATATTTATAGAACATTAGGATTTGTTTGACATGTCTGATAAAGGGTTAGTGTCTGAAATCTATAAAAAGCTGATCAAACTCAACACCCCAAAAAACAAATACAATGAAGAAATGGGCAGAAGACATCAATAGACATTTTTCCAACGATACCTGGATGGCTAACAGACAAGTGAAAAGACTCTCAACATGACTCATGATGAGGGAAATACAAATCAAGACCACAGTGAGATACCTCACACCTAGCAGAATGGCTAAAATTAACAACACAGGAAACAACAAGGGTTGGCAAGGATGAAGAGAAAGGGGGACACTCTTGTACTGTTGGTGGGAATGCAAACTGGTGCAGCCACTCTGGAGAATACTATCAAGGTTCCTCAAAAAGATAAAGATAGAACTACCCTACAATCCAACAATTATGCTATCAGGATACAAAAACACAGATTCAAAGGGGGTACATGTATCTTGATGTTTATAGCAGCACTATCAACAATAGCCCAACATGGGAAGAGCCCAAATGTCCACTGATTGACGAATGGATAAAGATGGTGTGTGTGTGTATCTACACACACACACACACACACACACACACACATGCAAATATTACTCAGCCATCAAAAAGAATGAAACTTTGCCTTTTGCAAGGATGTGGATACAGGTAGAGTATATTATGCTAAGTGAAATAATTCAAGCAGAGAAAGAAAAATGCTATAGAATTTCAGTCATATGTGGACTTTAACCAAACAGGTGAACATAGGGTAGGGGGAGGAAGAGAGGGAAACAAACCATAGGAAACTTTTTTTAATGTTTATTTATTTATTTAAAGAGTGTAGGGGAGGGGCAGAGAGAGAGGTAGAGAGAATCCCAAGCAGGCTCTGCACCCAGTGCACAAGCCTGAAATGGGGCTCAGTCTCATGACAGAGGTCATGACTTGAGCAGTTATCAAGATTTGGATGCTTAACTGACTGACCCACTCAGGTGCCCCATAAGATATTTTTTTTAATATTTATTTTTTTAACATTTATTTATTGTTGAGAGACAAAGGGAAACAGAGCACGAGTAAGGGAGAGGCAGAGAGAGGGAGACACAGAATCTGAAATAGGCTCCAGGCTCTTAGCTGTCAGCATGGAGCCCAACACGGGGCTCAAACCCACGAACCACGAGTTCATGACCTGGGCCCAAGTCGGATGCTTAACCAATGGAGCTACCTAGGCGCTCCAGCCCATAAGAGACTCTTAAAAATAGAACTAACTGGGGTGCCTGGATGGTTCAGTCAGTTGAGTGTCCGACTTCAGCTCAGGTCATGATATCACGGTTCATGGGTTCGAGCACCATGTCGAGCTCTGGGCTAACAGCTCAGAGCCTGGAGCCTACGAGCCTGCTTCGGATTCTGTGTCTCCCTCTCTTTCTGCCCCTTCCCCGCTCCGTCTCTCTCTGCCTCTCAAAAATAAAGAAACGTAATAATTATTTTTTTTTATTTTTTAAAAAAAATTTTTTTTTTTCAACGTTTATTTATTTTTTTTTGGGACAGAGAGAGACAGAGCATGAACGGGGGAGGGGCAGAGAGAGAGGGAGACACAGAATCGGAAACAGGCTCCAGGCTCTGAGCCATCAGCCCAGAGCCCGACGCGGGGCTCGAACTCACAGACGGCGAGATCGTGACCTGGCTGAAGTCGGACGCTTAACCGACTGCGCCACCCAGGCGCCCCAATTTTTTTTTTTTTAAATAGAACTGAGGGTTGATTGGGGGAAGTGGTCGGGGGATGGACGAAATGGGTGTTGGGTATTAAGGAGGGCACGTGTATTGAGCACTGGGGGTTATATGTAAATGATGAATCACTAAACTCTCCTTCTGAAAACACTTACATTGTATGTAAACTAGAATTTGTTTTTTAAAGTGCATTTATCTTGAGAGATAGACAGAGAGAGAAAGGAAAGCTCACACATGTGTGCAAGCAAGCCAGGGAGAGCCATAAAGAGAGGGAGACAATCCCAAGCAGCCTGTGTGTTGTCAGCACAGAGCCTGACAGGAGGCTGGATCGCAGACTGTGAGATCATGATCTGAGCCGAGATCGAGTCTGAGGCTTAACCAATAAGCCACCCAGATGCCCCGAGAATTGAAATAAAATATTGAAAAAACCCTCAAAACATTAGGATTAGTTGAAATTCAATTATCATTGTCAAAGTTATGTACCTTACCCTATACTTTTGAATCTTTATCCACATCATCCTTCTTTGGGAAACTGATTCACAATTAGAGTTACTTTCCTTCAGGAAATAGCCTAAATTAACACTTTACTGGTGCCTTTACCCTAAAAATTCACCTTTACATCATCTACTGAACTTAAAGATATTCATTCCTATGAAGGCAGTGGAGAAGATAGGTATGTGAGGGAAGTTGGTTTCAGGAGAGTCATACCACAAGATGTTTGTTCTCTGGCTCTAGGTATATTACAGTATAATGACAGCATCCTCTCCCCATCCCCCCCCCCATATTCCCAGCTGTCTTTGGAATATAATGCCTACAAAGTCTACCCAGAAAATGTAACACTTTTCATTGAAATCTTTGGTCTAAGGCAAAACCACAGGTACCTCCAGTAAGAGGTCATTTTGCATGGTTGTAGGTTTAGGCTGGGGACGAACAAGAGAGAGCCAGAAGTTGGAAGTCACCTAAGAAAACAAGAGTACTGTGGATATAAAAGATCAAACATGCATTGAGCCTCCAGGGTCCCAGGCTGTATGCTCAACTCTTTCATATCCTTTCTCTCACATAATCCCCCAAACAATTCTGTAAGTATCTATTCCTATTTTGATTTTGTAGATAAAAAAAAAAAAAAAAAAAAAAAAGTCAAGGACCAGGGAGACCAAATACCTTGCAGCTTGTTCCTAAATATCAGAAATCTCAATAACTAACCTACCCTTTATTCAGGCTTGTTTAAATATAAAAAGTATACAGGAAGATCATTAAAAAATTTACAAATGTCTGGCTAACTGCCAGAACATTTCCCCAAACACTGAACACTCCAGGTCAACAATTCTCTCTAAAAGGTAAATGTTCAATGAACTGGTGACTTTTTTTTTTTTTTTTTTTTTTTTTTTTTTGGCTACCAACATCACCCAACTATATAAACTCAAACTCAGCATAGCAATTATCTTTTAAGAAAGGATTCCCAGATGATTAACTAATGCCTGCTGCCAAACATAGCTGAATAGCCTTTATCCAACAACAACAACAACAACAACAACAACAAATCAGACCTCTTTAAAGTATGCCAAAGGTGCTTCTATAATGTTTCCTACTAACATTTCTGATTGTGGTTTTATTCTTTAAGTTGTTTATGCTAAATCAGTATTTGCTGCTTTAAGTTATAAACATGTAATCAACTCCAACTTGTACAAGAAATCTTTTTGAAATATTACAAGATCAGATTCATCGTGTGAGTTGGCAAAAAAAAAATTAAGCGTATTGTTTTCAATGAATCACATTTGGATATATGCATACAGTGCATCTGAACATATTTACATAATTTAGAATTACGCAATTTCTCCATGAATAAAAAACTTACAGCTTTCAGTATTACTTTAAATCTTGTCTTCATTGCAGTAGAAAAAAATTCTTTTCAAACTAAACCCATTTGTTGTACAAATAAAAATGCTCTTGCTTTTGCCAAGATTTAAGAACAGAAGACCTCATCTAACTCTGTGTTTTGTGCTCTGTGTTTTGTGAAATGACAATTACATTTCTCACATATGGAGATGTGTCAGTAGAAAGCACAATGGGGTCACCATGCTACCCTTCTTTGAGATGAATGAAGCATGGTATTGATCAAAACCATGACTCTTGTTGATGATGAAGTGTTTTGTTTTTTTGAAATCCCCCCTAAGGTGTTATCAAAACAATGTAGCTTCTAAATGTATCTAATTAGATATGAAGTTAGACTTCCCATTTCCTAAGCTTAATTTTCTTATCAAAATAAATTTCCAAGTACATGAGGTAAATAAACTTATTTAATCTGATTGTAAATACCTAGATTATTTTGTTCTGTATCTTAGAATCCAGAGACTCATTGAGCTTCCCTTTATGTTTTTATCATATCTGTAAAGTCAACTTTGTTACTGAAAGAAATCCTTAGTAATAGGTGTGTTCTCTTCCCCTACCTACAAACTATCTGCCTTCTCTTCAAGATATTGTGTGAATAACTGGAAGTTTTATCATCTTACTATCTACGACCTCAGGGAAGTCATTTGAATTATTACTACTTTAAAATAGGATAGCCTCTTTCTCCCCTGGCACTCTTATTCCCTAGACATTCTGTTAAAAGTTGCACCTTGTTTTAAACATAAAAAATGCTTTGATCTCTTTGTGAGAATAAGGTATAGGATTTCTAAGCTCTTTTTAACCTACAAATTCTGCATTGTAGGTTGGTGGAGTACAAAGCCTTATGGAAGTTCAAGGGAGTAAGATGAAGTCTAAGAAATGATCTCTCCTATAAATGGCCTTATTTTTTAGTGAGAATAGAAAATGTTATTTTTGTCCTCAAAAATCATTTAACTTTCTTCCAGCCAACTAAGTACTATTAATTCCTTCTCGTCCGTTATGGTTCAAGAACTCTGGGTAAGATAGATTCCACCCTCAGATGCAGATGCCCTCTCTTCTTCCCTCCTGGATCTAAAGTTGAAAGAACTGAAGACCTCCAACTTACAATTATCTCAAAAGTATGAGAAAGGCTATCGGGAAAAGACACCAACACCATGCATGCAAGAATACAGAGGTAAGCCATGGGACAGCGATTCTCCATACTACTGCTGCATGGAGTTGGCCCCAAACTGGTGCTGCCTTTGACTTTAAACAAAAATTGTTATCAGTTACCTCCAATAAACACATTCCTATCTTATACATGTATTAAAAGCTCAAGAAAAAAGCAAGTGATGAATAGCTGTTCACACTGTATTCCAAAAGATGTTAAAGAATTTTTAGTTCCATTTATCCCTCTTCCACTCATGCATCCCATCTAATGTCCCTATTTTGAATTCAACCAGTTAATTTGAGCAGAAATCTATTTTCACTCCATACAGATTGCTATTACCATTATTGTACAGAACACTATTGGGGTAGTATAATCCACTGGAAATTTAGTTTTTGCATAAAGTCAGTTGGGACAATATTTTAATTAAAAAAAAAAGTCTTGAGAGGGAAATTTTGGTTCCTGAGCCCTCAGTAAAATGTAGTTGTATTTAATAGAAGCATTTTAAAGTAACTATGTAGAATGCCAATTAATCATGAGGTAGTATCTTCCAAGAGGACTGAAAGAGAAGGAGATGAGAGAAAGGACCTTTTTTCACTTCTTAGCTCTATAGCACTGGTTCTCAACCAGGAAAAATTTACTTCTTAGGGACACTGAGCAACGTCTGAACACATTTTTCATCATTACAACTTCAGGCTGGGTAGGGAGGGGGAAGGAGCAATTGGCATCTGGTAGTTAGAGACCAAGGATGTTGCCAAGCATCCTACTATGTTGAGAAAATTCCCCAGCAAAGAACAGTCCTCTGTCCCACATGCCATTAATATGGAGGTTCAAGAATCCTGCCTATAGATTATTCCTTACGGTTCAAATATTTAGTTGGAATAAACCTGTAGATAAGATTTACAAAATGATTAGGCAGAAATAGAAATGTTGCACACATTTGGTCACAGACAACTCAGCACAGTCCCTCTTAGATTATAATTTTCTACATGTTCATTTATTAGTCAATTACCCATTAAAGCCATTTTATTGTTTCAGTCTTCCCTTGTTGTCTAGTAACTGTTACATAATGTATCAATGATGTAACTGGCATTGGTAGGTTTTGTATGGGTTTTCACAGGTCTCTGGTATGGATTGGCTATGTAGCCTTATGATTTAAAGGGGCTAGTTTCAATCGGGCCATTGCCCTTATGATTTATATAGGTATGATGCATCTATGACCTTGTACTAGGCCTTCAAAGCTAAATCAAATACTCCACCTACTGTGATCTTTCCTGTATCTAAACTCATAGGGGAATACCCTAATCCTACCTATTAGTCAATGGAGAGGTTTCTTTGAGGCAGAATTTGTGGAGAGATTTTTCTACAGTCAAGTTCAGAAATGTGGCTATATTAAAATGGAAGTCAAACACCACAGTCATTAAAATAACAACTGCTGTTCAGTTTCACAGAGTTCAAGGACATCCATAGCCAGAATTAAGCTTCTAGTAGACACCTTTATGTTGTCAAAAACAGTCTAATTTTATACAACTTTTAGACATTACAATATGAAAGATTATTGTTCTGTCAAAGGATCCTATGCCAAGTTCTCAATGCTGTCTGCCCACACTCACCCCAGCTCCCTCTGTGCTCTCTCAAAATAAACATCAAAAAAATCTTTTAAAAAATTAATTCTTGAGATAATAGAAAAAAGTTCAACTATAGTATGTCTCATAAGGAGATTAAATCACTTCCTGTTGGGGGGACAGCAGTAGCACCTGAACACACATGGAACAAAAGCATCAACAACACTCAGTAATAACACCTGAGGAAGTTTCTGAAAATTGGTCCAATAGAAATTAACGTTCCTCCTGGCATTTTCAATGAACAGCATAGTACTTTAGCATTCATTTCAGTTACATATTGTCAAATGAAAATACTTCTTATGCAATTTTTAAATTCTTATTAGTAACAATGGAAAATTCACTAGCCCACATAAATTAGCAGTTTCTATCCCCTATGGAAGATTATAGGTAATAAAATGCTAATACTTCACAACTCAAATTCTATTATTAATGCCCTGAGCAAATAATTCTGCTGTTATGGGTCAAAGCCCAACATGAGATAAGTTTATTGTTCGCTCTATCTTGATTTTAAAAAATGACACTTTTGTGTGTGTCTACCTGTCCTCGGTTATAGATGAAGAATTAGAACGAGAACATCCATTTGCTTAGGGTTACCCATTGGTAGCACTGGAAAAGAGCTGAGATAATAAGACTTGTATTAGATACAGAAGAGTATGATCACAACGAAATGATCAGAGTTACAAGCAGTTATAGCTGAAAGAATTCCTATTTGAACATACTTGTTTACAGATACAATGGCAGGATTAGTTTTATTGATTTTTATTTTCTTATTCCCTTTTCTCTTTGCAATAGGAAACCGATTTTATTAGAGGAGATAAGGGTTTTCATCTTACAGAGGTGGATCTGTGTAGATACGTTTATTGTTTAGCAGGAAAAAAAAAAAAAACACTATGCTATGCTAGCTTTGCCATTGAAGCTCAATGAATATAGACAGTGTAAGCTTACTTCATGGACTACGGATGTTCAGTTTGGTTCAGCTCTTCCGTACCTGCCATTTTCTTTAAATCTAACATATTAAAAATACATTTAAATTCACCATTATACTTCACAAAATAGCAGTGTACTTGCACCCCAGCTGGGAAAACATCTTGTTATAGGTAGGGTCTTGGCACAGCATAGTTCTTATGACCGAAGATACCCTACAAATATTACCTAGAATGGTGGTTCCAAATGTTTTAGCAAGCTCACGGTGCTGGTCTTTTTTGTCTTCATTTGTTACTATAAAATTTCTCCTTTTGTGGATAACAAAGGACTCCATCATTGGGTGGCAGCCGGTAAACCATTCAGTTTCTCTGGGTCTTCAACTTCAGATATAATTTGGGGCATTGGGTACGTTATTGGACCCCAGTCTACAGCCTGAATTCTCACCCCAGGTTTACCTGTTACTACCAAGGCTTTAAATGTAGTTTTCTTTTCAGGAAGGTACGTGAAAGGCTATTCCAAGTAAAAGGTCTGTTTATGTGAGAAAGTAAGTTGAGACTGCTGCAGCCTAGCTTCTTGCATGTGGTAGGCTCTCAACAATACTGAAGGACCAAGTTAGTGAACTTGAAGAGAACACCCACGCACTCCTTAGATAAATTTTGGAACCAACAGTAACACCCACTGTACCCACCCACCCAGCCCACCACAGATAGGTAAAGTTTGCTTACATCAAACACAGACTAGGACAAACAGAATATAGTAGGTGTGTCAAGAGATAAAGACCTAATTCCATCATAATACATTTCAAATTCTGTCATCACTGATAAGGAAGAAGTCTCCTATATTACAAGTGTTCTAATGCAGGTTCCTCCATCATGTGTTCTCCTTGACTGGACCAAGGAAAAATATCCTCTCCTATTTTGGACATTATTCTTTATGAAATTAAAGTACCAGCTGCTTCTTCAGAATGGGCCCACTACATTTTGTGCTGCCCATTAATTTTCCTTTCATTATGAAAATTTTCATCAGTATTTTATTATGTTTTAGTTTTTATTATATTTTTCTCTATGTAGCTCTAGATCTCTCTCTACATATACACACACATACCCACGTACAAGTATGTTTTCTCCACAAGTATTTTCAATTTAACATGACCAGGTTTCAGAGGAATATTCACAGCCCATCAGAACCATTAGGGTTATTGGTTCTGACTTCAAATAAGCAAAACCAGCCCTATGCTGAATTGAGCATTAGTCCCTTCTGAATTATTGTGTAAATAAAACATTCTGAATTCATAGATGATAGTTGACAGTGGATTTAGAAAAACAACAACAACAACAAAAAGATAGCTGTGGCAGGACAGTAAGTTTAGGTTAAGAGAACAGTGCCATCCCAAGGAGAGTCTTGGGGTTTAGAATTAAAGTGAGCTGGAGTGGGTACCTCAAGGTTGCAAGTTCAACCAGGCAGGGAATGAGAGGTTCAGATTTAAATACAACAGGCCTGGAGACAGAACAGTGACAACAGGGCATCATAGCAAGGTGTTGCCCAGCATCACATTAAAAGCCCAGAGCCCACTGTATTCAAAACTCATGCCCCATGCTTCAGGCAAAAGATGGAAGATATGGACCACTGATCCACTGTGCACCTGAGTCTGTGAACACCACACAGAGCTCCTAGACAGATTGGGATGACCAGCACTACCTTCAGGAAAACATATTCATACAAGACATTGCCAGTCTTGCAAGGTCACTAATCTGATGGAGCCAACAGTCTGCCCACTACCTTATCCTCAATTTGTAATCCTTACATCTTACTTTGCTGCCCAGAACCAGATTTCTCTGGGCCCAAGGTATAAACTGGTCAGAAAAATCCCTTAGACATCAGCCATCCCTGTACCTTACACTCTCTACAATTTAATCACTTAGCCCCTGCCATTCCTCAGGCCTCTGGAGTCCATGGAAAAGGCTATTTTTCAGGTCCAAGTGTGGGTGGCCTGGGTCCGAGAATCTAAGTGCACACATTAGTGCCTGTAGGCTATGCTGGAGCCTTTAATCTACTCTTCTGTAACTACTGTTTATATTAAAAATGGTTCAAATTTCATTTCTGAGCCCCAGAAATCAAGGACATTTAACTCAGTAGCATTTTAGAACCAATAGTTGGTTTTTAGTTTTACAGCTGAGATAAATCATATATACTATATGCATTTTTGTAACTGATCCCTAGAACGAAGGCCAGAGCATCTCCAATCCCAGAGCAAAGATCTGGGATAGGATACAGCAGAGTGAGAGGAGGCAGAGGTTGACAACTGACAGAACCACCCCGTATCCTCATCCTCAGGAGCCATTCGGTTATTTGTGATGAAAAGTTCTGCTTACCTCCTCCCTAAATAGTTTTTATTTATCATTTGCCAATCACCGGGCTCTTCTCTCACTGAATGGCCTGAGATCAGTCCTCTGTAGGGCAGCTTGGAGAAACCACACCCTTTGTGCCTAACTACCTGCAGTATCAGCAACCTTTTAGTCCAGAATGCAAGAAGACAGGGAAGCTCTACAATGCCAGTTTAGTGGTAGGGGCTTTTCCCATAGCAGAGATCCTAGGTACTCCCCCCAAGGTTCAAAGACTCTGATTTGCTTCTCTGCTCTACTTGGTGGCAGAGGGATCGTTATTTTAGGAACTGTCTATTCTCTAGGCATAAGCACCTGGCAAGAAGATAGATTTCTTTCCTTATTTTCCTTCCTGGTTTCAGGAAATAAGAGGATGCTCTTCTAGACAGAGGTAAAATTATTTTGCCATTTCCCTTATTTTTAATGAAAATCTAAGTATGTTACCATCTCTGATGACAACGTTAGTAGTATTTCTCACGTAGCTTCACGCTCACAGAGCCATGCATGCTTCTATTTGAATGGCTTTCTTACATGCAGGCCCACACTCCCTCCCTTGAATAGGTTTGGCTCTCCTAGGCTTCAGAAATGAATTGCATGAATCACATATCAACCAACATATCCTAAGTCTTGCAACACTTCCCATATTCACAGTTCAGAAGCTAACCAAACATAATTGTAAATTACAGGCATCTACAAGAGATCATTATCTTTCCAGAGTTAAGTTCCTCTTGGGAAACTATTTTTACTCAAATGGTTCACTGGAATGGATTCCTCTACAGAAAATATGATAACATCTTAATCCATCATTAACTCATTGAATTTAACTTCAGCCTTGATTTGAGCAGCAATGAAACCAAAGATTTAACACATTATGCTGATGTCAGAGACACTTACAGCACAAAGGATCTGCTTTACAATAAGAGAATGATATATATCTCCTTGGGGTACTAATCAAGGAAAATCTTGCAACTGGACAAAACATAACCAAGTATGCTGACTGCAATATTTATCAAACTTTCCCAAATAAGTAAGTCAACAAGTTATAAAACTTCCATTTCCAGCCAAGATAGAACAGGTGGTTTACCATCTTACCTCAAGACAAAATACACCTTAAAAAAATGTTTAAGACACTGGACCTAAGGAAATGAAGGACAGTAAGCTCTGAGACACAGGAGGCAATAGGAAGTAAAGATGGCTCCAGCATGGTCTTGAGCCAGTTTCCAGGCCACTGAGTTGACAAAGGGGAAGCCAAGTAGAGCCTGCTGCTCTTCCTGCTAAGACAGTGCCCACAGTCAGAGGAGAGAAAGGCAGCATAACTTTGCAGGATGAGACATTTAAGAGAGAGGAGCACAGATTGAGAACTCAAGATCTGCAGAGGGTCCCTTTGTAGTATTCAATAGAGAACTGTTAGCACACACATAGGAAGAAACTACTGAAGCCAGGAAAAGAACCCTCTGAAAGGATTAGAGGAAACGGTGAGCGGTACCTACAAGGGGCCAAAATCCTGACTGTGACCATAGCCATACTGGAAAAATCCTATAGGTGTATGGGCAATGGGACTCGGAATTGTTTTGTTTTATTAAAAAAGAATAATTACCCTCACTCGCTTAGGTATTGCTCTGGTCCCATATAATGAGTTTTAAATCTAAGTCCCAAGAAGATCAAACTCTTTCCCAATATCTTAACTGAATTCCATAAAAAAACTTAGAATCTTTATTCAAATACAAAACAGTCAAAAATTTAACCTATATTTCAAGTAGAAAATTATAACCTAACATCTACAGTCTGACCAATAGTACTTCATATTATACCAAGAGATAGGTGGTAATACTATGTTAGTTCTCAAGAAGCTTCATCATCTAGTAGGGAGAAGGGTGGCAGGTATTATTGTAAAGCTATGTATAGTGGGACAGCACAGACTGAAAGTGGTAATTCCATGTGGAAAATGCTTTTGCAAGGGCTCTTGCCTTAAACAGTGATGAGTCCCTCACTTTACCTCAAGCAAAGTAGGATTTATTGAAATGTGGTCATGGATTAGAAATGGTAGCAACCAGAAAGCCACAGGAAGCTGGACAGTATCTCCAGAGGCATGGTCTCTTACTTATGGGGTCTGTTTATGCCTACATACCTGCTCTATTTTCTTTATGGAGGGTCATCCCCAGGACTTCAGCTTGCATGGAACAAGAGGGCCAGCATAGCCACAAGCCATGACCTGCCTGCTCCTGTAGCTACAGGTCCAGTCTGTTTCACACATCCCCCAAAGACAATGCCTGGTAGGCCCCACTCAGCTTTTTGAGCTGGACAACACCATGCACACCATTAAGTTAGGTGTTTTTGTCCCATCAGCTGTGACATCAGTTTTGGACAGAGTCACTTAGGCAAGGGCAGATAAGAATTCCTCACAAAGGATGAGCTAAAAAGATGATCAGCCATTTGCCAAGTAGTTACAGGAGACAGAACATTCCATGCAGAGAAACGCAAAGCTATGTGAATAGTGCTTAGAAGATACCTTTCTTCATATTGGCTTCTTTGACTAGTAGAAAAAAAAATACACTTTTATGCAAGTCAGATCCACATCTGGTCTATGTGGTCCCTTCTTTGGTATGTTTTTCTTACAGAGATGGTCTGTTCAGGGTTCTCCCAGTTTAGTGAAATCCATTAGAAGAAGAAAACATCCAGAACACTCTGCACTCTGGCTGGTCAGACCAAATCTGAAGAATTCTATTTTATCTGGGAAGCACTTCACTGAGGAATTGGCAAAGTAGGCTGGATTGACAAGTAAGGAGTTGACAAGTAAGAAAACCATATTTTTAACAGTGATTGAAGAAACTAGGGATGTTTTGCTTGAAAACAAGTAATTAGCAGACACTACCTGACAGTTGATTGAGAATATCTGAATAGCCCTTCAGGTTAAAAAAAAAAGGCCAGACTGAATCTGATGATACTAGGAGCAAAACTCCATGTGATAAAAGCGATTGAAAAACAGATTTCAACTCCATATTTAAGAAAAAGATGAACAATTACACAAATATAGCTATTAAGGAAATGAGACTTGGTGATCCATGCTATGCCTTTAAAATCAAAGACTAGACTATAGCTATTATCTAATGTGGCAACTGAAGAAAAAAAAAGAGACAACCCTGTAATTGCTTTTGTCACAGAGATAATACCTAGCCAGAGTTTCTTGGATTGAACCATATTTAGTGAATTCAGAAAATCAATGTTCGTTCTCTTTAGGGTAAGAAAATTTACACAGAAGAAGTTGTTTTTGTTTCCCCTCCCACCCCCCACCAAAAGCAATCAGAGCTTTGTACAGCAAGTTTAGGGATATAGAGAATCAGTTGATTACACAACTATGTATTTTGCAGCAAGGGCCAGTTTTAAATGACCCAGTTCTGAAATCAAAGCAGCTTTTTTCCACAATAGAAACTGACTCTACGTGCTGGTAATGAGATAGTGAGCCTTGTTTACATTCTATTAAAATAACTCCCAGAAATTTGCGGCACCTAAGTGGCTCAGTTGGTTAAGAGCCCAACTTCAGCTCAGGTCATGATCTCACAGTTTGGGGGTTCAAGACCCTCATGAGGCTCTGCGCTGACAGCTCAGGGCCTGGAGCCTGCTTCAGAGTCTGTCTCTCTCTCTCTGCCCCTCCCCTGCTCGTGCAGTCTCAAAAATGTTAAAAAAAAAAAAAAGTTTAAATAATTTCCAGAAATGTAAATAGAACAGGGGGAGCCTGCTAATGGAGGAATGAAAGTTTATTTGATGTGGTATCACTTTTATAATTAGCTATGAAAGTCCCTGGCTAAAATCCACTACTTCAACCACTTGGGAATCCAGGTCACTATTACCTTATCAATCCTGTACACCTTCCCTAACTCTGACAATGTGACTCTCATTCTGGGGAGCTACATCCTGATCCTACTATTTACTTCAAGACTTATTTAGATCTCTCTGTGCCTCGGTTTCCTCATCTGCAGAGCGGAAAGGACATAGCTTCTTTATTACATAATTTTAAGAATTCAGGTTTACCGCATATAAAACATTCCACATATTTCTCCCTGTTTACCATCCTCAAGGCATACTTCCGTTGAGCCCAAACTTAACTAAAAGGGGTTTAGATAATATAATACCAAAGAAAAGACAGCCTACATTCAAATTTGTTTTTTCAATTAACAGTGAATAAAGGTACTTTTCAAAATTATTCGTATGTAGTTAAGATTTTCGATTTCTTTTGCTATTTGTGTTTTTAACTTTCTTCAAATGTAAAGATAGCCTATTAATTTGGATATAAGAGGAGGTTTTCTTAAATAAACTTAAATTATTTAAGTGTTAGAGTATTCTTTTAACTCTGAAAGTACCTGCCTATTCCCCAGATCTGAATCCCTCTGGTCGTTATTTAGCCTCTCATGGGACAGAGGATCTAATTTCAGCCCCTATTACTGGAATTCTGTGATAGTCCCATCTTTTTCTATTGGCTACCTTTGTTCTAAAGCTGGGTTTCTTTGGCACAAAGTATCTGACAGACATGCCTTTTTCCATTGTTAAGAAAGAAAAGTTTCCAAGACAAGTATGTTCAAAAATCATGGTGAAGTTTTGAAAATGCATTGCTCATTTCCCTTATGCCCGGCACATGTGTTGGTCTGCCCACCAAGCAAACTGGTATCATTAGGCCCCCAAGCAAACATGTGCCACGAAGTCTCTTTATCTGGTGCCACCCAGGCAGGTTCACATGGTGAGCTGGTGATCCAGGAATTTGGTAATAATTTTCAGCTTTGTCAAGGCATCAGTCTCAGGAGCACTTAGTAGAAACTATAAGATTGTTTTTCCTCTCAAGAATGTGGTGAACAAGATTATGACCACCCGGAGGTATTTGCTTGTGCGTTAACTCTCCTAAGTATTCAAATCCAACATACACATGTCATTTTACTAGAAGAAAGCCCTATGAAAGTCTATTTACAAACATAAATGTCATCTATAACAATTTCCTACAGAGTAAAGCTATCTATTTCCTGACTTGTATGGAAGTAGAAAAAAGCATGATTGTGTCCCATTATGTTTTTAAAAAAAAAAAAAAGAAAAGTGAATGTGTGATATTAGAAGGAAAGTTTTATTTTTCACAAAGAAGAATCCAACATTCTCTCGTGCCTCCAAGTTAAAGGGGCATCCTGAGTATGGAGACCACAGAACATTTGAATTCATCTTACTTCCAACTAAAAACTCTCTGCTAGAAGTGCCTGGGTGGCTCAGGTCATGGTCTCATGGTTGCTAAGTTCCAGCACCGCATCAGGCTCTGTGCTAACAGCTCAGAGCCTGGAGCCTGCTTTGGATTCTGTGTCTCCCTCTCTCTCTGCCCCATCCCTGCTCACACTGTGTCTCTATCAAAAATAAAAGATTAAAAATAAATTAAAATTACAAAATAAAATAAAAACACTCTGCTAAAATAATCTTCATTATTGGGAACAATTCCCCAAAAGTTACATTTTATTTCAGCATCAGAGACATGTTCACATAAATTACTTACATACAAGTAAAGGAGGAACCATTTCATAAAGAAAACATTGAATTATTTTTTTCTTAAATTGCAGGAGTGTTACAATTCATTTATGTTTTTCAGGGAACACAGGTGAACAGCTTAAAGAAATAAGCTAAAAAACTTCTGTCAATACAAGAGACAAGGATGGCTGGACAAGCCTATCTTTAGTTCTAAACACAAAAATTCTGAAAAAAAAGCCTATTTAAGAGCAAGCAGGTACCAAGCTCAAAATAAAGGACCAACCCCCACCCCCGCTCCCCAGTATCATAAATGAAGAAAAAAAATTAACGTTTTATTTATTTTTGAGACAGGGAGAGACAGAGCATGAACAGGGGAGGGGCAGAGAGAGGCAGAGACACAGAATCTGAAGCAGGCTCCAGGCTCTGAGCTGTCAGCACAGAGCCCAACACGGGGCTCGAACTCACAAACCGTGAGATCATGACCTGAGCCGAAGTCGGCCGCTTAACCGACTGAGCCACCCAAGCACTCCTATAAATGAAGAAATTAAAGCCAGAACACTTCAATCTATAGCTGAAGGCATGGCCGGCCACAGGGATTTTAGTTCTTGATTTTTGCTTGGGTGGCCCGGGCCTGGATTTGCAGTGCCCACACACAGACATCAAACTGGGTCTCAGGTCATGGAAGGTGGAAGAGCTCAAACAGAAAGCCTTCCAGTCCCGTAGAGAGAATTAGGAAACTTCTCCACTGAAGAACCCCGGGAGAGAAGTAGGGGCACAAGAAGTCTAAGTCAGGAGCCTGGAACATGAAGCTGGAAAATTAAACTGGGACCGCTGGACCCTCTGGGACCCAGGACAAAGAAAAATCAAACTCCGTCTATTCACCACTGTTGGGGAACAAAATTGATTCCTGAATTTGGAAGGGGGTGTGAACTTAAAATATCCTGGGATTACAAAGCATAGGAGGAGATCAAACACCATGAAAGAGAATCTGATTTAATAGGATATTAGCACCATTACTAAAAATAAGTATCTAAAAGGACTTTATATAAGATAGTGAAAAACAAAAAAAGACACAGAAACAGATAAAAATCTAAAAACTCAATGGGTAGCTTAAAAAAAAAGTAACCTAACAAAATCAGGAAAATGCAAAGTTAGTAATTAAGTACCAAATGCTACTTACCCAAATACCAAGTGCAAATTATGACAAGTTGACTGTGGTTATGGCAGTGGCATAGAATTGTCTTTTTTTAAATTTTGTTAAATGTTTTTATTTTTGAAGGAGAGAGACAGCATTAGTGGGGGAAGGAGCAGAGAGAGAGAGGGAGACATGCAGACCTAAGCAGGCGCCAGGCTCTGAGTTGTCAGCACAGAGCCTGATGCAGGGCTCGAACCCACGAGATGTGAGATCATGACCTGAGCCGAAGCTGGACACTCAACTGGCTAAGCCACCCAGGTGCCCCTAGAATGGTCTTAAGAAATTTTGGACTCACAAAAGGTATACAAAGAGTACACAGAATTCCTATAAGCTCTCAGTTAGCTTCTTCTAATGTTACATATTGCCTAACCATAGTAGAGTCACAGAAACTATCAAGTTAACATTAGAATATCATTAACAAAAATATAGGTTTTACTCAATTTTTTTGCACCTTTCCCACTACTGTCCTTCTGTTCCAGAATCCAGTCTATGATACCACTTCACACTTAGTTTTCACATTTCCTAATTCTCCTCCAATCTGTGACCATTCTGCAGCCCTTCCTTTCTATAACCTTGATACTACTTAATATTGGTCAATTTAAAAAGTGTCTTTCAATTTTCATTTGTGTGTTGTCTCACATATTAATTTTAATCACTTCTGTTAATACCACAGAAGTTATACTTTTCTTATAAAAGAATCAAAGGGTACATGATGTCAATTTATCTTATTACGGATATTGACTTCAATTGGTCAAGTTGTTGTTTATCCATTTATGCATTGCAAGGTTACTACTTTTCCCTTGCTAATTAATACATATCTTGAGGAAGATCCTTTGGGACTAGGCCATCATCCTGCTTCTCCAACTATTTCTTACCCATTAACTTTTAGCATCCATTGTGTAGGTTTTCTGCCATGATTATTGCTTTGTTCTAGTGGTGGCTTTCTATTCTTCCCATTCCTCCTACATGAATTAGAATTCTTCTGCAAGGAAGAACTGCCCATTCCCCTCTCCCATTTATTCATTCAGTTATTTATCAGTATAGACTTATTATTCTACAGATGATATAATATAGACTTCTCACTTTATTTTGTATTTAGCCATCTTGTAGATTGGTTACTATGTTTTTGCACTCTTCCCCCATCTTTGATGACTTCCATCACATAAGCCAGGCTTGTAACGTACCACTTCCAGAACCCCTGGTTGCTTTTATTGGCGACTATTTCGTTCATGGAGAATTACACTCTGAAACATCGATTATCTTTGCCAATTTAATACAGGTTCACTGTGGAAATTGTAATTTATAATTATCTTTCACAAGCCAATAGCATACAGGAGGTCTCTTAATAAGCTATTAAATAATATACTTCAAGCCAATGATGAATTAATTGCAGTATTGTTCCAGGCCAAGGAGAAAAGAAAGAGTCCAAATTTAGTTGAGTTGCACCTTTGTTCAAGCTAGTTCTCGATCATGTTAGTCCTTCCAACTGAAAGCTTGGTATCAGCTGCTGGCTTAGGTCCCTCGCTGCTCAGAAATGTAGCTAGCAGGCAATGACACTGGTGTTGGCAGTCAAGATGTGCTGCTCTGAAGGTTATTATTCCAGGGACCATGACACGGTTTGCACCACTGCTTATGCGAAGCAGTCTTGCCAAAGCAGGAACAGATGTTGTTTCTCTTCCTGAGACTGCTGCATGGTTTAACACCATTGCCATCCAAGAGTAGCCTGGCCACAGCAGAATCAAGTATCTCAAAAAAATGCAGAAAGCTATTTAGATCAGTAAGGAGTAGCTGTGCCCAGATTGATCATTCTTGGAAAGTCCTCACAAATTCCTGGTATTTAAAATCAATTATGTTACAGCGACTCTTCTAGATGTTCTTATGGCTAAGTCCCCAGTGGCTCCCCTACCGGTTGGGCTACTGAGTGCTTATCAAAAAGAGATGTCAGTGACAACACTCCCAACACAACTTGCATAATGTCAACAAATTCACCTTTAAAGCTTCCCTTAATTCATAAACAAGTGGGTTTAAAATCCTAACAAACCAATACATGGAGAATGGCATTCAGAATCCAAGATATGGATCTCAATATCCTTATTCCTGAGTGTCATTGACCTGTCAGCCTCAATAGAGCTAGGGAAACTGCATATATACCAACCCATGGCATTTTTTTTTTTTCATCTCAAACTCCTCCCCCTATGCCAAAACAACAAAAATCCAACAGGAGCTAGGAAACTCAAGCCTAAAACCCAGAAAATACATACAGCACTATTAATAATATAACCCCCTCAAAAAAAAAATCAAAAACCGTAAGACCAAAACAAAAATTCTGGAAGACAGGAAGAAACCACTAACAACTACAAGACCCATATGGAATAAGTATCCAAGCCGAAATTGAGAAGGTCCCATACCAGAACAAATGGTGGACCTAAAAAACAAGAGATATACAGGATTACTAATAGGTGGTCATGAGAAAATTTGAAGAACCAGCAAATAGTTTAAATATGTAGCAAAGGGATTTCTAAAAGGTAAAATGAAATAACTGATCATAAACGTGTATCCTACTGGTAGCATAACTATACATAAAATCATTTCAACTGACTTTATGTTTTTTAATTTTTTAATGTTTATTTTTGAGAAGGAGAGTCAGAGTGAGAGTTGGGGAGGGGCAGAGAGAGAGGGACACACAGAATCCGAAGCAGGATCCAGGCTCTGAGTTGTCAGCACAGAGCCTGATGCAGGGCTTTAACTCACAAACTATGAAATCATGACCTGAGCCAAAGTCAGACACTTAACCAACTGAGTCACCCAGGTGCCCCAGGTGACTTTCAATCACAATCTGTGTATCTCTAAAGGCATATGATCTAAGAACCAAAAGAACTGAAAATAAGTTATACTGTTTTCAAAACTCACTTGGTTGGTGATAGAAGAGCAATATCAAGACTAAGAATGTTTGTTGTACAGGAGTTGCACAAAGCAGCTGTTCTGAAGATCAGGGTTTTCACTACAAGAAAAGGGAAGGACACATAAGATCAACGAGTTTATGTGAAAACCATGAATGGTCCTAATTTGAATTTAAATTACTAGAATACTTCATGCATTTTGAGAATACACACTTCCTAGCTCTGCTCAAGGAAAACAAAACAATACACTGAATATACTTAGCACTCAGATTGGGATCTCTAAATAAAGGAAACAGCCTCTTGAAGAATTAGCTGATTCTAGAGTTGGGAAGAAAAATTAAAAGATGAACCTGAAATTTCAGAGAACTGAGGACATGATCAAAGGTTAAGAACTACTATACTTATGGGGCAAAATAGAGGTGGACAGGGACCAAGAAAGCTCTCAGACTGATTGACTAGTCTTCTATGGCCAAAGACTGAAAAATTGGAGCATTAAGAATTCTCTTTAACAAACACTACAGAGAAAAACAGACCACATTTGTCAACTGTAGAGGAAAAGGAATAAACTTATTTACCATTTCTCTAAATAAGCAAAGAATCAAGCATTTAAATTCCCTTTCCTAGGGGCTCCTGGATGGCTCAGTCTGTTAAGCATCTAACCTCAGCTCAGGTCATTATCTCGTGGTTCATGAGTTCAAGCCCCGCATCAAGGGTCTGTGCTGCCAGCTCAGAGCCTGAAGACTGTTTTGGATTCTGGGTCTCCTTCTCTCTTTGCCTCTACCCCTACTCATGCTCTTTCTCTTTCTTTCTCTCCCTGTAACAAACAATTTAAAAGATAATAATAAAGTGTCTTTCCTATTCCAAATATACCTCAGGGTAATCAAAGAGCTGATGAAACCAAGGTTCATTTTATAGAAATATCTTGCTCCATAAAAAATTAAGAATGTTAGAACCATAATGTTTGGCAACTTCCAGGGAACTAATACCAAGAAATGATTTTGAATACCTATTAAAAGTTATGAAAATTAGACCAGGCATTCTAGCTGATGAAATTCTAAATCACTATCTGTGAAATAAACTTGCCTCTCCAATAATGGAATTTTTCATTTGACAGTATGTAAAATCTAATTGCAATGTACAGGACATACAGGGAACATATTAAATGACACCATGAAGATACAATCAAATCAAGTATTTAAGAAACTCCTTAGGAACAAACAATGACCAAAGTTCATCAGAAAGAGAGTGATATGTATAGATGGAGACTTATGAGATCTATCAACTAATTGCATTTATGGAGCTTACTTTAACCCTATTTCAAAAACTAAAAACTAAAAATTTAATTTGAAAAATGTTTACAGTGACCCAAAATACTTGATGACATGAAGGACCAATTTTTATGTCATAATGTTTATGAAGAGAATTCTGTTTTACAAAAATATATGCTAAAATGTGTTTTCTATAGATTTGTAAGTCTTAAAATTTCTAAGTCTATAAATATCTGTACTCCTTATAAAGGAAAACTGTATTTCCTGTTCTTTGACCAAGTAGATGCACTGATGTTACTTTCATTGTTGAAGAGACCTAGACTGGAGGAGTAATATGATGCAACAATCACAATGTTCTATAAAGTTGAAAAGTGAAAGTTGCTAAGATATTTAGAGGATAGAATGAAAAGGTCTGAGTTGCATCCAATAGGAATTTTAAAAAGAGAAAGTTAAAGACTATGACTAATGGAGAAGTTACCAATACTATGAAAAAAGTAGGCTTCATGTTAATGAAGCCCAATAAATTCAGAGCAAAAACTTCCTGTCTAGATACATTGCAAGAAAATTCTAAAAGTCTAATAGAAAAGTAAGAGACCTGGGGCGCCTGGGTGGCGCAGTCGGTTAAGCGTCCGACTTCAACCAGGTCACGATCTCGCGGTCCGTGAGTTCGAGCCCCGCGTCGGGCTCTGGGCTGATGGCTCGGAGCCTGGAGCCTGTTTCCGATTCTGTGTCTCCCTCTCTCTCTGCCCCTCGCCCGTTCATGCTCTGTCTCTCTCTGTCCCAAAAATAAATAAAACGTTGAAAAAAAAAAATTTAAAAAAAAAAAAAAAAAGTAAGAGACCAAAGAGAAAAAGGAGATTACCTCCACGAATGAAATAGACTGACAGCAGACTACTTATTAGCAACAGGAAATGCTAGAATACAAGAGAATACCACTTTTAAAATGCTTAGGAAGAACAAAGGTCATTGATTTTTTTTTTAAGAGTTTTTATTTTAGAGCAGTATTAGGTTCACAGCCAAATTGAGAGGAATTACATGAATTCCCCATATGCACTCTGCCAGCCTACATGTATAGTCTCCCTATTATCAACATCACTCACCGGAATTTTTTTTAAACCAATGAACCTACATTAATACATAGCCTCACTCAAAGTCCACAGTTTACCTCAGGGTTCACTGTTGGGGTTCTACATTCCATGGGTTTTGGACAAATATATAACCACATGTATCCACTGTAGTATCAGAGTATATTCACTGCCTTCAAAAACCTCTACTCTGCGCATTCATCCCCGTCCAACCTCTGGTAACCACTCATCTTTTTGTGGTTTCCCTATTTTTTCCTTTTCCACATCATCATGTAGTTGGAATTGTGAAATATGTGGCCTTTTCAGATTTACCTCCTTCACTTATTAATATGAATTTAGGCTACTTCAATATATTTTTAGCTGTAAAAAACACTGCAAAGACAAATAGAAAAAACTTCATTGGAGCAAAGTGTTCTCAATGGAGTCTAAAAATTCCAAGTTCGGCTAATTTGCAAGAAAATAAGCCACTGAGGAAAAGTCAGCCAAGCAAGAATTGACATATGTAATCTTCAGCTATTGGAAATTTAAGTTTTTGGGATACTGAATATGAAAAATATTTACGAAATTTTTTCTTCATGTTTTTATTTTTGAGAGACAGAGTGTGAGCAGGGAAGGGGCAAAGAAAAGAGGGAGACAGAATCTGAAGCAAGCTCTGTGCTGACAGCAGAGAGCCCAATGCAGGGCTCAAACTCACAAATCGAAATGATCTCACGGTGTGAACTGAAGTCAGATGCTCAACCAACCAAGCCACCCAGGTGCCCTGCTTTATCAAACTTGACAGAGTAAGAAAAAACTAAGCAGACATTAAAAATGTCTAAGCAGACTTGCAAAGTAACATCTTTTAGAAATCATAAATTGAACTTTTCAAAGGAAAAAAATGTGGAGCAAATATCACATTATAGATGAAGGGAGAATGGTTGAACTACAGATCTAGTGATTGGAGAGTGGGTAAAAGAATCAAGTAACAAGGTCTGGTATAAATAGGAACTGTGGAAGAAATAAAGAGAACAAGGACAAGAGGACAATTGGTCATTTCATCTGCAACAGTGAAAGAAGGAAGTCATTTTTTAAGTATATTTTTCAGAGAGAAAGAGCACACACACATATATGGGAGGAACAGAGAGAGGAAGCAAGAGAATCTCAAGCAGGTTCCACACTGTCAGCTCAGGGCTGACACGGGGCTAGATCTCACCACTTTGAGATCATGACCTGAGCCAAAATCAAGAGTTGGATGCTTAACCAACTGAGCCACCCAGGAACCCCAATAAAGCAATTTTCAAAATGGACAAAAGAATAATCAATCTAGAATTGTGTGTCCTACAAACTTGTCTTTCAAGAAGGAGAATAACTCCAATTTCATATAAACGAAAACTTAAGGAGATCTGTACCAACATACTGGAATATAGAAACTGTACTTTGGGAAATGAGTAGTTTAGGAGAAATAATCTCAGCCTATTAAAAGAGAAGTTTATCAGATTGTATAGAGAGACATACAAAACTTGACTGTACCATTCACAAGAGACCCCAATAAAATTTAAGATACAAAGGAGAAAAAAAATATGAAAAAGGACATTAGGAAACTTTGGGGATCAATGAATATGCTTATTGTCTTGATTGCAGGGATGGTTTCATAGTATATATGTATGTCAAACCCACCAAATTACACACTTTAAATATGTGTGGTTTATTGAATGTCAGTTATACTTCAGGAAAGATGTTTAAGAGAAAAATACAATAGGAAATGATACATCAAGCAATTATTAACAGCAATGAAGAAAATAGCTCTTGGCAAAATTACATGAGACAAAAATGACTTTAAGGCAAAAATTATGAGTGGTAAAACCAACTATAATAAATGTTTGATTCCTGTTAAACATTGTATGTCTAACTTATAAATGTATATTGATTTAAAAATATAATGCTGTATGCACAAATAATCTCAGTATCTTTTATACCTCAAAATATAAAGATATATTGACAAATCCCCCATTATAGTGGAATCTTTCAATATATCACTCTAAATTCACATCTTAAGTAGACACAAAATTGATGAGGATTAATAAGGTTGATTTCAGGAATATATGTAGACCTCTACAGAAAAACAAAAACATACTTTCCAAACACACCGAACACCCTTTACTAAAACTGACTTTAGCGCTCAAGAGAAACCTTTTTACTGATCTTTAACCTACAGAACATATTCTCTAATCACAATTAAGTTAGAAATTCATACCAAAATAAAGACAGACCACTTTAAGTTTTATCAACACAATTCTAAATAGCTAATGAATCCACAAGTCATAATGGAAAGCATACATAAAACAGGAGTTAAAATTATACAAAGTTTTTCAAGCGTACAATATAGTGTTTCAACACTTCCATAAAACACCCAGAGCGCATCACAGGTGCCCTCCCCTTCTTCGCTATCACCTATTTACCTCATCCCTCACCCACCTCCCCTCTGGTCATCATCAGTTTGTTCTCTATAGTTAGGACTCTATCTTGGTTTGCCCCTTTTTCCCTCCCTTTGCTCATTTGTTTTGTTTCTTAAATACCACGCCTGAGTGAAATCATGGCATTTGTCTTTCTAGGACTTACTTTACTTTGCATAATACTATCTAGCTCCATCATTGCAAATAGCAAGATTTCATTTCTTCTTATGGCTGAGTAATATTCCAGTGTGTGTGTGTGTGTGTGTGTGTGTGTGTGGGCACGTGTGTGTACACACCACATATTCCTTATCCACACCTCAGTTGATGGACACTTTGGCTGTTTCCATGATTTGGCTAGTGCAGGTAATGCTGCTATAAGCAGTGTTAACTGAAATTTGAATAAAAACCTTAAGAAATTAAAGAATACTGGAATAAAATTTTAAAAAATAAACCTATACAAAGTTTTTGGAATACAGTGAGAACCATGTTGTAGGAAATGTGTATCCCTAAATGGTCATATAACTTCAGTTTAAATTTCAGAAAAAATCCTAAGACAATAAAGAAAAAGCAGAACCGTGTGAACTACACCCCAAAATTTAGTATTGAGAAAGCTAATTACTTCTTTGAAACAATAAAATAGATAATTCTCCAAAAAGAGTAGTTAAGGAAACTGTAAAGCATGAAAACTTAAAGTAGTAAGACTACAGATGGTAGAAATTTTAGAAGTCACTAAGAGTGAAAGAAATCCTTTGGCAATAAATCTGAGAAAAGAATATCTAAGATTTGCTGCAGTTATCTTCCCAAATCAAACTGAAAAAATAGAACAGTGTGTTTTCTTAAAAAAAAAAAAAGTGCTTTCTATCAGTAGTTAAAAACAACCAAAAGTACCAAAATAAAAACTGGATGATTTTACAGGTGAGTATAAACAAATATATGTTAAAAACTTATGCAAATTTCAAAGAATAGAAAAATGAGACTTTCCCCATTTTATGAGAATATAATCTTTAAAATGTTTGAGAGAGAGAGAACACACGTGTGCGAGTGCACACAGCGGGTGAAGAGCATAAAGAGGGGAAGACACAGAATCTGAAGCAGGCTCCAGGCTGAGCTGTCAGGACAGAGCCTGATGTGGGACTTGAACTTGACAACCATGAGATCATAACCTGAGCCCAAGTTAGATGCTTAATCAACTGAGCCGCCCAAGCACCCTAAGAATACCAAATGTTAACAAAGATGCAAATTAACTGGAATTTATATGCTCCTCGAAGGAATATAATTGATATAGTCCTATGACCCAACAATTCCCTCCTGAGTATATATTCTTGAAAGATGTTCTCACATATACACAAGAATACAGAGAAGATAGATTTATAACAGCATTGTTTACAATTAAAAAAATCGAAACCTGTGCATCAGAAAAACTGATAAATTCATCCAAGATACTATCCAGATTAATATGAAGGGAGCCAAACAAAACATTATAAATATTTTACCTATGTTCAAAGAAAACAAATGCATTATAGAAGTACAGAATTTTCTGAAGGCAAATAGTATAAAAATAACATACATGTAAATACTTAAGTAGATAGGGTATACAGACATCTAGATATGGACATATATCACTTTTTTAATTTTTAATTTACATACATGTTAGTTAGGATATAGTGCAACAATGATTTCAGGAGTAGATTCCTTAATGCCTCTTACCCATTTAGCCCATCCCCTCTTCCCCAGCCCCTCCAGAAACCCTCTGTGTGTTCTCCATATTTAAGAGTCTCTTATGTTTTGTCCCCCTCCCTGTTTTTGTATTTTTGTTTCCCTTATGTTAATCTGTTTTGTCTCTTCCAGTCCTCATGAGTGAAGTCATACATATTTCACATTCTATTTGTATTTTATTTAAGTGTATCTATGTATGCACATATAAACATACTAGTACAAGTACTGAGAAATAGGAGGAAAATATGAACAAATTCAGGGCAATGCCACACAGGGAGAAGAGGAGAGATGCAGTAAGAAGTGGACACAAGAAGACTTCAGCTCTATTGGCAATGTTATTTTTACATCAGCATGGGTAAATGTTCTGATGAATCTTTATGTTGGTGTGCCTCGATATTTTGCAAATTTTTAGATAAAATTGAAACATGACAAATACTTGCCAAATTCTAAACCAAAGGCCCATATCAGGAAAAAGAACATCTTTTGGCAAACCCATTCGTAGTATAAAGTGAGTCATTTTCAGTGTAAATCAGACATTATTTAGAAACCCTGAATACATACGTACTGAATAGTTTATCTCCAAAATACACAGAGCAAAAACTGGGGGAACTTGCTAAGAGAAATTGGTAACTCTTCTGATCATCAAGTTTTATACCCCTCTTTCAATGGATAGATCAGAAGACAAAAGAATTTTTAAATAGAATTTTTGAATAGAATTAACAAGCCTGTTCTAGTTATGCGAACTGTATACAATGTAGTATATATACATTGGCAAAAGTTACATAGAAAACGTAACCAAAAATTCATGTACATTAGGGTAAGAGTCATTTCTAAAGTAGCTATAAATAACTCTTAACATCTACATAGAGGAGAGGATAAAACTTTACTGAAGGATTAAAAAAATCACATATATATAAAATGTTGAGAAGACACTAGAAGGATGGAAGTTTTCTTAAAATTTTCACACTCAATAATCTAGTATCAATATATCAGCTGTAATTTTCATGAACCTTGATAGGTTTATTCTAAAATTCACTGAGGAAACCAAGGTCCCAATTACCAAGGCCTATATTGATGCACAAGAATGAGAAGAGTTGACTTGCAACACCAGGGTTAACCACTGGTTCAGGAATAGACAAGGGGACCAATGGAACTGAAGAGAGAACTGCCAAAGGCTCACAGCAATATAGATAGAATTTGCTATATGAAAGCACGGACATAAGCCAGTGGGCTAAGGGTGGCATATCCTACAATGCTGAGACAACATACATACAGGTTAAGGATGATGCAGTTTAGTAATTTACCATACTTAAAATCTGGAGCGAGTCAAGGCATAAAACTTTAAAAGTTCTGTTTCCACATGTGTACATAAATATGGAATATTTTTACTGTCTGTCAGTAAAATGAAGGATTTAAGAAACAAAAAGCATCAAGAGGGAAAAATATAAAAATAGTTTAATGTTTTTAAAATCTTATTTGTAAGTCCCATGTACAAGGTTAAAAAATAAACCACAGATTGGGGAAAGATATCAGCAATGCATAACACACACACACACACACACACACACACACACACACACACAGATTAATGCTATCAAGAACAGAAGTATTATAGCAAAATGGAAAATAATTCAATTATCAAAGATTAACATACAATTCACTGACAAGCAAACTCAGGTTACTAAAACATGACACATCTGTCTTGTTGGGTAGATTTCTAAAAAAATATTAGAAAACATTTCACAATTTATCAAATTGGCAATAATCTGACAATATGAAGTATGATAAATTTATGAAAATAGGAACTTATGATTTAATGGGAGAGTATAAATTCTTACTACCTTAAAAGCAATTTTTCATCATCAAGCTAAATGTTCATTTCAATTCAATTTGATATAGAGTTACTCCTCCTAGAAAACATTCATACAGGTCCTGTAAGTGGTCATGCTTACATGATCACAGTTTTTTTTTTTACAGGGGAAAGATTACCAACAACCTCAAGAGTCACTAATAGGAGCATGGATTGTTAGTGTAATGATACAACTGAATACTATATAAGAGGTGAAAGGAATATAGGAAACCTACACATCAGATTGACAGAATTCTAAAAAGTAAGGTTGAATGAGAAGTTACAGTAAGGGCAGTTAAAGATATATATAAAAACTATTCTATGGACACATTATTGGAGTACAGTGTGAAGACTGAGCAAGATGAATAGACAAACACAGTAGTGATTTCCACCATGTGGTCACCACGTCAAGGAGGTATGAGCGATCAATAAGGACCAGCTCCAACCAAATCTTCAATCTTTCATCAATTGTAAAAACTTGAACAATAAATGCTAGCAATGTTAGCATTTATTAATCCTGAATGTATATATGGCCATCTGTCATAGGACATCTGTTGCATGGGTGTAAGATACTATCTGAATACTACTATATGAATGAATAAAGGCTATAAAAATATTAAAAATTTGGCATATGGAGTGTCTGGGTGGCTCCATTGGTCAAGTGTCCATCTGCAGCTCAGGTCATAATCTCACAGTTCGTGGTTTCAAGCCCCGTGTTGGGCTCTGTGCTGACAGCTCAGAGCCTGGAGCCTGCTTCAGATTCTGTGTATATCTGTCTGTCTGTCCCTCTCTGTCTCTCTCAAAAATAAACAATTTTTAATTTGACATGCACTACATGGATAAATCAAATGAAGAGATTAGTATTTCATTATCTAGTGTTACTTTTTTCTGATTGTAAGGAACGTATATTGGGATTAAATAAAGTATGGTCAGGGATTAAAGTGGTATCAGAACACTGAATTCTGACCTCAAAAACAATATTAATGTAACAAACTTTGGGGTGCCTGGGTGGCTCCGTTGGTTAAGTGTCCGACTTCGGCTCACATCACGATCTCACAGCTGGTGAGTTTGAGACCCGCATCCAGCTCTTCGTTGACAGCTCAGCACCTGGAGCCTGCCTCGAATTCTATGTCTCCCCCCACACCCCCACGACCCCGCCTCTGCCCCTCACCCACTTGCACTCCCTTACTCAAAATAAACATTAAAAAATTAAAAAAAAAAACAAAAAAAACTTAACCAAGATCTGCTCTGTGGCCCAGAACTGATTTTTTAAAAGTTTACAATCACCTACTAGAGTTAAAAATGCACAGCGGTCAAAACCTTACAAAATATCAAAGAGACAGTCATATAAAATAAAACTGAGCCACTATCTTCTACCTAACACACACACACACACACACACACACACACACACACACACACACACACACAATCAACTTAAAAAGGATTAAAAATTTGAACATGAAGGCCTGAAAAACCATAAACCATTTCCTAGAAGAAAACAGAGGGGTAACCTCCTTAACATAAGTTTGAGCAAAGATTTTTTGGATTTGACAAAACCAAAGACAAAAAAATGAATGCGTGGGATTACATCAAACTAAAAAGCTTCTGCACAGTCAAGACAACATACAGAGCGCAATACTTACAAGTCATTTGATAAGGGGTTAATACGTAACATATAAAGAACTCATACAACTCAATAGCAAAAAAAGACAAATGGCCCAATTGAAAATCGGCCAAGAGAACTCAATAGACACTTTTCCAAAGACACAAAGATGGCCAAAAAGTATGTGAAAAGATGTAAACATCACTAATCAGGGAAATGCACATCAAAACCACAAGATACAATCTCACACCCAGTAGAAGAGCTGTTCTCAAAAGGACAAGCCATGACAACTATTGATGAGGATGGAGAGAAAAGGGGGTCCTTGTGAACTGTTGGTGGGGACATACATTTGTGCAGCCTAAGCAAAATTGTGCAGCCTAAGCAAAATCAGTTTGAAACACTGAAAAACAGTTCCTCAAAAAGTTAAAAATAGAGCCACCATATATTCCCATAGTTCCACTTGTGGGTACTTCTCTCAAGGAAACAAAAATCACCATCTCAGAAAATCTGTACTCCCAGGTTACCAACAGCCTTTCCTGTGAATGCCAAGGTATGGAAACCACCTAAGTATTTTCAACAGATAAATGGATAACAAAAGTGTGACTATACATACACATAGGAATTGTATACAACTATAAAAAAAATCCTGCCTTTCCAACAACATGAAGGTATTATGCTAAGTCAAAATAAGTTTGATAGATGAAGACAAATACTGTAGGATCTCACTTGCATGTGAAATTGGAAAACAAAAACAACATTCTAGACACCAAACAGATTGGTGGTTGCCAGAAACAGGGGGTGGAGGAATTAAGGTAATGGGTGAAGATTTTCAAAAGGTACAAGCTTCCACCTGTGATATTAATAAGTTCTGGGATGTAATGTACAGCAGGGGACTATAGTTAATATTTTGTGTATTTCAAAGTTGCAAAACAAGTCAATCTTAAAAGTTCTCATGCACACACACAAATGTAACTTTAGAGATTATGGACATTAACCAAGCTTATTGTGGTAATCACTTTGCAATACATAAATTATGTTGCACACCTTAAATGTTATATGCCAACTCTATTTCCATAAAACTGTGGAAAATGTAAAAACAATATACAATGTTCTGCCTCCAAGACCATCAGTCACCAGCCTGCCAACAGAAGTGCTTTTGCATGAAACTCTTCATAGCAGTAGAGACATCAGCAGAGGTTTCCTGGAACAATACTAGAATTATAGTTGTCTAATATTTGCTACTATTTAAAATTAGGAAATCTCATACCACAAAAATGCTAAATAGATCTAGAAAGATTCAGATTTATATTGACAAAACAACATCTATAGAAGCAAATGTCATTGGTTAATTCCTGACTTCATTTTAATGATCATTTAATACAGTAAGCACTCCCTCCCTCCATGAAATTTTTAGTCATTTGAATCTTAGAGCCCCACTCTGTCTTCTTTCGTTGCTTCCTTCCTACTTCCTAATCTTTAGATGTTGAAGTGCCACAAGGACAACTGCCAAGTTCATATCCCTTACTGAATCTCTCCATTGATTTTCAGACCCATATATTCAGCTGCCTATCCCGTATTTCCACTTGGTTATCTAGGTCATGCACCCAAGTGAACTTAAGATTTTCTGCCTCCACATCAAGATGCTCTTTCTACAACTCTTCTCATCTCAATCGATAGCAACTTCATTCTCCCAGTTGCTCATATCAAAAAACCTGAATGACTCCTTGACTTCTCTTCCTCCTCCCACATCCAGCAGCAAACAACTTGACATCCACAGTGTATTTAGAATCTGACCACTTCTCACCACCTTGATTGCTACTGTATTTGTTACCACCACCACCACCTTCTTCTGGGAACTATCATGACATCCTGGTCACATAAGGCCATTATTCTCTTCAGAATTCCCATTAGTTCCTTCTTTGTCAGAAAAAGTTCAAGGATTTTGACTGGTCTCCAAGACCCATTTGTAACTTGTTCCCCCCCTCCCTTTTCCTTGAGTGTCACCTGCCTAAGGCCTTTGTACATTCTGTTTTGTCTAAAATGCTCTACTTCCTGGATTGAAGCCATCACTTCCAGGGACTTTGAGAAATCTTTCTTAATCCTCCCTAAAATGGCAAGTATGTAACCATTTTCTGCGTTTTTTTTCTTCTCCTCCAGCAATATTCTTTCTCAATAATTAGTAATTGGATAATAAAAAGTAATGGTCTTTCCCCCAATGGCCAGTGTCTAGAAAAGTTCCCAATAGGTAGCAGACACTGAATATTTGTTGAATGAATAAAATGCCATGAATACTTGATATCCATATTAGTTTGCCTTTAATCATTTTTGTTTTGCTTTTTCGATTTTGCTTTTTCACTTTTCATGTAATGATCTTCAATGAGATTTTATATCCTCAAATGTTATATTCGCTATGCTTTTGCACTCCTAGATATATATAGCCAATATGAAAAGCAATATACTCTATTCAAAGATTTTGAAACCTAAAAAGACATACCAAAGACACTATGTAGTAGTGTTTTAACATAGTACAAAACGATTAGTGAATGCATGGGTTTATACCTGGATTTTATATACCTAGATATAAACGTATATTACAATTCAGATTCTTTATAGGTAAGAGTTAAACATTCATACATTTTTTTTTCTCCATTAGGGAAAAACCCAACCTGGAAGAATACCTAGAAAGAAGTCCCATGACCTACTTTTCCAAGTGGTACTACATAGGTACCCTGTAGTCTGTTGTGAGTAACAGTCATGCAAAACCACTCTGGATGACACAGCAGATTCTTACCAGAAAATACTGGGACATAGGGATGGGAAGGCAGGTCTGACCTAATTTATGAAGGATGTTGAATCCTAGGCTTTTCTTATTCTCTGGACCCTATTGTATGAACAGCGAGAATTAGTGTCCACGAATTGTTCAAATGATTTGTACATATTATGTAATGGACCTCAGTGCAAGGCCACATAGGTTATACAGTGCACAACTCCATGCATTTCCAGTTACATTGTAGTCCATGGTATATGCTTGAGCTGTATAATGTGGCCACCCTAATCAGGTAAGAGAAAATTTCGCAGATATTAATAAAAATACTTAATTTCAATAATCTAGGCACAAATTTGGAGTGGTTTTTTTTTTGGGGGGGGTGGTATGGAACAGGAAGCTGAGTTAGGCTACTATTGCAATTGTTTGCAAAGAACATAAGGGTCAGATTAGAGTCTAGCAGTAGGAATAAAAAGGAAGAAATAGATGACAAAGCCATGAATCAGGAAGCAGAAAAACTGATGACTCAGACACAGGGAGGAAGAGGAAAGCAACGATAGTGTCTAATACAGATGACTTTGAGAATGCCTCACAGGAAGAGCTAGGATGATGAACAATGTTAAAAGGCAAGGAGATAAATTTCATGCTTGATATATTGCATGTGGGGCAGAAACAGAACTGGCGGATATCTCTTCTGATTCCCAAAGACTTTTCCCCATTGGTTTATCATCTTCCATGAAAAAAATTCTCATTTTCATTTTACTTTACACTTCTCTAAATCACCTCTTATGCTTAACATTTTGGTCAATTCAAAAAGATAATCATCATATGAAGTAATTTTACATTTTCTCCCCCCATGCATTAATTTTAAATGCTTAAGATCAAAACCATATATATATTTGAGGAGGGGGTAATCTATTGCCCTCAATGAACTTACCTTGAGAGCCACTGTGCTGGAAACCTCAAGTTTTATTTATCTATAGCCCTATAATTAGGTATTGTCCCTGTTTTACAGGTGAGGATTATCTAAGAGAAGTGAACCAGATTCCCAAGTCTCCATGGGTAGACAAGTTATGGGTTCAGTTTCAAGTCTAGATCTAACTATAAAGGCCTTCCTTGTCCACTCGCAGATAGTATCTCAACATGGATAGTTCTAAAGGTGTTGAGAGGCTGAAAGAAGAAAGTAGAGGCAATACTAATTTTTCAACTTTATTATCCTTGTTGTCAATGTTGTAGGATAAATTTGAACTGGGGAATACTAACTGAAGCATGTAAGGTGATAAAATTATACTTCATTGGGTCTTGCATGCAGGGAAGCTTATCCACAATCTCCAAGTATCATTGAAGTATTCACTAGTTAAGATCACTGAGTACCATCTGTTCCAGTCGTTTAAGTTACCTCAAGTATTATTCAGATTGGGTTTCCTCTAAAGCAAAACCAAGGTAAAATATCTGGACTAACTAGTCTAAGTGTAACAGACTTCATAATAAGTAGGCCAACTAGACTAGATGACATTCTCCATGTTGGCGAACTGATAAAACTCCTTTGTAATGGAGACATGAGGTATTTGAGTAGTGACCACAGTTCGAGTTCAATACTAACCAACTCAATATTGCAAGAAGACTGCGACACACACATATACACACACACACACACACACACACACACACACACACCCCAGAGACTAATCCTGCCCCAAGACAATGAAGAAATTGGTATGAAATGCCTAAAGGGTCTAGGTGGGCAATAATCTACAAGGTTATGTATAATTTTAGTTAAATGCATTCACACTTCAATTTCAAATTCATCAGTAGAGCACCATTGGATGTGAGGCTCCATGTTAGGGTCCAAAAGACAACCAAGAGGAACAGAACAGGACCCTAACCCTAAGAAACTTCTTGTCACCTAGTAAAACCAAAAACAATCTTGTCCTCCTTGTCAAATCACATGCAGATCTATAAACCTGGCCAGTAGGAAAACTTGAAAAAAGTAACAGGAGAATGACAGTCCATATAGCAATAAATAGCCTAGGAAAGCAAAGGTTACATATATCGTGTAGGCTTTTAATAGTGCCATTTTCTTTTTTTATTTTAAGGTCATAATAAAACTTTCAAGGAAAAAAGTAGAAACTATTACTTCTGGGTTGGGGGAGCATAGAGACTTCGGGTTATGGGTTTTCATACACCAACCTGTCAACAGGTAAGGATGTAAAGCCAATAAAAGGTTATTGCAATCTCAAGTGACAAGCAAAAGGTGCTTCATGCCATGCTGTATCCTTAAAACTCACTGAAGTCCTCAGAAACCCAAGCCACTGAAGCTGCGAGTCTAGAACACTTAAGACCCTGGGAGGAAGTATCTAAAGCCACATCTTAATCACATACAGAAAATACACTGGGTGTCCACCAAGTTTGAACATCTCCAAAATATAAAGTGATTTCCGTGGCAAAGGAGTACATAAGAAAAGCACCTCTGATTAGAGAGGGGGCTCTGGAACTAAGGAGTGGAAAGCCAATATGGGATCTCCCATAAAAAAGGAAAGGTGACTTTTTGTTAATATTTTAAATATTTCTTATCACATCCTTTCCATTCTACTCTGCTTTCCTATTTCTCTACCTCCTTTTCCAGCTCTTTTTTTTCTACTATAAACAGCTACAGAAATGAGTAGATTTCAGAAAACAAGGATCACAAGAACCCAAAGCATATAAGCATATGTTAGTTGACCTAATAAGGTATTCACAGATGTTCCCCTTTCTTTGGGGAATTCTCTATTATAGCTTGACAAGAATTTGGTAATCAATATTAAGATCTAAGTTATAAATGCTTTGGGAGGGCACCTTGGTGGCTTAGTCTGTTGAACATTCAACTCTTGATTTCAGCTCAGGTCACGATCCCAGCAGTGGCTCTACGTTGCCCTCTGCATTGGGCATGGAAGCTGCTTAAGCTTCCTTCTTTCACCCTCCCTTCCTCCTCCCCCTCCCTGTCCTCCCCTTTTCCCCTCCCATTCCCTCCCTCCCCTCTCTTCCTTCTCTTTTTTTCTCTCTCCCTCCCCCCTTCCCTCTTTCCCTATCCCCCTCTCATGTGCATGCTCTCCAAACAAAAATTAAACACTAAATTTTAAATATTTTGATCATTCTTTAATTGAAGTATCTAACTATATATAAAAAGCATCAGTGACTGAATAGTGCCAAGTGCTTTGAGAGGCAGCTGGAAATATCTAGTAAGACAGGAGGCAACACCCTGAAGGTTCAACACAAATCCACATCACACAGTCACATAAGGATGACTGACCTCTTTGGTTCTGGCATCCTATCCAGCTGACTACGTCTTGGCCTATCTTCTTCCTTCATATAACCCAGCTTCTCAAGCACCATTACTTATAGTGAGGAATCTCTCCTACCTGCAGCACAAACCCACACCTCCCATGGTACACTTTATGGCAATCACTTTTCACCTTTCACCTCACGCCCTATATACTAGATCTCTTAATTTTGTGATTAAATATAGCCAGTCAAGTGATCAGGTATCCCAAAATAAATAAATATGTAATTCAGTGACTGGGTGGGAATTTTATAGCAGATGTTAAAAAGGTTAAACTAATTGTCCCTGTCTTTATAAACCTTCGTATTTCAGTTTTTGCATCTGCTTGGAAAAGTTAAAGAAGTTTTACTATACGAGGAATGTTGATCCCTTTTTTAAAAATTTCCGATATTAGGAGTTTCATCTGACAGAAATGCTCCTTCATCTGTGACTTTTAAGCTAAGAATTTCTTTTGAGAAACACAGGCAATAATTGTAGGACATAAAAGAAAAAAACAAGAATGTTTCACAATGTTTTCCAACTGTATGAACTGCCATTGAAACCTCTGTAGAAGTTTCTCTGTTCCTACAGCAAATTTTTGTGTAGGAAATTTCAACAATAGCAGTCAGATAACACCACACGAAGATTTCCCCCAGTCAGTGCAGACGTGACCCAAGTGTACTATTGAACACGTTGCATCCAAAGGATGAGGAGGCAAGAATTCAACAGTTTTAGTATTCATAAGGCTTTCCCTCTATCACATTCCTTTCCAAGGCTAAGCTCTGTCATATGCCCCCTTCAGTTTTATGTAATTGAAAACAGTTTACATTTTTCTCCCTCCCCCAACAATCTTGATGCCCTTCCACTCCTCATTCTCCCAAGACAGAATTAGATCTCAAATCTTTATCAACCAAACCTCTTTATTCTCTGCCTTTGGGCTTTTGAAAGTATAAAGCCAATGGGCTGGGGGGGGGGGGGCTACTTCTGGAAATGTGGCACTTGTGCCCTTCCAACATAAGCCAGTTATTATAGCACACAATTTTGGAGGGACAGATCATTTAATGCATCTATGTTTACATGATCTTTCAGCATTAAGTACGTATTTGTCTCATTCTGATTGCTAACGGGAATGTCTGCTGTTATTAGTTATAGTGCCGGTAATAATTATATAGGCTGCACAAATACTTCTGCTCATATTAGCCCAATCTAGTGTTAATAGAACTCACTTTAAGCTTTTGCTGTAACAGTTTTTAATGTTTTTAAATTGTTTCAAAAGAAAAATTGGCTGGGATTTCTTTTCCCTCCATCTCCCCAGGGAGAGAGAGGAGAGGCGGGGTGGAAAAAAAAAAAAAACAGCAGCATTACTGAAATAATGAATCACACTGGAACTGCCTTGGCTTAATTGTAACATGTAATTACAGGTTGCTATACAATTAGAACCATTTTGTTTTAATAATGCTTCCACGTGCCCAAGTACCTAATGCTTCTCTTGAGGTTACATAAAAGTGTATTATTTCTTCCTTTCTTTCAAGAACCACTACTATTAAGAAATGGGGGGGCGCCTGGGTGGCGCAGTCGGTTAAGCGTCCGACTTCATTCAGCCAGGTCACGATCTTGCGGTCCGTGAGTTCGAGCCCCGCGTCAGGCTCTGGGCTGATGGCTCAGAGCCTGGAGCCTGTTTCCGATTCTCTGTCTCCCTCTCTCTCTGCCCCTCCCCCGTTCATGCTCTGTCTCTCTCTGTCCCAAAAATAAATAAATGTTGAAAAAAAAATAAAAAAAAAAAAATGGGGGGGTACACCTGGGTGGCTCAGTTGGTTAAGCCTCTGACTTCAGCCCAGGTCATGATCTCATGGTTCATGAGTTCCAGCCCCACATTGGTCTCTGTGCTGACAGCTCAGAGACTGGAGCCTGCTTTGGAGTCTGTCACCTTCTCTCTCTGCCCCTCCCCAGCTCATTCTTTCTCCTTTGCTTGCTCCCTCTCCTCCTCTCCTCCTCTCTCTCTCTCTCTCAAAAATAAACATAAAAAATTAAAAAATGGGGAGGAAAATCCTTAAAATAAAAGCAGTGATGGCTGTATCACGATCACAGGGCAAACACTGAGGAGTCTCTTGTTTTCCCTGCACTGGACTTTAGACACACCAACACCTGCTTCTGAGAGTCCAGTCTTCTGTTTTAAATCAAGATAAATAATGAGCTAATGTTACAAGGCAGAGTTTCTGCTCTGAGAAACTACTAATTCTCAGCAGGGCAAATTGCTGTCCTAGGAACTGACAGCATGGCAGTTGGCTGGTGGGCATGCCCATCTCCTGGGACTCTATTTTAGCAAAGAATATCAAAACTAATCAAGTCTAAAGGAGCACTATGCATTGTTGTAATTAAACTCACAGCTATTTAGTGTTGGAGTTGATGTAAAACAATTTACCTCCAAACACCATTATTAACTACTGCAAGACTATTATCAATCTTTCCTAATATTCTTCCATCTTTTATTTTATCCAGATCAACTTTGTCACTTTTAACAAATTCTTGAATGAAAGCAAAAACACCAAATGGTTATTTAAAAATAAAACTACCTTAGATGGGGCTCAAGTTTTTGTCATGGGGTCGAGTATTCAAAAAAGGTAATTGTGAGGTGCCTGGGTGGCTCATTTGGTTAAGCATCCGACCTCCGCTCAGGTCATCATCTCATGGTTTTGGGAGTTCGAGCCCCACGTCAGTCTCTGTGCTGACATCCTGGAGGCTGCTTCAGATTCTGTGTCTCCCTTTCTCTGCCTCTCCCCGTCTCTCAAGGGTAAGTAAATGTTAAAATATTTTTCAAAAAAAGTAATTGTTACATCTTTTTAATATATAATTTGGCTATGTGTCTTTGTAACTTGAAAGTGAAAGACGAAAAGCGTGACCGGTTAGGATATTCCATTTTTAGGTGTTGTGCCTTCCTGTAAACAGTTTCACTTAACACTGTAGACAGAGATATGGCATATACAATGATGATTTAAAAAAAAAAAAAACTTGCAATTATCAACCTTGTAACAGATGAAGGTTGGGATCAAGTCAAACTATGGTAAAGAAACTAAAACTCAAATATTTGACTTTGAAAGTAGCAAACACACAATTTCTAGAGATGTTAACTTGCAGCTCTTTTTATGTAAGTTATTTTTTGATATTTGAATTAAATAGAATGTGATCACATTCAGAACATTATTCTCCTTCAATCTTGCCTTTTTTGAATTTGTGAGGAAGCCTTTTTCTTTCCAGGATATTGACATTTTGCAGCCAATTGATTTAATTTAACCCTCCTTCCCGTTAAACCTAAGGTCCATACAGAACCCTGTGTACACATTGTGGGTCACCTGCAATCCCTAGTAAGTAGATACTATCAGCATGGATAATGGAAGGTTCTAAAAAGTGTGAGGCAATGATAGACTATTCAAAGTTATCAGCTACTGACACTGTGATTAGCCATACCAGTTAAGGTCCTAGCCTCAAAACCGTTATTCAAAATCCGTAAGTGAGAGATGCTTTTGGTTACAGATAGATGATTAACTACTCTTTGTTATGGACACACACACACACACACACACACACACACACACACACACACACACAAACACAGCGGGGGGGGGGGGCGTGCACATCTGCTTTAAGTATCTTGATAAACTTCTCAGAATCTTTGATCATAACTCAGAAAAGGCCGTGTATACTGACTAGGCAGAGTTTTACAAAGGCCAGCCAAATTAGGAAAGCAGAGCTGATGACCTGCTGTGATAAGAACCTTAGAAAATTCATTAAATACCTATAGTCATACTGGACTCCCAAGAAGTTGTACTTGCAGATACCACAGACCTTGGTGATACCAACAGTGTGATCAAGGACAGTACTATGGTCTGGAAGATCTTGAAAAGCTAGACTAAGGCTAGAACCATCAAAATTATTTTCAGTAGATGGGGCTCCTGGGTGGCGCAGTCGGTTAAGCGTCCGACTTCAGCCAGGTCATGATCTCGCGGTCCGTGAGTTCGAGCCCCGCGTCGGGCTCTGGGCTGATGGCTCAGAGCCTGGAGCCTGTTTCCGATTCTGTGCCTCCCTCTCTCTCTGCCCCTCGCCCGTTCATGCTCTGTCTCTCTCTGTCCCAAAAATAAACAAACGTTGAAAAAAAATTTAAAAAAAAAGATTATTTTCAGTAGAATTAACTATGGTAGTTTGGACACATGCATTTATTTCCATGTTCTTCCAAAACTCCATGATAACAACATATAAGAATTTTTAAAATATATAGATCTGCAAGGTCAAACAGAACGGGGAGACAAGATCACAACAGGTGAGAAATGGGAACACAGTTCTGGCAACAGGAACAACTAAGTGAGGCTGTGAACAAAATAAAACCAGTAAGATTAAATCAGATTGCACAATTCCCTCCGTCCCCTTACCCAAAGGATGTGAATTACCAGTTTAAAAAAAGAAAACAATTTAAGTGACTTTTAAAATTCTTTAAGTATCAGGAATAACTGAAAGATCTTAGGAGTTTCTATAATAGATCAAAGAAAAAAAAGTCACATGCAATATAATAAGTTTAAGAATAACATCAGTTCTTAAATATGGAACTTAGAAGAAAATGGGGCAATGCCTTCAGAACTCTGAAGGTCATGTTTCCAATATAGAATTCTGTATCTAGACAAAAGATCAATTAGGAGCAGAATTACTCCAGACATAGTATGTCAAAATTTATCTTCCTTTTTAGGAAGCAGCTGGAGGATAGATCAAAATAATGGAGCCAAGTAAAAGTAGATTCAGGAAACCTGAAATCTAACCAGAGAGATGAGGAAACTCACAGGATGATGGTAGACAGAGATTTCTAGTGGACAGGAGGTCTACAGATCAATCAGTCCTCATTGGAAGACAGAAACAGACAACTTTAGAATAAGATAAAGAACACACAAGATTACTTGGCGTCTGAATCTTGTAGAACCAAATTTTTAGTACTAATAGAAAATTAAGATTTGAGTATAGGTAAGAAGAAAGCTAAACCACCAACCCAAATCAGCAGTAATTATTAATTCTAGGGGATAAAAAGAAAACTGGACAAAGAATTACCACAGCAATCAGAGCCATGGGTTGGCCATGAATAATATTTAAAAAGCCATAATAATGTACATTGAGTATGGATTTTAAAAAATAAAAGTGGTTTTCCATGGAATGAACCTGGAAAGTCATGCTTCTTTTCCCCAACAGTGGCTGTGTTAGTCTTAAGTAGACTTGTTTGGAAATGGTAACAGAAGTCATAGTCCCAGCAGCCATGGCTGAAGGAAGGGGATCAATAACCAAATGAGCAACCCAAAATGCCCTGGTGACCATGATCATTTTCTCTTCCTAGAAAGATACTCTTTAGCTGGCACTGGCCTCCCATCTCTTACGATAATAAGAAATCAAGATTAAGATCTGAACAGAAGTCCAAACCCAAAACTGTTTGATTCAATTCATCTGTTGGAGGAGGGGATGTCAGAAAGGGAGGAGTGGGGAGGAAAGGAAATCAGATCATTACATTGATTTAAAAAGGCTGGATAGTATTATTTATATATCCAGTTATTTTCATTTATAGCCATACACTGAACCTGTTTCTCATTAGCTATATAACTTGAGATATTCTGAAATTATTTACTGAATTTAATGGGCCACTATTGGACTCTTTCACTATTTTGTTAAGCCCCATTATCCTTGACTTTAATGTTCCAATAAGGTTTTTTTGTTTTGTTTTTGGTTTGGTTTTGTTTTTAGAACAGGAAGTGATGTGTTTCTGGAATACTTTGAAACTGAAGAATCACTAAAAATGTAAGATTAAAAACAGGAAATAGATAGTTTGTAGTATGCTTTCCCACAAGTTTTATCATCAGAAGACCAAGCTCACCAAGTGGAAAACAGAACCCATACGGTATCTCCTTGCAGTAGATAGAGCTTCAGAGATCATAGTTGCAGAGAAGCAAGTGTGAAAAGAAGGTCATCTGTCTTAAGCTTTTCAGTTGGGCTTGTGTCAACACCAATCATTACCAGCTAAATATGTTGATAAGAGAAATAAAGTTGGGCTTTTCCTGTAGCCACTATGGAGGGATTTTATCTTCAGATAGGGGCATAGTAACAGATCTAAAACAGCTTATTATCCCTGGTTTCATCTCCCTGACTGTGGGTTGAGGAGACCTTCTCACGGAGTTTTTACAAGATGTACAGCCAATTCTGTATTTAAAAATGTGACAAAACTTCTTGGTAAATAAGATCTTACTGACAATCCCATTTTACTGTTTTATTCCTTCAGAATAGGACTGATAGGACTGGTAAGGAGTTTCTATGTAACTTGGTGCTTGGGTTAGAAACCTAACCTTGTGACCACTAGAAACACAAAGGTGAGAGCTTCTTGGTCAACTCTGTAATATTACAATTATTCAGACACATGTTGTTTAATTGATTCAGAAAACTGGTACCAGAATTTTATGCCCGGACTTTATGTCTTGCATGTAAGTTTTCACAAGTTTTCACAATCTAGTTTTAGGACATTTTTTCCACCCTTAAAAAAGAAACCCCATACCCAGTAGCAGTCAAGAAGAGCAGACTTGGCAGTTTTCTTTATTCCCTTAAAAAAAGGTTTAAAGATTATTTAGTTGTTTAGACCTAGCTGCCTAATGCACTTTTAGGGTAGCCTGAGATTGCTCTCTGGTGTCTCAGTATCCTATAGAGTTTATTTGTCCATCATAAGGGTTCGGGGATTACCAGTCAGTGCTAATGATGATCAGTATCACCATGTTTAATATTTGCTTGGCACTCTTAACTGGTTCTTATACACTGACTCATTTAATCATTCACGAATCCTACGAGGCAAATACTACTATCGTTTCCGTTTTATAAATGGAGAAACGGACATGACATCAGCGCTTAGGATATAGTTATTTTACTAGCCGAGTCATTTGGTATTGTAACTGTTGGACTGCAAAGCTCTTTCCTCCAGTTCCTTCTACAAATCAGTCAGTATTCAAGAATATACTCTACAAATACTGTTTGGGTTATTTGAAAATCAAACTCCATGTTCACTGGCATTACCTCAACTATGAAAATTTTCACAAAATGAAGTTGGGCATCCAATTTGTACCTGTAATTTATATATGTATTCCAGATATAGGCCATTTCCAAAGCTCTGCGCAAAGATCAGTTATTTGGACTCAAAAACACTTATCACAGAAATACGGTTTTCAGTAGTTGTAATGTCCTCTGGTTAGCCGACAAGTGCCCAAAATGCACTTGAAACTACAATCTTGTAACCATAGGGTTGTAGATGCATTAGGGTTTTAGGGTATTAGAAACCCTGTAGAGCAAAGTTTGCCTTGGGGGAGGGTCCTCAATGCCAATAAAAGCCCCCGCTGGTGGGGCTCTGCCACCTTCTCCCTCTCAAGGGAGAGGAAGATGCACATGGTTTAGTTTGTGCATCTGAAGGATTCAATGGGAAACCAAGCCCACCTCTCCTTACTCTATCTCTGGAGTTAGAGGGGAAAAGGGACTCAGAGGTGGGGAGTATATCAAATGTGGCAATTCCAGCATTAAGACTGAGATTCATGTGGCAGCAAGGGGTGTAGCAGGGGGTGGGGGCGGGGTACAGGGGGTCATGGGAAAGGCCCAGGTTGTAGACAGACATTTCTTTCTCCTTAAAGACAGTTATTTTTTTATAATTTTTTTAACGTTTTATTTTTGAGACAGGGAGAGACAGAGCATGAACAGGGGAGGGTCAGAGAGAGGGAGACACAGAATCTGAAACAGGCTCCAGGCTCTGAGCTGTCAGCACAGAGCCCAACGCAGGGCTCGCACTCACCAAACGCGAGATCATGACCTGAGCCGAAGTCGGATGCTCAACCGACTGAGCCACCCAGGCGCCCCCTTAAAGACAGTTTTTAAATGTACTATACAACTCGGGTAAACAATGTGGAATTCTCTAAAAGACAAATAATTTTTTGGATAAAGCATTTCAGGATTTTATTGAGAGGACCAGAAGGTTTCTGGAACAATGGTACTAAAATTTGAATGAAAACTACCTAGACATTCAGGAGCAAACTTAAAGACAACTATATAAAGAGGTGGCTGCTAAGAGCATGGACTTTGGAGCCAGACCACCTAAATTCAAACCTCAGCTCTGCTACTTTGAAATATCCATACATATATACTAGTACTTTGTATATCCCTCTAGCAGGTAAAAAAAAACAACAAACAAAACAAAAAACAAACAAAAAAAACCCAACTGTTTACGTGGTAAGCCATGAAGAGTACCAGTAGGAATTAACTTTCACCTTTTTACACCAGAAGCTTCTGCATTATTTAAAACATTTTACAATAAACAGTTGTTAGGTTTTCAAGTAATAAGGGACATGTTGTAAACATGTTGGTACCTAAACAGATAAATAAATCCCCTCATGGGCTAAAGTATCAATGCCATGAAATCTACACACCTTCCTAAAATTTGCTCAGGTCATGATCTCACAATTTGTTAGTTCAAGCCCTGTGTCAGGTTCTGTGTGGACAGTGCAGAACCTACTTGGGATTCTCTCTCCTTGTCTGCCGTCCCCTGCTCATGCTCGCTCTCGCGCGCTCTCTCTAAATTTTAAAAATCTAAAGAATTTACTTTCTGATTTAAGTGTACTATAGAAAGGCTAACTCAAAGGGCAAAAAATTATTGCAGAGGGGATAAATATAGTGTTAAGTGGGAGGTTACATTAGAGCTGGTCACTCCTATAAAGAGGGGAAAGACTCTGAGAAGCACAAGAATGAGAAAGCATGCTACAGGGAGAGGAAGCAGAGTCCAGACACATACAGCAGGAAGGAGAGGCTATCAGGGAAGACTGGCCAATTTGTTCGGGCAGAGTACAAATGGCATAATAGATGTATAGAACAAATGTAGAAGAAAATCTGCATGTGATTAATAACTGAAGGTTTCATTTTTATGTAAAAATGTAGCTGGTAAGACATTAATGTGTCAACTTTTCCCAAGATTCAAAGGCATGTATTTACAGCCATATGTGAAAGGACATTGGATATTCTGCATTCACAGAAAAGCATCCTTCATTATTCAATTCCTGTAAAAGAATGGTGGCTTTTTCCTAATTGTATGCAACTTGTGGTCAAAGGGCCAGACTCTGTGTCCCTGCCCAATAAGAAAAGGCAATGGGTAACTCTTAGTCTTTTGACATGAAATTGTAAAGCAGCCAAACTTTCATGCATAGAGATAGCAAACATGAAGCCCCAAGAAATATTCACATTTAGGCACTTAAAAATATCCTTCAATCAAAGAAGATACTTTGCTAAGTATGTGAGGTGTCATTTAAAATATGAGGGCCCTGCAATTCATTAACCATGAGGGAATGAAGAATATCACCAAATATGGTACTAAAGTCTTTTTCTTAATCTCCTCAGAGAATGCCCTAAATAATATATACTCCCATGTCACATGTAGTACTGCCATGTGTATGTAATCTCTAAGAAAAAAAAATGTACATACATTTTTTTAATCCCTCAGAATTATTCTTATAGCCTTACCTTAAGGCCCTGGAAAGCCAACAGCCATATTCACTGGAAAAACATGGTTCATTTGTTTCTTAGTTCTTAATTTCTCCTTGTCAGTGCTTTCAACTTTATCATAGTCAAAACTTTCCCTATCAAAATTCAGGTTTGGAGGAATGAAATGTTATTGCTATTAAAACTGCCTCCAAGATATGGTAATTTGAAAAGATCATAATATTAGAACTTAATAGACACAAGTACATATATTTTTCTTTAAATATTCCCTCTGAAGCAGAGGACATGGAAATGTCTGATAGCTGTTTGAGCATACTGAAAGCATTTTAAACCTCTATGACTTTATAAAACACTTTTAGAGAATTACAATTCTATATGCAGTTAAACAGTTTTACTTTATAATTTTAGGTCTTTTTCCAATGTTACCATAAGAAACTTAAGCTTCCTGTCTGAAGTCATCATAGTCAATCCACATTTCAGGAAGTCAATCTATTATCAGACTTTCCAGATGTTTCTTCAACTTGTCTGAGGCTGCCTGCAACTAATTTGCTTCCTTTAAAGACATAGTCCTTTTCCGTTCCCTTTATGACCATTCTCAAGTAGAGAACATAGCATTTGCCCCAACATCTTGTTCATTTTTCTAAAATTACTGGTGAACATGTGTGTGCCCACTATTCTCTCATCTCCGGAAAAGTTTGTCACTGCAGCTTCCTTGGTCAGAAAGGTCCTTCTTGCAAAAAGGAAATGTATTGTTCCTTTTAAAAATATCAAAAATTCTGAAAGTCTCTAAACCAACCTGGAAGTATAGCAATAACCCTCTAACAATGTCACTATGTAAGAGAATTTATTAGGGGTTTTTATGACCTCTCATCCAAGGCCCCACCACAATTTTCTGGCACTTCCTATTGCCAAGTAAGGGTGCTGCAGATGTTCAGTGGAAAATGCTGTGATTATGTGATTTCTCTGTTCAATGTGCCAAATACTGCATGGTTTGAGGGTTGTAAAGAATAAAAACCACAGACAGTAGGTCAGGCCTGGGAAGTTAGCCTTTTCTGCCAGTCTTATAAGGAGATTAGGACTCAGGTTACATCTTAGAGCATTTGTAAAATATTTTATATTTTTGTCAACTGCAATCTTTTCCATTTTTAAGCAATTAGTCTTAGGAGAAGTTTTGACTTGGGTGGCAGAAAGCAATCTTAGTAAATCATGGACTTTATTTTGCCTACATGAAATTCTGATTTGTCCCACATAATCTGTCACCTAATTCCATGAGTCCCCCAAAACTCCTTTCCTATCTCATTTTCCTGGCTTTGATGTTCAGTCACTTTAATTCCCACTCACTTTTGTTAACTTTCATAAAATACAAGGTGGATTATTTTTACATATTAAAAGGTAGAGGATATTTCATATTTTATCAATTTATGTAAGGATATCTCATAATGTAGAAGACAGTTTAGGAGTCAGGCGCATACATCAGTTCAAATACTGCCCCTATGAAAACATTCCTTTGAATCTCAGTTTTCTCACCTGCAAAATGGCAGCAGAATGGCCACCTCAGAGAACTGCAGTAAAAAAAAAAAAAAAAAAAAAAAAAAAAAGATGTTATGTAAAGTGCCTAGAAGAATCCCTGGAGTCCAACATTAATCCAATAATAGAATGCATGCCATGTGCTATACTAGGTTCTAGTGCCACAAAGAGGAAGAAAGTAGTCCCTGCTCTCCATGAAACCCCATCTGTGAAGCAAAGATGCTGAATAATGACAAGTAGCTACCATTATTATTTAAACTTTCTATTCTGTTCACAGACCATGCCAACAATATTAAAAACAGTTCTGTAACTGTAGCTCTAATAGATGTCTAAGCAAACTGCCATGGAGGCAAGGCTAGAAGAAAAAATGTTTTTGGAAATAGGAGTAATAAAGGAGAGTCCAGGCAACCATCAAATGTGAAGTTATTGTTGAGCTAAACTTTACACAAAAGTGACTACAGGAAGTTTCAGGAGGCAGGAACAACACAAAAAAAGCCCAAGGGTAGGAGACTGCATGGCAAGCACAGACCAGTCTTGTAAAATCAGAGTACAGTACATAGCAGGAGGGGAGGCTGGAACAGCAAGGTAATCCATTGTCAAGAGCTTTAGATGACAGTGCAGTGTGTGGAGTTAGGATATAATCATATGAGGAGCCACTCCTTCTCCTCACATGTAAAATCACTATAATTACATCTGTGCTCTAGAATGGAAGCTATTTGCAGTATAGAATGGAAGGGACAGGGGCTAGGCTGAAGGAGACAAGTCAGGAAAATAGAAAAAAAAAGATAATAACTGAAATTAGGGCTAGTGGGGATAGAGATGAAGGACTTATTTGAAAGAGAATTGGAGATGTGCTTCATTAGCATATCTAGTCAAATGATCAAAAGGATATTAACTTTTTCACTGTTACCATTAAATTATTATGGAGCAGTACTCTGAAGTAAGGGCTCCATGGAGACCATCTCCCTGTTTTGGGGGGATAGTAGCAGGGGGACATTGGAGAGAGATGGAAAGCAGGAGGATAAATCTGTTCGCTTATTTGTTTTCCTTACCAGGAACCCCTTCATTGTCACCTCTGTTTAAACTCTATGTCACAACACTGACTTTCAGGAAATCCTCAAAGAGGAGAAAAAGATGATTGGGGTGGGGAGAGGGAGAAGGAGAAGCAGAACCAGGAGAAGTTATTTCAGAGCTCTTGGACAACAGAATTCTGCTCTGAGATAAAAGATGGAGGCCAATAGGATGCTATATCACCTCCCAGCCAGGAGACCTTGGACAAGCCATTTAGTAGCACATAACCTGAACAGCAGCATCTGTGGCAGGAAAATAAAGACAACACCTGCCCTGCTTGCCTACTGGAGGCCAGAAGCAACGTAAGGAGCTAACATGCCTGAAAACTCCTTCTGAAATGGCTATATTAATGTAAGGAACTATAATTAAAGGATTACCAATGTTGACATAATGGGCATTTCTTACTTCTATGGAGACTAGAGAGCATGTCTGTGCTCCCAAAGATGTTTATTTTATAAAGATATATTCATACACACACACATACAATTCACTGGAAGCATGAAGAACAGGGCTAATTCAGTCTGCTATAGATTTCAACAGGTCACAGTGGAAGAACACAAAATATGGATCCATTATACAATGAGCTCACCCTCTAATGACTAGGCATTCTTTTAGGACCTCTGCAACACCAGATCTAAGTTCCCACTTTTTTCTATTAGGGAGATGGAAATATACTATCACATTACGTAAATATAGATCACACTGAGCACAATGTTTGACATAAAATGAGGTTCCATTCCCCACATTCATTCACTTAGCAAGTTATTCTAGATCTAGTGTACCCATCATTTGAGGATCTAATAGAAATTGAGAGGGGAGCCTGGGTGGCTCAGTCAGTTAAGGGTCTTACTCTTGGTTTCAGCTCAGGTCATGATCTCATGATTCGTGACTTCAAGTCCCACATCAGGCTCCACACTGTCAGTGCTTGGGGTTCTCTCCTCTCTTTCTTTCTTAACAAAGAAACTTTCAAAGAATAAAAATTAAGAATGACTGAGTCTCTGCCCTCATGAAGCCTGGAATATAGCTAAAGAAGAAAGGTAAACGAGAACGTAGACTGACAAGTTCTATGAAAGCAATAAAAGGAGGATGTTGCAAAGCAATGAGAGCAAGATTTGAGGCGTGGATGCCAAGTCTATTTTAAGAAGGAGAACCAAGGAAGATCTTTCAAGAATAGGATATTAAGCTGAGATTTCAAGGGTATAAAGGAGCCACCTATCCCTCCCTGTCTCCCTCCCTTTCCCTGTCCCCCACACACAGATAGTCCAGGCAAAATGAAGAGAGTAGAAAAAAACCTCAAGTGGCAAAGGGCTTGGAGTGTTTACAACACCTGAAGAAGGTCAGGGCAGCTGGAAAGCAGCTAGTAGTAGGCAGAGCCATCAAGATGAAATTGGAGAAGTGTAGAGGCCAGATCACATGGGGCCATGGGCACCGTCGTCCTAAGAGTTTGGATTTAATTCTGTGTTCAATGGTAAGAGACTGAGATATTTTAAAGAACAGACATAATCTAAGTTCTAGTACCAGCACTGCGCCTCACGTGTAAGCTCTGACAAGCAGAATATCCTATTCGACTTCTATACATTTCACATTCAAGATGTCCTTCAACTTCAAAGTGTAGCAATAAACAAGTACCTACCATGTTTAAAATTTTGCTGAACGCTTTTTATTAATTAGGAGATGTAATCATGGACCAGTGATTCCTGGGTCTGATGCCCTGAACTATTTCCATCAGTCAAGTAAAAATCTTCCAAAGTCATTTCTCAATAACTTGATAGTCTAGTATAAAATAATGCTCAAAATAAATAGCTCTTTTCTGCTACAGCTGATCCCTGTCCCCCCACCACCCCTTCTCTAGTATCTATTTTCCTTCCTCAAGATAGGAGAAAGATGAAGGGGAGGGGAGTTAGCTTTCTGGTGACCTGCTATCAGTATACTGACCAATACTAAGAAGCAATTTTCTTTGCCAGACCAACATAGGTATCAAGCCATTTAGAAAGGGAGAAGAACAGCTGTCCTACTTTTCTCTTAAACTGATCCTTTTTTTTTTTTTTTTTTTTTTTTAAATTATGTGATGTACTTGTCTTCAGGTCCAGCTCTTCTGATTCCTGGTCCTATGATAGGCTTTTATGGGACTTGTAGAAACCATTCTCTGTTTCTGTATGGCAACCTACTGCTTGGTTGGACTCCTCCTCATATCCATTCCTATTCTCTCATTTGTTTCTGTTTCCTTTCTTTCTCTCCCTGGAGAGTCAAAGAATGTAACATTTCAGTTGAAATTGTGTTAGGACAAAGTTTTCACATTCTACAATAGTTCTTCCTGTGGTTTCACTAACTAAGTGTTTCTGGATATATGCTCAGCAGTGGGCCATGATTTTTATTTTAAAAGGAAAAAAAGTGTTCACCGTTTAGAAGCAAAGTTCTCCAGCTTTGGGCTCATGGCACAGGGGGAATATAATCCTTCAGTGAACAGGAGCCTCAGGTGGGCTACATCTCTTTTCACCTTTATCTCTAGCCAGTCCCAGAAGGAAACCATATAATTAGGTTAAAGTGGGCACACATAAAAATGTAAACTGTACTAGAACAAAATGAATAGGGCAAGGGGTCTTCCCTTTTGAATGAGGGCAGTGGGAACAAATTAACAGGTAGGATTTCATATGAGGAATAATTTAAAAAAGAAATAGGGATGCCTGGGTGACTCAGTCAGTTAAGCATCTGACCTTGGTTCAAGTCATGAAATGACAGTTCATGAGTTCGAGCCCCGTGTCAGGCTCTGTGCCGACAACTCCGAGCCTGGAGCCCAGTTTGGATTCTTGGACTCCCTCTCTCTCTGCCCCTCCCCGACCCGTGCTCTACCTCGGTCTCTCAAAAATAAATAAATGTTAAAGTTTTAAATAATGATCACAGCCATCAAAAGTAAAATCACCTAGCAACTCTCAAGGAAACTAGTAGGTGCTGGGTAAATGTCAACTAAATCATCAATAGTCTTATAGTTTATAAAAAATGTGTAACCTATCACATTTTGTTTTCACAGCTCAGGGGAAATTAGAAACCTGCTGTTATAGTCAAATCAAACGGACAAAGTTTACATAATGGAGCTCACACTCCAATATCAGACCAGTTGGGCTCTAGGACCGGACAATACCACTTACGTATGTGACCTTGAGCAAGTTACTAGTTTCCTGAAGTATCAATGAAGTATCAAATATAGGATAATAAGAATACCCATTAAAAAAAAAACTGTTTCAGGGATTTTAAAGAATTGAAATAAAAAGTACAGAGGATTTTCTGCATGCCTTAAGTATATAGTAACCATCTAAGTATTCTTACTGTGGTCATAAAATAAAACTAGGATTGAAACCCCAAACCAACTTTACATTTCATATATAAATCTTTGGAAGCTTGGAAGGTTTTAGATGTTTCATTCTCACATACAGTTAATATTAAATAATGTGTATTTTACTGAACATTTCATCCACTTTGGGATTAGCTGTCATAATAAAGCTTTAGAAGCCACATTTTTTAGCCTTATACCAAAAGGCTTACTCATGGCTTTACAGTAAATCCAGACTCCTCAACACCAACCAATAGCCTCAGTTCCGCATTGACTGAGGAGTGGCCTCTGCTAAAAATCTTTTTATTAGAGGTTCTGTATTCACATAGGATGAAGGGGTCTACTTCAGAAAACCCCACACCACCCTTCTAAACCTAAAAGAAATTAGATTTTACTCTCATGTCATCTTAGCCAGAGACGGTTAGGTACTCACCTAACCAAGTGCCATCTTTCCTCTTCAATTTTCCCAACCAGACTACTCTGTGTAAGTAACAGTATGTGTTCCATATCCCTGGAGAGATAGGACTCAATCTTCTTCCAAATACCTCAAAACAATGGCCTACACATTTAATGCAGTCACACAAGTGTTTCATTTGGTCTATGTGTTGTATTGCAACTGTAAGCCAACATTTCATTAGTTTCCCCCCCCCCCCCACTTTTTTAACTAAGTCTGATCTTCTAGCTTATCTTGAGTAATGAGAGTATGTTAAGTTGGGGCTGATAGAAGCTGCCTTCTTTGGTGGATCAAATCCTTTCCAGGTTGCCATGACCACCCCCCAACCCTGACCTTTTTATTATACCTTGTCCACCTTACTCATTTAGAGGTATTTCCTGGACCCTATAGGCATTTGGGTTTTCAAAGCCTTATGCGACATACTCTAGAATTTTTTAAGTATGCCTGTTTGCTCTTTGAAAGTTTTTGAACATCAAGAGCCCTCGCTAATAAGTTCTAACACCTAGCACATGTAGTTGCTACTCTGTGCTAATGACAAAGACATCCATGCCATGTGTACTGTCGGGTAACTCTGATTACACTATTCTTGCTGTTCCTCTATCTGCCAAAACTTTTAAAAAGAACAGACCCTTACTAAACCCTTTATTACTCAGCCCATTATCCAGTTTTGATCATTGATCTTGAAAGTGGGTGTGGAGACATGGCACATCCTTAGAGTTCAACAGCAGTCTCTGAACCCTAGCCCCAGTTCTCACCATTTGAAGTTTGAGAGTTACTGTATCATCTTCACCTTGTTCTCCAACTTCCAGTCACACCACTACCAGCAGCATGAAGGTGCCAGTGACATCTCTTAACCCAGTGCTTGTAAAATTCCTAGCTCTTTATAGAGGCTTCGAGTATCATGCATCCCTCTTCTTTCAATTAATGCCAACACATTTCTTCATTCACTTATTTTTATTATTTATAGTCTACTTCTAAAGATACAACGTAGAAGGAAAAAATTTCAAGTAAGATAAAACTTGAAGACCACCAAGACCAAAGAGGCACATATAGGATTTGAAACAAAGATCAAAGGTAATAATTCTAAAGCAGGATGATTGACAGCTCCTAATAGCACAGAACTTACTCAGTTTCTTAGCAGCCAAGTAGAAAACAGGATATAATCCAGGCATGGAGTGACGAGCAATAATTTCCAAGATGACCTTCCTGCTTGTCCTAGTTTAAGTCATACTGCATAACATAGTTATACACCCACATTTTAACAATTTTTGTCCCTTGCTTGACTCCCACTTTTGAATGGTCCTATCTATACAGCTACATGCCAAGAGTGAACAAGATGATGTCAAACAAAAGCAACAAACCCATGTCTACAAAGATCCATTCAGATGGTCTCTCCCCTTCTCCATCCCAACACAGTCTCCCTATTTTCCCTGGTCCTGTCCCTATCTTGACTCTATCCACTCTCCCACCCCTTGTTCAGACACAAGTATGGTATAGGTGTGGTCCTGGCTTAAGCTCCAGCTGTTATGCCCACCATCTTAGAAATGCCTGAGAATATCTTGTCAACCCACCAGTAGTCTATATGTGAGGGAGTATGGAGTCCCTGAATAAGGAAAGGTTCAGACACAATACACTTGATAGAGTAATGCATCCTTGGTAGTGAATTGAAAAATATAAAGGGAACATCATGTTTATCAGTACGATTTTTCTTGGGGTCCAGCACCCTTCCCTGATCTGCTTACTCCTGGTTGGACGCATGATCAAGCCCTGGGAGGCAGGAGGGGAAATTAGGGTGTAAAGCCACAAGTTGAATTGAAGGAACTTATTTTCTTTTCGTTTAACACAAGGGCATCACATATCTATGACACAGGGAACAGGACTCTTGGGATTGTAATGACAAAGATGGCCAGAAGCTTCAATGCGTTGAGCTCCATCCATCAGAGATTGCAGGGAGAGCTTTCCCAGCAGAAACCTTCTTGATGCTCTGTGGAAGGGGTGGTACAACAGCAGGCTGGTCGGGGCCAGAAGGTGTGGTGGTTCCATTCCAGGGAGGAGGTGAATGGCATGGGCAAAGAAAGAAAGCAATACAAACATGGATGCCACAAGGTACCCGTTAAGACTAATTTAGGAGTTCAGGTACAACATCTTATGACTCCTTGAAATCTCCACTCTGCGGGACATGCAGGGGTTTATGATCCTGGATTAATAGAGTTCACAAGGGGCACCTGGGTGGCACAGTCAGTTAAGCATCCAACTTCGGCTCAGGTCATAATCTTGCAGTTGGTGAGTAAGTTCAAAACCCGCATCAGATCCTGTGCGGACAGCTCAGAGTCTGGAGACTGCTTTGGATTCTTTGTCCCCCTCTCTCTCTGCCCCTCCCCTGCTCATGCTCTGTCTGTCTTCAAAATAAATAAAAACATTAAAAAATTTAAAAAAAAGGGGCGCCTGGGTGGCGCAGTCGGTTAAGCGTCCGACTTCAGCCAGGTCACGATCTCACGGTCCATGAGTTCGAGCCCCGCGTCAGGCTCTGGGCTGATGGCTCAGAGCCTGGAGCCTGTTTCCGATTCTGTGTCTCCCTCTCTCTCTCTCTGCCCCTCCCCCGTTCATGCTGTCTCTCTCTGTCCCAAAAATAAATAAAAAACGTTGAAAAAAATATTACAAAAAATTTTTTAAAAAAGTAGAGTTCAGGGGCGCCTGGGTGGCGCAGTCGGTTAAGCGTCCGACTTCAGCCAGGTCACGATCTCGCGGTCCGTGAGTTCGAGCCCCGCGTCAGGCTCTGGGCTGATGGCTCAGAGCCTGGAGCCTGTTTCCGATTCTGTGTCTCCCTCTCTCTCTGCCCCTCCCCCGTTCATGCTCTGTCTCTCTGTCCCAAAAATAAATAAAAAACGTTGGAAAAAAAAAAATTAAAAAAAAAGTAGAGTTCACAGGTAGGTTACAGTGATATGTAACCCTCAGATTGTACACTTTGCTTAGGGGTAAAGGACCCTTGGTGCCACAGTTCTATAAATCCCTTCTCTGCTACATATGAGGCAGTCCACCTAGGCCAATATCAAACTGGTTTATTTTTCACGGAGCAGGGCTTACATCTCAGTTGGGCTAACCTATGCCAACCAGTCACCTCTCACACGGCTTCCTTGAACAAAACTCTATTCCAGTTAGGCTACACCTTCCATCTACACAGCACTCGGCCTTGTCTGTACATTTTCTTGTGCTTTGTCCATCTCCAAGTCTCTATTTGCCTACTGACCTCGAGTCTGTGTTTCTACATATCAGTATAAATTTCACTAATTATTTCCCTGTATTTGCATTCTCAGCATCTCAGCAGGCATGTACTTCAGCGATGCTTTCGAGTTGTTGCCTGTGTATGTATATTTGGATTAAGCATTTTAACTTTAACACAGAAGTTAAACACCATCTTTAATAATCAATAAGGGTTTACCAAATTTTTATGTGCTCAGCAATGTTCTGGATACACATAAGAAAAGATACTATTTACTACTCCCAAGAGTTTGCTAGCATAGCACTTTAAGAACAATAGGAGACAGCAGTAATTGAATGGGCAAACATCACTAAGGCAGGGATAGTCAGATGGTTTCAAGAAAACAAGGAAATTTGAACTTGGTCTTGAGGGATGAACAAAAGTATCACAACAGACAGGGAGGAAAATGGAAAACAGTCTTCTTTCACTACAGAGCTCATCCTACATGCCTCTATCCCCAGTCATGGTCCTACTTGCCATCCCCCCTAAACAGTATGTATATCTACACTTTTGTTCACATTCTTCCCTCTGCTATCTCTTCTATTCGATGAAACCCTGCTTACTTTCAAACTCTAGTTCAAAAATTTATTCGTACTCATTTGCTTCTCAAGTCAAATAGAGCTACTCCTCTAAATTCACAGAAATTCATTCATTCCTCAATTACAGCACTTACTAGTAGCCAACATTTTTTTCTACTTAAATGCAGAGTCCTTGAACTGCATTTTGGGGTCTTTGATTTGGGCACCTAGCATACAGTTTGGCTGCATTGAGTATGGACTTAGTCACCATTAGGTCCCAAAATAACTGGCTAAACATGTAGGCACCAGGATATGAGGAAATTGGATAGAACATGTTAGTTGTATATTAAAAATCACCCCCACAACTCAGTGGCTTAAACAATAATTTATTAACTCATGATGTCCAGGAGTTAGGAATTCAGGCATGACTCAACCATGGTCCTTTGGCACAGGGTCTTCTAAAACTGTGATCAAACAGTGGGCCAGGGCAGCAGTCACCTCCAGACTTTGCTGGAGAAGGATCCGTTCCAGACCTAACTCACATGGCTATTGGCCTGGCTCAGGTCCTCACTGGCTTTTGGCCAGAGACATCAATTCCTCCTCAAGTAGGCCTCTCATTAGGGGTGCTCACAAATGGTGACTGGCTTCTCTCAAAGAGGACAATGAGAGAATGCTCTCAAGACAGAAGCCACAAAGTCTTTTCTTACAACAATCTTTACCATCTTTACTTCTCTCATATGCTATTCCTTAGAAACTGGTCAATAAATTCAGCCTATACTCAACGAGAGGGATTACACAGAGACACATATAAAAACGAGAGGGGGGTTATTAGGAGGTATCTCAGAAGATGCCTTCAACAAAGAACTTGACAGGAAATCTCAAGGATGAATGAGAGCCAGACCATGAAAGACCTTATAATGTCATGCTTAAGAACATTTATGCATTTGTGGAACATGCAAAACAATTATCACACAAGAAGCTCACACATTAAGCAGATTATTCTGAATGTTTAAGAATGCTTGAGAAGCCTTCATTGGATTGGGTTATTGTGATATTACAAGTAGGAAAGCCAGTAAAAAGGCATTTATACCAACATGTGAAGTCTTCCTTGGGAATTCATGTTTTCATTCAAGTATTTTGCTCCTACCCGTCAAGGTTCTTTTGAATATCAAAAAAGGCGAAGTTTTTAAATATGTGTGATCAAGTATTCTAGTCAATGGTTCTAAGATATCTCACATGTGTGAAAAGGTACATTTGGTAAGAGCTTAAAAAAAAGTGTCAAGGTCAAAAACAGATTGAGAAATTGTTACAGATTGAAGGAGACTAAGGAGATGGCTGATTAAATGCAAGATAGCATCCTGGATTTGATCCCAGAACAGATAAAAAGATATCAGTGGAAAAACTGGCAAGGCCAACCCAAACACGAAGCTTAGTTAGCAGTACTAGATCAGGGTTATTTTTGTAGCTTTAATAGACGTACCATGGTTAACATTACAGAAAGCTGAGTGAAGCATACATAGAAACATTACTTTTCTTCACAACACTTCCATAGATCTAAATTTCAAAATATAACTTTGTTTTTACTTTAAATTCAGGTTAACATGCAGTTTAGCATTGGTTTCAGTAGAACTCAGTGATTCATCACTTACACCAACACCCAGGGCTAATCCCAACAAGTGCCCTCAAAGCCCATCACCCACCTCCCCCACCCGTCTAGCAACCCTCAGTTTGTTCTCTGTATTTAGGAGTCTCTTCTGGTTTGCCTCCCTCTGTTTTTGTCTTATTTTTCTTTTCCTTCCCCTAGGTTCGTCTGTTGTGTTTCTTAAATTCCACATATGAGTCAAGTTATAAGATATCTTTCTCTGCCTGACTTATTTTGCTTAGCACAATACACTCCAGCATTTTTTAAAAGAAACATCAGGAACAGAACATTTAGTTACATAGCTGACAACTCCAGAAGAAGCTTGGATGTGACTGTGGTTAGAAATCACTGGTCTCAGAAAGAAAAAGAAAAATCGCTGGTCTCGTTTTATTGAGGAAAACAACTTAAAAATCAGGCTCTGTGGGTGGTAGATAGTGGAAATGCTTCCAGACTCCCAGCTGTTCTATCTCCATGAAGAAAGAGCTCACCACATTCTCAGGAGGTTTTCATGCTGATAAAAATAAGTTAAGCAAAAGCCCTTGGGAAAAATCTGAAATTATGTATTAATCTGATGGAATTTTTATGATTTTTGTTCAAGAATCCATAGTTCACATTTAAAGGGAAAGCAGAGCCCTGTTACAGGAGGAAGTGTGCACACTGTAAAGCAAGATATTTTGTATTTTTATCCTGAAACAGACAAGCAGGTAGAAAGGGAAATTTATGTTCTTTGAAATTAGAGAAAGGGGTCTTGGCAGAGCTTGGTTTCTTTCCTTAGGGTATGTTTTGGTCTATAGGTCCAAAATAACCCCCCTGTTTACCTGCCTTCTAATCAAATGGAAATTTTAACTGGATTTTCTGGAAGAAGTAATTCCAGCTAGCTATCCATGTAGCAGGATGAATCCAGTACAATGATGCGTGGTAGATGTTTTTCTTTACTTATTTCAGCTTTTGAATCCATTCCCAGGAATAGAGCTAGATCCTGAGTAAAGCAGACTTTTAAGTTAAAAATCAGCACCCCTGGATCTGCTTTTAATTATTGATTTGCAAGCAAATCTTCAAGGTAACCTTGCTACACCCCTGGCCATTTGAACAAGGCTACTTTCAGTGGTACTGTTTCTTGCCTTCTTCCACCCTCCAAAGGCTAACTTGGACACCATGAATTACCTGACATGTCTGATCTAGCAGAAATTTGAGGCAGTATGCCCAAGCTTATAGAAAAGCATACTTCTAAAATCTTAAATGCCTAATATAAATAGGATGTAGAGATCAATTAACCAGAAAAATTTAACTACCTACTGTGCTTACCATAGCACAATGTTTAGTAGGGATATATATATTTAAAACGTATCTTAAAATGTCTGCTATGGGACAAACTATATCCCCCAAAATGCCTATACTGAAGCCCTAACCTCCAATAGGATAGTCTTGAAGCGGAGGCCTTTGGGAGGAAATTAGTTTAGAGGAGTTCATGAAGGTGGAGCCCTCATGAGGGGATTAGTGCCTTTAAAGAAGGACACCAAAGAGCTTGCATGCCTACTCTGACTCTGGGCCATGTAAGGACATAAAAGGCTGCCATCCACAAGCCAGAAAGAATCCTCACTGAAGATCAAACCACATAGTACTTGGACTTCGATTTCTCAGCCTCCAGAACAAAATTTCATTTAATTTATCAGGTCTCACTAGTATTTTGTTAGAGCACCTTGAGCTAAAGACAATCTAAGAAAACACAGCAGGACACTAAGTCCTGATTGTCAAGTTTAATATGCTTTGGTCAAAAGCAGTGAAACTCACGGTGACTAAGGAATGGGTTTTGGAGAATTTGAGACTGGATCTGATCCTTGTAGGCCTTTCCAGTTGTCAACTGGACTCACAGGTGTCCTCACCCTATAGGCTTGGTCTCTGCTGGTCCCAGTTCCATCCTGACCATGCCTCACTCTCACCAGTCAGGAGCCACAGGAGATTCACTGCTTTTAGAACTTGTATCTGCCAGAAGGGGCCTCATCCTTGGTGTCCACTAGGCTGCTTCCTAACCATTTTCCCTTGCCCAGTGGGCCAGTAATTAGGCTTAGGCCTTTGCTTTAATTACGTTTGGTAGACTTGGTTTCCTTACTGAAATGGGATCCTGTATGCTGAGCTTCCACCAAAGATGGGGAGAAAGTAGAGGAGTGGTAGGAGAGGGCAATGAAGGACTCTTGGTTAATATGGAAGCATAGGAATAAAAGACATGCAGGTGGAAACAAGTAAGGATATAGTCATAAAATAATCTTAACCTGACCTGCCCCCTGACGCACACCCCAACAGACGAGACTAGACGAGCTGGGCTAGAAAATAAGGGGAAATGCTTATTTTAGAAATCTTCATTCTATAGTATTTTTATATAGTGTGTAACCCAATCAACAGTTTAGTAAGGTCAGCACCATAAAACTTGTATACTCACTTAAAATAAAAAAACACAACTTTGGGAGGCACTATTTAATCAGGCTACCTAAATATGGTCTTCCAAAGCCTGGAGACCGCAAAAAATGAAACATTTGCTCCATACTTTGAAGTTTTTTCATAAACTTTAGAACATTATACTGCTTAACATAAGCAATGCCTACCCTACTTGGAAAGGACTTTATAGAAGTAACCACCAGAACCAGTTCCCAATCAGTCCCAAGCTGTCAATGTGACATACTTCAGCAACCACCCCTCTGAAAAAAGTCCATCAACATTGCTGGCTGGGAGCAACTTACCCTTGAATATTTTCGACTTCCAAAATTTACCAGTTACGCAACTCCATGGTTTCACAAACACTATAGAAGTTCCTATCTTTGCTTTGCTCAGAAATGAACAACCACAGCTCTACTGCAGTAAGAAATAAATTCTGTTAGGTGGGATAAACATTGTTCTTCCTTTCAAATACTTCCTTTGGCACTGCATATTACACATTATCAACTGTTTGAGACTGATTACTTGCTCTCCCCAATACTTACTTGAAGAATGTGTAATCATCTCACTGGACAGTAGGATCCATACCAGTGGTTCCCTAGGAGGGGTGAGGGGGACAATTTTGCTCCAGGGGACATTTCACAGTCCAGAGAGACCTTTGGTTGTCTTGGCAGAGGGGAGAGAGGGCCACCGACATCTTCCAGGTAGGAGCCTGAGACATTGCCAAACACCCCACAATATGCAGGATAGCCCCTCTGTACGGTGAATTCTATCCCAAAATGTCAATACTATTATGAAACCCTGGCTTAAGATAACAGAATGTGAAAAACATTAGAAAATTAGGCTTCTGAAAAAGGGAAGACTTTGGAATATTTGAATCATTTTGCCTCCTAACTAATCCACATTTTCGTTGAATTTCAAATGTTAGTTTTCCCCCACAGTATTTCGAAATACTCCAACAGGAAAAAGAAAAAAGGAAAAAAAAAAAGATATTAAACTCTCCCAAGGGTCAGATTTCTTCCTTTATCCTACCCCATCAAGATTCCCCTAGCCCAAAGGAAAATATACTAATCAACCAATCCAGTCTCTCCAAAATGAACTTGTAGTTTTTCAAGCCAGTCTCTTAAAATACTCCTTAAAATACCTTCTATTTAATCATTTTTAGTTATGCAGTGCCTTCTGCCCAGCCCCTTATTCTCTCCATCTTTCTAGCACCGACAACTTGGGAAAGCTCTCTCCACTCACCAGTTCCTTTCCCCCTTCTCTTTTTTCCACTGCAAATGCACTTTTATCCACTCCTCCCCCCTCTCCAAGGGTTTCCCTTAAGGTCAACTCAGATTTCCAAATTCAATACCAATTCTTTGATTTCAAACACTTTTCTGTATAATAAAGTAGGCTCCTCCTTTTACCTGCAGATCTTCCTCTCCAGTTGGCTTTAACATTGAGATTTCTTTGCTCTAAGTCTGACATTTGTTTCTCATGGCCCTTCCCCACTTTCACCTAAATTTAGGCACTTCCTAAAGCTCTTAGGTTCTCCCACCACCGCCACCCCGCAGTGCCATCCATAGAGCATACATGTTCCAAATCCACATCTCCAGCCCCAGTACAGACCTCCATTATATCATATTTACTTCGGTAAAACATAGGATTGACTCTGGTTGCCATACACACATTTTCTCCTGACTTCATTAGTGAAATGCAAGCACATTGTTGGTGTGAGTGTAAATTAGGAAAACCCCTCTGGAAAGTATTTGTTAGTATCTTAAAAACATAAAAATATATCTATCTTACGGCTCAGGATTCCACTTCCGGGCATACACCCAACAGAAGTGAGTATATATGGACATCAAAAGACCCATACAAGGGGTGCCTGGGTGGCTCAGTCGGTTAAGCATCTGACTCTTAATTTCATCTCAGGTCGTGATCTCACAGTTGTGGGATCGAGCCCCACATTAGGCTCTGTGCTGACAGCATTGAGCCTGCTTGGGATTCTCTCTTCCTCACTCTCTGCCCCTCCCCTGCTCACACGGTGGGTCTCTCAAATTAAAAAAAAAGGGAAAAAAAAAGGGAAAAAAAAAAGACACATACAGGACTATTTATAGCAACATTAGCATTATGGCAACAAATTAGAAACCACCCACAATTCTATCAATAGATGGGACACCTAAGTTTCTGGTATACTCCTCCAATGGAGCACTATCTAGTATTGAAAAACATGGTTACATGTCACAGATAAAATGTTGAGCTAAAGAAGTAAACACAAGGACATGCAGTAGAATTTCAATTACAGAAAGGCCCCAAACAGACAAATCAAACCTCTGGTGACAGAAATCAGAACTATTACCTTTGGTGATATTTTTAGGGTGTTTGTAGTGCACCGGATCTCCATATGGGTGGTGGATGCACAGATGGGTCCACCTAGTATTATCATTAAGCTATAGACAAGTGTTACTTGTTTATCCTTTATGTAGGTTTTTTTTTTTTTTTTTTTTTTTTTTTTTACTTTGAGAGAGAAAGAGAGCACACTTGTGCTCACGAGTGAGTGCGTGAGAGAGAATCCCAAGCAGGCCCCACATTATCAGTGCAGAGCCCAAGTGGGGCTCAATCCCGTGAACTTTAAGATCATGACATGAGCCGAGATCCAGAGTTGTATGCCTAACTGAGCCACACAGGCACCCCTTTGGGGGGGGGGGTTATATTTTAATCTCACCACTTAGATTTTCAGGACACATTCATGGATGGTTTAAACATTCAAGGGGCACCTGGGCGGCTCAGTCAGTTAGGTGCCAGAGCTCAGCTCAGGTCATGATCTTGTGGTTCCTGAGTTTGTGCCCTGCGTGGGGAGCCTGGAACCTGCTTCAGATTCGGTGTCTTCCTCTCTCTCTCTACCCCTCCCCAACTCGTGCTCTTTCTCCCAAAAGAATTTTTTAAACATTCAAATGTGTTCCCATGCTCTAAGATGCCACAGAACCCTAAGTTTCTAACAACACTGAAGTCCTCTTGTTAATCAGACTGTGTGGTATTTGTACTTTTAGAAGGAATCCTTAGATACCTAATTGTTACAGGATTGTCAGCTTCCCTAATTAAGTCACAACTACTCATTATTCAATATGAACTCAAAAACAGACCAGAAGAAATCTGCATATTAAAGCTATCAGCCATATCATTTAACATATGCCACTTAGATTTTTCATCTCCTTCATAAGCAAGTTTGAAAACAATTTTGAAGACACGGAAATCCTCTTATGAGCTTTTCTCCAGAAACTGCTCTCCTGATCCTTTTCAGAAAAAGTGAATTTCAATGTGACTTTACAATTTCTTCACAGAAACCCTCTTAATGTCAGAAACTGAAAGACTAAATTTACTTTAACCCCTTTAATATGAAATTAACATAGCTACACTGAAATGCATTTGCTTTTAAGATTATTATAGTGAGGTAGGTGTGTGTGTCAACTAAGTGGGATTCTCTCATGTACAGGGATAAAATGAAAACACAAGTCAGTTCTAGAGAAAGCCTATCAAATAGAAATTCAACCTACTCTTGAAACTTGAACTGAGATTTTACAGAAGTTAAATTCATGGAGTTGTTTTAAGGTTTTTTAAAACACAGAATGCTTTTTGGAAAGAAATTACTTAAAACCTTTCTATGGCTTTTCAAACACCTATGATTAACTGGCAAAGCTGCCTCTTATTTCAGCATTTGTCATTGGGACCAGGTTTCTAGTATTATTCTGACTTTTCATGCTTTTCCTTTCAAAATCTATCATTTTTTATGTGATAATTTATCATCTTCAGGCTGTAATCTCAGTCACTGTGTCATACCAAAAATTGGAAATTCATGGTTAATAAATCTCCAGGAAAGAAGTCAGCAAAAACAGAGAAATCATTTTAGATCTAGTCTGATGTTACTCAGCCCCGTAGGCAGCCTGTGAAAAAGGTTGGGGCACCAAAAACGTTTTTAAGAGTTTTATATTTGCTTTTAAAATGTAGTAAACATATTTTTGGAAAAAGCCAGAACTTCCTTGGATTTTCTCATACTTACCTTAAAGTTTAGTTTTTACGTTTAAAAATATTGGAGGTGGGAAACCATTTGTTCCACTACTTTGGGCCACAAGAGGGATTGATAAGGGGGGGGGGGCATTTCATACACTTCTAGATAAGGTCTGTGTGTTTTTGCAAATCTGGATAGGACTACTTCAGTTTCTACACACAATCTCTCTAAATGAAAGAATATCACAGAGCTAGGTGGAGAAGTATCGAGGACATGTTTTCAAAGAAAGTCTTCCCCTTCCTCAGTTGGGGTTCATTTCTACAATCAACAACAACAACAACAAAATACTTTTGGTTCACCACTGATTTTCCGAAGTTTCTAGCTGCTCCCCAGTGTTTTACACTAATTTTACCTTACTACAATTTCAGGTCATGCCTCGAGTTTTATTAAAAACTTGCAAGAACATCAAAAATTAAAATCAAACCACTCACAGTTCTGTGTTCATCTCCTGTCTCTGAGGAAACACCAACACTTCTGAAAAGCAACCTACACCCTGCCTTAAATAGGTAGATACTTAAATACATCACAAGAGAAGAGTCCAGAGCTCTACACAGCTGTTTTCAATCCTTGATGTACACTGCAATCACCTGGAATCTGAGTTAAGTGATCTGGGAAAGGGCAGTAACTGTGGCATGCTTATGAAGCAAGCAGGTGATCCTACTATGCACACAGGGATGAAAACTGCTTTAGGGGTGCCTAGGAGGCTTAGTCGGTTGAGTGTCTGACTCTTGATTTTGCCTCTGGCATGATCTCCCAGTTTGTGGGATCCACCCCCAACATTGGGCTCTGTGTTGACAGTGTGGAGCCTGCTTGGGATTCTCTCTCTTCCTCCCTCTCTCTCTGTCCATCCCCCACTCACAGTCTCTCTCAAAATAAATAAACAAATGAAAAACCTACTGCTCTAAACCTAAAGCTGATTCAAACTACAGTGAAATATCTTGGGTTGTTAATTTCTTTATCATGTTAATTTTTACTTAGGAAACAAGATTTTAGTTTTAGCTCACTGAAATCGCAGCAACAAAAATAAAATTATATCCTTAATTTCACACTTTTTGGCCCACTGCCGTATTAAATGAATCAGAAAACATCTAAATTCTTATCCTGATACAACCAGCATCAAAAGATAGACTACATTTGCTAGAAGGGAATCTCAGCTCCTCAGAAATTCCTCAGCTGGATTTACAAATGGGGGACTCTATTTTTCCTACCTTCAACAGTCCTCTTTACTGAAAGCCTGCCCCCACCCCCAACTTCCCCTAGCACTCAGCAAAGAAGGACCAGTACTGAGAAATGTTTAACAAGACGCTCTCTGGATGTGGGATGAAGGAAGATAGAGGAAGCACGGGTTCGCAACATTTGCTGATTTCCATATCGTACCTACTCCACCACAGCCTACTTCCTGGCTTGTAGAGTTTTAAAAAATATATATAACAATCTTCTGAGCCAGTATGAGCCAATTCCAGTACCCCACTATGAAATTAACATGTTTATGTATCAGAGACCTGGATCAGTAGAAACTAAGATTTAGTCCCATCCAACATATTCCTTGGCATACCTCTCTACATATATCAATTTGGAAATTCTGATTTACAGTGGACTTGAGGAACTACCCTCAGATGGAGAACATTCTTGAACTATGTTTTATCCACAACTGGGTCAGAAATATATACATATATCTGTGGAACTCTGAGCAAGAAGGGGGAAAAAAAGGCCCAAGACTTTAGTGACATTAAGAGAAATCACCAAAAAGAAAGATTTCTATGAGCTTGATTCAGCAATAAACCCTAAGAGTCAGAGAGGAGTTGATAGTGTTAGTCAAATTCGGAATGACAACAGATGTGTAAAGCCATTTAGACCTGGCTAACTTGCGACAGGGAAGAGGATAGAGTAAGGAAGCTAAATAGTTTGCATCTGCATCAGGATCAAATGGGCTGCAGGCTTCACTACGTAAGTCAGGGGAGAAGCCAGTCTCCTTGCTTTTGAGAGAGGTACTGTGAAAAGAGCCGATTATCAGAATGATCACCTGGGAAAGGCTAAGTGTACTTAAGAGACTTGAGTTTTCCAAGCAGTTGGAGATTTAGAGCTATCAGGATCCTGGTTTAACTGTTAATATGTTAATGCCATACACCTGGGAACACACAGGAGCTTGACATTTCACCTTCTCCCTCCTGCAACTGTGCATCTAGACAGAGTTGCAGTCTTAAGAGTAAACTCAATCAGATCAAAATCCAAGCTTCACCGCTTAACATTTAGGTAGCCTTGTGACATTTCTCTGTGCGTTAGTTATCTCCTCTGTAAAATAGAGATAATAATAGTACCTGCTTACCATAGGGTCATTACAAGAAATATACAAAATCACACAGGCAAAACATTCAGCATAGTGCCTCCATGAAACATTCTATTGCTTTGGCTGGGCATCAAGAAAATATGGGCAAAAGAGAGTATAGTGAGGTGTACAGTATTAACTACACTTGAAAAATTGTGTTTGAGAAATGAAATATCTTGCCCAAGATCCTGCATTTAGTAAATTGTGAGACAGAATACCGAACCAGGGTCAACCTAACCTTGAAGCTCCTATTCTTTCCATACAAGTTCTTTCTCCTGAAGGGAGAGGCCGTAACAATACTAATGGATGCTCTAAGATGCTTACTTATCTGGGAGGTGATTTGGATGACCGATGTCCTCGTGCTAAGTTTTTGTTTTTTATAAAGGGTCGAAGTTGAGACTAAGCTATAAAAGCACGCCTCCAACTCCGATTCGAGACAGATTTCTGCAGTAGGCTCCTATTTCTTTGCTCCCACACCTGTCCTCTAGAGGCATTGCATTCTTCCACCCAGGGCATAGGCAAAAGTCAAATAATGTAGCTTGAACAGCTAGCTATTTCTTACTCTGCCTAGATCAGAGCTGTGTTCCAACACTCTTATTCACACCCTCAGAAATTGTGCTCTATGCCACCCATGCAGTTGCAGTCTATCAGCCAGTCAGTTACTTCCTCTACTTCCATTCTGGCCATCTTTCTCAGTGACTGTTTCTTCTTGGAAGTGATAATATATACTCTTTCTCAAAATGTGTGTGGAACAAACAAAAGGTCTTAGATATATTAATAAGTGCATGGTAAAAAAAAAAAAAAAAAGACATTATTTGCCCAAATAAATTTGGGAAGTCCTAGGCTAAACAAAGTTTAATACCAGAGCCTTTAATATTACAATGCATATTAGGTATCTTCAAGAGAGAAACAGAATATGCAACATTTGCAAATAGCATTTCAGAAAAATGGAATGCCCCTTGCTCAGTCAGCCACATTATTTTCATTGTTTTCTGAAAGTGGTAGTTTCCACGGATTTGCCCTTCTCCTCACTTGCTGGTCCTGCAAAGCAGATCCACTAGCAAAAAATATTCCACTAATATTCCAAAAATATTCCATTAATTCCATTAATAATAGTTCTTGATCAGTGAATTATGAAATACAGCTTCAAGAACATGGTACAAAACATTTAGAGCAGGTTCCTATTTGGGGCTGAACTCGTGAGTCACTTTTCACTGAATAGAAAACTCTTAGGAAGCAAGAAGCAGAACTTTGCAAGCATGTCTGAAATATGTGGAAAACTGGTTAATTGGATAGTGGACTCTTGAGCTAATTGCAATAACAGCACTTTTATTTGGATTAGAGCATAAACCAATATATTGAAAACGATGTAAACTGATTACTCAGGATAAAGAAATGACAACACGTGATAAAGGCTAACTGGAGAATGCCGACCTAGGTCAACAGTAATCTGCTGGAAAAACACAATTTGAGTCCCAACTGCATTTTCTTTTTTCACAGGGCATTTTTCCATGCATTTTTTTTCTCTCTCTCTTATCATCATTTGCTTTTTACAGACAGGCTGGAATACTGCCAGGTTAATTTTATTACATTTTAAATGGCCTAATTTTTTTTAGTATATTACTCTATTATGGATAATCTGGGGCTGCTTCATATGTTGTTGAACCTTCTCATTTCACCTTTGCACCACAGGTTGTTCATTCTTAATTCGAGTGAAAGGTCAATCTCTTTAACCTTCAATTGTGAGACACGGCAACTTCCTTCAGCTGAAAGTTTGCTTTCTCTCTGTTTAAAAAAGGTAAGGCACTGATGAAAACACTAAGTAAATCTGTTCTCTCAATTATAGAGTTATCTATAGAGTTGCTATTCTTTGGAAATAAGTAAACCCTGGAAAAAAATGTTTCTATAATTTTCTACCAGTTATTGCCATTATTACTTATTTAAGGACCTACTAGAGGTAATGACCAGTTAAAGTGCTATGAATACCTGCCAGGAGATGCAGCACATATGTACCAAATAATAGGCATTATTATAATAAAATGCAACATGCGATAGATTGACTCTACTGGCTACATTCAATAAATCCAAAAAATAAAACAGACATGAAGTAGAGTGGTTTTAATGGATAGTTTGCATAGTAAGCTACTACTTACATAATGTGTTGTAAGAGCTTGCTAGTGATGGGGAAGAGAAGAAGTAGGAGTAAAGGCGAGATTGAGAATGAAGGCAACAATAGCATCCTTACTTTATTAGGCAAGGGAGGACACCAATCAAAAGAAATCATAGCTAATTCACTCAAAAAGTCCAAAGTTAGCTTAAATAACAATTATAGTGTTAAAAAATCTGGGGAAAACAATGGACTAAACCTACCTTCATAAAAAGAAAAAAAAAAGAGGAGAAACTACACACTGAAAACAGATCTACAGATAAAGCACATGTATACCTTTTAATGTGATATTAGAGTTGGCCCTTCAACTTGGGGGTTAGTGGTGCCAACCCCCTGAACAATTGAAAGTCTACCTGTAACTTTTTTTTTAAGTTTAAAAGCTACTACTACAGGGGCGCCTGGGTGGCTCAGTCGGTTAAGCGTCCGACTTCGGCTCAGCTCATGATCTCGTGGTTTGTGAGTTCGAGCCCCACATTGGGCTCTGTGCTGACACCTCAGACCCTGGAGCCTCCTTCAGATTCTGTGTTTCACCATCTCTCAGCCCCTCCCCTGCTCATGCTCTGTGTCTCTCAATAATAAATAAGTGTTAAAAAAATTTAAAAGCTACTCATACAGAAAGCCTTTTGTTATTTTTTTACTGAGGTATAGTTGACATACAACCCTCTTTCAGATGTACAACATACTGATTCTGTATTTGTATATATTGCAAAATGAACACCACAGCAAGTCCAGTTAATACCCTTCACCACACAGAGTAACCGATTTTTTCTTACGATGAGAACTTTTAACATTTACTTTCTTGGAACTTTAGAATATTCAGCACAGTATTGATAATTATAGTCACCATGTTACACATGACAGCACCATGATTTATTTATTTGATAACTGGAAGCTTGCACCATTTGACCCCTTTTGCCCACCCCCTACCCTCTACCTTTGGGAACCACCAATCTGTTCTCTATATTACAGAGCTTAGTTTTTTGTCTGTTTAAATTCCACATATAAGATCACATGTAATTGTCTTTCTCTTGTTTCACTTAGCATAATGTCCTCAAGTTCCATTGTAGAAAGGCTTTCAAATGATAATTCACTTTGAGTCTAAGTGATATAATGATATAATGAAAGACTGTTATTAGAATTGAATTTGTAATTCTACATTTGGAAACTAAACCTTATCTAGGTAGTACTCTGGATCCTAATCTGCAATCACTATGATATTCAAATCCTCTAGCCTTTGGCTATTCAAAGATAATCCTAATATTAAATATGCTTTTACTTATCAAAAAAAATAACCCTTATATCTGTAAGAACATGTATATTGCTGTTTGGTTCTAAAGTGATAGTCATATGAATATATATACAGTATTATGTTAGTATCTTGATTAAATTGAATATAAATCTGCACTTTGGCATTGTGTTTAAGGAATGAGGGGGTGTCTAGCAATTGCACTACTAGGTATTTATCCAAGGGATACAGGTGGGCTGTTTTGAAGAGGCACATTCACCCAATGTTTATAGCAGTGCTATCAACAACAGCCAAAGTATGGAAAGAGACCAACTATCCATCGACAGATGAATGGATAAAGATTTGGTATACATACACAATGGAGTATTACTTGGCAATCAAAAAGAATGAAATCTTCCCATTTGCAATAATGTGGGTGGAACTTGAGGACATTATGCTAAATGAAATTAGAGAAAGACACATATCATATGACTTCACCCATATGTGGAATTTAAGATACAAAACAGATGAACATAAGGGAAGAGAAGCAAAAATAATATAAAAACAGGGACAGGGACAAAACATAAGAGACTTTTAAATATAGAGAACAAACTGAGAGTTGCTGGAGGGGGTTGTGGGTATGGGTATGGGCTAAATGGGCAAGGGACATTAAAGAAGACACTTGTTGGGATAAGCAGTGGGTGTTATACATAGGGCATGAATCACTGGAATCTACTCCTGAAATCATTATTGTAATATGCTAACTTGGATGTTAATAAAAAAATAATAAAAAATAAAAATAAATTTACAAAATAATTCTGAAACAAAAAGGAATGAGGGGGTCTATATCTAGCAGCACCTACAGAGATACCTTCTTGGAAATATAAACTATGGGTCAGTCCACAGAGCTGTGCTCCACCTAAAAGTATAACAGAGAGAGGATAAAATGGGCAGGCAAACAGGTCTACCAAGGAGTGTAAAATAGGAGTGCACACGTGAGGCCACTTCACAGTAATGAACATGTCAAAAATGAATCCTTGAACTAACATCTCCTTTTCTGCAGAAATTTCTTTATTATAATTTTTTACAATTACCTTTTTAATATAGATAAATCTAAAACAATTTATAAATTACAAAAAGCTAAAAATTTAGTAGTAAACACTTAGATTTGAACTATAGAAAAATTCTCACTGATTTCATTAACTTTAAAAATTTTAAGTATAGTTGACACAAAATGTTACCTTAGTTTCAAGTGTAAAACTTAGTGATTTGACAAGTTTATACATTATGCTCTGTTCACTACAAGTAGAGCTACCATCTGTCCCATTACATTGCTATTACAATATCACTGACTATATTCCTTATGCTCTGCTTTGCATTCCTGTGGCTTACTCATTCTGTAAATAGAGTACTGTATCTCCCTCTCTGCTTCAACCCATTTTGCCTAACCTCCTCCCTTCCCCTCTGACAGCCATCAATTTGTTCTCTGTATTTATAGGTCTGTTTTTGCTGCTTGTTTATTCATGTTTTAGATTCCATTTATGAGTGGAGTCATATGGTATTTGTCTTTCTCAGTCTGACTTATTTTACTTAGCATAATACCATCTAGGTCTATCCATGTTGTCTCAAATGCAAGATCTCATCCTTTCTTATGGCTGTGTAATATTCCTGTGTGTGTGTGTGTGTGTGTGTGTGTGTGTGTGTGTGTGTGTATCACATTTTTCTCATCCATTCATCTGTTGATGGACATTTAGGTTACTCCCATGTCTTGGCTATTATTACAAATAATTCTGCAATAAACATAGGGGTGCATATATTTTTTTGAGTTAGGGTTTTTGTTTTCCCTGGGTAAATACCCAAATTATTGGATCATATGGTATTTCTATTTTTAATTTTTTGAGGAAACTCCATACTGTTTTCCACAGTGGCTGTACCAATTTACATTTCTATCAACTGTGCACCAGGGTTCTTTTTTCTCCTTATCCTCACTAATACTTGTTGTTTCTTCTCTTCTTGCTTTTAGCTATTATAACAGGTGTGAAGTGATATCTTACTGTGATTTTTATTTGCATTTCCTTGATGATGAGGGACACTGAGCATCAGAAAACATGTGTCTGTTGACTATCTGTCATGTCTTTGGAAAAATGTCTATTCATATCCTCTGCCAATTTTTTAACTGGTTTTTTGGTTTTTTTTTTTTCTTTTGCTGTTGAGTTGTGTAAGTTCTTTATATATTTTGGATGTTAACTGCTTATCAGATACATCATTTGCAATTTCTTCTCCCATTCCATAGGTTGTGTTTTTTGTTTCCCTGATGGTTTCCTTTGCTGTGCAAAAACCATTTATTTTTATGAAGTCCCAATAATTTTATTTTGCTTTTGTTTTCCTTGCCTTAGGAGACATATCTAGAAAAATATTCCTAGGGCTGATGTCAAAGAATATACTGCCTCAGCTCTCTCATAGGATTTTTATGGTTTCAGGTCTCACATTTAGAACTTTAATCCATTTTGAATTTATTTTTGTGTATGGTGTTAGAAAATACTCCAGTTTAATTCTTTTGCATGTTGTTGTCCAGTTTTCCAAGCACCTTTTATTGAAGAAACTATCTTTTCCCCATTGTATATTCTTGCCCCCCTTGCAATAAGTTAATTGACAATATAAATATGGGTTTATTTCTGGGAACTTTATTCTGTACCATTGATCTATGTGTCTATTTTTGTGCCGGTATCATACTACTTTGATTACAACTGTATAGTATATCTTGAAATCTGGAATTGTGAAATCTCTAGCTTTGTTCTTCTTTACCAGGATTGCTTTGGCTATTCAGGGTCTTCTGTAGTTCCATACAAATTTTAGTATTATTTGTTCTAGGTTTGTGAAAAATGCTGTTGGTATTTTGATAGGAATTGCTTTGGGTAATGTGGACAATTTGACAATATTTGTTCTTCCAACCCATGAACATGGCATATCTTTCTATTTGTGTCATCTTAAATTTCTTCCATCAGTGTTTTATAGTTTTCAGAGTATAGGTCTTTCATTTCTTTGGTTAAGTTTATTCCCAGGTAATTTATTATTTTTGGTGTTATTATAAATGTTATTATTCTTTATATCTCTCTTTTTGTGACTTTGTTGTTAATGTATCAATATGCTACTGATTTCTGGGTATTAATTTTTATCCCACCACTTTACTAAATCTGTGAATTCTAGTAATTTTTCGGTGGAATCTTTAGGATTTTTTATGTATAGTACCATATTGTTTCCAAGTGACAGTTTAACTTCTTTACCAATATGGATTCCTCCCATTTCCTTTTCTTTTCTGATTGCTGTGGCTAAGACTTCCAGTACTATGTTGAATAAAAGTGATAACAGTGGATATCTTTGTCTTATTACTGACCTTAGAGGGAAAGCTCTGTTTTTCACTATTGAAGGATGATGTTATCTGTGGGTTTTTCATACATGGCCTTTATTATGTTCAGGTATGTTCCCTCTACTGCCTTTACTATGCTGAGGCATGTTTCCTCTAATCCTATTTTGTTGAGAATTCCTATCATGAATGGATGCTGAATTTTGTCAAATACTTTTTCTCACATCTCAGGAATAAATTCCATTTGATTGTGGCAAATGATCTTTTTTGTATTTTTGTATTTACAATATATAATGTATTTAATGTGTGAAGCTTGCTAATATTTTGTTGAGGACTTTTGTATCTATGTTCATCAGGGATCTTGGCCTATAGTTTTCTTTTCTTGTGGTGTCTTTGTCTGGATTGGGTATCAGGGTAATGCTGGCCTTGTAGAATATATTTAGAAGCTTTCCTTCCTCTTCTATTTTTTGGAATGGTTTGAAAAGGTATTAACTCTTCTTTAAATTTCTGGTAGAACTCATTTATTGTCTGGTCCTATACTTTTTTTTTTTTTGACAGTTTTTTGGCTACCCATTCAATTTTGCAATTTATAATTTGTCTGTTAATCTTTTCTATTTTTTTCTCCTTCAGTTTTGGAAGATTGAATGTTTCTAGGAATTTATTCTTTATTCTGGGTTGTCCAGTTTACTGGGATATGCTTTTAATACCATTCTCTTACAATGCTTTGTATTTCTGTGTTGTCCATAGTTATTTCTCTTTTCTTCTTTCTGAATTTATTTGGACCCTTTCTCATTTTTTTCTTGACGAGTCTGGCTAAGAGTTTGTCAGTTTTATTTATTTTTTAAAAAACAAGGTATTGGTTTCATTGGTGTGTGTGTGTGTGTGTGTGTGTGTGTGTGTGTGTGTGTGTGTTTTAGACTTTATGTCATTTATTTCTTCTCTGATCTTTATTTCCTTTCTTCTATCCACCTTGGGCTTTGTCCTTTTTTTAAATTACCTTTAGGCATTAGGTTAGATTATTTACTTGATTTTTTTTCTTGCTTCTTAAGGTGGGCCTTTATTGCTATATAATTCCCTCTTAGAAATGTTGTCACCATGTCCCAGAGATTGTGGATCATTGTGTTTTCATTTTCATTTGTCTCCATGTATTTTTTTATTTCTTCTTTTATTGCTTTATTGATCCATTGTCATTGTTTTTTTTATTACACGTTTAGTCTTCAGATGTTTGTGTTTTTTCCAGTTTTTTTCTTGTGATTTATTTCTAGTTTCATACTGTTGTGTTCAGAAAAGATGCATGGTATGATTTAAATTTTTCTGAAATTTATGGAGGCTTGTTTCATGGCCTAATATGTGATCTATCTGGAGAATGTACTATGTGTGCTTGAAAAGAATGTGTATTCTGTTGGTTTTAGATGGAATTATCTGTGTGTATCTGTTATGTCCATCTAGTCTAATGTGTCATTCCAAGACATTGTTTTCTTATGGATTTTCTGTCTGGATGATGTGATGTAAGTGGAATGTTAATGTCTCCTATTATTATTACACTACCATCAATTTTTCTCTTTATGTCCAGTAAATATTTGCTTTATGCATTTAGATGCTCCCAATGTTGGGTGTATAGATATTTACAATTATTATATATTCTTGTGAAATTGATCCCTTTTTGTCATTATGTAATGCCCTTCTTTATCTCTTATTACAGTCTTAGTTTTAAGTCTATTTTATCTGATGTAATTATTACTACTCTGGCTTTTTCAATTTTTTTTCACTTCCATTCACATGGTGAATGTTTTTCCAACCCTTCACTTTCAGTCTCTATGCATCTTTAGGTCTGAAGTGAGTCTCTTATAGGCAGCATATAGATGGGTCTTGTGTGTGTGTACGTGCGCACACGCACACGTGTGTGTGTGTGTGTGTGTGTGTGTGTGTGTGTTAATCCATTCTGGCAGTTTAAGTCTTTGATTGAAGCATTTATGCCATTTAAATTTAAAGTAATTAACTGGGACCTTATGAAGATAAAAAGCTTCTGCACAGCAAATGAAACAACCAACAAAACTAAAAGGCAACAAACGGAATGGGAAAAGATATTTGCAAATGACATATCAGACAAAGGGCTAGTATCCAAAATCTATAAAGAGCTCACCAAACTCCACACCCGAAAAACAAATAATCCAGTGAAGAAATGGGCAGAAAACATGAATAGACGCTTCTCTAAAGAAGACATCCGGATGGCCAACAGGCACATGAAAAGATGCTCAGCGTCGCTCCTTATCAGGGAAATACAAATCAAAACCACACTCAGATATCGCCTCACGCCAGTCAGAGTGGCCAAAATGAACAAATCAGGAGACTATAGATGCTGGCGAGGATGTGGAGAAACGGGAACCCTCTTGCACTGTTGGTGGGAATGCAAATTGGTGCAGCCACTCTGGAAAGCAGTGTGGAGGTTCCTCAGAAAATTAAAAATAGACCTACCCTGTGACCCAGCAATAGCACTGCTAGGACTTTACCCAAGGGATACAGGAGTACTGATGCATAGGGGCACTTGTACCCCAATGTTTATAGCAGCACTCTCAACAATAGCCAAATTATGGAAAGAGCCTAAATGTCCATCAACTGATGAATGGATAAAGAAATTGTGGTTTATATACACAATGGAGTACTACATGGCAATGAGAAAGAACGAAATATGGCCCTTTGTAGCAACGTGGATGGAACTGGATAGTGTGATGCTAAGTGAAATAAGCCATATAGAGAAAGACAGATACCATATGTTTTCACTCTTATGTGGATCCTGAGAAACTCAACAGAAACCCATGGAGGAGGGGAAGGAAAAAAAAAAAAAAGAGGTTAGAGTGGGAGAGAGCCAAAGCATAAGAGACTCTTAAAAACTGAGAACAAACTGAGGGTGGATGGGGGGTGGAAGGGAGGGGAGGGTGGGTGATGGGTATTGAGGAGGGCACCTTTTGGGATGAGCACTGGGTGTTGTATGGAAACCAATTTGACAATAAATTTAATATATTGAAAAAAAATAAATAAATTTAAAGTAATTATTGACAGGTATGTATTTATTGCCATTTTTAAAAGTTGTTTTCTGGTTCTTCTTGTAGTTCTTTGTTCCTTCTTCTTTTGCTCTCTTTAGTTGTGATCAATGACCATCTATAGTGTTTTGTTTGGCTTTCATTCTCTTCATTTTTTGTAAATCTGTCATAGATTTGGGGTTTGTGGTTACCAAAAGGTTTATATACTTCATCCTAAATAAATAATCATCCATGTTAATTTTATGGTCATTGAAGTCCAAACACATTCTTAAAAGAAAGAAAACAGAAAACAAAAAATCTTTTTCTTTTTCAGTTTCTGTTCCCTTTTTGCTCCTTTCTCCACATGTTATGTATATTTTGTCATATTTTACATCTTTGTTTACATATTTTTCTTATGTTAATTATGGTCATTTCTTTTCCACTTAAAGAAGTCCCTTTAACATTTCTTTTAAGGTTGGTTGACTAGTGATAGCTCCTTTATCTTTTGTTTGTCTGAGAAATTCTTTATCTCTCTTTCAAATATGAAAGTTTGCCAGGCTGAGTATTCTTAGTTGTAGGGTTTTTTTCTTTTTCTTTTTTTTTTTCCTTTCATCAATTTGAATATATCATGTCTCTCCCTTCTGGCTTGCAATGTTTCTGCTGAAAATGCAGCTGACAGCCTTATAGGTTTGTATAGACTTGGATGTCTATTTCCTTACCTAGGATAGGGAAAATGTCTCTTTTTCTCTTCTTCTGGGATCCCTAGAATGTAAATGTTTGTTCGCATAATGTTGTCCAAAGATCTCTTAATCTATCCTCATTTTTAAAAATTCTTTTCTCTTTTTGATGTTCAGCTTGTATGCTTTCCATTACCCTGTCTTCTGGATTGCTGATATGTTTTTCTGCATCCTCCAATCTACTGTTGTTTCTCTCTAGTGTGTTTTATATTTCATTTATTGTATTATTCAAATATTATTGGTTCTTTTTAATATTTTATATCTCTTTATTGAGAGTCTCATTGAGTTCTTTTATTCTTTTCTGCAGCCCAGTGATTATTTTTATGATCATTACTTTAAATTCTTTATTAGGCATATTGCTTATCTCTGTTTCATTTAGTTATTTTCCTGATGTCTTTTTCTAATTCTCTCTTCTGGAGCATATTCCTCTATGTCCCCATTTTTGCTTGACTTTCTATATTTGTTTCTATGGAAAAGCAAAATGACTACATCTCCTGAAGCTGAAGGTTTTGTGTATGGTTTCCCTTATGCAGACTGTGTGTTTTTGGAGCTTTAGTTATATATGCTAGTTTAAACTGCGGCTTTTTTTCTTTTCAACGTTTATTTATTTTTGGGACAGAGAGAGACAGAGCATGAACGGGGGAGGGGCAGAGAGAGAGGGAGACACAGAATCAGAAACAGGCTCCAGGCTCTGAGCCATCAGCCCAGAGCCTGACGCGGGGCTCGAACTCACGGACCGCGAGATCGTGACCTGGCTGAAGTCGGACGCTTAACCGACTGCGCCACCCAGGCGCCCCAAAACTGTGGCTTTTTTAAGAAAGAATAAGGAAAAATAATGGCAGTAAAAGAACAAAGAAAAGAAGAAAAGAAAAAAGGAGAAAAATAAAGAAAACAAGAAAGAACAAATTTAAAAGAAAAAAAGACATTTTAAAAAGCAATAATAATAAATATAATAATGAATTACATTTTAAAATAAAAATTAAACAAAACAAACAAACAAAAAAAACAATAAAACACAAACCCATGGCTTGTTCTCTGTGCCCTAGCACCACAAGGTGGCTGGCGTGGGCTAGCGGTCCCTGGGTTTGCTGAGGTCTAAAAGCTCACCATGAAACAGATCTTGTTCTGATTTAGGGTGGAGGGGAAGATCATGTTTCCACAGTTCCTTGGACCTTTTAAGCTGTGGTATATTTTTCTGTGTCTCAGGGCAACCAGAGCTGGCATGGGCTCGGAGTTCTGAGCTTGCTGAAGTCACAAGATTTCTGTGATGACTGGACCCACCAGTTACAGCACCAGGACCTGCCTGTTAAGGTCTTGGAAGCTGCCTCTTATAGTAGCCAAACCCCGCTCCTGCCTGGGCTTTTAAGGTAGAGGGAAGTGATCATTCCTGCAGTTCCTCAGCCTTTTTATTATTTTTTTAATGTTTTATTTATTTTTTAGAGAGACAGAGACAGAATGCAAGTGGGTGGGAGCACAGAGAGAGGGAGGCACAGACTCTGAAGCAGGCTCCAGGCTCTGAACTGTCAGCACAGAGCCTGACGTGGGGCTCAAACTCATGAGCTGTGAGATCATGACCTGAGCCAAAGTCGGATGCTCAACCGACTGAGCCACCCAGGCACCCCATCCGCCTTTCTAAACTACAGCTTTTCTTCTGTGACCCAGTGTGGCTAGGGTTGGTATGGGCTTGTGGACACTGGGCTCACTGAAGTCACAAGCTCACTGAGATGACCAGACTTGCCTGTTATGGTGTCCAGACCATGCTCACGTCTAGTCTTTGAAGGTGGAATGGGAATGTAAACGGTGTTGATTTCCAGTCACTGTGATCTGGAGAGCTTTCCTGCAGCTCATCCACTGGCAGATTTCTAGTGTTGTCTCTATTATACGCCTAGTTGCTCTTTTAAACTGTGATGTTTTGTTTTTTTTTTTGTTTTGTTTTGTTTTGTTTTGTTTCTGTGCCCAAGGACAGAGGGATCTCTTCCCAGTCCCTCAGTACTATCCCTACCTACTGCCATTCACAGCATGGGGAAGAAGGGTTCCCTTTATTACCATGTCTCTGTCTCTGTTGCTGGTCTCTTCCCCGTTCTCTCTGTCTTTGGTTGCTCAGTAGCTGTGCAGTCAGCCCTTACTCAGTTCTTCTTCAGGAGCAACTATTCTATTACTAGGTGTAACTTGGTGTATTCTATGATGGAGGTGAATTCAGTCTCCTATACTGCTACCTTCAACCCCACCTATAACTTTTGACTCCCTCCCAAATTTAATTACTAATAGCCTACTGTTGACCAGAAGCCTTAATAATAAACATAAAGTCGATTCACACATATTTTGAATAGGTATTAAATACTGTATTATCACAATAAAGTATGCTAGAGAAAAAAACTTAAGAAAATCATAAGAAAGAGAAAATACATTTATAGTAGTGTAGAGTATTTATTGAAAAAAATCCTCATGTAAGCAGACCCATGAAGTTCAAATCCATATTGTTCAAGGGGCAAGTGTATAGGGTTTTTCTTGTTCTCCTGTCATTTAAAACAATTGTTTTGGGGGCGCCTGGGTGGCGCAGTCGGTTAAGCGTCCGACTTCAGCCAGGTCACGATCTCGCAGTCCGTGAGTTCGAGCCCTGCGTCGGGCTCTGGGCTGATGGCTCAGAGCCTGGAGCCTGTTTCTGATTCTGTGTCTCCCTCTCTCTCTGCCCCTCGCCCGTTCATGCTCTGTCTCTCTCTGTCCCAAAAATAAATTAAAAAAAAAAAAAAAAAAAACGTTGAAAAAAAAAAACAATTGTTTTGTTCTGTTTTTTTAACAACGACTACCAAGAACTACATTTTCATTTAATTAAACTTAACCCAGTAAATAAACTTTGGAGTAGGACATTAAAAACTATGTGCTAATAAAATGAGCTAAATACAAAATGATTATACCTAATGTTTCAGAGATGCTCTTTAAAAAGGCTTTACTAAATCATCTGGTTTTCACCTCCAGTTGTCTCCCTATCCTTCCTTTCCCTAGCGACAATATAACATTAAAATCTTTTGCTGTTCTGGAACAAATATTGCCTTCATATTTGTAGTCTATCTTTATGATCTGTAATGTGGTTGTTAAAATGATTGTACAAATGTTTTTGCTTTAGTGCAGATAGAAGGGAGCAGGCATTAATCAACCATTCAATTTAAGTGCAAGCCACAATAATGACTGTGTTAGTAGGGATGGCAAGAGTCACTGAACCAGTCTGGACCAAACAAAATGTGTGAGTCACACTGGCTGGGTAGCACAAAATGTCAGCTTCCTCAGCAAGGTTCAGCAGAAAATGCAAATAATTTGAGTGGAAAAAATATACGTTGTGATGAAAAACCTTTGAAAAGACAGGCTTGTCTATGTGAAGTGAATATTAACAAATAAAGCATCTCAGGAATGCTAACAAGAAACATGGCTATCCATTTATACTGTTCTCACCCATCATCCAAACCAACCTGTATGGACTGTAGTTTAACACTTTTGATGACCACCATTCTTTGGGGGCATTGCACAGATCCATGGAAAATACATTATTAACTACTTATTTATCACTCTTCTCCCTTCACCCGCCACTCACAAAACTTTAAGAGACTCACTCTAATATTCAAGTATCCTAAAAGGAACTAATCACTTAAAATTAAACCTATTTATTACTGCACAGAGTTTATTATATAACTGGCTGCTGATGTTTATTGCTCACACAGTTTGTCAGGAGTATGGCTGTAATTATTTAATAAATAAGCTCTTACTGTAAGAAAAGTGAAGGGCTGCCTTGGTGGCTCAGTCTGTTAAGCATCCGACTTCAGCTCAGGTGATGATCTAACTGTTAGTGAGTTCAAGCCCTGCATCAGGCTCTGTGCTGACAGCTTGGAGCCCAGAGCCTGCTTCAGATTCTAGGTCTCCCTCTCTTCTTTGCCACTCCCCTGCTCACACACACTCTCTCTCTCTCTCTCTCTCAAAAATACATAAACATTAAAATTTAAAAAAAAAAAGTGAGAACAATGTTTCTTTGTGCACTTATTCAGTAATAGATATAATAAAGGATGATTGGTGCCTTAATGATTTGTATTTATTTTTCATGTTTTTTTTTTCTTTATGGAAGTACTCTTTCCTAGACAGAAAAACTAAGACTCTACATTACTAATTATCAAAAGTCTTATTTATACTTCCCATAGTGCATTCTTATTTCTTAAATATATATATACGTTTAAAAATACGTGAAAAACTTGTTTAAAAGATCTCACAAGGGGCGCCTGGGTGGCTCAGTCAGTTAAGAGTCCAACTTCAGCTAAGGTCATGATCTCACGGTTTGTGGGTTTGAGCCCTGTGTTGGGCTCTGTGCTGACAGCTTAGAGCTGGGAGACTGGAGCCTGTTTCAGATTCTGTGTCTCTCTTTCTCTGCCCCTCCCCCACTCGTGTTCTGTCTCTCTCTGTCTCTCAAAAATAAGTAAACGTTAAAAATTTTAAAAATAATAAAATTAAATTAAAAAATAAAAGATCTCACAAAGAAAGTGTTCTCTGTCCATTCTGTTAGGTTCTAAACTCCCCAGTTCTAAAATAACATGAATTTTAATTTGTCTGTCTTCACTGAAAGTAATTCTCAATAAGATAATGAAGAAAAATCATCTTTTTATAGATATTTAGAAATCAGTTTCTTAGCACATAATAACCCAGGGCTCCCTTCCACTTTTATAATACATATTGTACCTGCCATTACTATATAACACACACACACACACACACACACACACACACACACAATTTGAAGGGATGGGAGTGGGAAACTCACTTTTTTTGAAGTCCTATTATCTAACATTCCAGATATCCCCCGGGTGTTGTTTTTCAGAGTTGAGTGCTCTGAAAATGTAGCCCCAGAGAACATGTCAGAAGGAAGGAAGAAGAGAAGGGATGAAGAGAGGAACAGGTAGGAAAAGGGAAGATCAAAATCACGCTATTCTGAAATCGAGAAGAAAGTTTATGTTCATACCATTATGAAACTTAAACCATTTGAACTCTCATCTATAAGGAAGGATAGAAACTTTAAAATCAAGCTATTAGCACAATAATATTAAAGTTAAAACAAGTCAAATGCAACTTTACGTACATAATAAAAAGATGTTATTGAATATATAACTCTGCCCACGTCCAAATTTACCCTTGTCTCTGTGCATTTTATATCCATCCTACAGGCAATACTTTAATTTCCATCTCAATTACCCATGGTGAGTCAGTCAATAAAGGATTCAAAACTGAACTGAGCCAGAATTATGATTATTGTGGAGGCTGGCTTATGGGTCCAGGGGTATTTACTATACTATTCTTTATATGTTATTACATGTTTGAAACTCTCCATAATAAATCTCCATTAGTCTAAATCCCAGATCCATACATTTTTTATTTCAAACATTAGTTTTGCATACTTTCTCCCTTAATTCGGATTTGGATGGGAGATAGGATAGGGCAAATGCTAAAATTACTATCACCATAAATGGAATGGAATGATCAAAAGGGAAGTAGAAAATAGCACAAGATAGTAGAGAAAGAAGAGAGGATGCTGAAATGGAAGGATTTTGAATGAGAAGTAGCATTTGAGGGGCACTTGGGTGGCTCAGTTGGTTGAGTGTCTGACTCCTGATTTCAGCTCAGGTCATGATCCCAAGGTCATGGGATCAAGCCCTGCAATTCTGTCTCCCTCTGTCCCTCCACCCCATTGCCACTCTCTCTCAAGTAAAAAAAAAAAAAAAAGTTTTTATTTTTTTTTAACGTTTTATTTATTTTTGAGACGGGGAGAGACAGAGCATGAACAGGGGAGGGTCAGAGAGAGGGAGACACAGAATCTGAAACAGGCTCCAGGCTCTGAGCTGTCAGCACAGAGCCCGACATGGGGCTTGAACTCATGGACCGCGAGATCATGACCCGAGCTGAAGTCGGCCACTTAACCGACTGAGCCACCCAAACACCCCACTAATTTAAAATATACTAAAAAAGAAGTAGCATTTTTCATGGTAATTGAAAAATGATCGGAAGCAGTTTGGAGGCTGAAGGAAGAGGGGCAAGCAAGATGAGCAAAGACAGAGAAGTGGAAATATTCTGTGTGGGTTCAAGGATGACAGGTTGCCCAGTATGGCTGGAGCATAAGGACAAAGAGAAAAGTGTTGAAAAGTAATGGCCATATTGTGAAAAGTCTTCATAACCAATGCTAGTAAAGGGGAGGAACAAGGGCAGGTATGATATAAAGTTATTTCTTTTTAATTCTCTTTTGAGGAATGAAATAGCTCCAGAAAACTGCAAAAATTGTATGGATTATCACAATGTGAATAAAGTAACTGTCACCATATTAAAAGAATGTAACATTAACAGTTCCCCTGATCGAGCAGTCTCTCTTGTGTCCCCTCTGAATCTCTCTCTCTGTTACATCTCAAACACCATTGATTACCTCTTCCTGTTTCTGAAATTTCTATGGAAGAAAACATACAATATGTATTCTTTTGTGTAAGTCTCCTTCCACTAAGCATTGTGTTTGTGATACTCATCTGTGTTGTTTCCTGTACCTGTTATTACTTCACTTTCATTGATGTTTAGTATTCTATTGTATGAAAATACGCAATTTATTTAATCCATTATTGATGAACATTTGGGTTTTTCAAATTTGGGGCTCTTACAAATAATTCTGATGGGAACTTTTTAAATATAGCTTTTCTTGAACATTGGCACATATTTTTGTTGGATATATACCTAGCACTAAAACTTCCATTTCATAAAATATGCATGTGTCCAACATTATTGGATAATGGCAAACAGTTTTTCAAAGTGGTTACAAAAATCTATACTCTGATTAGCAGCATGTTAGAGTTCTCATTGTTCTGCATCTTTACCAACGTTTAGTGCAGTCGTTATTTTAGATTTCTTTATCCTTGTGGACTTTAGGAGCTTCTCCTTATGGTTTTAATTATTAATGACATTGGACATGTTGTAATATTTTCACTTGTTATTGGGTATGCTGTTTTGTGGTGGATGTCTCAGACTTGTTTTGTTGTTGTTGTATACTAGGTGGCCTTTTACTTATTGACTAGTGAGGATCCTCGTATTATCATAAGACATATTCTTCATTGAGTACATTGCAAATACCTCCTTCTACTCTGTGGCTTATTCCTTTATTCCTTAAATAGTATCTTCTAATGAGTAGAAAGAAATGTTTACTAATTAACTACAATCTTTTTCAATTATAATCAGGATATTTTGTATCCTGTTAAAGAAAAAATTATTTACCACAATATCTTGAAGCATCTTATATTACTTATAGAAACACTGTATTAAGCTTTCAACTATATTTCTACAATCTGCTTGAAACTGATTTGGGTGTATGTAAACTCTATCTCAAAAGTAAAAGGATTACACAAAGATTGAACTTTAGTAATGGCATGCATGAGGGAGTATTTAGTAAAAAGTGTACTGGTATGTGTAATTTATTTTGAAATGCATTAAAAAAAAGATGGATTAATGAAAGGTAGAAGTATAGGCAGTAAGATGTATATGTGACAAAACACATAGAGTAAAATGCTAATGGTAGAATACAAATTGTGGGTATATCAATATTCACAGTAAAATTATTTCAACTTTGCTGAATATTTAAAAATTTTCAGGCGTGCCTGGGTGGCTCAGTTGGTTGAGCGTCCAACTTCGGCTCAGGTCATGATATCACAGCTCGTGAGTTCGAGCCCCATGTCAGGCTCTGTGCTGACAGCTCGGAGCCCGGAGCCTGCTTTGGATTCTGTGTCTCCCTCTCTCTCTGTCCCTAACCCACTCGCATTCTGTCTCTGTCTCTCTCAAAAATAAATAAATGTTAAAAAAAATAGAAGGAAAAAATTTCCATAATATATTGTAAAAAATTAACCAATGTATTTTACTGTATTGAAATAAGGGGAAATTGATATGATCACTTTAATAAATTCAGATAAAGCATTTGACAAAACTCAATACCCATTTATAACACAAACACTCAGAAAACTAGGAACACAAGGGAACTTTTTTAACCCAATAAAATACACTTATTGTGGGTTGGATTCTACCCCAAAAAGATAGGCTGAAGTCCTTATCTCTGCTACCTGTGAATGCAACCTTATTTGGAAATAGAGTATTTGCAATGGTGACTAATTAAGTTAAAATAAGGTTGTATTGGAGTAGGATGGGCCTTACATCTAATGACTGATGTCCTTTTCAGATGACCATGTAAAGCCACAGAAAAGTCAATGTGGAAACACACACAAAGAGAAAATGGCCAGTCCTTGGGATTTCTTTGTTTATAAATGCATCACTCCAATTTTTGCCTCTGACTTCACATGGCCATTTTCTCTTTTAAAAGCTAGAAAGAGGCAAGGAATACTCTTCTTCTAGAGCTTTTAGAAAGAGTGTGACCCTGTTGACATCTTGACTTCAGAATTCTAGCTTCTACATTTTGAGAGAATAAATTTCTGTTGCTTTAAGCACCCAATTTGTGTGTGTGTGTGTGTGTGTGTGTGTGTGTGTGTGTGTGTGCTGGGAAACTAACACACCATCTATAAAACACCTATGGCTAACATCACACTTAAAGATTAAAATATAAAAACCCTTTCTCCAATATTGGGAAACAGACAAGGATGTCTGCTATAATCATTTCTATTTAACATTGCACTTGAGGTCCTACCCAGTGCAATAAAGCAAGAAAAAGCAATGAAGTCATACAGATTGGAACATATAAAGTAAAACAATTTGTAATTGCAGCCAACACGAGATCTTGTATGTAGAAAATTCTAAGGTATCTGGGGGTGGGGGAAGCTACTAGAATTAATAAGTAGGTTTGACAATTCACATGATACAAATATCAAAAACATGAAATAGTTAGCAATAGTTAACAAAATATGTGCAAAGCCTGTACACTCTATAAGCTACTAAACAAGGCTAAGAAAAATTCAAGCAGACCTAAATAAAGATATCACCTCCATGAATTAGAGGTGTCAATATTGTTAAGATGTCAACTTTCCCCCAAGTTACATCTATAGATTTGAAATACCTCAAATAAAACCTCAGCAGGGTTTTTTCCTTATAAAAATAGACATCCTATAACTAAAATTTACATGGCAATGCAAAGAATCTAGAATAGTCAAAACAATTTTGAAAAAAATAATTGAAGGACTGACACTACCTGATTTAAAGTTTTACTACAAAGCTATAGTGACCAAGATATCATGGTGTTGGTGTTAAAATAGACATACAGATCAATGAAAAGTAATACAAAGTCCAGAAATAGACCCACACATATATAATCAATTAATTTTTAACAAAGGCACCAAAGTAAAGTAATGGGAAAGGACAGCCTTTTTTAACAAATGGTACAGGGACAATGGATATTTTTTAGGAAAATAAACTCAATCTCTCACTTGTACCACACAGAAGGAGGGGGAAAAAAAGCTCAAAATGGATCATAGATCCAAAGTTAAAAGCTTCTGAATAAAACACAGGATAAAGTCCTCATTAGGCAAAGACTTCTTAGAATATAGAAAGCACTAACCATAAAATGAAAAAAAGAAAAAGAAAATCTGATAAACTGGGTTTCATTCAAATTAAAAACATCTGCTCCTGGAAAGATACCATTTCAAATATTAAAAGGCAAGCTACAGACTGGAAGAAAAATATTCACAATGCATATATCTGAAGAAGGGCTGATATCTAGAAGAAATTTTCACAACTCAGTAATAAGAGGACAAGCAACTCAATGTTTAAAATGGCCAAATGATTTTAAGGAACGCTTCACAAGGGGCACCTGGGTGGATCAGTCGGTTGAGCATCCAACTTCTGATTCAGCTCAAGTCATGATCTCATGGTTCATGGGGTCAAGCCCCACTTCAGGAACCATGCTAACAGCATGGAGCCTGCTTTGGACCCTCTGTCTCCCTCTCTCTCTGCCCCTCCTCCTCCTCTCAATAAATAAATAAACATTAAAAAAAACACTTCACAAAATAAAATGCATAAATGGCTAATAGTGACCAAAAACATGCCCAGCATCACTGGTCATTAGAAAAATTAAAAAGTGAAACCACAGTGATAAACAACTAAATTCTCACTAGAATCACTAATTTTTTTTAATTGACAAGATGAAGTGTTGGTAAAGATGCATAACAACCAGAATTCTCATACATTTTGCTGAAGAGAGTGTAAATCCATTTCGTTTTATACTTTGGAAAAGAATTTAGCAATTTCTTCTAAAGTTAAACATATATTTACTATATGATACAGCCATCCCACTCTTAGAGAAATGAAAATATATGCATATAAAAATATTCGAATGTGAATGCTTATGGCAATTTTATTCATAATAGCACCAAACCGGAAATAATCCAAATGTCTATCAAGAGGCAGATGAATAAACAATATATTTAGGCATATTCATTAAATAGAATACTACTCAACCACAAAAAGAAGCCAATTATTAACCACTGCAAAACATGGATAAATTCCTCAAACATTGTTATGAGTAAAAGAATCCAGATGCAAAAAGTATACACTATATGATTCTACTTACATGAAGTTCTAGAACAGACAAAATGAATATACAGTAGTGAAAAAATCAAAGGTTGCCTAGGGCTTCGAGTGAATGGCAGTTCACTGCCAGGGCAAAAGAGAACGTTCGGGGATGTTAGAAGTATGTTATTATCTTGATGGCACTGGTGCACCAATTAACTAGTGAAGTCACCCGCACGGTAAAAATGCATGCATTTTACTGCATGCAAATTATACCTATATAAAATTGATTTGAAAATGAAATAAAAAAGAACTTGAAAAACAGTAAAAGGGGAAGGAAGGAAGGAAGGAAGGAAGGAAGGAAGGAAGGAAGGAAGGAAACAAGAAAACAGGAAGGAGGTATGACAAATGCATTAACTTCTGAAAGTTTTCATGCAAAGAACTGAGAGAAGAAAACGGAAGAGGTTAAAATTCTTACAACTTAAATCATACAGGTTTGAAATAAGAGACCTTACAGACTTCACAAAGAGGAAAGAGTGCCAGTTGGCTAAGGGAATACGTATATGATGGTGAGAGGGGAACACAGTCTGTTTTTAGAAAGTATGGGCAAAGCTACAAGATGGAATTGTCATAGCCAGACTAGGGGCCACTGTTGAAACAATACCGACAGAAACAAGAAGCAGAGGAAGGAGGTCCCTTTTCCCTCCTCTAACCATTCAGTTTCCCTCTCGTGCTCCCTACTTGCACAGTCTAGTGAGGAAGCACTAATATAAAGGAAATACGGTTATTTCGGCACCATCAAGACTAAGCATAGAAAGATGAGTTTGTTAGTGAGATACAGCAGCATAATAACCAGCCTGTTCTACCCCTTTGACTACTCAGGATCTCTTTTACATACCTTTTTACATATATTTAAATATCTATTCAATAACAAGACAACTTCATTTCACCTAATAAGATACAATTACCCTATATATAAAGACCTCCCACTGTCTCCCAAAAGTGAAGACGCATGAAGTCCCAATAATGATTGTATCCACTGCCCTGAGATAGTCAAAGTATCTATCTCTGTTGTTAATTGCTCCTCAAACTTAGAGTTCTCTCTGAATGTTGTTACCAAAAAACTAAATTTTAAAGGTAAGTACCAATAAAAATGATACATCAAATAGTAAGAGGTAAGAGAAACAGAGAGAAAACACTTAATACACACACATACACACAGAACCAATGTTCAGGTGGCCAATGTTTACCCCCTTTGTAGGTTGACCTAAATCTTTATTCCTGAAGGATCTAAAGTATCTGAATCCTCCTTGATCCTGCATTCCTTTGGTTGTTGTAATTATCCTTTAAGTTTTAAGATGGAGATGGAAATAGTTGGAGGCATCCCAGAGAATCCTTAGAGATCCAGTCTCTCCTATATCCATTGTGTAGCTGCATATCCACAAGCACTGCTTACACGAGTACATTAACTTTGTAAAATTAATTGTGCCATATAATTATGATATGTGTGCTTTTTTGTATATATGTCAGACTTCAATGCAAATGTATTATAATAATCAAGGTAGAAGAAATGAGAACCTGAACTAGAGTAACGATTGTAAATATGGAAGAGAAGGGGCGCCTGGGTGGCGCAGTCGGTTAAGCGTCCTACTTCAGCCAGGTCATGATCTCGCGGTCCGTGAGTTCCAGCCCCGCGTCAGGCTCTGGGCTGATGGCTCAGAGCCTGGAGCCTGTTTCCGATTCTGTGTCTTCCTCTCTCTCTGCCCCTCCCCCGTTCATGCTCTGTCTCTCTCTGTCCCAAAAATAAAAAATAAACGTTGAAAAAAAAATTAAAAAAAAAATATGGAAGAGAGGTTTGTAGATATTGAACAAAATGCTGCAGAAGTTAAATTGGCCATATAAGATTATATATATATATATATATATATATATATATATATATATATATAGTGTGTGTGTATATATATATATATATATATACACACATATCTTAATGTACATATTATGTAGCTGCATAAATACGTGGGATAAATGGAAGCAAAGAATAAGCATAACACTAAGATTTCTGGCTTCAGTGATTTGATAAATTAAATAAGACAGGGAATACAGCAGGAGGAGTGGATGATTAAGGATAAACATAAAAGAATGCATTCATTCTGAAACATGTTACTTTTAAAATGGTGATGAGATTTGCAAACAAAAACAGCTGGCATCTGAAGGTGTGCTGGCTTATAGAAGCTTAAAATCATGGGAGATTGGGGCTGACAATACAGATTTGAGATTCACCAGCATATAGGTAGTAATTGAAACCATCTCAAGAGAACAAATAGATGGGGAAGAGAGTGAGGTAGGCAGAATTCTAAAATCTCTCATGATCCACTCCCTCATGTAATCCTCACCTATTGAGTGCATCTAGTTCTAAGCATATGATGAGATAGGACTCTAATGATTGTTATATGGCAAGATGTCTCACAAATGTAATTAAGGTTCCAAGTCAGTTGATTTTTAAATAGGGAGATATATCCTAGCAGAATATAACCTTAAAATCATTTGGACTCTCCTTGGTGAAAGATATGTAAAGTTTGGGAGGGATTCAATGGAAAAGAAATTCTCTGTTGATGGCTTGCATAGAAGTGTCCATGCAGCAAGGAATGGTGGGAGTGGCCCAAGCTTACAGCCAGCAAGGAAATGGGAACCTTGATCCTATAACCACAGGAACTGAATTCTACCACAAACTGAATGAGCTTGGATGCAGATTCTTCCCCAATGCTTCCAAAACGGCACACAGCTAGGCCGACTCCTGTATTTCAGATCGTGAGAATCTGAAGAGAATCTAAGAGAACCTAAGAGGGGACCTACAAAACTAAGAAATAATAAATGAGTCTCGTTATAAACTAAGTTTGTGGTCATTTATTAGGTAAGAGTAGAAAACTAATACAAGTAGCAAATGCAGCAAATGCAGAGGCTCAAAGGATTCATGGAAAAGAATTCCATGAAGAAACCAAAAAAGAACAGTCAGAGAAGTATGACAAAGATTACAGCATACATGAGTCTCAAGGAAAAGTGCTTGCAACAGTTTAAATTGCAAAAGATACAAGTATAGTATCTAAAATAATTGGGTTCAATAATGCATTGGCTACTAATAACTTGTCAGAGCAGTAAGGGTAGAGGAAACCCAAACTATAACAACTTGAGGAAAACAATGGAAAGCAAAAGGGAAAAATGAGTATAGACTTTTTTTTTTCATGAAGACTCTTTCAAAACGAGAGAGAGACAGAGAGAGAGAGAGAGAGAGAGAGAGAGAGAGAGAGAGAATAATCAACAAAACACTTCTGGCTAGGAAAGAAAGGCAAAGTGGAAGGAGAAAGGGAGAAACTGAAGATATGGCAGAGAGGATAAAAACCTCACAGTGAGGTTCCCAAGAAGATAAGAAAAAATAATAGAACACAGATGGAACAGTTGACCTTGAAGCAGAAGAAGGACATCTCACCACCTGATGTTTATGGGGCAGTGGTGAGACAGAAATAGATATAACTCATTTTGAAAGGAAGAAATGGGCACTGGAGGAAGTACCACGCTTAGGCTTGGCAGAGTGGAAGTACCACCCTTGAGCCTTTGCAGATCCCAAGTTCTGGCATATTTTCCACAAATATAACTCCTCCTCTAATGCTTGGATTGGCGAGGGACAGCAATGCTATCAACAAGTAGGTCTGGACCAAGTTCCACACTATTCCTGGTCAAGAAGTACCTTCCTCAAAATTGTCTAAGTCCCCTTGGATGCCTGGGACTGGGGATGGCCATGCCATCTAAGAAGATGTGGACTCTGGGCCCTATTTCTCCTCTCAAGGACACTCTCTGACTCTATGCTCCTTTCATGAAATCCACCAAATGCCCTGAAGAGCTTTGGAACTCATGCCTCTGGGGTTGCCCTGGCCTCTGTCATTAGTCCCAGTTCCAGGAGGATGGCAAGGTGAGCAGATTGCTCTTGCCTTGCTGACATAATCTATTTCGTTTTGTTTTACATGGAACTGAGTGAGAGTGGGCTGCCAGAATGACACTAGCATGTGATTCTTAGTGACACTCACATGAGACACGGGACAAGGTCGGGGCTCTGAGCTACTAATGAGGGTGGTCCCCTATCAACTCTTGAGCCCAAACCACAGACCCATTCATGTTCTGCTTTGGTTGCAAATGTAACCAAAGGCTGTGGGATTGGCAGCAGAGATCCTTTATCCTATGTGCCTTCCACCAACAGCACTCAGAAGGAGTCTCTGTGCCACGTTTCCAGCCATCCATGGGAGATGCTGCACCTATCTCCTCTAAAGGCTTTCATGACCACTGCTCATAATACCATATGGTGCATCAAATTAATGCCTCTCCTGCTTCTCATTGACATGGTGAGTGTAGTTGTACTAGAAGAGGGATAGATAGTCCCTGCATGAAATGGACTTCTCTACTTGCTTTATCCAACTGTCATTTGCTTATCCTCCTTAGTTGTGATGATATTTGGAAAACAGGGGTGTGTTAACATTGAAATGAATCACAGTTTTAGAATTCCATAAATATAACCTGAAAAGTTCAAAAAAAAAGACATGCTTGGAACATGTCTTGTTCTATGTTTGTAGGATTCTGAACAGTAAACTTAACATAATCAGAATACTATGGTAAAATTTGGATTTCTGGTCATCATCAACAACACATAGTAACAACCTTCACGAGAGAGTCACTGGAAGCTAGTATTCATGGGTAACACAATGGATGATTTAGCATTATGAGTTATTGGTAGCCAGAATTAAATAAATGATGTCTAGAAACTGAAGAAGCAATAAGATATCTATTTTTTAATAGCAACTTTGTGAAGAATAACAGTACTGCTATCTTTTACTAATGGTGGGAGATATGACATTAATCAAAAATAGCTCATCTGATGACAAAGAATATGAAGCCATAGTTCCTGGACCTGAACAGGAAGAGATGATACAAGATACTATGAAGAATATTCTCATGCACTGACTGGACAATAAGCAAATTCACAGATTCCACTTGTCTAATGACTTCTCATGACTAGTTTTAGAGACCTGATTAACTGTGAGGACCATGAATTTGTATTAAGTAATCTAAGTATTTGAAAATTTTTATTCCAGCGAATCTCAACAGCTCACATATAAGAGGCAGACAGTAAAATTAATTCTAGGCTGAGGACTTATAGAGGTACAGAAAGATGAGGATCCAAGGGAATTAAGAGAGGTTCAAGAGATCAATCATGGGTTCCAAGATAAACAATGAAGTAAGGTTAGAGAGAAGTGAAATAGTAGTTCTTGGAGACAAAATCCAGAGCAGAACAAGGGTGGGGGACTTCTGGGATGGTGGGGGACCAAGATATGGATAAGAGCCAGGTGTCAGCATCTTCTATGACTGTGACAAGAAAATGGGAGTTTAAGGATTTATAAACAGATGTCTAAATCTCAAAAGGGGAAGGTTGTTTTGCCACAAAAGGTGATGAATATGATGCCTTAGTTTCCTATTGATGCCATAATAAAAATCACAGAAACTAAGTGTCTTACCCAACACCAACTTACTATTTTACAGTTCTCAAAGTAAGCGGTTTCACTAGGCTAAAATCAAGATGTTGGCAGGCCATTAATCCTGTTAAAAATCTAGGGAAGAATCCGTTCCCTTGCTTTTTTTAGTTTATAGAGGTCACTTGCATTTTTTGCCTCAGGTCCCTTTCCTCCATCTTCAAAGCCAGAAGCATAGCATGTATCTTCTCTCCTCTCTGACCTCTGCTCTTACCTCATAACTTCTTTCTCTCAGACTCTTATCTTCTTGCCCCCCCCACTCCTTTTTTAAAGAACCCTGTGATTATATTGCCCCCACTCAGATAATCTACGATAATCTCCTCAGCTCATGTTCCATAGCTTAAGACATCTTCGAACTCTCTCCTACCATGTAAGGTAACATAGTCATAGTTGCTGGATATTAAAATGTGGACATGGAAGAGGGAGCGTCACTCAGCCTACCACAAATGGTATATTGAGAGAATGACTACCTCTACCTAAAGTGCTCCAGGGGCATTGGTATTCACAAGGAAGGGCAAGGTTTATCTAGGAAAATAAAAATAAAACTTACATTGAGTGAAAAAGATTGAACAATTAGATTACTTTGTTTAGTGTGAAATAGAGATTCCAGAAGCTAAAACTGAAAGGTTTGGTAGAAAGAAGAATATCAAGAAGGTAGATTAAATAAGAGTATCATGGGTTAAGAATGAATACCAGAGAGAACAAAAGATAGGAGAACAGTACTACTAAAATGATAACTATAAGTGGCAATAACGTGGAATCATCTAGGCTTAAGGCTGAAACAGACCTCTGGTGTCAAAGTTAATCCCCATTGCAGTTACAGAGTGCCAGGGGATTCAGTATGCGGAGTCTGCACTGAAGCTACCAGGTAAAGTGACTGTGCTTTATGCTATTTACTTAAATCAGCAAAGTAAATCTGCAATGCCTCGGAAGGGATTAGTGTGCTTTTTTTCATGTTTGTGTTGTTTTCTCATTTATAAGAAAGGGCATTCTATTTTATGAAGCTTTACAAAATTGAAGCATTGGAAGCTCCTGTTTACTTGAAAATGTATAAATTTAGAGTCAATTCTGGAACTCTGAAAACTTCTATTATAGTGGAAGAAAAATTGTCTGTATTTTGTAGATTGCATGATATAGTTGTTCCTAAACCCAAGCTGATAGAATGAGAAAGTCAATATCAATTATGTCAAACTTAAATTGTACATTTGCAAGAAATTCCAAAAAAAAGGAAAACGCTTTGTAGAAACATCCTAAAAAAAATCCTTGGTATTCTGGTTCTGAACCAAATACCATCTATAATTTGTAAGATATTTTAATAACTTTTTAAGATTCTTATTGTTTTGGGGGCGCCTGGGTGGCATAGTCAGTTAAGTGTCCAACTTCAGCTCAGGTCATGATCTCACGGACCAATGAGTTTGAGCCCTGCATCAGGCTCTATGTTGACAGCTCAGAGCCTAGAGCCTGCTTTGCATTCTATGTCTCCTTCTCTCTCTGCCCCTCCTATGCTCACACTCTGTCTCTCTCTGTTTCTCTCAAAAATAAATAAACATTAAAAAAATAGATTCTGGGGCACCTGGGTGGCTCAGTCAGTTTAGCATCTGACTTTGGCTCAGGGCATGATCTCCCGGTTCATGAGTTTGAGCCCCATGTCAGGCTCTGTGCTGACAGCTCAAAGCCTGGAGCTTGCTTGGGATTCTGTGTCTCCCTCTCTCTCTGCCCCTCCCCCACTCACACTCTGTCTCTCTCTCCCTCTCAAAAATAAATAAACATTTAAAAAACATTTTTAAAATGCTTATTATTTTTATTTCTACACCCTCAAAATAGAATTTCTTCAAACAAATTAATCCTAGATATAACTACTGAAGGGCTGATGCTGGTTATGATAGGGAACTTGAATAAAGACTCCATGTGACATCATTTTTTGTCAAGGGTAAGTTTTTCAATCATTTCTTTGGTTTTCATCTAAAATAGTATGGGGCCATGACGCTATGTGAACCTTCTTAATATAGGCTTGGTTTTAAGCTTTTCATCTCTTAGGCATTTAAATCCACTTTTTCTTTTTTGTTGAAAAAGTTCAAGCAAAAAGGAGAAAAATGAGACAGAACTCCCTGCTTTGAGTTCTAAGAGTACTTGGATGAGCCACGAGATGGGAAGCTATATGATAGCTTTTTGCTCTTTTCTACAACCCCATGACCTAACTGTGAGAAGCACTTTCCATCCCCAGGGTCAATTTCAACACATCTAATAGCAAAACTTGAATGAAACAGCCAATAACTGAGTCTGCCTGACTGGTAATAGCAGCTGCAGCATTGTCAAATCATCAGCAATTTCTCTCTCGAAAACACACAGGAGATGGATTTGTATTTTCTTCCTCATTACAACCAAGAAAACTGATACACACAATATAAATGTAAGGATTTTTTTTCCTCATGACTTTTCCTCTGTAGACTTCTTTTTCTCCTTGTGTGCCTTACAGCTGAATGTCAGAAACTTCTCACACAAAGCTTACGAAGCAGTAAGTAAACTAGAAATGTTGGGTAAATGTATTTTTCCCAAGTATAAGAAGACCCATGAGATACTTCACCTCCAATGTATAGAATGATATAGTTAAAACCTGGGGTCTAGAGAGAAAGTATTAGGTCAATAGGTGATTTCGTTATTTTGCAGAGAATAAATGAAATGAAAATGAGAGCTTTCTTTGTTTTAGAATGAGTTTTATCACCTTATTGTAGAAACACTGGTTATCTTATGCTCTGACTGGCAACAATATAAATTTTAATTAAGAAAGGGGAAACAAATCGGCATATAAAGCTATATTTACCTTATGTAGATATTTTTTAGAACAGCATCTTTCAAACTATGAATCATTACATAAATTTAGTGTGTCCCAACTAGTACTTTTAATGAAATAAAATAGAAGTATCTAGAAATTTTTAAATAGTAAAACTATGCTTTGATTCTTGATATTTTGTTTCAGTTGCAGTAGGTGAGTGCACATATACATGTGTCCACTGTTGGGAAGTTAAATGTGTTTCTTACAGCAGATTGCAGTCAACATTTAAATATACTACTTTACCACATTGGAGTATGTGGGAATAATAATTACAATGTCATTTTCGATTACATAAGCCCTGATGTAGACTGCGGGAAAGATGAGTGAAGCTCTAGAACTGACACTAGATAAACAGGATCAAATTTGGTAAAATTCCTACCTATGTATTGAAATGGAAACAGACCTCAGAGAAGTCACTGGTAGATACTATAATCGATAAACATGAAATCACCATAACAAATTTGTCTCCTCCTGTTGGTGGTCTCTCAATCTCTAGATTAACCCGTATGCAAATATTTACCTTAATAAGGAACAATACATTTACTCATCATTTAACAAGAATGATATACAATAAAACCTTGGTTTGTGAGCATAATTCATTCTGGAAACATGCTTGTAATCCAAAGCACTTGTATGTCAAAGCAAATTTCCCCATAAGAAATAATGGAAACTCATATGATTTGTTCCACAACCCAAAAATATTCATAAAAAAAATCATTACAATACTGTAATATAATATAAAATAATAAAGAAAATACAAAATACAAAGAAAAACAAATTAACCTGCACTTACCTTTGAAAACCTTCATGGCTGGGGTGAGGGAGACAGAGAGAGGAGGGTTACTCTGTAGGATGACTTTCACTATCACTAACAGAATCACTTCTATCTATTGACTCAATGGAATCTTTTTCTACATGGGGGCCATTGTACACACTAGCACAGTACAGGATACACTGACTACAGTACAGTATTCATAAACTCTTGTCATATACTGTATTTGATGTAACTGGCAATAAAGCAGCAGAGGAAAGGGTCTATATCTGCAGGCAGCCTGACCTAGAAAGAAGTAAGGCATTCCTAAGTTTACTCTTGTATGGAAAAGCAAAGGACTGTCCCTAGGTGCTTTGAAGTGACAAAAAATACACTAGTGCCAGTTATGGGCACATTCCAACATTCTGAAAAATCACTGATTTCTGCCAAACACCTTGGCTGGAGACCAAGCATCTGAGCATGGGAGACAATCATCCACAATCCCACAGTGAGAGAGATAGAGGAAGAGGGAGAGAGAGAGAAGAACCATTGGCTCAGTTGTAATCATGTGACATTCATCATCACACACTACTCATATTACAAGACATCACTCGTTTATCATGTTAAAATTTATTAGAAATGTTTGCTCATCTTGCGTTAGCAGTTGCAGAACAAGTTCCTCACAATCCAAGGTTTTACTGAATTTCAGTAAATTGAAATTGAAAAACTTCTCCTACAACTGCTAGCAAATGTAGTTTTAAGTATTGAGTTAAAAGATATTTATTCATTTAAAAGCAATTTTTATCTTTCTTCAAATCTAAGAATAATTTTTAAAAGAGAAGTGAGTTCCAAGATACCAACTCTTCATTGCTAAGCTACAGACCCCTTCAAATATAAACCCAAATTAAGCATTAATCTCAAAGTCTTTGTCCTAAGAGAACTAAAAAGATCTTTTCATATAACTAGAAAGATAAGAATAAATCAGCACATTAATGGGGTAAAAAGTGAGGAATTAACCCTGGCATACACTTATTTGGGCAATTTATTACTACAAAATTAGTCTTCTCCAATGCTATGTTCACAAATAAAACATCTTTAGAAAATACTTATTTTGCAACTCTTTTTGCAATGTGTGCAATATGTATGCATTAAGTATAAACTAGAGTAAGCTTAAACATTATAAATTTAAACCTCAAGAAACATCTCAAATAAACAACCTAACTTTGCACTTCAAGAAAATAGAAAAAGAAGAACAAATGAAGCCCAAAGTCAGGAAATGTTAAGTAGATTCTTCAGGAACTGCAGAATTTTTTTAAAGGATCTAAAAAAAATGTTCAGGTATAATAAGCTGAGTCATTAATAGAAATAAAACTAAGTAATTTAATGTGCTAAATGTCTCACCTTGACTAATTAGTAGACTCAGAATAATTTTATGCTGAGGTCTGATTCAACGTGTAATGAATATTTTAACAGTAGTAGTATATGATAATCCACAAGAAAATTACCAGTTGAGCTAATGTGAAAGAAAGTGGGAGCTGCAAAATCCTTTTGGCTTTAGTGAGGATGTATCATTTCAAAACATGAGAGGAAATAAGTAATGACAAGGCAAGAGGCTCCTAGACAATCAAAAGAAAGGGGATATCTGGAGAAATATCTTAAAAACATACAAACAAAAAGGTTTTTTAATTACATTTTCAAATTTAACTTCATATAAAATGTTTAAATGTAGGCTAAAGCAAAAAATGGGCATTTCTCATTACATTTAAAATACATACACTCTATCTCTTAATACTCTAAACAAAATAGACTAAGACTAGCCGGAATTAGTAAATCTATCTCTTCGGAAGTAAAGGGAGGAAAAGATGGTTAAGATGATTCATCTGTTCTTTAGAGACTAAATTTCAGAGTAAAACCCAGTAGAAATTACAACAACTTACGTACTTTCTAGGGGACCTAATGATCCTCTTTCTCCCTGCTGCATTCCCCACTGCCCTGAGCCTTCAGACCTCCTGGGAATGCAGGAGAAGAGCATCATCACAGGGGCAGGACTGCCCTGAGGCAGCCATCACACTCAAGATATATCTGTGCTGTCTACAGTAGCCTTCCTTTGTTTGTACAATGCATACTGAACCTCTTCCCCATCTGTACCACATCTTCAATTTCTGGAGTGGGTTACAGGTACCGGTAGTCTAACAGCCAGACATTCAGCACCTGTCAATCAATCTACACCTTTATCTAATATCAAGTTTGTGAAAGATTCAGTACCTGGGGCTTAGAGGAGGAAAACAGAGCTAATGATAATGTATACCTATTGAGTTGTTGCTATGTAATAGGCACTGTGCATTCTTTACATTAATTCACTCATTCAATACTACCAGTAGCTCAATATACCAATCAAATTTATGCTAACACAATGTGAGAAACTAAGTATCATCTAGGTAAATTTTTCTTTGAAGAGCTGGTAATTGGTAAAGTCTGGATTTGAATTCAAACAGTAATGTAATAGAATTTAATATCTTAACCATTAGATTATACGATATCATAGTAAATAAGAGAAAGAAAAACAAAATATCTAATGGTATATAATTTTAAACTTATATTGCCACATAGAAATTAGAACAAAAGATAAACACATATACAAAATAAAACCTAGACCACACACCAAGAAATCCTCAGCCAGTAGCTGAGAAGTCACAAAGAGTCAGTGCAATATCTTGTTTCACCAACTCTGTGCTAGTGGGACAAGGATGTGGCCTATTTTAGGTCTATGCAAAGCAGCTAAGGGAAAAAAAAGAGCATGAACATGAATCTGTAGAAACAAAGAATCATATTTACAGACATGTCAGATATTGGAATCAGCCAAAAAAATATGTTTAATATAAAGAGATAAAAGAAATAATTCTAAGCATGAACTAGGAACAAGAGACCATCAAATATGATGGGACAGATCTGAAAAAGAGCTAAATAGAACTTCTTTAAACAAAACACATTAGGATTAAACCTAAATAATGGATTATAAAATGCATTTAGATGAGCAAAGTTCCAAAATTCACTAAGATACTCCCCAAGTGGAATATTTGAGGGGATTAGAAAATATCAAGACATATTAAAAACCTGTAGTATTTAAAGTGTGTGTCATTTTTACAGAGCTAAACAGATTAATACAGTTAAATAAAAGCAGAAACACAGATCTATTTCTGTGTAGTATCTTTTTAAACATTTTTTTAAATGTTTATCTATTTTGAAAGAGAGAGAGACAGTTTGAGCAGGGGAAGGGCATAGAGAGAGGGAGACACAGAATCTGAAACAGGCTCCAGGCTCTGAGCTGTCAGCACAGAGCCCAACGTGGGGCTCGAACACACAGAGCCCGACATGGGGCTGGAACCCACAGATGGTCAGATCATGACCTGAGCCAAAGTCAGGCTCTCAACCAAGTTAGCCACCCAGGCACCCTCTGTGTAATATTTTATAACAGTGCTGGATGGAACATCAGAAGGGAAAGAATGATACTCAGTGAATGGTGAGGGCACAATTGATTTCTTTATACTTTGTACAAAAATCAATTCTTGATGGATTCATGGTTTAAACAGGAAGGCCAAAATTTTTAAACTTTAAAACTGGAGAAAGAATTTATCATTTTGCAGAAGAGGATGATTTCTTAAAACACCAACACTGCAATCATTTCTTAAAATTTTGATCAATTCTACTAAATAAAATTGGAATTTCTTTCCATCAAAAGACATCATAATGAAAAGACAAGCCAAAAACTTGGAGAAGATATATGCAACCCATATAGACAACAAAGGAGGCATATCTGGAACACATAAGGGATTCAAAAGCAGCAAGAAATCCAGTAGAAAAATGAGCAAAAGATACAAACAGGAATTTCATAGAAGGGCAAAACTCAAATACTTCATACTCACTTTAAAAGACAATGTCATTAGTCCTTAAGGGAATGAATATTTAAATTATGAAATACCATTTCATATCATATATTATCAAAAATAAAAGTCTGGTACCCCGACTTGTGGTGATCATTTTGTAATGTCTATAAATATTGAATCATTATGTTGCACACCTGAAACTAATACAACAATGTATGTCAGTTATTTTTCAATAAAAAATTAATTTAAAAATTCTTATAATACCAAGTGTTCGTTAAGATGTATATAGCAATAGGAACATACATTAACACTGGTAAAACTAAATTACTACAATCACTTTGAAAAAAAATATATTTGCATTAGCTCCTAAATTTAGATAAAAGCCTATTCCATAACCCATGCATTTTGTTCCTAAATATATACCCTAGAGAATCTCTTGTGTATGGGCAAATGGCGACATGTAAAAGAATGTTAATAACAATGCTTTCATAACACAAAAAGGAACCCTGAAAACAACCCAAACATCCACAGATCAGAGAACAGATATATATGTTATATTCATTCCATAGAAGCCTGTCACTCAAAATTAACTAGAGCTACATGCATCAACGTGGATGATTCTCACCAACACCCTATATGACAAAGCAAGATGCCAGAAAACAATATGTAGTATGATATTACATATATATGATTTTCATAAATACCTAAAACAAGTTATATTCTTAGGAATGCATGCATGCATATTAAAACTATGTGAAAAACCAGGGGAATTACAAATACAAAGTCCAGGGTAGTATTTGGCAAGAATGCAGGAGTCTGTGGTGGCAAAAGGGACACTAGGGACTTCAGAGTTGTTAATGTGGGTAGTAACACTCTCTACTGGGGCATTGCAGAAATTCATGATTAGGTACACACTATTGGCTTTATTGGTCTTCCAACTGTCTTGCTGAACTAAACCCTTACAAATGTAAATTGGTAGTATTTTAATATGTGATAATACTAAAACATTTTTCTAAGAAATTATTTTAGAAGTTCAGTAAAGTAACAGATCTTACAGAGAGGGAAGTTTAAATGGAATAAAGACATTTTAAAGCTAATGTTTTATTTGCACATTCTGCCCACTCAATATATTCTAGCATTTCCAGCTACATATGTAATTGAAAAGGATTTTAGCATATAGTATGCTTATGGAAGCATTCTGGGCTACAACAAATGGAGTAATTTTCACACTGCAGCTTCCAATCCAGCTCAGAATATCACTTGAGAGACGATGGTTCTTATTTTCTCCATTTTGGCAGCCTGTCTTTTGCCTTCGCCAGTTATCTCTACTTGTTTTTTCCACCTCTTCTTTCCCTTGGTCTATAATTACTTACAGAACTTTAGACTTGTTTGTTTGTTTGAGTGTCCATCCTTAACTCTGTTCATATATCAAATGGTTTTTTATCTTATCTATTCTATGTCAGAACAAATTTATTTCAAGCATGCAAGAGGAATGTAACTGCTTCATGAGTGTTATAATATACATGTACTCAAACATTTACAGATCGAAACACATTTAATTTTGCTTTCTATTTCTTTTATAATAAGTACTTCATTACATCGACTTAAAAAATACTGTGAGTTTCTTCTGAATTTTGTTGCCAGATCGTGAAATGTTTATTATTAAAACTTATGCAGTGAGGAGACAGGTGGCCATTTCGATATGATTTATTAGGCCTCTCATATATGTCATCACATCTGCACAAAATATTTCCCTTATCTTCAAATAGTGCAGGAGTAGTGTGAGTAATATCTAGGTTTGACACTGGGGTACAGTCGGTAATCTGCGAGGGGGTGAGGGAGGAAGGTTAAGTGGGGGAGTCCATGGATATGCTGTGAGACCAGAAACAAAATGTCTTAATGGACCAGGTACAAAAAGCACATCCTAAGAAGGGAAGGGTACCTCTCTCTCCTGTCAGAAACCTCCTCCCTTTACATCCAAGTACCTGGAGGAGGAGGAAGTGCAGTTTCCAAGAAGCCTGAAAATCCTACCTTGGAAACAGTAAAAAAGAGTAATGTATCAGTAGCTTCCCACAACAGATTTCATTGTCGAAAATCAGCAGTTGACGCATCTGAAATCTGTCCCTGCCAAAATCTTCACGCAGTTCACCACAGCACGACATGGAAGGGTTGGACTGTGTGGAAGCGTCTAGAGGAGCAACCCGAGTAAAACCAAGCATGCACATGTGCAGACCCTTCCAGCGAGGAGAAGCTGGAGTTAGGTGTCAAAGGAGTGTTTAAATACAGGGAGGCAGCTTAACAGCCTCTGGGAGTGTTGAAAGCGAGCAGGGGGTCTCAGTTTTTGGAACTAAAGCTTAAAGCAAAAACATGTTACTACTGGAAATAGTTAAGGCTTTACTCCCGAAGCAACCAAAATAAGGATCTTGGAGCAAAGAAAACAACGAAAACAAAAGTCAAATTTCCTGGAACCGAGTAAGAAGTAAGAGCTTAAGTACAATAAATATATCAGATTCCTACCTGCATGATAGAAGCAGAGCAAACAAGGCAGAAAAATAATAATGTTTACTAGAACTCAAAAAGCATGATTTGCAATTGGCAAAACAAGGTGGGTAATCTAATAGACATAATTGATGTTACATGTATCTGTTTGCCTGGCTTTTTAAGTTCTACAATTTCTTTTTCCAGATTCTGTTAGGTAGAGTGGTAAATGGAAGTGAAAATACAGTGAAGAAGTAAAATATTTTATTACAAAAGGATTCCCAGGACAGGAAAAATAGTATTTTATTTTGCTGTACGTACAGTTTCTGTTTGATAGTCACAGTACATTATCAGATTTAAATAAAGGCATATACTGCCAAACAGTGAAACCATTTGTGTGGCTTGCTTTATCACTAACGAGTATCTGATTTTTTTAATATTGAGAAATATTTTATTTGAGAGAGAGGCTTCTTAAATATTTTTAAATACAAAGGAAAGGTCGTTTATTATTTTTTTACAACCTATTATAAAAATAGCACATCTCATGTTATAAATATAGTTTGAGTTCCACTTTCAAGTGAAAAGATTGTCTCCTATCAGGAATAGTTCCCAAATGTTCAGAATCTGCTTTGACAGTTTGGCTTTGCATATCAGAAGAATAGAACTGCAAGCAGCATTGAGATCTGAAGACTAAATTTAGGACTTCTCTCCAAATTAGTGTCTCATAAAATTTGCCAAATGTTAGACACAACTGTCTGCAAGATGCATTCAGTCTTGAGAAACTTTTGAATATTCAAGCAGTTTTTCTTGGGAGATAAGAAAGATAAGGGATTGGTTGGTTGAAGAAGACAGTTTTACTCTATTCCACTACTTGCCTGCAGAATTTTACATGAAGCAAATTGGGAATCTTCTGTTATCACGCTGACCCATACTACGTTATATGAACCACTGCTGTTGAGGTTTTCCAAAGCTAAATTTCTTGCCAAGTTCAAATGAAAGTATCTAACTAAGCCAAGGATCTTCCTGTTACTTGAAATTACATAAGAGCATGCATGCAATATTTACCATCTATATTCTTTGCTTTTTCTAACCAAGATCTGCATATCGGGCAGAATACACTAAATGTGAAGAAGACCCATGGTATCATATTTACTGCTTATTCAGCACATTTCAGTGCTGAACGACCAGTCCCAACCACTAAATCTTTCTCTTTTCAACCACAGCTTCACTGAAATATTATTGACATGTAATATACATAAATGTACATATATGATGATTTGATACACATATATATTGCAAAATAAGTACCACAGTAAAGTTATTTAACACCTCTATCCCATCACATGATTACCTTTTTTTTTTTGTGGTGTTAACTTTTAAAATCTACTTTCTTAACAAGTTTCAAGTATGCACTACAATATTGTTTATTATGTTCCCCATACAGTGTATTAGATTCTCAAAACTGAATTCATCTTCTAGCTGGGAGTTTGTGCCTTTGACCAACTTCTGTTTCCCTCACCCCCAACCCTTGGCAACCGCCATTCTACTCTCTATTTCTAGGAGTTCAGCTTTTTTAGATTCCACATATAAGTGAAAACATACGTATTTGTCTTTCTATCTGACTTATTTCACTTGGCATAATTCCCTCCAGGTCAACCAATGTTGTCTCAAAAGGCAGGATTTCCTTCCTTTTAATAGCTGAATAGTTTTCCATTGCCTGTATGTACCACATTTTCTTTATCTATTCATTTGTTGATGGATACTTAGGTTGTTTCCATGTTTTGGCTATTGTGAATAATGCTTCTATGAACATGAGGGTATAGTTATCTCTTCAAGATAGTGTTTTGATTTCCTTCAAATACATACCAAAAAGTGGAATTGCTAGATCATATGGTAATTCTATTTTTAATTTTTTTGAGGCAACTCCATACTGTTTTCTATAGTGGCTGTACAAATTTACATTTCCAACAGTGCACAAGAGTTCCATTTTCTACACAGCCTTGCCAAGACTTCTTGTTGATTGTCTTTTTGACAATAGTTTGTAACATGTATGAGACAATATGTCATTGTGGTTTCAATCTGCATTTCCCTGATGATCAGTGATGTTGAGCATCTTTTCATGTACCAGTCAGCCATCTATTCTGTCTTCTTTGGACAAATGTCTATTTGGGTCCTTTGCCCATTTTTTAATCAGATTGGGTTATTTAGGTTTTGTTTGTTTGTGTGTTCTGTTTTTTGTTTTTGGTTTTGGTTTTGGTTTTTTTTGCTATTGAGTTATAGGAGTTCCTTGTATATTTGGGGTATTAACCTCTTTTTTTTCTAATGCTTATTTATTTTAATTAAAAAAAGAGACAGAGGGAGAGAGAGAATCCCAAGCAGGTTCTGTAGTGACAGCTGAGAACTCAACACGGGGCTCAAACTCACAAACCGGGAGATCATGACCTAAGCCAAAGTCAGATGCTTAACCACTGAGCCACCCAGGAACCCAGGATGTTAACCTCTTATCAGATAGGTGATTTGCAAATATGTCCTCCCATTCTGTAGGTTGCCTTTTTTATTTTGCAGATTGTTTCTTTTACTAAAATGCAGAAGCATTTTAATTCGATGTAGTCCCACTTGTTTATTTTTGCTTTTGTTGTTTGCACTGTTGGTGTCAAATACAAAAAGTCCTTGCCAACACTAATGTCAAGTAGATTATTCCCTAGTTTTTTCTAAGAGTTTTACAGTTTCAGGTCCCACATTTAAGACTTTAATCTATTTGAAGTTAAATTTTGTGAGTGGTATAAGATAAGGGGCCAATTTAATTATTTGGCATGTAGTTATCCAGTTTTTCCAACACCAAGTTATTGAAGAGACTGTCCTTTCCCCCATTGAGTCTTCTTGGCTTCCTTGTTAAATATTACTTGACCATAGATGCAAGAGTTTACTTCTGGGTTCTCCATTCAGTTATATTGGTCTATGTGCCTATGTTTATGCCAGTGTCATACTGTTTCATTATCATAGCTTTGTAATAAAGCTTGAAATTAGGAGTTGTTATGCCTCCAGCTTTGTACTTCTTTCTCAGGACTGCTTTGCTTATTTAAGGGTCTTCTGTAATTCCATATGAATTTTAGGATTTTCTTTCTATTTTCATAAAAAATGTCATTAGAATTTTAATAGGGATTAAATTGAATTTGTAGATGGTTTTGGAGTAGTATGAACATTTTAACAATATTAACTTCTGACCCATGAAAATGGAATATCTTTTCATTTATTTGTGTCTTCAGTTTCCTTCATCGATATCTCATAACTTTCAGGATGTAGAACTTTCACCTCCTGGGTTAAATTTATGCCTAACTATTTCTTAATACTATCATAAATGAAAATATTTTCTTTATTTCTTTTTCAGATAGTTCCTTGTTAGTGTACAGAAATGCAACTGATTTTTGTATATTAATTTTGTACCCTATAACTTTACTGAATTTGTTGATAAGTTCTAATAGTTGGGTTTTTTTTGTTTGTTTGTTTGTTTGTTTGTTTGTTTGTTTTTTGGTGCAGTCTTTAGGATTCTTTCCACATAAAATTATATCATTTGAAAATACAGACAGTTTTACTTCTTCCTTTCTGATTTGGATTCCTTTTTTTTCTTCTTCTTGCCTGATTGCTCTGTGTAGGACTTCCAGTAGCATGTTAAATAAGAGTGGTGAAAGTAGGCATCCTTGTCTTGTTCCTGATCGAATGAGAAAGATTTCAACCTTTCACTGTTGAGTATGATGTTTGTTATGGGTTTCTTATATATGGCTTTTATTATGTTGATGTACATTTCTCTTATATACAATATGATAAAAGTTTCTATCTTTAATGGATCCTGAATTTAGTCAACTGCATTTACTGCATCTATTGAGGTATCTTTCATTCTATTGATGTGATATATCACATTTATTAATGTGCATAAGTTGAATCATTCTTGTATCTCAGGGATAAATCCTCCTTGATCGTGGAGGGTGATCCTTTTAATACAATGCTGAATTTTGTTTATTGGTATTTTGTTGAGAACTTTTGTGTTTATATTCACCAGGAATACTGGCCTGTAATTTTCTTTTCTTGTAGTATTCTTATCTGCTTCTGGTATCAGGGTAATGCTGGCCCAATAAAATGAGTTTGGGAGTGTTCCTTTCTCTTTATTTTTTGGGTTGGTGTTAATTCTCCTTTAAATGTTTGGCAGAATTCACCATGAAATCATTTGATCCTGGGCTTTTCTTGGTTGGTAGGTTTTTGACTACTAATTCAATCTCTTCACTTGTTACTAGTCTGTTCAAATTTTCTATTTCCCTATGATTAGTTTTGGCAGGCTGAATGTTTCTAGGAATTTATCCATTTCATCTAGGTTACTGAATTTGTTGGTGTATAATTGTCCAAGGGGTCTCATGATCTTTTGTATTTCTGTGCTATCAGGTGTAATGTTTCTTCTTCGTTTCTCATTTTACTTATTTACATCTTCTTTCTTTTTTTGTTAGTCTGTCAATTTTATCTTTTCTAAAACCCAGCTCTCATCTTCATTGATCTTTCATTATTTTTTTTAATCTCCATTTCAATTATTTCTGTTCTGATCTTTATTTATTTCCTTGTGCTAACTCTGGACTTAGTTTGTTCTTTTCTACTTCCTTGAGGTATAAAGTTTATTTGTGATCTCTCTTCTTTTTTTTTTTTTTAATTTTTTTAACGTTTATTCATTTGTGAGAGACAGAGAGAACAGAGTGTGAGCGGGGGGAGGGGCAGAGAGCGAGAGGGAGACAGAATCCAAAGCAGGCTCCATCCAGGCTCTGAGCTGTCAGCACAGAGCCCAACGCAGGGTTCAAACTCACTGACCGCGAGATCATGACCTGAGCTGAGGTCGGACACAACCGACTGAGCCATCCAGGTGCCCCTCTCTTCTTCGTTAATATAGGCATTTACCACTACAAACTTCCTCTTATAACTAACTGCTTTTGTTGCATCCCATGAGTTTTTTGATACATTGTGTTTCCATTTTTGTTTGTTTCAAGATGATTTTTTTATTTCTCTTTTGATTTCTTCTTTGACCTACTGATTGTTTAGGAATGTGTTATTTCATTTCCAATTACTTGTGACTTTTCCAGTTTTCCTCCTGTTACTGATTTCTAGATTCATACCATCGTGTTCAGAAAATGTACTTGGTATGATTTCAATCTTCTTACATTTGCTAAGTCTTATTTTGTGACTTACCATATGATTTATCCTGGAGAATGTTCCCTGTGTACTTGAATGTGTATTCCATTGCTTTTGGATGAAATGTTATGTATGTGTCTGTTAGGTCTATTTCCTGTAAGGTATAATTCAAATTCAGTGTTTCCTTGTTGATTTTCTGTGTGGATATAATATCCTATGTTAAAAGTGGAGTACTGAAGGGGTCCCTGGGTGGCTCAGTTGGTTAAGCAACCAACTCTTGATTTCAACTTAAGTCATGATCTTGCTGTCTGTGAGACTGAGTCCTGTGTCAGGCTAAGTGCAGAGCATGGAGCCTACCTGGGACTCTCTCTCTCCCTGTCTCTCTGCCCCCTCTCCCCTGCCCATGCATTCTCTCTCAGAATAAATAAACTTAAAAAAATTTTTGTAAGTGGGGTAGTGAAGTCCTCTAATATTATTGTATTGCTATCCATATCTCCCTTCAAATCTGTTAGTACTTGTTTAATATATTTAGGTACTCCACTGTTGGGTGCACATACATTTACAATTGTTATATTCTTTTTGATGAGTTGATCTCCTTATCATTATATAATAACTGTCTTCGTCTCTCGTTAATATGTTTGCTTTATTTTTTCTGAGATAAGCATAGGTACCCCTGCTCTCTTTGGTTTTCCATTTGCACAGAATATCTTTTTCCATCCTTTTAGTTTGAGTCTATGTGTGATCTTAAAGCTAAAGTGAGTGTTTTATGTGAAGCATAGAGTTGGGTTTTGCTTTTTTTTAATCCATTTAGCCACCATATGCCTTTTGTTTAGTCCATATACATGTGAAATTATTATTGAGTTATGGACTTATGAATGTCATTTTGTTCTTTGTTTTCTGTGTTGTATTTCTTTGTTCCTTCATTCCTCGTGCTCTCTTCCTTTGTGATTTGGTGACTTTCTGTAGTTGTATGCTTAGATTCCTTTCTCTTTATCTTTCTGGTATCTACTATAAGTTTTTGCTTTGTGGTTATCATGAGACTTACATAAAATACTTTATAGATATAACAGTCTATTTTACACTGATAATAACTTAACTTTGCATACAATTTACCCTTTTTTTGAGCCCATCCATTGAGCTTTTTATTATAGTTATTGAATTTTTCATTCCTAAAACCTGATAAAAAATGGTAAAGCATGACCCCATTTTGGTAACATTTTTATTCATTTGTTGGCACATATGAATAACAACTCTTTCAACTCATTGAATAATATTTTAGGTTTTGTCATTGGCTTACACTTCTATATTCCCTATTCTTTTTGCCACAACATTTTTGGGCTATAACCTTACATGTTAGATTCTATTGTGATTCATAAACTATAAAGCATATGTTTTAGCCATCTCTTGTTGCATAAACAAATGCAGTAAAAAAATAATAGTTTATAATTTTTCAGGATTTTGTGAAATTCTGCTTGGTATATTATTGATGGGGGCTGGGATACTTGGAAAATCTGAAATTTACATAGTATGTGAATGGCAGTTAGTGCTGGCCACCAGGTGTGAGCTGAACTGCAGCCGTCGGCCAGTGGCTGTAGTTCTACATGCAGAACTCTCCACACGGACACTCGGGCTTCCTTTTAGCATGGCAGCTGGGTCTGAATCTGGTTCTTCTTTACATCTTTTATTTATTTGCTGAGATTTCATTCATTTCAAGTGTGTCCATAATTGTTCATTAAAGTATTTTTATGATGACTGCTTTAAAATCCTAGCTGGGTAATTCCAACATCGGTGTCATCTTGGTCTTAACATTTGTTGAGTATCTTCTGTCATTCAAATGGAGATTTTCATTCTTATTGGTATAAGTGATTTAAAAAAAAATCTCATCCTGGAAATTTTAGTTATTGTTATGATACTCTGGATCTTATTTACATGTTTGGTTATACAAGATTCCCCTCTGCCTGGAGTGGAAGTAGGGGCACTGGCCTCAGTATTAGAATATTTTGAATTTGATGGCATACTTGCCTTACTGGCATGTTTTATATTTTCATATGTTTTCTTGTCACTAGTTAGCTCTTTAATCTTCTATTTGATGAACTTTAAGCATGTATTATAAAGTCTTGTGATGTATATAGGTCTTGTGATGATGAACTCCCTCAGCTTTTGTTTATTTGTCAAAGCCTTTATCTCTCTACTCCTGAATGACAACTTTTCCGGGTAAAGTGTCTTGATTGACATTTTTTTTTCTTTCAGCACATTCAGTATATCACCCTATTCTCTCCTGGCCTTAAGGTTTCTGCTGAGCAGTCTGCTGACAATTTTATATGGTTTCCCTTACATGTGAAAAATTTTATTTCACTTGATGTTTTTACAACTTTTTGTCTCTGATTTTAGACAGTTTTATAATAATGTATCTTGAAGAAGGTCTTTTGGTGTTGAAATTTGAGAATGATATATTAGCTCCTTGACCTTATCTAGAAGTATCTAAAATCTCTCCCCAGATTTGGGAAATTCTCAGCCATTATTTCTTTATTTTTTTTATTTTTATTTTTTGTTTATTTTTTAATCTTTATTTACCTTTAAAAGAGAGAGAGAGACAGAGACAGAGTGCAAGCAGGGGAGGAACAGAGACAGAGAGGGAGACACAGAATCCATAGCAGACTCCAGGCTCCAAGTTGTCATCACAGAGCCCAATGCGGGGCTTGAACCCATGAACCGCAAGATCATGACCTGAGCTGAAGTCAAACGCCCAACCAACTGAGCCACCCAGGTGCACCATCAGCCATTATTTCTTTAAATAAGTTTTCTGCTTTTTTTCTCTGTCTCTATTCCTTCTGGGAATTCAATAATACATAAATTGTTTATTTTTTACTTTAATGGTATTACATAATTCACATAGGTTTTTCATTCTCTTTCTCTTTGCCTGTCTGTATAATTTCAAACGACCTATCTTTCAGTTCTCTATTTTTTTTTTCTTTTGCTTGGTGAAGTCTGTTGTTGAAGCTTTCTACTAAATTCTTCAGTTTGGTCAATGTAGTCTTCAAATCTAGGATTTATGCTTGTTTTTTGTTTTATTTTGTTTTGATTTTGTTGTTGTCATTATTTTTTTTTTTTTGAATGCTGTCTTTTGTTGGATTTCAGAATCCAATGCCTCTTTTGTTGAGGCATTCTTATCTTAATTTTATTTAGTTCTCTGTATTTTCTTGTAGTGCACTGAACTTATTTGAGAGAATTATTCTAAATTCTTTGTCATGCAGTATATAGATCTTCATTTCTTTGGGGTCAGTTATTGGAATTTTATTAGTTTTATTTTGTGGTGTCATGTTTCCTTGATTATTCATGATCCTTGTGGCCCTTGTGTTTGTTTGTATACATTTGAGGATGTAGGCTCCTCTTCCAGTCTTTATGAACTGCCTTCAACAAACAAAGCCCTTCACCAGTCAGCCCATCCAGAGATTCTGGGAGGGCAGTCTGATGGTGTCCACAGGTGTGCTTGCTGTGAAGTTCCTAGGCAGTGTGGGTCTGGGGTGGGTCAAAAGCCTGGGATGGCAGTAGTCAACTTGGTGCTGGGCCCCACCAGAACCATGAATTCACAAGTACCCCCTGGAGCATGTATGTATCCATGGGCATGGGTTTGGATCCTGAGGCCTTAGGAGCCACCCAAGGTCAGAGGACACACCCAGTACTTGGGTGAATTAGGAACCTGGGTTCACAGGGTCCTTTAAATACCTGGTGCCATGGAAGTCAGTGATAGTGAGGTAAGCTGGGAACCTGGGGTCACTGGTTCTGCCTAAGTCTGTAGGAGCTGGAAGATACTGGAGTGGATTGGGAGGCAAGTTTCAGGGGAGTCCTCCAGGAGCCTGGAGCCAAGGAAGTTGTCTAGAGCTGTGGAAGCCACTAGTGCAGGCCTGATGGAACTGGCCATGCCTGGGTGGGCTAGGAGCCAAAGTTCAGAGGGGTCTTCTGAGAGCCTGGAGCCCAAGAAGTCATCTGGAACCATGGCAGCTGAGTGGGTTTGCTGGAGCCAGAAGTTCTGAGTGTGAGCCAAGGACCTAGATTCACAGCACGCCCTCCCCACCCCACCCCCGCCCCCAAAGTCTGGTGATAACAATGTGGCTGGAGCTGGAGGGTGTTTGCTGTGAGCTGGCAGGTGCCAGGTTGAGATGGGCATCTGGGTTCATAGCAGTCTACAGGAGCCAGAGGCCACAGGATAAATCTAAGGCCCAGATTCATAGGGGCCTGCCAGCAGCCTGGTGTCACAAACACTGCCTGGTGCTGCTAGAGCCCATAGGCACCAGAAGGAGCCAGAGCCCTGGGTTCCTAGGAGGCTGTCAGGAGCCTGGGGTCACGGGAACTTCTAGGGGTTGCAGGAGCCACCTAGGGCTGCTGGAGTTGACAAGTTCAGGTGGGAGAAAAGACTGGTGCCAAGGATGCCATCTGGGGCCACTGGAGCTGCCTGAGGTCACAAGAGCTGATGGGTACCAGTGGTGTTGCTGGAGGTAGCAAGCACCAGGATGATCAGGAGCCTGGGTCCATGGGAGCCTACAGGGAGTCATCTAGGGCTGGGTGGATCTAGGGCCCATCATGAAATCCAGCATACTTTATTCTCCTCTTGTGGGAAAGATGTGTCTCTCTGTCACTCTCTGCCCAAGTACAGGGGAACAGTCATGGGGGTGGTGTGAATCTATTTATTCTACCCTCTTTAACATGTCCTTTCCTATTTCTGTGCTTCACCCAGGTGCTAAAATCCTTCACCTGGAATCCTTGACTCTTGTGAAGGTATTTTTAAGCACAGATACTTGTTCAAATTGATGTTTCTGGTGGAGGATGAGGAGGATGAGGGGTAAAAATTCCTGTGCCACCATTTTGCTGAAGTCACTCTAACCAACTAAAACTTTCCAACAATATGCAGTCCTACTAATAAAAATAAACCTGTGGAGTAAATGCTTTTTGTTTCTTTCCCCAGAAGATCTAAAGACAGTTCAAATCTCAGCTTTGCCTCACTTTGGTTGCTGGTCTTTGGATATCATTATGGTCTGTGTCTCAACTTCATTATGTGCAAAATAGGTGTCTGAAAAGATGACCTTGGGTTCCCCTGATCTCCACAGATTTTACAACCACAGCATAGTCTCTATGATTTGGCAAGAGCTTTGCTTTCTATGTATAGAGAAAGTAAAGAGCTATATTAGAGAATTACAGTATATATGGAAGGAAGAGTTTGACGTCAGCCAAAGAGGGTGTGATTAGACAGGAGACCACAGAGGAGATGAGAGACATAAATTATAATTCTTCTTTATAGATTAACATAACCTTGTGATCTTTTTCTATAATGTGGGATTTTAGGTCAAAGAGGTTTTAAATCTGACTTCTGTCCTGGAAACTATTGGAAAAAAAAAAAAAACTAAAACTAATTTTTGTAAGAATAGGCATAGGGCAATAGAAGAAAGAGGCAGGAAAATGCCAAACAAGAAATTTAAAAATTCCTTGTCAAATCACTATGTGGTACACCTGAAACTAATACAAGATAGTGTGTCAACTATACTTCAATTTTAAAAAATTCTATTAAAAATAAATTAGGGCGCTTGGTGGCTCACTTGGTTAAGCATCCAACTTTGGCTCAGGTCATGATTTCACAGTTCATGGGTTCAAGCCCATCGTCAGGCTCTCTGCTGACCCCTCAGAACCTGGATCCTGCTTCAGATTGTGTTTCCCTCTCTCTCTGCCCCTCCCTGCTTGTGCTCTGTCTCTTTGTGTCTCTCAAAAATAAACCTTTAGGGGCGCCTGGGTGGCGCAGTCGGTTAAGCGTCCGACTTCAGCCAGGTCACGATCTCGCGGTCCGTGAGTTCGAGCCCAGCGTCGGGCTCTGGGCTGATGGCTCAGAGCCTGGATCCTGTTTCCGATTCTGTGTCTCCCTCTCTCTCTGCCCCTCCCCCGTTCATGCTCTGTCTCTCTCTGTCCCAAAAATAAATAAACGTTGAAAAAAAATTTAAAAAAAAATAAAAATAAAAAAAAATAAACCTTTAAAAATTTTTTTAAATTAATTTCCCTTCAAATAAAAATTGCGATTACAGTATACATAGCCTTCAAACATTCCTAAAGCTTGAAACAACATGCTGCTAAATTATTTTTCCTAATATACTGTTAATTCAAGTAGATGGCTTCTGTCACCAAAAAATAGTGCTTTTTCCTTCCATATCCCAGCATTTTGCCTAAATTAACCAGTCCTAGAAACATAACTTCATGAATGGGAGTTATTTAGCTTGTATCTCTAGAATAGTGATATACAGCACATAAGGAATTGAACTTAACAGGATTCTTCATATGGGGATGCTATGAAGTCCATAACATAAGGTTTTTTATTAATGTTTTTATTCATTTATTTTTGAGAAATAGAGAGTGTGAGTGGGGGTCACAGGGACAGGACAGAGACAGCCCCCCCGACGTGGGGCTCCATCTCACAACACTGAGATTATGACCTGAGACGACATCAAGATTATGAACTGAGCCACCTCATAAATGTCAATTGTAAATCAAGGGAGAATTGTAAAAAAAAAAAATCATTTGTGGTGACAATTACAAAGTATCTTTGCAGATTTACTGTTGCTTTCAAGCTGGGAGTCTGTCTTGATCCTCAGTAAATTGAAAGTGATTCCTTTTGGTTCAGAGAGTCTGGAACAGATATGAGAAGAATTATAACTCCTGGTGGACCCTAAGATTGTGCAGTTTGTTAAATAAATAGTTCACATGTACATTCAGAGCAGTATCAACTGAGAATTACCTGATGGCTAAAATGATAACATGAGTTTTGATTTTTTTGCACCCTCAGAAGTGAACTCATTAGCCCTCTTAATGGAATAAATGACAGACAAATAAATAAGTAAAGGATAAAATACTCCATTTACAATATGCCTGCAATGAGTCAGTCACTTTGTCGACATTGCCGTTTAAGTCTTATGTTACCTCTTGAGAATAATTATTCTAATTTACATGGAAGTAAACTTGCCCAACATCACATTGGAAATAAGTGGAGTGGCGCTGGGACATGAGATCAAGTTTCTCTAGTGCAGTCAGCACACTTATCTTCTGCTGCGAGACCCCATAGGGTCTAATTTCTAGAAACCAAAAGCCTATTAAACTTAGTACTAAATTAATTATCTTCAGGTGAACTAGTTACCACCTACTGCCTTTTCTTGGCCTAAAAAGGGGACAAATAGTTCTTTCCTACTTCATAGACATGTTCTGATACTCAGTTAATGTTTCTGCACTGCTTTGAAGCCTTCTTTAGGTATTAATAGACGTTTTATCTTATAAATACAATAGATTTTGTGAGGATTCCTTTTACTTCCAGGAAGACAATTCTAACTACTTAAAATTGAAGCTCAAGTTCACTTAGAATTCAATATGCTATTCTTAGATGTGTCTCCCAGAGTTCAGTATCACTTGGAGCCAGAATTTCATCTGAAGGCAAGTAGTGAATTGGGTACTTTACAAAATGCTATGCAAACTCGAAATACACCCATAAATTTTAGCAACCAACCTATTTTGTCAGTGTTAGCGTCATCACAGATGCTCATTAACGTGCTCAAGGATGTGCTCATAGGTTTTCCTGATCTGATCCCTCATTTTCACTGGCCTGTGAGCATGTTAATGTTACATGAAAACTTACAGGATAATACTCAATAACTATTTCATAATTGTGTTAATCTGGAAATCTCAGTGCGTGTAATCTAATTCTTAACAAAAATTCATTATTTACATTTAATAATTCATAAGGGAAAATATATTTGAAAATGGGGCCACTTTAAACCAGGGTATTGCTCACAATGGGCTACTTGATGCCATCATAAAAAATTAAGCTCTAAATCCTAATGATTTAACACAACAAAGGTTTACTTCCTGCTCACACTACACGTTCATTGCAGTCTGGGGGCCTCTACTCCACATCTTCAGGCAGGGACTCAGGGATTGCAGCATCATGTAGCTTCACCCTCTCAACCCAGTAACCTTGGTTATTACAGCATGGCCAAGAAGGGCTGCAGAGTCCTGAATCTTTTACAGTTCTTTCACTGCTGCATCCCTGAAACTCACACAGGTCGCCTAACTGACATTTCCTTGGACAGAGCTAATCACGAGGCTCTGCCTAACTGCAAAGATACCAGGACATATATGGAAGTAAGTGGAATGCTTGGTGAAGTTTCTTGTTACCACAAACAGGAATAATTTAAGCCTCAATTGTGTATAACTAGCTACCTTTTAAGAGCCCAGTAAGACAACATTTTTTCTTTAGAGTCACTGCCAGAAGCACAGGTCATTCTTGAACACATGTACTAAATTCACTTGTGAGTGACGCGTTATTTAAGATGCTTTACAGTGCCGTAATCAGTATGGTTTTCCTATGACACAGGTTGTAATAATTCACATTACAATGTGAAAATTCAAAACTTTTAGAGAGCAACTAAATGCCTTAAAGTAACCAAGCTAGTAAATGATGAAATTGTGATTTTTTTTTATTTTTTTAATGTTTGTTTATTTTTGAGAGAGAGAGAGAGAGACAGAGACAGAGAATGAGCCAGGGAGGGGCAGAGGGAGAGACAGAGACACAGAATCTGAAGCAGGCTCCAGGCTCTGAGCTGTCAGCACAGTGCCCGACGAAAGGGCTCTAACCCAAGAGCTATGAGATCATGACCTGAGTTGAAGTCAGACACTTAACCAACTGAGCCACCCAGGTGCCCCCAAATTGTGATTTTTTAAATGGGCCTTTCTGAATATGAGATGCTTTATTTCAACTAAAATGAGCTTCCTTCATATCACAACATAGTTAGGTCTATGAAGGTTTGAAGAAAATAAGCATAGATATTTTCCTTTCCAAGCACCAGTTCCTTTTTGAATTACAACAACTACTAGATTTCAGCCATAACATTATAATAACTGATTATTTTTTAACTCTGAAATGAGAATACCCAACTGTCATGATTCTAGAAACAAATAACATCACATATAAGAAACTGAGTTTCAGTCAGAAGATGATGTAGAGTAAGTGGTCATTACATCAAGGTAGGTCGTTAGTAGAAATTACAAAGACTACTTTTACATAAGCCAATACTTCTTTTGGTGTATAGTATTCTTACTTTCCTAAGACCACTATATCTGAAAACTCTGCTCTCTAATAATTTTCAAAGTCTCTCATGTGGAAATATCAAGGAAATGGTATTTTGCTTAAGCTCATCCTTGGGAATCTACAGGAAGATCTAGCCAAAATTTGGGAAGTGAAAATGCAGTCACATGCCATGTTTGAGATGTATTAAACACAGATAACTCTGAACTTTTACTCTAATCAAAGAAAATACTTATCATTTTAGTTTTGACAGGTTTATTCCCCAAACTGTTATATTCTATTTACTTCCAGTAATTTCTTAAAGACTACATTGTGTTTTAAAAAGATTCTTAGGGACAGGTCTCATAAGGACATGTAAATCACTTCAAAACACTGATACAAAAGATTATCAAAAAAATCTATTTTTAAAATATATTTTGAATTTAAATTATTCCTCCTTGAAACACTCTCATGATTACAAATGTCAGTTAATCCTTGTTTTGTTTACTTGTTTTGCAAATCAGATTGTTTCCAAAGCCCTAGGAGATAGATATTCAAAGTCTAACATGTTAATATTCCTTACCTAATAAACCAACCACCTAGTAACCTCAAACATCCAAAACCCAGAAAAGCACAAAGATCCACAAACAGATAAATTATAAAACACAAAATATATTCGTTTACTTAAGGAGGACCTCATCTGAAACACTCAATGCCTCCTTGTTCGTGTTTTCAATATAATTTTACTGTAGTCAAAATGTGATTAACCAACTCCGTAAGATGGTAGCAGGAAATTTTAAAAGGAAAGAAGGAGATTATAGAGGTAGATATGTGCTACTTTTTAAAATTTTATTTATTGCTACTCATGTCATTGTAGTCAGAGTCAGAGGCCAAAAGCTGAGACTTGTATCTGATACGATGTGCAAGTATTACCAGGATGTTATTATCATGGCAGGATACCTTGGTACCAGTGTGGTACCAGGGAAAGGGGCAGAGGTGAAAACCGTAGATTAGGCACTCAGGTGAGCACTGTGGCTTATAGGATACATTGGGCTGAAGGAGGGAAATAGGCATGAGAGGGCTGAAATAGAAATCACAGAGTGTAAAACTGAAGTCAAACCACCCAACTCACAATTTTTTTTCCTTACGATATATGTGTGTTCATATGTCTCTGTGACAGAGAACAAAACCTACTACAGCTCAATAATTCATAGCTAACTTCACAAAAGAGCCTTTTATGCTCCCGATGTGATTTTCTAAATCAAGACAGAAAGTACCCAACATCCTGACCTTAAATTGAAAGAGGTGCATTCAGACATTGTGCTTACTGTTCTCTTTCTTCACTTCTACACAAATATTATCAGCACTAGGTCCCATCCCTTAAGATAAACCAGTAATCAGACTTTGTGTTTTATTTTTCTTTTAAAAAAAATCTTTTTTATGAACAGGAAAATATTATGAATCTGACACAAGAAGAGAATGTAAGACCTTAAGTTTCTTACTAAGTCTAATATCAGTAAGTTGATATTAAAACAATTATAGCTTTTACTAATATTTCATGCCTGAAATATTCTTAACATTAAAAAATATGCTGTATACATGGTATATATGATATAAATCATATATATATATATAAATATAATCTCACACACACACACACACACACATATATATATACCCACACCCACACCCATATATATACATATATCCCTGCACTTTTTGTATTCGTGGAATAGGATTAATCCTTCTGTTGATAACCTAGAAAAGTTGGCATGAATATATATGCTTAGATGTTTGGAGTTAGTGAGCATACATGATAGCAAAGAATTAAAGACATTCTCTACTAGTAAAATTAGTCAAGATACTTAAATATATAAATATGCTGTAAAGAATAATTGAGGCATTCTTAAAATAGAAAATATGGTGAAAAGTATTTCTATACTGAATGTCAAGATTTGTTATAAAGTTACAGAAATGAAGAAATCATGGGTTTTGTAAAACAATTGATAAACAGATAGTTAGAATCCAATATGAAATCCAGAAATACATGTATACCTATAATGAATACTTGATATAGGACAAAGATATCACTGCAGAGTAGTAGTGAAAGATACATTTATTGTTTCCAATAGATAATACTTCATTAATTAAACATCCACATGGGGAAAAAAAAGAAATTTGACTAGTACTTTACACTGTATACACACTATATTTACACTATTTGCAAATCCAGAGAGATTGAAGATTGATGTGTGCTGGGTAAAACAACAAAGCTCCAAAGGATAACATAAAAGAATATCTTTGATGGTATCTGGATTGGAAAAGACTTTTTCAGACATAAAAATAATTGCTTATAAAGAAAAACTGATAAATATGGCTACATTAAAATTATAAAGTTATTTTCATATAAAAGACTTCAAGAGACAATGCTTTTCATCAAACGGGAAAAATAAACATATGAAAAGATGATCAACTTCATTAATCATCGGAAAATGCAATTTAAAATCACCATAAGATACCAGTTCTCAACCACCAGAAAAGATAAAAATAAAAGGACTGACAATACAGGTTTTGAGAGAATATGCAACAATGAGAACTCTCACATAGATGCTGATGAGCACGTAACCTGATACAAACATTATAGACAAAGCTCAGGCATTGTTTACCAAAGTTGAAGGTACATAAACCCTATAACCCACCAATTTTATACCTAAGGACATACCCAATTCAAAAGCAAAAACATTTCAGGACTATTCACAAAAAGTAACAAATTTAAGCATCCTTAAGCAACAGAAAGGGGATTGCCATTATAGTATCCAATGAGGTACTAAAAACAATGGTAATGAACAATGTACAGAAACAGCATGGCTGAATCCCAAAAACAGAAAGTAAGCTACAGAAACCAATTATAAAAGAGTACATCTATATGTACTCCATTTATTTAAAACCTTTAAAGCAAGTGAAAACTAAATTAGAGTGCTTAGTGATTCATACTATGTGATTAAACTATAAAGAAATGCAAGGAAATGATTACCATTAAAGTCAAGAAAGTGGTGACTTCGAGGTAGAAGAGACAATATGGTTGGGAAGGGACACAGTGGTTACTTCTGGTTGTTGTCAGTGTTCTACTTCTTGACCTAAATGGTTCTACATTTTTATCTTGCGTAGTTATCTCTATTTTATTTGACAATAAAAATATTAAAATAGTTCAAACTTTAGGGTTCACAATAATATATGGATTGCTATTGTCAAAAATATAAATGTATTGCATTATGTGATACATGCTAATAACTCTATAGCTATACTTTTTTTAACCACTGAATACTGAAGATTTGAGTAAATACATTCTCATAATTCCACCCACCCCCTCCCTCCTTTTTCAGGGACTATGCTCCTTTCTCTCCCACATCATCATATTTGCCTCTCCAGAGGGCCATACCCCTCAGCAATCTAAACATGTAATATTTTCGTTTTATTAAATTTTTTAAAAAATACAAAGAAACTCCCTTGTCCTTTGTCCTGATGTCACACTCTGATAAACTTGTATTTTCTGTTTCACTTCAAAGCAAAACTCCAAAAACTGTTGTCCAAACTTATTGTCCCCACTTCTCCCATTCTCCTCTGAACATTCCACTACGGCTTTAATTGCTACTTCACCCAAAGTTCTCTGTCAATTTATCAAAGACCTCCCTCTTGTTAAGGGTGCCTGGGTGGCTCAGTCAGTTAAGTGTCCCACTTTGGCTCAGCTCATGATCTCACGGTTCATGAGTTCAAGCCCCACGTTGGTCTCTGTGCTGACAGCTGAGAGCCTGGATGGAGCCTGCTTTGGATTCTGTGTCTCCCTCCCTCTTTGCTCCTCCCCCACTCATGTTCTGTCTCTCAAAAATGAATAAACATTAAAAAAAATCTTTAAATACAGTTTCTCAATTTTCAGTCATTTCTTGTTCAACCTAGTAACCGCATTAGAGTTAACTAGTTGATCACACCTTCTTTGAAATACTTCACTTGGCCTCTCAGACACCACTCACTTTTGATTCTTGTACCTAACAGGACTCATTCACATCTTTCTCAGAGTCTTCTGGATTGTCCTCATCTTTTTTTTTTAATTTTTTTTAATGTTTATTTATTTTTGAGAGAGAGAGACAGAGAGACAGAGAGAGTGGAGAAGGGGAAGAGAGAGAAGGAGACACAGAATCCGAAGCAAGCTCCAGGCTAGGAGCTGTTAGCACAGAGCCTGACACAGGGCTCAAACCCATGAGATCATGACCTGAGCCGAAGTCAGATGATTAACTGACTGAGCCACCCAGGAGCCCCTGTCCTCAGCTTCTAAACCTTCATATATGCTCACACTAACAAGAAAATTCTGCTAAAATAAAAGCTCAACTTTTTTCTTCACTGCTATATCTCTAACACTTAAAACAATACCTGGCATATAAATAAATTTTTGGTAAATTAATGGATGGACCACAGTACAAACTATTGTGCTAAGGTCTTCACTTTTTCATTATTTATTTAGATTAATCAGTGATAACTAAATGTAAAAGTTATGACCAATTGATGCTATGACTTCTGTTTATTCAGTTTCAATGATAATAAACTTGGTGTCCATTGTGTTTCAACTGTCTTATTTTGTTAATTTAATCCTCAATTGCCTTGTCCCATTAAGAATTATAATTGCTATTTATTTATTTATGTATTTATGTATGTATGTATGTATGTATGTATGTATGTATTTATTTACAGTGTGTGTGCAGGGGAGGGGTAGAGGAAGAGGGAGAGAGAGAATCCCAAGCAGGCTCCATGCAGTCAGTGCAGAGCCGATGCAGGGCTTGATCTCATGAACAGTGAGATCATGACCTGAGCTGAAATCAAGAGTCAGATGCTTAATCAACTGAGCCACCCAGAAGCCCCTAAAAAAGGATTTTCTATCTTCAAGTACCTCACAGCACAGTAAGGGAACTTACACTTTTAAATTGTATCAGAGGTACATTATTTTATCATAGATTTAACGATCTGTTCTATCAGAAATTATTATTATTAACATGGAAAAGACAAAAGAAATTGTTATATGTTCTTCCAGTGAAGTGCTGAGCTGACTTTTCTGACTGGGCTCTTTTATGACTCTATAACAGCAGAGGTTAAGTTATATATTTTGTTCAGCAGAGATGCAAATTATTTCTGTCTGGTGGAAAATAACTAAATGTTTATTTCTCCTTGAGATATTAACCAGTTGTGCATTCTACATACCTTATTTTAACATTTCTTTTATATCTATAGCAGTGCTGTGCTGGAGCTGGTTCAGACTGGCTCATGAGAACTTTGAAAGCTCATTGACTTCATATTGGTAGTTTAAAATCAGCCCCAAGTAAATACAAAAAGATCGAGATCATACCGTGATATTTTCAGACCACAACGCTATGAAACTCAAAGTCATCCACAAGAAAAAATTTGGAAAGGTAACAAATACTTGAGGAATGAAGAAATCCTACTAAAGAATGAATGGGCTAACCAAGAAGTTAAAGAGGAAATTAAAAAATATATGGAAGCCAATGAAAATGATAACATTCAACCCAAAACCTCTGGGACACAGCAAAGGCAGTCATAAAAGGAAAGTATATAGCAATCCAGGCCTTCCAAAAGAAGGAAGAAAGATCTCAGAAACACAACCTAACCTTATGCCTTAAGGAGCTGGAAAAAGAATAGCAAATAAAACCCAAAACCAGGAGAAGACAGGAAATAATAAAGATTAGAGCAGAAATTAATGCTATCGAAACCAAAAAAACAGTAGAGCAGATCAATGAAACCAGAAGCTGGTTCTTTGAAAGAATTAACAAAATTGATAAACCACTAGCCAGTTTGATCAAAAAGAAAAAGGAAAGAACCCAAATAAATAAAATCAAGAATGAAAGAGGAGAGATCACAACCAACACAGCAGAAACAAAAACAATAATAAGAGAATATTATGAGCAATTATATGCCAATAAAGTGGGCAATCTGGAAGAAATGGACAAATTCCTAGAAACATATACACTACCAAAACTGAAACAGGAAGAAATAGAAAATTTGAACAGACCCATAACCAGTAAGGAAATCGAATTAGTAATCAAAAATCTTCCAAAAAACAAAAGTCCAGGGCCAGATGGCTTTCCAGGGGAATTCTACTAAACATTTAAAGAAGAGTTAACACCTATTCTCTTGAAGCTGTTCCAAAAAATAGAAATGGAAGGAAAACTTCCAAACTCTTTCTATGAAGCCAGCATTATCTTGATTCCAAAACAAGAGACCCCACTAAAAAGGAGAACTATAGACCAATTTCCCTGATGAACATGGATGCAAAAATCCTCAACAAGACATTAGCCAACCAGGGGTGCCTGGGTGGCTTGGTCGGTTAAGCGTCCAACTTCGGCTCAGGTCATGATCTCGCGGTCTATGAGTTCGAGCCCCGCGTCGGGCTCTGTGCTGACAGCTCAGAGCCTGTTTCAGATTCTGTGTCTCCCTCTCTCTCTGCTCCTCCCCTGTTCATGCTCTGTCTCTCTGTCTCAAAAATAAATAAACGTTAAAAATAAATAAAATAAAAAAAGACATTAGCCAACCAGATCCAACAATACATTAAAAACATCATTTACCATGACCAAGTGGGATTTATACCTGGGATGCAGGGCTGGTTCAATATCTGCAAAAAAAATAACGTGATTCATCACATCAATAAAAGAAAGGACAAGAAACATATGATCCTCTCAACAGATGCAGAGAAACCATTTGACAAAATACAGCATCCTTTCTTGATAAAAACCCTCAAGAAAGTAGGGATAGAAGGAGCATACCTCCAGAACATAAAAGCCATATATGAATGACCCAATGCGAATATCATCCTCAATGGGGAAAAACTGACAGCTTTCCCCCTAAAGTCAGGAACAAGACAGGGATGTCCACTCTCGTCACTGTTATTCAACATAGTATTGGAAGTCTTAGCCTCTGCAATCATACAACAGAAAGAAATAAAAGGCATCCAAATTGGCCAGGAGAATGTCAAACTTTCAATCTTCACAGACGACATGATACTCTATATGGAAAACCCAAAAGATTCCACCAAAAAACTGCTAAAACTGATTCATGAATTCAGCAAAGTTGCAGGATAGAAAATCAACACGCAGAAATTGGTTGCATTCCTATACACCAACAATGAAGCAACAGAAAGAGAAATCAAGGAATCATCCCATTTACAGTTGCACAAAATACCAGAACATACCTAGGAATAAATCTAACCAAAGAGGAGAAAAATCTATACCCTGAAAACTATAGAAAGCTCATGAAAGAAATTGAAGAAGACACAAAAAGATGGAAAAAGATACCATGCTCCTGGATAGGAAGAACAAATATTGTTAAAATGTTGATACTACCCAAAGCAATCTACACATTCGATGCGATCCTTATCAAAATAACACCAGCATTCTTCACAGAGCTAGAATAATCCTAAAATTTGTATGGAACCAGAAAAGACCCCGAATAGCCAAAGCAATCTTGGAAAAGAAAACCAAAGCAGGAAGCATCACAATCCCAGACTTCAAGCTATACTACAAAGCTGTAATCACCAAGACAGTATGGTACTGGCACAAGAACACTCAGATCAATGGAACAGAGTAGAGAACCCAGAAACAGACCCACAAACGTATGGCCAACTAATCTTTGACAAAGCAGGAAAGAATATCCAATGGAATAAAGACAGTCTCTTCAGCAAGTGGCGCTGGGAAAACTGGACAGTGACATGCAGAAGAATGAACCTGGACCACTTTTTTACACCATACACAAAAATAAACTCAAAATGGATGAAGGACCTGAATGTGAGACGAAACCATCAAAACCCTAGAGAAGAATACACTGACCTCAGCCACAGCAATTTCTTACTTGATACCTCTCCAAAGGCAAGGAAATTAAAGCTTCTGCACAGCAAAGGAAACAATCAGCAAAACTAAAAGACAACTGACAGAATGGGAGAAGATATTTGCAAATGACATATCAGATAAAGGTTAGTATCCAAAATCTATAAAGAACTTATCAAACTCAACACCCAAAAAACAAATAATCCAGTGAAGAAATGGGCAAAAGGCATGAATAGACACTTGTCCAAAGAAGACATCTAGATGGCCAACCGACACATGAAAAAATGCTCAACATCACTCTTCATCAGGGAAATACAAATCAAAACCACAATGAGATACCACCTTACACCTGTCAGAATGGCTAACATTAACAACTCAGGCAACAACAGATGTTGGCAAGGATGTGGAGAAAGAGGATCACTTTTGCATTGTTGGTGGGAATGCAAGCTGGTGCAACCACTCTGGAAAACAGTATGGAGGTTCCTCAAAAAACTGAAAAGAGAACTACCCTACGACCCAGCAATTGCACTACTAGGCATTTATCCACGGGATACAGGTGTGCTGTTTTGAAGGGACACATGCACCCCCATGTTTATAGCAGCACTATCAACAATAGCTAAAGTATGGAAAAAGCCCAAATGTCCATTGATGGATGAATGGATAAAGAAGATGTAGTACATATATACAATGGAGTATCACTTGGCAATCAAAAAGAATGAAATCTTGCCATTTGCAACTACGAACTGGAGGGTATTATGCTTAGTGAAATTAGTCAGAGAAAGACAAAAATCATATGACTTCACTCATATGAGGACTTCAAGAGACAAAACAGATGAACATAAGGGAAGGGAAACAAAAATAACATAAGAACAGGGAGGGGGACAAAACAGAAGAGACTCATAAATATGGAGAACAAACTGAGGGTTACTGGAGGGGTTGTAGAAGGGGGGATGGGCTAAATGGGTAAGGGGTACCAAGGAATCTACTCCTGAAATCATTGTTGCACTATATGTTAACTAATTTGGATGTAAATTTTAAAAAATAAAAAATAAAATTTAAAATCAACCATGGTAAGGGGAGCTTTGGTGGCTCAGTACGGTTAAGCATCTGACCCTTGATCTAGGCTCAGGTCATGATCTCACAGTTCATGGGTTCGAGCCCTGCACTGGGCTCTGTGCTTGGGATTCCGTCTCTCCTCTCTGCCCCTCCCCTGCTTGTGCTCTCTCTCTCAAAAAAAAAAAAAAAAAAAAAAAGAAATCAGCCATGGTGGGAGTACTTGTGCTACAAAAACTGGCAGAGAGGGCTTTTGTATGTTTGTTTGCTTCCTGGAAAGACAGTTGAACCAGTTATTGGTTCCCAAATTAATTGATGAGTAAATCAAATTAATGATTTAAATAAAATTTTTGACATATGTTGATTTTATGCCTTTATAACAGCCATGATTTTTTAACCTTTTGAAAATTAAACTTTAAGACTTGTTGTCAGTTGCCTTTCTCAGGATTTATTTAGCCATGATTCCATTATGTAAATGAAGAACTTGATTTTCACCGTCACTGGAACAAATTCAGAGAGACAGCTCAACATGGCCTGTTTCAGGATGACAATCTAAAAGGTAACAACTATAAGAATTCATCCTAAGCAAAAGAGAGAAATAGACAAAATCATATACAATTTTAATACTTCATAAATAGTTGAATGTTCTAAATACACCAACATGACGACAAAGTAAGCCTCATTTCCTTTTAATGTGTGGGTTGATTGGTAGGGAATTACTGATTTCAGTGTGTTCAGAATATTTCTGAGGAATTCTACTTACCAGTTCAGTTGAGACTGAAGATGTAAATTCAAATCTTCCCTTCTCAGAAAAGAGATAACTACTTAAATTTTAAAGAGCTTTGTTGATCTCTTATGCAAATGTTCAAAAACACTGTCAGTCCAGGCTCAACCATAATGATTCACTTTTCATTTGTACAGAACAGTTTAAAAAATATCACTTTGAATAACTAAAAAAATTGTGTGGGATAATCAGATATAGGCATTATTATCCTCATTTTACAGATAAAACAAACAAACAAACAAAAAACAAAATCAAAGGCCCAGACCTTTTCTTGAGAAAATTTTACATACCCTACTGGGCAATTCTGAAGTGACTTGGTTGCGGCATGCTCCACAAAATGTAAAAACAGAATGGAGACAGCTTTAAATTAGTAGAAAATAGCTTTATAGTGCAAAGTTAAAAAGTATGCAAACAGTATACATACAAGCATCATAATCACAGGACCAAGACTGAGGCTAGAGTTAAGTTCTTAAATTGTTTTATTTTCTGTGTGTATGCAGCTAACAACTCATAATGATCAAATCCAGCAAGCAGAGAAAACATTGGGTGATTCAAGATACTTAAGTTTGTGTCTTTGGATTTTTAATGTGTAGATTTGCCATCAAACAAGTTCTTGGTTCTTGACAGAAGTAGCAATGTTCTTCAGCCATAGGCTAAATTAGGTACATAGATTTCTTTATACTTTGTCATTTGGCAGCAATTTTTTTTCATTATGAGGTTTTGCTCTTGTTTTCACATCACCAGTTAAATTTTGTTTTAAGTCACTATTGTGTTTTTCACAATTGGATGTTAATTATGGCTTTTGAAATAACTGTCTGATGGAACTGAGTCATTTCAAGGCTTTTCATTGAGTAAAAATGCTCTTGGTAGCTAAGGTAATTTCAGGGAAGTTCTTTGATGAGGACTTTGCAGTTTAGGATTAAACAAAGCTTTTGAGAGAAAAAAAAGTTCCGTGAAGTTTGGCTAAAACCCTCTCTTTTGTTTCTCTTTCATTGCACATGGGAGAAATAGTCATATTAATGCCAGCTTCATAGATAGCCCTGAATAAAGTAATTGTCATTGGAGTGAATTTCTATGAATTTGAACACCAAATCAAAATACAGAGTATAATAAATCATAAAAACTATTCTCTTTATTCTCATGAAAATGCAAATCTGACTTTAATTTACATCATTATTGCTTAGATTTTTGTCACTTTCTTGATTGACTTCGGGGAAGAAGCGAATGAAATAGGAAATAAAATTTGGGTCTGATTGTGTCTATCAGAAATAAAGGCTTCGAGGCAGAATTTATTTGAGGATAACAGTAAAAAAAAGTCCAAAGGTAACTTTGTACTTTTTGTCCATTTGGCTAGTTTGAGCTACATTTCCCAGAATTCCCTTCCTGTGTTTCCAGTTAGGTTGTCCATGAGACTGATCCTTAGGAGATTCAGAGGGAGGGAGGGGAGCAGTCGCAATTTTGTAGCTCAATCATATTGCTGATTTGCTGACTCAACTCACTGATGTGAAGTACTGCTGAGCCTGCAATTGTCCTATTTTCCCCTCCATTCTCCTTCCGTTTCTCTGACTCCTGGGCCATGTGTGTGTGTTTAGTTCTATAAGGAAAGGCCTGGCATCTGCAAAATACACACGCCACCAACACTAGAGGCAACAAGAATTGACATGGGTTTCAGTCCTTTCTTGAGAAATTTTAACTCATGTTTTTGAGTTCTGGTTTGCACATGGTCTCCCCTACTTTACATTTATCTTCCCTTCCCAGCTACTTCCTCTGAAGACTCTAAACTGCAGAACCGGCTGTGAAGAAAATAGCCTTGCAGATAGTGCTTAACCAGCTACCTAAGGCCAAATCCTATATATATATATATATATATATATATATATTATTTTTTATAAATATTTATATATTTATATAATATATATTGATAAATATATATTATAGATATAAATTTATATAATATATATTGATAAATGTATAAATATATATATACAAATTTATATTTATGTTTATGCTTTTCTGGTTGAACCCTGAATGAAACAGTCCTTCAGAAGTAGAGAGGCACCTGAACAGTAGAATAAATGCCAATATAAGATTTTTTTTAATTTTTTTTTAACGTTTTTATTTATTTTTGAGACAGAGAGAGAGCATGAACGGGGGAGGGTCAGAGAGAGAGGGAGACACAGAACCTGAAACAGGCTTCAGGCTCTGCGCTGTCAGCACATAGCCCGATGCGGGGCTCGAACTCACAGACCACAAGATCACGACCTGAGTCGAAGTCGGATGCTTAACCGAGTGAGCCACCCAGGTGCCCCGAGATTTTTAATATAATTATCAAAAATATCAGAGACATGGTCTACCAACAACAGTTGTTCATATCACTAATTGAATCCTGCTCACCCATCTCTCATGTAACAGACAAGCTGGAAAAACATCCACCACCAGGTGCTCTGCAGGCGAATACCAACAGATCCCGGATGAGGTAAAGAGAGTCTAGATCAAGTTATTCATTCTATACTTGAGCATACAGAAGGTTCAGATCGAGTTGACCCTGTTAACTCTGTTAAATATGATAAGATGAAGAGAAATAGTTGACCCTGTTAACTCTGTTAAATATGATAAGATGAAGAGAAAGAGATAAGATGAAGAGACAACTATGTAAAAATTCAAGTGAAGAAAAATAGAAGAAAGAAACTCAATTATGTAAGACAGATAAACAATCCAATATGGAGTAAAGAAGAAAATATTCTACAACATTTGTTTTTTTATATAGAAAAAAATTAAAAAGAAAATGAAATCAATGAAAGAAAATGAGACACTGCACCAACAGAATGTGATGAATAATGCAGAGCTAAGTCAGTCAGATAAGGACAAAACACTATTCCACTACAAAACTAATATATAAACTAGAAGCAAGAAACATCATAGGAATGGCTAAAACCTAATTTGAAGCATGGATGGAAGGTTCAAGATAGTCACAAGTGGCAGGAGAAAATAACAGTGATAAAATTGCATTTAAGAAAGATAACAGATATGAAGTAATGGATAACAACAACAGAACTTAAGAGTATTCAATGAGTATGACCACAGTTGAGAAGACCAACAGTATAGAAAAAGTATACAATGATATAATAGAATATATTTTCCAAAAAAAAAAAAACAACAAAAAAAGAAGGGATAGGTTTGGAGATTAAAAGGGCCCCTCTAGAAAATCTGACATAAAATTATCAACACAGGGGCATATTGTGGTGAAGCTAGTGAATTTCTAGGATAAATAATTACTCAGATGTATAGATAGAAATATCTACACAAAACAAAGGTTTTGGAGAAGATGCAGTCCAAAAGGGAATCCATCTGGCAGAAGATTTATTCACAGCAACACTCAAGCCAGCAGACAGTAGAATAATATCTACAGAGTTCTGAGGAGAAGGAAAAGTTACCCAATGTATTGTCAGAGTCTCAAGTATGGCAAACAGATGACAAACAAAAGAAAACATATGACACATTGGGGAATCTGGTACCCCTCACATGACCTGGCCTCAGTCTTTTGGTTACTTTCCAACCTGAGGCTTAGCCTCCGGGATTAGGAAATATCTTTATGAGAGGCTAAAACACTCAGCTTCAGTAATTTATTTATTTTCTGGAATTGATTTGTGGATAGGAATTAACTCAGATGCTAGATTTGAAGTCTGCTTTTCTAAGTAGAATTTTAAGAGCCTGAGATAATTAATAAAGTCCCACCATGCATTTGGATGGACTTACTTACTAGGAGAATTTGAGTCATATACTTAGAATTTAACAAATCTAAAAACATGGGTTTAAAAAAATCTTTTACTCAGTATTTTTAGCTGACTTCATTGTGAAGGTCTGCAGATATCTAGACAGCCAAATCATCAGAACCAGAAGGATCCAGCTATGTTGTTTTTCAACCAAAAGGTCTAAGGCACATGAAAGCTGTTCAACCTCACTAGCAAAAAAAATAAATGAAATAAGGACATAAAGCCAAAAAAATACCAGTCAAACCAGAACTTTCTGTTCCCGTTCTCTCTGTGCACCAAGCCAAATGGCCCTTAAGAATTACTGGCAAGTAGGGGGGGCGCCTGGGTGGCGCAGTCGGTTAAGCGTCCGACTTCATTCAGCCAGGTCACGATCTCCCGGTCCGTGAGTTTGAGCCCCGCGTCAGGCTCTGGGCTGATGGCTCAGAGCCTGGAGCCTGTTTCCGATTCTGTGTCTCCCTCTCTCTCTGCCCCTCCCCCGTTCATGCTCTGTCTCTCTCTGTCCCAAAAATAAATAAACGTTGAAGAATTACTGGCAAGTAGGGGATTAAATACAAGAAAGAAACTAGACATTCTAGTGCCTGAAACCAGGTAGTGAATCTCTACAGACTCCAGTTGAGAACAGAGATGTGAGAAGTGTATTTTTGAACAAAGATGGATGTGTGATTAATATATCAGAATTTCTGAGTCAAAACTAAATTTGCACCGGACCATCTATTACTCAAGAAAGACTAGAAAATCACAGGGCTGTCAAAGTTTTTATCCAGTAAAAAGGGAAAACATTTCCCTGGAGTAAAAAATTTAAATGACAGTGGAAATTAAAAAGTTATAAGCATTTTTGAATTTTTTAAAAAATACAACAGAATGTTACACAAATCACAAGGTACAACTCAATACATTTTTACAGTGATCACACCTTTATAACTAGCACCCATGTCAAGAACCATCACCAGCATCCTCAAAGCCCCCCTCTTGCTACGTTTGAACCACCTCTGCCAAATGTAACCAGTAATCTAATTTCTGATATTGCCAATTGGTTTTACCTATATTTGAACTTCATATGAGTGAAATCATAAGTATGCATTATTTTGTATCCAACTTCATTCACTTAACATTATAAGATTCTTCCATATCATTGCAAGTAGTTGCAGTTTTCTTTACTCTCATTTCTGCATAGCAGTCTTCCACATCAAGGGTTGTGGAACCATGAACCAAATCTGGCTTACCACCTGTGTGTGTATGACTTACAAGATAAAAATATTTTTATATTTCTTATAGATTGAAAAAAACCAAAAGAAGAACACAATTTCAAGACATGTGAAAAGTTCATGAAATGCAAATTTCAGTGTCAATTAATAAAGTTTTATTGGGATATAGCATATTCATCCGTGGCTATTTTCATGCTACAATGGCAGAGATGAGGTATTGTGACAGAGACTGTATTGCCTACAAAATCTGAAATATTTACTCTCTGGCCCTTTATAGAAAGTTTGCCAAGACCTGGTCTGTGTGAATATACAATTTATTTATTTGACTATTGAGAAGCATCTGGGTAATTTCCACTTTGGAGATACTGCAAACAGAGCTGCTATGAATATGATTATGCATTTCCTTTGTGAACATATGTGTGCATTTCTGTTGCATGTATTGTACTTAGGAATGGAATTGCTGTGTTTTAGGGAGATACTGCCAAACAGTATTCCAAAAGAATTGTACAAATTTATACTCCATCTGGCAGTGTTTGGAAGTTCTGGTTGTTCAGTACCCTTTCCAACACTTGGGATTATAGGTTATTAATTTAGACATTCTGGTGAGTTTCAAGGAGCACGTTAATTGTTTTTATTTTTCTCAGTAAGGCTCCCAGATATTTGATTTTCTTAATGCAATTGCCAGTGGCATCACTTAAAAATTTTTATTTCCTGTTTATTTATTGTTTAATATATAGAAGTGCAATATTTTTCCCAACAATCTTGCCAAATTCATTTATTAATTCTAATAGTTTGACTTCTGTTAGGTTTTCTGCCAATATTATCATCTCTTCTGCAAATAAAGACAGCTTTATTCATTTCCAACCCTTGTGCCTTTTCTCCTTCCTTTTTCCTTCCTTCCTTCCATTTTTTTTTTTTTTTGGTTTGATTGCATCTGCCAGTATCTTCAGTACAATGCTATGTAGAATTGATGATGGCTGACAGATCCTTGTCTCATTACAATCTTAGACAAAAATTTTTCAATATTGCACTAAGTATAATTGCATTATATTGCATTAAGTATACTCTTTCCTCTAAGGTTTTCACAGATATTCATTTTCAAATTAAGGAGGTGCTCTATTTATATTTTATGAAGAGATGTGTGTGTGGTGTGGTGTGGTGTGTGTGCGTGTGTGTGTGTGTGTGTGTGTGTGTGTGTGTGTGTTTTAATCATGAACCAATGTTGAGTTCATCAAATGCTTTTATGTATCTAGCACAATGTTCATATGGTTTTTTTTCTACTTCTCTCCTTCAATGTGATGAAGTATGTTAGTTGAATATTAAATGGTAAATTATTTACACATTCTTATAACATACCCTACTTGGTTGTAATGTATGCTCTCTTTAATATATTCATGGATTGAACTTGCTAATTACCAGGAACTGCGAAGGGTCTGAGAGTTTACCTTACTAAACTGACTAATCTTAACATGTGAACCCACCATAGTTTCATGGGTGCTGGAAAAAGATAAGAGATGACTGGGTCAGAGAAAATGAACAGTTATTTATTCATGGCAATAGCAATAGTCAGAGTATCATCATTCATGTCGGTGCCCTGAGCCCCAGTTTCCACAGGGCAATTCAAACAGGGTCTAACAACACACAAAAACCTACACATGCAGTGGGATGCATTATAAAAGAGGGGTTCTGAATATAGAGAACCCCAATCTATTATAATGGGAAGTAAGCAGGTTGCCCTTTGCTCTGGCTAATTGTTGTACAATCTATTTGCTGTCTTTTTGAAAAGAAGTCTTCTAGGACTGCCATAACAACATACCACAGTTTGAGTGGCTTAAACAACTCATAGTTCTGGAGGCTAGAAATCCAATATCAATATGCCAGCAGGATTCGTGTCTGGTGAGACCTCTTCTTGGTTTGTGGATGGCTGTGTCCTCACATGACCTTTACTATATGCATGCAGGAAAAGAGAAATGTCTGGTATCTCTTCCTCTTCTTGTAAGGATACCAATTATATCAGATTAAAGTCCCACTCTTCTGACCTCATTTATATTTTAACTGTCTCTTTAAAGGCCTCATCTCTAAATTCAGTCACATTGGGGGTTAGGTCTTCAACACATAAATTCTGGAGGAGACAATCCAGTCTATAACAGAATCAAACAAACAAACAAACAAACAAACAAACAAACAAACAAACAAACAAGGTAACTGGTGTTCCATGCATGAGATGTGCAGAAATGCAAAAGACTCCTATAGAGAATTATCTCCCAACACTATTCAGTCCTTGTTTCTACATCTTCTTGGCTTTTGATGATTTTTTCTATGAGTACACCACCCTGATTAATCTGACTTACAGAAGCTGAGACCAAATCTGCTCAATTTATCTCATTTAGCATTTAATTAAGGGCACTAATAACAGCAGACAGAATGAAACCAACATTAAGTATTCACCTCAGTCATGTGCCTCAGATTCCCAGACCAAGCCAGGTGAACAAATTTCATAAACCATTGGGGTCTACCTTAGAAAGCTAGATGGCTTTCTAAATATCTGAACTAAACTCTCCCTTGACCAGAGGCATTAATCCAGGTACAACAGAATGCACTATTACATAGACTCTGCCTTTGCCTACAAGGAGAATGCCTTGGGCAATTCAATCATCCATAAAACCCCTGGCTAGAGAATTGAAGTTCTAGGGCTGAGGGAGTAGCATTAATTACTTTAGATAAAATCAGAGACAAATTTCATAACACATATTTTAAATATTTGGTTGTCATCATGGCATACAGAAGAGTGCACATAAATGTGACTTATATATTCCTACAGGAAACTCCCCCAATTAGCTGAGGCTAGCCTTAGTAGAAAGACCTCCACAATCACATGAGGGATACATGATGTAGTAGTGGTGTTTTCCCACAAATCTGAAGGCATCTTATGACGATTCCTAAAGTATAAATCATTGTGTTTTGGGGAAGACAAATTAATGCCTGACTTCCATATAAGTATAGCTGTTGTACCTCTGGAAATAAAGTGCTATTTACTATTGTCGGGGCACTTGCAGCCATGGCAGACCTTAGGATTCCCACTTGAATTTGAACAATTGAGTCTAGTCCTTGTTTTTGGAAAACTGCCGAGGTAGTTGGTCCATCCTATCCTGTTTGTCCACCTTATCAATCAGGTAGATTTGTCAGCCCGCAAGATAACAGAACAATGGCTAGGAGAGGGAATTGCCAAGACATCTGAATATCTTCACATGTTTAATGCATAAGAGGTACAGGAGTTGACTATCCCTTGCTGTTTCTGATAGACAAGGTCAAGTCCAGCAGTGATCAAGTTGCAGTCAAGTTATCTGGGCAGGAGATAGAAGACTCAACTGTCAGTTAAATTTAAAATGCTTGCAAAGTTTAGGAGAGGACATTTTTCCTTTAAGGAAAAAATACCAGGGGAGTCTCTGAAAAGTAGATCATTAACGCCCCTTCCTATCCCACGTATCCCAGAATCTAAGACATTGTTGTCCCAAGTACAAGAGTCATTGTTCTTCCACCACTTCCCAAAATTAACATGCTCCATTGTGGTAGCTACAGTTCATCTTTTTTCCAATCATCCCCTATTTGCATACCTTATTCCTTCCATCTGAAACGGTCAAATGTAAGAGGGACAAGGGCCTTCTTAAATAAAATTTAGTGACATAGTATTTCTACCCTCCCAAGCTGTAATGAAATCTGCCCTTTGCTCAAAAAAGATACTACATCTATCTTCCGAGGCTGTTATATAAGCATCCCCCAAAGGGTAATTTAGAACAAAACTTCCTAGTACTTCTCTCATATAATGTGCAGAAACATGAGAGACCCATGGAGAATTGTCTCCCAACACTATTATTTTATTTAGAACTTTTGCATTAATACTTATGAGAGAGGTTGTTCTATAATTATTTTTCTTACAGAATTTTTGTCAGATTTTGGTATCTTGATACCAGCCTGATAAAATGAGGGAAATGTTCTTTCTGTTTGTATTTCCTGGAAGAATTTGGAGATATTTGTATTATTTTTTTCTTCAATGTCTGAACAAATTTACCAATGAAGGCATCTAGAGCCTGGCATTTTCTTTGTGGGTTGGTTTTTAATAACAGCTTCAATTTCTTTAGTAAATATGACTATTCAAATTTCCTATTCTTTTTTGCAAGTTTTGATAAGATTTGTTTTTCAAGAAATTTGTTCATTTCATCCAATTGTCAAATTTATTCTTGTAAGTGCATCTATATTTTCTTCTTGCTTTCTTTTAAAGTGTGTAGGAGCTTTAGTTTTGTTTCTCCTTTTTTTCTGATATTGCTATTTTTTTCTAAATCAGTATTATTCAAGGTTTATAAAGTTTTGGCTTCATTGATGTTTATGGCATATTTGCTTTCTGCTTTATTGTTTTTGAACTTCATTCTTTCCTTCCTTCTACTTTCTTTAGATTTGATTCTCCATTCTTTTTCTGGGGATGTGTGAGGGAAGCTTAGACCATTAATATTCACTCATTCTTATTCTCTCATACTTTTATTTCAGGTTTTCCTCTAGCATTACTTTAGCTACATCCCATAAATTTTGATTCCATGTCTTCAGAATAATTTAGTTCAAAATATGTTGTTTCCAACTGGAACTATTTCAAGGAGTTGAAATTTTATTCAGCTCATCTCAAAAAGCAAGATTTCAATGTTTTATCTTGTGACACACCTTAGTTCAATATGTACAATACATCTGATGTAGATTGTCTTCCCACTCAAAATGAATTCTTTGGAAAAAGAGACTGCTAGACAATGAACCTGAGAATAGAATATATACAGGGGCACCTGAGTGGCTCAGTGGGTTAAGCAACTGACTTCAGCTCAGGTCATGATCTCATGGTTCGTGAGTTTGAGCCCTGCATCTGGTTCTGTGCTCTCAGTACCTGCTTTGGATCCTCTGTCCCCTTTTCTCTATCCCTCCACTGCTCTCATTCACACACACTCTCTCTAAAATAACATAAAACAAACAAGAATAGAATATATACAGTCATTTTAATAAAAATAACAACTAATATTCATTATAACTTCTTGAGCCATGGAATGCTTACTAATAGGTTGTTTAGTTTACAAGCAATTGAGGATTTCAAGTTGTCTCTTTGATATTGATCTCTAACTTAATTCTGCTTTACTCAGAACAAACTCACTGACGACAGTTTTCTGTAATTTTGAGGCTTTCTTTATGGTCTAGCATATGTTCAACTTGGGTAATCAGGAGACTACAGCTAAAACTATAGACATCAAAACATACTGTGTGGCTGCAGGATAGTCATCAAGAAACTGCTACTCCCACAAAGTCCTTTCAGCAAACAGCAAGCTAGGGAAATGGCATTGGAAGGCTCCTGAAGAAATACTCCTCATCTCCATGACCATGCAGACCAGGCACCAACAGCCAGGGCAATAGGAAGATGGCTTTCGTCTCATTTCCACCTTCCAAATTCTGCTCAAGAGCATTTAATTAGTGAAAAATACTTTGTACCCACAACTATAGATGCAAGAGAATCTTGGAAATAAAATAGACTTTTTAGTTTTCTAGCCTCTGTAGTGCAAAAAACAGTTCACATAGTCTCCACCCAGTACAATCTCCAAAGCTGATTTTTTTTTCTCTGATTAGTGGAAAAATTCTGAAAAAAGGAGTACACAGATCCTGAAGTGATCCAAGAATAGAAGATATAATCATATCTATTAATTTTCCTCTGCTTCCTGAGAAAATATTTTTCAAAAATCTTTCCCTAAATACTATCAACAAGTTTTTAGTATCCTAAATGGAATTTGACTAAAGTCATCAGTAATATAGATCAAGAACTTTAAAACAGGCATATATTTTGACCCATTAGTTCCACTGATAAAACCTGGAAAGAAAATAAATAAGCGTAAAGAAGTCTTTATGTAGAAAATGTTTCAACTGCATTATTTTTAATAGTGAAAAAAATTAAACATTCAATTGTCTTAAATTGGGAAAATGGCTAAGTATAAGAAAAGCATATGGCAACATTATACAAATATTAAAATATTTATTACATAATTCTGAATAAAAAACAAAGTTACAAAATTTTATGCATAGGATTTTAACTATATAAAAAATTCATGGAAGAAACATAAGATGGAAACAAACCAAAATACTAGACAGTAGACTGTGGGTTGTTTAAAAAAAATTCTTCTGCTTTTTTATACTTTTTCTACTTCCTAAATTTACTACAAAAATCATGTTTATTCTGTAATTAAAATAAAATAAAATATAAAATAAAATAAAAGGAATTTTATTCTCCTTAATAAGAGAGCCTGATATTTGGAGGAAAAATGATTTTTTGAATAGCTGTAATTAAGGGAATTAAAGTCAATTGGAAAGAACTGAGATCTGTTTCTACTGTCTATGCACACCTCTAAAGAGATATTTTTAGACAGTTTAACAATTATAGGAGAAAGCAGAAAAACTACAGAGTGTACAATATCTGATTCAATTGATGCTTTGCTTGATTTTGCTAGGAGTCTTATTTAACATTCTTTTGAAGTACGTAAACAATAGGAAAGGTCTAGCTATTCCTATTGAAAACAAGGAGAAACTTACCAAAAATTACCTAAATTTGTTTTGTTTGTTTCTAATTATACATTTTATTTTGCGAAAATTATTAGTTTACATTCAGGGTAAAAAGTAATACAGAGCTATCCCATGTACTGCTATCCAATTTCCTCTCAAAGATAACATCTTACCAAATTATGATCAAAGATCATAAACAAGATGCTGACGTTTATGCACTTAAGAACGGTGTTCCTTTCTCTGATGTTTCTATCACTAGGATCCCTCTTATTACCCTCCATAGCCATGCCCAATTCCTTCCCACCCTCACCATGCTCTCTAATCTGGCAACCACTAATCTGTTCTCCATTTCTAAATCTTATTTCAGAAATCATATAAATGGAATCATACAGTATGTAACCTTTTGATATTTCTATTTTCCCTCAGCATGATTCTCTGGGGATTCATCTAGATGGTTACATATATCAATAGTTTATTCATTTTATATTGCTGAGTAGTATTCCACGATATGGATATGCCACGGTTTTTTAACCATTCATCCACTAAAGGACAATTAGGTTGTACCCAGGTTTTGACTATTATAAATAAAGCTGTTATAAACATTTGTGTATGGGCTTTTGTATGAACTTGTCTTAATTTCTCTGAAATAAATGCCTAGGAGTGTAATTGCTGTTTTATGGTATTTGCATGTTTAATTTTTTAAGAAACTGCCAGAGAGTTTTCCAGAGTAGATGTATCATTTTACGTTCCCATCACCAATGTGTGAGTGATCTAGTTTCTCTGCATCGTCAATAGCATTTGGTGAGTCACTATTTTTGTTTCAGACATTCTGATCTGTATGTGATTTTACTTTTCACTTCCCAAATTGCTAATGAAGTCAGACAACTTTTCATGTGGTTTTTTCCACATGACTTTCTTCCATGAAATGTCTCTTCATATTTTTTGCTCATGCTCTAATTGAATTGTTTGCTTTTTTGCTGTTGAATTTTAAGAGTTCTTTTTATATTCCAGATACTAATCTTTTGTCAAATATGTGGTTTGCAAATATGTTCTCCAAGTTGGTAGCTTGTCTTTTCATTCTATTAACAGGGTCTTTCATTAAGCAATTTGAAAAATGTGTTGATGAAGCCCAATTTATCAATTTTTCCTTTAAGGGGTCATGTTTTCTTTGTAAAGTCTAAGAACTCTTTGTCTAGCTCTGACCCTGAAGATTTTTTTTTCCCTTTTTTCTAAAAGTTTCAGTTTTACATTTCACATTTAAGTCCATGATCAATTTTGAGTTATGTTTTGTAGAAAAAGTGATCTAAATTCAATTTAGATCAAGGTTTATTTTTTGGCTTATGTATGCCCAACTGCTCAAGTACTATCTGTTGAAAAAGCTGTCTCCTCCATTGAATTGTCTTTATACCTTTGTCAAAAATCATATGAGCATTTGTGTGTGTGTGTCTATTTCTAGATTCTCTGCTCTGTTCTGTTGATCTATGTGTCTATACTTCTACCACCACCATACAGGCTTGATTACTGTAGTTATATAGTAGGAAACTTCAAATTGATTAGACTGATTCCTCTTACTTCATTTATGTTTTTCCAAACTGTTTTAGCTATTCTAGTTATTTTGCCTTTTCATATCAGTTTTATAATAACTTTGTTTATACATAGAAAAATATTTCTGAATTTTTATAGAAATTCTGTTAAACCTGTATCAATTTTATACTGTATATCAACTAAAAATTGACACTTTGCTATTGAGTCTTCTAATCTGTGAATATGGTATGCCTCTCCATTTCTTTAATCTTCCTTGGTTTCTTTCACCAGCATTGTGTATTTCCATCACATTAAGTCTTACACGTTTTGTTAGATTTACGCCTAAATATTACCATTTTTTGTAAATGGTATTGTATTTTCAATTTCAATGCCCATGGACTCATTGCTAGTAAATACAAATGTAACTGATTTTTATTTATGTATTAGGTATCCTACATCCTATTTAACTAACTTTTTAGTTCTGAGAGGTTTTTTATAGATTTTTTTGGAATTTTCTACATAGACAAATTATGTCATCTGCAAATAGGAATAATTTTTATTTCTTCATTTCTGATCTATATGCTTTTTATTTCATTTTATTGATTAATTATTCTGTCTAGAACTTCTAGTACTATTGAATAAGCATGGTGAGAGTGGACATTATTATTTTGTTTCTGGTCTTAGGGAGAAAGCATTGAGTCTTTTATCATTAAATATGAAGTTAATTATAGGTTTTTTATAGATGTTTTTTATCAAGTTGAGTAACTTCCCCACCATTCCTATCTTTCTGAGTTTTTATCCTGAATGGATGTTGAATTCTGTTATATGCATTTTCTGCATTGATTGATATGATCATGTGATTTTTTTTCTTCTTTAGCATGTTAATATGATAGATTACATTAACTGATTTTTCAAATATTGACACAACCTTGCATGTCTGGAATTAACTCCACCCGGTCATGGTATATAATTCCTTTTTGTATATTGATGAATTCTATTTGCTAACATTTTGTTAAGGATTTTTACATCTATAATTTTCCTTTTTTGTCCTGTCTTTTTTTGTCCTGTTCATCAGGTTTTCGTATCATGGTAACAATAGCTTCATATAATGATTTGAAAAGTGCTCCATCTTATTCTGTTTTTTGGACAAGACTGGGTAGAACTGATGTTAATTATTCATAAACCATTTGGTACAGTGTTCTCCAGAAACCAATTGGGCCTGGATATTTTGTTATGAGAAATTCTAAAATTATGAACTCAATTTCTCTATTAGTTATAGAATCATCCAAATTATCTATTTTATACTGAATGAGTTGTGGTAGTTTGTGTTTTTGAGGACTTGGTCCCTTTTCATCTAAGTTGTCAAATCGATATACAGGTGCTTATTCTCTTATTATCCTGACATTCCATATTTCATTCCTAAATTGGTAAGTCGTATCTTCCCTCTTTCTGCTCCTTTACTTTCACCTCTCTTACTATTTCTACTTCCTGTACACATCACTAAAAAGATGCTGTTGTAGAAAATTTAACAATTCGTTTAAGAGGAAAACAGAACTATAGAATGTACAGCAGCTGGTCTGCTTAACTTCCTAGGAGTCTAGTTTAATATTCTTACTTTTAAAATATTTAAACAAAAGGAACTGGGCAGTTGCTCTTATTGAAAACAAGGACAGACTTATAAAAATGCCCTAAGATTTTGTTTTTGACTACCTAATTTAATTTTCTTTGGTCTCAGTCAGACATTCAGGGGATCCTGTAGAAAAGGACATAGAACACATGATGAGACTTTTGCTGTGACTCAACTTCTGTAATTTAAATTCTGTGGGGATGTTTAGTGTCTTAAGTTAATCCTAAATCATTGGAGAGGCCTATCTGGCCTTTCTTAAGAGCTTTGCAAGGCAACTTAGTTGTCCTAGGCCTCTAAGCAATTCACTCTCCTCCCTATAAACTGAAATTGGCAGACCAGATTGTTTCCCAGTATCTGATCTGTATTTTCAACTATAGTAGATTTCCCACAAGCATATTACCTTTTCCCACAGAAATTCATAATGGGAAGGAGTCCTCCACCATACACACATACATTTATAATGCAAATTTTAGGGGTGGCAAAGTATCTAAATATGGATGGGAAAAAATTAATAGATTGAGAAACAATGTGTCAAATTATAAATACTATTCTATCATTTGGACTTTAAGCAAATCCTTAAAATTCCCCAGTCTCCTGTTTGCTAGATTCAGACATACATTTATTTGTAGCCCTAAACCTTGGAGAGAGAAATTACCAAAAGAACATTTACCAAATATTGAGTCATATACAAGTAAATTGAAAGAAATATATGTCATTAATTAACCTTGATCTTCCTAGTAGTTGTGCAAGTTTTGGATAGTTGTACATGGCTAAGAATAGCCAAATTTATGTTTGTAGAATGTTTGTTGAATAAAACTATAGCATTTTAGAAATCTTGCCAGATTATCTCATTTGAAAAATGGGAAAACTAAAAATTGGAGTCATTTAATCACCTCAGTGCTAGAGGTGGGGACAAGAAGACATTTGTCCTATACCTTTTCTAGTCCTCTTTTTACTTTCCCACCATTTTCCTTTCATTTAACAATCTGCAAATAACATCTTATATATTACTGAGAGCAATAATTTTATCATGTATGCGTGCATGACATGTATCCCTTTTCTTGTGCTGGAATACTTACTGGAACATCAATATTTAAGGTAAGAGTATCAAATTCATAAAAATTTATAAATGCATATGAGCCAGTTAAATGGGATGGATCAAATAATCATTGTGAGTAGAGAGTTTGTACTTAAATAAAATCATGCTCTTTCAACATAGTTCCAAATGAAATTAGTAGAGGTTCTCTCCCTTCACCACTTAAAAGAGTAAATCCCATTTGGCCTCCTTTGTTTCAATTAGTTTGGCCATAAGAGTATGTATCTTTGTGGGTACAATTAAATGAGGCTCAGACACATATCCTGTCTGAGAGTGAAAAAGAGGTTAGAAGTTGCTTTGTCTAACTTGACTAGTTATACAAATAATCTTTATTTAACTGACTTTAGTAAGGAATGACATATCTGACATAACAAACAGGGAAACCAAACTGATAATCTAGGGTCTTAGTAAGAGAGTCAGTAGGACTTGGACACAAGTGGAGTCAGGTTGGAGAGAAATCCAAGCAGATGGCAGATTTAAGAGATGATCTTTGGATAAACCACTGCTAGAATCAGGTGTAGATAAAATCTGGAGGACAAGAAAGAAGTCAGGTATAGTGAGTAAATGTTCTGGTTCACTAATCTAGAGAGACCTAGAACTGTGCCAATGTCCTCCAGTCAAAGACTCCAAGAGACAAGTTGAGTATATTACTTATTGCAGCAAGGGAGAATGAACACCATGAAAACAGTGGGAATCTCAGAAAGTGCCAGAAAGAATTTACTATAGGATTTTGGCTTTATTTGCCTAACTCTGGGATATTCCAAGGCAGTGGGGATTCACTATTCATTGAGCTTTATCAAGAAGTAGAAACAATTTTACAATTAGATATCTCTAATATTACATTGCTAATAAATTTTACCTCCCAGGAAGGCAAACTAAAGTGAGGCTAAAGTTATGATTAGTAAAAAAGCATCAACCACTCACTGGCCAGAAGAAGACGACATTTGCGTCATTATTGTGGTTAGGACAGCATTAACATTTTGCCTGTGTTTCGACACAATTACAGAGTAATCTTGTTTTTTGTCTTCACCCATCATAGTCACAGAATGGCCTGCCTGATGTTGATGCCTTCTACAATTGTTACATCCAACAAAAGAACAGCAAGACCTAGCTGTGAGCACTGGGTCAAGTCATAGCAACACCAAGGCCTAGCTAACAGTGCAAGGCCAGCTCCCAAAGACCAGGGGCTGCTTTTCTCTTTGCCAGTTGGAAATGGTCCAGTAAACCAGGCAGCTCTAAAGGAAAGTAGGTCTAATAAAGAGAAATCACAGTCAAGTTTTTATTCCCTTTAAGTCTAGCTCATTATACTGAATTCAGCTTGATTTTAGAATTCAGATACTGTGAATAAGATTATAAAAAGTTTGCCATTTGGCTTACCCTGTTGATATGAGTGTGCCTTACCTAGTTGAAAGGGCGTTAGTACCATAAGTAAGCTATATGAGTGAGTGACTGAAAACTAGATCCATCACACGGCTAAAAAGAAGCTTCTGAAATTGGGCCACACATCGTACTATACTGAAGCAAGTTTGGGCTTGTATGAAGAATACCAAGACGTTCTTCAAACCAATGCCAGCTCAGGGATATAGATAAAAACTTAGACACACAGAAGAAGAAAGCAACACGTGGTGGTGGGGGGAAGTGAGGTTGAAAAGAAGAACCTACAAAACACAGACTTAGAGGAAGTGTCTCCCTTAAATTAACTCTCAGTTTTCATGGCCCGAGCCAGGGTTTTCCCAACTAATAAGTACATAACAGTCCTTTAGGACTTCCACATGCTTGTGATTCAATTTTTTTTTTTTTATTTTTAGTTCATAGCAGTAGTTAAAAAAAAAGGTATATACACACTTAATGGATTATATACTAAATGTAAACAATGAACAGAAATGGAAACGACCAACTTGTTACCTTGTGATAGAAATCTAATTCATAGTCTGAAGATCTCAGAATGAACAGAGATCTGTGTACATAAAATTTTCCCAATGTTGGAGAAGTGGATAAAGTACTCCAAAGATGGCTGATTGGACTAAAACAAACTCTGGTCTCTAGCTTAGAGACCCCTCCTCCGGTTTCTTCTTCCTTTGTTTGCTGTGAGCATGAAAACCCCCACAGATGTGGAGGCTGTCGGCTATAAACTACCCCCTCCCCCCCCCACTGGCCTTCCAGGTTCAGACATTTGGAGAGACAGTCTCTTCTGAGCCCACCAATGTTAAATAAATCTCCAATCCACCAAGATCTCCGAGTGCCGCTTGGTTTTTCCGCCAGCATTCCAGCCTGGTTCCAGCCTGGTTCTGTAACATACTTGGTTCCCTCATCCAACCACGCTGGCCCATTGTTGCCACTGGTTTGGGAGAACAGCGATGCGGTGATGGAATGAGGGCTCACAAGGGAGAGTGCGCACCCTGCCTAAATTTCGGCAGTCTCTTTCTCTGTGCCCTTCAGACAGGCCCCACTCCACCGTTCCCGAGGAACTCAAGGAGACTTGGCAGGTGAGAACCTGGACCCAACGTTGGCCCAATCTAGTCAGGCCCACTCGCAAGAGTGGAAGGGAGACCTGATCACTCCCCAAGGCTTCAGAGGTCTCACAGGTAGGGATTGTATGGTAGGGAATATAATAACCTCTGGTGTGTATGTGAATGTGAATGTGTGACTCAGTCTAGCTTGCCTGCCGAGTTCGATTCTGTGGCTCCACAGGCAGGCCCTTTGGGGTCCCCAGGGGGCCACAGAGTCTGACTGGGCCCATGTGCGATTCCATGATGGATGCCGCTCAGTCTGTGGCGATATCAGGATGTTTCTGATCGTGGGTCGCAGGGCTGGGACCTGTGGGGCTGAGCACCGCCTGGGTTCCTTCAGGACACAGCCAGGCAGGCATCTGGCTTGTCTCCTCATTGGAGGGGGCGCCCTGTCCCTCTGTCTTTGTGACTCCACCTCACGGGAGCATTGTGGGGTCGGGACAGAGCCATGAGAGCCAGGCAAAGGTTTTAGGCACTTTATCCGGAGACTCCCCCAGGAAGTCAAAGAAGCAACCCATCGCTCCCCTTATGTTCCCCTCTTCATGACTCTTTAGGCTTCCTCCCCTCTTCCCTGAGCTTGAAACTCCTCCCCTGCAGAACTTGTTGCTGCCACCACCGCTGCCAAGGCAGCCGCTCATTTCTCCTCCCCTTCCAGGCCAGAAAACCCTCCCCCACAAGGCCCGGTGGGCAGGTAAGTAAAGAAGGTCACTTCCTGGCAGGTGCAGGAACCTCAGGATATCTTGGGGACCTCATGAGGAGGAATTCACCCAATTCTACAGGTATTGCAGGTCTGTCTGATGGCAAGTATTTGGCTTGGCTTCTGGCCTGGAGAGGCTACTAAAAGTTCAACCTGGAGATACTTATAAAAGGTTCCAACAAAGCAACTTTAAAAGATCATCATGATCAATCGCTATTCTTGCTGAGCTTATGTAAATAATTAGGCCAGATTTGTGAAGACTGGATTTGTTCTACAAATGCATTTGTCTCAATTTGGCTATCTCTGGAAAGGGAGGGTTTTAGAAAGAATAACTATGTTTCAACAATGCACTGTTATGGATGTTAAATTCTAGTTATGATTGCCTTTAAATGTTTGTTGTTTGCCTAAACTAGACAACTTGAGATAAACTTCAGAAAATTGTCACAGTATTTCATATATAGGCAATCTTCTGTGCTTGTTATATTATGGGGATAAAAATAAGACCCCATGGACATATGATTAAACAACTGGAAAACAGGATGGGTCTCTAAATATGCAAACCTACCTTCCCTAAACCTGATCTGACAGTTACCAGAAACCCACCCCTTTCGAAGACTTGGAGGTGGACTTTACAGACATACAACCAAACAGAGGATTCAGTTTCAGGTTATCACCCCATGGGTCCATCATTCCAGAGTTAATAAGGCCAACTCAGAGGAACCCTCAACCTGGTGAAGTGATTCAGATCCAGTCAACCCGCTTAAACTGACCCTCAAAATACACTGGCCCCTGAGATTTCCAGCCCTGCTCCAGCCACACCCCGGAAGCTGGCTGGCCTGCGCACAGCAGAAGCTTGAGAAATCAACACGTGGACCGAGTCCAGGGGTTTGGATGCAGCTCTGCCAGCCCTTGCCCCTTACTGGTGTCATAGCCCTGATCTTACTTCTTACTGTTGGGCTGATAGAGCCTGCACCAACAAGCTGGACGTGGGACAAAAGATGCATGCTGGATCTCACATACCTCCTCTGGATGGGAGGACTATTAAGTATTGCCTGTATATTATGATAACCTCTCTTGCCCTCACAACTGCCACTTACCCACTTTGCCCCCAGGATTGTTATATGACAATAAGGGGGTCAAGGGCATTCAGCGCCTTCACCTCCCTCCACAAAGATTGCTACAAGGGAAAAATACCCACTCTCTGTCAGTCACCCGGTGCCCCAAGGACTAAGTACTGGACCATAGAGATAACCCAAAATGTCCGGAACCCATGTCACAACAAGGGCCTCTAGAGAGGGAAGCTTGCTACACTTAACTTCCTCAATGGGGGATCTAGGACAGGGAAGGGATGCAAGGCAGGGCCCTCGAAAAGGTTACAAAGGATACCCAGGACAGGGTAATATAAGCCATAAAGGCGACCATTCCCCCAGCAGCCCACCAGTGTTTGAGGCTTTCAGCCCTCAATCAGATGCTTACCAATTCCCCACTTCAGCATTGGACTAACACTACTCTCCAAGTCCTCCATAAAATAGATAATCACACCCAAATCTGCTGGATGTGCTTCTCCTCAGCCGGAGGGCTTACTTAGCCATTCCCATCCCTTTGACCTGGGAAGCTCCTGAAAATCTCAAAACCAACACTTCTGTCTTAATTGGACCCCTGGCCACTGGGATCCGTCTCACAAATGCCAACAATCTAATCTGTACAGTCCCTGAAGATATGAATGGTACCTCTCTATATGGAATAAATATAACCTTAAAGAGGAATACAACCCTGTGTTCAACCCCTGGGGTGTTCTATCTGTGTTCTAATCAGCCTACCGATGCTTAGAGGCCAACTGGACTCAGATATGTTATTCTGTCTTCCGAACCCCAGAGATATCCATATACACTGAAGATCAGCTTCTAAAAGCCTTTAGCCCCAAGTCCTGGACTAAACGGGCAATCCTGCTACCTGTTCTGATGGGAGCAGGAATTGCGACAGTAATAGGAACTGGAACAGGGGGCGTAGGTTCACCTGTAGGACTATATCATAGACTATCTCAAGAGTTAAATGAAGACATGGAACAGGTGGCAGATTCTCTGGTAACCTTACAAAGCCAAATAAACTCTCTGGCAGCAGTGACCCTCCAAAATAGGCAAGCCCTCAACCCCCTCACTTCAGAAAAAGGAGAGACTTGCATCTTTCTGGGGGAGGAATGTTGCTATTTCATAAATCAGTCAGGAATAGTTACAACTAAGGTTAAGGAGCTCAAGGAAAGAATTCAAAATAGACAATAGAAAAATATCAATCAATGGAAAGGATGGGATCTCACAGATTGGGCATCCTGGCTTCCTGCCCTGGTGGGACCCCTCCTCTCCAAAATTTTACTTTTATCCATTGGCCTCTGTATACTGAATGCCATGGTACGTTTTATTGAAAACACTGTTGCTTGCCAAACTACTGCACATGTCTTAGCCTTCTGAGAATACCAACCTGTAAAACTGACAGGTGATGCTTACTAAAAGTTTTTTTTTTTTCAAGGCATCAAAGCGGGGAGTGTTGGAGAAGTGGATAAAGTACTCCAAAGATGGCTGATTAGACTAAAACAAACTCTTGTCTCTAGCTTAGGGATCCCTCCTCTGGTTTCTTCTTCCTTTTTTTGGTGTGCACACAAAAACCCCCACAGATATGGAGGCTGTCAGCTATAAATTACCCTCCCCACTGGCCTTCCAGGCTCAGACCTTTGGGGAAACAGTCTCCTCTGAGCCCGCCAATGTTAAATAAATCTCCAGTTCACCAAGATCTCCGAGTGCCACTTGTTTTTTCTGCCAGCATTCCAGCCTGGTTCCGTAACACCAATACTTATATCTCCACTGTGTATTATACTGGGCTCAATCAATGACTAGGTAGGAATTAGTATTACGTGCCAATCCATGTCACCCAGTTGGGTGATATGGCATGACAGAGATATTTTAGACACAGTTTGAGTGTTGGATTTGGGGGTGTGTGTGTTATTTGTTCATAACTTTGATCTTTTATATTGTACTGAGTAGCTGTGTGTGTTGCCAAGGAGGTTGTGTGAGATGGGACTGTGACATCTATATTTATCACAGAGAGCCCTAGAGGTGGCAGAAACAAAGAATGAGCTCTTTGAATGCAAAAACAATACATAGAGCAGCTATCATAGCGCTTTGCACATTGTAATTACTCAAATATCAGTTCTTTCTCATTGTACTAATACTTTTTATGCTAAATTTGAGTCCATTTCCTACCGAAAACTGGATGCTCTCCATGGTCTTTTCCACTACTCAGGGGCCAGATCCTCATGAAAGCAGAGTCTGGGTTTTTGGAAAAACTGCCTCACACCATTTATGGCCTTTTGTGTATTCTCTAACACATCCAGAATACAACTATTGTGAGGGCAATAGGAGGAGGAATTTTACGTACAGATGTTTTAAAACAATTCTTATGGAACTCCTTGTGAAATATATTAGTTTTTCCTTTCCTTTAAGAGAATTTCCTTAGGCATAATTTAGCTTCTTTGAATGACTCAGGGTCACCATGAGTGACACTGTTCTCTACTCTAATTCAAGAACTTCCTCAGGTACCATATAGGGAGACAGATATGTTTGCTACAACATTATCTGATCCCAGACTGCTATGGTGGATGTTTGTTTATTCTGCATGCTCCTGAGCTTTCTAGGTTCAGACACACACATCTCCCATATTACTTACTGCCTATTTACCTGCTTCTAACTAGTTTTTTTTTTTTTTTTTTTTTTTTTTGCCTTCTCAACACTTTTTCATCAAATAAGGTTTCCTAAACTTGGTTAAATTTCAAAATCAGCCAAGGCCCTTGTTAAAGGATACAGATTTCCAGGCTGCCCCCTTAGGACTGTGATTCACCAGCTCTTGAGATGGAACCCGGTAATATGTATTTTTATCAAATTGCCTAACTAATGGAAAAAACCCTGCACAACAAGATAATCTTGCTGTGTAAGCAAGTAGGCTTAACCATATAAGCAAGGTTCTTAAGTTTATTATCAAACATAAATAGAACCCAAGTGAAATTTTGCATTTTTCCCTGAAAAACATTTTAACTTTTTAAATTATCCTTTCAGGTATCCTGCATTTTCCTTCGGAAATAATTTTTAATATACAAAACCACAAAAAAAGATAATATTAATAGATATTTGCGTATCCATCATCCGGTATTTAAACAGGTTAAAATTTGTCACATTTGTTTCAGAATTGTTAAAATAAATATTACTAGTAAATATATTTTTTTAATTTATTAACGTTTACTTATTTTTGAGAAAGACAGAGTGCAAGTGGGAGAAGGGCAGCAAGAGAGGGAGACACAGAATTCGAAGCACAGAGCCTGACGCAGGGCTCAAACTCACAGACCACGAGATCATGACCTGAGCCGAAGTTGGATGCTTAACCAACCGAGCCACCCAGGCGCCCCTAAATATTACTTTTACTTATTTACTCAGATTTAGTCCTTCAAAATCCTGTTCCCTGTTGTATTCTCAGACAGATATATATCTTTACGCAATTTTATTTTTAAACTCAACATTGTTTTCGAGATCTCTTAATCTGATCTATAGAAATCTAATTCATTTACTTCAACTGCAACATAGTGTACAAATGTGTAAATATTTCACCATTTAATTTCCTATTCCCTGTTGTTGGAATCTTCTTGTTTCCAATATTTTGTTCATATATTCATATAATGCTGCCATGTACACCTTAGGTCCTTTCTCTTGTGCGTATGCCCAAGGGTCCCTAGCTTATACCTACAGGTGGCCATCTAGTTTGTACATTTTTCATCGTTTAGAAATTGCCCAAATACTCTCCAAAGTAATTACTTGCATATATATATTCTCACCAGAAATGTGAGTTACTTTCCTGCAAAAACTCAACTCACTGCAATAAAACATTCCAAACGATTTGAGAGGTATGAAATGCTATCTTGGTGTTTTAATTCGCATTTCTTTGATTATTGGTAAGAATGAACATCTTCTTAAATATTCCGTGGTTATTTGGGTTCTTGTTCAGGGTATTGGCTTTTCTAATTCTTTGCTCAATTTAAAAAAAGCTATTGGTTTTATTGCCTTTTCCTACTGATTACCTGTTGATTAGAATGTCTTTAAATATAATTTCTGGATACTGCCCACATTGTAGACATGGCAGGCAACGCACTTTGCTATTTTGCTATTATAATTTTTATTACTATTTCTTCTCGTTTTCAGGGATATTACATATGGTTGAGACTGAAAACTTACAGCAGGTAAGTGTTCCTACAATTAGTTCTTTTCCCTGTTTATAAGCAAAACATTCAACTAGAGATGATTTAAACCCTAAAGCAGATTTTCATCCTTTGTTATATGCAAAGTGGAACAAACATATTTTTTTTTAAAAAAAAGGCAATAAACTTACACTTGATCACCTTTAATTTGCATTTACTAAAGCAATCATCTTGGAAGTTCATGTAATAGTACCCTTCACATCTCTTCCTAAATTAGCTAATTTGGGAAAATTATTTTAGAGAGATTTCAAGTTAGGCTGAGTCTCTTTCTAAAACAAATGTATTCCTCTGTCAATGAAAATTAGAAAGAATTAAAGGGCACATTAACATACAAAATGTGAAGAAAAAAAATGCTGAAAAGTCAAACCTTTGTGTTGATAATTCTACTGGCAAAAGCAACTCTCTGGACTTAGCATATAGTGTGTGTTTTGCTAGCAGACAAAAGGTTAAATAAATTTAAATGGTTAGATTGAAGCTAGTCTCTCAAACTACTTTCAGCTTAATTTTTCTGCAAATCAAAAGAAAACAATGCTTGGCAGCTCTTTCTTTCAGTATGGAGGTAGGTTTACATCTCTGGAAATGCTGATTTCTAAATATTTGTTATTTATTCATTGTTTTGCTCACCTGTTTTTCAATTTTTTTTCTTTAATGTTTATTTTTGAGAGAGAGAGAGAGAGCAAGGGAGGGGCAGAGAGAGAGGGAGACACAATCTGAAGTAGGCTGCAGGCTCTGAGCTGACAGCACAGAGCCCGACGTGGGGCTGGAACCCACGAACCGTGAGATCATGACTTGAGCTGAAGTCTGACTTAACTGAGAGAGCCACCCAGGCGCCCCTGTTTTGTTCACCTTTAATATGCTGAAAATGCCAAAGCCTGCTCATTTTATATGATCTCTATTATTTGAAATGGGAAAACATTCAAAAATTTTCAAAGGAGGTTTTTAGAATTTGTATTCCTAGAATTGTAAAGACAGTGTTTTTAAATTTTTTAATGGAAACACTTGTTTTTAGAATCATATGTTGTTTTTTCCCCTTTGATCACATTTTACCATATTCTTTTTTAAATAAAATTGGTTATATATATATATATATATATATATATATTCCTTCCATTTTATCAGTACACACTGTCCATTGACCTAATTAATTAGAAGGACTGTTTTCTGAACTTTTGCCTCTTTATTTCATATGCTTCCTAGAAACTCAATTGGCATGCTAAGAGGATGGGGTATTGCCTCCAAAACCAAATGAGGCTTAAAACTTAGTAGAATGGGTCAACCTGAAGCAATATTGTAGGAGGAAAAGTCTGTCTCCCGCAACCTTTTCTCCCTTATCTCTTTTTCAAGCATTCCTGCCAAGGCCCCCCCACACAAGGCCCCCACCTATTCACTCCACCCCTCCGTATATAAATAACGCGCGCACACACACACACACACACACACACACACACACACGCACACATGCACACACACACACAGAAACGACCTTATGACTTTACCATTCACCTCACCTCTTACCTCTTATGTTATATTAACCACTAAAACAGTGCAATATATTAAGCTCATTCCAAGTGAAATGTTACCTTTGATACAATATCCATTCCCGAAACAATTATGTTGTGATTAAGAAGCTGGGAACACCTTGCTTGGTTCCTTGCTCTAGCATCCATCTAGCCCTCTGTTAGGACTAAACTTTGATCTAACCCCCGCCCAGGCACAGAAAGTAAAATATCCTTGGGTGTCATTAGACATTTTCTGTACAGGCCAGATGGTAAATATTTTAGGCTTTACAAGCTATAAAATATTTGGTATAACTACTCAACTCTGTCATTACAGCCCCAAAGCAGACGTAGACAACATGCAAATGAATTGGAATGGCTGTGTTCCAATAAAACTTTATTTAAAATAAAGACAATGGACCAGATATGACCCACAGCAACAGTTTGCCAACCCCTTCTCTGAACCTTTGGTCATATAATATCCAATTAGCTGTATTCATTCCTTCATTCACTTACACACTCCTTCATTCACTATATGAATATTTAGTACCTGTTATGTGTCAATTACTTGACAAGACTTATTACATATTAATAAAAAGATGACTGAGACACAATATTCCCTGTAAAAACAAAGGTATAAGGTGACAAAATATGTGTCATTTTAGATTTGTTGTTGTCGTGCAAGTAAGAGTAAACATTTCCCAAATTGGCTAAAGCGAAAGATAGCATTTTGGCTCATGAAAACTTAGGTGTTCAAGAGACACTTGATTCAGGAACCTAACCAGAATCTACTTCTTAGCTCTGCTTTTTTGAGTAGACTCCATCTTTTGGAATCTATTTGGAAATACCAAGAAGATTCAGGGTCATATCGGCATCACATTTAATGCCAAAAGAGATCAGATAGCTCCATGATAGCATAAATTTCTAGGTGTAAGTCCTCTTGGCTCTCATAAGCTGATTTGGTGGCTGTGCCTGTCTTAAATCAATCACTGTGGCTAGGGGGATGCTGACTGATTTAGTTTAGGTCACTTTCTCCAACCCTGGAAACTATGGAAAGTTTCACCCAAAGCACATGGGCTGAGTGGAAAGATATAATTCTCCTAAAGTGAAAGTGAGTCCCATTATCATAATGTACAGATAGAATGTGCCCCAAAAAACTACAGTTCACCACGAAGTAAAAATGCCTTGTGGGCAAATAGCCATGAGAAGTTTTCTCTCATTTTTCTAGGATGGAGTATTGTCTTCTGTGTGACTAGGATGCTGATTTGTACACTGTCCACCAATAATGAGATCTTGTCCCTTTATACCATTATCCATAACAGGATAGTTCACTTTTCCAGACTCTCTAAGTGAACAGGAGTTCACTTTTCCAGACTCTCTAAGAGTGGGACTGCTACTCTTGACCCCTAGTCTCCATAATTAGGTTGCTATATCTGCTGCCAGACCTCCCTGACATCAGCTGCTTGCTGCCCAGGACCTACAAATGACCAAATCCCTTTACCCTATATTCTGTCTACCTACTGGGATGATTGGCTACCAGGCTGGATGGCCTAGAATGTCCAATCCAACTCTGCTATAAAACTGGCATAATTTCTGGCCATGCAAGGCCCTCTGTGGCTCTGCCCTACCTCCATAGTCCTAATAAGGGCAAGTTGCTAATGTATAATTTCAGACATCTCATAAAGGAGTATAGCTGGAGAGGAAAAAGGTAATTTTAGTAACCAAGAAATTATATCATGGATCCAACTCCCCATGTTATATATGCATAAATTCAATCTTAACCATGGAAATAAGACTAATAACAAAAGCAATACAATTTTAACAGTAGTAACATAATGTTAATCAAATGCTTTCTAGGTACCAGCTTCAGTTACAAAGCATATGTATTAACTCTTAATCCTTACCACAACACTACCTGGTAGTGACGATGTTAATCTCAAATTATAGGTAAGAATCTTGGAGTAGAGAGTTTAAATACCTTGCTTATCCAGAACAGGATGCAGTCAGGATTTGAGCCCAGGCATCCTGGGTTCCACCACTATGTTAAAATTCTGCTACTCTGATATATTGTAGGCCGCTGTTCCCAGTCTGTTGCGGCACCAAAGCCTTAGAGCTTTGGCAACGTGTATATTTTAAGAAACTCAGTATCACCAGCTTCAGAGTAAGAAGTAAGCCCCCTTTTATTCAAAGATAAGGGCCATCTCTAACTATTCTAAATTCTAACATAACATTTTAATAAAATGTGTTACATCACATCAGGACATTTCAATTCTCTCTTGTGTCTTTCTGGGTATTTACTAAATAAGAACAACTATTCATCTACCTTAAAAAGGACTTCTAACTGAAAACTAGAATGTGATATCTATATGAAATAAAATAATTTGATTAAAAAATTTCCATAGAAAGGCTGTTTTCAAAATCTATATTTATAAACCCAGTGCCTAACAAAGGAGTATAGTGGCTCTACAGTGGCTAAAATTCCAACTGGGATTTCTAAATCTAATTTTTCTTCTTATCCATATGGATTTTTTTTTCAAAGGTCTAGTGGTTGGTTCTGGGGATTTACAGTTGAAAGTAATTTGTGGCATGGCTTTTAAAAGTGTGTATGCATGCACACACATGTGCAATATTTTCTGTGGTTTGGAAAAATGAGAAATTTTTGCTTTTTTTTTTTAAATTAAAATAACAACTTAGCAGGACTGAAATATCCTTAATTCCCCTCTTTGGATCATAAAACAAGACTATTGAGTAATAATTTTACCAAGGCACACTTGGAAATTATTGCTAATAAATGAACTCATGTTGTTTTTAGTATTACTTTACTACAACATGCATGTCTTTTCACTTTGAATTTAAATTCTAGAATCACTTGGTTGTATTTTACAGCTCTTTCACTCTTCAAAGGGGCATCCATATGCATATCAAATGACCATGGAACAGGAATGAGCCCACCATTCATCTCTAAATGTATGTAATTTCAGAGGATTCATTGGAGTATGAAAGAATTAGTAGTAGTATTGGCAAATGAGAGAAGCATTTCAGTTTTAGGACTGAATTGCTTTTTATGTGTATTGCTTTCTGTGTTTGTAATAAAAGAGATGATCGTAAAAAAAAGTGAAACAATGCAAAAGAGAAAACTATTTTTTAAAAATCGATGATAATTTCCAGAAATGTTGGAAAAATAAGCAGATGTATCTTTTATTCAATTTCTGGTTGTGTGTATTATCAACAGCTCTCCTTCCCTCTTAATGCAGATTGAGAATTACCCTATGTCATATGTTACATTCAAAATATATATTGACATGAAATGGCTTAATAAGCTTTTTATTCATAATACTGGTGAGCATTTCTTAAGTGTTTAGTATGTGTCAGACACTATTCAAAGTGACTAACAATGATTGTCTCATTTAATGCACACAATCTTCTCAAGAAGTTACTATTATTATGTCTGGTATATGGATATGGAATTTGAGACACACACTAAGTAATCTGCCCTATGGCACATAGGTAGTTAGTGGTGAAGATAAGCTGAGAACCCCAGCATTTGGACTCCAGAGACCTTCATTTAGCTACACATTGTTTTGCACCCATCAGAAAGAGTTCTGCTGAAAAATTGAAATATTCTTGTTATAGGAGAATGTTTAAAAATTGACCATTTCAGGGGTGCCTGGGTGGCTCAGTCAGTTAAGCATCTGGCTCTTGATTTCAGCTCAGGTCATGATCTCACAGTTTGTGAGTTTGAGCCCCCCATCAGGCTCTGTGCTGACAGTGCAGGGCCTGCTTAGGATTCTCTGTCTCCCTCTCTCTCTCTCTCTCTCTCTCTGCACCTCCCTGCTTTCTCTCTTCCTTTCAAAAATAATAAACATTAAAAAAAAAAAGAAAGAAGAAAATGTTGACCATTTGGGGTTCATACATCTACTTTATTCCTCTGCACTGGATACCACTGCATCAAATAGTAGTATCTACCAAGCATTAATCTTTTTCTAGTCCTTTCCTATGATGGCAATTGTTCCTTTTCTTATATGTGTCTCCTAGGATTTGTCCCTGCCCAATTAAAGATGACAGCAGTATAATGCCTTCTTGAAATTTATAGCTTGTATTAATAAATACACTCGTGGAACACTCCATCTATAATCATTATTGTTGTGCTGGAGAGGTCCCAGACATGTGACTCAGATCCCAGACAGAGATGAATAGACCAGGGGTAGTCAAATAATAGGTGAAACCATAGGTCACAAGCCGTCCTGGCAAAAAAAAAAAAAAAAAAAAAAAAAAAAAAAAAAAAAAAAAAAAAGCTCTGCCCAAATAGGTATAAAGGAAACTAAATGGACCAAATAAATTTCATTTCATGCATTTAAATTAGAGACACAGGTATATTTAATTTTTAAAAAAAATGGGAAAGCTATTGAATTAGCACCATATACAGCTTCTTAGGCAATGTTTTCAAAACTTTTTTTTATACTAGTAGGCCTAAAATAATTTTGCCAAACTTTGTGTTCTATATTCCATTTTAAGTTGTAATGTACAGTTTTTATCATAAAGGTAAACAGCTGCAAAAGTTTTCTTTGTATTTGTAAATATTGGGATTTTAAAACAAAAATGGTGTGTCCTCTAAATGAAGTAGGATCCTTAGACCTGAGCGAGAAGGACCCACATATGAAAATACAGCATATAAATTCATTTAAAAGGGGCGCCTGGGTGGCGCAGTCGGTTAAGCGTCCGACTTCAGCCAGGTCACGATCTCGCGGTCCGTGAGTTCGAGCCCCGCGTCGGGCTCTGGGCTGATGGCTCAGAACCTGGAGCCTGTTTCCGATTCTGTGTCTCCCTCTCTCTCTGCCCCTCCCCCGTTCATGCTCTGTCTCTCTCTGTCCCAAAAATAAATAAACGTTGAAAAAAAAAATTTTAAATTCATTTAAAAAAACCCAGCATCCTCTGTTGCTCAGGATCTGGCAGTGAACACTCACACAGAACGACACGTAACTCTAAACATCTGTTCTCAGTGTTAACACTGTTCAAGCCGCAGAGAAACGCTTTTGCACATCTCGTGGCCTAGCTACTCCACACAAACAGAGACCGCCTCTCAATGTCACGAAGGTTTGTAGAGTGTCCTGTCACTGATGTCTGAGTCAGACACTGTTTTGGAGAGCGGGGCGGATTTGCGTAGACAAAGTGCTTAAGCAAGAGAAGGCCACATTAATTAACTCATCAAATCCCCATGCCAGATGGCATGAATGCAACGTATTCTTGCAATAACAAAGTAATATTTCCCATAGGGTCAAATGCCCATTTTCTCGCCTCTCTTTAATTTCTGATTAAAGTGGTATTCACAAGTGTTGCACACAGTAACTGAGGGTTATTTACCAACAATAAGCAATTTATATTACTTTTGTATTTGTACATTATGTATCTAGATATGTTTATCTAGACCATTTTTGTTTTGCACTGCCAATTAGATGGAAATCAAATAATAGAACTACAAATAATATTTTTATAAATGTATATAAATTGAAATTAGTTTTTATTACCATGACTATGAGGTTTTACATGTCAGACACCCTCCTTTGGACTATATTTTATTACTATTATTATTAATATATAAATGAGAAAAACATATTAAAGTTCTGCTAAAAAATTAAATACAAAAACATATATCTTAATGAGCTAGCTGGAGACGTTTTGATTAGTTCATGTATCCATGGATACATACCATGTATCCTATTATTACTAAAATAAAGTTTCAGCATCACTTCTATTCTACATGTTCATTTTTTAGAGATGGAAGTACTGACAAAGCTTCTTCACATAAATCAGTAGAAGGAATGGAAAAAGATTTCAGTTCTCTATCAACAATGTCTGCTCTCAATTTTGTTGAAAAAGAATTCTAATTTAATAACTTCTTTCCACTGCTACTGCCCTGACCCAGGCACTATCCCTTCTTGCCTGGATTAGTGTAACAGGATCTTAACTGGTGGGGTCTCTGCTTCCAACCTTGCTTCCTGTTGATTTACCCCACGTTATTCTCATCTACACCACGCTATACCACACTGTATTACACCAGCTGTAGCGAGTCTGTTAAAAGCAAAGTCAAATCATATCTCTCCCTTGCTTAAAATCTCTGTTGGCTCTCCATGTCACTCAGAATAAAAGCCAGAAAGCTCACCACGACCTTTAAAGTTCTGCATGATCGGGTCTCCTTTTTCCTCTCTGACCTCAAATCCTAGGTCTTTGCCATTCCTCCCTGGACCATACATCATGTGTTCCACCTCCCACCACCCCTTGTCTCTGAGAGCACTGGTCTTCTCTCTGCCTGGAAAAGCTCTCCTTCAACATTGCCAGTTCCCTCCCCTCTTACGAGACCCTTTCTCCTTCTATGTGAAACTCAGCTTTCAATACTTCTCACTCTCCAGCCCTGTCCCTCCCACAATTCATTTCCCTACTTCATTTCTTCTCTAACACCTCTCGTCGTCTAACATGCTAGATATTTTACGTTTAAACCTGTTTACAATTATTCTACCCACCAAAAGGTAAGTCTTGTGAAGGCAGAGATTATGGAAACTGTCATTAAAGACTACCTCTCAGTGTCTGAAAGGCAGTATGTGCTCAGTAAATACTTTTTGAATGATTGCCTTGGTTTTCTGTACTGCATAGCAAAACACCACAAACACAGCAGCTTAAAACCACAGGCATTTATTCTCTCATGGTTTCCTCGGGTCAAGAGCCCAACCTGGCCTAACTGAGGTCTCTGCTCAGGGTCTCACAACACTGCTGTAATCTCATTCGATGTCAGCTGGGCCACATTGTTCTCTGAACTCCGTGATTCTCTTTCAAGGTGGTTTTTGGCAGGATTCAGTGTCTGGCAGCCTTAAAACTAGGCTGCTGGCTGTCAGCCAGGGGCCACTCTTAGTTCCTTGTTTCATGTTGCTTTTGCAAGCCTGCCCAGAAGAATCTCTCCCTCTGGTCTGTTAAGATAGTCTCATGCACTGGGATGTAATCTTGGGAGTGGCTATCCCAAAACACCCACCAGTTCTACTCCCTGCCCAGGAGGGAGGATTGTACAGAATGTTGTACATCAGGGGGTGGGAATCCTGGGGACCATCTGGAATTCTGCTTACAAAAATGGCTGAATAAAAAAGAGGAAAGATAAGCCTCATATTACGGTGACTTGATTTTAAAAGACTTAAAGATACCATTCTTTTAAGTTTTCTAATTAATTGGGATATGGAGGCTTTTACATTCTGGAAAAAGCTTCCGTGTGGGTGGGAGTAAAGGCAGGGGAAGGACAATTGTAAGATTAAAAGGAGAACTGACCTAACATCTTCACATTATTCAGGCAGATCTGTTTCAAGGAAGTATATCCCTCGAAGCTGAATTCCCTTAAAACTATCTGTGCCCCTGGAAATTCTTCAGGTATCCTCCAGACAGATGTATTCTGTGGTGTGGAGGCTACTGACACAATCTGAGGACTGTCACTTATATCAAACACAGACAGTCATCTGACATCATGACTTGCCTCCAGCCATCTCTTTTAGCTGCTGCAACAAGATGTCTTTGCTGAAATGAAGGGCTTCCACACCGCACCCCTCCCACGCCAAATTATGTCCCTTCACATTCCTCCCTCAAGGAATTTCCTTGAAGGCATCTCAGTCTCCAAACTCTCATTTTATCAGCCAGCATACTTCCTTAATTATTTTGCTTGAGTTCTTATAAAAGATCCAGCATTATCATTTTCATACATCTTGCCAGGCATTAAAGGTCAAAATACATGACAGAAATAAAGACCAAGAGTTAGAAACTACATATTGCAGAATCCACTCATCTGTGATAGCGAGGGTAGCAGGGTAGACAAAGCTCATTGGCCAAGTGTGCAAAGTACCATCTGCAGAACTAGTTTCCATTGGCTGAAAACACACAAGTGCAGTCAAATCATGGGGAAAGATAAATACATACAAATGGGCTCAAAAGCAATCAGTCTCTTGTGCTGGAATGTTTTCATTAGGATTTAGACACACACGTGTGTGTGTGTGTGTGTTTGAGGAATACTTTTATATTAGCTTTATAGCAAGTCGGGCTGCATGGGTGGTCTTAAAGTAGGTAGGTGGGAGCATAGTGAAGGTGAGAGTGACAAGTGACATAAGAAGATACACAGTGGCGAAAGTGAGCAAATGAGGCTGAGTTGCACTGGTGGAGCAGTAAGGGGAGATCCTAAAGAAGAGAACTTGAAGCCGAGGAAGTATCACAGTGAGCTGATCAATAAAATTAATCTGGAGCCTGAAAAATCTTCCAATTCCTAAACACTCATCCCATCTTTAAGAGGTCTGGTTGCTCTATGTTTTGAAAAGATGTCCAGTTCTCTTATTGCTACATGAATTCTTAAAATAAATTCTCAGTTTTGAATCTAACTGGGTCAATTTCTGTTTCTTCTGACAAGGATATTGCTTTAGAAGTTTTTCTTTTTACCATAGCTTGGTATGTTTTGTTTGCACCACAATACATTAATTTGATTACTATGCATTTTAAATTATAAATGTCTTAATCTACTTCATAAAAAACAAGATTTCATTTTCTAAAATCTGTGGTTATGTGTATGAAAAAATGTGTGGATGGGTTCCTGGATGGCTCAGTCAGTTAAGCATCTGAATTCGGCTCAGGTCATGATCTCACGGTTTGTGAGTTCATGCCCCACGTCGGGTTCTGTGCTGACAGCCCAGAGCTTGGAGCCTGCTTCAGATTCTGTGTGTCCCTCTCTCTCTGCCACTCCTCTACTCATGCTCTGCCTCTCTCTTTCATAAATAAATAAACATTAAAAAAATTTTTTTAAGAAAAAGAAAAGAAAAAAAAAGTGTGGAATGTAATCTACAGTTAAATCTGGGATTATGAAATTTTTTTCATCTAAATTTTTCTCTTTTTGTTTTGTATTTTATTTATTTATTTTTTAACATCCTGAAAGAATGGCCAACTCTGCCTCAAAAACAAATTTGTGTTGTTTCAAAATAAAAAGCTATTTTAAAAAGTTACTCATTAAAAAATTCCAAAAGAACTTCTTATAAAAATAGGCTTCATAGAGAAAGTATGCATTTCTAAGCAAAACATTCTGACAAAACAGAATTACCCCCATTAGATGGTAGACCTCGAACCAAAGGGTATCATCTGTGTTGCTCTGTGTGCTCCCAGTATCTAGAAAGATACTTGGCATGAAGCAGGTGCTCAACCAATATCTGTTACAAGAACAATTCTCTTCACATAAAATAACCAAAATATTCACATACCTGTTTATTATCATCACCACTGTATATCTATTATTAATTTCTAAATAACTTGAAAAGGAAGACTAAATACAGAAAATCTTTTCATTTATGCCCTCATTTTCCTTTTTCAAGTATACAATGCAACATGGGAAACAATCTCAAATAAATGAAATATAATTAAAGGCTACCCATTGTTTACCCAGAAAAAATCATGAGCAAGAGCATTATAGACATTCCATTCATAATACTTAATTGCCATTTTGAAGTCCTGAGTATTAACGATGCCTGCTACCTCCTATGTTGATTAGGTTTGTCAAACACATTCTATTCTATTCTATTTCATAAATTAGCCCTCCTTGGAAAAAGCTTTTTTGCCTAGCTTTACTTGGAAATGAATATGAACACTTCCCCACTAGATGAGGGGTTCTCGACTGTGACTGGACATTACAATCAGAGGGGAGTACACAATGCTGATGCCTGGATCCGCCCCAGACCAATGAAACCATAATCCTGGGGATGCAGGCTGGAAACTGTGGTGGTGACTGGTGTTGTTTTAATCTCTGCTATAATTTAGCGTGCAGCCAGGATGGAGAAGCTTTCAGATTGTGAGCTTCTTGAATTTAAGAACCATGCCATATTTCCTTTTCTTCCCAGTGCTTACTGATACTTATACAACTTATACAATGATACTTATACATGACTTATAAAAGTCATAGTGCAATTTAAGCTTTATTATAATAACTTCAGAAGTGTAGGGGTGCCTGGGTGGCTCAGTCGGTTGAGCGTCCGACTTCAGCTCAGGTCATGATCTCGCATTGCAGTTTGTGAGTTTGAGTCTCACCTTGGGCCCGCTGTTGTCAGCACAGAGCCTGCCTTGTTTCCTCTGCCCCCTTCTCTCTGCCCCTGCCCCACTTGTGTTCTCTCGCTCTCTCAAAAATAAATAAACATTTGAAAAAATTTAAAAAGTAACTTCAGAAGTGTAAATGATACTTACAAGCCTCATGTGAAAGTTTAATTACATTTCAATTTCATGTATACTTATTTATTTCTCAGACTTTTGACCAACAGACTTCATTTTAGTTTATTGATTTAGTCTTTCTGAATAAAGGTGGCAAAAACGCCTGAAAATTAAACAAACCATTCATTTATTTTATTAATAAAATTATTCATTGGTTTTCATTAAAATTATGAATTTTAATTAATTAAAATTTAAAAATACTATTCAAAATATACATTATTTATAATGTAAAATTATATAAATATACTTATTCAAAATACAAAATCAAGAAAGTGTAGAAAAGTAATGAACTTTTTCAGGTTTTCTTATTTACAGGTTTGTAGTATTTATACATGCGCAAATATTAAAATTTAAAACTACACTAAAACTTAAGGAACATGCTGAATGGTAAGGGATCAATAATCACATAGTTGAATATGTATCTGAATGTTGAAATCCACTGTCTATTAAAGGACTTGTTTCAGTTCCCTTCTCATGTAAAGCTAGGAATGCTTTTGGTTCCATGTGAAAGCAAACAAAGGTTTAAGAAATGAAATGTATTTTCACCTAACAAGAGGTCTGGAGTTGAGCAGCTGCTGACATTTATTCAGTGGCTCGGCAACATGAAGGCAGCACTCTGCTTTTCCGCAGGACTTCAGAAAGGCTTCCTTAGTACCGGGCTACACATTCACATTTCTGGCAGAAAAGGTGGAGTCAGGATACTGCCAAGGGTGTAACTAATATTTTTGTCAGCAGAAAATATATATACTCCTTCTCCAAATCCCCCCAGGAGACTTCCAGTTATGTTTTAGTAGTTAAAGAAAGCTATGGCATGTAGCCACCCTCTAGTTATAAGGGTTACTAGACTATTAAGCATTTAACTTCTCCATCTTCTGTTTTGTTGGCAGGCAATGGAAGAGCACTAGACATGGGTTAGCTAGCCAAAATTTTCTGTCATCTCTTACCTTGTTATGTGTTTCTCACCATTCTCTACTCTGTTAGCTGTGAAGTCAACTGCTTCTAAAGGCAATGGATCTAGGTAATATTCTTTTTTTCTAAAAGAGTAAAAAAAATGAAAGAACCAAAACTTTTAAGATACTCTTTCCCAATAGTAAATGTTGCAGTCACAAATTTGCTTTTTCAATTGAGGAAGAAAATGTTATTGTACTCTAATGATGAAACCAATATGGTAAAAAAAAAAAAAAAAAAATTAATGAAAGTAGCTGGGTATCTCTGCAAAGTGCCATCAGTGAGAAGCATACAATGGGAAAATGTTAAGTTCCAGTTGATGTCTTATAGAGACATTTCATTTTTCTTTAGATTAAACTACATAATAGGCTATTGTACTTTTTAAAGTTCTACTTTTTAAAGTCTCATAGAACGCTTTACTTTGACCTTGACCTCATTCTTTGGTGTCTTCTTTTTAAACTTTATATTTTACTGTTTCCTCCTGAATGGGATTTCAGACACAATCCTAAATTTTTGCTGTCAGACTTTTTCTTTTTTCTTTTTTTCTGGTAAGACTATGGTTCTTACCCTCATCCATTAATCATTGTTTGGAATTGGATTTTTTTTTCTTTTAGTCCTGTTTCTAAAGAAAGACATTCCAGAATGTACCAGTTTTATAAATATATTTTCTAAAAAGCAGCAAAAAATAAAACAAAGTTTTAAACATATAGTGCATTTTCTTCTAGAAAAAAAAAGTAAAGTTTAGGCTACTGGCATAATTTTATATGTATGTATATATATACATACATATTTTTTTTTAGAGCTTTACTTTCAAATTTATTTGCTGCTGTTAGAAATGTAATTAGCATTGTTTTCTCCAACTTGAACCCAGGGGAGGAAAATGAGCCCAGAGTCTCAGGCTACTTCCTCCAGTTTGCCTCCGTGGTAAAAGGAGAACCAAGATGGAAGCAAGAGCTAACAAGTTCTACCAACTTTCCATTCATAGGGTTGAAGGCTGGTTGCAAAAAATCCATCATGCCCCTCGTGAGTCCTCGGTGGTAGGAAGACCTGACATTTCTCATCTGTCATCTTTCTCTTTCAAGATCTTCCAAAGGTGTCAGACCTCTGTCCATAGCACGGAGACACCAGGCAATGAGTGCTTAGAAGAGGAATTATATATATATATATATATATATATATATATATATATATATATATATATATTTTTTTTTTTTTTTTTTTTTTTTTTTTTTTTTCAGATAGGAACCAGGGACTCCTGGGTGGCTCAGTCAGTTAAACATCTAACTCTCGATTTTGGCTCAGGTCATGATCTCATAGTTGTGAGATGGAGTCCCACATTGGGCTCTACACTGACAGCTTGGAGCCTACTTAAGATTCTCTCTTTTTCCCTCTGCCCCTCCCCTGCTTGTGTGTGATCTCTCCCTCTCTCTCTCTCTCTCAAAAAAAAAAAAAATCTATATAAGAACCACCAGTATTCATAAACGTATCATTATTGATCAGATTAAAACATGTTACAAGATACTTTCAGTAGTTGAAGTCACTGTTATTGTATATAATAAGTATTCATAAGTAGGAACAGAAAAGAGAGGCTTCCAAATTCAGAACCTACCAAAATTTCCAGAGTTTGGGTCCTATAAACACTAATGCCTAGGACATATAAGTTTGCTGTTCTAAAAAAGACTTTCCTAACTACATTTGCTTGAGCTAATCATTAATTAATCAGAATTCTTGTACTGCACAGCTCTTGTTAATTTGGGAGTCTAAATATACACTTATGGCATAACTGGGATTTTACTGACACTATAGATGTATTCAATCATGTGTTTAATCATTCAGTAAATATTTACTGGGCACTATCTGATGTGTCTGAAACTGTGCTGAGTACTGGGGTACTGGGGACTGAGTATATCAATGAACCAGACAGAATGGTCTCTATTACCATGACATATATATAAACTCATGAGAAAGACAACAGACAGAAGACAATACACAAGTAAGCACACAAAGACAGATTTAATTGGGTTTTGTTGTTATTGTTTTTTTAATTTTTATTTATTGTGGGAAAGAGAGAACAAGTGGGGGAGGGGCAGAAAGAGAGGAAGAGACAGAATCCCAAGCAGGCTCTGCACTGTCAGCACAGAGCCCAACACAGGGCCCAAACTCACGAACCGTGAGATCATGACCTGAGCCAAAATCAAGAGTCAGGCGCTTAACTGACTAAGCTATCCATATGCCCCAAAGACAGACTTAATTATAAACTGTAATTAAGTACAGCCCTTGCTGTTGACTGAATAACAAGTTAAATAACGTTCTTTTGAGATGGGAATGTTGAAGAAGACATCTGACCAACAAGAAGTAAAAGGTGATACAAACGTAGGGGAATAGATTATTCTTAGCAGATGGAACAGGGCACCAGAGGTTCCTGAATAGGGAAGTATGAATGGGATTTGGTACCCTTAAGAAGCAGGGGGAACGCCAGTGTGTCTGAAACATTTTGAGTACAGAAAGTATGTATATATGACATAAGGTTAAAGAATAAACCTGGGGTCAGATCATATAAATTCATATCAAGTCATTCTAAGGATCTGACATTTTATCCCACAGGGAATGGGAAGTTATTGAAGGACTTTGGGCAAGATAGACAAAATGATCAGGCTTTATGTTTTTTTTTTTTTTAAAGGTTATATAGAAAATGTTTTGGTGAGAAACAAGATAAATACAAAGATGAATTTCTCACAAGAATTGTGCAAATGTTACATATTCGTCTTTATTGGGAATAGGGAAATCCATTGAAATTACTGCAGTTATCTAAAGGAAAAGTGATGGGGCGCCTGGGTGGCTCAGTCAGTTAAGCACCCAACTTTGGCTCAGGTCATGATCTTGCGGTCCATGAGTTCAAGCCCCACATCAGGCTCTGTGCTGACAGCTCAGAGCCTGAAGCCTGCTTCGGATTCTGTGTCTCCCTCTCTCTCTGCCCCTCCCCTGCTCACACTCTGTCTCTCTCAAAAATAAATAAACGTTAAAATTTTTTTTTAAATAAAGGAAAAGTGACAGTTGCTTGGACTGGAGGGGTAACTATGATAACATGGAGAAGTGGCCAGGTATTTTAGACAAAAAGAACAGGACTTACTGAAAGACTGGAAGTGGCTATGAGAAAAAATAGGAACGACAGTTGCCTCTCAGGATCTGGCTTAAGGAGAAGATCAGGAAAGAGAGATCATTCTAGAAGCTCTGGAAAGAGAGATCAAGAATTTAGTTTCTCAAAAGGGAACTAAAACACACTTGACCCATGCAACCTCTTGTAGTTTCTATATCAAAATTGGAATAATGCAAAGATTAGCATGACCCCTTCACATGGCTGGGTCATATTTGTGAAGTATTGCAAAAATTAAAAAAAAACTCACTTCTAAAAGGAAAAGTATTTGGGGTGCCTGGGTGGTTCAGTCAGTTAAGTGTCTTCCTTTGGCTCACATCATGATCTCACAGTTCATGGGTTCGAGCCCTGCATCGGGCTCTGTGCTGACAGCTCAGAGCCTGGAGCCTGCTTCAATTCTATGTCTCCTTCTCTTTCTGCCCCTCCCTCACTTGTGCTCTGTCTCTCTGTATCTCTCAAAAATAAACAGTAAATACTAAAAATTAAAAATAAATAAATAAATGGAAAAGTATAAAGAAAAAAACAAATTAAAATAAATTACATTACCAAGAAACATTAAAGGAGTAACATCAAGTATACTACTTTATACCCTAAACACAAATTAATTCAAGTCTCTTACGGAGAGACAAGATGTCAAATTTGGTTTAAAAAAAAAAAAAACTGTTATGTACAACAAACATACTTAATGTGATAAACAGAGTTAGAAAATATAGGGATGATCAAAGAGATGCTAAGAAATTTGAATAAAGAATCAGGAGTGGCATATAATATTAGTCAAGATGAAATATAAGGATAAAAAAATAACTAGGACAGAGAGACAATATGTTATGATACAAGACATAATCATGTAGCAGTCATTAGCCTATGCATCAAACAATGTGGCAACTATACTCACATAAAAAATAAATATTAGAAATATCTATCAAGAGCAACACCTGGGTGGCTCAGTTGGTTAAGCATCCAACTTCTGCTGGGGTCATGATCTCATGGTCTATGAGTTTGAGCCCCGTGTGGGGCTCTGTGCTGACACCTCAGAGCCTGGAGCCTGCTTCAGATTCCTCTCTCTCTCTCTCTCTCTCTCTCTCTCTCTCTCTCTCTCAAAAATGAATAAACATTAAAAAGAAAATATCTATCAAGACAATATGATAAAATTGACATTAGCAATTAATAATACTATCAAAAACCTTCAAATTATCTATGTTAAGATTTAGATGTCTCCCCATGAAGACATCGGACAAGCAGTTCAGGGCTGAGAACAGCACTGTTGTGACACTTCTACATGTAGTGCTTTCATGCCCATATATGCATTCACATGGTAGATGATGATTCTTTTAATGTTTCAGACCTACAGCAATTAGAGACTGACATTTGTCTCACCAGGTCTTGCTTGGGTTTAGTTCCAATACAATGGGAGAAAAGTTTTAGGACATAAAGAGGATTGTTTTACTCCTTCATTACTGCATCAAGAAAACCCTAAGCAATAACCAGATATTACATGCACTCTTTACAGTCCTCTGGCAAGGTAACATTTTTTCAAAGTCCATGTGGCTTGGACACCTAACCTTACCTAGCTTACTTGGTCCTTGGGCAAACACATAAAGACAGCTTTGCCTACAGCCCACAGACAGGCTTGAGGACAATTACCAAGCAATGATTTGAATGGGATAATAGGTTCTAACTTGTTTTATTACCTTTCCTGGAGCAGAAACCAAGGCCTCAAGTGACATCCAATTATAGTTCTTAATTCATGTGAGGCATGTTCAATGCTGACATCAAATCACAACATCCTTAACCTCATTTGGGTGCCAAAAGACAAGACTTTCTTCTATTCTCTAGAATAAACTTCAAGTAGCAAATATACATAATTGGCTAGGCAAAGAGGGATTTCTCACAGGAATCTGCAATATGTGTAATTTGTCTTCTCTCCTTGTTACAGTATGTATAATTTATCTTGTGAGAAATGAATGGGAAAAGGGCACAGGGGTCTTTCTGCAACTTGGTTATTAGTCACAACCTATTAATACCATATTCTTCCCAAGAGAGATGAGTAATGCCACAGCCCCATGATATCAGAGGCTTGGAAAGGACTCCTATAACATGGAGTATTGCAGGTAGAATTAGATGAGGATTCTGGTCATGGATTAAAGGGAAAGAGACTAATTAAAAATAACTCCAGGGGTGCCTGGGTGGCTCAGTTGGTTGAGTGTCCGACATCGGCTCAGGTCATGATCTCACGGTTGGTGGGTTCGAGCCCCGCATAGGGCTCTGTGCTGACAGCTCAGAGCCTGGAGCCTGCTTCGGATTCTGTCTGTCTGTCTGTCTGTCTGTCTCTCTCTCTCTCTCTCTCTCTCTCTCTCTCTGCCCTCCCCCACTCACGCTCTGGCTCTCTCTCCCTCAAGGATAAATAAACATTTAAAAAAAATTTAAATAATAATTCCAAGATTTTCTGAGAAAGTTCAGAATAAGGGTCACATTTTGGAAGAGAAATTCAATTTAAAACAAATGAAATGTTTTTCCCAAATGTGAATATCCATCAAGTACCTGGAAGTGTGGGAGATGTTCAGAAGACAGATTAACAAGAATACTTATTGTTTGGGTTTAATTCACACAGAGGCAATGATGTGTATGAATGTTAACTGAGTGCCTTTGTAGTAACTGTATTTTCTAGTTGTTGACATTATTTAACTGATACTTTATTGCCTAAGTTTGTGGCTTATATAAATTGTAATAATCTTAGTAAATACCAAAAACAAAAAGTGTAAATAATCATTCCTGTTAGATGTTAGGTCTTGCAGCGGGTGAAAGAACCCTTGAAAATAAACCAAATTTTAAACTAAAACTTTATTTTTAGAGTATCTAAAATACTTTAGAGTATTAAACTAATTTTTTTTTTATTTTTAGAGTATCTACCTTTAAAATAATGTACACAGACACACAGACACAGACACACACACACACACACACACACACACACACACACACACACACACATTTAGGTAGAAGTAACATAAAAGCCTTTGCAAATATTTCTTAGGTTAAAGAAAAGATAACATTGTGAATTATATGTGGAAGTGATGGTTTGTTTACTGGCTGTTCAAGGAGTCTTGATCCCCCTTTCTGCCTCTATTCCTGCACACAGTATCCACATCCCCGCCCTCTGCCCAGGAACAGACAAGAGTCTAGAACCATAGCCAGGTGGTTGTTCCATGAGGATAACAAGGGGCCAGAAGTTCTCCCTGTCCTTCCAACTCCACCCTTTTCATTTCTCTTTCCATTTTTCCAGGTTCAGAATTCCTCCCTAGTCTCTGAAAGAAGAAAAGAAAAAAACTGAGTCTGCAAGTTTGCTTGTTCTTTTCTTTTTTTTTTAAATTCAAGTTAGTTATTTATAGTGTAATAATGGTTTCAGGAGTAGATTTTAGTGATTCATCACTTACATATAACCCCCAGTGCTCATCCCAACAAGTGTCCTCCTTAATTCCCATCACCCATCTAGCCCACCCTCATCCACTTCCCCTCCAGCAACTCTCAGTTTGTTCTGTTTTTAAGAGTCTCTTATGGGGTGCCTGGGTGGCTCAGTTGGTTAAGCGTCTGACTTCGGCTCAGGTCATGATCTTGCGGTCTGTGAGTTCAAGCCCCACGTCAAGCTCTGTGCTGACAGCTCAGAGCCTGGAGCCTGTTTCCGATTCTGTGTCTCCCTCTCTCTCTGACCCTCCCCCGTTCATGCTCTGTCTCTGTCTCAAAAATAAACATTAAAAATAAATAAAAAAGAGTATCTTAGGGGCGCCTGGGTGGCGCAGTCGGTTAAGCGTCCGACTTCAGCCAGGTCACGATCTCGCGGTCCGTGAGTTCGAGCCCCGCATCGGGCTCTGGGCTGATGGCTCAGAGCCTGGAGCCTGTTTCCGATTCTGTGTCTCCCTCTCTCTCTGCCCCTCCCCCGTTCATGTTCTGTCTCTCTCTGTCCCAAAAATAAATAAAAAACGTTGAAAAAAAAAATTAAAAAAAAAAAAAAAGAGTATCTTATGGTTTACCTCCCTCTCTGTTTTTATCTTATTTTATTTTATCTTCCCTTCCCCTACGTTCATCTGTTTGGTGTCTTAAATTCCACATATGAGTTAAATCATATATTTGTCTTTCTCTGACTGCCTTATTTTACTTAACATAATACACTCTAGTTACATCCACACTGTTGCAAATGGCAAGATTTCATTCTTTTTGATTGCCAAGTAATATTCCATGGTACATACACACCACATGGGACTGGGGGAGTGGTGAGGGGAAGGAACACGTTTGTGCATAAATGATGGAGAATATGAGGAAAGAATGTTCATAATCTAATCAAGTCACACTCATAGCATGTCTTCTTTTTCTCTTACCATAAAAGATGTTGTCAGGGTTTTTCTCCCTACTTAAAAGATCTTAAAAGTAAGAATCATGTCTTACACAAGTCAATTAGTGTTTAGTGAGTGAGAACATGAGTGAATGAATAGATAAGTGAATGAAATTTTCTTCTTTGGAGTGGGGGCTAAAGATGTTTGAATAGGGCTTTTTCAGTTTACAAGTTTCTCAATATACATTTTGTCATTTAATTCTTGATAGAGTTGCATAAAGTAATTTTAGAGATAAAAAGCTAAGGTAATTTAAAATGCTTTTTAATATTTACTCATTTTTGAGGGAGAGTGAGTGTGTATGTGTAAGCAGGGGAGGGGCAGAGAGAGAGGGAGACACAGAATCCAAAGCAGGCTCCAGGCTCCGAGCTGTCTGCACAGAGCCCGACGCAGGGCTTGAACTCACAAACTGTGAGATCATGACCTGAGCTGAAGTCAGTTGCTTAACTGATTGAGTCACCTAGGCACCCCAAAACTAAGATAATTTTGAAATTACGACACGAATCCGGGTCTTCTGACTCCAACTAGTTGCCATTTTCATTCTAGGAGTCTGTGTCTTTAGAAGAATGAGACAAATTAGAACAGTGATGTCTGAGGCTAGAGAAGGAGGATGTTTATTAAAGAATCCATGTAGAATAGGCCAATAAAGGGCAGCCTAGGCCCATGGAAGCAGGTACTCATTCACTTGGCCCATTTGAGCTTCCTTCCTCTTACCGGTGGTTCTTGAGTTGCTTCAGGAGCTACATGACTCAGATGCCCAGTATCTTGACTGCCATGTCCTATTCTCCTCTCCATGTAGTAAGTGTTTTGCTTTTCTGATTGCCTGTGCCCTCACTCCCACCCCCCACAAAAAACTCTTTGGAAGACCAGTATAAACTCCTCTGATGGACTACAGCCACTCCCAATCCCACTTGAGAGTAGGAGTAATACCTGATCCCAGGTCCCCTAGGCCATTCCTTGGTTTTCACGCTTGTAATGTCAACTGCCAACTACTTACAACTTCCATTGCCAAATATAGTGCTGATCCCTTTAAGTGTTTAACTATTAACCCTCTAACATACCCATGGCATTTATATTATAATTATTATTTTTCTGTCAAAGGAATCAAGATCAGAAAAATAAGGTAACTTAGCTAAGATCAGTGACACAGTTAATTAGTACAGGAGCTGCATGTCAACTTCAGGTCTGGCTAATGGCAAAGCCCAGGTTCTTCCATAGCATCAGGTACCTTGTGCAGGTACTCCATTTCCAGTGAGTCCCTCTTGACAGTCATATCTAAAACAACACCTGCCCCCAGTCACTCCTTGTTCTTTTACCCTGCCTTGTTTTTCTTCAGACCATTGACCCTCATGTATAAATTGATTTTTGTCCCCATGACTAAAATCTAAGCTTCCAGAGGGCGGGGACTTACCATTTTTGTTTGTTGCTGCCTTCTCCATTGCGTAAAGCAGAGCCTGGCAATAGTTTTATCTCAATAAATACTTTTTTGAATATATGGATGTATAATTCTAGAATACTTGTTATTTCAGTTTCTAAGTATAGTTCCCTCAATATTTTTCCTGTGAGAATGAGGGCAAAGTTATATATAGAAAAATTAAGAAAGGGTATGAGAGACAATCTAAGTAATGCTAAACAGCAGGAAGAGTAACTAATGTTTTTGACATTATACATTCATTTACATGTCAGGGTATTCCAGCCCCGTATTACTGACAGATTTCCTAATCAGCTTACAATTCTGCAACAAACATTCCCCAAATCTCAGTGGCTCACAATAGCAAGCCTGTATTTCCTGCTCGCTTTACAGGAGGCTTGACTTAGCTCTACGTGTCTTCACATTCTTGGTCCCAAGCTGAAGGATAGTCACTACCTAGGCCATACTGTTCTCTTAACAGAAAGCAGACATTCGAGGAGAGACATGGCCAATCCACAGAAGTACTTTCAATATTATGTCTATTCACATTCCATTAGCCGAAACTAGTGATATGATCAAGCCAAAGTCAATGGAAAAAACAATGCATGTAAGAATTCAAGGAAAGGGGTGCCTGGGTGGCTCAGCTGGTTAAGCATCCAACTTTAGCTTGGGTCGTGATCTCATGGTTCATGCATTCAAATCCCACATTAGGCTCTCTGCTGTTAGCACAGAGCCCACTTTGGATCCTCTGTTTCCTTCTCTCTCTCTCTCTCTCTCTCTCTCTCTCTCTCTCTCTCGCTTGCTCAAAAATAAACATTAAAAAATTATAAAAACAATTCAAGGCAAGATCAAGGAATGAGTAAGACAATATACTATATAGATATTATATTTCTAGATCTCTCTAAGATCATTTCCTTCACTGATTGCACACATTTATAAATGACCCATCTTATATTTTTCATCAAGTTTTTTCTTTCCTAAGTACACACTTGTGTCTACTGAATATTGGCCAGATTTTCATTATACGTTTTTCCCAACTTTGTACAGACTGACTTTTAATATGAATTTCTAACTTACTAACTCTCAAATTTGGCCTCATTGACAAATTTAACCTTATTCAGTCAAATATGACTGAAGTCCATGAAAACCAAGGTCATTGGAAAGACCTTTATTTTTTGAACATAGAAATCTCATGAGATGATTTGTCCATAACAAAATCAATAGAGCATTTGATTCTTCAGCTGTGAAATACCCAACATGCTTAGTCAGAGAAAATACAATCTTAGTTTTAAAGACTTCCTTAAGTATCATGACAATTTTGCTGTTCTTGGAACTTTATCAATATTTCATGATGATATTCTTCTCTGCAGGAGAACCTAAGAAAAACATTCTATTAATCATGGAGATATTAAAACTATCTGTCACTTGTAGCATGCATATGTAATAAAGTAATCAGATAAAATTGATATCAGAGACAAATGGTCCACATTAAAAATGTCTGCTCAAACTTCTGAAATTACTCCTTTTATGATGATCTCAGTAACTAAACCTCTCAATTTGAAAATGAAGATAAATGAGAAGATAATTTTTTAAACTCTGAATTGTAGAACAGAATAAAGAGAGGCCTAAAGTGGCTAACAGTGTAATAGCTGAAAACAATGCCTTCACACTTTTCAAGACAAATAAATAGACAAATTAACCTACTGGCTATTTTCTTGAACATTTATTTCAAATTCTCCAAAAATTTAATTTAAAATGAAATTAGGGGCGCCTGGGTGGCGCAGTCGGTTAGGCGGCCGACTTCAGCCAGGTCACGATCTCGCGGTCCGTGAGTTCGAGCCCTGCGTCGGGCTCTGGGCTGATGGCTCAGAGCCTGGAGCCTGTTTCTGATTCTGTGTCTCCCTCTCTCTCTGACCCTCCCCCGTTCATGCTCTGTCTCTCTCTGTCCCAAAAAAATAAATAAACGTTAAAAAAAAAAAAATTAAAAAAAAAAAATAAAATGAAATTAATGGAAGCATGTGAACTTAAGCAAATATTTATGTATGTATGGGTTTTAGTTTTAAAATGTGTACATATAGAGTTAGACTCGGGGCTCCTGGGTGGCTCAGTTGGTTGAGTGTCCAACTCTTGATTTTGGCTCAAGTCATGATCCCAGGGTGGGTCATGGGATTGAGTCCCATGTTTGGCTCTATGCTAAGCGTGGAGCCTGCTTGAGGTTCTCTCCTTCTCTCCCTCTCCCTCTCTTGCCCACTGTGCTCACTCTCTCTCCAAAATTAAAATTTTTAAAATTAATTTTAAATAATTTTTAAAATTAATTTTAAAATAAATAAAATGAAGAGGTAGACTAGAATCAGTATGTCCCATATGCCTTGGAAGATAGTGAATTAAAAAAAAAAAAAGGAGCTGAAATGAGGTCAAGGAATATGCTAGATGACAAAAATTGTTATTTGCTTCCCAATATCTATTTTTCCCAACTTCCTCACCAATGGAATCCTGATTTGGTTCAGAATGACAATGTTCCTGCCTTAAAAAGTCTCACTTTCATAGACTTCAGGCTTCCTAAGAACATATAACCTAGTTCTGACCATGATCTTTAAGCAAAAACCTATTGGGTGATTCCCCTAGGAAAGTAATTGCAACACAGCACCTATAAAGGTTTCTGAGAACTTCAGGTGGAAAATCACCCGATAACACTAGCTGAGCAGAAAGACTGAAGGAGTTCAGATCATGATGATATAATGAAGCCACTGAACCAGCCCTGAGCTGCCTACCCCTGGACTTCTTTTTATTAAAAAGTGAAGTGAAGTGAAGTGAAGTGAAGTGAAATGAAATGAAATGAAATGAAATAAAATAAAATAAAATAAAATAAAATAAAATAAAATAAAATAAAATAAAATAAAATAAAATAAAATAAAGTAAAATAAAATACTAAAATAAAATAAAATAAAATAAAATAAAATAAAATAAAAACCTCTCTTTAGTTCAACAAGTATAATTGGGTGTCTGTGAGATGCAGCTGTCTCAATTCTTGACTCAAAATCTCTCTCAGTCACTCAGATGTTCACTAGCTAATAAAAACCCTGAAAATCCCTGTGATAAAGAAATCTATTTAACTTTCTTTAACAGGGAATTTCTCAAACTTATTCATCAACAGATAACTGATAATTTGCCTATAAACTATCATCCTAATGTCCACCTTTTAGTAAACATTTAACCAGAGGTCTTAAAAGGCATAGGACTTTAACATTCTGTAATTATGTAATTAAAAATCTATGGGGCGCCTGGGTGGCGCAGTCGGTTAAGCGTCCGACTTCAGCCAGGTCACGATCTCGCGGTCCGTGAGTTCGAGCCCCGCGTCGGGCTCTGGGCTGATGGCTCAGAGCCTGGAGCATGTTTCCGATTCTGTGTCTCCCTCTCTCTCTGCCCCTCCCCCATTCATGCTCTGTCTCTCTCTGTCCCAAAAATAAATAAACGTTGAAAAAAAAAAATTTAAAAAAAAAAAAAAATCTAAAAGCCTATGTATTTCCATAGCCACAATTGCCCGGAATCCCATCCTTCTTAGGAAGGGTTTTTTACCAGTGACCATTACTGACATAGCCATTACTCAAAGAGCATTCTCAGTCTCCATGGGTGTTGGGTGTGCCTGTGACCTTTACAGAGCTTAGGCAAAGAAGCCCTGAAAATTATCTTTCCTCCTTATTCTGATTCATCCAGGGATGACTGTTGAAACTTAAGGCAGATAATGTTCTATCTAATTCCTAAAGAAATGTAAGCAGGAGAAAATTACATAACCTTTCTCTGGATTTAGATTTACATTGCCCAGCTTCTAGTACTATAAGCACTTGATCAGCATTCGTTGACTGGTATTTGACTTCCCTTTATTTTTTTCTCTATGTTTCAACCACTGGAGAAAAAGTTCCTTAACTTAGCCATGGTTATGTCAAACTAATAGACAAAAGTACTGAATGTGTGAAAATGCTTTGTTCATACTAATGGTTTTCAAGTAAGTTTCTGCATCTAATAATTAATTTCATCATCACCATACATAACATAGTCCCTATTTTCAGAGCTCTATGTTAAGCACAGATGAGCCTCGAGGAAGGTAAATGCTTTGACTCTTATCCTATATTCTAAATGAAGAGGAAGTACACAGAGAAAAATAATTGGGGAAAATGGTACTTATCAATTTGTGCTTAGAACTAAAGGGTAAATTTCCAGGTTTTATAACTTCACGTTTGCTTCATTAGTTTTTAAATGAGCAAATTACATTTAAGCCATTGGTCTTTACATTCTAACATGGCATCAGTCTGTAGATAGTGCAATTATCGGGGGCCGGGGGGGTGGGGGTCTGAGCATAGCATGATGCTTCTTACCCACTTTTTTTTTTTTGGCCAGACAAGATTGCAATAAAGACAAAGTAAAACCTAAAAGGGTCAAAACCAAACTGCAAATGCTAGTCATTCACTATAATCATTCTAATTTCTGCAGCAATGGAATATGGGACCAATCACTGTGGCAACAATAGGGAACTGCACAAATACCTCGTCAGGGATGCAATAGGGTGCCCTTGGTACACGCAGCAGCATCCTTGATGTGGAGCTTCAGTGATCGATACCAGAGACCTGGAGCAGCAGCAGCATCTTTAATGCACATGGTAGGCCAAGCTGTTCCTTTGGAGTTCGCCAAAAGAGGAGCTATCACAACCATTAGCAGGGGAAAAAAAGGATGCGTGGATCATTCAAGCTAATCCACTGAGTACATGTGAGGAACCTGGAGGGAGCAAGAGTTCTTAGAAGAATATGGATTTGCAAACTTATTTTTACTCTAAGGCTGCCATAGTGCAGGAAAAAAAAAAAGTGAAAATACCAGAAAAAGGAAGCAGCAGCATATCCAAAACTAATTGTTAAACAGATTTTGGTGGCCTAGGATCTTGTAGGATAAGATTCTAGGAGGGTGTGATGACATAAGTAGTCTAAAGGAGTTGGTTAGACAACATAAAAATAATTTTAAGTAGAGAGGGATAAAAAGAAGAGCAATCCTATGTATAATAAAGTGGGGGATAGGGGATAGAAAAAACATACCAAAAGCATGAACCTATTAAGGGTTTCCCATAACTGGAAAAGCTATGATTAAGGGAGCAAAGGCACACATATGTCTATAAAGCACTTTCTTTGAAATAGCCCTACACCAAACACAACAAGGTGCAAATAAATGACAGGTACTTTCAGCTCTAGTTTTGCGGGTGATGGCCGCGGCTGGCTATAGGCCCTGGGGAGCATACAGACAAGAACGCATGGTAAAGTAGGGCAGATTACAAAGAAGGAGTAAAAATAGAAAATAAAATCTTATCACAGTAAGGTCAGGAAACGTGAACTTCAAAAGATAGGAAAGATAAAGTGTTCTGGAAATATATAGACCTTACGTATGAATAGTTGGGACCTTTTTTTGTTGTTATTAAATATAAACATTCTTTTAGCCCCTTTTAATCCCTATCTGATCAAAAGCATTATTGAGCTACTTTAAGGCCTAAAAATAGATACATTTTTAGAATAAAGAGATTTCTGACAATTGGAGAAAAGTTATATTAGTAAATTTCTAAAATGTAAGTAACATATTAAATCTGAAAAATATAGACTGGCAAAATTTCATATGACATAAAAATTATGAAGGGCAAAAATAGGAAATCACAAAAAATCATTAATGTCCTCAAAGAAGACAGGATACTGGGTAAAAACTGAAAAGATTTATTTTGAAAATCCTCTCAGTCTAACTGAATCTTCTATAAACATGTCTTGGCTTTTTTAAAATATAAACTTAATCATTTATTTTAACTTCAGTAAATATACTTTGTAGTCCCTTTAATTCTAGATTGGTTAAAACCAGACTGGTATGGTAAAATTGCTCCTGATTACAGGATGATGGAACTAAACAATAATTTCAAGTGTAATTATGGTATCATTCAAGGTTAAAGTACTTAATATATTTCAGATTTATGACCTCTTTTGAATGTACAATAAGCATTTACATACACATATCCATACTTCTTACTAGGAGAAGTAGAAATCTGAGCCAAACCAGAAACTGAACCACAGGAACCTAGAAGACACAGTTCTAACCCTCATAAGGCTCACTCTAACAATATATCCCCATTTACTTGTGATGCAGACAAATCCTTCTTCTGAAAACATATGTTCATCTCTAAAAACTTTTCATTTTCTCTACATATACTTCTGCTTCAAATGCTCTTTTTTAAAATTACGTTTTATTTTAGAAAGAGAGAGTGCACACTAGCGGGGCACAGGGGCAGAGGGAGAGAGAGAAAGAGAGAGAAGAATCTTAAGCAGGGCTGAATCTGATGCACGGCTCGATCCCATGACCCTGGGATCCTGACCTGAGCCAAATCAAGAGTTGGACATTCAACGGACTAAGCTACTGAGGTATCCCTCAAATGCTCTTTTAATAGGATTTTATTCATGGGCATGTTCCTGATGATGCTGAGGAAAAATCCACTCTGTTTCCCTCACTGCAAAAATTGAGTATTTATCATGATCCCATCATAAGAAATCTGTGGGAATTTTACAACATCAAAATAAAGCTCTTTGTAACTAAGAATCTTTATAAGCACTATGGAAGTCTTAAGTCCAGCATAGTTAATTACTGAGAAGTTTCTCCCACTGTCAGCTATTTTAGTCAACATAACATTAAATTCTTAAATTTTTTCAATTTAATAATCCATTAAAAGTTTTCTAGATATAATTCTTCTTTATTAAATGAACAAATGGATCTGGGTTATCATGTGCAAGATTATGTAAGTATCCTTTATGACATTTTCTATCACAAAACTCTTAACTTTTCAATAATAGAAGTGTTATTTACACTGAAAAATTAATTCACATTTATAAGAGTTTTCCAATGCTTTTGGGAAATGTCTTTAAAATAGTTTTTTTTTTCTCATATTTTATGCCCCAATGTAAAAGGCAGTACTACTCTGAAAAAAAAAGAGAATAAGAAACATTTTTAAAATTTACTTTTAATAAACATATAAAATGCATCTGTGAATCACAACAACAATAATATGAGCAAGAATGTCCAAATTCAGAGAAGGAAAAATGGTGGAAGGCAAACAGGGAAGGATGGATACTTAATGGCTACAGAACTCAGACTAACCCCTAGAATTTCCAAGGTGAGTATCACAAATCAGTATCTCTCAATTGAAACATCAGAATGTGTGAGGTTACTGAGGGAACTTCCATGAACTAATATGGCAACAAACATCAGGATCAGTAAGGCTGAACAAAGAATTCCACTGACATGCCGTATTTTCAGGAAGCATTTAGTCAGTGAGCAGAGTGAAAGATAGTGACATAATTGGAGGCAGACCCACAGCTGTTCATTTGCGTTAGACATAGAGAAAAAAAAAAAAAAAAAAACAGCCCAACCACATTATAAACTATCCAGTCCTATAATGAATCTCCTATAAATAACTGGTTCAGGATGAGAACCTCACTCAAAGGTAACACATGGTCAAAAACTAATCAGCATTGGTTCTTATCAAATACAATATCACATGAAGGAGGAAATAGGAAGAGCAAATGGCAAAGGACACTCACCAAAATAATCTTGCCACAGAGCAGATGACAAAAAAAATAGGTCTTAAATTAAAATTTAAATGAAATGGTTAGTTTTACAAAGCAACTACTCAAAAGATACAAACAATTACAGTACATGAAACTATGTAACAAAGGAATGAAACAGGAACCAAAACAGCTTAGGAAAGAAGCAGAGTAGGAAGTAAAACCATTACAGAAATGGAGGCTAATCTGACAGAATTACATAGGACAAAATATGGCAAGGAACATGGAGCATCATACTGAGAATACAAAGCAAAATGAAGTGGAAACGGAGTTGAGGAGGACTCCAGGAAAAAATGATCACTATGGAATCAAACATATACATAAATGGTTTCCCTGAAAGCAAGAATCAAAATAATGAAATATAACAATTATTTGACAATATAAAACAAGAAAACTTTCCAGAAAATGAAAGGAATAATGGTAAATCCAGAGACAGAAAGAGTACAGCATGTACCAGGAAAAATTAGATATAGAATGACCAATTTTATTACAGAATAATAAAACCACTGGACTTCAAAAGTAATGAAAGAGCCCTCTAAATGTACAAAGACCAAGATATTTATAAATGCAGCTTTGTGCAGTGGCAGTATCATAGCCAATGAGGTTTATCCAAGGCATGAGTATTGCTAATTGAAGATACTTATAAATGGTAAATAATCAGGCTGGTTTCCAAAAGTTCCACAGAACACTAGAAGATGGTAAAATAATGCCTCAAAGATAGTGTGACTCAATAATTTTACTACCTCCCAAATTCTCACGTAAGAATAAAAACAATGAACTTTAGATATATAAAAACTCAGGGTATATATAGTGCCTATAAATTCTTCCCAAAGAAACCATTCAAGAGTAAATTTTAGCTACCCAAGAAATAAATGGAGATATAGTGGCAAAAACAAACAAAAACAACTAGTGATGAATGTTAATACCTTTTAACTCCAGTACTAAGACTAAACAGTTATAGAGATTATAGATATAGACAAAATGTAAAAGTCACCAATCCTGACAGGATTCTTTCATTTCCTTGCTCTCTTTCTATATTAAGAAGTATGCAAAAAATCTTTGTGTGCACAGGTGCACATCAAAGATGAAGCAGCAGTGAGATAAACTGAGATAGAATTATAAGGAGGTCATATTCTGTTTAGATTACCAGGAAAGAAAAGAAGCCTGTAGGGCTCAAGTAGGAGGCTCTTACCAAAATCAAGCCTGTGTATTTGTTGACGTGCCCTTTATACTCCTTCTCAGAAACAGTCTGATGACTAGTGTATGAAGGTGAGGCACCCTCAATATAAAGGAATTTTCTAGAGTACAACTTGCTTAGGCACCAAACACACTCTCCTATTGGTTGTATCCAGGGCCTCAAAGAAGAGAAATTCCAATTTACCAGGGGTCCAAAATTGAGTGGACCACTAGTTTCATCAAATGCACTTAATGTAGTTAAATTCAACTGAATCTTTTATTACACCCATATGATTTTAAACATCAATTATTGGCCATCTCTAAAGAGATATTTATATAGAAGCCATGAGGATAAATACTTGCTGATTCTAGACTAACTGGAAAATTTTCTTGGTTTTAAAGATCAATTCACTCTCAGCACTTTTTTGTGAGGTAGGAGCTACTATTGAGCAAGCTTTACAGATGAGACATATGAAGTACACCATACAGAAAAGAGCGGCATAAGTAATAGTGCCTGAAATAGAGAGCCTAGAGTCATAATCCACCTGTGCCATTTAATGTTGTTATGAAGAAATTTGTTTGTAGTGAGGTTTCAGTCGTTTTAATCATAAAATAATGACGATAAAAACAATAACAGTGTTGTTTTGAGGATCAACTCATACAATGTACATAAAAATGCTTTAATTACAAAGCATTTTACCAATTTATCATTATTACTATTACTACAAACATTCTCCATCTGGTCATCTCATTTATAATTAGCAACATTGCGCACGCTTTTATGTCTTTAAAACGCAACAGGGTTATCCTATTTTTCAGTAGAACTAAAAATCATTAGTTTCCTTCCACAAAGTGTATATAAAATACTGGTCTCTGAATGTGCCATGGAAAAAGAGTTTAGCTTAGCCTCTCAAGGGACCTTTATCTCAAAAATGTTAAGGACAAGTGATAGTGGAATGAATTGCCTAACCAGTTGTTGAAGGTAGTTTTTAAATCATGGGAGCTATGGATTTTAAAAGCATGCACTAGCAAATTCAGATTTATGTTATCTCTGTTATCTATTGGTCCCTTGAACTTTCTTTTTCCTAAAATAACTGCATGGGTCTAAGAAGAATCCCAAGAATAGATGATTCAGACCAATTAATAAGAAACTATCTCTCAGGGTTACAATTTGAGTACAAAACATTCTGGCAGTCCAGACAGAGCTTTTCAAATATTCTACATGTTCACAGTTTATAAGAGATTTACAAGTTTTCTCCTTTGTTCTTATAGTAATTTATTTTTTCTCTGGTCTCTCAGAACACTCTTCTTTACAACAAAGTCATATTCCAGATAAATTGTGAATATGTCACCTTTCAGTACTTTTTTCCCACTTCTCTTTATTCTTTCTTAAGCTGGCATTAAGCAGGAAAGCATGCATTTCCAATGGGAAGCAACTTCAGCACATGAGGTTTCCAAAAGTATTACTAATGCAGAGTGGATTTAATAACTGGGAGAGATAATTGCAGCATTGCCTGTGAGGCCTACAAATATTTAACAATAACAAGCATTAGAGGGGTGAGACTCAAACTCCTTTGTTCGGAGAAACTAAGCCTGTATCTCTAATTTGATACCAGCTTCACTTCATTATAGTCCATCTCTGCAATTTCATGATTTAGATTATACAGCTTTGATCTATACTTTCCTTCTCCTCCTACTCTGGTATATCTTTATGGGCCTAAAATCCCCAGGCAAAAACCCTTGAAATGGCTGACTGCCAGGACTCATTTCCAAACCCTTGAATTCTTTTCCCAGTCTCATGCTTTGAATTTGGAAGTGAAATACATTTGTTTTAGCTTGTTCATTTGTTTTCTTTGGCCTGATGCAACTTAAGTGCCATTAAGTGTTTCTGTGATGTCTGAACTTGAGGGAAGAAGAAAAGTACAAGATATGTTACAAGTGAAAAAGGAACTGTAATGTCACAGAATTCCAGAAAAGCCATCACACACATCATGTTCAATATTTTCCTCTCTACCTTTTACCATTTACCTTTAAATCCTTTTAAGACTTACTCAATTCCATCTTCATTAATTGCATTTAGGAATTTATAATTAAAGGAAAATTTTCATATTAAAATATCTATCAAAGCAAAACTGTTTTCTTTATTTAACATTAGGGAAAATTTCAAGGCTTTTTTTTTCACAATAGATAGTCAATGTCTGAGTTACAATTATAAAACATCCTGAATCTATTCAGGTGAGTCTTATCTAAAAATCCAAATATAAATTTTCAGAAGAATGATTGAATTAATGTTTCTAAATCTCTACCTCTCCATTCACATTACTTGCCATATGACTTTGAATGTCATTCCTCAAAACATAATGTAATATATTTCCCTACCCCTTGATTTTGAATTCAACTATGTAATTTTGTTTTTCTCAGTAGGATGTTTGTAGTGTGGGTACATTCAGGGCTTGGAAAAAAAAAAAAAAAAAAAGAGCACATAATTGTCTGCCATTGTTCTTGTGCCACTACCAGCTAAGAACATGGCCAGGCTAGTCTGCTGGTGGTTGAAAGACACATCAAGTAGAACCATATCACCCCAGTCATTCCAGCCAAGGCCAGCCTAACATCAGCCAACACCAGTTCATTCCCAATGTGTGAGCGAGCCAGCCATAATCAGGAGAACTACTTCATCACTCCAGCTGACTGCAGAACAAGCAAGCCCAGCCACCAGCACTTGGGCACATGAGTGTAGGATAAATAAATGCTTATTGTTCAATATCTTTAAGGTATTGCAGTTGTTTCTTATGCAATATTTTCATAACAATATATAACTGATACACATGGGTCTAGACATAATATATGCACATGCATAAACATATGTATACATTATAGTATAAATAGAAACGTGTTGGAGGGTAAAAATGTTTCTGGATAGCTATGTGCAATATCTATATATATGTTAATAAATTTTATAGTAGATTTAGAAACTTTAAGATTACAGTCACAGAAATAGACCATTTTTCCTAAAGGTACTTTACTTAAAACCCTTTTGCCTACAGGTTTTCCAAATATTGAAACTCCCTTTAATATTATATTATATTAATATTATAATAAGTCTTATTTTTACTTTTTGTATTTCTGGAAAAATTTAGCATTTTAATCATTTAGTTCTTAGCATATTTTTATCTTAATTTTGTATACCTGATAAATAAATATTATATTTGCAACACTTTGGAAAAGGTAGAAATGTTTTGTTTGTTTGCAGGCTTTATTTAATATTTTATTCATTTTTTAATGTGTTAACACCCAGTTAGTCAGGAAGGTTAGCCATCAATTCTTGTCAATAATACTAATTTTTACAAGTAAGTTTAGTCAATTATAGGGATATGCAATCTTGATACAGTCCAATTATGGTTGTCCTATTTCTTAGCCCAGTGTTCCTCCATGGGAATAAATATATTGAAACATTTTAATACCATGTGATGTGCTGTGAACCTGAAATATTTTAGTCTTTCAAAAATGAAATATCTCAAACTAGCTAGTCTTTTAAGTGTTCAAATATAGATAAAATGGGTAAAGAAATAAACAATGATATAAAACACTCCCATCCTCATAAAAATGTTATAAATTTGATAACATGTACTATAAATATCTTTAAATATGTCAAATAGACTGGAAGTGAACGGAAACATCTAACTCCTTATCTCATCCTGCCACTATCCATGTGGTCAAGGGAACAACTTGGGAATTAGAAGTTATTATGGGTCTGGTACTATTTATTTTCAATTAATGGCAGGAAATACTAAAATATGATGCAAAACAGAAGGAGAATAAAGTGGATCTTTAACTTAAAACTAAGGTGATTAATTCACACACATGCACACAAACACACCTCCCACAGAATCAAAGTACATGTACCCCTCGAGAGAACACAAATTTCCAATGTATACTGGATAAGAAAATATATAAATTCATTTTTGTTTGTCAAAGTATATTTTATTTTAGAAGCTGAGAAGAAAGCCTACCAATTCCCATATTCAGTACCCTCCAATCTTTTTTTTTCTTTCTGCCACTGTTTGCAGGGCAAGATTGTTTCCACAATGGAAAACTCTTCATAAACTATAAAATGCCATACAAGTATAACCTTTTTCAACTATCTTTGAATTTATGGATTATGCAATTTAACCCAAGGTATGTTGAGTTTTGCTTATTCTAAAGGGATGGTACTATATTGAAAGCAACAGAAAAATTATCAACAATATTGGAAAAGCAATTCCAGTTAGATCCATTCTACATGACAGTATGGTCTGAAACACTCTCATCAACTGATTTCATATACTCATGAAAAATATACCACATGGCAAAAATGTCCAAGATCACACAAAATAAAGCTTAGAGAAGAGGGTATTGAGGGGGAGTGGTGGGGAATACCACTAGTCACAGCATCAATGAAATTGGATGGAAAAACACAGTTGAGCCACAAGCCGGGAAGCTACCCGAGACCACACCAATAAAGAGTGCTAAAGTTCCACTGCAGTAAATCAGACACTGGTGCCAATTTACCAGGCTTTCCATGTAGAATTCCTTACATAACTACCAGAATGTAATTTGGTTATACTTCCACTGAAGTAGACAGTGCCCTCAAGTGGATACAGGTTTCAAAACACTCCTCACTGATCACCCTATCTTGCTTGAGTGGTTCTGGGATTCCTGCAACAAGTTTGCTGGCCACATATTGCAACTGTTGGCAAGCCCACCCTCAACTCTGAGACCAGCAGCTGAACACCAGCCAACACTGAGTAGTCATTGTCAGCAGAAGGTTCCAGCTAAAATCACACGTGCACAGGGCAATGACCAGAGCCCTGCAGCAGGATTTATCATCTCAGTTTTAAACATTCAATGTGCCTTCTAGAAAGGCAACTTGTTCAGGAACTTTCAAAAGAAAGTAGGGAGATATTTAAGGATACAAAGTTATAACCAGTAGATGAATAAGTCCTGGAGCTCTGGAGATCTATGCACAGTATGGTGATTGTAATTAACAATACTGTATTATGAAGTTGCTAAGAGACTAGATCTTAACTATTCTCACCACAAAAAAAAGAAATGGTAATCATGTGACTCGATGGAGGTATTAATTAATGTTAGATGGTAGTGATATTACAATATATAAATTTATCAAATCAATACACTGTATACCTTAAATTTACTAAATGTTAAAAAGGAGAAAAAGGAGCAGTTGGTTGAGCATTGGACTCTTGATTTCAGCTCAGGTCATGATCCCAGGGTTGTGGGATAGAGCACCACGTTGGGCTCTGCGTTGACAGCACAGACCCTGCTTGAGATTCTCTGTCTCCCTCACTCTCTGCCCCTTCTTCTCTCTCTCTCTCTCTCTCTCTCTCTCGTACTCTTAAATATAAATAAATAAATATTTTAAAAATAAAAAGAAGAAAAGTAGGGAATAATGATTAGAGAAAAGTAGGGAACATTTTTTTCCACCATGAAAATAAGTAAAACAGGACATTTAAATTTGTACAAGACTGTAACTACATGTATACTACCCTTCTCTCAGTGATTGAGAGTAACTAACATTCTATAAGCTATGAGTAACAGAAAGATTGTAAAAGATAATTCCAAATAAATTAAATCACACTATAATGCTTAGTACACAAGATAAATTACATGGTTTAAACACAAATGAATAGGTAGGCAACTCATTAGTTTAAAAGTTAGGCCCTTCCTGTACCCACTAAATAAATATTAAACAAATATTTAAAGAATATCTTTGAAATGGCAATAAATCATTGGCCTGTGCAGTGAAATGCCATATTGTAGGCAGACTCTGGGTAATCCCTGACTAAGCATATCCAAATCTCTTAACAGCTGAGCAGCTATGGCTGGAAATAAGATAAATGCATTTGACACCAGTAAAACACTAAGACCCAGTCTTCCTTTCAGTAACTGTCTATAGTTCAGAGAGCCTGTGGTTGTTCTAGTCACAAGTCCAATAAAACATCCTCTTTCCTACATGGGAAGTTTTTGTTATGTTGTTTTTTGTTTTTGTTTTTGTTTTTTAACTTGCCATTCAAGGTCTATGAGCACCTGGGAAGTTAAATGATAAAGGTCTGGGACTGAGAAAGAAACTCAGTGCCAAGCCACTTGAGATTTTGGTTTTATTACATTAGCACAACAGCTTAACTCACTAACAGATATGAAGACTTAAATGTATGCTAAGGTATGATTAAGTCAGATCATCTTCCCTTTCAGCAGATTTTGATATGAAGGATGTCACAGAGAAGCCAGAAAGGCATTTATGAGGATATTCAGTTAAGGGAAAAGAGAACCCTATAATCAGGACAAGGAAATCTGTAAAACCTTTACAAGTTTGTTCTGTGACAAACTTTCATTGATGTAGTTTATTAAAAGTATTTTTATAACATCATCATCATCCTCTCTCTCTCTCTCTCTCTCTCCTATAGATTTGATAGCAAAGAAACTGGAGCAGAGAAACCTTGAAGATTTAGCTGAAAGTCTTTAAAAAGTTTACAAAGGCTTACCACCAGTTTACAGAATATTATGAGATTTCTAACATAAATATTAGTGTTCAACTTGCAACTATTGAAAAGTGGTTCATAATTCAGAAGTCCTTCCAA